>NW_027507785.1:235737551-237077551 GCF_037356315.1 Lithobates pipiens | reverse complement strand
AAGGATATGAAATCCAGTTTGTGTAGACCTATGGGTGTGTAATAAATTTGGTGTAAAAATTTCAGCTGGATAATTTTATGAGAGTAGTGAGGGTCTATAGTAGAAGTATCCTTAAATTCAAACCAATCACCCATCATTAATTGTTTAATAAAGTTCTGCCATTTATTCTTAGCATTCTGGAATTTAGATAATCTAGTAATTAATCATTTAGAATAATGAGTGCAACAGAGTATTTTTGAGCCATCCTGATCGAGAAGTTTTTCGGTAGAGAAGGAATCGGCCCCGTATTTTCAAACTGCATCCTTACCGCATGTGATAGTTGCAGATAATAAAAGTATGTTGTGTGAAGATAGGAGAAATGAACGCAAGTTTCTGTCCCTAAACAAGTGGGGGAAAATTTTCAATAGGCAGTTTTCCATGCTAAGTTGTGCTATGATTTACTAAAGGATTGCATTTTTCACTTACCTGCACCTATGTTGTGTTCGAAGAATAGGGCCACGCCCCAACCTCATGCAACTCAATGCCTCCCCACTGTCTGTCAAATGCCCTGGTGCCTGGGTGACACCAGTGTAAAACAGCCCATAGTGAGCTTATCTCATCAGTCTACAGCTAGCCATATACACTGGTATTTTTTTGTATTAGTCTGAAGGCTGAATGTAAGAATCTAACAGATTCTTTCATTTGTGGTAACAGCTTGAATGGATGAAGCCCTCCTACCATGCTATAGTATTCTGAAAACTCTGAGACTGTCAAAATACACAAATGGTGGCTGCATCTGATAGGATGCAACCGTTGTTCATTTCTGCCCATATTCCTAAATTTTTCAATTGACGGATATTGGCAGGGAAGGGCCAACAGGGTCAGCCTGAAGCGAAGCTGGTTCATCAGGAACTTGCCAAACTTTTTACAGTGTATGGCCAGCTTTAAACCAGGTAATGATTTTCTGTTACTTTGTTCATTCAGTTTAGAATGACAGGTTCTCTTCTATGACTACAATCAGCCTCCCACCCACTGACACTCATCGTTCCTGTACTTCCCTTAAGTGCTATTCTTCCATAGGAGCTTGATGACAGATGATGTTGTAGCTTACACAGGGTTATCTTATTCTTCATCAAGTGACAGTGATAGAGCTTGGCTGTTGCCCACTTAGACCCATGCAATGCATTCTAGAAAGAAGACACATGCTCCTCCATACCTGGGAGCAACAGGTATTTACTAAGAACTCTGATTAAGGCTTGTTGAGTGCTACTGGGTGCACTGCCAAACATGTAACTTCCAGGAATGGTTATCAGTTTGACAGGCAAGGTCGCAATCTGTGGAGCAGAGTCGATGGCCAGCTTTCAGCACTATTTGTAAGAAACAGATGTTTCAGGATCAGTGCATTTACTAATGTAAAACAACTTTTACACATTATAATATATTAAAGCTTATATTATACCATTGCTTCAGACAGCCTGTACCTTTTGTTTTTCTGCACTAGAAACAGAAATTATTTATCCTATATCCATATCGATGCCACCCAGAAGTTCCCTAGCCTCTGCACCTATCTTGTTTTATGACTTTTACTAGTCCCTTATCTATGAAAACAGGTATCTGTTTTTTGGCCAAATGAAAAATTGGTTGGCTCTACCTTTTTTTTTTAAAATTATTTTTATTAATTTGCAAGTAAAACAATAAAACAACCTACAGCCTATTGGGCATACCCAGGCTGATTATTACAACACCCCCCTGAGTCAACAATCAGGGAACAACCAATAACCCTCCCCTCCCCCCACCCGATATACCGCCACCGGCGTGTGTATCCAAAAAGAAAGAGAGAAACCCCCCCTCCCCCTGTACGCTCTAGCACCACTTCACATCTCTCAGGACAGTTATCTAATTCGCCCATGCTCCACTGCAGTCTACACTCAGACCCAGGATGAAACATACAAGCATTACCCTTCACCTACCAATCCCCTATTGCCCCCGTAAATAATGACCCAGGGTTACATGAATATCAAAAAACTTAGAACTCTTCCACTAATCACTAATGAAACTCCGTCAGTCTGGATTCAAGTCAGCGTTGGTGTCACGCGACTCCGTCCATATGTCCCATACCTTATGAAATTTAATGCCGCAGCCTCGCGAAAGGTAGGTGGCCTTGTATAGAGGGAGAGCCGTATTCACTAAACTCTTCCAAAAATTAATAGAGGGGGCTACCGGGGCCTTCCATTTAAGAACAATCGACTTACGGGCATAGTATAGCAATAAGCCCAGGAGTGTTCTGAGCGCTCGGCGTGGTGCCAGCGGCTCGACCAGTCCTAAGAGGCATATCTCGACCGATAAAGGTATGTTAACGGTGGTAACCGCCAGAATGAAATTAGTCACCTCCACCCAAAAACTAGCTATCTGAGGACAGCTCCAGAACATGTGTATAAAATCCGCCGAAAGTGAGTTACATCTCCAACAAAAGGCAGGGACAGATGGATAGATTCTGTGAAGACGTTGCGGAGTGTAATATACCCTATGTACTATTTTGAATTGCACCAATCTATCTCTGGCTGACACTAACTGTAAGAAAGGATACTCCCATACATCTTCCCAGTCCTCCGTGTCCAAGGAGGGAAAATCAGCTTCCCACCTTGCCCTCTGGAGTTCCAAACCGGTATGGACACTTGGGAGCAACACCTTGTAGATAGCAGACAACGGTTTGGACAGATCATCATCTCTGAGCAGAGATTCCAACCTTGAGGTGTAGAATGCGACGGGGGCATTTCCAAACTGCGTTTGAAAGGCATGATTAAGTTGTAAGTATCTGAATAAGTGTGAGTTGGGCAGGGTATACTGTTGTTTCAGCCTATCGAAGGTCTGTATTTTGCCCTCAACACAGAGTTGATCAATATATTTGATACCCCTGCTTGCCCATACACTAGGGTCGGGAATAGAGCCAAATTCTGGTAAATTCGGGTTGAACCAAAGAGGACTATGCGGGGAGATGTGTCCCGAGGGTACGGGGCGCATCAGATTGGCAACATTCCATGCCCTTATAACCGCCCTCATTGCAGCAGTAAGAGGGAACGGGGCTCGTAGACCGCGATACACCAAGTGTCTTAGTGCCTCATACGACCCCAACCACGCCGCTTCCAGGACCACCGCCGCATTGGACTCATCCGAAACCAGCCAATTATGAGCATGGGACAGAAGAGCCGCCACATAGTAGGAGTGCAAATCTGGGCAAGCTAAACCACCCTCCCCCAAGGCCTCTGCAATACCGTGAGCTTAAACCTTGGCTGACCAGCGCCCCAGAGAAAGGACACCAGAAGAGAATTTATCGTGCAAAATATTTTTTTAGGAATCCAGATTGGAGCATGTCTGAGAACATAGAGAAAAGCAGGCAAAAGCTTCATCTTAAATAAATTAATCCTCCCAATCAAGGTGAGAGGGAGATGCGACCATGCCTTCAGTCTAGTCCTCATCCTCTGCACCAGTGGATCCAGATTGAGGGCACAAAAATCAGAGGTAGAGGGGGAAATGTAAATCCCCAAGTATTTCATTGTATCTGTCCACATGAGTGGCAGGTTGGGATCCGCTGCCGCTTTAGCCTCCCTGTCTATTGACATAATTTGAGATTTATCCCAGTTTACCTTAAGCCCTGAACAATCAGTGAAGTGAGAAAGAATAAGTAGCGTCTCCCTGAGAGACTGGGCCGGGTCACTTAAAAAGAGTATGAGGTCATCTGCATATAAAGCTACCTTCTCCTGTATGGAACCCACCTGTATCCCTCTAACTCCCTCCGCCTTCCTGAGGGCCGACGCGAGTGGCTCCATTGCCAGGGCAAACAGAGCCGGTGACAATGGACAACCCTGCCGCGTTCCTCTCCTAACAGCGAAAGGCTCTGACAAGGCACCACCTATCTTAATCTGCGCCAAGGGCTCCTTATATAAAATATGTATCCAGTTACAAAATTCTACTCCAAAACCCATGACCTCTAAAACTAAGGACATAAACTGCCAGGCCACAGAGTCAAAAGCTTTTTCAATATCTAGTGTAACTATGACCCTCGTAGAAGACTTAGTGGCCGGCAACTGCAAATGTGTAAACACCCTTCGTAGATTTATATCTGTGGACTTCCCTGGCATAAATCCAGTTTGGTCCATATCAATCAGGGATGGCAGGACCGTCCGTAACCTAGTGGCCAGAATTTTTGTCAAGATTTTCAGGTCATAATTTAGCAGGGAGATCGGTCTATAGGAAGCACACAGGGAGATATCCTTGCCAGGCTTGGGGATAAGCACTATGTGTGCTTGATACATGGATGGGGGAAGCCCCATCTGAATTTTGCTATCGGAGAATACTTTTAACAACTTGGGAGCAATCAGTGGGGCATACATCCTGTACCATTCGCCAGGTAGACCATCAGGTCCAGGAGTCTTCCCACCAGGGAATGAGCGAATTGCCTCCTCCACTTCCTCCAAAGTAAAGTCCTTGTCTAGAAATTCTCGGTCCTCCTGTGATAGAGTGGGCAATTTTAGAGAGGAAAGAAATTCCCTCTGCGCTTCCACCGACCCCCCTGGAACCTCAGCATACAGTTGTTCAAATTCAGTAAGTATCATGTCGGGCGCGGACACCAACTGACCATCCGACCCATAGATCTCCGAGACAACTGTCTGCATTTTAGAATCAGCTACTAAATTTGCCAGAAGCTTACCATTTTTGTCCCCAGATTCAAAGATTTTTCCCGCCATAGACTTCAGATCTAAATGGGTGGCCTCTGCAAGATGAAGGGATAAGGCCCGTCTTGAATCAGCCAGCCGAGTGAAGCGCTCCGGGGTCGGCGAGTCGGAAAAAGCCTCAGCCGCCTCGGCCTCGCTCCCCTCGAGCTGCCGCATCCGAGATGACATCTCAGAGCGGACCGCCTTGATAGCCGAAATATATTCCCCCCTGGTGTTGGCCTTAAAAGCATCCCAGACCATCTGTACCGAGGCAGAGCCCTCATTCAGCTCCCAATATTGTTGCAGCTTAGGAGCGACCTCCTCCCCCACCCGCAAGTCCTGCAACCATTTGGGCGCTAGACGCCAACAACCTGTACCCCTGGTGTCCGACAACTGCAAGGTGACCTCCAAAGGTGCGTGGTCAGAGAGACCTGCAGGCAAGTACAGAGCCCCCCTCACCGACGTCAGGGCCCCAGAGTTGCCGAAGACCAAATCAATCCTAGAGCCCGATTTATGTGTGGAGGAGTGGAAGGAATAGGCCCAAACGTCCACATTCTTCCATCTCCAGATCTCAGTGTAGTTAAATGTTTGGGCCCACTGCAGCAGATCTGACGAATAAACCCTGTTCGGGTTGGACGAATCCAGGGATGGGTCTAAAATAGAGTTAAAATCCCCAGCTATGTACAATCTGGAGAACTGTAGGGGAGACAGCAGTTCACTAATCTTATACAAAATCTGTGGATTGAAGGGGGGGGGGGGGGCACATATATGTTGACAAAAGCATAAACCACTTGGCTAATCTCTAATAGTAGGACAATAAATCTACCTCCTTGGTCAGTGTGCAGGTGAACAACTTTGTAAGCTAGAGATTTGTTTAGCAAGATGGCCACTCCCCTCGCATAACTAGAGTATGTAGCATGAAATGCCTGTCTCACCCAGGGCCTGCGCAGGGCAAGGATTTTATTTCCCAGGAGATGAGTCTCCTGGAGAAAAAGAACATGGGGTCTGTGATTATTCAGGTATTTAAACATCAACGCCCTTTTTACCTTATCATTAAGGCCCCGCACGTTCCAAGACACTAGTCTCAAAGCCATGGAAGTAATTGATAATTTGTGATAGTACAGTAATACACATACAATATCCCATTATCCTGCCAGTGAGCATGGTACATGTCAGTATAACATTCAAAACAGGTGCATTTATCAGTGGATTCAGAGCGCACAGTGAAAAAAAAGAAAAAAGAACAATAAAACAGCAACATAAAAAAGAACCAAAAAACAACCCACAACTCCCTACTGGCCATGAGTGCCCTAATTGGGAAAAGAGAAAAAAAAGAAAAATCCAATTGGGCACTAAAAAACAAGGCCAGTTTGATACCCAAAACCTAAATCTTAAATCTTAAATCTCCAGACTTCTTAAGCAAAAAAGTTCCGAAGTAGCGGCCACTCCAACCGCTTACGCCTCGTCAAGGCGAGTAAAACCTGTACTAAGGGGGGAAATCTGATAAGTCCTTGATTGTCCTTCATCTGGGGAGCTCCGAGGGTCGGCTCTACCTTTAAAAGAAAAATGGACACATGGGTTAATACTTAACTTTGGTTAACACCTTGAAGAGGATTGGCACACAATCAATAAATGCATATGACAAAAGGCTTTAGGGGAATAGATATTCAATGCCCAGTGCTAGGTTGGTGGCTTTACTAAGTCTTTGTTCAGCTGCATAGGCCAAATCTAAAATGAAGAGTTCCTTCACTATTATTAATCAAGTTGCTTATCTTCACTGCGGTCATGCCTATTTTGCTCACTGAGCGAAGAAATTTGTGCATCACGCATATTTATTAAGAATGCAAAGTCATGTATGATCTATTGTGTATAATAATGTAACTGAATGCATGAGCAGGTCTCATCATGGTCCTATACATATAGGCGAAACTTAAACAGCAGTAATATTTAAATTAAATTATGTGGTTCTACAAATATTGCTTTTAAAGGGAAATAAGAAATGGCTTCATACATATTTAACATCATTGTTATTAAACCTATGTCTATAGTACTACTGAATTTACAAGAGATGTGGGCAGAATACTATTTACTATAAGTTTTTTTTTTGCACAAAACCTATTGCAGTATAGTAGGAGGAGGCAGGTTCATATTTCAATATTTACTGTTTGCGTTAATTTTTCCTTTTATATGTCAATGTTTGACAACATTTAACTATTGGCTGATGAATTCTGCAAACCAGGGCCAGATTTGTGATTTGGCCACATAGGCAGATGTGTCAACAAACTACCTGCTTACCATCCTACTAACATACAGATATATTCAAGCTTGCCTATTTGACTGCATTGCCTCCATATTCTTCTTGTTGCTTCTTTGTGCAGATTATTATTTATCATTCTGGCATGGTATACTTAGATTTTATCCTGTACTAGGTAAATAGACTTAAAGCGGACAAATAGTCTCTTTTTCATCCCCAACCATGGCGTAGAGAAGAACACGTTTTCTTAACGTGAACCTTTGCAAAACTTCACCCAAACATTCAAACTGTTTAGAGCTTACGCAGAGCTAAGTACTCTATTCCTACCATACATGGCATTGTTGAGGCCTAACATTTGGCAGGTCAGGCATGCAGTGTTGCATCATGGGAGGAAGGACAGACATGCTTCCCCATTCTTTAAACACTTGCCATCTGGGCTAATTCTGAAATTTTCCACATGCATGTTAAAATCTGCATTTTTTTTTTGCTAGAAAACCGCTTAGAACCCCCAAAACATTTATATTTTGTAATGCAAAGTCCATAGAGAATAAAAAAGTGTTGTTGCAATTTTTGTTTTATTGCACAATATTTAAAACACAAATTTTCAGGAATAAATGCAGTTTAATGAATTAATCTTAGGGCATACAAACACAGTATAATACCCAATAGTAAAATATTAAAGATGATGTTACGCTGAGTAAACAGACACCTAGCATGGCAAATTAAATTTTTTTGCCCACCTGTGAAATGGCGTAAATTTACAGAACATTTAAATATTCAGAGATGATGCTTTCAAAGCCTTTAAAGGTTACCAGTTTAGAGATAGACAGGTCTGTTACTAGAATTATTGCTCTCACTTTGACGTTCACAGTGATACTTAATGTATGATCACCATTTAAATATGCATGTGGGACCTACATGTGTTTGCATTTGCGTGTCAGCATGGGGGGATGATAATACATTTTATTATGTATTTTGTTAACTTTTTTTTGGATCAAATTTATTGCTATCACAAGGGGTGAACAACATCCCTTGTGATCACATGGGCAGTGACAGGTACTCTTTACTAAAAGATCTGGGGGCTATTACCCCCATATCTCTCCTCTGTCCCCAAAAGCATCCAATCAAACCAAGATTGGTTCCATTAGGTGCTTTACCAGGTGGGAACAAATGTATTCAACAAACTGAAACTAGAAGTGACAAAATCCTTGTCACTTCTGGTTCCATTCATTACATAGGAGGGGAGGGTACGGATGTACCTTCTTCCCCTCTGTGTTCAGCTGGCCACAAAGAGAACAGTCATGATCCTGGTATAACCATTTCAGCTCAAGTACGTACAGATACTTCCTAAGGGCATGAAGTGGTTAAAGTACAAAGTATTTCACATTGCTCTGATTGGAAAACGGAACTGTGGGAAACTAAAGGCATGTCAAAATAAGCAGAGGTGAACAAGGGAAATGGAGGAACCTGTTACTTTGTTCTGCATGGGCTAAGTGGATACCTGCTTTTGATTTGAAGCACAACATGCAAGTGTCTCACTGTATTGGTGAAAGTGATTGTAAAGCCCCAAAAGCAAACATGTTATACTTGCCTGCTCTGTGAAATGGTTTTGTACAGATCAGCCCTGATCATCCTCTTCCCGGGTGCCACACCGGAGCTCCTGGCACTTCCCCTCTGCTGAATGTCCCCATAGCAAGCTGCTTGCTATGAGAGCATTCATGCGAGCCAGATCATGATCTGCATTGTAAATGTCCATTGACAGACACAGTGCAGCTTGGTCCCACCCCCTTACTCCATCATCATTTGATTTGATTGACAGCAGCAGGAGCTAATGGCCAGTGAGGAGGGAGAGAGGCCAGAGCTGCTTCTCTCGGCACAGTGATGGATCGAGATCAGGCTTAGATAAGTATTTGGGGGGGGGGGGGGGGTTTAGCTGCACGTAAAATAATTTTAGCCTTTACAAGCACTTTACAGTGAGTGTAAAGGATCAAGCTTACCTTCATGCATTATATACAGGGCTTTTTTTCAGATCAAACTTGGTGGAATTCCACCTCTGGCTAGGGCTCACTGCTCCCTGGTCACCACTATTACTTAAAAACATAAAAGTCCAGCTTCTATGCTAACCAGTGACAGCTTGTCTCCCAACAGCTCCCACAGATCTCCTGAGTGTCTCCCACTGAGTGAAGGATGGGCACAAGAGA
Organism: Lithobates pipiens; assembly: GCF_037356315.1. Lineage (NCBI taxonomy): Eukaryota > Metazoa > Chordata > Amphibia > Anura > Ranidae > Lithobates > Lithobates pipiens. The sequence continues at coordinate 237,068,405 of NW_027507785.1, read as the reverse complement.
GATGCAGGTACCCGCGGTGCAGTGCAAATGCCAACATCACCACTGGATGATCTGCCAGCAAGTGAGAGAGGTGGAGCCAACTACAGTATGCGGGGAGGTACTAGAGCCAGCTGGGTGCTTCAGCTTAATACAGGAACAAAAATAAGACATGTGGAAGATGGTGGAGCTTTTAAGGAGATGGGGAGAAGATGGGGCAGTAGAGAGGGGTTGCATGCAGAGGTCAGAGCTGAAGAGAGGTAAACATGAGAAGTGGATGGGGATGCAGAGGTAAGCAACTGTGGAAGAAGGCTGAATTCTGCACTCTGTATGCAGCGCCCCGCTGAACTCTGCACTATTTACGTAGCACACCCTGAACTCTCCAGTCTGTGTGTAACCCCCTCCCTGAACTCTGCACTCCGTACATAATACACTCCTGGGTGGGGACAGTGATTGAGTTCCTGTAACTATTTTCTGAGAAAAATCCCTGTATATATATATATATATATATATATATATATATATATATATATATATATATATAAAATTATATATATATATATACAGGCATACCCCACTTTTAAGTACACAATGGGGTTTATTTACTAAAGTTGGAAAGTGCAAAATTAGGCTCCCTTCTGCATAGAACCCAATGAGTTTCCAGGTTTTATTACCAAAGCTTAAATGAACAAGCTGGGGTTAGGAGCTTATTGGTTCCTATGCAGACGTGAGCCTGATTTTGCACTTCCCATCTTTAGTAAATAAAACCCATTGTGTACTTAAAAATGAGATATGCCTGTATATATATATATATATATATATATATATATATATATATATATATATATATATATATATATATATATATATATATATATATATATATATATATATATATATATATATATATATATATATATATATATATATCTAAAACTGCATATTCTTTCTGTGGAAGCCTGTTGGGTATACTTCAATACTTTCATACATGCAGCATTGTAAGCAATAAACTTCTGACAAATGAATTCAGGTGTGACTAGCACTATGTAAGTGGCCGCAGCAGGTTGACCCTAGCAAAGTTATACGACAATAACCAGGTTTATCACTGTCCCATCTCAACACCACTGAACTTTTGTCTCTTTAGCCAACATATCTTGATTTTTACATTGTTATGGCCAGCTCTTCTACACTTGGAACATTGAAGTGGATAGAAAGATTCAAAGTATAAAAGTCTTTATGCAAAAATACAAATAATGTTTTGCGTCACTAAATTAATGATAGTGGACCTCTTGTCATGTCTTACTGCAATTCACACTTTGTCAATGCCCTTTGCACTGCTTTAGGGAATAAGACTCTTGGTTGACTCTTGGTTAACAAGCCCTTATGGAGTAAGGAAGCTGATAAGTGATTTACATAAGTTGGTAGACAAGTAGCAGTAGGAAAAAGTATGTTGAGGATCTTTAGGCCTAGGCAATGTAGCAATAGATATGGTAGCTATGTTATTGCACTTAAATTAAACCTAGAAATAGACATTTTTTTATGTTAGCTGAATGCATGCCGACAGATTAGAGTACTCCCCTTAACAATGCTTCCATCTATTTTCCCTGCTTATCCACTTGCCAACTGGTGAGTATTAAATTTACTGCTGGCCGGCGGCTCTCCTGGGCACCGCAACATACCCATACATTGTGCCAAATTTCCTGCCTCTTGTGCCATGGTTAGGCACAGCATGAGTTCATCGACAGGCTCATGGGCAATGATTTTGGCTGTGAAACTGCTGATTGCTATGGCCAATCACAGCACACAGCAGTTTGTGTTAGTAAACATAACCCAGATCTGGCAGTTTTTTCTCCCTGATTTTGCTTACTATTCAGAGCTGAAATCAGAAAGAAAAGCCAGCCAGCCACCCAGCCAGTCTGAGAATACAATCAGCACACATACAGTTGTGAGGTCCAGTGGTTAAATGGTGGTACCATCTTTGCTCAGTAATCAGCCAGGGTCAGAATCTACTTCCTGGAATGTGATGCTGGCTCAGAGATGGCATCTCATCATCACAAATATCTGATGCAGATCAGTATCTGCTGCATCCTTTTATCTTGTTACTATACACAAGGGTTTAACAAGGTAGTAATAATGAGGACTAATGCCCCGTACACACGATAGGACTTTTCGACAACAAAACCGTGGAATTTTGTTTGAAGGGTGTTGATTGGCTCCAACTTGTCTTGCATATACACGGTCACACAAATGTTGGCCAACAATTACAAACGTAGTGACGTACAAGGCATATGCGGTATATCTGCATTATGAATGCTAGTTTTACAAGACCGAGTGCTTCCGGCTTGTACTTGATTCCGAGCATGCATGAACTTTTGTGCGACAGACTTGTGTACACACAACCGGAAAGTCCGTCAACAAAGTTTTGTTGGCGGAAAAATTGAGAACCTGCTAGCCAACACTTGTTGGTGGAAAGTCTGACAACAAATGTTCGAAGGAGCATACACACGGTCGGACATTCAGCCAACAAGCTCACATCCAACATTTCCCATGGGAGAGTCCGACCATGTGTACGCGCCATTAGAAATGTGGGGACAGCAAATTTACAATGTTATATAAGCTGCACTCTCAAAGTGTAATTTCTTCAGTGTTGTCACATGAAAAGGTATAATAAAATTTTTACAAAAATATGCGGGGTGTTCTCACTTTTGTGAGATATTGTAGCAATAAAATTTGCCAGTTCATTCACTTCCATATTCTGTGTTCATTTAAAAAAAAAATCTGCATATAACCAGGGTAGTCTAAAAACCTAGAATAAACAAAAGGTATTTTTATTTGATTTGGATTTAGGGCCAGTTCACACAATATAACCGCAGTCAGGATGTGTTCCGGATGCTTTTCTGCGTGAACGTTTTTGATGCGTTTCAGTGCGTTTTTGATAGCCGCCCAGTTCTTTTTCCCCCTCTCTTTTATCATAATCTTAAATAAGGACATATGTGTTGCATTTTTGATGTGTTTAGGGGGGTTGTGGTGCATTTGTGATGCATTTTACCACGTTCCAGCACAGTCCAGTGCAGAAAAAAGCAGCATGTTCTACTTTTTTTTTCTGGAACTGGAATACACTGGAACTGACCGTGAACTATGACTTTCAAAACCATATAACAGGAAACAAAATAAATCAAGTACGGCGCTGTCACATCCTATCCAGTTCCTCCAGAATACCTCTGCACAATATATATTGCTTGTTACATCCACTCTGGGTGTTGCTGCTCTTATTAAAGTCCACTGGGTGGCAGACAAACCTAAAAAGCACAGAGAAACAGAGCGCACACCAGCCCTAGTGCATTAAAGTTTATTTAACTCAATAAAAGGTTAAAACAGCCAGGTATGTCACTCACAAACATCCGTTGAGTAGTAGCATTGGTATTTACAGCCTCCACTGTTGCCTCCTTCCCCGATTTTAGGCTCCCTGCAGTAGCTAGCAATACGGATGGTTAAGTACTCGGTTCGCTTGCTGGCTGCAGGTACACTCTCTATCCACGCCTCACACGCACGGACCTGCCGGCTCTGGATGACGTCACTCGCAATGGGGGGCGGATCTCTCAACGTGTGTACTGACTCTGACGCTGGCTATGACTGTTCCCACGACAACATGTTTCGGAGGCGTGGCCTCCTTCTTCAGGTGACGCCCTAATGTGTGCTTACAGCATAAATACGCTGACACCCTCCCCGCCCTCCCTGCTAGTGCCAATCACAGGGAGCCTAACATCTAGGGGAGGAGACAAGCCCATCTACCAATCAAGAAGAGCGACAAGGAAACAAGGATATTATAAGACTACTATTACAATCTTAGCTATTAGAAGTTCTTTCAATGTATATCTGCATGTAACCATAACAAGGAAATTAAATAAAATTATATTATATATACATAAAATTAAGATAATACTAAAAACTGAACCAACAAAATTAGTATATATAAAGAATTAAATTAGAAAAAAGAATTTTATATCAAATTAAAAATAAAAATAAAAATAAAAATAAATATAAAAATAAAAAATAAAAATAAAAATAAAAATAGAAATGAAAAATAAAAAATAAAAATAAAAATAAAAATAATAATAATAAAAATAAAAATAAAAATAAAAATAAAAAATAAAAAATAATAAAAAATAATAATAAAAATAAAAATAAATATAAAAATAAAAATAAAAATAAAAATAAGATTAATATAAATAAAAGTAAAATTATATACATATATATATATACATACACATATAAACATGTACACATACATACATACACACACATGCACCTAGAAACAATTTTTTGCAAATGGATGAATGAACTATATGAATTTTTTAAAAAAGGATAAAAGATAAGAAAAAAAAAAAAATATATATATATAAATTAGAAGTCTATTAGAGGGGACTAGTACAGATGGGTTTCTGAGATATATAGATATATAGATATATAAATTCTCTTCATATGGAGACAAAAGCTATTTCTTTGTAGCAAGTGTATATATATACATAACAAATACATCATATATATACATTATATTATATATAATATACAAATATTCTGCATATATATCTCTCTCTGTATATATTTGCACCTCTGCATACCAGCATGCATGTTATCAGCTTGAACACTCCTTTCATCTGGTGGGCGGTATAGATAGCCTAGGGTTATATGAGGGCCCCAATTTCCAGCTCCTCGTTTAGCCCTTCCGGTGCCATACTATTTAACGTAAAAATCCAGAAGGATTCACGTTTGCACAATCTGTCAAACCGTTCACCCTCCGGTATGGACATCGGAATGGCTTCTATACCAAACAATTCTAACCCTTTGGTGCTACCGTCATGCTTGTGTTTAAAGTGGCGGGGTACACTATGTTTCTCTATTTTCTTCTCTATAAATCTCCTGTGTTCACCGAAGCGAGTTCTCATTTCGCGTACTGTCCTACCCACGTAAAGGAACCCACAAGGGCACCTTAGCCCATAGATTACAAACTGTGTACTGCAACATATGAATTGTTTAATCTGAAACTTACGGCCATCCTTGCAGCTAAATGTTGTTAGTCCATGTGTGATAAATCTGCATGCCTTACATTTTTTACTTTTACATTTAAAGCTGCCTATAATATCAAAAAGCTGGGGTATGGTACGCATATTTTGATTGTGACTTTTCACCTTTTTGATACGACTGGGGGCAATAATACTCTTTATGTTTTTAGCGCGTCTAAACACTACCTGAGGTTTTTTTGGGAGAATTTTACCCAAAATTTTATCCTGGCCCAAAATAGGCCAATACTTTTGTACTGCTCTCTTTATAGCCCAGTGTTGGTCATTAAAGGTGGTGATAAATGGTATATCACGCTGATCTTTTTCCCACATATTTTCCTTCTTGTTATCAGGGATTCCGTTCATATAGCGGTTTTTTGCTTCTTCTATCTGTTTTTCTTCATATCCCTTTTCCAAGAATTTTTTAGACAATATGGCCGCCTGAGCTTCGTAATCCTTAATATCGCTACAGTTTCTCCGTAATCTACAGAATTGGCTATGGGGTATATTTTCTTTCCATCTGGGATGGTGGCAGCTCTTACGATGTAAATAGGAGTTGCCTGCTGTTTCTTTAAAATGTGTTTTTGACATGATGTTACCATATGTGTCATAGCTAAGCTCAAGATCCAAGAATACTAGTGACCTAGCATCCACTACATAAGTAAAGTGGATGCCAAAGGTATTGTTGTTACAGTATGAGACAAATTCTTGGACTAAATCCAATGTCCCATCCCAGATGATAAGAATATCATCAATGTACCTCCCATAGTACACTAGATGTTTAGCAAATGGGTTATGCTGCCAAATACAGAATTTTTCCCAGTATCCCATAAAGAGATTGGCATAGCAGGGTGCAAAATGCGCGCCCATTGCTGTGCCTGCCTTCTGCCTATAATATTTATCCTGGAAAAAGAAATAATTCTTTTCTAAAGCAAACTGGATACACTGGCATATGAACTTAGACTGATTAGGGTTCATAAATTCTGCTTCAGATAGGAAGTATTCGACTGCCCTTAATCCACCCTCATGGGGGATTGATGTATAGAGTGAGCTGACATCAAGAGATAACCAGAGGTACCCTGATTCCCACTTATACTGCTGCAACGTTTCCAACACATGTGAAGAATCTTTTATATATGCAGGAAGGGAGGTCACCAAAGGTTGTAAGAACACATCTACATACTGCGACACTCTACTAGTGATACTGTCCATACTGGCTACAATGGGTCTGCCAGGTGGACATATCGGGTCTTTATGGACCTTCGGTGTATGATAGAAATATGGCGTTTTAAAATAGTTGGTTACAAAGAAATGTTTTTCTGATTTTTGTATTAATCCTTGAGTAAAGGCTTGATTCATCAAGGTTATAAGTTCCTCTTTATAGCCTTGCAGGGGGTCATGTTGGAGTATCTCATAGGTAGCGCTATCCGATAGGAGTCTATGTGCCTCCTTTAGGTATTCATCCCTATCCTGGATCACAATACCACCTCCTTTATCCGCCATACGGATCACTAGGTCTCCATTTTCTTTGAATGCCAACAACGCATCTCTCTCCTGTTTAGATAGATTATGTGCGTTTATTTTGCCATGCTGTGCCTTGCATATTTTCTCAAAATCTGTATACACCATGGCACAGAATGTTTTAATATATTCATTTTTCACATGATGTGGGTAAAATGTTGACTTTGGGCGGAATGTGGACTCAATGATCTTATTGGCATAAGGTGTAGATATAAATGCCTCCGTCTCCATTCCCCCCTCCCATAGTAGATCCTCAAGGATATATAGAGCTTCTTCCTCTGCTTTATTAATTGTAGTGTTTCCGCAAACTATTTCAGGAACACTTATAGATTCTTTTTGGGTATCCCTTAATTCACCCATAGTTATATTCCCATCCTTTTTTGGAGTTTCATCTATTTTTGGATCTGTTTTTAGACCAAAAAAACGCCTCACCGTGATATCTCTAATATATTTGTGTAGATCTTTAAATAGCTCAAATAGATTTGCATTACTGCTTGGGGCAAAGTTTAAGCCTTTCTGCAAAAGACTAATCTCACCTTCTGCTAGTATATGTGACGAGAGGTTGAAGATTTTTACTGTAGATTTTGGTTCTCTATCTTCCCTCTTTTTGATACTCTTTTGTTTTCTCCCTCTAACCCCTCCTCTAGTTCCTCTCCTTCTTCTGGTATTTTTCTTTTCTCGGATAGGGGAGGGGGGTGCACTAAAAAATTACCGATCATCTCCCCAGTATGCTCAATGTTATCCTCCGCTATTGCTACCTGAGCGGAATGACCACTATTGTGGACCACACCTCCTACTGACCCCCTCTCTTCCATAGTGGCATTCATCTGTATAAGTGGCCTTAATACTTCAAATGTGTTGGAAATAGGGATACTAATATTATATCCCATTTCTTCTTCCCCATGACTACATGGGATACGGGGGCTACTTGCTACAAGTTGTAAGCTATTCTCTATGCTCTGCTCTGCTCCCTGATTAACGGATTTTGTTATTTTTTGGGGCGACGCTAATTCCGCTCCATTCCTATTTTTCCTTGTATTCTTATCGCTTTCTGCATACTCCATGTTATTCGCTGTTGTGCAGCTTCTTTTACTATCATGAGCCCTAGCTTGAGACCCGCCATATGTATTTGCATACCTACTTTTTGGCAATTGAGATGTGTGTTTCACTAGACTTTTACCATCTAAAGATGTAGATTGTTTGGGCCCAAGGTTACCATTATCCGTACTTTTATTTTTATTTTTATTTTTGCTTTCACCTCCATTTCCATTTCCATTGTTTATATTTCTATTTTTCGTAGCCTTTCTTGGACTCCCCCTATGGTGAACTGTATAATTAGTATTATTCCTACTGTTGTTATCATACTTCTTTTTCTTCTGAGATAATTGTCCCTGACTTCCATTTGCATGAGATTTCTGATTAAATCGACTTTTACCCCATTTGAAGATAGTTCCCTTCTCATAATCTGCTATATCTCTAGCAAACTTCTCTTTTTTATTCATAACAAGATTCTCCTCAAACGCAGCCCTTTTCATATTGAGTAGGTCCCTACACCTTTGGTAGCTGGGGACTTGGTGATACTTCTCCAATGATGCCAGAATTGTACTCAATTTATTTTGGCTTGCAGTTAGCATTCTTTCTCTCTGCATACATATAATTTCCATCCATTGTGCTGTGCACAATGTGGAAACCTTATCCCAAGTACTCTGTAGGTCTGGCTCAAGGAAGTCGCACCTCTTCTTATTTCGCAGCCCCCTTGGAGCAAGGCCCTCTGTGAGATATTGTTTGAGGAATTTAATATCCCACCATTGTGTAATATAATAATTATATGTATCCTCTGCTTTCTTACACAGATCCCAAAATTCTTTCTGTAGAATGACTTCTGACCCATTGCTAAGATCTCCACCCTTATTAGTACCCACACGTAGATTAGCCACATTATCTTCTATTGCAGTCTTCAAATTGGCATTAGAAAATAAACTTTTAAAAATCTCAATTGATTTATTGTCCCTACTTAAAACTTCATCCCGGAGGAAAATGGTTAACTCCGTCATATCAACAAAAAAAAAAAAAAAGGAAAAAAAAAAAAAAAAAAAAAGGGGGGGAGAAGGGGGGGACCCCTATATATAATGATACTAATAATATTCCTACAATGATATGGAAAATACATACATGATACACACATACACTTCTATGATTTATACATTCATTTACAACGGCTCAAAGATTACTCAGAGATTATTATTTGTTACAATCCTGCGGCCTTATAATTTTTATCATCTATAGCTAAATGACATGAACCATAATACTAGTTTACATATAGTAGTAATAAAAAATCCCTAAAGAAAGTCTTCATTTAAAAAGAGTTAAATAGATTGTTGCAGAGGAAGAATTCTTGTAACAATGGAAGGCGGTCGCTGCCACTTGATGCCCACAAGACAGGTACAACAGGAAACAAAATAAATCAAGTACGGCGCTGTCACATCCTATCCAGTTCCTCCAGAATACCTCTGCACAATATATATTGCTTGTTACATCCACTCTGGGTGTTGCTGCTCTTATTAAAGTCCACTGGGTGGCAGACAAACCTAAAAAGCACAGAGAAACAGAGCGCACACCAGCCCTAGTGCATTAAAGTTTATTTAACTCAATAAAAGGTTAAAACAGCCAGGTATGTCACTCACAAACATCCGTTGAGTAGTAGCATTGGTATTTACAGCCTCCACTGTTGCCTCCTTCCCCCATTTTAGGCTCCCTGCAGTAGCTAGCAATACGGATGGTTAAGTACTCGGTTCGCTTGCTGGCTGCAGGTACACTCTCTATCCACGCCTCACACGCACGGACCTGCCGGCTCTGGATGACGTCACTCGCAATGGGGGGCGGATCTCTCAACGTGTGTACTGACTCTGACGCTGGCTATGACTGTTCCCACGACAACATGTTTCGGAGGCGTGGCCTCCTTCTTCAGGTGACGCCCTAATGTGTGCTTACAGCATAAATACGCTGACACCCTCCCCGCCCTCCCTGCTAGTGCCAATCACAGGGAGCCTAACATCTAGGGGAGGAGACAAGCCCATCTACCAATCAAGAAGAGCGACAAGGAAACAAGGATATTATAAGACTACTATTACAATCTTAGCTATTAGAAGTTCTTTCAATGTATATCTGCATGTAACCATAACAAGGAAATTAAATAAAATTATATTATATATACATAAAATTAAGATAATACTAAAAACTGAACCAACAAAATTAGTATATATAAAGAATTAAATTAGAAAAAAGAATTTTATATCAAATTAAAAATAAAAATAAAAATAAAAATAAATATAAAAATAAAAAATAAAAATAAAAATAAAAATAAAAATAGAAATGAAAAATAAAAAATAAAAATAAAAATAAAAATAAAAATAATAATAATAAAAATAAAAATAAAAATAAAAATAAAAAATAAAAAATAATAAAAAATAATAATAAAAATAAAAATAAATATAAAAATAAAAATAAAAATAAAAATAAGATTAATATAAATAAAAGTAAAATTATATACATATATATATATACATACACATTTTTTTATTATTATTTTTTATTATTTTTTATTTTTTATTTTTATTTTTATTTTTATTTTTATTATTATTATTTTTATTTTTATTTTTATTTTTATTTTTTATTTTTCATTTCTATTTTTATTTTTATTTTTATTTTTTATTTTTATATTTATTTTTATTTTTATTTTTATTTTTATTTTTAATTTGATATAAAATTCTTTTTTCTAATTTAATTCTTTATATATACTAATTTTGTTGGTTCAGTTTTTAGTATTATCTTAATTTTATGTATATATAATATAATTTTATTTAATTTCCTTGTTATGGTTACATGCAGATATACATTGAAAGAACTTCTAATAGCTAAGATTGTAATAGTAGTCTTATAATATCCTTGTTTCCTTGTCGCTCTTCTTGATTGGTAGATGGGCTTGTCTCCTCCCCTAGATGTTAGGCTCCCTGTGATTGGCACTAGCAGGGAGGGCGGGGAGGGTGTCAGCGTATTTATGCTGTAAGCACACATTAGGGCGTCACCTGAAGAAGGAGGCCACGCCTCCGAAACATGTTGTCGTGGGAACAGTCATAGCCAGCGTCAGAGTCAGTACACACGTTGAGAGATCCGCCCCCCATTGCGAGTGACGTCATCCAGAGCCGGCAGGTCCGTGCGTGTGAGGCGTGGATAGAGAGTGTACCTGCAGCCAGCAAGCGAACCGAGTACTTAACCATCCGTATTGCTAGCTACTGCAGGGAGCCTAAAATCGGGGAAGGAGGCAACAGTGGAGGCTGTAAATACCAATGCTACTACTCAACGGATGTTTGTGAGTGACATACCTGGCTTTTTTAACCTTTTATTGAGTTAAATAAACTTTAATGCACTAGGGCTGGTGTGCGCTCTGTTTCTCTGTCCTTTCAAAACCATATAACCTACTATCCATGCATTTTTGATGCAGAAAAAATCACACTGGACTGCATCTGGTCTGAATTGGCCCTAACGTAAACCTGTCATAAGAGAGGCATAGAGATGACATCCTTTTGAAAAATCTAGTTGCCTGCCAGTATTTCTTAATGCTTTTTTTATGGTTTCTGAGTCACTGACTTGGAATCAGTATAGATATAGTAATTTCAGATTTTTTTTCTGACATAATTTTACTGCATCCTACTGCATCCTTATTTGGCTTATGCAACTCAGGCTACCAGGCAACAAGTATTTTCAGAAAAAGATTGGCAATGATGATCCCATATTTCTCTCAGGTGTATTTTAAAACGTGTCCTTAAAATGAGACATTAACACCAACATTTTTCTCTTACTACACTTTTATACAAAACCAGAACTAGAGTTTTTTTTTAATAATTTATATACATTTACATTAAATATATCTTTGTTAAAAAAAAAAAAAAAAGAATACACTTAAAATAAAACCTTGACATTTCTGTAGTCCTTACAATGTTAAGTGTTAAAGTTCTTGTGTAACTTCACTGAGTGGATAATTTAGCTGCAGCATTTAATTTAACACTATTTTTGTCTCTGCTTTGCACCATCTCTTCATTTTGCTAGAAGCTCAGGACATTCCTTTGGCTTCCAGTACATTTATACCTTCTTGTACTTACACAAACTCCTAGATCAGCCGAGCGGCTGAATTTTCTAACTTTCCATCTTGTAAGACAAAGCCACCTGATAGTTCTCTTTCCTGCTTTGCATCACTACAAATGTATCATCTTATTCAGACATTGATGTAATAAAATGCTCTCTCAGTCTCAGTCCTGGCAATTCTTTCTGAGCCTAATTCACTTTCAAGTGTAATGCTATTGCGCCATGCAATGCTTAATTAACGCCACGCTAGAGATGGTCTTTGATAAATAATGCAAAGTCGTTTTAAAAATCTGTGGATCTTTTTAATTGTTGTGCACTTTTCTTCTGCTGAATATTAATACGTCTCCAAAATGATCGCTGAATAAAAATATAATCTGTGCAATGAAGCCTCTATAACAAGGTGAAAAGGTAAGCACTTGAATAGCATTGAAAAGAAGATTGGCATGTATTTATCTCTAATGCACTTAATCAAGATCTACAAGCAAACCATGCATGGTAATGGAAGATACTTAATCTTTTATTATTACATAAATTTTAATAGCAAGTTTTGGTAATCAGTAGCTTAGAAGTACCTATTAGAAGTGAATAAATGCAAACGCAAAGCAAGAGGGTAGCCCTTTTCTGTTCTTTTATATATTTTTACAATTCTAAGGAACTCATCAATGGCAGAAAAACTAGCGTACAGTCTTCCTTGGCTCATATATATGTATATTATCTTCACCTACTGTGGCATATCAACTGCCAAGCTTGTTATCTGGCTCTAGCCTCCCATTAGCAGAATCCCTGGTGGAAAGCCGTTTCTCTACATTATATTGTAATGCTCTTGTTAATGATAAATTGATGAAGAGCTGCTTTTTTAGATTAGGTGAGTGGTCCTTTGATAATGGGGTTGGACTCAAGCCAGGGGTTTTATTCAACTTTGCCTGGAGGGTGAGAACTAACTAAAATATTCCTTTCTTGCATTCACTTAGAAAGAGAGACAGTCAAAGAATTTGTGCTTCACCTTTTTAGATGAGAAAATTAAAAGTCTATTCGGCAAAGTCTTGCATTTTGTTTCCACTTGTCTTTTTTTTTTTTTTTAAGGCGACGTGTAATTAATTTAAAATGGATGTTATGTACATTATACTTTAATTAAACTGACTTTTTTTCAGTATTGACATTGACAGAGAAAAATGGTGTTAAATGCTGGTTGAAATTCATTGAGCAGGAAATGCAAATCTATTAAGCATTGAAATTATTATTTTAATGTAACTTACCGTAACTTGTAAAGGATGATTATGCAGGAGGATGTTATAAGATGCAGCACCCAGTGTGAACAGGCAGCCTTGAGTCAAATATATTTTTGGAATGCATTTCTTTTCACTAATATTTTATTAACACACTACTTCATCTGAATCACAGGGACTATTACTTTTTTTTAGCCTTGCAACTTAATTTATTACGTTTTTGAAAATCCTCCACAAACCGTGATTTGTTCTTATGTGGGGGACATTTAATTAACCCATAAACTTGACTGTTAGATTTTAGCAATCAGCATAAACATTTCTGTTTTTAACCTGATGCCAATATACAGTATACATGTTTATATGCATTGCATTTGCATTGCCCTTTAGAGGCAGTGCATCCAAATGAACAATGGTCAGCTAAAACTTTGCATGTAGAATCAGACTTTATAGTAAAACCATCAGGTTCATTCTGAGATAAAGACTGCCTGAAATGGACAATTTTCTTCATTGGTGAGCCAAATTCACTCAGTAAACATGTAAAGTAGTCCAAAGACAGTAAAGTCACAGTGCTGCAACAACAGGAACATCACCTGTATAACATTACCACATTGATAAATGATTATTATACTTTATTATTAGAATAGTAGCTAATTTGGAAGGATACTATTGCATTATTGGGTCACCAATTTTTGGGAAACAGGACTATGGAAGTTGGACAGGAACTCTTATCCCAAAAACCAATGGCATTTGAATCTACCAGGTGACTAGAGTTTGGGGTGGACCACTTTGCAGTCTACATTTAATAGTGATCTGGTAAGTGGTTCTTTGAACCAATTTTTCCCAGCCAACTCATAACACCAAGGTGAGTCAAATACCGAGAACCACTTTAAAGGTTTTGCCCCATAAAAATGTAGTTATAGGTAGAGTTTGGAGGGTTTTATCTACCCCTTATAACTTCTAGTAATTTTAGAGTCTGATGGCTAGATCACCCTCTGATTTCTCTTGTTATAGATAGAATTATATCTCATGGTAGCTATGAGTAGAGTCTGGAGGGGTAAATCTCCCTCCTTATATCTCATGGTGACTCCAGCAGTAGGCAATGGTTGCTATATTTCTTCTCCTGTCTTCAGCAGGAATGTCCTTGTGGGTATTTTTACTCTTCTGGCTGTACGCTCTGTAAAATAAAAAAAATGTGAAACTTACTGTAGGGAAGGAGAAACCACTCCTAACTGACTTGGCATGTGGGCAGGCCTTAATACTCAAGTACACAGTTTTTACTGTAGTGCCTGTGAGACAAAAGAAACCATCAGTCCCGTGCTTCAGGAAGGACCTTAAAAAAACTGCTTCTGAAAATAGTAGTCATAAGGGTATGGGAAGCATATCATGGGGATCTTCAAAGTCCTATGGCCCACTTAGTGCTATGAATCTCAGTAGGTTTATTGGGTTTGGAAAATGGTGAACCTGGGGTAGAGTTATTCATGTTAAGGTCATTACAAAGGACAAGGGGGCACTCTTTACATCTGGAGGAAAAGGGATTTAACCTTCACACATGGAAAGGCTTCTTTACAATAAGTTATGAAAATGTGGAATTGCGAGCCCTATTCTGGATAATACTGTATGCCTTCTTTTAACTTCAAACATGTGAGTGCATTGCGAATATTTTCAGTGCATATTAAAAATTAGTTTTAAAATCTTCACCCAGCAACACCTCCTCTCCCCCTTTTCCATTGTTATCTTCACTGACTGTTAGTTGGGTAGTAGAAATTTTATGTCAGTGGGCCATAGGTACTAATTGTTTATAGGCGCTAACCAATTATCTCCATCTCCCACAGCATGGCCAGAATAATATTGGGTCCATTGAAGGTGTAGCACTATGGTATATAGTTAGCTGTTGTTCCAATGTGTTTTGCTTCTATTATGGTTGAGAGAATTATGTGGACACTGTAGACAACTAAAAAATAAATTCATCCCAATTTTTTTTTTAGTTGTAGGTTTATTTCGCAGTCTGTGGTCCAATGTGGAGATTTCTCTTATTTTCCTTTCCTGTAAACACAGCAGCAAGTAAGAGAAAAACTCTTCAAAGTAAGGTGAAACATCACATTTCAAAATGTTGGATTTTCCTTCACTTTCAGTTCAGGTGACTATAGTTATGATTAACTGAGAGAGCAAATTTCTCCATTAGAAACAGAGACAACAATAAAGCCTTTTAAAGGGTTTCTAACTTTTCCTCCACTCTGTCCAGTAGCGAATCAACTTTTATTCCCAATGGGAGATGGATATATTGACTCTAGAGGGAAGAATATTCTGTTATTTTGGACTTCAGTGGCTTTCTATCACCAACTCTCGGGTTTGTAGTGAGTGTTGTTAGGAGTGTGCTTTCTGTTGCGAAGTTTGCCTCAACTAGCCAATGACAATTTACAGTCAGTTGTATGCAGGAAAAAGAAGTGTGGGGCAAACAGTAAACCAGCTCTTACTGTGAATAAGCCTTTCCATGTGTGATCAAAGTACATATCAGATATATATGCAATTTTATTGCATTCTTTGGGCCCAATTAATTGATGCCCATTTGACAACCTCCTTTCCTTTTTTGTTTCTTTTTTTTCTGATTTTTAAATGAATGCCCCCTCCCCACACACGCAATTGAAGGTTTCCAAAGTGCCTACTGGGAATCCTTTTTGGTAAGTTGATCCAAAAAGAATAACAAATAAAGCATAATTTAAACAATCCGCTATCTGTCCCAGTATATGAATGGGTGGTTTGTTCACGTTAACATCTTATCTTTGGATGTTTGAGTGGGTTTCTGTGCATCAACTAAGTTTTTTTTTATGATCTTAGCTAGCTGGTTGAAGGGCATTTTGAGTCCACAAGTTAGGTGCTCCAAATTTTTTTAAAAGATTTGTCATTTTGGTTAGCCAGTCTTGTGATTTACATATCTCTGCTAATGTACAACCTGCTACAGCTTTACAGCTGTTTGTATAATCTACTTCCCCTTTGGACAATACTTCAGCACTGTGGTAATGCTGATTCTTTATCTGATGAGTATGTTGGAGGTAGTAATGTGACACGAAAGCTGCAATGGTTAACCAGGAAATCACAAGTCTGGCTGGACTGAATTAGGCACATAAAACCAAGTAAAACAGTTCCCAGTTTTGTAAATGTAAAATATTTTTATATGTGTATGTTAGCTCAGTATTTAGCTTTTGCCTGAAGTTCAGCTTTAATTGCAATTGAAATGCACAAAAACCTTTTTTCACAGGAGTGAATAATAATATGCTTTATTAACCACATCCAATTTACATAACATGTGAATGTGACTGGCTTTCAATTAAGCCGGTTCACACATGTGTGGGGCGGCCGCGGTTCGGTTTTAAAAAGGGTCCTATCAGGTTTTGGGTCTGGTTCTGGTCCGATTTCAGGTAAAAATTTTCACCTGAATCGCACCAGGACCATTGAACAGAAACGCACCGGACTGCCGCAGTATAACTGTGGCCGTATATATGTGAACCCAGCCTTGGAGAATGTGTAACCAATTTAGGACCAGACGTATCCAAGACCAGTCCATTTGGGACTGATTTTATTTATGTCCTTTCATCAATAGAACATTATGCAATAGACAAGTTCTTGTTGATTAGGATGTGAAAGTTGTTTGTTTCTGATAAGGTAACAAAGTACAGAAAATACTTACTTCTTCCTTGACTGGAGATTAATTGGCGTATTCTGACAGAGAGTATTGTCCAAAAGAGGACATTCCTTTATTTAATTGGCCATTAATTTTTATTTTAAGGGAGAAGTATTCTATTCAGTTTTTTCCAGATCTCCATATTTCATTTTGTTAAACATTTAAATCAAATTACAGTGAATGTTATTTATGTATCTTTGACAATGAACAAGCACTTCTTTGCATGTTTTCTGGATGCATGACATTAATATGCTAAGATACAAGTTCTATACAATCCTATAAATCCTCTCTTCTTCCTCAAGTCTTCTTCTGTGTTTGTCTATACCTTTCATGTATTTTATGTAGTATATTTAAGTTGAGTTCATTAGTTGCTGTGTATCATCTTGCACACACTGTATATATCTTTGCAAAATATTACCAGGCTATGCCACAATAGTGCATCCATACAAACAGAATTATTTACTGTCAATTTCAGCCACGGGGATGTCTCATGTCCACACATGATGGCAGGAGACTAAGTAGGTTTTGAAGGAGTTCTGTAACATTCTATTCCATCTATGTGCTATAGGGTAAGGGTGACTGACAAATGTTAGAACATTGAAGTTTGTTAAGTAATCCCTCTGTGTCAGACACTCAGCAATTGTGGCCCTCCAGCGTCCTTTTATTATATAACTGCCTTTTGTGATTTTAGGTTTACCAACTGAAATCTAAGATGGTCTTGGTTTGAATTTGAGGTGATAATATAAAATAAAAAAAAAGCCTGTAAATTCTTGTTGAAAATGGATATGAAGTGTGCATAGGGTTATGGACATATGGTTATAGCAGTGGTCATCAATCCTGTCCTCAGGGCCCACTAACAGGCAAGAGTTTATATATTACCTTGGGGAGATGCATACTAGAATACTGCCATCACTGAGCTGCAAATGATATCACCTGTGATGCATTTCAGTTACATGTTAGTGGGACCTGAAGACAGGGTTGATGGCCACTGGGTTATAGGTTTATGGGTGAGACAATCACTTATATGTTGTGTGTGCTACATTCATTTCCAGTTTAAATTCAGCTTTAATCGCTAATGTAGAGATTATATTTTTGAAAAGCAAATCTACTAATGCCGCATACACACGATCAAACAATCCGGTGGAATCCGACCGTGTGTAGGCTCCGGCGGACTTTTTTTTACCCAGGGGGACAGTACGGCCATGTGTGTGCCCGTCCGCCATACTTTTGAAAGTAACTGACTTTTCCCGCCCGGAGAAAAGTCTGTTCATTTTGAGTGCGGCTCTAGGTAGCCGGGACCAGCGAAGGAGGCATCGCTGGCCCCGTCACCTGGTATGGACTTAAAGGGGAATCCCTACGCCGAAAAAATGGCATCCTCTGGGACTGTGACATCATAATGGGCGGGGACATCATCCGGTGATGTCCCTATATAAGTCGCCGCGCGCCGTGTGTCCTGTCATAGTGACCAGAGACAGCGACGAGGCAAGAAGAGAAGAACAGAAGAACAGAAGACAGCGACAGCGGCGACAGAAGACCAGGCTTCCGCTTGTAAAAGAGCTAGAAGAAGGCGCGGTGGCCCGGCAAGAAGAACCGAAGAGGGGAACAAGACCCCCGAAGAGAGGCCAAGACCCCCGAAGTCGAAAGAAGAGGGTGGCGGCGAAGAAGAAAGCCGGGCTCCTCCACTAGTAAAAGAGCTAGCAGAAGATAGCAGAGGAGTCCAGCAAGAAGACCCCCGAAGACAGAAGAAGGCCCCAGGAGCTGTGCAATAAACTATTTTAACCCTTGTGTGTGTGTTGTGTTTTTTTTTTTACATTTTTTTCACAGGTGAATGGGTAGGGGTACATTGTATCCCATACTCATTCACATAGGGTGTGGGGCCGGAATCCAGGGGCCCCCTTATTAAAGGGGGCTCACGGATTACGATAAGCCCCCCACCCGCAGACCCCGACAACCAACGGCCAGGGTTGTTGGGAAGAGGCCCTTGTCCTCATCAACATGGGGACAAGGTGCTTTGGGGTGGGGGGCCTGGTACGGCTCAGGAGGGGGGGGGGGGGCGCTCGCTCGTCCCCCCCCTTTCCTGGCCAGCTGGGTAACGTGCTTGGATAAGGGTCTGATATGGACCTCCCCCCACCCCCACGCCATTTTTTCGGCGTAGGGATTCCCCTTTAAGTCCATACCAGGTGACGGGGCAAGCGACGCCTCCTTCTCTGGTCCCAGCTACCTGGAGCCGCGCTCAAAATGAATGGACTTTCCTGCGTGCGTGTGGGCGAGTCCATTCATTTCAAAAGTACGGCGGATAGTCCGGTCTGTGTTTGTGTCTGTGTTTGCACAAATGTGTCTGTGTTCGCACAAATGTGAACTTAGGCTAAAAAGATAATAAAACAACAAGGGCTGTGCAGCTCTTCACCGTGATTAGTAAGCAAAAGTCCTGTTGTATAACTAAAGTCCCAAAATATAAATCCATGACTTGACTTAACCACCTTCTATCTGCGATATAACCGAAAGACGGCTACAGTGTGGACCTAATTTGCTGGGAGGACGTCCATAGACACCCTCCCGGCAGGTGACACTGCCCACAGTGTCACCTACCAGTGCCCACCAATGCCACCTGTCAGTGCCCACAGTGTTACCTATCAGTGCCCACAGTGTCACCTATCAGTGCCACCTATAAATGTAACCAATCAGTGCCTCATCACCAGTGCTGCCTATCAATACCACCTACCAGTGCCACCTACCAGTGCCCATCAATGCCACTTATCAGTGCCCATCAGTGACATCTATCAGTGCCACCCATCAGGACCCATCAGTGCCATCTTATCAGTGCCCATCAGTGCCGTCTTATCAGTGCCTATCAGTGTCACCTTATCTGTGCCTATCAGTGTCGCCTTATCTGTGCCTCTCAGAGCAGCCCATCAGTGCAGCCTCATCAGCAAATATCAACGAAGGAGAAAAATTACCCATTTGCACAATTTTATAACAAACTATGAAACGTGTTTTTTTTTTCTAAAATTTCAGTTTTTTTTGTTTGTTTAGCAAAAAATAAAACCCCAGGTGGTCATTAAATACCCCCAAAAGAAAGCTCCATTTGTGTGAACAAATTGTTAAAAATTTAGTTTGAGTGCAGTGTAGCATGACCGCGCAGTTGTGATTCAAAGTGTGACAGCGCTGAAAGCTAAAAATTGGTCTGGGCAGGAGGGGGGTTTAAGTGCCCAGTAAGCAAGTGGTTAAAGGAATCTTCTGTGTATACCAGGGTAATTCCAACAGTATGTGTGATATGTCTAACCACTCACCAAAAAGTAGAAAAACTCTAGCCTCAAATAAACACACTTTACCCAATGTGTTTGGGAAAGGCCTCCACCAATCTAAACACTCACCAGATGGCAAACAATGATATGCCTTAGACCATTACTATGAAGCAAAGAGTTATACTGCTCTGGTGTATTGATTGAGTGATGGTCTCCAGTGGGATCAAGCACTGCACAGAAGATTTCTTTAAGTCAAGTCATGGGTTTATACTTTGGGACTTATTTATGCAACAGGACATTTGTTTACTAATCACAGTGATGCACTGCACACCCCTTGGATGGACTTGGAGCAGGGGTAGGCGAACTTTCAGAGGTTGAAATCTACCTGGACAACATGGAGGAGATAAAAAAATCCCCTGGGGGAGAGGGTGGAGTTGTACGTCATCTTCATCCTTTAAAAAAAGCTCCCCAAAAAAACACAGTGTGTCACAGTAATGTCTTCTGTCCCTCTCTAAATCCCTCCCCCCATAGTAGTATTCTCTGTCCCCTCCCCCACAGTGTTATCCTCTGGCCCTTTTCACATCACCCCCCCAATAATATACTATGCCCCCCCCCTTTGAAGTGTTCTCTGCCTCACCCATAAAGTAGTGTCCTCACCCCCCCTGCACACACAGTCATGTCATCTGCCCTGCCCCACACACAGTAGTGTCCTCTGCCCCCCCCCAGAGTACTGTCCTGTGCTCCCCCAAAGTAGTGTCCTTCCCTCCAACTGTAGTTCCCTCTGTCTCCCTCCTCAGTGTCCTCCGCCACCCCTGCACAGTAGTGTCCTCTCCCCACCCAATTGCAGTGTCCTCTGATACCTCTTCCCCCATACAACAGTGTTCTCTGCCCCCCCCCCCTGCATAACTGTCCTTTGGAACCCCTCAAAGTAGTGTCCTCTGCCCCTCTATAGCCTCTCTGCCACCCTTCCCCCAAAGATGTGTTCACAACACACAGCCGAGTGAATGTAGCTCTCTCTTACACATCAAAGCGAAGTAAGGGGGAGCATAGTTATGGATGGTGGGCGGGAGCTCTCTCCTGTAAATCAGAGCAAAGTAAGAGGCAGCACAGTCCTGAATAGAGGGTGGGAGTTCTCTCCTGTAAATCAGAGCGAAGTAAGAGGCAGCACAGTCCTGGATGGAGGGTAGGAGCTGCAAGAGTTAACTTCATGTTAAAAAGCTGATGATTGGTCACACAGGCACAGAGGAGCCAGTGTCTCCTGCTGTTGTCAGTCAAATCTTCAGAGGAGGGAGCAGGAGTAAGGCAGAGCCATGCTATGTGTGTCTATAGAGACAGGTGCTCCCCCATAGAATGCAGTTGCCTATGGTGGAGCATTACGAAGGCTAGGAGCCTACAGCATTGGGAGGAGACCCTAGAAAAAGAGAAATGGAGCCGCTGTGTGCTATACCATTGCACAGAGCAGGGAAGTATAAAACATTTTTAAAAAAAAGGAAGCCTTTACAATAACTTTGTTAGGGGAATCATAATTCTGATTAAGCCAATTGTAGTGAAATGCTCCAAGGAGGGGCTGTCCCTGGGCAGGAACATCTTATACGCTGTTATGTCATTTGGTTGAATAAAGACTTTCGGATGAATTGACATCGGAGTGCAGCTTGTGTATATTTGCATTTTGTGATAGCCTAAATAGTTATAAAGCTCAGTTTTATTTAAGAATATATAATGCTAAATGCCTGCTTGTAATTTTTTTAAAAAGGCTCACACGATTTCTTTGTGTATCACATATTTTTGCAGCTGCTAAAGAGTGTGCTGACTGCAGCTATTCCCAGTGACATGACTGTATTCAAACTACAATTCCCAACATGCATTGCACCAGTTCTTTGTTTAGGGATTTGTAGCATGTGTTCGTTGTCATTGCTGGCCAGTGACCCCCAGAGAGCTGGGATTCTAAGAATTCCCACTGAAGTAACACAAGGGACTGTGTTAAGGTTTAGATTTTCAACATGCAGGAGAAATGAACATGACAAGGGGTCGGACGGGAGCTTCTATAGAAGGATAGTTATTCTAAACAAAGGTACATAGGCTGCTAGTTTTTAGAAAGCCTAGAGTTCAGCTTTAAGACACAAATGGCAGAATTCAAAGGAAACTATAAGAGCTAAGGTGTCAAAAAGTACAGAGGCTGCAGTTACTCCAGGGCCCACAAGGTCAGGGAGACCATATATGACAACTACTCCTCAATCATTTAGCTGCTGTGAGTTTTGTACAGAAAAAAATAATAATCAGATATTAATAAAAAATAAAGCTTATTCCAGCATACAAAGCCACCAAAAGGGTGTTTGAGGTGCAAGCTGCTGGGTATTTTAGTTATGCCTCTGGCTGTGATCTGTTTGTTCTCAGTGTAACGGTTGCTACAATCTCCCAACCCATACAAGAACAGCTAAAGATTATCTAAGTATATAGTAAGTATATAAACCTATGGGCAAAAGTACATTATATTGCAGCTTGCCAGTCTTTGGACACAATGGGGTTTATTTACTAAAGGCAAATCCACTTTGCACTACAAGTGCACTGTAAGTGCATTCGGAAGTGCAGTCACTGTGGATCTAAGGGGTAGATCTGAAATGAGGGAAAGCTCTGTAGATTTTATTATCCAATCATGTACAAGTAAAAATGCTGTTTTTAATTTTTCTTGCATGTCCCCCTCAGATCTACAGTGACTGCACTTCCAAGCCTTACTTTGAGTCCACTCAAGCTTCTTATTTTTAACTGAAGCCCTGAAGAAGGGGGAGTCCAAATTAATTTGGACTCTTATCTTCTGGTCTACGCTCCTTTCAAATATGTTGTTATTATAGGACAACTTTGTCATGATTGGACAGAATTACAGAACACCTACCCCTCTTCACTATTACAGAGGGGGAAGTGTTCTGTTGTCATCATAGGATCATGTTATCACAATAAGACAGGACTACAGAACACCTACCCCTCTTTTCCATTACATAGGAGGAGGTGTTCTATTTTCATCGTAGGTCTGCATTGTCATGACCGGACAGGACTACAGAAAACCTCTTCTGCATTACATAGGGGTAGATGTCTACAGAGATAACTGGGAACACTGGCATAGAGAACAAGAAGTTATCAGCTCACAATTGAACAAATATAATCAAATATTATATATTGAACAAATATAATCAAATGCCAAAATGCTTTCAATAATTTACTTACCACACAAAATGTGAACAAATAAGAGAAGTTCAATTTTAGGGGTCACATACACTTACACTTACACGCCTATCTGCATAGTGCTGCTTCATAATCATGTGTTTTTAAGGGTTTTTATGTAGCTTGTTACGTGCCTTTTTAATGCATTTTCATGCTTAATGCATTTTTTTTGTAGGAGACTGGCAACAATGCACCAGATACACATGAACATGCCCTTTTTATCTGCTCCTTTTGAAGTCAACGGGGATAAAAATGTACTATGCTGCACCAAAAGAAGCAAAATAAATAAATAAATTGCACTGCACCCTGTTGCATTGATGTGAACCAGCACCATAGAGCAGCCTTTTTCAACTAGGGTGCCTTGAATTTTTTTCAGGTGTGCCTTGGCAAAATGCCTAACAATTGCCCCAAAATTGTACACAAACCAGTAGGTGGATGAAGCCTGCATTTTAGTTACACAAAGCCCCAGGTTTTCATTGTGCACCATTATAACTTTCTAGGTCCCAGCATCTTAACAACCAATGATGTCATCAGTTGATAAGGAGGATGCCATTTGTCTGCACAGCAACCTTGTTTGACCCTCCCCTTCCCCTCTCTGTCAGCCCTGGGGTCACATTAGCTGAGTGATAGAGAACAACTGAGGGAGAAGAGAAACATTGAAATACTAGTCAGTACCAGTGTGCAAAAGTGCATTGGATTTAGAAGAATAAATCTTCATTGGACAACGTTGGGTATCCTACGTTTGTGGATGTTAATGTATTATGTAAAACTATTCGAATAGTTTCTTACATTTTAGAATGGGGTGCCTTGAGACTGTCCATAACTTTAAAGAGTACCTTAACTGAAAAAAAGGTGGAGAAACCCTACCATATAGAACAATGTGATTTCAATTGTTGTGCATTGCAGCATGACGGCAGATGCAGATGAATTTGAACTGGTGTGGACAAGTCCTAAAACATTCAGGAAAATAAGACAATTAATGACTGGTTCTGAAAAATCCCCTAGGATGCTGAACGATTTCTTATCAGTTGATCCAGGGCTCAGGATCAACTGATATCTCAAATACTCTATAGCTGGCCATAAATGGATCAAAATGTGTCCGGTTTAGCAGGGACTGGCTAAATTTCAGATTTGGCAATCTCCATTTGTCAGTTAGACTGACTTCTGTTGATTGGACTTCCTGGAAAACCTTTGTTGATCAGCGATGCTGCTGATCAGTGTATTCTGAGTCCCATTGTCAAAATACAATGTCCCACCAGGGGGATTCCTCCATCCACATCACTTAGATGGATAGAAGAATCTGTCTTTGGCTGAATGAAAAAAAAATTCTTGTATAGCCAGTTTTAACAAGTATTGCCAACAATATATCAGCCATATCTTTGGTGCAGGTTCTGTGCTATCCATCCAATGCATTTTTAGTGCAATGTTGCCAACCTACCAGATTGAAATTTACAGACACACACTCAAAATTGACTGGAACAGCCAAGTTTTTACTGGCATTTCCAAAAATTACAAAATTATAGTTTAAGTGATTTAAAGTAGTAAACCACATTTTTTTTAACCCTTTAAGACAATTCAATCTTCACCCGGTCTTTCTTCGGGATTCGCATCCTCTGGCCATCAAATTGGCCAAGCCACATGCGTGGGAGTCATCATGGACCGCAGCACAGAGCTCTGAAGGGATGGTATGCGTATGCCTTCCCTTCAGTGCACATGTGCCCATGACATTACTGGCTCCATGCAGTCTAAATATCTCCTAAACCGTGCAGAGATTTTTTTCCAACAGATGTTGGCTCAAGCTTGTCTTGCATACACGCGGTCACACAAATGTTGTCGGAAATTCCGATCGTCAAGAACGCGCTGTCGTACAACACGTATGACGGCACTATAAAGAGGAAGTTCAATAGCCAGTGCGCCACCCTTTGGGCACCATCTTCTAATCTCGTGTTTATCTCGTGTTAGTAGAAGTTTGGTGAGAGACAATTCGCGATTTTCAGCCTTGTGCTTTTCAGTTTGTTACTGCTCTCCAGTTTGTGCTTGTGGGTTTGTATCTGGTTTTCAGTGTGTGTAGTCATTTCGCATCTGGTTTTCAGTGCATATTTTAATACTACGTATTTGATTTTCAGTGCATGCTCTTCTCAGGCTTTTCTGATTTTCAGTGCATTCTGTTCATTCGTTCTGACCAGCTGACCATTTTTAAGCCATGTTGCGGGTACGTACTCATTGTAGAGTACATGCTGTGCAGGGTCTTGGTGTTGGGGTTCTTACTTTGACCCAAGTCCAGTCCATGAACAGGGAGAGGAGGAGTTCATGGACGAAGAATTGTTTGCTCCAGCGTGACCAATTCTCTCATATGCCTTTGTTGAGGGAAATCCGTTAATAATATAATAATAATAATCCTGATGATTTTAGGAATTATCTCCGGATGACAGACCCTGTTTTTCACCATCTGTTGACTTTGCTGTCCCCTTATATTACGAAGCAGGACAACTGCATGCAGCAAGCCATCACTCCCGAGAAGAGGCTAGTCACCACCTTGCGGTACTTGGCGATGGAGAGAAGTCTGCAGTAGAAATATACTTTTTTGCAGTAAATAGACATGTTTTTCAAAACATAAAACAATACACAACTCAGAAACTTACAAAGTTCAACTTTGATAAATTGAAGGCAATATCGGACATTAGTATGTGCAAACTGTGTTGGTAATGCCTTCATCAGATGGGGTGATGTCACCCCTGTGAAAGCCAAATTTTGAAGATGCACACAAAGTGGGAGTCAAAATGGGGATTTCACTCTTGATCCCATGCCTAAGGTCAACATGTGCTAGCTCCCATCATGGGGGATCAAGGGACGTGTTTTGGGGACACAACCCCTTCCTCTCAGCTACTTGAGTTGCGAGGAAGGGGTTGCACCCACAAAACGTGTACCTTGATATCCCATCATGGCAGATAGCACATGTTGACACACTGTGTATCTTCAAAATTTGGCTCTCAAAATTTTTTTTAGAAAAGTTCTAATAAAAAATAAAAATAAATCAATAATTTTGGTGTGTTTTATATTCTGTCTAAAACACCAATGATGTTTTTGAGTCTTTTTTCAACATCATTGATGTCTTCCTTGATATTCTGTAAATTCAGATTGCACACCATGATCTCCTCGATGAGGACATCTGCACTTGCAACTTGTAAAGTGAGTTTCTTCTTCCACAACATCCACATCACCTAAAATAAAATAAAACACACCATTATAAATATGCAAGCATACATCTTTTACCTGAAGCTGTGGTCTCAGACACTCACCTGTTGTGGTCACTATTTAGCCCACTTCATAAACCTCTCCTTCCTCCACATCCTGAGGTTGTGGTGTGGTGACTTCCCCTTCTTTAGTAGGTTGGGGGCCCCTGGTTTTCTGCCCTATGTGAATAAAAAATAGGTATACTTAGCACACAGATATTTGAGGCAAGAAATAGGAATATGAAACATTGCTTGAAGTGTCGTACAATTGTCTGTTTTGGCAGAGTTCCAAGCTGAAGACATGATTTTTCCCTTTCTTTAAGCTGGAATACTTACCTTTTTGGGTAAAGTTTCACAAATGGAGACACCCCTAGTATTCACTGGAGCACCTCTGTGGGTCACCCTAAAAAGTTAGTTCTGGTGTCCCACACTAGTGCTCCTGCATTCAGATGTGTAAATAGCTGCTGAGTGTCCTCTCCTTACACTGAATCAAGTTTGCAATTCATTCTAGTTACAAACACATCTAGACAACAATGTCCTAAACTTCTTTTAATCCAAATAGGCATGAACAAATGTAGTTAACCTGCATCTGCCAAAAACGTTGTATTAGTGGGAGAACAAACAATGTTTACTATGAACGATTACTTTGCCCAGGAACCTGAAACTTACCATTTTAAACTGTACAACAGTAAAGAAAAGCACATGGAGCAGCACCAACATAATAAGAAGAATAGGAAAACGCGACAAAATACTTACTTTTTTGCAGCACTCTATTCTTCTGTACTGATCCTGCTCCCTCAATTTGAGGTCTGATCATTGTTTCCTCAGTTGATCCTTGGATCACCGTACCTCAAAATTCTTCTGCAGACTTTTCACAACTTTAGTCACGATCTCGGCCTTTATGACATTTAGGTTTGGGTAAGGTCCATGCTTCCCGTCATAGTTGGCCCCCTTCAAGATGTCCACCATTTCTACAAAGGACATGTTAGAGGCCTTAAATCTCCCCCGGGATTGAGACGTTCGTGGCTCTGGGCTTTCGACATTGCTGCTGTCTTCATGCACTTGTTTTTTCTCCGCCATGTGCTCTCCCACTGCTCTGAAAGAGAAAAGGTGGGGAATATACTATAAAGAATGGCAGGGGCGGGCAAAGTTTCACACATGCATGGTCTATATAAAGTGTAACACGTGTGCGTTGTATGTACGATCTGTGAGCAGAGGACGGAGTAGCTGAAGCACCGATCGTGCTAACGAAGGTACAATTTAAACTTGGGGCATCAGTGGCCTATACTGCTTAGAGATTGAGGCCTATAATGGATCAAGATTATGCGAGTTTAGCCTGACATTAGGGTTTGTCTTGTGCTGTGTCTTGCAGATAAAATGGATCAATTCAACGATCATGATTTCCTCCCGCAATTCATTGATTTCTACAGAGAGCTACCCTGTCTGTGAGAGAAAAAACACCCCTTTTATACAAATTGACTAAAGAGCAAGGCAGCACTGGATAAATTGCTGGAATTTGTGAAGCCCCTGATCCCCACGGCAGTCATCAACTATTAGAAGTGCAAAATTGGTGGCCTGAGGAGCACATATAATAGGGAGTGCAAGAAGGTCAATGATTCCCTGAGATCAGGAGCAGAAGCAGATGACATTTATGTCCCCAGGCTCTGGTACTAAGGTAGACTGCGATTTCTGTCAGAGCAGACTGAAATCAGGCCATCACTCTCAACCCTTCCTTCCACTCTTCCTTCCACCCCAGCTGAGGCTTCCGACGTCCAACCTGGGCCTTCCACCCAAGAAGAAGGAGGAGCCCAACTTGAGTCAGGTATAGCATTGCTCAACATATTTATCAAAATTGTGTGTGATTGATGAACAATAAACTAAAACGATGTACTTTTTCATACACAGGAAAGCCTCAGCCAGGAGGAGGCTGTAGAAAGTGGCAGCCAGGAGGTGGCAGGGGAAAGTGCCAGCCAGGAGGTGGCAGGGGTAAGTGGCAGCCAGGAGATGGCTGGAGTAAGTGTCAGCCAGGAGGTGGCCCGGCCCAGTAGCCTGACCAAATCCCAGGTCCCTCCCCTCTGCCTTCAACAAAAAAGGCCCCGGAAGGGGAGGAGCATGGAGGAGTCCATATTTGGGTTATTTCAGCAGACTTCTGCAGCCCTCAGAACCCCCCAAGTCTTCTTGAGGCCTATGCCTGCATGGCTGCCAACAAAATGCAGGAAATGGAGGTGGGCCAACGCCTCTTTTGTGAGGAAGTGATATATATGGCCCTAAATAAGGGGTTGAGGGGCAAACTCACAAGCAAAACCCACCTGTGTGAGTTGGACCATCGTCCTTCTCCTCCTCCTCCACCTCCTGCCACAACTCCAACACCAGAGCCACAGCCTGGAAGCAAGCATGGAAGTAAGCGTGTAAGGAAGACAAGACAGCGATGGCCCTTGTTTGGTCTGCTCTGGCAAAAGACAGAGGCTGTTGTAAGCCCACAGCCTGGTGACATATATGTCACCTGCTGCTGTTCCTTATCTCTCGGAGTCCTGGACTGGATTGTGTTCCCTATTTAATGGACTCCTCAGGCTACCAATTTTGCCTGTAAAATAGTTAATGTGTGCCCTGGGGTACAAAGGTTTCACTAATAATAAATGTCTATTTTTTGTCTAAAATCATTGGTTATGTGTTAAAATTAAAAAAAGACAGTTTGTTTGTGAGTAGGCAGGTACATTTCAAAAAGACAATTTCAAATTAACAAGGGACACCAACACCAACCAATCTCCTTGAGGTTAAAAAAAAATACAAGATAATAATGGTGTTGTAGTAACTTGACACACAAAAAAATATTATGAAGATCACTAGAAAAAAATAAAAAACAGGAGATTGATTTAAAAAAAGGAGATTACTATAAACAAAAATTAAAAACATTATTCTGGAGATCTGGCGGAAAAAAAAATTAGTCATGAGATCACAAGAAATAATAAAGAAATCAGTTTGTCAACTTCATAATTCTAGCATTATAAAAAAGAAGAAAATGCGCTGCATTGAAAGATTTTAAAATTTGCAGCGTGACGAATCTGATATCTCCATTATGGATGCTAGTTTTACCAGACTGAGCTCTTCCGTCTCATACTTGATTCAGAGCATGCATGGCATTTTGTGCGTCGGAATTGTGTACACATGCTCGGAATTTCCGACAACGGATTTTGTTGTCGGAAAATTTTGAGATCCAGCTCTCAAATTTTTGTTGTTGGAAATTCTGACAAAAAATGTCCGATGGAGCCTAAACACAGTCGGAATTTCCGATAACAAGCTCCCATTGAACATTTATTATCAGAAAATCTGTTCGTGTGTGTACACGGCGTAACATGACACAGATAGCGGTATGCAGCAGCAAAGATGATGATGACACCTCACCAACACGACACAACCCCTCCTGTATCACAGTGACAGTCTCTCTCCACACCAGGTGGTCCCTTCAGTCAACTCCAGTCCAAACAGCACTAAAAGCCCCACTCCCAGCTTACCTTGCTCCCATCCCTCAGACCATCACAGGAGACTCTGCCTGCTACACTCGGCTCCCTTGCACCATGACATCACACATTATGCTCAGGCCCTGCCTTTGCCAGACCCACTGCTGCTGGGAGCTGCCTGAACACACTGTAGCAGGCACTCAGATGGTCTCGGCTGGCTCCGGACCAGTTCAGAGCTAAGTGTCACAGCCATATTTTTGAAGCTGGGTTCACACTATTGTGTATTGGATACAGGTTTCCCAGCATCCAATTGGCATAGCAGGAGATTGTGACCGGCTCTCATTGGAGTCAGTTCACACATCTTCGCAGCAGCTCCGGCGCGAATTGCACAGGAACCCTGTGCATCTCTTGGTCCGTTTTAGGTCTGTATTCAGCCCAATATTTGGGCTGAAATTGGACCTGATACATCCAGTTTGCACAGCAGGAGATTGTGACCCGCTCTCAAAGGAGTCAGTTCACACATCTCTGCAGCAGCTCCGGTGCATATTGCACAGGTGTCCTGTGCATCTCTTGGTCCATTTTAGGTCCGTATTCAGCTTAATATTCGTGCTGAAATTGGACCTGATACATCCAGTTGGCATAGCAGGAGATTGTGACTGGCTCTCAATGGAGTCAGTTCACACATCTCCGCAGCAGCTCCGGTGCATATTGCACAGGTGTCCTGTGCATCTCTTGGTCCATTTTAGGTCCGTATTCAGCCCAATATTTGTGCTGAAATTGGACCTGATACATCCAGTCGGCATAGCAGGAGATTGTGACTGGCTCTCAATGGAGTCAGTTCACACATCTCCGCAGCAGCTCTGGTGCATATTGCACAGGAGTCCTGTGTGTCTCTTGGTCCGTTTTAGATTTGTATTCAGCCCAATATTCATGAAGAAATTGGACCTGATGTGGTGAATGGAGACGCTGCATTCTATAATGTGAACCCAGCCTTACTGGTGGTGTCCTGTGCATCTCTTGGTCCATTTTAGGTTCATATTCAGCCCAATATTTGTGCTGAAATTGGACCTGATATGGTGAATGCAGACACTGCTCTCTATAATGTGAACCCAGCCTTACTGGCAGTGTCCTGTGCATCACTTGGTCCGTTTTAGGATCGTATTCAGCCCAATATTCGTGCTGAAATTGGATCTGATACGGTGAATGGAGATGCTGCATTCTATAATGTGAACCCAGCCTTACTGGCGGTGTCCTGTGCATCTTTTGGTCCATTTTAGGTTCGTATTCAGCCCAATATTCGTGCTGAAATTGGACCTGATACAGTGAATGCAGACACTGCTCTCTATAATGTGAACCCAGCCTTACTGGCAACCTTTTCCTGTCACTGGCATTTACTGGCAGGAGAAAAGTGTCGGTTTTTTACTGGTTACCAGTAAAGATACTGACGATTGGCAACACTGTTCTAGCGATGTATGCACCATATACACAAAGCTTTCTCTGAAATGCATATATATAATTGTGTTGACACCTGGTTTACTTACCAAATAATTAGCATACAAAATAGTGCAGTCTCCCCCACATACACTGAGGCAGGTATAGTTATTCAATGTTTTGATTTACAGTTGCACTGATGTGTGAAATTTCGCCTCAATTACATTAAATTGCTGTAAAGTGTTCTTGGGTTTCTTGGCAGATACAGAACTAGCGTGAAAGACTTTTCTTTAAACTGAACCTTGTTTCAACTACTGAAAGAGCACTGACTGAGAGCGCTTGTTACCTTGTATATTTTCTTTTAAGTGAAGAAAGAATGTGTCAAGTTTTAACTCCAAATATATTCACACATTTGAATATATAAATGATACTGTTACTTACTTTTAGTGTGTTTTTTTCCTACTGACAGGTATACTCAGAAAACATCTTTGGGTAAAAATGAAATGTTGATATAAATATCTGAGGAAAAATACTAATCAGAGCATACATTGAGCAGACTTACTGATCTTGTATACCTGGAAACTGATTTTCAAACAGGCCCTGTCAGTTCAGTCTTGGCATTTCTTGTCAAACAAAAGCACGCCTAAAGACACGTTTCAAAAGCAGACAATGCAGTACTTGCTAACCTGCAGAAAATCGAAAAGGATCAGGGAGACGGAGAACAAACAGAATAGGTAAGCATTAAGAAATGGAACATAGTTCTAAAGACATGTTTCTGAGAGCCAAATATGTTTAAAGAAGAAGCATTAATAATTAAACGTGAGTAAGTAAAATTCAGTATACTTCTTTTTGCTGGTATTGTCTTAAGATTTGTAATGTAGAAATAGAATAATTGATTCAATATCAGTATGGAACGTGATTGTGTTGGGAAAAAAAAAATGAACATCAGGAAAGGCGACTCTGAAATCTGAACTTTTTTTTTTTTTTTTTTCCTACTGGCGCTGCGTACTTTTCTTCGGTATTTGCCCATTGCAGTCATATGAAAATTTGGGTCAGGTAGCCGTTATGTGAATTGACAGCCGCTATCTCACAAAAAGATGTTTCCTTATAATGTGACCTTTCCTATCTGCTGTGTCACATTTACGCCACTCATGTTGCTTATATTGTGTCATATTGTACAGTGATTTGATGCTACATAACATAACATGACAAGAGCCACAGTTGACTGCTATTCGTGTTTCATTCAGCTAGCTTTTCCACTCAATCCTCTCTGCAGCATTTTAAAAAAAAAAAGTTTTTTTTTTTTTTTTTTTAAATCTCCTTTTAAGTTAGAGTATACGGATTCCAAAGGCTCCAAAATCCATTTTTCATGACTCGCAGCACAAAAGTTTGGCCACTTCAGTCACTTAAGAGCATTTACTAGCCCTAATTTCAAGACAGCTGAGGTTATTCCTAGCCCACAGCAGAACTCTTTGGAGAGACAGCCTTTATACATGGAATGTTTGAACTTGTTTTCAGGATAGATATAATAACACATTCAGTCTGAGGATGTTATAGGTAACTTTAGTCGATTCTACAATTCCCCATAGCATTAGGAAAGGGTTATTTACCAAGGCAAGTGCTGCAAAGCACCTTAGAATCTAGCAAATAATACCAGCTACTACATAATGTATCTCTTGTCAGTATTAGGATATGTTCTGTGCATAGAAGTGAGATGATATATGAAAACTGATGTAAAAGCTAGATAGTGGCCCATGGTATAACCCAACCTTTCCCAACCAAGCTTTTTTGGAACCCTCCATAGGTTTCTAACCATATGAGCAATGAGCAGTTTCTGCCTCTCAGATAAGTAACCACTGACACCAATGATCTTTTTACTTACCTACAAGGCAGGAGTATTCCTAATGACCTCAAATGTAAGGACTACAAATTGTGGATGAACCCTTTGCACACTGCTATACACCATTTTGTGCAAACTATGCAATGAAAAACAGCGATTTTTAGTTCACACATATTGGAATACATGTTTAAGCCAGCCAACTGCATCAAAGTAATCCCTCTTATGGCCAGTCATACTATTCTTTGCCACTGCAGATGCTATGGTGGACACAATACCAGCATGGGGCAAACAGACACAAGAACAAGACATACCAGAGTTCAAATCCCAATAGCTTGTACGTGTATATAATGTATCAGGTGCTGGGGCAGCACAGTGGTGTAGTGGTTAGCACTTTCACCTAGCAGTAAGAAGTGTCTCTGGTTCAAATCCCAAGCAGTACACCATCTGTCTGGAGTTTGCATGTTCTCCCTGTGTCTGCGTGGGGTTCTTCCCAGTACTCCACTCTAAAGACGTGCTGGTAGGTTAATCAGATCCTGTCTAAATTGGCCCCAGTATATGTATGTTTAAATGTGTGTTAGGGACCTTAGGTTGTAAGCACCTTGAGGGTAGGGACTGCATGTACAATGTATATGTAAAGCACTGCATAAATTGACAGTGCTATATAAGTACCTGAAATAAAATAAAAATAAAATAATAAAATAAATAATCTGTCAGGTGCTTAAGGGGTGTGACCACATGTTAACACTATAAATTCTGGATGAGCACACTGCATATGTAAGAAGGAACATTTCTTTTCATTGACTATCACAATATAATAATGTGAGCCATAGATTTAAAAATTATTAGCAGGGATTTCCTGAGATCAGAAAGGTAATTCAAGGGCTTCTATATGTTAAGAAGGTTAAAGAAAGTTGGTATAACCAGTAACCTTTGTAGCTGTGCACAACATTGGATGTGAGATTATATATTGAGACCTTCATACTGTAAGTTTCACTATGGGGTCATGTGATATTCCAAAATGTGCTCATATAAAAAATAACTGTGTAATCACAAAAAAATACCCTTAATGAATAACTAAACCTAAAAACAAACATTTTATATATTGAAGCTTACAGTCCTTAGATGTGAAGGTTACCTTAGTTTTTATTTATTTATTTTTGAAGCTAAGAACATTTTCAGCAAATACAGAAAATACCTATTGTTCTGGCCAGAAATGCAATGTCCTTGTAATTTCCTGGTAGCTGCACTATAGAATGTCTTCCTTTCTAGCTAGACTTTGTAATCTACTAATTGTTCTGTCCCCATGTAATATAGATCAAGAGATATGGAAATGTGTGTAGTCTATATCAGGAAAGCAGCCTAGGGTTACAACAATGGCTTTCTCTATAGAGAAGGTGGAGGAATGGGGCAGTCACCCAGGGACAGAAAGTGTGTTATTTGCAGTATTACCAGGTTATAATAAAGCAAAAGAAGCTTGAAAAAAAGAAAATTAATGCAGTCATCCCACCAAAGACTAGTAACTAGTTGTGGCCACTGTAGACAAAGCGATGTACTCGTCCATCACTGCCTACTTCCGAGTTTAGAGAATGTGCATTTGTGCCCCCTGCCTGGCTCCCACTGTGATTGTATGCAGTGGGAGTCTGCCAGCAAGGCCAATGTTTCATGGCCGGGATCTACTGATAAGCCATGTGCAATCACAGCCCAGAGCTCGTGTGTTGGTAAACAACACAGAGCTCTGTAGGAAGGGAAAGATCTGTTAGTTTCTCATCCCTGCAAAGTAGGGATGAGAAACTGACAGATTGGTTAGTAAAAGCAGCACACTGTATACACATTAACCCCTTGATCACCTTCGATGTTAACCGCTTCCCAGCCAGTGTCATTAGTACAGTGACAGTGTATAGTATTATCACTTTTATCACTGTAATAATGTCACTGGTGATGTCAGTGGCAGTTAGTCATTTCCCCCCAGTTAGTGTCAGATTGACCGCTGCAGTATCGCTGTCCCGTTATAAGTCGCTGATCATCACCATTAGTAGTATAAAAGTAAATAAAAAAATACAAATTCCACTATGTACAGTATATACCATAGAATGTAAGGACTATAGCTTTCATGCAAACCAATCAATAAACACTTATTGGGATTTTTTTAAATCAAAAACATTAAGCAGAATACATTAATTCATAAGGAATTCGATTTTTTACATTTTTTTATTGGACAAGTTTTATAGCACAAAGTAAAAATATTTTATTTTTTCAAAATTTTCTGTCCTTTTTCATTTATATTGAACAAAAAAACAAAAAAAGCCAGTGCTGATCAAATACCACCAAAAGAAAGCTCAATTTGTGTGAAAAAAATGTATTTACATTTTGTTTGGATACAATGTTGCACGACTGCAGTAGTCGCCAGTTAAAGTGCCTGTCACTGTTCCCTAGTTCTATTAACCCCTGCCGCACCAGATTACAGCCTGGGGGAATATTTTTTGACTAAACTTAGACTTTTACTCCAGTTATATTAGTGTATTTTTTTATTTTTTTAACCTTAATGTGTAAAAAGCTGTCCTCTGTAATCTGTTTTTCTTCATAAACAGTGAGATAAGGACCTAACTAGGTGAATACACAGAACTATTGTTCTGTACACCAAAATCATTTTTGCACATACAGAAAGCTTTCAATAAGTACATTAAAAAAAGTTAGGGAAAAGCCTCATATGTTGTCATTTTTTTAGTCTGAGCGTAGAGCGAAGTAAATTTTGCATAAAACGCCATAGCTAAGTGCAATTCTCTGCTGCCATCTTCCAGTTACTAACCACTTTTTAGACAAAAACATGACAAACAAGAAGTGAAATGGTAGACAGATATGTGCACAGGCCCTTACAATATCTTACACTTATTTAAAGTCATAGTAAACAATATCCCTGTTCTGCAAAAATAAACTATAGACAGCCAGTACTTAACGGCCCAGTAATCTAGTTTTATTAAATAATTTCTTACTTCTTTTTCTGCCTTCTTATACCATTCTTTGTGAGATCCTGAACCTCTTCTTTTCTCACTTAATTCCATTCCCTTTGTGTTCTATGTACACTACACATCCTATAGCCCATCATTCATAATCCCTAGTTCATCTTAGAAGCAAACAAGAGAGGATGGCTACATTTCTACGTACAGTGGGACCGTGGAGAACAAATGTTTAGCAGGAATTTGGAGATTCAGAAGAGCCTAAGGCCGCGTACACACGGGCGGACTGTCTGTCCAACTTAGTCCGCTGAAACACATTTCAGCGGACAGTCTGCTCGTGTGTGGGCTTCAGCGGACTTTTTCAGCGGACAGTCTGGCGGACTAAGTCTTTCGGAATTTCTGTAATATTGTCCGTCCAACTTTGGTTTCAGCGGACAGTCCGCTCGTGAGTAGGCAAGTTGGACGGACTAAGTATGGCGCATGCTCAGAAAGGATTTGCACGGCCGAAGGTTGCATTGCAGTGTATTGGACGTCGTATTTCTAGTCCCGTCGTACGTGCTGTACACGTCATCGCGCAAGCTTTCAACGGTCTTTCTGTTCATCGTGTGTGGTCAAGTCCATTCATTCAAAAGTAGGACGGACTGTCTGTCGGATTATCTGACGGACTTAGTTGGCTAGACAGTCCGCCCGTGTGTACGCGGCTTAAGAGAAATAGAAGGTACTTTTTCAGTTAAGAATACGTACTTAAATATTTTTTTTTTAAACCATAATTTAGTATCACTTTAATTTTGAGCTCCACTAGGACAAGGGTGGGTGTAAATGCCATGCATGTGGTTTGTAAATTGGTATGTAATATTTCAATATATATTTGGGATGTTAATAGGTGAAAAATTATCCCTGTTCATAAATGCTTGTAAGTGATATTTGACATCATCCTCTGATAAGTTATACACCATTACCTTCAAAACATTGTAGCATGCATACAAACAATACCACAATTGGATTTATGAATTTATGAATTGATGAAAACAACTCTTTGCTTAGGTGAAAATAGGTTACTAAATAATCTTTATGCTTGGAATATATATCTCTTAATGTAAAGTCATTACCTGACTCGATTTCCACATTCCACCTGCGGCCATTGTGAGCCGTTAGATGTCACTAACAACAAAAGTGATGAACTTGTTTGTGAGGATTTGTTGACTCATGCTTGGAAACAGCTGAGAGATTTGCCAAATGACAGGAAGACGCTTAGATTCACAAGGTGTGATCGCCTAAGTGTTTGCCTGTGTCTAATTAGCTTCTCTTTGCTGGTTGGTACCTCCACAGCCAGAAGCAGATTGACTCTGCAGGGTTTAAACTGAAAACTGTGATTGGTGTTATTATCATTTGTTTATTTAACTCTACATCAAGATCCAAATCCAGCTATTGAGGAACACACCATGTTAGCATTCTATGTCTGAACAACGCATTAATTGCTTTTATCTAATAATAAAACCGCATTCTTCATAAATTGTTAATAACTGGTGAACCTGCAAGGCACTACAAAGGTGTTGGCAATATACTTTTGTAAGATATACATAATACTGGCCCTTCACTAAGGAGCTAATTGATTTTTGCTTATGAAGATAAAAATCTACACAGGTCATAAGGGGATGGTTTATTGCGATGGTAAGGGTTTATTTAGTAAAGGGACAAACTTACTACTGGTCTGTTTTAGCTTTTAATGATAAGGCAATCAAAAAGGGAATCAATAAATCAAAGGGAATTAAAAAAGATAAAAATCTGAAAAATTGAATTGGGTTTTTATAGAGAGGTTGTGTAAAAATGATTTTTTTTTTGTAAATTCAGTACTAGTAGTAATAGTTATAAGACTAAACACTCAGCTGTCATTATACCATGTTTGTTTTTATGTAATAGATATTAGGGGTGATTTACAAGGGATACATTATTTTGCCCAGGGTCTTGTCTTTTCTTCCAGGGATGGACAAATTTGTTGGAAAATAAATCAAAAAAGTACAGCGCTAAAGTACACCTATATGTGAAAACTGGTGTGTATGAAAGACAAAAATCAGGATATAAATAGAAGCAGTCCACCAGCAATTAGAGTCCTAGGAAAAAAAAAACGTCCACTATAATGGAACAACTGGGATTTCAATTTTCAGGTAACACTACTGGGGTTGGAATTTTCAAACATCACATGCCACTGAGATTCTTGCAACCGACTACTGGATAATCACTGAAGATGGATACTCTTACCGGATAGGTTGGACACATCCACCATATAGTAGTGTGTCTTCAAGGCTTAAAAGAGGCTCTGGTAGCCCAATCGGAGGAAATGCCGGCCAAATGGTAAGTCGCCACGGGGTTCCCTCGCTTTGAATCTTGGTCCTTCGCAGTCTCCAGTGGAGGAAGGTGGATAAACTTTCCAGACCTCAAACGACTGTAGAGCTTGACATGAGATTAAAAACAAAAAAGCAATATGGGGAGCAGGAATGGGCTAGCATATTCCTGCTCCCCATATTACTTTTTTGTTTTTAATTGTATTATCATGTGATTTTTTTGTAATATATGCTTTATAAGAAAGTATTTTTCAATAAACCATCATTGGTTGAATTTCACCATGCGAGGCGCCTTTATGCTTTTTTTCCTTCATGATGAGTCCCTATGAGATTTCTCGTGCCAAGCTCTACAGTCATTCGAAGTCTGGAAAATGTATCCACCTTCCTCCACCGGAGACTGCGAAGGACAGAGATTCGAGAAGAGGAACCCCGTAGCGACTTACCACTTGGCCGGCATTTCCTCCGATTGGGCTACCAGAGCCTCTTTTAAGCCTTGAAGACACACTAATATATGGTGGATGTGTCCAACCTATCCGGTAAGAGTATCCATCTTCAATGATTATCCAGTAGTCAGTTACAAGAATCTCAGTGGCATGTAATGTTTGAAAATTCATACTCCAGGAGTGTTACTTATAGTGGACATTTTTTTTCCTAGGACTCTAATTGCTGGTGGACTGTTTCTATTTATATCCTGATTTTTGTCTTTCATATACACCAGCTTTCACATAAAGGTGTACTTTAGTGCTGCACTTTTTTGATTTATTATACTTTAAACTTGGTCTGTTTGTGTGCCGACGGCTTGACTGTGTTCATTCACAGGTATTTATTCAGGATTTTTTCTTTTTTGGTACACTCATCCAAGCATTTTATTTTTTGTTTATTTTTTGGGTAGAGCGGTGTTTTCCCCCTTTATACAAAATTTGTTGGAAGGCTGTTGCAGCTATGACTCCTACCAGTCAGAATTATGGTAGACACATGACTGAGCCCTTCCTGTTTTGCTGGAAAACAACAAGAACACATAGATAGGAAATTACATCTTAACCATCTAGTTTCAGTGGGTAGAACATTACAATTTACAAGAAATAAAGTGTAAGTTCAACCTCCCCCCCCCCCCAAGCCATCTGAGGATTTCAAATCTCTGCTCTTCTCCCCCTTCTTTCTGTAGGGCCCCTAGGATGGATCAGTGATTCTGATTGGTCAACACTGGCACAAAGAATCACACTAATCCATTCCCAGAGCACTGTATAAAGAAAAGGAAGAAGAGTGGATATTTCAAATCCCCAGGTTGCTACACCTCCTGCGAGGACACTGACAGCTCATCCGTGAAGGTAAGTACAATGATGTCCAGGGAAAAGGGGGAGGGGGACCTTGGAAAGGTTGTAAAGTGTTAGTTCACCTTTTCATTTAATCTGAAAATAATTTGGGAACAAAGTGAGTAGACCTTAAGCCTAACCTATGTGAAACTAGGGAGAACTTATATCCTTTGACTTCACTGTCCTAATCGAGGTCTGGTACACTCATCCAAGCATTAACATACTACACTAATACCAGCACTGCTGGTAAGAGTATAATACAGTGCCTTGCGAAAGTATTCGGCCCCCTTGAACTTTTCAACCTTTTGGCACATTTCAGGCTTCAAACATAAAGATATAAAATTTTAACTTTTTGTGAAGAATCACCAACAAGTGGGACACAATTGTGAAGTGGAACGAAATCTATTGGATATTTTAAACTTTTTTAGCAAATAAAAAACTGAAAAATGGTGCGTGCAAAATTATTCAGCCCCTCTAGTTTCAGTGCAGCAAACTCACTCCAGAAGTTCAGCGAGGATCTCTGAATGATCCAATGTTGTCCTAAATGACTGATGGTGATAAATAGAATCCACCTGTGTGTAATCAAGTCTCTGTATAAATGCACCTGCTCTGTGATAGTCTCAGGGTTCTGTTGAAAGCGCAGAGAGCATCATGAAGACCAAGGAACACACCAGGCAGGTCCGTAATACTGTTGTGGAGAAGTTTAAAGCCGGATTTGGATACAAAAAGATTTCCCAAGCTTTAAACATCCCAAGGAGCACTGTGCAAGCGATCATTTTGAAATGGAAGGAGTATCAGACCACTGCAAATCTACCAAGACCTGACCGTCCCTCTAAACTTTCAGCTCAGACAAGGAAAAGACTGATCAGAGATGCAGCCAAGAGGCCCATGATCACTCTGGATGAACTGCAGAGAACTACAGCTGAGGTGGGAGAGTCTGTCCATAGGACAACAATCAGTCGTACACTGCACAAATCTGGCCTTTATGGAAGAGTGGCAAGAAGAAAGCCATTTCTCAAAGATATCCATAAAAAGTCTCGTCTAAAGTTTGCCACAAGCCACCTGGGAGACACCCCAAACATGTGGAAGAAGGTGCTCTGGTCAGATGAAACCAAAATCTAACTTTTTGCCCACAATGCAAAACGATATGTTTGGCGTAAAAGCAACACAGCTCATCACCCTCAACACACCATCCCCACTGTCAAACATGGTGGTGGCAGCATCATGGTTTGGGCCTGCTTTTCTTCAGCAGGGATAGGGAAGATGGTTAAAATTGAGGGGAAGATGGATGCAGCCAAATACAGGACCATTCTGGATGAAAACCTGTTGGAGTCTGCAAAAGACCTGAAACTGGGACGGAGATTTATCTTCCAACAAGACAATGATCCCAAACATACAGCAAAATCTACAAAGGAATGGTTCACAAATAAACGTATCCAGGTGTTAGAATGGCCAAGTCAAAGTCCAGACCTAAATCCAATTGAGAATCTGTGGAAAGAGCTGAAAACTGCTGTTCACAAATGCTCTCCATCCAACCTCACTGGGCTCGAGCTGTTTTGCAAGGAAGAATGGGCAAGAATTTCAGTCTCTCGATGTGCAAAACTGATAGAGACATACCCCAAGCGACTTGCAGCTGTAATCGCAGCAAAAGGTGGCTCTACAAAGTATTAACGCAAGGGGGCCGAATAATTTTGCACGCCCCACTTTTCATTTTTTTATTAGTTAAAAAAGTTTCAAAAATACAATAGATTTCGTTCCACTTCACAATTGTGTCCCATTTGTTGGTGATTCTTCACAAAAAATAAACATTTTATATCTTTATGTTTGAAGCCTGAAATGTGGCAAAAGGTTGAAAAGTTCAAGGGGGCCGAATACTTTCGCAAGGCACTGTATATGGTATGGTTGTTGCACCTTTGTCTGTATAAACAGCATGCTAACAATCCCACTCAACAACTGATTCTATGTGCCATCTTCTTCTAATTGCATCCTAGGCTCTTTCCCAAGGTTTGCTTATGCATCTGCAGAGAAAATGCATGTTCCTAAGTCTGGAAGTGTTGTAGTTGCAATTAGTGATGACCAAAAGTCCTGGGTTCGGTATTGGGGGAGGTTAGCCAAACCGAGCATAGATATCATAGATGGGAGCCAAATATTTTTCATAGCTAAAAGGGTTTGTCAAAAAATGGCACTGATAGCTGGAAACTACCCTGGGGGACATGTATCAGTGCATGTTTTTATAATACCATTTAACCATGTTTAATGCTTAAAGCAGAACATTAAGCTACACATATCTTATAATATTCCTAAATTATATTCCTGGGGGTGCCCTAACCATAGGTACTGAAGCAAAACTTTTGAAAGAAAAAAGTAATCCAATCTATGGTAACTGATATTTCCCTGCTGCCTTTTTATTAGTTAGAAATGGTCTACCGTCAAGATTCTTAAATAAAATTATGGCATTCTAGTCTTTCCCTACTGCACATATCAGGGTAAACAGCCTTTTATACAGACCTATTCATATTTCTAATGGAACGCCCCCTTTCTCTGTTGTTCATCATAGCCATGGAGCATCTGGCAAGTTCTCTGAGGGCCAACAACTCCATATGCAGCATTGACATACAAACTAGGCTATTCGCATATGTTCTTTTACTTTTACAAATAGCATTTCCTTCCATTCTCAAGGGACTGGAACTCATTTTGTTCCTTCAATAACTTGCCTATAAATGCCTCTAGATCTCAATGCCTCAATGTTTGTTGCCACGCATGCAGATTCCATCAACTCAATTAATTGCACGAGTCAAATTACAGTGCCTTCCTATTTTAACTGCCATGCAACATCTACCTATATCAGTTCAAGCCCCCACCTGTTCTTTTGTTCAGCGCACTCTACTGCTCAACTATCTC
Source organism: Lithobates pipiens (assembly GCF_037356315.1). Taxonomy (NCBI): domain Eukaryota; kingdom Metazoa; phylum Chordata; class Amphibia; order Anura; family Ranidae; genus Lithobates; species Lithobates pipiens. The sequence goes on along the minus strand of NW_027507785.1, from coordinate 237,025,868 downwards.
TGGCCTCGATCCCTGGCCTGTATATGACACTATATATTGGTTAAATGTAGAGGGGACTGTGGAGAGAGATTACCCCATCACAAACTGTATCAGTCCGTGGCAGTAGTTTGTAAAATTCTAGATTGATTCCATCATGACCAATCCAAACACTGGGTTAGTCTTGAGAGAGACGTAGTATCTTTTCCACTATTCTCCCTCCCTTGGATCCACCCCAATATTTGTCAGATTTCAGTCACATGGTTACCATTATTATTCTTGTTTTTTAATGTTTGGGACACTGTGCTTGGAAAATATAGAATTTCTCCTTATTCAGGTCCCCTCACGCTAATCATGGGAAATTCAGAGGCCCCCCTCATGTTGCACTGTAACAGCTTCCTTCAATGGCAGACAGCACTTGATTCTTCTATTCGACAGGCCATTGACCCACATGGGTTAAAACCCTGGTGGGAAATTATGCTCTTTTCCTCCTCACACTACGCTATTTTAATCTCCAACACATTTCAGGACAGTGGGACTTCAAAGGGACCTTACTCTATTTGAAGGTCTGTGCTTATCTGATACAGAATGCTCACATGCCATATCTAAAATATGTGACATCTTACTCTTGAGTGCCTTTCCACTTGACCCTTCTTTGTCCAAGACTGGGAGTGGGAAATGGGGCATGCCTTTCCCCCAGAAGCCTGAGATAAAGCTTTCCTCTTTGCTTTCCAAATAACTATTTCTTTGCAGGCACAAGAGAGGAACTTCAAAACACTGACCAGATGGTACCATAATCCAGTCATGCTACACAAGATAATCCCGTCGATATCAAAACAGTGTTGGAGATGCAGAGAGACAGGTGGAATGCATCTCCTTCTATGGTGGTCCTGTTCCAGGATCAGACGGCTTTGGAAAGCTATCTTTAGGTCACCTCATATGGGTAGAACATGGCCAGAAGTAGCTCTCCTATCTATGATCCCAGGGTCCATTAACAGCATCAAAAAATGCCTGTATTGATTTCTAATCCTGGCAGGCCATGTTTTGATTCCTAGGGAAAGGAAAATTCAACGGTATTTAAAATTCAGGAATGGGTAATGGAACTGAACTACATCATGCAGATGGAGGCGTTTCTTACTACTGACAATAACAACGTCACCAAATTCCAAGACCTGTGGTTTCCTTGGATAGAATTTTCAGACTCACCAAACTCTTACCTTGTCTTATGCCGCGTACACACGATCAAACAATCCGGTGGAAAAGTCCGGCAAACTCAAGTCCGCCAAACAATCCCCCCGTGTGTAGCCTCCAGCATACTTTTTTGACCCGAAAGTACGGCGGACTTAGAATGCCATGTTGCACACCAATCTGCCCGCCGTACTCGCATTTCGGCCGACAATCCGGCCGTGTGTGTGCCAGTCCGCCGTACTTTTGAAATGAGCGGACTTTTCCCGCCCAGAGAAAAGTCTGCTCATTTCGAGCGGGTCTCCAGGTAGGCGGGGCCCGCGAAGGAGACGTCGCTGACCCCGCCGCCTGGTATGGACTTAAAGGGGAACCCCAACGCCGAAAAAAATCGGCGTGGGGGTCCCCCCCCAAGTCCACAACAGACCCTTGTCCGAGCACGCTACCCGGCCGGCCAGGAAAGGGGGGCGAGCGAGCGCCCCCCCTCCTGAGCCGTACCAGGCCGCGTGCCCTCAACATGGGGGGTGCCTTGGGGAAGGGGGGGCCGCACGGCCCCCCCACCCCAAAGCACCTTGTCCTCATGTTGATGAGGACAAGGGCCTCTTCCCGACAACCCTGGCCGTTGGTTGTCGGGGTCTGCGGGCGGGGGGCTTATCGGAATCCGGGAGCCCCCTTTAATAAGGGGGCCCCCTGATACCAGCCCCCCACCCTATGTGAATGAGAATGGGGTACAATGTACCCCTACCCATTCACCTGTAAAATAAAGTACAAAAAAAACACAACACACGAGATAAAATACTTTATTGCACAGCTCCGGGGGTCTTCCGTCTTTGGGGGTCTTCTCGCCGGACTCCTCCGCTATCTTCTTGTAGCTCTTTTGCTAGCGGAGGAGTCCGGCTTTCTTCCTCGCTGCCGGCCTCTTCTCCCAACTTCGGGGGTCTTGTCCCCCTCTTTGGTTCTTCTGCCGGGCCACCGCGCCTTCTTATAGCTCTTTTACAGGCGGTGGTCCGGTCTTCTGTCGCCGCCGCCTTCCGTTCTTCTTCTTCTCCTTCTTCTCCTGGAGATGTTGACTCGATGCTCTCTCCGGCCACAATGCCAGGGACGCGCTGCGCGGCCACTTATATAGGGACAAGGGGCGGTGTCACATGGCTTTATGTCACATGGGTTGGTGCCACATGGTGACCCCGCCCCCTTACGATGTCACAGTCCCCATGTGACATCAACCCATGTGACATAAAGCCATGTGACACCGCCCCTTGTCCCTATATAAGTGGCCGCGCAGCGCGTCCCTGGCATTGTGGCCGGAGAGAGCGTTGAGTCAACATCTCCAGGAGAAGAAGGAGAAGAAGAAGAAGAAGAAGAAGAACGGAAGGCGGCGGCGACAGAAGACCGGGCCACCGCCTGTAAAAGAGCTATAAGAACGCGCGGTGGCCCGGCAGAAGAACCGAAGAGGGGGACAAGACCCCCGAAGTCGGGAGAAGAGGCCGGCGGCGAGGAAGAAAGCCGGACTCCTCCGCTAGCAAAAGAGCTACAAGAAGATAGCGGAGGAGTCCGGCGAGAAGACCCCCGAAGACGGAAGACCCCCGAAGACGGAAGACCCCCGGAGCTGTGCAATAAAGTATTTTATCTCGTGTGTTGTGTTTTTTTTGTACTTTTATTTTACAGGTGAATGGGTAGGGGTACATTGTACCCCATACTCATTCACATAGGGTGGGGGGCCGGTATCCGGGGGCCCCCTTATTAAAGGGGGCTCCCGGATTCCGATAAGCCCCCCGCCCGCAGACCCCGACAACCAACGGCCAGGGTTGTCGGGAAGAGGCCCTTGTCCTCATCAACATGGGGACAAGGTGCTTTGGGGTGGGGGGCCGTGCGGCCCCCCCTTCCCCAAGGCACCCCCCATGTTGAGGGCACGCGGCCTGGTACGGCTCAGGAGGGGGGGCGCTCGCTCGCCCCCCTTTCCTGGCCGGCCGGGTAGCGTGCTCGGACAAGGGTCTGTTGTGGACTTGGGGGACCCCCACGCCGATTTTTTTAGGTGTTGGGTGGTTCCCCTTTAAGTCCATACCAGGCGGCGGGGCCAGCGACGTCTCCTTCGCGGGCCCCGCCTACCTGGAGACGCGCTCGAAATGAGCGGACTTTCCTCCGCATGTGTGGGCGAGTCCGTTCATTTCGAAAGTACGGCGGACTTAGTACGGCGGACTTAGTACGCCGTATTAGTCCGCTGAAAAAGTGCCGTGTGTGGGCAAGTAGCCCGTTCGGAAATTCCGACGGACAGTCTGGCGGACGTCCGCCAGACTAAGTACGTCGGACAGACAGCTACGTGTGTACGCGGCTTTAGATAACCAAGTCTTCTGAACTCATTAATTGGTTCCCCCCATTGGACACCTATGCTCTCTTTTATTTGGTGCCTTCTTTCTTCTCCAAAGCCACCCCCTCTTCTTCTTGATTTTTCTTGTCTTTCAGTTTGGTCTTAAAAAGTGGCATCAGCTAAAGATTCACACTAGTTTTTCAATGACATGTCATCACTGTGGAGATGCACATCCCCTACTGTATATTTAGACCTTGTGATGACACCGGGCCCGGCTTCTTCTCTTTACCTTCACCCTGAACTACATACTAACACTGATCAAGAAATTGCTTGAGCCTAGACCTTTTCTTGCACGTATGTTAATCACTTCTAAGGTGTACACCAGTGCTGTCTTGCTTTCCTACCAGAAGACTGTAACCCTCATTTTTTCAATGTGGAATCTGAAGCAGCATGCTTATTTTCTGTATCTGTGCCACAACTTTAATATAACTGTATTCTTTAAAATAAAAAAATTATTCTTAATTGAAGCATGAAGCCTGCCCCATTCTCCTAAACCATAAACCACAATCCCTGAACATTGCTAGGGTCCCTTGACAGGGAAACCTCTGTGGCAAAGAATCTTGTCCCCACATTGATAAAGACAAGGGCCTCTTCCCTACAATCCCACTTTGGTGATTCTGGGGTGCGGGGAATGACTTATCAGAATTTAGAAAAAGAGGCTGCCACCATATGAATGGCTAAGTACCCCTGCCCACAAAAAATGTAAAACACTGAAAAGTAAATAAACACCCATTCATCTTAGAAAAAATCCTTTATTTAAAAAAATGAAAATAAACATATACACTCTATCTTTGACATGTCCTTTATTACAAAAAAAGTCCCTAGTTGTAGAGCCATCGTCAATCACATAGTCCAGTGATGATACATGTCAATCATAACAAACCTGCTGAATAAAAAAAAGCATATTTCCTAACTCCTGATATATGCAAATGCAATCGCAAGACCACCTCTCATTGAACTCACATACAATATGTTTGGAATAGGCTTACATTACAGTACTGTAGTCCCGCTCTGTTCCAGTGCATCTATGCAAGTTTTTTTTCTAGGGGAGAAGGACACTGCATTTCAGTATAGCAGTGTGGTCTGTCATTCAGTTATAGCACGTGGGTAAGGGGGCAGGGCCATACCCATTGACATCAATTAATTTCATCCAATGGTTGGGCATTTTCATTTCAGGACCTGGCAGACCAAATACATGAAGGTTTTTTATTCCTCAAAACAAGTTGGGCTGAAGGAGCCTGGTGGTGGGTTCATTGGATGACCAGGAGGTGTACTGTACCTTAATGACTGAAAAACCAACATTGGGGAATTCTCTAAGGCCGCGTACACACGCGCGGACTGTTCGCCCAACTTTGTCCGTCCAACAGTTTCAGCAAACAGTCCGCTCAAAATTAGCATGGACGGACATGGCCACACACGACGAACGAACAGTTTGCTGAAACCGTGCGTGATGACGTGAACGGCACGTACGACGGGACGCAAAATACGACGTCCTATACACTGCATTATAGCTTTCGGCGTGAAAATCCTTTCTGAGCATGCGCGCAACTTTGTTTGACGAACAAGCCTACACACGAGCGGGCTGTTCGCTGAAACAAGGTTTCAGCGGACAGTTTTTCGGAAATTCCGAAAAACCTTGTCCGTCCAACTGTCCGCTGAAACTGTCCGCTGAAAGCCCACACACGAGCGGACTGTCCGCCCAAACACTGTTCAGCGGACAAAGTTGGGCGAACAGTCCGCCCGTGTGTACGCGGCCTAAGGGTTATGCCTTATTAATCTAACCACATAAATAGTGATGGAATCCCCTCTGAGTCCATGCAGTAAGCTAACTGTTGACCAGCTGGAATGAGAATGAGTGGTGGAGGATAAAGCAACCTGAAGAGACTGCTGGGGAAAGTGAGACTTGGACAGCAGTTAGTCTGCAGACAACGTATATGGGAACTGGATTGCAGTGTAATTACTTATTGCTGAAGGATCTGGAAATACAGAAGTGAGCATTAGCAATGTGAACTGCATTTTGCACTTTAGTGTAGAAGCCTCCACCATATCCTTTATTGAGTTTATTGGGGGAAAGGGAGCATCTACATTCTAAGGATAATAAACGAATCATGCCATTGTGATATGATTATAGTGGCATTTCCTTTAGGGTGTAGAACTTTATGCTTTTGTATTTGTGTTACCATTTTGTGCCCTTTTCTTTAGGAACATGTAGATATGCTTTGCTTTCAAAGACTTGGATGTGATTCAGGTTAGGCTTCTTTCCATTCCATAGCTCATATGGAGTTTTCCTTGTTTTCCAGCAAAGTAGTTTTGGAGATAGTATGCTGGCATAATTGCCACTACACACTATGTTGTTGACATATCTGCACCAAAAAAGCAAACTTCTGTCTATCCACTTTCACATAAACTGTGATTCATTCTTTGCAAAATGTTATTCTGGATTGTATGGTGCACTGGTCTGTAGATGTAGATTATCCCATATTTCCACATCTACCTTGCCTCCTTAGTGATGTGGCATGCTCTGACAGACAGTTCCTATGCACCTCTCCCCCTCCCGCTTTCCCAGTGGATTAAACAGTGCTGAAAGATGGTTGCAGAGGTGAGCTTTGTTGGATGTGGGTGTTGGGAGATGCAGAGATGAGCAGTGTTGGAAGAGGGTAACAGGGATGCAGGGTGAGAGTAGTGTAGAAAAGGGTGGCAGGGGATGCAGAGGTGAGCAACACTGGAAAATGTGTGCAGGGAATTGTGAGGGGTAAGTAGTATTGGAAAAGGCACCCCCTGTCACCCTCTTCCTTCACTGGTCATCTCTACATTTCCTGCCACCCTTTTCCAATACAACTCACACCTGCGCTGCAAAAAAAAAAGAAGCAACTGTCTTCCAGCACTTTTTACCTGCCTAGTGCCTGTATGCATGTATGTCTATTTATCTATCTTGGAGTAATGTAATGATTAAATGATTGCTAGGTAGATCAACAGACATAGCAAATGAGGGACTTTTATTGTCACTTTCACATCTAGTGGAAGAGATTGAGTTAGATAATGTCATTTATAGCCATTAATGGCCTGAGTCATGATCTATGTCTATATATTGAGTGGATAATGTTAGTTTTGGGGTAATACTAAAGCCATGATATATATGATGTTTTATTGCATTTCCCACTAGGTTTCACTGAGTATTCATTTTCTGGTGCATGTCCTGTTTGCGAGAAGATCAATATTTTAATCAAAGAAAGTGGAGCAGGCCTTGACAAAGAATGAGGATGTAGTTTCCTCAGAAGTCTGAAGCATATATCCCTGTTTGGGTATTTTGGAGATTAAAGTAATTTATGGTTTTGTGCAAGATAATCACTGGGTGTAGGCCCATCTAAGCCAGGTATACCTGGTTTGGAGCAGAGGGAATGGTGTGAACATCCCATAAGAGTCTAAATGGACTCTTCCCATTGTATGCCTTGAGTTGCACACAGGTCAAACGTTTGCAATGCCTGGAGGGAATGCTGGAGTGGTGCATAAAAAGTTTATTGGTGTCATAAACCCAGGTACTTTTTTGAGCTTTCTAAATTCCCTCCAAGCAACCATTCTATCCCTGAAAAGACAGAATTTTTTAAACAAAGTGCAAAACCTGGCCAGAGATATCATGATCCCAAAACTTTAGATCCCAAAGCAGTGTTTGTGTAGAAGTTGGTGTTATTAAGCCAGGCTCTAGCATGTCTGACCGAACTGCATTATATCTATGCAGGTCAGGTAAGTTTTCCTTAAAGAAGAAGCAGGAAGTGAAGTTGTAACCTAAATGTTGTTATGCAATTTGTTGTATGTTTCTAGAGGAATTTAGTTACAACCTAGTTCAACTTAATTAAATTGCTGTGTTTTAGTAGAAGTGGTAGCATTTGAAGTGGATAAAAAGTACTTAGGGAAGTGTATCGTTTTTACCAGGTGACTCAGGGAGGGTGAATGATCAAGCCAGGATCAGAGTTTATTCAATATTTTTTAAATTACCAGGGTAAATATGAGTGCATATATTTAAGGATTATTCCAACAAATTTATATGGCCCTCTTTGAGAACTGTTCACTCCCGCTGCTGCCACTGCATGCCTACTGGAGGGGGGATTGCCATTCCTTGTGCAGAGCATGGTTGTGTGTGGTGCGTGCCAGCATAAGAACCGACTGTCAACACATCCTACAACACTGAGGAGGCAGGGAACATGTGGAAATATGGGCAACTACATCCCGTATAGAGACAATACTAGACACAGCATCAAATTGCAAAGAAAATGAACCACACTTTATGTGAGAGTGGCAGAGGTTTGCTTTTTGATGCCGATATGTCAACAATATACTGTGAAGTGGCAATTATGACAGCCTGCTATCTATAAAACCTCTTAGCTGGAAAAGCAGCAGAGGAAACTCCATGTGAGCTATGGAATGGAAAGAAGCCTGAACTGAATCACATAAAAATCTTTAAAGCAAAGCACATGTACATTGCAAAAGATGGGCCTGTTTGCCATAAAGCAAGTAGCAGTGCAGTCTTGTGGAACAATAGCTGTCTAGTACATCTGTTGATAACCAGCTGCTGCCTCAAGCATATGAAGTGCAATTGCAACAAGAGGCTCCCTGAAGGGTCTATACAATTCCCGGTTAATTTGAATCAACAGAGATGGTGAAGTCACCCAGATAGATGGACTCTGCGCTGTAGGGGAGGAGCCATTGGAGCAAACAGACTCTTAGCTGGGCCTGTGAAGACCTGTTGTTTTCCCAGCTGTGTAGTAGGGTTTAGGACAGCTAAGTAGGACACTGTACATCTGATCTACTGGTTAACAAATTGATAACATATGCCAGCAAAGACCTTGTGCCATTTGGCCCCATCAGCCAAGTAGTCAGCGAAGACCAACAGCTTGTAGTCTTGTATGTTCAGGTAATGCTGGATGCAGTAGGCCCTCAGGATTTTAGTTTTCTCACTAAAGTTCAGGTAGTAAGCAATAATTAGGCACGGAACAGAGCACACAGTCTGTAAGCTCTATCTACTTTAAATGGATAATGAAGGGCCAGGGCTTCTGGGATAGTTTTAGAGCAGAGTTTCTGAAGGTCAGCAACAGCCACCTTATAGGTTTTTGGTAGTCCCACAAAATGAAGATGAATGGCTCTGTGACTGGCCTGAGTCGCGTGACATCACTCATGTGGCATGCACGTGGGAGCCGCCAGTCATGGCATGACCCCATTTAGTAACGGCACTATGTGTCCTTTCTAAAGTGCGCATGCGTCAATGACATTGGCATGAACCATAGTCATCGGTGCTCGGGTCTTTCGTAAATATCTCCTAAACCGCCAAGGTTTAGGAGATATTTCAAGCACCTACAGGTAAGCCTTAATATATGCTTACCTGTAGCTAAAAGTGATTGTACAGGGTGTTTAGACCCCTTATATCTCATCAAAGAAATCCAAAAACTCTCACCAAAACATAAAAAAAAGAAATGTAAAACAATAATAAAACTGTAAAAAAAAAAAAATCTGACAAAAATTTCTAATCAAACTAAAAAGCCATGCCCAATATGTAGCATAATTAAGCTGCCCTCACTGTTTTCTGCAGTTTTCTGCGTTGCGCTGTGTATGCCACTGGTCACCATCTCCCTAGTGGGGGCCCCCGTGCATTACTTTGCCCATGATGCTATTATGATGGCACTGTACAATGGCGGTAAACATGTGTAGGAGAGGAAAGTGGAGGGTATGACAGCGAGTAGTATGTACATGAGAGGTGTGCGGAGTGTATGGTGGGGGGTAGTGTGTACATGAGAGGGGTGTGGAGTGTATGGCATTGTGTAGTATGCACATGAGAGGGGTGCGGGTGTATGGAGGGGGGTGGTATGTACGGAGAGGGGTGTGGAGTGTATGACGTTTCAGTAGTATTTACATGAGAGGGGTGCAAAGTGTATGGCGGTGGGTGGTATTTCCATGAGAGAAGTGCGGGGTGTATGACGGTGGGTGGTATGTACATGAAAGGGGTTCGGGGTATATGGCGGTGGGTGGTATGCACAGGAGAGGGGTGTGGAGGGAATGGCAGTGGGTGGTAAGTACATGAGAGGGGTGCAGAGGGTATGGCAGTGGGTAGTATGTACACAAGAGGGGTGGGGCGTGTTTGGAGGTGGGTGGTATGTACATGAGAGGGGTGCGGAGGGCATAGCAGTGGGTAGTATGTACATGAGAGAGGTGTGGGGTGTATAGGTTTTTCTTTTTGTAATCTACTGTCTAGTCAAGTGCAGCACTATTAAAGATCCAGGATCAGTAAAGAAGATGTAGAGTCCATGCTTTTAAAGTGTTGAAGATCCTTGGAAAGACATTTTGTGGACTAGGGTGTGAAAGACAATAATAGTTAGTGCTGATTTTCTAACTTATATTTTCTTCTACTGTGGTGCAGAGTTTTTTCAGCTACCGCTAAAGTGAGAAACTTTGTTTCATTCTTTTGGTCTCTAATGTGCTAATCCTGATATATTTGTGTAATATTGTGTTGATCTCTGTGATTGGTCACAATAATCACATGGTACAGACAGGGCCAATCACAGCCCATCTGTACCATGTAAGTAGCTGTGGCCAATCACAGCTGACCACAATAGTAAACACAATAGTAAACACTGAATGAACCCATTTCATTCAGTAAAATGGTTGATTATAACAGTGAAATTCAGTGGTATAAGTAATCATAATGTGTAAAAAAAAGAAATCCAGAGCACTTCCCCAGTGTAGTACAGTGTTACTATGGTAACAATGTATTGCTCTGGTAACAGTGTGTTAAAAAAAATAACAAAAAATATTATTTATTTATTTTTGTTACATACTGTTACCAGTCAGTGTCCCTAATTAGTGCCACACCAGTTATATGATGACACTGTACTGCACTGTTGGCAGTATGTAAAAAGAAAACAAAATGTGAGAAAAAATATTTTTTTTAATTTCTTAATTTTCCAAAAATTTTTGACAAAAATGACATCTTCAAAAAAACTCACCATGCCCCCTACTAAACACCTTGGACTATTTACTTTGCAAAGAAAGGATCATTTGGGGGATATTTGTACTATCCTGGCATTTTAGGGCCTCAAGAAAGGAGGAGGTAGGCCCCCAGTACATCAGGATTGATTAATATTCAGATACATATACTATAGTTTGTGGACTCTATAACTTTCCTACAGACTAAATAATATACACTGATTAAGGTTATATTCACCAAAGAAATGAAGCAGAATACAATTTAGCCTAACTGTATGAAGAACGATTATTTATTTGCTACATTTTATAACAGAAATGAATGAAAACGCTTTTTATTTCAAAATATTCAATCTTTTTTTCTTTAGCAAAAAAATTTAAAATAGAAAGAGTGGTGATTAAATACCTTTAAAAGAAATCTCTATTCATGTGAAAAAATATCTAAAAATATCATATGGTTACAGTGTTTGCATGACCACGCAATCATCATTGAAAGTGCGACAATGCCAAAAGCTGCAAATTGGCCTGGTTAGGAAGGGGGTGAAAGTGCCCAGTATTGAAGTGGTTAATGTTATTAAAACTTGCCATTATATTTCAATCTACAGGCATTTTAAACTGTCCAATTATTCAAATGCTACTTCCTTGCAATGTGCCAGCCTGGATATGTTCTGTACATGGTATACAGACTAGCCCCAGAAATTAAATTTCCTGGTTGTGTGATTGTTTTTTTTTTGTTTTTTTTCCATAAGTCATACAAGTATTTTAGGCATCCCATACAATAGGAGTTTCATTTTGATAACGTACTATCAATAATTTACCCACATCTAAAGGGATGCAAACACTTCAGAATTTCTCATTAGAGTACTGAGATTGCAGCAGTTGGTTAAAATGGTAAAGCAATAAATGACTTTGAGAAAGGAATGATGCCACAAAAAGCAACTTTATCTAACCGAAAAAAGTAGGAAACTGTAAAAAAAAATATTTTTAACTAAAATCCTTGCTATATACCGTATAATAAAATCCGATGTTCTAATAACCTGCCCACAATGAACACCCCTCTGCATTTTATGGACAATCCTCTATTCATTTTTGAAAAAAACAATATAACATTAGAGATATAATCCCATATGAAGCTGCTGCTTATTTCAAAACAACATGTAAAATGGCAATATTGTAAAAGACATAAACTGGTAAGAAAGATGCCTTTTATCGATGTGCTGAAAAGCTTCGACCAAGGATCACCCTGTGCATCCCAAAAGGGGAGATTCCATCGCACAGGGTGATCCTTGGTGGAAGCTTTTCAGCACAGCGATAAAACGCATCTTTCTTACCAGTTTATGTCTTTTATAAACAACTGACAATTCACATTGGACAATGTATGGGAAGCGCTGCTGCAGTATTATAAAGGACTTTGGTTTTTTAAATATTGCCATTTTACATATATACAGTATAAATAAAGTTCAACTGCAGGGGAGTGTTTTTTCACTGTATGGATTATTCTGTACTTTCTGTACTGTAAACCAGCAGCTCTGAATACACAGCTAGCCACAATTTTTAAATGATAAACTTTCTTTTTAAAGGCATACATTATATTGCACTAGCAAAATTGCCCTTCAATTACCATTCATATGGTCACAGTGGACACATGTCACATGCTGAACAGACATGCTAGGGCTCCATTTTGTAGATGGGGGATATATAAGGCAGAGGGGACTGAATGTCCTTGCAATGCAGGGGAGACTGTCCCTCTTCCCCTTTGGAATTGGAGTAAATGGGGGTCCACTTTATTGGCAGGCATCTGAGTAACTTATCAGCAGAGACAGAGAAAAGATGTGAATATTTATGGAAGCCCGTTTTGTGATTGAAAGCTAATGGGACCTTTTGATGGGTATTCAAAATGTTATTGAGATACAAAAGGGATATTGTATTGGAGTTTTTTTGTTCTTTTTGTTTTTTGTTCTTTTTAATAAAAATGGAATTACCTGGTAGTTATGTAATTAGGTGTTTGGTGAAAGCTTAAAGTACAGTTTGGGATAAAGGGTTAACAAAAGAAAGTTCAGATAAAATACTGCATCAGTCCCATGTTAAAACAGCACTACTGTTAGTCTATTTCTGTTCTTGACCAACATCAATAACCCAATAGATAATTTGTATTTGATGACAATATAAATTGCTCATTAAACACAGTGGGTGATCCTAGAAATTGGTCTGTGTGTGCACCTTCCACCAAACACAAAATCTTCACCATGTGAGGCACGCTTCTCCAAGGGGTTAAACTCACCAGAGCCTAGATAAACTCAAGTCTTTAAAAGGAGATCCTTATATTGCTTAGAGAAGTCTGTGATCAACACTGGAGGCGGTTTTGGTAGCTATAATTCACTCAGATCAAGTGTATTCATAAAACATAAAGAAAATTTCTCGAAATAGCGTAATCCTGTTTCATGAATTTATAATAGAAAACCCATAAACCCATCCCTCATACAGAATACGTACAAAATTCAAACATCAATGAAGCAAAAAAAAAATCACAAAGTGAGTGTAGTCACCGGTCTGTTGTCCAGGGAGACATCTGTGAATACACAGCGATATTGTGTGTTTCTCAATAACACGTCACTTCCAGTTGCCGTGGTGATCACGCCCTGGCGTTTCGTCACTTCCGACTTCAACTGATGGCTGAAAAGCAGTCAAGCAGGTTTTTGCTTTTTAATCTATGTTTCAATATTAATGGTTTATTTCACCTTGACAACTGTGAAGTAACTTTGAGTAGTGTACATAAGTCAAGTTTTACATTTAGTTTCTATACAATATGGGATAAAATTTAGATATAATGGTAAAGTACAATGTATCTTATGTCGTATATTATTGGGCTAATTAGATAGGACCTATGGATACACTGGTGGGATAATAATTGCATCTTTATGGGTAAATGGCTATTAACTAACCAATCATATATTGATATTTATCCTCATCGATAGCACTTTGTTTAATACACAAATAATATCCTAGATACCCAAGATCCCTTCCAATGTGAGGGTGTTTACATTATGAGGAGAATGTGGTACAGAATTATCAGCTTTATTGTACAGTACACTCTGCAATATATAGACGCATCTGAATAATATCATAGAAAAGGCCTAGATATAACAGTGGGTAATATGTGGTTTTGAGTCTAAATATATGTAAAGCTTTATAAGTGAAATGTGTTGAGAAAGAAACCTCCACTGGTACCAAAACAAGTGAATCTCTGGACTATTTGATACATACCTGCTATAATGAAAATACACAATTATAATCGATAAAGCAAAAGCAGTGCTCATTTGGTGTATTGCACACCTCCCAAACAGTTCAATGTGATTACACCCTATGACAGGTGAGTCCATATAAGCTTTCTCCTCTGAGTGTGTCTTTGGGAATGAGTTGGGTTCATTAAGTCATCCTTCACCACGTGGCTCCCCTCAAAATTTGCACTCACCGCATATATAAAGTAAATGCGCCTTTAGATCATAACTTTCACACCATCATGTCACTCCTGAGCCAGATTTTTATTCCTATAAGAATCCCCCTTTTTCTATTACACTCACAAGAAAATAGTTTAAACCAGCATTAGAATATATATAAAAGACGCTCTGCAGCATGATCCCAAACCGGTCCTCAGAAATCCTGTCGGTGGTGATTCCCGGGTAGAGCTTGTAGCTGCTGGCAGTCTTGCAAGCTATGTGGTCATGCCTAGACGTGTTTCGTCATTATATCTTTGTCAATAGGCCGACAGGATTTCTAAGGATGAAGGATGAGTTCTCTCATTCTCCATAGTGGTTCTTCCTCTATAGTTAAAGTCTATGGGACACTAACATGAAAAAACAAAAGTGCTAATTTTAAAGGCTTATATGCAAGTTATTCTCATAAAAAGTGTTTGGGGACCTTCGTCCTGCCCCAGGGGACATGTATCAATGCAAAAAAGTAATTTAAAACTGATCACAGCTGTAATGAATTGTCAGGCCACGGCAATATAGAAAAAACTCATTGCAAAAAACGGCATGGGTTTCCTCCCAGTTCATTACCAGGCCCTTTGGGTCTGGTATGAATATTAAGGGGAACCCCAAACCAAAAATGTAAAAAGAAATTTGCGTGGGGTCCCCCAAAATCCATAGCAGACCGTTATCCAAGCATGCAACCTGGCAGGCCACAGGAAAAGAGGGGGGAATGAGAGAGCACCCCTCCTCCTGAACAGTACCAGGCCACATGCCCTCAACATGGGGAAGGTGCTTTGGAGTAGCCCCCCAAGACATCTTGTCCCCATGTTGATAGGGACAAGGGCCTCAACCCCACAACCCTTGCCCAATGGTTGTTGCCCAATGGTTGTGGGGGTCTGTGGGCAGGAGCTTATCAGAATCTGGAAGCCCCCTTTAACAAGGGGACCCCCTGATCCCGGCCTCCCCCTATGTGAATTGGTAACGGGTACATTGTACCCCTACCATTTCACAAAAAAGTGCCAAAAATAGTAAAAAAGACAGGAGACAAGTCCTTTATTAAAAAATAAATATGTCCTGTGATATAGATCCATCTCACGCCACCCAACAGACTGAAAAAAGAAAAAGAAAGAAAAAAAAGCCACAACAGTTGCAGATTTTTTTTTTCTTTTTTTCGGTCCGTTGGGTGGTATGAGATGGATCTATCGCGGGGCATTTTTATTTTTTAATAAAGGACTTGTCCCAAAGTGTCTCCTGTCTTTTTTACTATTTTTGGCACTTCTTCTTGGTGACAGCTGGTATATAGCCGAGGGCGGGCTGCTCACTAGCCCCGCCTTCCTCTGATGTAATGTGGCATCAGATGCAATTTTGTTTTTACATTTTTGGTTTGGGGTTCCCCTTAATATTCATACCAGACCCAAAGGGCCTGGTAATGGACTGGGGATGGGATGGGACCCATGCTGTTTTTTTCAATTAGTTTTATCTATATTGCCGAGACCTGACAATTCATTACAGCCGCGATCAGTTTTAAATGACTTTTTTTCCTTTAGAAATGTCATTTTGCTGTGGTACTGTTCTAAACATAGGAAAACTGCACCATTTTACAGGCATACTATAGATATCCCCCAGGCATGATATTTAAAGGAATATTTTATTTTTATTGTTTCCCTTTAAGCATTATTAAAATCCCTGCTCCCGAAAAAACTTTGCTTTTTAAAACTTTTTTTTGCATTGATACATGTCCCCTGGGGCCAAACACTTTTTATTTTTTTATGTTCGTGTCCCATAGACTTTAACTGGGTTTGTGTGTTCGTTCAAATTTTTTGCCTGTTCGCACGTTCTGGTGCAAACCGAACCGTGGGTGTTCAGCTCATCCTTACATAGTAATCCCTTCAGGTACGAGATTGAGTTTTTTTTTTAAATATATTGGCAATTTCATTTGTATGGTGGACATGCGATATATCTGCGGATGGTTTGTTTTACAGTATTTCCACATGAATAAATATAGTTGGAAATGTATTCATAAAGAGCAAGATACAAACATCAGTTAATATTTAGATTTGACTCAAAGTATATTGAGGGCACGTGGCCTGGTGCGGCTCAGGAGGGGGGGGGGGGGCGCTCGCTCGTCCCTGCCCCCTTTTCGGACCGGCTAGGCTGCGTACTTGGATAAGGGTCTTATATGGACTGTTTTTTTGGCGTAGCCCAAGCCCATACCAGGTGACGGGGTCAGCGACGTGTCAATCTCGCCGCCGAAGGCATTGACTTCCTTCGCTAGTCCCGGCTACCTGGAGCCGCGTTCAAAATGAACAGACTTTCCTCCGTGTGCGGGAAAGTCCATTCATTTCAAAAGTCCGGTGGACTAGCACACACACAGCTGGATTGTCCGCCGGGCTCGCAGTCCGGTGGACAATTTTTGAGTCAAAACTACTTTCTAAGTCCGGCCGGACCTTTGGGGAAAAAAGTCCGCCGGAGCCCACACATTGGCGATTGTCCGACGGACAATCGGAATGGATCTTCTCTAACCCTCTATACCTGGATTTGGTTACACAGTTGCTGCTTTTTATCTACAGCTTTATATATGTGGACTTTTTACTTATTTTGCGCTTTGCACTTTTTGTTATATGGTACTATTTAACCACCATTTTATGTATATATATATATATATATATATATATATATATATATATATATATATATATATATATATATATATACCTTCATTTGGTATATCCATTTACTAGATTTAAGTTTGTATCACATTTAGTGCAGCACTTATTTTATACTTTGATTGATACACAATATTTTGTCAGGTTGTGGTGCTAGCAGCTGTCTTTCTAATTTGACATTTGCACAGTAATTTTAATGCTGTATTAATAGGTTCTTCTCTTTGCTCATCTCTATGATTAAGCATTTTTTAGGTAAAACATGTCAGAACATGAAAAATTAAATATAGCGCTCACAAACACAATGAAAAAAATATCACAATGTATATTAAACCAAATATTGTCCAAACAAAACAGTGCCAAAAAGTGCTCCAATCTGAAGGTAAGCAGTGTAAAAGGCTTCAGAAATATTCAGGTGTACAAGGCTTTTCAGTCTGGTGGGTCACTTAAAGCTTTGTAATGGTATCCAGGAATGGTGGATGTGGTATCAGATCTTGAAATCTGAAGTTTCTTTAAGAAGTTTCTCAGCAGGACAAAACAGGTACCCAAAGTGAAGAAAAAATGGAACTGATAGTGAAGTACCATTAAAACCAACTTATTTGTACAGGGGAATGGGTGCTTACAAAAAATACTATCGAACAGGCTTCAAATATAAATCCGAACATGTGAAAAGATCGTTTGTGGCGTGCGTTCCACAGGAGCCGGAATAGAGGTCAGTAATAACAGAAATTGCCCTCCCACAGGGCGTCATCAAAGCATGTAAAGTAATGAATGTTAGGGTTAGGAGTATGCTACGGTTTTGTGTGCAACAGCTGTCAAAAGGCTCTGAGAGGGTCTCTGTAACTAATGTACACTGGTGTTCGCTGAATTTAGTTTAACCCCTTAGCACCGAAGTGTAAAACAAATCTTAATGCCTAAGCCTCATTTTGCAACTTTGACATGTATTAGTAAAACCGTACATATCATTGCAACTACTTTGTGCATCCAGGTAGATTATACCTTGTTTTTTTCAGGACAAATTAGGCTTTCATTTGGTGGTAAATGGTAATGGATATCTACTGATTTTTTTTTTTTCTAAGGAAAACTGGGCAAAAATATATATATTTTTTAAGTTATACTGTATATGTATTGCTACTACCATAACCAACCACCAAAGAGCAACCCAAAATAAATTCTCAATCTTTTTTTTTTTTAATTTTACCTAAAACACACTAACACTGACACTAACTGACACTGATACTAATTTAAAAAAAGATCCTGTCCAAAAAATCCCAACCCTGACCTTTGGCCCCCAACCTTGACCCAAAAACTAACCCTGGGCTGACCTTGATTAAACCTTGATCTGGGTATTTTTTTTAAATTTTATTTCTTTATTTCTTTATTGATATATTGATATATTTTAATTATTACAATTTTTATTTTTTTTTATTTTTTTTTACACACACTTTTTTTTCTATCTCTGCATGTATCTGACTCGTCTATTCACAGAGACAGACGGGCGGGCGGGCTTCACAGTGACTGACCACTGTGATAGCCAATCAGAGGCTATCACAGAGATCGGGGAGACCCGGAATCAGACATTACGGGTCCTGATAATTAGAACGGGGCCTGGGGCTCTCGGTGAGACCATGGTCTCTGGACTCGGAGCGCGCCCTGCAGCACAAAGTGAGATACGCAAATATGGGAACCTACAGAAAAAAGCCCAGGGGGGTACGCATACGGTCGATGAGAGGGGGTTAAAGTGGTTTTAATACAATATTGAAATTGAAAAGTTGTAAATGTAAAGAATTAAAGAAAATTAAAAATATGCATGCACAATAAATTTATCAAATCTTTCATTAATGTATACCAGGAAGGCACATGTGTTGTAATCACTGGTCTTGGGTCTCACCTGACTCCATTTCTCTTATTTACAGACAGATATTATGGACAGCTGCTCCACTATATTCTCCAAAGCTGTCCTAGGATTTACAAAGGTAAGATGCATATGTCCTAATTCTATGCATGTCCCAGGACCCTGGTTATTATAGCAAATTGTAGGGATCCCAGGAGAAGGACAAGCCCAAATAAATATTTTATTGCCAGGCACTGAAGTGTCAACAGAAGCGTGGAAAACCAATTTAAAAGGGACAACGATTAGGCTCAGGTGGCTTGTTAATCATGTCATCAAAGACTCTCTTGACAAGTGCCACATAATTAGTGTGACAATCATGACTGTCAAGGTGATAACAAGATGCCATGCTAATTGCCCTGGGTTGGCTACTGGACATTTGGGATCATGGGTCCTCTAAAAATCCCAAAGAATGTCACTGGCTGTGTACAGTTGTTCACCTAAACATGCCCTTCCCGACTACCTGACTCTGTTCATGTTATGCTCATTTACTCCTACTCTCAAAAGCTGGACAAATGAGTTAATCTCCAGAGTTCTATAGACTGGCCTGGACTTGCTGCTTGTGCCAATCAATGCATTACTGCATTCATTTGTCAGTATACCAGTGAGGAATAAAATGAGTTAAGTAGCTGTAGACTTAATCTGCTCTTTATTTGGCCTGATTTAAAGCTGAACTCCAGTCTTACCTTGCATCATGCGCAGTTGTACAGGTTCCTCTACAGTACGGCAATTGCTTTATAACCTTCTCACACTGCATATCCACTTGCCCTCTGGAAGATTTAACCCCCTTCATGACCAGGCCATTTTTTGCAATATGGCATTGCGTTACTTTAACCACTTTCAAACCGGACCATTTTGCTGGTAAATGACCAGAGGTCTTTTTACAATTTGGCACTGCGCTGCTTTAACTGGTAATTGCGCGGTCATGCAATGTTGTACCCAAACAAAATTTGTGTCCTTTTCTTCCCACAAATAGAGCTTTCTTTTGATGGTATTTGATTGCCTCTGCGATTTTTATTTTTTGCGATATAAACGTAAAAAGACCGCAAATTTTGAAAAAAAATGATATTTTCTACTTTTTGTTATTAGAAAAATCCAATAAACTCAATTTTAGTCATACATTTAGGCCAAAATGTATTCAGCCACATGTCTTTGGTAAAAAAAAAGTCAATAATTGTATATTTATTGGTTTGCGCAAAAGTTGTCACATCTACAAACTAAGGTACGTTTTCTGGAATTTACGCAGCTTTTAGTTTACGACTGCCTATCTCATTTCTTGAGGTGCTAAAATGGCAGGGCAGTACAAAACCCCCCCAAATGACCCCATTTTGGAAAGTAGACCCCCTAAGGAAATTGATAAGTGGCATGTTGAGCCCATTGAATATTTTATTTTTTTGCCTCAAGCGATTGAATAATGACAAAAAAATTTTATTTTATTTTTTTACACAAAGTTGTCACTAAATGATATATTGCTCACACATGCTATGGGCATATGTGAAATGACACCCCAAAATAAATTTTGTTGCTTCTCCTGAGTATGGGGATACCATATATGTGGGACTTTTTGGGAGCCTAGCCGCGTACGGGGCCCCGAAAACCAAGCACCGCCTTCAGGCTTTCTAAGGGCGTAAATTTTTGATTTCACTTCTCACTACCTATTACAGTTTTGAAGGCCATAAAATGCCAAGATGGCACAAAACCCCCACAAATGACCCCATTTTAGAAAGTAGACACCCCAAGCTATTTGCTGAGAGGCATTTTGAGTCCATGGAATATTTTATATTTTGCCACAAGTTGCGGGAAAATTACAAACTTTAATTTTTTTTTATTTTTTTTTCACAAAGTTGTCACTAAATGATATATTGCTCACACATGCTATGGGCATATGTGAAATGACACCCCAAAATAAATTCTGCTGCTTCTCCTGAGTACGGGGATACCACATATGTGGGACTTTTTGGGAGCCTAGCCGCGTACCGGGCCCCGAAAACCAAGAACCGCCTTCAGGTTTTCTAAGGGCGTAAATATTTGACTTCACTCCTCACTACCTATTACAGTTTTGAAGGCCATAAAATGCCAAGATGGCACAAAACCCCCACAAATGACCCCATTTTAGAAAGTAGACACCCCAAGCTATTTGCTGAGAGGCATGTTGAGTCCATGGAATATTTTATATTTTGCCACAAGTTGCGGGAAAATTACAAACTTTTTTTTTTTTCACAAAGTTGTCACTAAATGATATATTGCTCACGCATGCCATGGGCATATGTGAAATGACACCCCAAAATAAATTCTGCTGCTTCTCCTGAGTACGGGGATACCACATATGTGGGACTTTTTGGGAGCCTAGCCGCGTACGGGGCCCCGAAAACCAAGCACCGCCTTCAGGCTTTCTAAGGGCGTTACAGTTTTGAAGGCCATAAAATGCCAAGATGGCACAAACCCCCCCCCCAAATGACCCCATTTTGGAAAGTAGACACCCCTAAATTTAGGGGTACACTAGTGAGACTAGGTAATAAATGGCGGGTGCCCTGAAACTATAAAAAAATAACTAACCAACCAGCGTCACCTGTAACAGTTATATGGTGATCACTGGTGAAAGGGTTAACTAGGGGGCAATCAGGGGGCTTTATGCGGTAGTATATGGGGGTCCCTGGCGCTATAAAAAGCTGCGGCGAACCTAAATACCTACCTGCCTAACTAGCGTCACCTGTGACACTAATACAGCGATCAGAAAAACGATCGCTTATTAGGCTGGGTTCACACTGGAGCGATGCGGGAACGCCACGAATCCGCGGCGGGTTCCCGCATCACATGCCTCCCGGCGGCAGTTCACACTGCCCTATGCGAACTGCTGGGAGTGTCAGTGAAATGTTAATGACACCCCCAGATCAGTTCGCATATCGCAGTGCGATCTGCAAACTCGGATCGCATGGTGTGAACACCCATGCGATCCGATTCTGCTGCGGACCAAAAAAAGGGTCCCGTGCGAGTTTGCGGCGGGTGCGACACGAATTCAGCCATACTATCTGTATGGCTGAACTCGAATCGCACAGAGATCGGATGTGATTTGCACTGCAGTGCGGTGCGAATCACATCCGTTCTCATAAACCGCTGCAATGTGAACCCAGCCTTAGTGACACTGGCGACGGGGGGTGATCACGGGGTTAAACCTTTATTGGGGGGGTTAGGGGGGTACCTTAGAACTAAAGGGGGCTAACCCTAACTGCCCTAACAGTTATTACAGTCACAAATGACACCCGCCGGGTGATCAGGGGGTTAAACCTTTATTAGGTAATAAATGGCGGGTGCCCTGAAACTATAAAAAAATAACTAACCAACCAGCGTCACCTGTAACAGTTATATGGTGATCACTGGTGAAAGGGTTAACTAGGGGGCAATCAGGGGGCTTTATGCGGTAGTATATGGGGGTTCCTGGCGCTATAAAAAGCTGCGGCGAACCTAAATACCTACCTGCCTAACTAGCGTCACCTGTGACACTAATACAGCGATCAGAAAAACGATTGCTTATTAGGCTGGGTTCACACTGGAGCGATGCGGGAACGCCACGAATCCGCGGCGGGTTCCCGCATCGCATGCCTCCCGGCGGCAGTTCACACTGCCCTATGCGAACTGCTGGGAGTGTCAGTGAAATGTTAATGACACCCCCAGATCAGTTCGCATATCGCAGTGCGATCTGCAAACTCGGATCGCATGGTGTGAACACCCATGCGATCCGATTCTGCTGCGGGCCAAAAAAAGGGTCCCGTGCGAATTTGCGGCGGGTGCGGCGGGTGCGATACGAATTCAGCCATACTATCTGTATGGCTGAACTTGAATCGCACAGAGATCGGATGTGATTTGCACTGCAGTGCGGTGCGAATCACATTCGTTCTCATAAACCGCTGCAATGTGAACCCAGCCTTAGTGACACTGGCGACGGGGGGTGATCACGGGGTTAAACCTTTATTGGGGGGGTTAGGGGGGTACATTAGAACTAAAGGGGGCTAACCCTAACTGCCCTAACAGTTATTACAGTCACAAATGACACCAATGCAAAAAAATAAAATAAAAAATGACATTGGTGTCACTGTGACTGGGGGGCAGGGGTAATTGGGGGGGTGATCGGGGGGGTGTGAGTGTGCCTGGCATGTTCTACTGTGTAGTGTCGTGTTGGTGCAACTCACCGATCCTCTCTCCTCGGTGTCGGAACGAAAAATACCGACACGGAGGAGAGATTACATCACTTCCTCTCCTGTGTTTACATTACAGGAGAGGAAGTGATGTGACGAAGGATTTCTATTCGTCGGGAGCGATCGCGAGGGGGATGAATGAATGGCCGCCCCCTCATCCCGGATCGCTCCCGAACGAATACCGACCGCCGCAGGCACCGGGCGGGGGCCCGATCGGGCCCCCGACCCGCGGGAAGGCAAGGACGTACATGTAAGCCCTTATGCCTGCCCGTGCCATTCTGTTGACGTACATCGTCGCGCGGCGGTCGGGAAGTGGTTAACTGAAAATTGTGTAGCCGTGCGACACTGTACCCAAATAAAATGTACAGGCAGTCCACTAGTTACAAATATCCGACTTACAAATGTCTCCTACTTACAAATGGGGGAGACAACTGCAACTGAGAGGAAATCTCCCCCTAGGAATGGAAATTCACTCATTTAAAGCCCCATACACAGAAATTCTGCCAGCAAAAGTCGAATGTGAGCTTTTGGTCAGAAATTCCAACCATGTGTGTGCTCCATCGGATTTTGCTGGCAGAATTCCCAGCAGCAAAAGAGTGAGAGCAGGTTCTCTATTTTTCAGTCGGAAAAAATTCCAATCCAAAATTCCGATCGTCTGTACAAATTCCGATGTGCAAAATTCCTACGCATGCTCGGAAACAATTAGACGCATGCTCGGAAGCATTTTCTCGGCTCATCGTAGTGTTGTACGTCACCGAGTTTTCGACGTTTGAAAGTTCAGAGAACTTTTGTGTGACTGTGTGTATGCAAGTCAAGCTTGAGCAAAATTTTCCATCAGAAAAAAACTCAGCTTGTGTGTACGGGGCATAAGAGTTATTATGGGAAAAAGGTACCTCAAATAAAGCTTTACCACCAAGGCTTGTTTCCACAACAACCCAATTTTTTTAAAATTCAATTGTCATTGGGACAGTAAGTGAGATGAAATCTTCTGAACAGAGGCAGAGACAGCAAAACAAATTCTACAGGAGTGTAACCCTTCCCTATGCTATCCAAAAAGTTTAAAAATATTTTTTTTTTGGCTGGAGCTACACTTCAAAAATGTACCTGTTCCGACTTACAAACAGATTCAACTTAAGAACAAACCTACAGACCCTATCTTGTTTGTAATCAGGGGATCGCCTGCATGTCCTTTTTTACCACAAATAGAGCTTTCTTTTGGTGGTATTTGATCACCACTGTGGTTTTTATTTTCTTATAGTATTATAAAGTATTCTAAGTATTATAGTATAGTATAGACACTAGTATTGTATATGTGTAATAGTTCAAAGGAATATTTTTTTACCTTAACCACTTCAGCCCTGGAAGAATTGGCTGCTCAATGACCAGGCCATTTTTTGTGATACGGCACTGTGTCGCTTTAACTGACAATTGCGTGGACGTGCCATGCTGTAACCAAACAAAATTGATATCCTTTTATTCCCACAAATAGAGCTTTCTTTTGGTGGTATTTGCTCATCTCTGCGTTTATTTTTATTTTTTGCGCGATAAATAAAAAAAGAATGACAATTTTGAAAATAACACAATATTTTGTACTTTTTTCTGTAATAAATAGCCCCAATTTTTTTTAAAAGAGCAAATTTTTTCCTCAGTTTTAGTCAATATGTATTCTTCTACATAGTTTTGGTAATAAAAATTGCAAAAAGCGTATATTGATTGGTTTGTTCAAAAGTCTTTTTTGTACTAGTAATGGCGGCGATCAGCAATTTTTATCGGGACTTCGACATTATGGCGGACATAACGGACACTTTTGACACATTTTTGGGACCATTGGCATTTATATAGCGATCAGTGCTATAAAAATGCACTGATTATTATTATTATTATACATGATTTATATAGCGCCAACAGTTTACGCAGCGCTTTACAACGTATAAGGGGACAACACAATTACAGTACTGTTCAATACAAACAAAACTCTATAATCTCCAATATATTAAATGAACCAATCGTATACAATTAATATATGATTGTATATATTTTACTAAAGGGGGTTTTACTAAACCCCCTTTAGTAAACACAAGGAGTTATTTACTAAAGGAAAATCCACTTTGCACTGCAAGTGCACTTCAAAGTGCACTTGGAAGTAAAGTCACTGTAGATCCGAGGCGGACATGCAAGGAAAATAAAAGACACCATTTTAGCTTGCACATGATTGGATGATAAATTCAGCAGAGCCTCCCCTCATTTCAGATCTACCCCTTAGGCCGCGTACACACGCGGGGACTGTTCGCCCAACTTTGTCCGTCAAACAGTTTCAGCAAACAGTCCGCTCAAAATTAGCATGGGCGGACATGGCCACACACGACGGACGAACAGTTTGCTGAAACCGTGCGCGATGACGTGAACGGCACGTACGACGGGACGAAAAATACGACGTCCTATACACTGCATTATAACTTTCGGCGTGTAAATCCTTTCTGAGCATGCGCGGAACTTAGTTTGACGAACAAGCCTACACACGAGGGGACTGTTCGCTGAAACTTTGTTTCAGCGGACAGTTTTTCGGAATTTCCGAAAAACCTTGTTCAGCGGACTGCTCGCTGAAACTGTCCGCTGAAAGCCCACACACGAGCGGACTGTTTGCCGAAACACTGTTCAGCGGACAAAGTTGGGCGAACAGTCCCCGCGTGTGTACGCGGCCTTAGATTTAGAGCAACTGCACTTCCAAGTGCACTTGCAGTGCAAAGTGGATTTGCCTTTCATAAATAACCCCCATAGTGCCTTGAAAAAGTATTGTAGAACCACTTTTCACAGCAATTGCAGCTGCAAGTCTTTTTGGGGATGTCTCTACAAGCTTTGCACATCTAGAGAGTGACATGTTTGCCCATTCATCTTAGCAAAATAGCTTAAGCTCTGTAAGATTGGATGGAGAGCGTCTGTGAACAGCAATTTTCAGGACTAGCTACAGATTCTTAATTGGATTTAGGTCTGGACTTTGACTGGGCCATTCTAACACATGAATATGCTTTGATCTAAACCATTCCATTGTGGCTCTGGCTGTCTGTTTAGGGTCATTGTCACGGTGGGGATAGTGTGTTCAGGGTGATGTGCAGTGTTAGTTTTCTGCCACGCATTTTGCTTTTAGGCCAAAAAGTTTTATTTTGGGCTTATCTGACCAGAGCACCTTCTTCCACATGTTTGCTGTATCTCCCACATGGCTTCTCTCAATCTGCAAACAGGACTTCTTATGGCTTTCTTTCAACAATGGCTTTCTTCTTGCCACTCTTCCATAAAGGCCAGATTTGTGGAGTGCATGACTAATAGTTGTCGTCAGGGCTTTTTTTCTCAGAGAATAGGTGCAGGAACTCCCCCCTTTTGAGTCACCCCTTGTCTCCACCCCAACCCACCGACGAGCCCTATTCCTTGGTTCCACCCCCTACCCACCTCCCACAATACCGCCCCTTTTAAAGAATACAGAACCGCATATACTTTTGTGGTGCTCAGTAATTTGTATGAAATTTGGTAATGATAGCAAGAAAAGCAGTAAAATAGATACCCTGCAGCCAGTAACAATAGGGCCCCATGCCAGCAACAATAGATCCCCCCACCAACAATGGACCATACGCAACAAAATTTCCCCTCTACTAACAATAGACTATCGGCAGCAACAACAGATCTCCCCGCAGCCAGCATCAATAGACTCTCAGTCAGCCAACAACAATAGACCCCTCCCGCAACAGTAGATCTCCCACCAGAAACATTAGACCTCCTCAGAAACAATAGACCCCCCTGCAAAAATAGACCCCCTCCAACTAGAATAGATCACCCAATCAATAGACCTTGCAGCACACCCCAGCTTTTCTTGCCATTGCATGCAGTCAGTGCTGGAGGTGCTGGAACTGCGTTCCCCCACATTCCCCCGCGTTGCTGCTGAAAAAAAGCCCTGGTTGTCGTGTGAACAGATTCTCCCACCTGAGCTGTGTATCTCTGCTGCTCCTCCAGTGTTACCATGGGCCTTTTGGCTGCTTCACTGATTAGTGCTCTCATTGCCCGGCTTGTCACTTTAGGTGGACAGCCATGTCTTGGTATATTTGCAGTTGTGCCATACTCTTTCCATTTTCAGATGATAGATTGAACAGAGCTCTGTGAGATGTTCAAAGCTTGGGATATTTTTATAACCTAACTGTGCTTTAAACTTTTCAAGAGCTTTATCCCTGACCTGTCTGGTGTGTTCCTTGGCCTTCATGATGCAGTTTGTTCAGTTAGGTTCTCTAACACATCTCTGAGGGCTTTAGAGAACAGCTGTATGTACACTGAGATTAAATTACACACACAGGTGGACTCCATTTATTAATTAGATGACTTCTGAAGGCAATTGGATCCACTAGATTTTAGTTAGGAGTATCAGAGTAAAGAGGGCTGAACACAAATGCACGCCACCCGTTTCAGATATTTATTTGTAAAAAGTTTTTTAAAACATTTATCATTTTCCTTCCACTTTACAATTAAAGAGGAAGTAAAGGCAGGGAAAATAAACATATCCTGTAAGGCAAAGTCATAATGAGCTAGTATGCATAGCATACTAGCTCATTATGAATAACTTACCTGAGATGGAAGCCCCCGAAGCCACCCTCGTTCTTCTCCTCCATAGCTGCCATCTATCCCAGAGTGACTTCCGGGTATCGCGGCTCCGGCACTTTGACTGTCCGGAGCTGCGATGGCGTCACTCCCACGAATGCGTGTGGGAGCCGCCACTAATGGCATGAGCGCGGTTTGCAGTGGCATGCTCAGTGCACCTGCGTGCCACTGTTTATGGCGCATGCGCCCTAGACATTGGTGCCAGTCTTTTGGAAATATCTATCACATCAAATCCTAATAAAATACATTTATGTTTTTGGCTGTAAGGCTGCGTACACACGGGCGGACTGTCTGACGGACTTGGTCACTGAAACGTGTTTCAGCAGACAGTCCGCTCATGTGTGGGCTTCAGCGGACTTTTTCAGCGGACAGTCTGGCGGACTAAGTCTTTCGGAATTTCCGTAATATTGTCCGTCCAACTTTGGTTTCAGCGGACAGTCCGCTCGTGAGTAGGCTAGTTGGACGGACTAAGTATGGCGCATGCTCAGAAAGGATTTACACGGCCGAAGGTTGCATTGCAGTGTATTGGACGTCGTATTTCTAGTCCCGTCGTACGTGCTGTACACGTCATCGCGCAAGCTTTCAGCGGACTGTCTGTTCATCGTGTGTGGTCAAGTCCGTTCATTCAAAAGTAGGACGGACTGTCTGTCGGATTGTCTGACAGACTTAGTTGGCCAGACAGTCCGCCCGTGTGTACGCGGCCTAACATGGCAAAATGTGGAAAATTTCAAGGGGTATGAATACTTTTTCAAGACACTGTAAACCCTTAAATCCACCAACTTAAATCTTCTTTTTCCACTCCGATCTTGTGAAAAATACACCTGGTGACCAGTGAAACCATGCAACACTCCCCAGATAGCATGCGACCACTTTAATTAAAAAGTAGTCAATATGCGCTTGGTTGGGACTCCACTTTGTCAGGATTAGCCCAGTTCTTAGTTGTGTTGACCATAGGGTAAATTCACCTCATTTTCACATCCTCCTCATTATGGGTGCTAATCTGGCACTAATACAGCCTACAGTATGTGTGTCACCAAGCATTGCACCAAGGACCAGCAGGTCTCCTGCAGATCTGTCAGTGTATCAGCTTGCTTGTACCTCATACGAGGAAACGTCACATTCTGACAGGAAGACTTAATGAACTACCATGGCACTCCCAGCCCCGTGGTTGTTCATTGAAAACTAAAAGCCAACAACCACAAAGGCTGCCAGACCTTGTAGTTTTCAATGCACAGTAGACTGGGAATAAGTGATGTGGCTGGGTGGCTGGAGCCCCACTCGACCGTGTCTTTTTTGAATTATGACAGCAGACACAGGGATAAGATTCCCAGTCTGCTGTCACAGCAGGGATTGAAGGGGGGCACGGGAGCCACCCCATTCATTACATGTTACATGTTACATCCTGAATATGGGTAACTTGTTATGAAAGGTTAAAACAAAAATATGTAGCGCTACCTGCTAATGATTAATTAATTAGTTACCACTCTAACCTACCCAGTGAATAAATAAAAAAAAATTTATATATAATAAATAAATATATAAATATGCAAAATAATGTGCAAAATCAGCAAAATCCAACCATGTGCAAAATAATGCTAATAAAGGGACTGTTATGCCGCATACACACGATCAAACAATCCAGTGGAAAAGTGTAGGCTCCGGCGGACTTTTTTTACCCAAAAGTCCGGTGGACTAAGAAAGTAGTTTTGCACACCAATCTGTCCGCTGGACTTGCATTTTGGCTGACAGTATGGCCGTGTGTGTGCCAGTCCGCCGTACTTTTGAAATGAACGGACTTTTCCCGCCCGGAAAAAAGTCCGCTCATTTTGAGCGCGGCTCCAGGTAGCCGGGGCCAGTGCAGGAGGCATCGCTGGCCCCGTCACCTGGTATGGACTTAAAAGGGGAATCCCTACGCTGAAAAATCCACGTGGGGGTGCCCCACTAGGTCCATATCAGACCCTTATCCGAGCATGCTACCCGGCCGGCCAGGAAAGGGGGTGGGGACGAGTGAGCGGCCCCCCTCCTGAGCCGTACCAGGCCGCGTGCCCTCAACATGGGGGGTGCTTTGGGGTGGGGGGCCGCGTGGCCCCCCTACCCCAAAGCACCTTGTCCCCTTGTTGATGAGGACAAGGGCCTGGCCGTTGGTTGTCGGGGTCTGCAGGTGGGGGGCTTATCGGAATCTGTGAGCCCCCTTTAATAAGGAGGCCCCTGGATCCCGGTCCCCCACCCTATGTGAATGAGTATGGGGTACAATGTACCCCTACCCATTCACCTATGAAAAAAAAAACACAACACACAAGGGTTAAAATAGTTTATTGCACAGCTCCGGGGGTCTTCTTCTGTCTTCGGGGGTCTTCTCGCCGGACTCCTCTGCTATATTCTGCTCTTTTGCTAGCTCTTTCACTAGCGGAGGAGCCTGGCTTTCTTCTTCGCCGCCGCCCTCTTCTTCCGACTTCGGGGGTCTTGTCCCCCTCTACGGGGGTCTTGTCCCCCTCTTCGGTTCTTCTTGCCGGGCCACTGCGCCTTCTTCTAGCTCTTTTGCTGGCGGTGGCCCGGTCTTCTGTTGCAGCTGCCGCTGCCGCCGTCTTCTGTTCTTCTCTTCTGGAGATGTTGCCTCGTCGCTGTCTCCGGTCACTATGACAGGACATGCGGCATGCCGCGACTTATATAGGGACATCACCGGATGATGTCCCCGCCCATTATGATGTCACAGTCCCAGCATCCTCTGGGACTGTGTCATCATAATGGGCAGGGACATCATCCGGTGATGGCCCTATATAAGTCGCCGCATGCCGCGTGTCCTGTCATAGTGACCGGAGACAGCGTCGAGGCAACATCTCCAGAAGAGAAGAAGAGAAGAACAGAAAACGGCGACAGTGGCAGCGGCAAGAAGAACCAAAGATTGGGACAAGACCCCCAAAGAGGGGACAAGACCCCCGAAGTCTGAAGAAGAGGGCGGCGGTGAAGAAGAAAGCCGGGCTCCTGCGCTAGTGAAAGAGCTAGCAAAAGAGCAAAAGATAGCGGAGGAGTCCGGCGAGAAGACCCCCGAAGACGGAAGAAGACCCCCGGAGCTGTGCAATAAACTATTTTAACCCTTGTGTGTTGTGTTTTTTTTGTTTTACATTTTTTCACAGGTGAATGGGTAGGGGTACATTGTACCCCATACTCATTCACATAGGGTGGGGGGCCGTGATCCGGGGCCCCCTTATTAAAGGGGGCTTACGGATTCCGATAAGCCCCCTGCCCGCAGACCCCGACAATCAACGGCCAGGGTTGTCGGGAAGAGGCCCTTGTCCTCATCAACATGGGGACAATGTGCTTTGGGGTGGGGGGGCCGCGCGGCCCCCCTTTCCCAAGGCACCCTCCATGTTGAGGGCACACGGCCTGGTACGGCTCAGGAGGGGGGGGGGCGCTCGCTCATCCCCACCCCCTTTCCTGGCCGGCCGGGTAGTGTGCTTGGATAAGGGTCTGATATGGACCTAGGGGGGCACCCCCCACGCTGATTTTTCAGCATAGGGATTCCCCTTTAAGTCCATACCAGGTGACGGGGCCAGCGACGCCTCCTTCACTGGCCCCGGCTACCTGGAGCCGCGCTCAAAATGAGCGGACTTTCCTCCATGTGTGTGGGCGAGTCCGTTCATTTCAAAAGTACGACGGACTTAGTACGCCGTACTTAGTCCGCTGCAAAAGTACCGTGTGTGGGCAGGTAGCTCGTTCGGAAAATCCGGCGGACAGTTTGGCGGACAGTCCAGACTAAGTCCGCCTGATGGTCTGCTACGTGTGTACATTAGTGCAAAATCACACATATAGTGTGGTAATAAATCCACACTCACATAAATATGTGCAAAAACCCGCAAATTCACAAATAAAGTGCAAATGGCAAATGAAAAAAAGTTCATCCAATAGAAATCAAGTGATTCACAATGACAAGAAGTGCTGTTCAAAAAACAAATATCCAGTAGTGAAAGTCCTCATTCCATGCGGTGTCCTAAAGGTGCATAGAACTCCACACTTGTGACAGGCCAACAAACACAGAATCCTTCGGTGCTCCACTTGTGCACCCCCCATTTCCCCCAGCCTCTCACCTTAATCCAAGACCCCCAAGGGTCATAAACGCTTATAGAAATGAGATAGTAATCACTTTTCTTCGTATGTCCTGCCCATCCGTAAAAACAAAATCTCAGCAATAAATGAAATGGGGGAGAAAAGGGGGACTCTCATGTGTAGTAAATCCAAATGATTTTAATAAAAAATAATATCCATAAAATACAGCAGTTTCACGTGTAAACAATAGGACTTCCGGTCTCGGCCGCGACCTGAAGTGATGAATCCCACACCTGGATCCTCCCTGACGCGTTGCGTCACAAACACATGAAAAAGTCAACACATATAAGCTACATGTACGTGAAAAAGGACCCGACGCGTTTCGAGTAATCACTCTCCTTCGGGGTACTGATTGGAAACAGCATGATATGAGTGTGTCTGCAAATAAGGGAATACTTCATGAACAATCAATGAAGAAATATGCAAACATCAAGAGATATATAAGCAAACAGAAAAAGGGGGAAGTGCATATGTATTATAAACAAAGTATTATATGGTATACAACAAAGGTATAAACATCAGTACTGACCATTAGGGATGAGCTTCGTGTTCGAGATGAACATACGTTCGACTCGAACATCGGCTGTTCGCCCGTTCGGTGAATTACGAACGTTATGGGCCGTTCGCGCCAAATTCGTGTGGCGCTCATGGCCCACAATGCACTGCGATGGCGCAGTGCATTGCTGGCTCATGATTGGTCAAGCATGCACTGTGACCCCGCATGCTTGGCCAATCACAGCGCCGGCAGCGAGGAGAGCCATGATTGGCCACAGGCAGGATGCCTGTGGCCAATCATAGCTCAGGCTGTGTAGTACACGCCCCACACTATATAAGGCCGCCAGCGCGGCGGTCTTGTGTAGTGTGTTGGCGTCTGTAGCAGTTAGTGGGTGTTCTGTGTACCTTCAACAAAGTATACACCGATCGTTATCGGCCGATTTTTCGTTCTTGCTCTTCTGTAGTGGTTGTCGTCTGCGTGCCCTGACCGCAGTATACACCGCTATATTCACCTATATAGCTAGCGATATATCTATCTTTTATAATAGAGCTTGCAGTCAGTGTTAGGAGATTGTGCGTGCTGTCTGCGTGCTCTGAACCCAGTATACACCGCTATATCCACCTATATAGCTAACTATCTTGCTCATTTTAAATAGAGCTTTCAGTCAGTGTTAGGAGATTGTGCGTGCTGTCTGCGTGCTCTGAACGCAGTATACACCGCTATATCCACCTATATAGCAAACTATCTTGCTCGTTTTAAATAGAGCTTTCAGTCAGTGTTAGGAGATTGTGCGTGCTGTCTGCGTGCTCTGAACGCAGTATACACCGCTATATCCACCTATATAGCAAACTATCTTGCTCATTTTAAATAGAGCTTGCAGTCAGCGGTAGGAGCTTGTGCGTGCTGTCTGCGTGCTCTGAACCCAGTATACACCGCTATATCCACCTATATAGCTAACTATCTTGCTCGTTTTAAATAGAGCTTGCAGTCAGTGGTAGGAGATTGTGCGTGCTGTCTGCGTGCTCTGAACCCAGTATACACCGCTATATCCACCTACATAGCTCTTCTCTATTTGAGCCATCTGCCATCTGCAGGAGTTAGTGGAAGTTGTGTGTGCATCCAACACAATATACACTACCCAATTGCTGGTTTTCCCAACTCCCTTCAGGCCATTACCATGTTTGGAAGGCCAGCAAGGAGAGGCAGACAGGCGCGAGCCGATAAAAGAGGGCAAGCAGGCTCTGTGTCTAGAGACAACAGTGCTGGTCGTGGACGCGGTGCATCGTCATCATCAGCACGTGGCCATGGGACACACTTGTCCTTCTTTTCGGCAGCTGGACATGTTGAGCCGCAACATGCCAACGACTTGGTAGAGTGGATGACCAAGCCCTCTTCATCCTCCTCATCCTCTCTTACCCAGGCTCAGGGTACTAGCAAAGCAGCTGCCAACGCATCGTCTTCCCTCCTCTCAATGTCATCATCAGTGACTCCTTCCCTAGACCCACCACGTCCTCCTGAGGAGTCTCCTGAACTCTTTGAGCACAGTGTTGGGTACATGCTCCAGGAGGATGCCCAGTGTTTTGTAGGCTCTGATGATGATACTCAGCTAGAGGAAGGCAGTAGCGTGAATGCAGAGAGAGGGGATGCTCGAGAAGGACAGCAATCTGGCAGTCATGTTCCACAAGCTGCAGCATACTGCTAGGTTTGCTCCAGCGATGAAGAGGGAGGGGATGATGAGGGCACTGACTCCACATGGGTGCCTGGTAGGAGAGAGGAGGAGGAGGAGGCACATGTCCAACGAGGCAGGATGCCCTCCGGGGGCCAGCTTAGGGGCAGCACACCGACTGAATCACACCGCAGAGCTCCGCCTGTGCAGGGTGCTGCCTCTGCGCGTTATTCTAAAAGTTCTTTGGTGTGGGCCTTTTTTGAGACGAGTGCATCAGATCGCACCGCTGCTATTTGCAACATATGTCTCAAGCGTATCTTGCGTGGCCAAAACATCAGCCGCTTGGGCACCACATGCTTGACCAGACATATGTTGACCTGCCATGCAGCTCGTTGGCAAGCGTACCTCAAAGACCCACACCAAAGAACAAAGCGGACCTCTCCTTGCTCCTCATCAGCTGGGATCTCCAACCCCACTAGACCTTCAGTCCTCTCTGAAACCTGCTCTGAGAGGAATGAAGGTGTAGAATTAGGTGTGTCACAGCCAAGTGCTTCCGGGCACTCTGCTAGCAGTACACCTACATCCGATTATAGCAGGCAAATGTCCCTGCCCCAGCTGCTGGACTGGCGAAAGAAGTTCACTCCCAGCCATCCACATGCCCAGCGGTTGAATGCTAGCTTGGCTAAATTGCTAGCACTTCAACTGATGCCTTTTCAGTTGGTAGACTCGGCCCCCTTTCGTGAGTTTGTACAATGTGCGGTTCCTCAGTGGCAGGTCCCCAAACGCCACTTTTTCTCACGGAAGGCGATTCCGGCTCTCTACCGGCATGTGGAAGGCAATGTCCTTGCCTTGCTGGACAGGGTGGTCAGCGGTAAGGTGCATATTACCGCTGACTCATGGTCCAGCAGGCATGGACAGGGACGTTACCTGTCTTTCACGGCCCATTGGGTCACTCTTGTAGCAACTGGGAAGGATGCAGGACAAGGTGCAGTAGTGTTGGAGGTTGTTCCGCCACCACGCCTCCAAAATGCTACTATTGGTTGTGACACACCTCTCTCCTCCACCCCCTCTTCTTCTTCTTCCTCCATGGCCTCTTCCAGTGCTCTGAACTCGGTAGGCGTTCCAGGGGCTACGCAAGTACGCAGGCAAAACGATGCCATGCTGTGCTTGCACTGGTTTGTTTGGGGGACAGGAGCCACACTGGGGCAGATGTTTTGTCAGCTCTGCAGGGGCAGGCCGAGAGGTGGTTGACGCCACGCCAGCTTAAGCTAGGAATGTTGGTTTGCGACAATGGCACCAACCTCCTCTTTGCCCTCCGACAGGGACAACTGACTGACCCATGTGCCCTGTGTAGCTCACGTCCTTAACCTGGTGGTGCAGTGGTTCTTGGGCAGGTACCCGGGCTTACAGGATGTCCTAAAGCAGGCCAGGAAAGTCTGTGTGCATTTCCGACGATCGTTTAATGCCTGTGCTCGGCTGGCTGAGCTCCAAAAGGAGTTGAACCTGCCCAAGAACCGCCTTATATGTGACATGCCCACCAGGTGGAACTCAATGTTGGCCATGCTGCAGCAGCTCCACACGCAGCAGAGGGCCATCAATGGGAGTGGGACATGATCAGGGATGCATGCACTGTCCTGTCACCATTTGAGGAGGCCACAAGGAGGGTGAGCAGGGACAGTGCATGCATCAGTGACACTGTACCTCTTGTCCACCTCTTGGAGCATACGCTGCGTGAAATAATGGACAGGGCATTTGAGGCAGAACAGAGGCAGGAAGAGGAGGACTTCCTTGCCTCTCAAGGCCCCCTTTATCCAGACAGTGTTCCTGCTGTGCCACCCATCACACAGTGAGAGGATGAGGAGGAGGAAGAGGAGGAGGAGGATGATTGTGTCAGCATGGAGGTGGAGGCTGGCACTCAGCATCAGTAGCAGCAGCAGTCTTGTAGGGCTGATTTACATTCCCAAGAAACCCGTGGACTTGTACGTGGCTGGGAGGAGGTAGCTGTGGATCATGTTGTCCTTAGTGACCCAGAGGACTCCGGACAGAATGCCTCAGCTAACCTACGCTGCATGGCCTCCCTGATCCTGCAAAGCCTGCGGAAGGATCCTCATATTCTTCGGATCAAGGAGAGGGACCATTACTGGCTGGCCACTCTCCTTGATCAACGGTACAAGGGTAAGGTTGCCGACCTTATCTTGCCATCGCAGAAGGAGCAGAGGATGGGACATCTCCGGGAGGCTTTGCAGAAAGGTCTGTGCAACGCGTTCCCAGAGACTGGGAGGTTACAAACTCCTGGTCCTGGACAACGTGTTGCTGAGGCATCGGTCAGAAGGAGCTGTGGAGAAGGTGGCTGTCTGACCGATGCTTTCAGACAATTTTTTAGTCCGCAGCCCCAAGGTATGATCAGTTCCAGCAACCATCGCCAGCGTCTGATTTACATGGTGCAGGAATACCTAGGAGCAAGGTCAAACTTGGACACCTTTCCCACCAAAAATCCTTTGGCTTACTGGGTCTTGAGGATGGATCACTGGCCAGAGCTTGCACAGTATGCAATTGAGCTACTGGCCTGTCCTGCATCCAGCGTTCTTTTTCGAAACGCACCTTCAGTGCTGCTGGTGGCTTTGTTACCGATGACAGGGTGCACCTGTCCACCGAATCAGTTGATCGACTGACCTTCATCAAGATGAATCAGTCTTGGATCACCCACAGCTACCAAGCACCTGAAGCTGATGCAACTGAATAATTTTTTTTTAAATATCACATCCCTTCAAGACTGCCTATGCTGATGCTGAGTGACTGTCCTGTTATGTTGATTGTCTATCCTCTTCCTCCTCCACTGATATGTTGGAAGAACATTTCTGGTTCTGGGTGATGCCATCAGCCCAATTTTTCTGCCCCTGTTTAACAGGGGCATTTAATTACAATTTTTGATGCAATGCTTTGCAGCAGGGCTAATTCCTGCACTACAACTAGAGTATATGGGAGAGGTTGCAGTGTGGTGGCACCAGCACCAGTGCCTAAGGCCCAATTTTTCTGCCCCTGTTTAACAGGGGCATTTAATTACAATTTTTGATGCAATGCTTTGCAGCAGGGCTAATTCCTGCACTAAAACTAGAGTATATGGGAGAGGTTGCAGTGTGGTGGCACCAGCACCAGTGCCTAAGGCCCAATTTTTCTGCCCCTGTTTAACAGGGGCGTTTAATTACAATTTTTGATGCAATGCTTTGCAGCAGGGCTAATTCCTGCACTAAAACTAGAGTATATGGGAGAGGTTGCAGTGTCGTGGCACCAGCACCAGTGCCTAAGGCCCAATTTTTCTGCCCCTGTTTAACAGGGACATGTAATTACAATTCTTGATATAATATTTCACAGGAGGGCCCGTTCCTGTGCCCACCCAGAGTAACTGTGAGGACTTATAGTGTTGTGGCACCAGCACCACAACCACCAAAGGTCAATTTTTCTACCACTGTTCAACAATGGCATGTAATTACAATTCTTGATATAATCGTTCACAGCAGGGCGCTCCAGTGCCCACCAAGAGTCACTTTGAGGGCTTACAATGTTGTGACAAAACCAACACCTGGTTCCGCCATTTCTGCAGAGCATATAGGGCAGGCCCCTACTTTCAAACATCCAACTTACAAACATCTCCTACTTGCAAACGGAAGGAGACAACAGCAAGTGAGATGAAAAAAGACGGATGGCAAAACAAATTATACAGGGGTGATAACCCTTCCCTATGTTTTCCAAAAAGCTTAAAAATTGTTTTTTTGACTGGAGCTACACTTTAAAAATGTACCAGTTGAAAATTACAAACAGATTCAACTTAACACAACAAACCAACACAGTCCCTGTCTTGTTTGCACCGCCTGTATACTGCTGTTCTGAGTATATAGGGCCTGGGGGCCACACGTATTTCCCTTTTTTAATATGGGTACGGGGTTCCCCTTAATATGCGTACAAGACCCAAAGGGGCTGGTAATGGCCAGGGAGGGCTACCCATGCCATTTTTCTCAATGATTTTCAACCATATTGCAGGAACCAGATATAACATTAAAACCGCAAGCAGTTTTAAATGTTTACATTTTTTTTCACTTTAATCGTCATTAAAATCAGTGCTCCCGCCAAAACAGACATTTTTAAAACTTTTTTTTGCATTGACCCATGTCCCCTGGGGCAGGAGCCAGGTCCCCAAACCCTTTTTAGGACAGTATCATGCATATTAGCCGTTAAAATGAGCACTTTTAATTTCGAACGTTCGAGTCCCATAGACTTCAATGGGGTTCTAACGTTCGTACGAATTTGGGGTCCGTTCGAAAGTTCTGGTGCGAACCGAACCGGGGGGTGTTGGGCTCATCCCTACTGACCATAAAGTATTGCTGGGGAGCATGATAACTTCCTGCATCCATATGAATGTTACATTAAAAACAATGAAAAAACCATCGGGGACAGCCAGGTGCAATGATCCCAAAGACTGCTACAGCGGGTTGGGGGGGAGGGAGAGAACCCTCTACGTCCAGGCCCGAGGGATCCCCGGGAGAGAGAGGCACACAGCCCCCCCACAGAGGGCACCCCAAAAAAAACACACAGTGGGAGTAATGAAGTTGTGTCAAAAATGGCCCCTGTACCCTAGAAGAAGGAGAGGGAGAGGAAGGAAAAAAGCAAGGTGTCAAAAAAAGGAAAAACAGCAGATTGACTTCAGTGGGCCAAACCAATCCCCAAAAAAAACAAAAGGAGGGGGAAAGGAAAAGGCCTTCAATGTGCTGGATGGCAGGGTACATACCTGGGGTGATATATGGTGGTGTTGTCCGGATATGATGTTCTCAGGAGGAGGGGGATGAGGGGAAAAGAACCCACAGAGGAGATGGATGGGATGCTGGATAATAGACAATAATAATAAATGTGGGTTATAACGCAAGGGGTCCTGAAAAAAAGAAAAGAAAATTAATTACAAAAATGTATTGATTAAAAAAAAAAATGTTTCATTTAAAATTATAAAACGGGGACCAAATAAGTTAGAAACAGATAAAGTGCAAACAGAAATAAATATGAGGATATAACTCATTATAACCATCTCACAAAGTGGGGACCCCTTAATAGTAGGGAAAGAAGCCAGGGGGGGGGCAAAAAGCAACAGGGAATAAAAGTTACCTCTGGTAAGGGTCGATTCAGTGTGGGAGTAGACAGAGGGATGACTGCTCAGCATGCCTGGATGTTGGGGTACTGAAGGCAGAGACCATGTATATAATGGAGTGAGGGGGTGGCCAATTACGTTGCGATCAGCTGTAATTGCCAACAGGTGTGTGGAGGAGGCACCCCCCGGGCCAGTGGCACGTGCGCCGGCCCCATGGCGACCACGGCTGGCAAGTGTAAACAACGCCGAGCATGGCTAAGCCCGCATCCCGACGGGATGACGTCAGGCACAGGAGGGGCAGGGACCTCGGTGCAGGAAAACAGGCAGAGAGAGTGGACCATAGAGAAAATGACCCGCACCTCTGTAATGGGGACACCTCCGGCAGCGACAAAATCACCACCGGTGCTCCCCTGCATCGAGTGGGGGAGTAATTCCCCCCCGGGGGGACCCCTACACTCATCACTGACCTACCCTCTGTCATAGAGGGACCCCTACACACCACACTGACCTACCCCCTGTCATAGAGGGACCCCTGTACTCCACACTGACCTACCCCGTCATAGAGGGACCCCTACACTCCCCACTGACCTAACCCCTGTCATAGAGGGACCCCTATACTCCATACTGACCTACCCCCTGTCATAGAGGGACCCCTACACTCCACACTGACCTACCCCCTGTCATAGAGGGACCCCTACACTCCACAATGACCTACCCCCTGTCATAGAGGGACCCTTACGCTGCACACTGACCTACCCCCTGTCATAGAGGGACCCCTACACTCACATACCCCCATCATAGAGGGACCCTTACACTCCACAATGACCTACCCGCTGTCATAGAGAGATCCTCACACTCACCTACCCTTTATCATAGAGGGACCCCTACACTGCAACACTGCATACTGACTGACCTGATATGTAAGGAGGCACTCCGCTAGGGACACTGAGATGTAAGGAAGCACACCGCTGGGGACACCTGAGATGTAAGGAGGGACTCCACTGCGGATCCCTGATGGCATTTGGTGGCAGGCAACATGACAGGTGACACACTTGGGGCTCCCACTGGTTCAGCATTAACTTAACTATTTAGTTTTATATTACAATGCAATAATAATAATAATAATGCGCTTCAATCATCCTGACACAATAACAACCATGGTGCTGGGATGATTGAAGCGCTAACCCCAGGTGTTTGGAGTATCTTTATTTGCTGATTGTTAAACTTTCTGAAATACACATATTTCTATTGTGGTGTAGGATCTGGGCGTGTTGTCCCTCCATCCCTTTCCTTCTCCCTTTGTTTCTCCCTCCATCCCTCGTTCATCTCAGACTCTAACCACACTCACTTCGAGTCAAGCCCTTTAAACCACTCCCACTAGTTCACGAAAACCATGCCCATTTTTGGCGCTGCACACTCCACATTCTGCATTCTTCTACTAATGCATCCCCCGCCCCCTAATTATAATGTTACAGCCAAAAAAGTGTCACTAAATTTTTTTTTACAATGTTGCCAACTATGAGGTTGGACTTTTTTCTTGCAGGTAATATGACATACATACACACATACATGGCTTTGCATTATTTTACTCTGGGGGGGGTTTGTGAAGTTTTATGGGGAGGGGCGGGCTTAGGGCTCTCCTTCACACCAGGTTAAACTTGAACAGCCATGTTACCTTTTTTAGGTTCCCGGTCACTAGATTCGTCTCAGCCACAATCAGGACTTCTATTCTGTCAGGGCACAAGTCAGGTGAGTAGTACATGGACCCTCTCCCACATCAACCTGTAGCACCCTTTATTCATCTCGATACCTCACATACACAAATTGGGCTGCCGGTCAGGGGCTTAGCTCCTGTCACATTTTCTTTTTTACCTATTTTCTGAAGGACATCATCTTCAGACACGGTTGCTAAACAGTTGCTTGCTGAGAGTGCAGGTGTCAGTAGGCTAACCATACATCACCTACTACAGAACGCAACATTCCTACTTAGGCCACAACCAGACTGCAGCTTCCCATCCCAGTATACCCTGGGGGCTCTGGTTCCCATGTCAGTGCACACTGACCAGGCATCAGTCTATTGGTTATTTGGCTAGTCACCTCCTGGCTAACCTCAGTTGCCCCGCACTCTTCTAAATTTCTACTCTTCAGCAATCGCCAGAACACATTGTGTTTTTCACTATGCCTGTCACTCCTTTTTCTGTTCTTCTTTCCCCTTGCTTCTTACTTAATGTTATGTACTCCGTCTCTCCTCCACTGTTCTCATTTCCCAAAAACTCTTCTTAAACATACACACTACCCCCCTCCCCTCTTTTCTCATTATAGCTGGAGTTATGTCATGGTTTGGCAGTGAAGACCTTGCCTCCACCCCTCTGTCACCCACCACGGGTTCAGAGCCAGGCAGCACTCAGTCCCTTAGGGGATGGACTAATCCTAAGCTCACAGTAAAGCTGTGGCATAGGGGCATTCACTACCTCGCCACAGTCAGAAAAGCTGAATTATTCAGGCTGCTGTCCCCAACACCAACAGCAGCTGGACATGGCACCCAGCAGGCATCCCTGCAGTTCATCTCCTCAGCTCTCGCCCAGCTGTACACCATGATTGGCACACTGACCGCAGCACTCTCTGACATGTTGGTGAGAATAGGAGTCCTAGAGGTTGGCCAAGTGGTGACCCCCCCCCATACATGGTCTCAGCGTCTGTCTTGGCACTATCACCCACAGGTATGCCGGACACTAGTTCCACTATTTTTACTGCATACCTCATCCTTGCCAGAATCAGGAAGGACATCCTGGAGGGAAAGGATGTTAACCTAGTGTCCCTTCTCATCTTGGTCCATGATCTGGCTGACAATAAGTCCTACGCCTGTGGGGATGTGTCCATGGTTCTGTTCTGAAGGCCAATGACCCCAGGCTCAATCTCAAACTGTCGATCACCAAGCTTGTGCTGGCCTTCGGCATGTTCAGGGCCAACCCCGACAGGAGGGAAGAGATGGATTTGTACCTCCATGTCGTGGTTGACTTAGGGCACAAATACAGAGGATCTGCATTTTATGACTACCACCACTCGTTCGCAGCCAAAGCCACAGCCAAAATGGTTCCAAACCAGCATGAATTGGAGTATCGTGGACACCGAGTTGTTCTGCGACCACTTTACGAGTCTGCGTTCCCCACTTTGTGTCGTTTTTGAGTCCTCCATGCACACGGCAAACTGGTGATCTAACACGGATGCCAGACGTTCCTTGATCTTCCCCCCTACCTCTAGTGCGCTCAAGGCATGCCTGCCCATATGCAACATCCTCAGGTGGACAAGTTGAGAAGGCCCGTCCAGTTACTAGGCAAGATGCCTATCTGCAACAAGTTCAAATATGGCACCTGCAGCTTCAACCAATGCCGATTACTCCACATGTGTGTTAACTGTCATAGAACTCATGCCAAGAGCATATGCACCTTCAAGCGTCCCAACTCATCTTGACTGAACATAAGATGGCTGGAGTTCTACCTTTCCTCTCACCCGTCAACGGCATATGCACTATTCATGGTGCATTGGTTTATCGCCGGATTCCACACAGGGCTCATCACCATACCCCACACCATCCATGAGTGCAGGAACCTCTGCTCAGCCTCCACTAACGAGCAGGCTATTAACAATCTGTTGCAGACTGAGCTGGACCGGGTATTCATTATAGGCCCCTTCGCTGAGTCATCATTTGAGACATGGAAAGTTAGCCCTATTGGGCTTATCAATGGTAAATTCTCAAATAAGTTACGTTTAGTGTACGTACAACTTGTTCACTCCTCATTCCCCCCACATCCCCAGTCTTAACTCACTGATTCCTTACTAAGTGTGCTCTCTCAAATCTCTCAAATCTGCATCCATTGACTTAGCTATACAGTCCATCATTAGCGTAGGCACGGGCACATGGCTGTCCAAGATGGACATTTCAGATGCTTTTAAACTCTTGAACCCATTGAACCTTCCTTATGGCAGTGGCATGGCATCATATGAAGAGATTCATACTTCTTTGCTACCAAACTGACCTTCGGCTCATAGAGC
Organism: Lithobates pipiens; assembly: GCF_037356315.1. Taxonomy (NCBI): domain Eukaryota; kingdom Metazoa; phylum Chordata; class Amphibia; order Anura; family Ranidae; genus Lithobates; species Lithobates pipiens. Next base: position 236,983,068 of record NW_027507785.1, on the reverse strand, counting down.
AGTCCATGGCTCTTTGATACGTTCGCTCAGTCTCTCACCTGGATCCTAACTCACCAGATGCAGTGCCAGAAAGTCATCCATTACCTTCAACTTCTGATCGAACGGCCCGACGAGCCTCCCTCAGATTGCCACAATGGGAACAGGCTCTTGTGATGGCATTTAGAAAATAGATGAAACATGAATGTCTAAGCCCTTGTACACACGGTTGGAGATTCCGACAACCAAATCCGTCGGAGTAATTCCGACTGATTAATTCCGGAAGAGGTCCGGAAGTGATGTTGTATACACACGGTCGGACTAAGTTGTCGGAAAATCCGATTGTACATAACGTGATGACGTTATTTCATTACGACGGGACTACGTTCAGGCTAGTAGCCAATAGCTTTGGTCTAGGAATTTGATCTGAGCATGCGTGGCACTTTGTCCGTCGAAGTAGGCTATACATGATTGGAGTATGTCTGATTAGGAGCATTTTGCCGGAAAATTTTACCAGCAAGTTGGAAAACTTGGTCCGTCGGATATTCCGACGGAAACAGTCTGATGCAGACCACACACAGTCGGAATATCCGACAAAACGGTCCGATAGGAAACATTCCGTCTGAATCTCCGACCGTGTGTACAAGGGCTTAAAGTAAATTATAATAAGAATAGGACCAAGGCAGCATTAGACCATGTCGGGCAAAAAGGTGACTTCCACATGGGTTCAATAAAACAATAAAAAATATAGGGTGCAAGGCTGCCAGTGACACACCTCCATCCCTATGTACATATACAACAAAACAGAATTTAGCCCTGGGACTTTAAATGAGGAGGACACTGATGGCCACTTGATGTAGAGCAAACATATTGTATAAATTCATTAAAAGGTTAACAAGGTAATCATCTTACACAAGGTGCATAAAAAAGTGCCAAACCGATAAGTAGTAGCTACATGGTTAAATGATCCCTGGTTGTTTTTTTCTTTCTTTTTTACACATATACATATACATTTAATTTTCCCCTTTGTCCTTATATTCAGATTCCGATTTGCAAGTATGGGGTCCCCTGTTATTTGCAATACATTATTTGTTATAGTGATAAATATTTTCAAACTGATATTCTATTTTATAGACATGTTTTATGTGCATCAACTCCTGAATAAGTGAGCAGTAGCTCAAGAAATGCGTTGAGTTTTAAGATGTCTCTGTACCATCATGTATCTACATAATTGCAATCTCCAAGCATGTATTACACCATGTAGTTACTACTTATCGGTTTGGCACTTGTTTATGCACCTTGTGTATGATGATTACCTTTTAATAAATGTATACAATATGTTTAGTTTACATCAAGTAGCCACCAGTGTCCACCTCATTTAAAGTCCAGGGCTAAATTTTGTTTTGTTGTATATGTGCATAGGGATGGAGATGTGTCACTGGCAACATCAGACCTTATGTTTTTTTATTGCTGTTTGTCATATAACACTTTCTCCTATTTCTATTTTTACCTTCTCTTATTGTCTTTTATTTTTTATATTGAAAAAGAATAACTTACTTAACTAATTTGCCATGGACTAGACATGATGCCCTGTCACCATATAGCCATGGAATTTCTTTGTGACGGTTAAGAGTTTACATTATCTTTAATGTGAAAACTTAATGCGGATTTCTTTTGTAAATCAAATTTTACTTATGTAAAGATTAATTTTAATGTGCATTCCACAATAATATCAGTGTTTACAAATTTGACTCTCTTCTCATTTAGTGTTTCATGAACAACGTGGAGTTGTAATGCGTCATTTAGAATTCTGGGAACTTAAAGTGAATGCTATTTCAGTCTCCAAATTGTACAGCATTGACATGTTGTCAGAATGTCATCTTCTTCTGCTATACCTTGACTTGTTTTTTTCATCCTGCTAGTTGGCATGCGGTGCTTCCTTCTAAAACGTTAGCAGGAAATTATACTTAAAGCATTAATTAGAATTGCAAAAGACAAAAAGACCCTTTTTATGGCTCTGTACAAGTTATAAATTATAAAATGTACTCGATACCAAGCTAAGGTCAAAATTTTAATTGTTAAAGTTTAACAATTAATTTGGTGCCTTTGAATTGAAAAAAAAGAGCAAAAGCCCCAGGTATAAAATCATTGTTAAAAGGCTAAGTATTTTTACTGTGAGTGACAGTCACTGTCTTCTAGTTCTGACTTTTCCCAGAGCTCTGTAAATGTCAGTGTTCCTGAAGCTTTTAAGGCCACTTTTTCTCCAAGTCCAAATTAATAAAATGAAGTCTGTTCATTCAGTACATCTGGCTTTCTGGCACAGCGGGTAAACTATAAAAAAAATCCTTCAAAATGTTTTTGCTAATACTAGGTGCCTACAGATACTTCGCAATTGAGATAAAAAGTGATTACTGTCCTAAGCAACTTGTTACAGTTAAAATGCTTTTAAATTGAGTTTCATTTTATGACATTAAAGTGGACCTGAACTTAAAAAAGTGAAGATTTGCTATGTTATAGGGAATATCTAGAAATGTTAATTGTTCTTAACCAGTACTGTGAAAAATGTGTCTGGGATTCCTGTTGAAAAATGAAAGTGCACTTATTAATGTGTGACGGTATCTGGGCACTCCTGTGCCTACAGCCTCAATGCTGTGTATATGCAGTATGAGATCTAAGGCACTTCTGCATTTAACTGTAAGTATTACCAGATTTGGAGGGAGATTTGGTGATGTGCTGCTCACTGTTCTCCTTGCTGGAGACTCTTACATTGGGAGGCAAAGCTCTGCCTCTACAAAGACAGCCAGAGAACAGAGCCAAGTAAGGCATGGTAAATCAATAATTAGGTAAAGATCAGCTGTAGGGAGACCACAGACTATGCTGGTGACTTAGTTTTTTTGGGCACAGCTTCCATCTTTAAGAAAAAATGGAGAAAGTTTTTACAAAATCTTAACACAAACAATCACTAGTTATGTTTCTTTTACTCTGGACGTCTTTATGCTAAACTTTTCAAAATCAGGTTGAGCTTGTTTGGTACCTATGCTTGCTGTGGATAGTCTACTTAGAATTCAGAATTAGTCTTTTTGTGTATTGTAACTGGCCAACTGGAATTTTCAACAACAGTTTGTGACAATTTATTGAAATTAGTGGAGATTATATTTATGGTACATTAAACTGTTACCCATGTCAATCTTATTGCTATGCCTTTTTACAGCACATGTGCATTGAAGCTGTAGTAAATCTTTACTGCTGTCCCTGATACAGTATCATCCTAAAGGGCCATACACATGGGCCGAATATCATGTGGTATCAGCTGGTTCAACTAAAAAAAACTGTGTACTAACTAGTCTTCAGATAGCAGCTTGGAAAACTCTGTGTAACAAATCAACTGCAGAAGTCAAGTCTGCAATGCCTGTATATAGTCCTGCCTGCATAGATTGACATCAGCCCTCTTTTCCTGATTGGCTTAAATGTTATCAAAATTAGATGTTTTAAAAACTGATTGATGAAGGATAAGCTTTACTTTTCATTTTATTTCATCATTGGCTACTAATAATTATTGATTGGGAAGTCTTTAAACATGATTTTCCAAGAAATTGCTTGATGCTGTAAGAAGCACAAGAAAAATCAATGAAAGTGTGAATCCTTTTTATGTTTTCTGTTTTAATATGATAGAGCAGCCTTTAATAATTAACTCTTGGTAGCTGAAGTAGGGGGCCATGACTTCTGAGCTTCCACAACTATCATGAAGTAAGCATAACTATACAGCTCATAATAATTGCAGACAACTAAGTTGAAATTTTACCTGAGGTCATAAGTAATATCAGGTATTTTTTCTGTATGTTTGAAATCATATTTAATTTATAGCTAAATGTAACTGAATGCCAAGGTAAAACTATAAAAGAATTATAACCCTTTTAGTGACTTGTCCAAGGTCATGAGCAGAGATTCAAGAATAAACGTTTAGTTGGCAATTCACAGTGCAGCACTTTATCATCTATTTAGGTAGTACTTTGTCAAGCTAACTTTTATTTATTTGGTTGCTGCTTCGTTCTGTTTACAATTCTCTAAAATAGAAAAATTCAGAAAATAAACACTTTTCTTTAATATGCATGGAACTAATTAATTTCTCTCTAGCGAGGGTTGACAAATAATATATATATAGAAAGGCCAGTATGGTGGCCTGAAATTATGGGAGGAGCCCGGTCGTGTATATAACCCGCCGTTCGCCCATCCTTCCTCGTCGGTTCCAGTGCGCGATACCTGATACGTCAGATATCAAGGGCCGACTATCCAGACCAGACGCAGTGAGCCCGTTCGTGAGTTCCCGCGTTGTTCATCTCCGTCTTGACCATCTTCCCGTTCATCAGCGTCCGTGGGTTCGCCGTCGGAGTGTCGTCTTGCCATCGTATTTGTCGTCACACGTCGGGCTGGCTGTCGCAGGTAGGGCTTCGGCACCCCCTTTTATGTATTACAAATGCAAACATTCCCTGAACTCACGAACCGCTCAAATGTTTTATTGTGGCTCTCGTACGCATGTCACGATTTCTACTTTCGATGTAGTCGTTATCATCTTCGGTCTATCACGCCACGTCAGGCGATTCGTTCGCAGGTACATTCGGAACCGTTCGGCTCCATTCTAGTATCGGTCGAATCGTTCGACTCACAGCCGACTGCTTGTTGCGACAAAAGCAAGCAGTCCGCAAGTATTGGTTGGTCTGCCCCAGTTCGACATGTCTCAGTGTCGGTCGAATCGTTCGACTCACAGCCGACTGCTTGTTACGACAAAAGCAAGCAGTCCGCACGTATTGGTTGGTCTGCCCCAGTTCGACATGTCTCATCATTCATACAGTTGTGTTATGTATCTCATGTTGTCTCGTTCAAATCATTTCAGTCCTACTCATTTCTACCGTTTCAAGTCATTTCTGTCACTAGCCGCGCTCCGGCGCGAATCTTGTCGCACCTCCGGTGCACCGATTCGCTTTGAAGTGCCCCAGGGTTCGGCCTCATTTCTGTACATGCTCCAGAGACTGAGTCACTCGCAGGATCACGCACGGTCCCTGATTCTTGTCTTTGTCATGGCATACCATTTCTGTCACTTATTACGCTCCAAGGCGAATCCTGTCGCATTCTTCTATGCACCAATTCGTCCTGGTGTGCCCAGCTGCTACGCCTCATTTCAGTACATGCTCCAGAGACGGATTCGTTGTAACCTACAGTCCAGTCGTTGAATCCTGTTTCTGTCATGGGAGATCATTTCTGTCACTTATTACACTCCAGTTCAAATCCTGTCGCTTTTTATGCACCGATTCGTTCTGGTGTGCCCAGCTGCTACGCCTCATTTCAGTACATGCTCCAGAGTCAGATTCTTTGTTGTTACCGTCAGTCCAGTTGTGGAATCTTGTCTCTGTCATGGGATATCATTTCTGTCACTTATTACGCTCCGATTCGAATCCTGTTGCATTTATTCATGCACCGATTCGTCCCGGTGTGCCCAGCTGCTACGCCTCATTTCAGTACATGCTCCAAAGACGGGATTCATCTGTTAGGTTCATGGGCTTGCCTTCTGATTCCAGTCTTTGTCATGGGTTTCATTTCATTTTCACCTATCACGTTCCGGTACGAATAGTCACATTCGTGGACCAAATTCGTCCCGGCGTGCCCCAGGATTGGCCTCATTTCAGTACATGCTCCAGAATCCGTTTCGTGCTCGGTCGCAAGTTTGTGGCATGGCGATTCGGATCTCTGTCATGGCAGATTCACTCATTTCACGGTCACTCATCGCTTCCCGCTTCTAGTCCAGTTGATTCTTCAACGTTGGATTTTTATCGGGGGGCCCTTGCTCGTCAGCCTCATTCGCTATGGAGTTGAAAAAAAAAAAAAATAATAATTAAAGGGGGAAAGCAAAGGGAGGAGGAGATTTCATTTGTTTCTTTCATTTTTTCGTTTCATCTCATGTCTAAATCTCACCTCCACTGTTAGCTAGCCGTTCGTCAGGTGGGAGTCTCAAACAAAACTTCACCTTCATCTCCTCAGGTCAGTCGAGTTCAGTAGGTCCAGCCTGCACCTGGTCGGACGGTGCCTCCTTAGGTAAGCATATCTTCTGGTAGGAGATGCTCTTCAGCACGATCATCCTTCTTTAGAAAAAAAAAAAAAAAAAAAGGAGAAGGAAAATGTATTTTCTTTAGGAGTCTCCAACCAGTTGTAATCCATGTCACCCCTATAGGTCCATATTAGGAGAAAACCCGGATCAGAGGACTTATAGCCTCGCCAGACCCGCATTCTGCCACCATGTCCCAGGCTGGCAGCGAGGACCTCACGGCTCCATTATCTCCATCTGTTGTCTCAGAGAATGGCAGCCAAAGGGCCTTCAGAGCGTGGACCATTCCCAGGCTCACAGCCGAGCTAAGACGCAGGGGCGTGCCCTTTCCAGCAACAGCCAGAAAGGCCGAGCTTTTCAGGCTCCTGTTTCCTCCCCCTGCGGCGGTTGAGGCTTCTGCCCAGCAGGCCTCCCTGGGCTCCATCGCCTCCTCAATCTCACAGCTTCACACCCTGGTGTCGTCCCTCACAACCTCAATGTCAGAACTGCAGAATCGAGTGGCCCTCCTCGAGACCCACCCCGCCGTTCCTCTGCCAGTACCAGCATCCGAGCCAGTTGTTAATCCTTCCGCAGGTATCTCCGGGTGTGCACCAATAGTGTACCCATCCCATCTGGTGTCAGCTAACATCAGGAAGGACATCTTAAAGGGCAAAGACGTCAATTTGGCTTCTCTCCTCATCTCTATTCATGAGCTGGCAGAGAACAAGGCGTATACTTGGGGGGACGTTTCAGTGGTCCTCAAAGCCAAGGATTCCAGACTGGACAGGAAACTCTCTATCACCGAGTTTACCTTGGCTTTTGGCATGATGAGGGACATCATTTGCTCAGCTTCCCCTGGCAGGAGGGAGGAGCTGGATCGGTACCTCCATGTGGTAGTTGACCTGGGTTACAAGTACGGCGGGTTTTCATTCTATGATTACCACCGCTCCTTCTCTGCTAAAGCAGCTGCCAGGCTCTCCTAGTTCCAGACTCCGACGGACTGGAGCAACATGGATACTGAGCTGTTCTGCCGCCACTTCGCGGGGCTACGGTCCCCTCTGTGTGCGATCTGCCAGTCAGCAACTCATACTTCAGCTTGGTGCGCTAGCTCAGTGGCAGCCCCGCCCTTAGACGGTCCATCTACCTCGAGTGCCGCTCAGGGCCTACAGGCACCGGCACGCCTGCCACAGACCGATAAGCTTGGGCGCCCAGTCAAAACCATGGGCGGTGCACCAATCTGCAACAATTACAACAGTGGGTCGTGCAATTTTAGCCAGTGTAGGCTGCTCCATGTGTGCACCCAGTGTCATAGAGCTCACCCCCGGCTGATGTGTGAGCTCAAGCCGCTCAAGAGGTCCTGGCTATGCCGGCTCAACGTTTCATGGCTTAGTGCCTACCTCACCAGTCATCCTACCCCCTCACTATCCGCCTTCCTCGTCCAGGACTTCACGCATGGTTTTCATACTGGACTTGTCTCTCTCCCTCACATCACGCACGAATGCCAGAACCTACGGTCGGCAGCCACGGATGAACAAGCCATCGACCTACTGCTGCAATCTGAGTTAGACCAGGACTTTGTCATTGGCCCTTTCGTACAGCCCCCATTTAACACCTGGCGAGTCAGCCCTATTGGGCTTGTCAAGGGCAAGTTCTCTAATAAACTCCGATTGGTTTATGATTTGTCAGCGCCTCATTCCTCCACGGTCCCCAGCCTCAATTCCCTTATCCCCTCTGAGGAGTTCTCCCTTAAATATGCATCGGTAGACATGGCCATCCAGGTCATTCTTAAAACAGGCACAGGTACCTGGCTTTCCAAGGCCGACATCTCAAACGCCTTCAAGCTTCTTCCCATCCATCCATCCCTCTGGTGCTGGCATGGCATTAAGTGGAGGCAGCGGTACTACTTCGCCACTAAACTCACGTTCGGATCCAAGAGTAGTCCCTGGCTCTTCGACACTTTTGCGCAGGCTCTCGCATGGATCTTGCTGCACGTAGCCCAGTGTCAGGAAGTCATTCATTATCTGGATGACTTCCTGCTAATAGAGTCACCCGGCTCTCCTCCACAAGATCTGGGTAAGTTGAGGGCAGTCTTCAATAATCTTAACGTCCCCATTGCCGAGCATAAGGTGGAGGGGCCATCGCAGGCCATTACCTTTCTCGGGGTCAGCCTAGACACTAACACTATGCAGGCCAGCCTTCCCCCGGATAAACTGACCCGCATCAGGACGGTCCTGAGGGACTTCACCCGTGCCAGGACTTGTACCAAGAGACAGCTTCAATCCCTTCTGGGCATGCTTAACTTTGCCATGCGCATCATCCCTCAGGGGCGCTCGTTCGTGTCACGCCTGTTAGCCTTACTGTCCCACTCTCAGGACCCGGACCAAGTACTCAGCCTGGATTCCACAGCTATAGCAGACCTTGCCATGTGGGAGGAATTCCTATCTTCCTGGAATGGAGTGTCCCTGTTCGTCCCCTCCGTGTCCTCCCTTTCACCTCGGGTGGTGACCGACGCGGCGGCCTCCACGGGCTTTGCGGCGATCTTTGGCAACCTCTGGCTCGCAGCCCCCTGGCCTCCCCAGATACTGGCTATTCCTGGCTTCACTGAGACGTCCTCCCTGTTCGAGTTATATCCCATTGTAGCCGCTGCACACACGTGGGGCCGCAGCTGGTCGGGCCAGATGGTGTTTTTTTCTACAGATAACCTGGCCACTGCAGAGATCATTAATAAAGGCAGGTCCAGGTCTCTACAGATTATGTCCTTCCTGCGGCGACTGACCCAGCTCTCATTGTTGTTTCAGTTCAACCTTCATTGTTCCTTTGTCCCCGGTAAATTTAATCAGGCAGCGGATGCCCTCTCCCGCTTTAACTTTGTTTCGTTTTTTGACCAGGTGCCCGGAGCCGGACCAACATCAGCGGCTATCCCGGACTGGTCTCAACTGACCTTGGATTAGCCCCTCACCTCTCAGCAGCAACTCAACTCATTGATCTCTCCCTCTCAAACAATACCCGCAAGGCCTATCAATCAGCCTGGAGGGCCTTTAGCCGCTTCGCATCGTCTCACAGCACAGAGTCCTCCCGGGTCAAACAAGTCCTTGCCTTCATTTCTTACTGCCATTCGGAGTTGGCATTGTCTTTTAATACGATCCGGCTGTACTTGGCCGGGGTACAACATTTCACGTCCCTTCAGGACGCTACTAAGCCCTCCTTGTTCACTTACCACGCCGTCCGGGCTCTCATGCGCGGCATTCAGAAGCGTCGGCCGGTGTCCAGCACCAAACGGCTGCCTATCACAGGTGAAGTGTTCAGGGACATGTCAGATATTCTGGCCTCTTCACCTTTCGGTCTCCACGTTAGTGTCGTCCTGCAAGCAGCCATACATCTGGCCTTCTACGGCTTCTTGCGACCAGGCGAGTTTACCTGCAGTAGCCCCTCGGCACGCATGCTGTGCAAGCACCATCTAATCAGGTTCGAGGACCACTTCATCCTACATTTAGCGGTTTCCAAGACACAGCAGCTTGGATCAGGCACGGACATTCACTTCTATAAAACCTACAACCGCTGGTGCCCGGTCACTGTTCTCACCCGCTTGTTGACCCTTTTGGCCGATCAACCAGGGACTGGCCCGCTTCTGCCCTTCCACACGAAACCTCTCAACGCAGCCCAGTTCATGGAACATGTCAGGATACTCCTGGGCATCCTTCACCTCAATCCTGCCCACTACTCTGGACATTCATTTCGTATCGGGGCAGCTTCGACGGCCTCTCGCCAAGGGGTCCCGGTCCATATTATCAAAAAGTTGGGTAGATGGAAGTCCTCCTGTTTTGCCCGTTACATACCCAATCCGCAAGTGGAGATGGCCCAGGCCTTCGTCAAACTCACCCAGTAACAGTCTTGGTTCAATAAAATGTATTCCCTACCTGAGTGTTTTGCCCCCTTATTTTGGTATACCGTACGTTAGACCAGGGCACACTTTCAGGTCCATTTCAAGTAAGCGAGTTTATGTTATCCTTGTTTGTCATCCTTATCCGTATCGGTCAGAGGGCTCTACACCATAAATAGAAAGGCCAATATGGTGGCCTGAAATTATGGGAGGAGCCCGGTCGTGTATATAACCCGCCGTTCGCCCATCCTTCCTCGTCGGTTCCAGTGCGCGATACCCGCCCACCCGCCCTTTTATCAGGGCTTCTCTCCAGCATACTCCTCATGGGAGTACTCATTTCATCATTTCATATTCATTTCATTTTTGAGGTATGCCCCCTTATTTTGGTATACCGTACGTTAGACCAGGGCACACTTTCAGGTCCATTTCAAGTAAGCGAGTTTATGTTATCCTTGTTTGTCATCCTTATCCGTATCGGTCAGAGGGCTCTACACCATAAATATATATATATATATATATATATATATATATATATATATATATATATATATATATAATATATTTTTAAGATCCCCTTTTCATTTGCTTGATATTTATAGAATGTAAAAACTATATTTAGCTAAAAAAAAAATTTACATTTTGGATAGAGCGGGGAGGGGTTAAAATCCATGTCAGTTTATTATTTTCTGTCTTAGATTTCCCCTTAATATGCACTCAGAATTTTAACAGGAGGAGAGAGGAAATTTTCCCAAAGTGAGTGGAATTCCTCTCTTAGAACATTGTTACCTGACCAGGTGTCCCCATTAGAAGATCCCCCCAGACTATTTCTCTAAACACAATTTTAAAATTTTGGATTTCCCATCACTTCGTGTCCTGCTGACTATGGTCATAAGTACAAACAATGCAACATACAGCCAGCAATACAAACTTAACAAGTAACCCTTCCCCATACTAACCAAAACAAGAAAAGAAAAGGTTTTGACATTACATACACTAATGGGAAACCTGTGATTTGCTGATGCAGGGCAAATAAACTGTTTTGAGTTAATTCCCCCATCTCAAGCAGCACCTATTTGCCCTTTCCTTCGTCTCCATTTCTCCATTTAGCTGATGGGAGTAAATAAATTGCCAAGTTTTCTGGAAAGGGAGAGTTAAAAGTGAACCCCTTGCCTTGCTCTATCATACAAATTACCTGTATGTTAATCAATAGGGAAGCTGTCAGCATCAACACTTTAAATACATACCTCTTTCTTTTCATCAATGTAAAAAAACACTGCTGACAAGCTTACTAATGTGGCCTAAACTCTAGGCAAACATCATATAGCTGCAATGAACATTGTGAGTCTTTCACATTGTGGGTGAGTGTATTCACCCACAGTGGGTATACATTACACATTCTCTCCGGTTGTAGTCTACTCAATTATTACATTTTATATCATTGCATTAACTGCATTTGTTAAATTATCTACAAGTATGGAATTGTTCCATTAATAGTAAATTTATTTTACAAGGTTTTAGCACTATATCCTTGCAGAGCAGTATGTACTGTTAAGCATACATCAGACACATATGGTCGTGACATGGTCACCTGGTCACTACCCAGCTGCTGTCCTTGATCTGGATGCGATTCCTCACCTCAGCCCTGGGGGAGATCGATGTTACTGTTCTTTGCATCCCCTGGACATAGGTTGGGCATCACTTTTGGGCCGGATTGTAAGTTATAGCCCTCCTTTATTTGAGAGATAGTTCTCCGTCTAAAGCTTATCCCATATTTATAGATATCCTTGATTTAATTTCAGAGCATTATTACTCCTGATTATTGGCATGAGCCATGAAACGTGCATCGAGTATATATCCAAATGATGCCCAGAAATGTTTGGCTCATCATGAGCAATCGCTTATGTTTATTGGTTTTATGAATGGATGAGTGTGTCTATGCATTTGCATTGTTAACCATGTTGTATTCTATTCTGTATAATACCTGTATATTCAAAGAAGTGTATTTAAACAAGTGTATCATAGTTTATTGTGTTCTGTATCCCAGATTCACACATTTCATGATGTGATTTGTATTTTAAAAATGAATGTAATTAAAGTAGTAATTGAGTTTGTATTCAAATGTGTGAATACAAGGCACTGTAAATGTACTAAAAATATATACATAAAATAAGTGCAGTGCAACAGGTATATAAATATATTACAAAATAAAATAAAAATGTGTGCTACAATAAAGTGTATCATTCTATAACATGCATGTGAAGTCTACTCATTGATCAGACAACACTTCCACTGGATTTACAATCAGAAACACCATATAGTAATGTGAACAAAACTCAGCATATATCAAAAAAGTTGAATATATATAGTGAAATGTAGTGACAGTTCATATATCTTCTTCAGGTGGAGTGCCTGCTCACCTCAAGTATCTGCCCTCCACTACAGAGTCTAATACACATTTGACCGATTCCTCCTCTAGGAGATGAACCAATAACTCCTTTTCCTCCAGTCCAGGGGTATGGTTGCTACCTTTCCCTCTTCACTCCTCAGTTGTCAGCAAAATAAACCATATCATATAAATGGATCATGTACATATAAATCATCCATCTTATTCTGGGTTAGAGGCACGCATGATTGCTGTGCAAGGGTGGATTGCGGATCCCATTATCGTGTCGCTATACATTCACATGATCACCATGTCATCAAAGCTGTTATGAATGAATTGTATTCATAATAGTTGTGATTCCTATAGTGATGATGTGATTGGCCCACAGCTAACCTGAGCCAATCACAGCACCCTGTACCATGTGATTAGCCATATGATCACTATACTCACAGCTGTTATGAATGTAACCCATTCCTGACAGTTCAAAACATTGCTATTACAGTAATAACCATAATCATGTTTAAAAAAAAATCCCTGCAAAATCTGTGGCGACAAGTATCGGACCTCCTTCGCTTTAAAGCTAAAGCGGCAATGCAATTCTGTAGGAAGATATCATATTATTTTTTTTCAAATATAACTTTATTAAGCTCCAAACAAGGGAAGACAGTCCCCAAGGTACGATACAAGCAGATAAGTACAAAACATAAGACAGATACATAAATCTTATTAAGAATATACAGAAAATACCAATCAGGCTTTCCACCTTTAAGAGGTATCAAGAAAAAAGGAAAAAAGGAAGAACAAAGCCAAGATCCGGGGTCTCCCTAGTACCAAACCCCCCTAGCCCAGTCCCTCTCCAGGGGTGGGGGGGGAACCGTCTTTCCCATTTTCACTCTTTCTACAGGGATAAAAAAAAAAAGAAAAAAGAAAAAAAATATAGGTACAATAGATCTGAACATGTACTAAGGACAAAATGACTGCTCTTAATTGTATTCTTCCTGCCGCACCCTTAAAGTCCCAGGGGACAGAATGGAACTAGGCAGAGCCGAACAGGGCACGATGGCAAGTCATAACACATGGACCAGACGGGGAAAACTGCTAAACTTTAGGACACCTGCAGGCTACGTCCTTCCAGCGAGAGTAAAAAAACATTCCAAGGATCCCATGTCTGTTTATACGTTTCTTGTTTATTCTGAGTCGTCAGAATCAAATCTTCCATTTTCTTTATATCCTCTATTTTCCTGATCCAATGTGCAGTAGAGGGAGGAGAGTTCTGTTTTCAATAAAGGGGAATGCAGGATTTCGCTGCATTCAATAAATGTCGCAAAATAGATTTTTTCTACTGCTTAATGGGAATCTGAGAGTTGTGCAGAAGAAAAAAACTAGCCTCTTCTGGAATGGAAAAATCTGTAAACATTAGTGTTATACGGCGGACTTCCTTCCAAAAATCCAGAAATCTAGGGCATGACCAAAAAATGTGGAGCAACGTACCCTCATTTTCGCCGCATCTCCAACACCTGTCTGAGGCAGACGGAAAACATTTACGCATTTTCGACGGGGTCAAATACCACCTGGTGAGAATTTTAAAGTTCATCTCTTGTATCCTAGTACACAACGAGGTTTTAAAAGTCAAAGTGATAATACGTTGTTTCTGTGTTGGGGAGAAAACACAGCCAAGGTCTCTCTCCCATCTTACTAAACAAGACAAGTGGAGGTGGTCCTCTGGCTTGTTCAAGAGAACATACATCTGAGAGAGACTATGAGCCAAGGGACCTTCACTCCTACATAATACCTCAAATCCTGTTAAAGGACTAGTGAAAGCTAGGGGGTTAGGAATGGAGTATAAGAAATGGTGTAGTTGCGCCGCCCTCCAAAATGTTAAACGGTATAACCCCATCGGATCAGTTAAGGAGGGCATAGATAGCCACTGCCCATTGATAACAAATTTCGATGCATGGTCTAGTGCTGAATCCCTGAGACCTTTGTACTCTTGGGGATAATTCCCCGGCTCAAAATGTGGATGGCCTAATATAGGGTACAAAGGGGATGTCAGAGATGTAAGCTTATTCTGGGAAGCAATTAAGTAACCAATTTGCAATGTCGCCCCAATAGTAGGATGTGATTTTATCTCTGCCGGTAGTGCTTGATAGCACCAAATGGCACTTCTCAAGGGAAACCCCGATTGGGATTGCTCTAGTCGAACCCAAAGCTTAGTGAGGTTGTTACGATTCCAGTCTAAAATGCGCCCCAAATGGGAAGCCAAATAGTAACGTCGTAAGTCAGGTAAGGCCAACCCCCCCTGCTGTTTGGATAGGGTTAATTGGGAACGCTTAAGTCTGGGTTTTTTATGTGCCCATATAAATTGAGTGATCAAAGTTTGAATTTGTTTGAAAAATGGAACCGGGATCCGGATCGGAAGAGCTCGGAAAAGATATATAAACTTAGGAAGTATACTCATTTTAATTAAGTTACATCTCCCGAACCAAGAATGAAGGCCCGAGTGCCACTTATGCAGCAGATTGCGGGTCTTGACCATAAGAATGGGAAAGTTCAACTTAAACGTATGCACAATATCTTCCGGAATATAAGTACCTAAATATTTAAGAGCTGAGTCTGTCCACTTAAGCCGAAAACCCGATTGCAAGTCCTGTAACACATTCGAGGAGATAGCTACCCCCATAGCTTCAGACTTTAAAAAGTTTATTTTCAGATGTGAGAGCTTCCCGTACAACTTAAATTCTCGAAATAAGTTTGGCAGGGAAATTCTGGGGCTTGTGAGTGAAAACATCATATCAGCTGCAAAAGCAGATATTTTACATTCAGTGGTACCTATATGGAGGCCCATAATGTCCGAATTCCGGCGGATAGAAGCTAATAAAGGCTCCAGGGACAGTACAAACAAGAGAGGGGACAACGGGCAACCTTGTCTAGTCCCATTCCTTATGCATATCGGAGATGTAAGCACCCCATTCACCTTAACTTGGGCTGAGGGTCGTGAGTATATCTTCCTAATCCATGTCAACATCCGGTCTCCCAGTCCTATATAATGAAGGACCGAAAACATAAAATTCCAATTAACCCTATCGAAGGCTTTCTCAGCATCCGTATTTACAAGGAGACACGGAGTCTTTGTCGATTTAGCTTTATGTACCAAAGCAAGCACCTTAATAGTATTGTCCCTAGCTTCTCTGGTGGGGATAAACCCCACCTGATCAGCATGAATAAGGGATTGCATATGTTGGGCCATTCGGTTTGCCAGAATTTTAGAAAATAATTTCAGGTCTAAATTGAGTAGGGAGATAGGCCTATAGCTCCCACAGAGCCCTGGGTCTTTTTCTTCCTTAGGGATCAATGAGATATGGGCTCTAAGAGTATCTAATGGGAAATCCACGTTCGAGCTCAGAGCATTAAATAAGTTCACTAACTGCGGGCCAAGAATAGGGAGAAAGATCTTATAGTATTGCGCCGTATATCCATCTGGGCCCGGAGCTTTACCCAACTTCAATGAGCCCACTGCGGTTTGGACTTCTTCTAACGTGATCGGGTTTTCCAGGGATTCCTTTGACTCTGATGAAAGGGTCGTTAAGCCAGCACTAGCTACATAGCTATCTATATCGGTTTGCTTTACTTCTGAGTCTGGTATATTATAAAGATTAGCATAGAATTTTCCGAAAACTTCCGCTATTTGTGTCGGGGTCGAAACCCTTTGACCCTTGTCGGTCGTCATCTGTGGTATAAAGGAAGCTAATTTCAGTTCCTTGACCGATTTTGCCAATAATTTCCCACACTTATCTCCTGACTCATAGGTCAGTTTACGACAAAATTGAAGTGCTGCCTTTGCTTTGTAATGGAGTAGATCTGTAATCTGGTTACGAAGCATCCCTAATTCAATCTCCAACCCCCGTGACGGGGCATGTTTATGTTGCGCCTCCACGTGGGCCAGGTCTTGATAAAGTTTGGTCAGTTGTTCGTTACGTAATCTCTTAATGCGTGCCCCATGTCTAATAAGTATTCCACGGAGCACCGATTTGTGGGCCTCCCAAATTATCCCTTGGTCGCAATCCTGTGTATCATTTTCTTGAAAGTAGAGGCCCAATTCTTTTGTTACGTCCGCCAGAACTTCTGGCGTCTGTAGAAGGCTCTCATTTAGGCGCCAAAAAGTAGATCTAGGCGAGAACTGCCTAGAAAGCACGTATGTAATAATTACAGGGGCATGGTCAGACCATGTAATATGGCGATGGAAGAGGCACTCACTAAATGCAGCTGATCATGTGGTATCAAGAAAAAGTTTATCCTTGAATATGATCTATGAGGGGGAGAGTAAAAAGAATAGTCTCGTTCCCCTGAATGCTGTAAGCGCCAAACGTCCATTAACTGATCGGCCAATAGACATTTAGATATCCGTTTTCTTAACGCAACGGAGATCGAGGAACAAGAGGTAGAGGTATCAACTGACGGAGAGAGGGGGACATTAAAGTCCCCTCCCAATATCATCTGACCTTCACGGAAATCACGTAGTTTGTGTAAAGTCGTACTGAGAAACACATCCTGACGTTCATTGGGGGCATACACTGTAGTAAAAGTAAAGATAAGTTCTCCTATTTTACCTTTAATAAACAAAAAGCGCCCCTCAGGGTCATCCAGTAAATCCTGCATGACCCAAGGGAGGCCACTAGAAATCATGATGGAGACCCCATTAGTTTTAGACGATAAATTGGTAGAGTGGTAAACATGGGTGAAAGCTCGCGAACGTGGTGTCGGGAGGCTAGTAGTTTTAAAATGGGTTTCTTGAAGGAATGCTACATCTATATGGGATGTCCTCAACTCCCGCTGGAGCACTCGCCTTTTTTCAGGGGAATTCAGTCCCTTGACATTCAGAGAGATAACTTTAAAAGAACCTGCCATCGCGTCCCCGGCAGAAACCAGGAGAGCAGCACAAAAAAAAAAAAAAAAGTTATCCTGGATTTACTAATCCAGAAATATTATACTAAATTAGCACGATTATGCTAAAGCACTTACCAGCGTTATGCTGGATTTAAAGCGCCGTCCTAAATGGGTAAGTGGGTAAGCATTCCGGAGAGGGAGCCCCCGGATCTCAAGCCCCCCCAAGCTCGGCATAAAGAAAGAAAAATATAATATATCCAGTATCGATATGCATATGTAAATAACCGTTAGACAACGTATTTGTACCACCAATCAGAAAACTTTATAACATAACACTATCCATCTCTTTACTCAGCAAAACCTAGAGGGGGTCCCCCGATGCACCCAAAAACCGGGAACGCACAGGGGAACCCGTCAGGTCCGCGGTGATCATAACAGGGGAACAATAAAACAAAACAAAAAAAAGAAAAGAGAAAAAAAAAAAAGAAGAAAAGGGGAATCCCCCCCACTCCCCTCCTCCTAATACCACATACATGCATATAGCATGCATATAACTCTGGAGCGAAACAACAACCAGCGAAGGACAGCAGGAGGGGGAAAAAAAAAGGAAAAAAAGAAAAAAAGAAAAAAAGGGGAAGGGTTTGGGCATGGGCGGGAACAAAAGGGAGGGCGTAGGGCAGGGGAGAGGGGTCAAGGTAGGGACCGTAAAAACAAGGGGGGGGAGAACATATACATACAACATACCAAAAATATCTCTACCTTCCCTCAACTCCCGGTCTCCTCTAATTACCACACCCCCCTACCCTTCAACCCTTCAATCCAGTACCCAAGCCCCTTCATCTATTCAAAAAAAATAAAATAAAAAGAAAGAGAAAAAAAAAAAAACCCCCGTCTATATCCTTATTACCAAATCCCCTATCCCATACCCAACATCACAGCATCACAATACGTCCTCAGGAGCATTCCGGAACCGAAAAGGAAACATTTATGCCCCGTACACACGAGAGGGATTAAGTCTGACAGACCTCCAAAGGAGTTCCGCCGGAGTTCCGCCGGAGTTCCGACGGAGTTCTGGCGGACTTTTCGACCGAACGGACTTGACCACACACCATCACACCAAACTCCGACGGAGTCGAACGTGATGACGTACGACTGGATTCGACGTAGGAAGTTCCTAGACAGTAGCCAATAGCTGCCCTAGCGTCGGTTTTAGTCCGTCGGAGTAGCACACACACGAGCGGATTTTTCAAAGGGGACCGGGTCCGGCGGAGTTCCGTCGGGAAAATTTAAAGCATGCTTCATTTCTAAAGTCCGTCAGACTTTAGCTTCGCTAAAGTCCGTTGCAGCCCACACACGATCGGATAGTCCGCCGGACTCAGTCCGTCGGAGTTTGGATGTCGAAAAGTCCGCTCGTGTGTACGGGGCATTAGACTTATTGAGAGTTAGGTTCCTCCATAAGGTCCTGTAGATGGTTTAATACGTTCGTGGGTACGTCTTGTTCCTTCTCATAAACCCCCGTCCCAACGGGCAAAGTCATAGGATCAATGGGCCCCGTAGGTTAGCAGTCTAAGTCTAAGCGGGGTAAGCGGGTGGGGCTAGGGACTAAGGAGGCGAGTATCTCACAGTCTCTCACATAACCTATCTTATACATCTTACCCCATAACCCCACGACCTCCCCCACACTCTCCCCAAAATTATCCAAAATTATCCCCCCCAAAATGGTGAAGAATAATCATTACCCCAATAACGGGGTACCTATCTATCTTCCGTCATGGAGGAGGGGACCGTCGTGGGGGGGGGTCCACGTTGGGGGACCACAACCACGACCTACCACGACCTGCCCCTAGGTTATTCATGTGGTGGTTCATGTGGTGGTTCACCTGGTTCACCTGGTACAGAACGTCGTTGTCTTCCTGATTGCTGGTGGCGACTAGATGGTAACCCGTTGTGTAGGGGACCACCCGGTCCACTTAAACTGCGAGGCATTAGTTGTTGCCAATCCGGTATCAGGATTGGTTCCTTACCTAAGAAATTAAACAGGGCTGGGAGGTCAGTTGGAGCCCGGAGTGTAAATGTAGACGACTCCTTCCTAAAAGTCACCGCCAGAGGATATCCCCAGCGATAAGAATAACCACGCTGTTTAGCAAGATCCAATAAGGGACGTAGCAGGGCTCTGCGTTTCAACGTGGCCCTAGAGAGATCTGGTAACAAGATCACCTGGGCTCCTTCTAGGTCTACTGTTCCATGTTCCCATGCACAACGTAACACTAGTTCCTTCTGAATGTAACTATGGAACCGACAGATCACATCCCTTGGTCTCAATGGGTCAGCTGAGGCAGGTCCTGGGATTCTATGTACACCGTCTAGTTCAAAGGTCACGTTCGAGTCAGCCACCACTGTACGAAGCACCCCCAGTACCACCTCACCCAGATCTCCTGTCCCTATGGATTCAGGAATGCCCCGGAGTCGCACGTTAGAGCGACGACTGCGATCCTCAACCTCCTCCACTTGTAGCTGCATAGCAGCTGTTGCCTCTCGTTGCTGGTTTCTCTCCTGCTCCAACGCCAACACCCTGTTTTCTAGTGAGGTGACCGCAACTTCTCCTGTAGCCACCCGTTCCACTAGATTACCAACCTCCCCCCGTACCTCTAGTAGAGCACGGCGGTGAGTCTCCTCAAGTCGTAGGATCAGAGCCTCGATGTCCGCTCGTGTCGGTAATGCCTGGAGGAGGGTCCGGATGTCCTGATTCGTTGCTGCAGATTCGCCAAGATTTCCGGACACCATCTGTGGAGATACACTGCTCTCCCCACTATCACCGCTGTCACCGGGCTGCGGAGTAGAGCCGGGGGGGTTGAGAGGGTTGAGAGGGTTGATAGGGGGATCGAGAGGATCAGGAGGTCCAGAGGAGGAGGAGGAGGGGCCCGCGGGACCTGTCAGGCAGAGCGGCTCCAGCCCTTCACCGCGTGACACTGGGACTAGGGATCCTTCCGTGTTAGGAGGTACTTGTCTGAGGAAGCGTCGGATTTCGGCAGGATTCTTGGAGACTACAGTCCCCCGGGCAGTGGTGCGAGTTCTATGCTTTTTAGGCAGCATACCGTAGATAAATAAAAAGCAATAGCCGAGAGAGGGCTCAAGGCCGGGAGCTCAGCAAGCCTGCTGCCTTACTCCGACATGCTTAAGCCACGCCCCCCGGAAGATATCATCTGGTGACAAATGTGGGAAATTATTAGCCAGGACTCTTAGGGAACAACGTAGGTCTTCATATATACCACATATAAAGAGTAAAGATGGACAGATGGTTTCCCAGCCAAAAGATATTGCACAGACTTTTGGAGAATTTTACTCCTCCTTATATAACCTTGCTGCTTCTGCTCTATCCTCTCCATCTTTGGAGGAGTATCTTTCCTCTGCACATCTATCTCGTCTTCAATCCTCAGTTCATGGTGACCTTGAAGCCCCCATTACTGTTAAGGAATTACATACAGTGGTGAAGGTCACTAAAGCTGGGAAGGCATAGGGTCCCGATGGATTTGCCATACAGTATCATAAGACTCTTTTTACCTTGTTAGGCCCACATATGATTAAAGTATTTAAGTCCTTTGGACAGTCCACCTCGTTCTGCCTGGCCGCACTGGTGGCACATATATTAGTTATTC
This sequence comes from Lithobates pipiens, assembly GCF_037356315.1. NCBI lineage: Eukaryota > Metazoa > Chordata > Amphibia > Anura > Ranidae > Lithobates > Lithobates pipiens. The sequence goes on along the minus strand of NW_027507785.1, from coordinate 236,962,213 downwards.
CAAAGAGGGAAAAGATGTGTCGGAATGTGGTAGTTTAGCATTGTCCCTTTACCCAGGGCACTGTGGTGTTATGCAACCTTATCAGCTTCTATTAAGACGCATCCGACTATACGCCCCACACTCTGAGTAGGCTTTACAGTCTGTCAGACCTCTAAACTCTACTCAATACATTCATCATTATTCCCTATTTTATCTTGGCTTTCCTCCAGGCACAGTGTAGTCTTCTTGAGACAGGATGTTTCCAGACCTCTCATTTTGACTTCTGACACATGACCCTGGTTAAACTTTTGCCAGCTGCTACAGATAAGTCACTATTTTTGATCCCTAGGACTCCTGGCGAATTTCAGACATCAACAGTAGACATGTGCATTTGGTTTCATTCTGAATCGAAATTCGGACAAATTTTTCATTATTCGGAAATTCGTATGCATCCCAATTTCCAAATTGCAAAAGTAACGAATTTAAATGAATCCAAAAAAAGCAAACAAATTTGAAAACAAATTCAAATTTGAAAAAAAATAGAAATCAATTTTCTAAAAAATACAATAAAATAGAATATAAAACAATAAAGCTATATATATATATATATATTTCATATAGGGAGAATTTGAATGGAAAATATTTGAATAGAAAAGAATAGAAAAAAATAGACTACAAAAATGAACAGAATAGAAAAAATATTATATATATATATATATATATATATATATATATATATATATATATATATATATATATATATATATATATATATATATATATATATATATATATATATATATATATATATATATATATATATATATATATAAAAACATCTTCCGAGATTCGAATATCATATAGAATTAAATTGAAATTGAATAGAAAAGATTAGAATAGAAAATAATAGAAAAGAATAGCATAGAAAACAATAGAGCAGAATAGAATAACATAATATATATACATATATATATATATATATATATATATATATATATATATATCAAAACTTCGGGTGGGTTACTGCTTTTACTTTTACTTTATCCTGTTTTTTTGGCTGGAACAATGTCAGGGTGGACTCCCTGTCTTTCATATCCATTTAAAAGACGACAAAGGGACACGTTCTTCAAATGCAATAAACTTTACTGTATCTTCAAATCAACAGGTATTGCCAAATCATGTAAATTAGCAACAGCAGCTACTGTATACAGTTGCGAGTATCCCTGCTCTTCCTCAGGCTACTGACAATGTGTAACAAACTACAAATACCTTCCTCTTTTAAACCAAACACAGATGGGTGTTGCCCCACAGGTGTGTCCCATGCTTCCAAAAATTGAAACCACACGGAGTAAATTAACCCTATACACATTTTGCAATCATTTACCTATCTGTTACTGTTGAGCTGCTTCTAACACAATAAATAGTTTTATCAAAATGTAACAATCTATCAAATGGGTTCATATATAGAAAAAAAAGAAAGTGCTTACAAAAGCCAAAGGAGAAAGACAATAAATGCAATTTTTAGCTCCTCATATCAAAAACATGTATCAAAATATAGATAATAATTATTCGGAATCGCCTAATGATAAATTTCCATCATGCATAAAAATATAATCATTGAATAATCAAAAAAACTGATCATGACTTCATCCCATTTTCATCCATCATTCCATGATATGTCCCATAGCTCCCATACATCAAGATATGATTCTATCTGAAAAAAGAACATGCAACATAGTCGTTAAACTGAATCATTCATAAAAATAAATACAAATCATAATCTCTATTAATTCCATCCAGCTACAAAGATCATAACCGGTTAATCCACCAAACTTCACGCTGTCTGAGTTTCAGTATTCTGTCACCCCCTCTTTTATCTCAGGGAACCTCTTCAAGCACCATGAATCTCAAATCTGAGTCCTGGTGTCCTTTCTCCAAAAATTGCTTGGATACAGGCAAACCTGGCAGTTTCAATCTTATGGTGCTGCGATGTTGTGCGATTCTGTCTTTTATCTTCTGGGTAGTTTCACTGATATATATTAGTTTTCAAGGACAAATGGGAATATAGATCATGTAAGAGGATTGACATGTGAAGAATCCCTTTATCGCGACCCTATCCCTATTTCTGGAATGGATATAATCATCACCTTTTAGCATAAGTTTGCATGCAATTCAGGCGAAACACCGTTTCCTTTTCTTGCCTAGAAATGAGATTTTTGATATATGTTCTTTTTTTTTTTTAAAGATTTTATTGAGAAAATCAGGGTAACATACATGTTAGTATACATGTCAATCCGTTAACATAAACCAACGTCGTGTTCGACGGTACAGAGATTTAACAAACTACAATAGGAATGTTATGAATTATTACGGTAAGCATTCACTTAATCAGATAAAACGGTGTTACCTTGAACTATAAAAACTATCTCTGCGGTTCAAGATTTCCGTTAATCTGGTGCCTTGTATGGGATCATCACCTGAATAATCCAATAAGCATCAACCTAGAAACCCAACATTGCTTCACCTAAGCAGGACGTTGGTTGTAAAGGCTAGGTCATCTTAGCCCCGGATAGGGGGTCTCTTCGGCGATAAGAACAGAAATAAATAAATGCCAAGGTATCGGTGTGTAGTATTACTTCTGTTTGAAGTTACCCTCAGGTATTGAGGGGGGGGGGGGGTGAAGGGTGGGGGTGGGGCACTAGAATGGGGGATAAAGAGAAGGGAGAGTAGGGGTAGGCAGAAACAGGAAAGAGAAAGGGACGTGGGTTCAGTTCATTCTTTGAATCGTTCGTTCATGGCTCTCCTCTATGAATTTTAGGAAATCGTAAGGAAAGTCCACATCAGGGATATCTATCAGGATCAGGTGTAATCGAGTTGTGTTAATACAACAGTCGTGGGGGTTAAATTCATTTGGTTATATCTAATGTGTACTGAGTGGGGATCTGAGTGAGCAAATGACGACTTATTAACATCTCGGTTTTACAAAAGAGAGGCACAGGTGGGCGTTCAGGCAGGTCTGTGAAGGATGTCATTAAAGTCTGAAGTGGACTCGAAGTTTTTCCAGCATGCCCATTTCTGACTAAATTTTTGTGGGGTGTCTTTGGAAATATTTATCAATTCTTCCATCTCAGCTATCTTTTGGACCCTGTAAATCCATTCCTTAATGGAAGGACTGCTTTGGGATTTCCAGTGGATCGGAACACATTGTTTTGCTGTATTGATAAGGTGAATAGTTAGGGATTTTCGGTATGATGTAGTGTATACAGTGGTATGATGCAATAGAAATTGGGCTGGAGTAAAAGGTAAATCGTAAGTCGTGATCTTCTGTATCAGTCTGTGAACATCTCTCCAGTAGGATTGAATGTTGAGACAGTACGTATCAGGAATGCATGGTTTTCATTTGTGTAAAAGAGCTGGTGTCCTATACCAGCGTGATTGGAGTTTATACCCGTTTTCTTGGGTGGAGACGTTGAGGGAACCTTTGTATATGATGAAAGACAGTCTCCCATTCCTCAGGTGACAGTATTACACCTAACTCCTTTTCCCAGGCGGAACATGCTTTGGAAGTGTTAGATTTTTGGTCAAGGAATAGAAGTGAGTGCGTTTGGGAGATAAGATGGGTTTGGGGTGTCGAGGAGGTACACAGAGATTTAAAAAGTGTTGGTTGTCTTGAGCAGTCCTGGATCTTCGCAGTAGCTCTAATATAATGGGACATTTGTTGGAAGGTCCAGGCAGGTATGGGGGGTTTCTGCTGCGTTGTGGCTATTTGTGTAGCAGTAAGTAATCGTGTGTTAGAATAAAAGTGTTTCAATAGAATCTGATCTTGCGACCAGTTTTTTTGGATGAAGTTTTCCTGCATCCCTGGGGGAAGTCTGGATTCATTTTGAGTGATGTAAGCGGTCCGGGGACGGAGGAAATGGAGGTTTTCATACATAAGTTGTGGAAACACTGCAATGTTGGTGCAATAAAGGGATGTGAGTCAGTGTCTTTGCTGTAGTGTAAATGTCGTAGCCAAGGCAGAGATCTTAGAGGGAGTTTGGTAAATGACATTTCCAAGTTTACCCAGTCCTTTGTCTGTGCATGGATGTTCCAGTCCACAATTCTGGTCAAATGGGTGGCAGCGTAACAATTATATAAATCAGGTAACCCTATGCCTCCCAAATGTTTAGGCAAGGTAAGCTGGGAATATTTAATTCTAGGTCCGTGTGAGCCCCATAGGAATTTGGTGCAAGTTGTCTTGTATGCTCTAAAGAAAGCTGGGGGAAGGCGTATCGGTATAGTTTGCAGTACATAGAGAATGCGTGGCAAGACGTTCATTTTTAATGTGGCAGCTCTCCCAAACCATGAGAAGGATATTTTGTTCCATTGTTTTAAGTCGTCATTAATTTTTTTGAGGATATCTGGGTAGTTTTTTGTATAAAGGTCAGTCAATTTGCTGGTGATCTTAATGCCCAAGTAAGTTATTTCTCCCCTATTCCACTGGAATGGGAAGTTAGCTTTGCATTGAGCAACTGACTTCAGTGTAAGGGAGATATTAAGTGCGTATGATTTTTCAAAGTTGATTTTAAGGTTTGAAATAAAGGTGAACGTGCAAAATTCTTTTAGAGGGATCGGAAGAGTGGTATGTGGATCAGAAAGAAACAGCAAAATATCTTCCACATATGAGCTAGTTTGTTGACCTTACTACCCGTTTGAACACCTTTTATGTCAGGATTTTGTCTAATGCTGTTAAGAAAGGGTTCAAGGGTCAATATAAACAGGATTGGGGATAGGGGGCAGCCCTGTCGGGTCCCGTAGTTGATGGAGAAGGCACTCGACGGGGTGTGGTTGACTCTGATTTTTGCAGATGGTTTCTGATAGAGGGACTGAATAAAAGTAAGTAACTGTGGCCCTAAGCCGATATAACTTAAAACTGCGTGCATATAGTCCCATGCCACCCTGTCAAATGCCTTCTCCGCGTCAAGAGACAGAAAAAAGCTTTTCTGTTTGGTTGTCATGATGAGGTGGTGAATGTTAATGGCTTTTAGGGTATTGTCTCGGGCTTCCCTGCCCGGGAGAAAACCTACCTGATCGGATGTTATAATCGAGGGGAGGACTGACTGAAGTCTATTGGCAAGGATTTTGGAGAATATCTTAATGTCTACGTTAAGTAGGGAGATCGGTCTATAATTTGCGGTTTATGTAGGGTCTTTGTCTCCTTTGGGTATTACTACTATGTGTGCCTCCAACATTTCTGGTAGGATGTGTTTCTGTGTATTTAGGGAATTAAATGCTTTCATGAATGGGTCTCTCAGGGTATCTGAAAAGGTCTTGTAATATGCCACAGGAAGCCCATCAGGCCCTGGACTTTTGCCTACTTTCGTCTGCTTAAGGGCCTTGTCCCATTCTTGTTGGTTGATGGGACCTTCGAGATCATTGATAAGGTCAGCATTATTTAATTTAGGGCAGTGTTGTGCTAGAAATCTATGTATCAATTGCAGTCGGGATTTTTGGGGTTGAGTCGAATTGTTAGATCCATTTAAGTTATATAGTTTTGAGTAAAAGCTTTCAAACTCCCTCGCTATGTCCTTATTACTTATTAATTGTTCTTATTATTCCTTATTATCTTTGACCCTGACAGGGAATGTAAGCAATGGACATTGTGTTTAGATTTGTGGGTTTGTAGGGCTCGGGCCAATAAATGGCCGCTTTTATTACCGAATTCGTAGAATTGTTTTTTGGAGAGAAGAAAATTTCTCCTCTCCCTCTTATTTAGTTCCGTTTGAATGGATGTGCGGACCTCTTGGAGTTCTAAAAGAGTTTGGGAAGCTAAAGTTTGTTTATGAACAGTTTCCAAATTTTTGAGCTTACTAAAGAGATCTGTGAGATGCGCTTTTTTGTCCTTCGCAATCTTGGCAGAAATGGAAATCAATTTACCCCTCACTACACATTTGTGGGCAGCCCACTGTGTCATAGGTGATGTGTCGGGAGTATTGTTGTCTGTAAAATATTCTGTCAAGCATTGTTTTATTTCAGTAGTATGGATTGAGTCGGTTAGGATATGTGGGTTCAATTTCCAGACATGTGTGCGTTCTTGTACTTCGGGGAGTGTCAGTGTGATTGATACGGGATGATGATCTGATGTGGTCATGGGTTCAATGCCAGCTGTAGAGAGGAGGGGGAGGTCAGATTGGGTGAGAAATATGTAATCAATCCGGGAGTATCGGTTGTGGGGAGCTGAAAAAAGTAAAATCTTTATCTTTGGGATGTAGGGTACGCCAGGTATCACGTAACATACTTTTTGGAGAGATAACTTTATTTGACGGAGAGCTCTATATGGCAAATGTGAAGTACCTGCCGAGGTGTCGAGTAGCGGTTCTAAAGGTACATTAAAGTCCCCGTGAAGAAGTAATAAACCTGACTGGAATGTTGTGGGCTGGGCAGTGACTTCCCAGAAGAAGGTTACTTGAGCTGAATTTGGGCTATAAATGTCAGCCAGTGTTATAGGTCTATCGTGCCACGTTCCTTTCAGGAAGATATATCTACCTTGGGTATCTCTCCACGTGTCCGAGATCTGTATAGGTGCATTTTTGGACAGTAGGATGGACACTCCTTTCGTTTTTGAGTGTAGTGTAGTAGCATGGTAGCTGGTCGGATAATGTCTATTGGAGAGTTTTGGTATCGCCTGAGAGCTGAAGTGAGTCTCCTGTAGGAAAACCACGTCAGCCCCCATACTTTTTAGACTGGCTAGTGTACGTGTCCGTTTCTCAGGGAGGTTCAAACCTTTTGCATTCAAAGAAATCAGTTTCAAAGAATTAGGTGTGGCCTTCGTTTTCGAGGATGCCATGTTAAATAAGTGTATAATTTGTAGGAGAGCCGGAAAAAACAAAATATCACCAGCAGTTGTCTGTTGTGTTTGTCTGAGGTGAATGGGGAGGTGAGGGGGGGGAGTAGGTAAAAGGAGTGAGGGGGGGAGAAAGTAGAGAGTGTTTCAGAGAGTAAAAGGTGGGGAGGGGAGGTTTGGGATAGGAATATTCCCACCTACTGAATATTCGGTCAGGGACATGAAGGATACACCCTGGGAGGGATATGAGAACTACTGGGGTCGGTAACCAAGATCAGGTTATGCCAACAATTAGGCCCAGTGGGGGTCAGGTGGTTCTCTATCGAGTCCCCTGTGCGTGGGAGTGTTTGGCTGATGATCAAAGATGTCTATGAGCCTAGAGTCCTATGAGGTCTGTTCTGCTACAGATCAAGACAGACTATCCGCCCGTATGTTAGGATTGGGAAGGAGGAGACACTGAAGATGTGCCTTCAGATGTTTCTGTAGGCAGTAGGATGTTGCTCCTATGGATAAGAGGATGGAGGATCATTGTGTTTAACAAACTAGGGAAGCTCTTGTCACTTAATTTAGAAATGTACTCAGAATATAATTAACTGAATGCAGATGACAGTGATATCTCGTACAGTATAAGCATCCTTAACGTGTGAATGGGTTTATTTCCCATGTAATATCTTCAGTTAGTTCAACCTTGCTAATACCTACTAAAACAATGACTAAAAGTTGCAAATAAACCAAACCGTTGTATAAGTACCCAGGCGGTTCAGCGGTACATTCCCCTCATGCAGGGTGGCATGCGCCCCCGAAACGCCCCATTGATTGATCCATACCGCTAAGTACCCAATTCAAAAAGGTGATCAGCTGTTCGTGTCCGGCCCCAGGATTGAGGGCCAATTTCTGCTGTGTGAGGGGGTTCAAGCACATAGAAGTGCAAAGTTGTGATGAATAACATAGTAGTCACATATAAGGGGACTTGACTATTGCAGATACGTGTTGGCTATGGTGGAAGGGAGGAGTCCTGATGCCGGGCATTTCACAACCAACCACTTCAAGGTAATATCCCCAAAGCATGAGTTGACATTGGCTAATTACCAAATAGAAATATAGGTAAAAATTCAGATAACCATGGCATACGATGAGTCTATGTCATGGTTATGCAATAGAGTTCATCTGCTTACCTGTCTCCATGTGTTCATTTCTAGAGACCAGCCGACCCTCACCTGACTGCTTTTATAATCCGTCCTCTGGCATGGCTCCACCCTAGCTCCTATCAGAGAACTCTATATTAACCTGTGCACTGCTAGCCAACCCTGCTGATCAACCTTTGTGTGTTAGCTTCCTGTTTCCTGCTGTGTGCTCTTCTATTGTTTTCTGTTACAGACTTTGGCGTGTCCTTGACTATCCCTGTTTGCCTGTGATCCTGACCTTTTGGCGTGTCCCCGACTTTTCATGTCTGCTTGTGGCCCCGACCTTGGCTTTGTCCCTCACTATCCCTATCCTCCTGTTGCCTACTATGGGTGTGAGCTGGGGGACCCTGGGGGTCGCGACCTGGAGCCAGTTGCAGCCAAGTCCATCCTCACCACTCGAGGCTCTGGTGAACACCTGCTGGCTCTTAGATTCCGCGCCCCAGGGAATCTTACACTCTAACCCCGGTGGGATCCATCCCCGTCCGCAGCAGTCAGCCGTAGGGTCCACAACCTTGCGGTGCACTCCTAATCCCTACGGTGTGCATCTGTCACCTGGCCTCAAGGTGACCTGACAGTCTATTTGTGGTGAAATCAGAACACAGTAGGCTTCAGTCCCAGGAATTTGAATGAGAGGGCAAATGTCTACTAGAACTGTGTGTGTCAGAAGCGTTCATGCCAGAAGCTCACCTAGGCCCCATACAAGATTAGGGTGATTAGTTCAGTTTTTAGGGACCATTAATGGAAATTATGTCCATAGCTTACCCGTGTGGGACAATATTATCATTCTGCTACAGCCTACAGTATCTATGACCAATTAGAGCATAGAAGTGTGATCTGGAGCCAAAGACTGTCACGGTCTGTGGGGCGCAGGTGACATGTTGTCTAATTATGTCCTAGCTTTGTCAACTCCGCGAAGCTAATGGACAGGTATGTCGTTCAAAGTCAGTCTAATTGAAGGAGTTCCAAATGTGAGTGTCAGTTGTAGTGTGCAGTTTACAGCGTAAGCAGGCAATCCTCAGTCAGATGTGTCAGGTTCTAAAACTATAGCTGAGGGAGAAGATAACTAATGAATAGTCAGAGACAGTCACTGAAAGGCGGCAGTAGGAAAGTCATGTTCACAAAAGGGTTACTTAGCTGTTCTGTTCCAGAGAGTTAGCAGGAATGCATCCGTCTGTGTTCTACGCTCTCCTTTGTTTCCTGTGGTCCGGAGATACTGTGGGGCTCGTGTTCCTTGGGGCTCCCGCTGAACGTCATGGAAAGGGTGGGTGATGTTGTCTGCGACGGCGGCTCAGGCTGAAGTTTCCCGCTTCGGCAATTCCATCCATCGATTCTGCTCTGCGCAATGGGGGAAGGCGGAAATCGCTGTACCAGTCTGGAACATCTACCAGTGGGATGTGAAAGGAATTGCAAAAATGCTCCAGGTCTTCTGGGACTTTAAGATTAACGGTATGGCCGTTTGCTGATGCTGATAAACAAAACGGAAACTTCCATCGGTATGGAATTGCTCTGGCTCTCAAAACATCCAGTAACGGTTTGAGCTCTCTCCTCCTCTGGAGCGTGATAGTAGACAGGTCTTGAAAAATCCTAATCTCTGTGCCGTGGTTTAATAGTCTCCCAGTATTCCTAGCTTTTCTCATTATTTCCTCTTTGAGTATAAAGTCAGTGAGGCAGCAAATTACATCCCTAGGTGGATCAGTCTCTCTTCCCCTGGGGCGCAAAGCCCTGTGAACACGTTCCATTGGAATTGGAGTATCAGGGGGGTCTCTCAAGCAGCCCATTAAAGACAGCCATAATTTCTCTGGAGAGATGTGGGGGGGTCGATTGATTCGGGGAGGCTTCTTACCCTCAAGTTCTGCCGCAGTTATTGAGGTCCTCCATGTGCCGATTAATGTCTCTCAAATGTATGGCGTGCGATTCTGAAATTTGTTGGACCTGACACAGGGCCGCATCATGGCAGGCCTGTGTCTCCTCCACCTCCTCCACTCTAATGGCCATACTGTGGAAGTCTTCCCTTAGCTCCAAAATCGCCGCTGACATTGCTGATTTTATGTCAGAGGCTACGGCGCGGAGATCAGCCAGGCTCAGGGCTTGGTGTGTTTCTGAGGCTGAAACAGGGTTTTGTGGGCTGCGGCTTCTGGATCGAGGTTCCGCTCTGCTCTGTGGGGACGCCTCGTGAGCCGTGGCCTGCATATACTGAGGTGCTCCATATGTGCTCCATATGTCCGGAATATGTTGGTGAGGCAGAGGATCCGTTCCCCATGGTGACCTGGAGTGGGTCGCTGAGGTATTTGGCGGTGTGCTCCCCATCATTTGTAGGAGGATAGCTGCCTAGTTTCAGATCGCTGGACCTCGTGGACCGTGAGCTCTGATTCAGGCGTCCATCTTCTCTCGGCGCCAAGCCACGCCCCTCTTGATATATGTTCTTTGGGTCTATATTTTGATCTCATCAATGCGTCTCGCAACGTTTTATTCCTTCTGGTAGCAGATAGGTAAATGATTGTGAAATGTGTATGGGTTTAATTTACTCCGTGTGATTTCAATTTTTGGAAGCATGGGATACACCCGTGGGGCAACACTCACCTGTGTTTCGTTTAAGAGAAAGGTGTTTGTAGTATGTTACACATTGCCAGACAGCCTGAGGAAGAGCAGGGATGCTCGCAACTGTATATGGTAGCTGCTCTTGCAGATTTTCATGATTTGACAATACCTGATGATTTGAAGATACAGTACAGATATATATATATATATATATATATATATTAGAATAGAATAGAAAAGAATAGACTAGAAAAACAATAGAATATATATATATATATATATATATATATATATATATATATATATATATATATAATATTTCTATTCTGTTCCATTGTTTTTTTTTTATGCTATTCTTTTCTATTCTATTCTAAACTTTTCTATTCGAATTTGAATTCACTCTATACAAAATTCGAATTTCGGAAGATGGCTTCTGAAATTCGAATTTTGTATAGAGTGAATTCAAATTCGAATAGAATAGAAAAGAATAGAATAAAAAAAAAACAATGGAACAGAATAGAAATATTATATATATATATATATATATATATATATATATATATATATATATATATATATATATATATATATATATATATATATATATATATATATATATATATAATATATTTCTATTCTGTTCCATTGTTTTTGTTTATGCTATTCTTTTCTATTCTATTCTAAACTTTTCTATTCGAATTTGAATTCATTCTATACGAAATTCCAATTTCGGAAGATGGCTTCTGAAATTCCAATTTCGTATAGAATGAATTTGAATTTGATTAAAAAAGATTAGATTAGAAAATAATAGAGAAGAAAAATAGAAAACAATAGAAAAGAATAGACTAGAAAAACAATAGAAAGGAATAGAATAAAATATAACATATATATTATATTTTATTCTATTCTGTTCTATTGTTTTTCTAGTCTATTCTTTTCTGCTCTATTCTAATCTTTTCTATTCAAATTTGATTCCATTTTCTATGAAATTTATTTGAAATATATACATATAATATTTTTTCTGTTCTGTTCTATTGTTTTTCTATGCTATTCTTATTGATTCGTTTCCATTCTTTTCTAATCTTTCCTATTCAAATTCAAATTCAAATTAATTCTATACAAAATTCCAATTTCAGAAGATGGTTTTATATATATATATATATATATATATATATATATATATATATATATATATATATATATATTTTTTTTTCTATTCCGTTCTATTGTGTTTCTATTCTATAGAATAATAGAATAAAGGTTTGGGGGTCTGGTCCCCAGCCAGAACCACCAGAAAAAAGGGGAGCTAGCGGACTATCATGGTACATGTTAAGAATGAGGTGGGAATGATTATGTACACAATTATATAAAAAATATACATCAATTTATTTATACAATAAAACCAATTAACAATAAAGAACAGGTACAAGTGGTGAAGTATTTAGACTAGTTTCGCTATGTCTTAGCTTCTTCAGGAAATACATACATCTGAAAAAAGTGTAAACAATTGATAATATAGGAAAAAACATGGATTTAGTAAAGGACAAAAAAAGGGAGGAAGAAAAAAAGGGGAAAGTTAACATAATTCATAAACCACAGGTTCTTACCCTACTTAAAGTACCATCAAGATACACATGACACCTTGGAGAGCCTCTCCCGGTGATTGGGGGAGGTATTCTCTAGACAACAGGCCAGTGTCCATATTCATCGGCATATAACACACACAGGCGTATAACACGCACCTTAATTTTAGGAGGGAAGTTTCAATTTTAAAAAATTTAAATGAAGAACTTTGAAGCAAAATAAGGGTCAGTGCCCATCAATGCAGCATCACCATTGTCCATCTGTAGCCTGATCAATGCCATCTGCAGCCTCACAATTGCCCATCATTGCTGCTTGATCAATGCCCATATGCAGCCTCACCTTTGCCATGAACTCAGCCTGATCAATGCCCATCTGCAGCCTCATCTCAGATTACTGCTGCCTTGAAGGGGACAGGGATGGGGGCGGGACGAGCGCCATCAGATTACATACAGCGCAAATCTCCTGTTTACTTGGCAGCCTAATACAAAGTTCTATGATAGACAGAACACTGGTCCAATGCCGGCCCAGGAGACGGTACTTCCTATTTGAGAGGTCGCTGAGCAAACAGGAGATTCTCGCTGTATGTAATCTGACGGCTCTCGTCCCATCCCCTCCCCGTTCCCTTCTAGGCAGCCCAAATTGCAGTATCAGCATATAACATGCACACACTATTTGCACCCGATTTTCAGGGTGAAAAACTGAGTGTTATACGCCAATAAATACAGTATATGTATGTGTATATATATATATATATATATATATATATATATATATATATTTATATATATATATATATATATATATATGTAAAATATTTTTTCTATGCTGGTCTATTGCTTTTCTATGCTATTCTTTTCTATTATTTTCTATTTTATTCTAATCTTTTTTATTCAAATGCAAATTCATTCTATACAAAATTTGACTTTCGGAAAATGGTTATATAGAAATAGAATGAAATAGAATTCTAAGAGAATATAATAGAAAAAACAATAGAACAGAATAAAAAATAAGATATTATATATATATATAGAAACCATATTCCAAAATTTTCTATTCAAATTTTTTCTATTGGAATTCAATTTCATTCTATACGAAATTCGATCTCAGATGATGTTTTATATATATATATATATATATATATATATATATATATATATATATATATATATATATATATATATATATATATATATATATATATATATATATATATATATAAAATATATACACATAAAATATAATATTTTCTTCTGTTCTGTGCTATTGTTTTTCTTTTTCTATTCTTTTCTAGTATTTTCGATTCTATGCTAATCTTTTCTATTCAAATTCAATTTCATTCTATGCGAATATTGAATTTCGCAAAATGGTTATATATAGCTTACTTTTTCAAATTCAGTCACATTTTTTTGAATGCGGTCGAATTTTCCGAATTCGAATATGAAACTAAATGAATCCCGGAAAACCAATGTAACGAATGCGACTAATTTAACTAAACAAATTTAGTTAAATAATCGAATCGAAACGAAACAAAGCACATTTTTTTATCCTGCACATGTCTAGTCTACAGACAATTTTTTAAACATATAGCGAGGATAAATATCCTCTCTCTCTGACTCTTTCTAAAATATATGTTAACAGCCCCTTTTTGATGAATTTTTGATGCCGGGTCTTAATAGATGGGAAAGAGAAATGGGAAAGAGATCTTGATAGAGTCTTTACAACTACCCAGTGTCAGAACATTATCTATCTCTCTTTGAAATCGTCTATTTGTACATGTATTCAGGAATCTAATTATAAATTACTAACGCACTGGTACTGTACTCCATCAGTCCTTCACAGGATTTTTCCAGAGGCCTCAGATAGTTGCTGGCGACGCCAAGAGGGACAGGGAACCTTATTCCATATCTTCTGGCTTTGCCCGAAGATTAAACAGTACTGGTTGGAAGTCCAAAGGATAGCTCAAAAATTGACAGGTGCCCCAATACCGGAGGATCCAGACGTCTTCCTGGTCCACTGTACACAAATTACAACTCAGACATATAGGAAATCAGTACTTTGTCACCTGGTTAATGCTGCTAAACCTACCATTGCTATGTGGCTCAATAAGGTTAGGCCTATCAGTGCTATGGAATATCTTGTGTTTGTGGCCCAGGACAGAAGGGAACAATATACTAAAACTATACTGGAACAAGTTTATAAGCTAAGATGAGAGGAGGTTACTCTTGGAGAGCTGTACTGGGGACTGAGGACTTTCTGTCCTTTTTGGTCAATACACGCATGCAGTCCATCACTCTGGCCCTTTCTCCTTTCTTTCCCTCTCCCCCCTTTCCCCCCTCTTTCCTCCTTTTTTTCCTTTTTGATTTCCCCCCCCCCTTTTTTTTTTTTTTATTCTTTTGACTAGGAAAAGCTGAAGTGTCCATTTGAACATACTCTAATATATTTTTCTGAATAATTTCTTTAATTATGGTATAAGTGAGAAAATAATGCAGGACTTAGTGGTGTCTGGACATTTTACCTCTAGTGACCTGTGTCATGGTTATTATAATAACAGGCTGTTTTGAAATGGTTTTGTATTAGGTGAAGATTTTGAATTTATTATGTGGTATATTGTTTTGATGGATGCACAGTTCTTTTGAATAAATAAAGAATTATAAAAAAAATAAAATAAAAATCCCTGATCACCTCCAGTGTAGTATAGTGCCACTATGGTGACACTAAACTACTCTGATGAATGTGTGTAAAAACAAAAAAAATAAATAAATAAAATAAAGTAGAAAAAAATATAAAAAAAAGTTAAAAATTTAACAAAAAATGTTTTTTTTTAAATGACACCAGTCACATAATGACATTGTACTGTACTAGTGACAGTGTGTAAAAAAAGATTGTAGAAAACAAAAAAGGTATTTAATTTCTTGATTTTCCAAAAAGTTGTGACAAAAATAAGGTTAGGCCTATCAGTGCTATGGAATATCTTGTGTTTGTGGCCCAGGACAGAAGGGAACAATATACTAAAACTATACTGGAACAAGTTTATAAGCTAAGATGAGAGGAGGTTACTCTTGGAGAGCTGTACTGGGGACTGAGGACTTTCTGTCTTTTTTGGTCAATACACGCATGCAGTCCATCACTCTGGCCCTTTCTCCTTTCTTTCCCTCTCCCCCTTCCCCCCTCTTTCCTCCTTTTTTTCCTTTTTGATTTTTCCCCCCCTTTTTTTTTTTTTTTATTCTTTTGACTAGGAAAAGCTGAAGTGTCCATTTGAACATACTCTAATATATTTTTCTGAATAATTTCTTTTGGTATAAGTGCGAAAATAATGCAGGACTTAGTGGTGTCTGGACATTTTACCTCTAGTGACCTGTGTCATGGTTATTATAATAACAGGCTGTTTTGAAATGGTTTTGTATTAGGTGAAGATTTTGAATTTATTATGTGGTATATTGTTTTGATGGATGCACAGTTCTTTTGAATAAATAAAGAATTATAAAAAAAAAAAAAAAAAAAATACCTGATCACCTCCAGTGTAGTATAGTGTCACTATGGTGACACTAAACTACTCTGATGAATGTGTGTAAAAACAAAAAAAATAAATAAATAAAATAAAGTAGAAAAAAATATTAAAAAAAAGTTAAAAATTTAACAAAAAATGTTTTTTTTTTTAAATGACACCAGTCACATAATGGCATTGTACTGTACTAGTGACAGTGTGTAAAAAAAGATTGTGGAAAACAAAAAAGGTATTTAATTTCTTGATTTTCCAAAAAGTTGTGACAAAAAAATTAAACTTATAATAGCTTGCCATGCCTCTTACTAAATAACTTGGACTGTCTACTTTCCAAAAAGGGGTCATTTGGGGGTATTTGTATTATCCTGGCATTTTAAGTGCCATTTTCATTTATGTATGTAACTACATACCCATAAAAAATCCCTCTGACAATTCACATAAAATAAACTAATACTGTGGATTAAATGAACATTGTTAATATTTTGAAGGATGGGCATATTGTTATTTCACAGTATAAATTTCCAGGTGGTCTACAAAACAGTGGATTAAACTAGTGTAGTTAGAATGCCTTCATTTTGGAGCCCCTTTCAACAGGTAGGGGATGATTCTACCAAAAGCAGATGTATTCTTGGGCTAAAGCACATAGATCCTTCAACCAAATCTATAACAGCATTTTCAAGGGGATACATCAAATTAAAGTTGTTACAGGCTTTGAATTGAGTGAAAGCTCTCTTATTTATTCATCCAGGCCCAATGGGATTGCTTCTTCAAAGAAAACAGTGATTTACGGAGTCTTCTTTCCATCGTGGCATGTGTTTATTGATTTTGAAGAGCAAGGGGACAACTAAGAATGCTATTTAAAATTGTTTTATGATTCAGTGAAGGGAACTTCTAAAGTGCTGCAACATCATTTAAAAAAAAATGCATTGATAGACGATAGTCACAAAAAGTTTATGACTGTGAGACCTTAAAAAACATTACATTTTAATTATGTGTCATCCAAGCATTCACAAATTCAACTGACATCGTAAAATATTGTGTTTTTTTCTATACTTCAGACTTGATGATACGTAATAAAATAAATAGACATTACAAACTTTTTCTCTCGTTTAAACATTCATTTTAAAATATTTGCAAACAAATTCCCTGAAACTTAACAGATATAACATATAGGTTGATCTTCAAAGTTGGTTACTGAAAAATAAATTCACAATTTTTACATGTGTGATGTTAAAATACAGACATGATGAAATAATTATGAAAACATTTCCAAGCCAACATTTTTTTCCCCTTTTTGAGATTTTCTGCTTGCTGCCCTCTTGGGATGCATTCAAGAAAAATCTACTATGGTTGTAAAGTATCAAAGGATTTTAGTGGTTTGAGAAAACCACATGTATTGATTTTTTTCATAATCTGAACTTTACAGTGACTTAACTACTGAGCAACAACTGCAACCATGGTGGGCAGGGGGCTGCTTTCAATTCTACCCTTATATTTGATTTGAATTTACAAAATATTGCTTGCTGATGCAATCATACCTGTCAACAGAGAACACAGTGGCTCTTGAAGATACATTTACTTTCATCTATTCCTAAAAATAAGGGGCAGACAAGGTACATGTCAGGAAAAAAAGAGAGCAGTTTGATATATGCAATATACATAATGTGTAGTCTTGCATATTATATATTTAGCCTTGCTGGGATTAAAGAATATGATCAAGTTTAGAAATAGTTTAAAAGTGATGATTTTATGGTTGCTTGATTAAAAGTATTCACTGTAAAACTATAACAGTTAATGAGCCAAGAATTCATTTTGGCAATCACATAACCTGGCATTTTGGAGCGCATAACACAAAATTTCTGGAGTTAAATTATTAATTATGATATGTATGTATTAGAAACAAACATTTTCATAAATAATTTGCTATAAAATTCATGTTATTATTAATATATATATATATATATATATATATATATATATATATATATATATATATATATATATATATATATATATATATAGATAGAAGGTGTAAACCCCTATTGTGTTGTTTTTTGCTGTCTGTGTCCAACTAGGGAGAGTTCACTTTACTTCCTATCCTAAAGAAGTTACAGGAAACAGTAGGAAATATTACAATCTTACGGACATGACGTTAACTTCCATCATAGCCCTTGTACACATGGTCGGACATTCCGATGGAAAATATCCGATCGGACCACGTTGTCGGATAATCTGTCAGATAATCCGTCAGTGTGTACCAGGCAAATTTCCCTGCCCCAGCTGCTGGACCATCAAAAGAAGTTCACTCCCAGCCATCCACATGCTTATCGGTTGAATGCTAGCTTGGCTAAATTGCTAGCACTTCAACTGCTGCCTTTTCAGTTGGTAGACTCGGCCCCCTTCTGTGAGTTTGTTCAGTGTGCGGTTCCTCGGTGGCAGGTTCCCAAACGCCACTTTTCTCATGGAAGGCGATTCCAGATCTCTACTGGCATGTGGAAGGCAATGTCCATGCCTCGCTGGACAGGGCAGTCAGTGGTAAGGTGCATATTACTGCTGACAAGGTGCAATAATGTTGGAGGTTGCTCCGTCACCACGCCTCCAAAATACTACTACTGGTGATTGTGACATACCTCTCTCCTCCACCCCTCTTCTTCTTATTCCTCCATGGCCTCTTTATGTGCTTTGTCCTCGGATACCAGTGGTGCTCCTTAGGTGTTCAAGGGGCTACGCAAATGTACACAGGCAAAAAGATGCCATGCCGTGCTTGTGCTGGTGTGCTTGGGGGACAGGAGCCACACTGGGGCAGATATTCTGTCAGCTCTGCAGGGGCAGGCTGAGAGGTTGTTGACGCCATGCCAGCTTAAGCCAGGAATGGTGGTTTGGGACAATGGCACCAGCCTCCTCTCCGCCCCCCGGCAGGGACAACTGTGCCCTGTGTGGCTCATGTTCTTAACTTGGTGATGCAGCAGTTCTTGGGCAGGTACCCAGGCTTACAGGATGTCCTGAGGCAGGCCAGAAAAGTCTGTGCATTTTTGCCGGTCATATAATGCCAGTGCTCGGCTGGCTGACCTCCAAAAGGAATTTAACCTGCCCAAGCACCGCCTAATCTGTGACATAACCACCAGGTGGAACTCAACGTTGGCCATGCTGCAGTGGCTGCACATGCAGCAGAGGGCCATCAATGAGTACCTGTGTGACTATGGCACCAGGACAGGGTCAGGGGAGCTCAGTTTTTTTCCCCACGCCAGTGGGCCATGATCAGGGATACATGCACTGTCCTGTCACCATTTGAGGAGGCCACGAGGATGGTGAGCAGTGACAGTGCATGCATCAGTGACACTGTACCTCTTGTCCACCTGTTGGAGCACACACTGTGTGGAATAATGGACAGGGCACTTGAGGCAGAACAGAGGCAGGAAGAGGAGGACTTCCTTGCCTCTCAAGGCCCCCTTTATCCAGACAGTGTTCCTGCTGTCCTGCCGATCACACAGGAAAAGGAGGAGGAGGAGGAGGATTGTGTCAGAATCAGAGGTGGAGCCTGGCACCCAGCATCAGCAGCAGTCTTTTGGGGGTCATTTACAGTCCCAAGAAACCCGTGGACTTGTACGTGGCTGGGAGGAAGTGGCTGCGGATCATGTCGCTCTTAGTGACCCAGAGGACTCTGGACCAAATGCCTCAGCTAACCTACGCTGCATGGCCTCCCTGATCCTGCAAAGCCTGCGGAAGGATCCTCGTATTCAGCGGATCCAGTAGAGGGATCATTACTGGCTGGCAACCCTCCTTGATCCACAGTACAAGGGTAAGGTTGCTGACCTTATCTTGCCGTCTCAGAGGGAGCAGGGGATGAAACATCTTCGGGAGGCCTTTCAGAAAGGTCTGGGCAATGCGTTCCCAGAGACTGGGAGGTTACAAATTCCTGGTCCTGGACAGCGTATTGCTGAAGCTTCGGTCAGTCACAGAAGGAGCGGTGGAGAAGGTGGCCGTCTGACCGATGCGTTCAGACAATTTTTTTAGTCCGCATCCCCAAGGTATGATCGATTCCAGCAACCATTGCCAGAGTCTGATTTACATGGTGCAGGAATACCTAGGGGCAAGATCAGACCTGGACACCTTTCCCACCGAAAATCTTCTGGGTTACTGGGTTTTGAGGATGGATTACTGACCAGAGATTGCACAGTATGCAATTGAGCTACTGGCCTGTCCTGCATCCAGCGTTCTTTCAGAATGCACATTCAGTGCTGCTGGAGGCTTTGTAATCGATCACAGGGTGCGCCTGTTCCCCGACTAGGTTGATCGACTGACGTTCATAAAGATGAATCAGTCTTGGATCACCACCAGCTACCAAGCACCTGAAGCTGATGTAACCGAATAATTTTTTTTTTAAATGTCAGATTCCTTCAAGACTGCCTATGCTGATGCTGAGTGACTATCCTGTTATGCTGACTGACTATCCTCTTCCTCCTCAATGAGCCTGCTCATAGCTTGGAAGAATATTTTTGGTTCTGGGCACCGCCACTAGTGGCTAAGGCCCAATTTTCAGCCCCTGCCCCAAAGCACTTGTCCCCATGTTGTGATATCACGGATCAGTGCATGCTGTGTCTGTGACATCACAAGGGGCGGTGCCACCAGCTGACACCCCCAGGTGGCCCTGCCCTTACCTATATAAGAACTGTCAAACAGCAGAGGAGGCATTTGAAGGTTGGCCATAAATGAAGGCAGAGGGTTTTTTTTTGTTCTTTTTCAGGTGCAGCAGTTGGCATGATTGACGATGGAGTTACATCAGGAGACACTGTTTTGTTTTTTATTAAAGGAATTGTCAAATACTGTCTCTGTGTTTTTATTACTTTTTGACACTTTTTTGGTGAATGGTTAGGGGTTACTATGTACCCTATACTCATTCACATGGGGGGATCTGGTGGCCCCATTGTTAGAGGGGGCTTCCAGATTCTGATAAGCCCCCTGCCCACAGACCCCCACAACCACAGCCCAGGGTTGTGATGAAACAAACCTTGTCCCCATCAACATAGGGATAAGGTGCTTTGAGGCGGGGGCAGAACCCCCCATCCCAAAGCACCCTCCCATGTTGAGGGCATGTGGCCTAGTATGGTTCAGGAGGGGGGTGCTAGCTCACCCCCCCTTTCCTGACCTGCCAGGCTGCATGCTCGAATAAGGGTCTGGTATAGATTTTGGGGGATGAGGTTCTCCTTAAAATTCATACCCATGCCTTTTTTTTTTTCTTTTTTTTTACTGGCAATTTTTTTATACCAGCTGTCAATGGGGAAGCCCATTGACAGCTGATGGCCCATTAGTTGGTAAATATGCAGTGGCTAGCTTCCTGGCTCCACTCCTTAGCAACCAACTTTTACAGAATACACTGTGCATTGCAGGGCATCTGGTGGGGAAACACCCTCCAAATACTGTACAAATTTGGGTGATCAGCCAATGAACTCATGCTCGGGCTGAACTGTTTACCTGACATGAATATGTAGGACTCAATCTGAAGCTGGTACATTCTCAAATCAAGTGTGCACACTGTGAGCAAAAAGCTGTGAAAATGAGACATATACCAGTGGGTATTCAAGAACTGAGACCCTGGCACCCCCAGGCTGTTGGAAAAGCCTCATGATCTCAAGAGTGTGAGAAGTGGGTATAATTATGTTTATATACCACTGCATTAGGAGCAGGTAAATCAGTAAAGGAGTAAAGTAAGACGTGTAACCAGCATGATAGAAGAAGTGTCAACACATCTTGAGCACCCACATGTCCTTATCCCATGAATGATTCATAAAGGATCAAGCCCATCCTGCCAGAAGCAAAGATCAGCCCCATGCAAAATCCCCATGAAAATCTTTTGGTGTAGAGTTCACGGATCTACACTAAAAGATTTTTCATGGGGCTGAGCTTTGCATCTTTACAAACTGCATTTCACTTTTGTTATTTCACTGTACTTAACCTCCCTGGCGGTACGATTATTTCGGATTTTAGGTGCTAAAAGTGGTACAATTATTTTGCATGAAAATTTGGCGTTTTATATTGTAGTCCTGTAATTCTTAGCAATAACTCTCT
Source organism: Lithobates pipiens (assembly GCF_037356315.1). Taxonomy (NCBI): domain Eukaryota; kingdom Metazoa; phylum Chordata; class Amphibia; order Anura; family Ranidae; genus Lithobates; species Lithobates pipiens. Next base: position 236,940,537 of record NW_027507785.1, on the reverse strand, counting down.
TAAATCTGTCCAAACCAGAGTCTAACAGACATCCCGGGTATGATAAAGTTTGAAAAATGAAATCATAAATTATAATATAATAAATAATTATAAATAATTGTACCAAATAGTAATATAACAATAATAAAAATGATTCAATAATGTAATCAAATCAAAAACACTGAAATTTGCTCAGTTGCAGAATTGTCGCTGTCATTACTTTTCAGTATTTGATGACGGATCTCCCCACAAATCGCTATCCCTCAATTCTGCGAGTGATTACAATTTATTATTGCTGTTTTCTAGCTGGTCTAAAATCATTTTTGATGTAAAGTGACAGTTTTGGTTGCTATGGACAATCTCCAGTTTCCAGGCATAAAGAACAGTGTTTATTATATAAAACTGCATGCAGGACACTGGGCAGACCACTAGGGACAAAGGGGATGTGAAATTATTACATACAGCAATGTAATCTGTAAGATTACATTATACTGTATGTATAGTATGTGTTTCACTTTTTGAATTTGGCGCCGATCTCCATCCCCGTGCGTCGCAACGCTCGCAGGGAACGGAGATTGGCTCCGTGATAGATCGAGCGAGACATGGCTCGCTCGTACAGCGCCGGGACTTCGCTGGATCCGAGGGAGAAGGTAAGTAAACGTCCTCCTGGATCCAGCGATGTGGTCCCGAGTCTGGCTCAAACATAGTCTTAATGTATACCTTCCATATAACTTGATAAATAGAAATAGTGTCTACACATCGTGAAGGATTCATAAAGGATCAAGGCCATCCTGCCAGAAGCAAAGATCAGCCCCATGAAATATCCCCATGAAAATCTTTTGGTGTAGAGTTCACGACTCTACACTAAAATATTTTTCATGGGGCTGAGCTTTGCTTCTGGCAGAATGGCCTTGATCCTTTATGAATCCTTCAGGGACAAGTGGGTGCTCACGATGTGTAGACACTACTTCTATTTATCAAATTATATGGAAGGTATACATTAAGACTATGTTTGTGGATACTGTCTCTGTGGGATTGAAATATCCTACCAGGCCAAGTGGAAGAACCAACAGCAAAATGGAGAGTAATACACAGATCCCTAGGGCCAGCAAGGCAGTCATGGAAAATCTACAGAACTCAAGTGAAGGAATGGATGTGGGGAAAAAAACATAGGGTGGCTTGATCCTATTCCCCAGATGCAGTGAAATTACAAGATCAGGGTTAGGGACATAGGTTATATCCCCAGGGAACAGGGCATTAACCGGTTCCCGACCAGCGCATGCCGATGTACGTCGGCAGAATGGCACAGGCAGGCATATTGGCGTACAGGTACGTCCAATCTTCAATGCCACCCTGCCATCGCGAGTGCGCCGCCAGCGGTGCGCTCGCGTGCCGGTCGGGACCCCCGTGAGTCCGGTCGCGGGGGGACTCGATCGCTGCGGGCATACCCGCGATCATCTCACGGGATAGCTGAATGGAGAAATGCCATTGTAAAAAGCATTTCTCCATTCTGCCTAGCAACTAGTGATGCTGATCTCGGCTCCATGTGATTGGAGCAGAGATCAGTGTTCACTAAATGAAAGCCCAACCCCCCACAGTTAGTAACACACCCCTAGGAACACTTAACCCCTACACTGCCACCCACTGGTTAACCCCTTCACTGCCAGTGCCATTTACACAGGAATCACTGCATTTATATAGCAGTGATTGCTGTTTAACTGACAATGGTCCCAAAAATGTGTCAAAAATGTCCGATGTGTCCGCCATAATGTCGCAGTCACAATAAAAATCGCTGACCGCCGCCATTACTAGTAAAAAAATAAATAATAAAAAATAATTAATAAAAATGCCATAAAACTATCCCTATTTTTTAAACGCTATAACTTTTGCGCAAACCAATCTATAATTGCTTATTGCGATTTTTTTACCAAAAATATGTAGAAGAATACGTATCAGCCTAAACTGAGGGAAAAAAAAGTTTTTTTACATATTTTTGGGGGATATTCATTATAACAAAATATAAAAAAATAATGCATTTTTTCAAAATTGTCGCTTTTTGTTTATAGCGCAAAAAATAAAAACCGCAGGGGTGATCAAATACCACCAAAAGAAAGCTCTATTTGTGGGAAAAAAAGGACGTCAATTTTGTTTGGGAGCCACGTCGCATGACCGCGTAATTGTCAGTTAAAGCGACACAGTGCCGAATCGCAAAAAGTGCTCTGGTCTTTGACCAGCAAAATGGTCCAGTCTGTAAATGGTTAAGTACAGTGAAATAACAAAAGTGAAATGCAGTGTGTAAAGATGCAAAGAAGGACTGCCCTCCAAAAACATAGGGGGAAATGCTAATTTCGGTGTGGTATAATTGCATAACTGTAGGAGAGTGATTGTGAGAGTGTCCTACCTTGTATAAGAACAGAGACCATACAAGATCTACCCTGAGCATCCTGAGGTAGGATAGGCACGCATATCACACAGATGGTATAAAAATCAACACAAAGTCCCACAAAGTAGGTAATAAGAGATGATAGGACTTCACAGCTATCTGTCAGCAGGAGCTGGTATTCATGTAGGCAGGGCAAAGTCCAATAGTCACCTAAAAAAAAAAAAAAGAGTATATAAAGTACCCAGATAGCAAGCAATTGTGCAGCAAGTTTGAAAATGATTTGCTAAGCTATTGTTAGACATGCCAGGCTTCACACGTTTGTTGCACAATTGCAGCAAGCCCACATTGCATGACTCCAGATCAACTTTCTTTACAAACATTCTGCAAGTCTGCTAAAAGTTCTGGTTCAGTTATGTTGTGCAATAGTCATCCCACCACAGCAGTAACTGTGACTTGCAGAGCTCTTGGTGTACATTTACCACCGCAACTTTGCTCTTGCTAGAGACTTGCCATGCAAATTTGTTACAAATTGGAAAAGTGTCAACTAGAACTTGTGCTTCAAGTACTCTGAAATAGTGATGGACGAACTTCCGACGGGACGTTTCGCGAACACGGACCGCGAACACGGTCGATAGTTCGCAAACTGTAACGTTCGCGGCGGGCCCCATTGACTTCAATGGGAGGCGAACTTTGCAAACCTACAGGTCAAATTTGCAGCCACAAAATAATTACTAGCTGTGCAAACATAGTCCCACCACATGGCCAATGACATAACACATATATGAGGTGAATCTTGGATCGACAACACAAGCATTCTTTTTTTATATGTGAAATTGTTGTGACAATTCAGGACTGTGGAGCGCATGAAGGCAATGGAGGAGAGGGAAGGTCAGGGTAGGCAAAGAAGAGGGTGCAGGAGATGATCACCAGCAGCGTGACATACAGCAATGACACCTGCACCGTGATAGAGTGATCCGACACCAGCACCGTAATAGAGAGCACTGACATCAGCAGCGTGACATACAGCAATGACACCTGCACCGTGATAGAGTGATCTGACACCAGTACCGTGATAGAGAGCACTGACGTCAGCAGCGTGACATAAAGCACTGACACCAGCACCATGATATACAGCACTGACAGCAGCACAGTGATAGAGAGCACTGACATCAGCAGCGTGACATACAGCAATGACACCTGCACCGTGATAGAGTGATCTGACACCATCACTGTGATAGAGAGCACTGACATCAGCGGCGTGACATACAGCAATGACACCTGCACTGTGATAGAGTGATCTGACATCAGCACCGTGATAGAGAGCACTGACATCAGCAGCGTGACATAAAGCACTGACACCAGCACCATGATATACAGCACTGACACCAGCACCGTGATAGAGAGCACTGACATCAGCAGCGTGACATACAGCAATGACACCTGCACCGTCATAGAGTGATCTGACACCAGCACCGTAATAGAGAGCACTGACATCAGCAGCGTGACATAAAGCACCGACACCAGCACCGTGATATACAGCACTGACACCTGCACCGTAAGCAGCCCCAGGAGGAAGTCAGCATAGCACAGGGATGGTGGGAGCCCCTCATAATGAGCATAGCACAGGGATAGTGGGAGCCCCTCATAATATGCACAGCAGAGGTATAGCCCCAGGAGGAAGTCAGCACAGCACAGGGATGGTGGGAGCCCCTCATAATAAGCAGCCCCAGGAGGATGTCAGCATAGCACAGGGATGGTGGGAGCCCCTCATAATAAGCAGCCCCAGGAGGAAGTCAGCACAGCACAGGGATGGTGGGAGCCCTGCATAATGAGCATAGCACAGGGATGGTAGGAGCCCCTCATAATGAGCATAGCACAGTGATGGTGGGAGCCCCTCATAATAAACAGCCCCAGGAGGATGTCAGCATAGCACAGGAAAGGTGGGAGCCCCTCATAATAAGCAGCCCCAGGAGGAAGTCAGCACAGCACAGGGATGGTGGGAGCCCCTCATAATGAGCATAGCACAGGGATGGTGGGAGCCCCTCATAATATGCACAGCAGAGGTACAGCCCCAGGAGGAAGTCAGCACAGCACAGGGATGGTGGGAGCCCCTCATAATATGCACAGCAGAGGTACAGCCCCAGGAGGAAGTCAGCACAGCACAGGGATGGTGGGAGCCCCTCATAATAAGCAGCCCCAGGAGGAAGTCAGCACAGCACAGGGATGGTGGGAGCCCCTCATAATAAGCAGCCCCAGTAGAAATATGACACCGCTCAACCTCTTCAAACAGGAGGGTACGGGCATATAGTACGGTGTGCTTTTTTTGGACAAGGAAGTGAGCCAAATGAAGAAAGAAGGTCTGTGTGCTCGATTAAAAAAATAGTTTCTAGACATATACATGGTCTACTGGTCACATGTGTTGAATTCCTCCGAGATCCATGCCTCATTCATTTTTAGAAATGTGAGGTAGTTAACACTGTCGTGAGCTAGGCGAGTACGCTTATCGGTCACGATCCCCCCTGCTGCGCTGAACGTCCTTTCCGACAGGACACTGGACGAGGGGCAAGTCAACAGTTCGATTGCAAATTGGGCAAGCTTTGGCCAGAGGTCAAGCCTGCCCACCCAGTAGTCCAGGGGTTCATCACTCCTCAGAGCGTCCACATCGGCCGTTAACCCGATGTAGTCGGACACCTGACGGTCTAGGCGTTCCCTGATGCTGGATCCGGATGACACCTGTCGATGGGTCAGCTGAAAGAATGACCTCATATCCGAAGTCACCAACACATCTTCAAACCGGCCTCTTCTTGCAGGCGCTGTTGGATTGGTACCCGCAACTCCTTCCCCGGGAGTGGGAATTGCTCCTCTGCCAGCGCACGCAAAAGCAGAATGCAGCATTTCTCGAAGCAAGGCCTGGAAGTGCTCCATTCTGAAAGCCCTCTGTGACGGCGGTAATATTTCTGCCATTTTGTGTTTGTACCAGGGTTCTAAGTACGTTGCCACCCAGTACTGGTCCTTGACCCTTATGCTTTTTATACGGGGGTCCCTATTAAAACACTGGAGCATGAAGGCCCCCATTTGCACTAAACTGGAAGCGGTGTGGTGGCCTGGCTCCTGCTCATCATCCAGGATAATGTTGTCATCTTCATTCTCCTCTCCCCATCCACGCACAACAACAGGGATCCCAGAAAGGTTTAAAGCATGCTCTTCTTGCTCCTCCTCATCCGCCCCGGCACCATCCTCCTCTGATTCCTCTTCAGACTCCTGTTGTTGACTTGTCTCAGATAGAGTAGCCCCCCCTGGGAATTCATCCAGCATTGCGACTTCCTCATCTTCCCGCTCCTGCTCCTCCACAGCTTGATCAATGACACGACGCAATGCACGCTCCATAAAGAAGGCATAAGGTACCATGTCACTGATGGCGCCATGGCTGCGACTGACCAGTTTGGTGATCTCCTCAAATGGCCGCAGAAGTCTGCATGTGTCGCGCATGAGCAGCCACTGACGCGGTGAAAAAACCCCAGCTCCCCAGAACCTGTTCTGCCGCAGAGTTCATACAGGTAGACGTTAACTGTACGTTTCTGCTGGAGCAGCCTATCAAGCATATAGAAGGTTGAGTTCCATCGCGTTGGGCAATCGCAAATAAGACATCTGACCGGCAGATTGTGTCGCCGCTGAATGTCAGCAAGGCGAGCCATGGCCGTGTAAGATCTTCTGAAATGGGCCGAGATTTTCCTTGCCTGCCGCAAGATGTCCTGGACCCCAGGGTATTTGACAACGAATCGCTGCACGACCAAGTTTAAGACGTGTGCCATGCATGGCACGTGCGTAATTTTGCCCTGTTTCAATGCGCTAAGCAGATTGGCACCATTGTCACACACCACTTTACCAACTGTCAATTTGAGCGGTGTTAGCCACTGATCTGCCTGTGAACGCAAAGCTGAAAGGAGTGCCGGGCCAGTGTAGCTCTTGGCTTCCAGGCCCAACAGACGCAGCACGGCATGGCAACGTCTTACATGGCATGTCGAATAGGTTCTGGGGAGCTTGGGCGGCGCAGCTGAAGAGACGCTAGCAGCGGAAAAGGAGGAGTCAGCCAAGGAGGAGAGGGAGGAGGATGGAGTAGGAGGAGGAGGAGAAGAAGAGCCAGACCTGCATGCAATCCGTGGCGGTAAAAAGAAATCTACACGGGTGCCACGGGTTACATGCTTGACGGCCGTCAGAAGGTTCACCCAGTGGGCATTAAAAGTGATATACCTTCCCTGCCCGTGTTTGCTAGACCACGTGTCTGTGGTCAGATGTATCTTGGCACCGACACTGTGTGCCAGAGATACATTCACTTGCCGCTGAACATGGCCATATAGCTCTGGGATGCCCTTCTGTGAGAAATACTTCCTTCCTGGGACCTTCCATTGTGGTATTCCAATGGCCACAAATTTGCGAAAGGCCTCCGAGTCCACCAGTTTATATGGCAGTAGTTGGCGGGCTATCAGTTCTGACAAGCCAGCTGTCAACTATTGGGCAAGAGGGTTATCCGGTGTCATCATTTTTTTACGCTCGAACATTAGGCCCATGGAAGCCCGCCTTTTTGCAGAAAAACGTGAGCTTGGCGTGATGGAAGGTGGAGTGGAGGACAATTGTGAGGAGAGAGGAGAAGGAGAAGGAGAAGTAGAAGACGAGGCTGGACGGTGAGAGCCTGGAGTGTGGCTTTGTGTGTTCCGTTGCTCCCACTGGGCTCAGTGATGGCTGCTCATGTGCCTTCTTAAGGCGGTCGTCCCTAGGTGAGTGTTGGGCTTACCGCGACTAATGCGTTGACTGCAAAGATTGCAGATGGCAACACTATTGTCAGCAGCGGACACGTTAAAAAAAGCCCACACTGTGGAGCCATGTGCCGGTGTCCTGGGAGCGCCAGATGTGACCGTGCATGGTCGATGCCTCGCTCCTGATACATTAGCAGTCTGCTTTGTCCCTCCTATGCAATGTAAGTTATTCCTGCTTCTGCTGGTCCATATCTCCCTCTGAACCCCCCTCCTCTTCCTCTCTTGTGGGCACCCACGTGACATCACTAGACACATAATCATCAATGTCACCTTCCCCACCACTATAAGTAGAGATCTCGGAGTAGGCAGCGACACCGGGGACCAACCTCCTCCTTGGGCTGATCTGGGTACTGTCGTCAGACTGCTGAGTGGCGGTTCTTGCTACCTCCTCTTCCTGATCCAATGCCAAGAGTGGCTGCGCATCAGAAATGTCTTGATATGGATCGGAAAAAAATTCCTGTGACTCAAGCGGAAGGTATGTGGTGGTGGTGGTGGTGTTGTTGGTGGTATTGTCTTTGGGGGTGCACATAGCAGAGAGTGAAGAAGAGGGTGCAGATCGAGAGGATGAGGAGGGTGCAGAAGAGTAAGGCTGAGTGAGCCACTCAACCAAGTCTGGTGCGTCCTTTAAAGTAATTGAACGCACCTTCTGCAACTTCCCACTTTGGCTAAAGCCTGTTGCTCCTGCCCTACCCCTACCACCCCTGCGGAAGGGCCTGCCTATTCCTCTGCCTGTCATTTTTTAAATGACCCTGTGACAAAACTCTCAGTCCCGATACTGATAAAGGACTGCTGCAGTATAGGGCAGCAGTCAGCAGTAGTGCACCTCAACCCTATATATTGTGGACCTATACCAGTCCTTAAGGAATAGCAGACTGTACCTCACTCAACCCAATATACTGTAGTACCCTATACCTTACCAGTCCTTATAAGGACCTTTGTGCAACTAGTAGGTTGTGAATGATTAGCAGACTGTACCTCAGTCCCTATACTGATAAAGGACTGCTGCAGCAGAAGGGCAGCAGTCAGCAGTAGTGCATCTCAACCCTATATATTGTGGACCTATACCAGTCCTTAAAGAATAGCAGACTGTACCTCACTCAACCCTATGTACTGTAGTGCCCTATACCTTACCAGTCCTTATAAGGACCTTTGTGGAACTAGTAGGTTGTGAATGATTAGCAGACTGTACCTCAGTCCCTATACTGATAAAGGACTGCTGCAGCAGAAGGGCAGCAGTCAGCAGTAGTGTACCTCAACCCTATATATTGTGGACCTATACCAGTCCTTAAGGAATAGCAGACTGTACCTCACTCAACCCTATGTACTGTAGTACCCTATACCTTACCAGTCCTTATAAGGACCTTTGTGGAACTGATAAAGGACTGCTGCAGTATAGGGCAGCAGTCAGCAGTAGCGCACCTCAACCCTATATAAAGGACTGCTGCAGTATAGGGCAGCAGTCAGCAGTAGTGCACCTCAACCCTATATATTGTGGACCTATATCAGTCCTTAAGGAATAGCAGACTGTACCTCACTCAACCCTATGTACTGTAGTACCCTATACCTTACCAGTCCTTATAAGAACCTTTGTGGAACTAGTAGGTTGTGAATGATTAGCAGACTTTACCTCAGTCCCTATACTGATAAAGGACTGCTGCAGCAGAAGGGCAGCAGTCAGCAGTAGTGCACCTCAACCCTATATATTGTGGACCTATACCAGTCCTTAAGGAATAGCAGACTGTACCTCACTCAACCCTATGTACTGTAGTACCCTATACCTTACCAGTCCTTATAAGAACCTTTGTGGAACTAGTAGGTTGTGAATGATTAGCAGACTGTACCTCAGTCCCTATACTGATAAAGGACTACTGCAGCAGAAGGGCAGCAGTCAGCAGTAGTGCACCTCAACCCTTTATATTGTGGACCTATACCAATCCTTAAGGAATAGCAGACTGTACCTCACTCAACTCTATGTACTGTAGTACCCTATACCTTACCAGTCCTTATAAGGACCTTTGTAGAACTAGTAGGTTGTGAATGATTAGCAGACTGTACCTCAGTCCCTATACTGATAAAGGACTGCTGCAGCAGAAGGGCAGCAGTCAGCAGTAGTGCACCTCAACCCTATATATTGTGGACCTATACTAGTCCTTAAGGAATAGCAGACTGTACCTCACTCAACCCTATGTACTGTAGTACCAATACCTTACCAGTCCTTATAAGGACCTTTGTGGAACTAGTAGGTTGTGAATGATTAGCAGACTGTACCTCAGTCCCTATACTGATAAAGGACTGCTGCAGCAGAAGGGCAGCAGTCAGCAGTAGTGCACCTCAACCCTATATATTGTGGACCTATACCAGTCCTTAAGGAATAGCAGACTGTACCTCACTCAACCCTATGTACTGTAGTACCAATACCTTACCAGTCCTTATAAGGATCTTTGTGGAACTAGTAGGTTGTGAATGATTAGCAGACTGTACCTCAGTCCCTATACTGATAAAGGACTGCTGCAGCAGAAGGGCAGCAGTCAAGTATAATATTCTTTCTATATTTGGAAGAAAGAATATTATACGTTTACAAGCCTATTACCATACCAGTCCTGAAAAGAACCTTTGTGAACCTAATAGTAACAGCTAATGATTAAACTGACTGTCCCTGCGGCACACAGCGTCCTGTCCCTCTCTCTACACTGACAAAAGACAGGCTGCTGCAACAATCACTAGCACAGCAGTGCCTCAAACCTATATCCTGAACTACACCTAACACCTATACCATACCAGTCCTGAAAAGAACTTTTGTGGACCTAATAGCTAGCAATTTGGGTCACTGCAGTCTCTCCCTGCTCCACACAGCAACCTCTCCCTATAGTGACATACAAAAGAATGTAAAATGGCCGTCGGATCGAGTCTATTTATAAGTTAGGGGGAATGTCCAAGTGTCCATGTGCTGTAATGTCTCAATTGGCTGTCCTGTACCCCATGATGGATGTGTCATCATAGGTCAAAGTTCTTTTACACAGTAAACATGGAAGTCCGCCGGGCGAACGGCGGCAATAGTCCGCCGATTGGGTGGACCGAGAACAGCCGAAATTCGCCACGAAACGACCGCCGGGCGAACCGTTCGGCCATCCCTACTCTGCAAGTGTACAACTTACCAGTGAAAATGTGCAGCAAGTTAACAGACTTAAAATTCAACACTGCCACAAATTTGTGTTAAGTTATCCTTGCTCTCTGGGTACATAACACCTATATAACTATAACATATGAGTTACACTTAAGTTACAGATACTCCATGCTGCAGAGGTAGGTGAATAGGCAGCTTCTAATGGGTCGATTGTGGAACTGAGACTGAGGGTTCTGGTGATGATGGGATGAGGAAGATACCTTTTGCCTCTGTTTAGGGAGAGCAAGTGGGAAACATACAGATGGATTTGGGTCGGGCCACGGCTCCAGTTCCACAGTAATGAGGCATAAGGCCTCCAGGAATACAAAGAAGTCAGTATTGGATCAGAAAAACATGTTCCTTCTCATTCTACCTCACCAACAGATAGAATGAAAAATCCCACTGACAAACAATGCCTGCATCCTGTAGTGGGGATAGAAATGGCCGACTGACTAGAGCTCTGACTTTTTCTTGTCCTACTGCACTCCATAACCAGTGAGTGAAGGTCAATGGTAATGGTAACCCAGTGTTGTGTCCTTCTAGGTGCCGGAGCCCTCTCACTTGTGTCTGCTCTTGGCCTTAGGCAAGCCATGCCCTCATTCTTCCTTCATTATTTTAGAGTCATTAATTAAGGGACATGTTGCAAAATAAAAAGCTATCCTAAATCTATTGTAACACTAATTGTTTAATAGTTAACACAGTTAAAACTGGAAAAGTTTTTTTTTTTTAATTGTTTTCCTTTAAAAATTGAATAATTATTGGAAGAAATTATGCCAAAAGAAAGCCTTGTGTCTGAAGCCATAAAATGCATTACTTCAGTAATTAGATAGTGACAAAGTTATTGCTAAATGAAAAGCACATAGCCAAAATGTAAACATTGCTTGCTCCAAAGCATAAGGTGTATCATCTCTAGCCCTAAAGTGGTTAATAACATTTCATCTGATTTACTTTTAGGAAGACCAGGCATTTAGTCCTTGTTATGGCAATGAATGAAGTACCTCCCACCCCCTTAAAAGTCTCAGCAGAAGGCTTAATTTACTGGGTTGGATTTTCCAGGCTGGTTATTAATGCACCCCTTAGATGAGCAGATGAGGATGGTGTCTGTTGATTGCTTAGACATACATAATGCAGCAGCAACAATAAAAAAATATTTGAACTAAGCTAGCCTATACTAGTGAATGACTAACTTATTCAGTGTCAATAAATTTTGATTATATTTAATGCTGCAGCTTATTACATTATTGTGTTTGCAATTTTGCGAAAAAACAATGCTTTAATGGCATAATGTAGTAACCCACAGTGGTCAATCAGATTTTTTGTTTTTCTTAGGTCAAACTAAGATGAATGTATTATTATGCATAATTTAATTTCCACATTTGTATTTTTAGTAAATGTACTTAAAGGGGTATATTTATAAAGTAGTGAATGTGACTTTGACCAAATGCATCCTGCTGATAAACCAAATGCTATCAAGGAAAAAAAAAATAAACTAAGGAGCTCACAAGGAGTTTGCTGTACTAACTCTGTAATGTTAGTACAACAATCTCCCTGCTAAGCTATTGTGTTTTAACAGGGGGACTGTCACCATGCCAGAACACACTGATCAGTTCTTGCAGTCTATTGGCTGTGATTGCTGATCAGATGCCAATCCCCTGCTTTTTTTCCAGCATGCCAATATTCTGCTCATGTGTACCAGGCTTAAGACTTGTTGTACATACTTGGCCAATAAAGCTGATTCTGATTAAACACCTGCCCCTGGAAGATTCAATTGCAGTGAATATTTGGTGAAAGTTAGATCCACTGATTCATAAATATGGGCCATAGTGTTTTTCATCTGTCTATTTGTTTCTGGCACGGAGAAAAAAAAAACATTTAGTACTTATGTTTGTTTTACTTGTTTTCTCTCTAGGTTTATTCCCTTTAGGGGTTACAAAAGCGATCTCTTATGCCGCGTACACAGGATTAATCAATCGGGTGGAAAAGTCCGGCAAACTCAAGTCTGCCGGACAATCCCCCCATGTGTAGCCTCCGGCGGACTTTTTTGACCCGAAAGTACGGCGGACTTAGAAAGTAGTTTTGCACTCCAATCTTCCCGCCGGACTTGCATTTCGGCGGACAATCCGGCCTTGCGTATGCCAGTCCGCCATACTTTTGAAATGAACGGACTTTTCCGGCCCGGAGAAAAGTCTGCTCATTTTGAGCACGTCTCCAGGTAGGCGGGGCCCGCGAAGGATGCGTCGCTGGCCCTGCCAACTGGTATGGACTTAAAGGGGAACCCCAATGCCGAAAAAATCGGCGTGGGGTCCCCCCCAGGCCCACATCAGACCCTTGTCCGAGCACACTACCCGGCCGGCCAGGAAAGGGGGGGACGAGCGAGCGCCCCCCCTTCCCCAAGGAACCCCCCATGTTGAGGGCATGTGGCCTGGTACGGCTCAGGAGGGGGGGTGCGCTCGCTCGTCCCCCCTTTCCTGGCCGGCCGGGTAGCGTGCTTGGACAAGGGTCTGATGTGGACCTGGGGGGGGACCCCATGCCGATTTTTTTCGGCGTTGGGGTTCCCCTTTAAGTCCATACCAGGTGGCGGGGCCAGCGACGTCTCCTTCGCGGGCCCCGCCTACCTGGAGACGTGCTCAAAATGAGCGGACTTTCCTCCGCGTGTGTGGGCGAGTCCGTTCATTTCAAAAGTACGGCGGATAGTACAGCGGACTTAGTACGCCGTATTAGTCTGCTGAAAAAGTGTCGTGTGTGGGCAAGTAGCCCGTTCAGGAAGTCTGGCAGGAAGTCCGCCGGATAGTCGGTTACGTGTATACGCGGCATTAGATAAGATTGATACTGCATCAAATTCTATGCTGTAGCAAAATGTATATGCATTGTCTTTAAAAACATGGTACAAAGCAATAAACTTGGTTTTAATCAGTAAAATATATTGGCCTGATCTTATATTTATAAGGTGCCAAAAGGCAATGTTTTAACATATTTCCACACAAGTCCAATTTACAGGTCTAAACCGTGTCATTTTCTGTATTACCAGAGAGGCAGTCTTTTTTTCATGAAAATTAATAGTATTTATTTTTCAGTATGTTATTCTATTCGCCTAACCAAATCATATTTTAAACTGTAAATTGCACATATAATTATGGTGAACAAGAATGATTTGTTAGTTACATGTCAATTACTAAGAAAAGTGTTCCATTTGCTGCATGTTTTGATGTGAGTCAACCTCTGAAAATCAAAATGAACTTGTTAAAGATAAATGATCAGGAATGATGAGATCTATTCAAAAACCATTTGTAATGTAATTTTAAGGCATATTTTCAGGGTAATATATTGTTCTCAAAGAGAAACATCATTTTCAGTATTCTTTAGTTCATTAAAGTACCTTTCTAGCAGCTGGATCTTGTACCACAAAGATGTCACAAGAGTGGACTTTACGGTGACATAAATTGTTCACATTGATAATCCTTGTACAGCATTGCTGTACATAATAATATGGTAATTATGTTTGAACAAATGTGCCCCAGTTTGATTTGTGAGATTTGGCAAACTTTTTTTTTTTACCTTTTACATGATTTATTGGCTTAAATACAGCAGCAATAAACATTAGAGTATAATATCTAAGAGACAATCAAATGTTTGGTGGCTGGGCAGTATATAAGCAGCTTAATTGGGGCTGCAATGCAAGTGGGAGATGCAAGGCAGGTTTTATCTTCAAAGAAAGAATAGAATGTATTATTTTAGAGACAATATCCACAAATTTTATGGTGGCAGGACTGTATGTAAGCAGCTTGATTAGGCTACAGTGTAGGAGGAAAAGGTGAGGCAGGTGATATCTTCAAATAAACATTAGACTGTATTATTTAGAGACGATAGTCACACATATTATACAATGACTGGACATTATTTAAGTAGTTTTTTTAAGGCCACAACGTAGAAGGGAGAGATGGGGCCAGTTGTAGCTTTACATAAACATTAGAGTGCATTATTTCCTAGACAATATCCACAAATATTGTAAAGTGGCTGGACTGTATGTAAGCAGCTTCCTTAGGCTGCAGTAAAAGAGGGAGAGATGAGATAAGGTAAGAGACAAAGGGGTTGATCTACTAAAACTGGAGGGTGCAAAATCTGGTGCAGCTGTGCATAGAAACCAATCAGCTTCCATTTTTTTGTCAAAGCTTATTTGGATAAGCTGAAGTTAGAAGCTAATTGGCTACCATGCATACCTGCACCAGATTTTGCACTCTCCAGTTTTAGTAAATCAACTCCAATTTGTCTCTGTGTAACAATGATGCCTGCTGAGCTGAAGGCTTTCTCAGTCAGCATACTGGCTGCAGGACAAGCCAGATGCTCAAGTACACATTGGACAAGCTTCTGATAGGGATCCAGCCTGGACATCTGATTGATCTTCACTTTGAAGATTGTCTGTGTCAGAGTCAGGGGTCAGGCTTGGAGACTAGTATCTATAGCAGTAGAGAGGCATTTTACTGAGCAGGTGGATAAGTACAGAAGCAGGTAATTCTGGCAGATAAAACAGGTCCACCCAAGATGCAGAGTCTAAGCAGTAAATGGTGTTCACCAGAGCTCCTGATAGTGGAGATGGGTTTTGCTGCTTATTAGTACCAGGTTGCAGTCCTCAGGTTTGCTCCACCAGGAGATGAGCATGCTGGGGTCCAGTAGCAGATATAGCAGGTAGGGATCAAGCAAAAGTGTAGTCATTAACCACCAGGAGATGAGCATGCTGGGGTCCAGTAGCAGATATAGCAGGTAGAGATCAAGCAAAAGTGTAGTCATTAACAAGCCAAAGGTTGGTAACAAATAGGAGACAAGTGGTAACAAGAGAAGAGACACTGTCAGGCACAGCAGAGGTTGCAGGTTCAGACCCGAGTCCTGACAGTCTGCATCAGCCATGGAGCCTGAATAATCTTTAATCATATAGTTGAGACACTGCCTGGAGCAGGGCTTGTCCACTGTAGTAAAAAATTTGTAAACATGTTACTGAGACAGCCGCCATGTTACTGAGACACCCACTGAGACACCCACATGTTACTGAGACAGCCGCCAACTCTGCTCTTCTCTTCAATGGTCTGAGGATCAGAGACACATTGTGCATGGGAGGTAATCCTGCACTCCCAAGAAACATGTCCTAGAGGTTCTTCTGCAGAACCTAGTTTAAGTGGTGTTTTTGTACTCCTTTTGGGAATGGTACCCCTTGATTAGGGGATCCCAATTGATAGCCATCCAATAATGGTCCCTCGCACTGGGGGGTGTGGCCGGATGTGAATGGGAGTGAAGACGTGTGAGGAGTGAGAGCATGGAGCTGCTCGCCCGCTCCCCACCCTGCCTACCTTGAGTTCCTCGCTTTGATTCTGTATACCCCGGGCTACCTGGCATTGCTTAAAGGCTCCCCTGTACACTGCCTTTTTATAGCTTCCATGCCTCATGCTTAGGCAGATATCGCTTACCTGAGCTGATGTGTTTGCTGCCGCCGGGGCTCGGAGTACGGGGCTGTTGTTGTTGATGGATAGTTGGTGGAGCAGGGGCCGAGAATCTCGCTGAAGATCTCGCGAGATTTCGAACGGCTCCTGGGCTCCCGTAGTAGTAGTACCGCTGCTCTCTCCGCTCTGTTTGAATTAGGCGCGCGGACTCGTGCGGCGTGTCGTGCGCCCCAGGAGCTGTACGGCGGGCTGGGCAGGTGAGAGGGGATGCTTGTAAAGAGCTCCCTCTCCCCCTCTTACTCGCTGGTTTCTATCCCCCTCCTGTTTACCTGCCAGCACGGAAGGTGAGATGAGAGGCAATTAAATGGAATTGTACTGACTGCCTAACCTCATGGGGAAGTGAGGGGAAGATCTGGATGACCTGTATATTCTTCCTACCGATCCATGGATTATGTACTAGCAACTGAGATAAGTGCCTTTCCTTCTTCTGGTCTTTAATTATTATTGATGTGAACTACTGACCTGGTTTGCCCTACTTTGAATATACATTGTGAATACACTGTGAATATATGCATATGTATGCAAATATAAATACCTCATTATAGGGCGGTGAGTCTCTCGCTATTGAGTCATCTGCTGAGGCTGGAGGTCAGGAGTTAACCAGCATCGTCCCCTCTGATAAGTAGTGTTATCTATACTAGGAGAGACACCACAATATTGCTGCCCCCCTCCTTCTCCCCCTTTTTTTATTTTTTCTTCTTTTGTGGGATATTACTATCTTTTTATTACTTGACTAGCTGATAAGCAGAAGCTGATAACTTGTAAGGTGGGTCTTTACGTGGCTACTTAATCTAATTATGTCAAGAAAAAGATCCCCTGAGGAGCAAATACCCGTAGAGGGTCAACTAATTACTCGTGCCGCCAAGGACAAAACTAATCAAATGGCGGCAGCGTCAGCAAAATTGGAGCGTTATGCCCATTCTGGCCCAGCTTCACCCAGTAATTCAAGCACTCAGCGGGGAGATTTACATAATAAAGATACCAAGAACTTATCTGCTGATAGAAGAAGCCAAGGCCAGTCTCTGGCCAACCCCATTTTACCAGCTGCTAAATTGGGGGGCAATAAGGGAGGGGGGGGGGGGAAATTATCAATAGCAACAATAAATTTGGAAACAACGCTAAGTAGCTCCCATGCAGTGATGCCGAGCAATGCGGATGAGGAACCTACATTAAGAGACATTTTGAACGCAATTAAGGAATGCAAAAACTCGATATCCAATTTTGATGAACAGCTAAAATATATAAAGGAGGAACTATTGTCCATGAGACAGGAGTTGAATAGGACTATACTAAGAACTACCGGGCTTGAGGAACGCATGGGTGCAATGGAGGATGAGTTGAGGCCTATGAGGCTGGAAATTGATTCATTTAACAAAGCAGCTATTATACAAGCGGATAAACTCGACAAGATGGAGAATAGGAATCGAAGAAATAATATTAGGGTGCTAGGTCTCCCTGAACACTGCGAGGGGACTAATCTGATAGGTTTTCTGGAGGGGTGGTTCCGAGAACTTTTCGGGGCGGAAACATTTACCCCTATATTCGCAATAGAACGGGCACATCATACCCCGGGAAAAACCCGCCATATGGGGGAGCGTCCTAGGCCTATAATGCTTAAAATTCTTAATTACCAGGATAAAGTGTCTCTACTGCGAGAGGCCAGAATGAGGGGAGACATTAGGTTTAAGGGAGCTAGGGTGTCTTTGTATCCCGATTTCTCTCCTGGCCTTCAGAAAAGAAGAGCTGAATTTATACCAGTCAAAAGAGAAATGGTTAAATATAAGTTAGAATATGCACTCCTCTATCCAGCCCGTTTAAGGGTGACTGCATTAGGAAAGACGCTCTTTTTCAATACGCCAGAGGAAGCATCCCAATGGTTAGATGCAAGTAAAAAAGACCTATAAATATATGTTACAGGGCAGTTAGGTGGTTTTCAAGGGATTCGGGGGTATATATTTTTGGGGGGGTGGATAGGAATAAGGGGTAAGTTTGTTGAAAATTGTTACATTGGTATTATGCACAATATGGGTGGGGGGCACGGGTTGAGCAGTAAGGGTGTGTGGAGTACAAGCGGGTATTTGTAGTGGGGGACAAAGGGTTCCCATGAGTGGGTGGAAAATTGGGGTGAGAGCACCTAGTAGGATTGGTATGTGTGAGTGGTGGGAGTGTTGTAAGAAGGCCACAATTGTACCCCTAGGGGGTAGCCCTATGGGGCGAGGGGGGTGGGAGAGGGAGTTTGGTAAAAGGGGAGGGGGGAGAGATGAGATGGGAAGGTGGGGAAAGGGAATAATAATAAAAACAACACAAGGACACATAAATCTGGGCGGGAGAGATGAGAAGGGAGGGTGGGGTAAGGGAATGACAACAAAAATAATACAAGGATACACAAATTTGGAGATGTACTATTTAGAAGGGGATGGGAGAAAATACTATGCACTATATAGAGCACACGTATGTAAAAGGGAAAAAAGGGGAAAGTCTTTTTTGGTATTAATACATTTATACACTGTGTTCTTTTTAAAAAAAAATAAATAAAAAAAAGAAAGAAAACTGCCCAATTTATAGGTTTTTAAGTAGGGATGCAGGTGAAAAGAATTAGGATGGTATCGTGGAATGTGCGGGGCCTGGGAGATCCGACCAAAAGAAAAGTGGTCTTGTCAGCTTTAGAGGGCAAAGGACCTGGATTATTGTGTCTCCAGGAGACTCACTTGACGTGTGATACGATTCGGTGTCTACAAGGTCGGAAATTCCAGACCCAGTTTCATTCCGTATTCTCAACCTATGCAAGAGGGGTTAGCATCCTTGTTGATAGGGCGGTTCGGTTCTCCTGCTATAATAGCTGTATAGATGTAGAGGGTAGGTATATTTTCCTGTATTGCCAAATTGAAAATAATCCCTACGTGATAGCCAACATGTATATTCCTCCTCCATTTAAATTGGAAATTTTATATGAGTTATTAGCCTTCGTAATAGATAAACCTGATATCCCTGTGATAGCAGTGGGGGACTTTAACGAAGTTTTGGATAAATTCTTGGATAGGTTCCCAACTGTTAATACATCAACGGCAAAAGACGCGACGAGGTTAGCACTATATAGAGCACACGTATGTAAAAGGGAAAAAAGGGGAAGGTCTTTTTTGGTATTAATACATTTATACACTGTGTTCTTTTTAAAAAAAAATAAATAAAAAAAAGAAAGAAAACTGCCCAATTTATAGGTTTTTAAGTAGGGATGCAGGTGAAAAGAATTAGGATGGTATCGTGGAATGTGCGGGGCCTGGGAGATCCGACCAAAAGAAAAGTGGTCTTGTCAGCTTTAGAGGGCAAAGGACCTGGATTATTGTGTCTCCAGGAGACTCACTTGACGTGTGATACGATTCGGTGTCTACAAGGTCGGAAATTCCAGACCCAGTTTCATTCCGTATTCTCAACCTATGCAAGAGGGGTTAGCATCCTTGTTGATAGGGCGGTTCGGTTCTCCTGCTATAATAGCTGTATAGATGTAGAGGGTAGGTATATTTTCCTGTATTGCCAAATTGAAAATAATCCCTACGTGATAGCCAACATGTATATTCCTCCTCCATTTAAATTGGAAATTTTATATGAGTTATTAGCCTTCGTAATAGATAAACCTGATATCCCTGTGATAGCAGTGGGGGACTTTAACGAAGTTTTGGATAAATTCTTGGATAGGTTCCCAACTGTTAATACATCAACGGCAAAAGACGCGACGAGGTTAGCTCGCTTCCTACATGAAGCTGGCCTTTGCGATGCATGGCGCACTCGGCATCCGGGGGAGCGACAATATTCTTGTTACTCAGCAACTTTCTCTACACTATCAAGACTTGACATGGCTCTGGTGAATAGTAGTGCGATGTTACGAGTGGACGAGGTAGATTATGGCCCGAGAGGAGTCTCGGACCACTCCCCCTTAACACTGACACTTTGTGTAGGTAAGAAACAATATTCTGGCCAATGGAAAATGGACCCCGTATGGTTGGAACTAACGAAAGATACGGATCGGGTGACAACCATGTTAAAAGAGTTCATTAAGGTTAATATGGGTACAGCATCAGGGGGGGTTGTTTGGGACTCTTTAAAGGCCTTTTTAAGAGGTCTTTTTATTCAACAAATTGCTAGAAATAGGACCGAGATGAAAAAACAGGAAGAGGAAGCCATTAAGGCGGTATTAGAGACAGAAAGACAATATATTATAAATTCGAATCCTATTACACAGAAGGCCTGGCTTGATAAACAGCAAGAATTTAAGACAATCATTAGGCATAAGACGGATAACAGACGTATACTGCAGAAACAAGCATATTTTGGGGAGGGAGAGAGAGTGGGGCGAATGCTGTCATTGCTGGTTAAAGTGAATATGGCCCCCTCAGCGATACTATCAATTAGGACCCCAGAGGGAGAGACTACTTTTGAACCATCTACTATTAATAACACATTTTATTATTATTATAACTCACTATATAAATCCCAAGGGGGGAGTGAAGGGGGAGCTACAGATGCCTTTCTGGGGAATCTGAAAATGCCAACAGTAACAGCCGAAGACTTAGTAACATTGGAAGCCCCAATTACTATCGAGGAACTCCAAAGAGCGGTGGCAGATATGCCTAATTTAAAAGCACCAGGACCCGATGGATTACCAATCGAGGTCTACAAGAGATATGGGGAGATCCTGCTGCCACAATTATTGGAGACATTGAGGCAGTCTTTGGAGTGTGGAGCCTTGCCCTCCTCGATGTTGGAAGCCACTATAGTGGTTATCCCTAAAGAGGATAAGGACCCTATGGACCCGGCCTCATATCGCCCGATCTCGCTTCTGGGATCAGATGTTAAAATATTAGCAAAGGTGCTCGCAACACGCCTAAAAAGGAGTGTCCACAAGCTTATTCACCCCGATCAGTCGGGTTTTATCCCGAATAGATCTACTAGTATTAATATCCGTAGACTGTTTCTGAATGCTCAGATTCCGGTAGACAATGGAAGCTCCAGAGCAGTTTTGGCTCTGGATGCAGCCAAAGCATTTGACAGCCTTGAATGGGTATGTTTATTTAAAGTGCTTATTAGATTTGGGTTTGGACCAAATTTTCTCAAATGGATTAAATTGCTCTATACAGATCCAAGAGCGAAAATTAAAATCAATAATGAGCTCTCTAAAACGTTTCTGCTGGAACGAGGCACGAGGCAGGGGTGCCCCCTCTCCCCCTTACTATTTGTTCTGGCAGTGGAGCCTCTGGCCATCGCTATTAGGGCTAGCCCTGATATACAGGGATTTAGGAGAGGACAGGTAGAGGAAAAAATAGCATTGTTTGCCGATGACATTTTGCTTTTCCTGGGGGATGCTCAGGCCTCATTGAAAGTGGCAATGAAGATGATTAGAGAATTTGGTCTCATATCAGGATTAATCATAAATTGGGATAAATCCGCTTTGTTGCCGCTGGAACGGGGGCTTATTTGCGCTCCCCAGGATATTCTGAATTTGAAACAGGCTGAGAAGTTTAAATATCTAGGGGTGTGGATTACTAGGGATGTAAATTCTTATCTGGAAGATAATTTATCTCCCCTCTTAGTAAAGTTAAAACAAAAGGCCGATATTTGGAGTCGACTCCCCCTCTCGATGGCGGGCCGCTGCAATTTGGTGAAGATGGTATGGCTTCCTCAAATTTTGTACCTCCTTCATAACTCACCAGTATGGATTGGGGAAGGATGGTTCAAGAAAATAGAATCCTTATTTAGACTTCTTATATGGAAAAAGGGTCCATCGAGGATTAGCCTACGGACATTGCAGCTACCGTCGGAAGAAGGGGGGATGGCGATTCCATATCCTAGACTCTATTATTTAGCGGCCCAGTTGCAGCATTTAGCTGGAACAATAGCAATAAATGAAGCTAACCCTTGCCACAAGCTATTAATGCTAGGATGTCCACACAATACGCTTATGGAGGCGCTAGAGGCAAACTCGTTTAATATGCATTGCCCAACAACTACTCAGGTTACTAAACTCTGGAAAACAGTCAAGGCTCTATTGGGATATCAGAAGATATCCGTGTTGGCTCCCCTATGGGATAATAGGAATTTAGATGAGCTATTTAAGGTTGAAAGATGTAAGGAATGGGAAACTCAAGGGATACATAAGCTAGCGCAAATTGTTCAGTGTTCGGCTATTAGGTCAT
This sequence comes from Lithobates pipiens, assembly GCF_037356315.1. Lineage (NCBI taxonomy): Eukaryota > Metazoa > Chordata > Amphibia > Anura > Ranidae > Lithobates > Lithobates pipiens. The sequence continues at coordinate 236,918,521 of NW_027507785.1, read as the reverse complement.
TTGCTGACTTAAGATCTGAATTCTCTTTATCAAACCGCTCATTTTATAAATATCTCCAGGTCAGACACGCAATCCAGGCCCAATTTAGATCACAGGAGATACAGCTGATCCAGATCCCGGTGATATCTCAAATCATGTCTCGAGATACGCTTAAAGGCTTGATTTCATTCATATATACTAGGTTGGGGGATAAATTGTTAGATCGAAGTGGTATGATCAAAAGTAAAAGGAAATGGGAGAGGGACGTGGGGCTAGTGTCCGTACCCGACTGGGAGTGGATAATGGACCAGGGAACCAAGGTTTCTATTTCCCCGGCACAGAAAGCCTCCCAACTTTTCTTTTTTCACCGGGTATATCATACACCTAGGAAAATGTTTAAAATGGGGTGGAGAGACAATGATCAGTGTCCTAGATGTGGTCAGGTTGGAAACTTCATCCATATGTTTTGGAGGTGTCCGAAGCTTTTTAGATATTGGACACGGGTAATAGAGCACATAAATGAGATCTTTAGCTTGACACTGGATGCAACAGTGAGGACCTGCTTGTTGGCTATACCGGAGGGATATAAAATCCCTAAAAATTTGTTTACACCAGTTACTAGATGCCTTTTTCAGGCAAGGAGGCTAATTGCTCAAAATTGGCAGTCACACTCTAGCCCATTACCTGAAACATGGCTGACGAATATAAGGAAAATAATTAGTAATGAAAGGGTTTTCTATACTAAACAGGGTAATAGTAAGAAATTTGAAAGGATATGGAGCTATGGATTGATGAAATTAGGGATCCCCTTATAGGTAGTCGAGAAAAACCATGTGTCTCGTAGACTGTACATTCCTCTCTTTTCCTTTTTTTTTCTTCTTTTTCTCTTCCTTTTTTTTTTTTTTTTCTTTCTCTGTTGTTTAAGTGTGTTTTTTTTTCTATATGCGATGAGAGGTGGGGGTGGGTTTGAGAAGAGGGGGGGGGGGGCGGGGTAGGGGAGAACCGGGTAGATTAAAACACCTAGGTGTAGAACAAGATAAATAACCATTGTGGTTAGACTAAGAAGAGTCGTAGGCAGAGAGACTCGATATCTTGGCTGTTTATTTGTAAACTAACTCTATGCAATAGAACATATTTGAATAAATAAGCCACAATGATGTGTAATGTGGGAGGAGATATAGATGAACCTAAAAGTGAACTGAGTCTCCCGAATAAACTCACTGAGGTGGCAAAAAAAAAAAAAAAGAAAAAAAAGAAAAATAATGGTCCCTCTCCTTTATGGTTATAATTCTGGGGTCCTTATGCAGGAATTTCAGCAACATTTCTGCAATAAAGGACATGGAATTCTTGTTGCTGAGGGCAACAGTGTCCTCAATGGCCTCACCCCACCCAAGTACAAATTGTGGGGTTTAGAAGGGGTAATAGGGGACAGGAAATTCTTGTTGCTGAGGGCAACAATGTCCTCAATGACCTCATCCCACCAAAGTACAAATTGTGGGGTTTAGAAGGGGTAAAACATTCCCCTTGAAGCCTTCCTAATTTCCCCCTTTTCCCTAATGTCAGCATCCCAACCCTTCTCCTCATACTCATCCTCTTCCTCCTGGTGCTTTTGCTTTACAGGAATAGAGGCAGTAGTCAACAATACTGCTAGGTCTTAGACAGTAGAAAGCCACCCCTTTCTTCTTGCTGCTGTTTCTCCAATGACTAGTAAATCACACTACACAATGTATGGTCCAAGAAGAACACCAGAGGGATTTTGTTGCTAACCCTTGCCTCATGGAGTCTCACCATCCTTTTTTATTGGTAACAAGATATTTCATGCGTCTTGAATCAAAAGCTCCTGACATTATGTCAGCTCTCCATATATAACATTGACAAGTAGCTGCTGGGAACTCTGCCTTTTAGAATAAGGGGGAAAGAAAGCCCTCATCCACTTCCTCACTCACAAAGCCACTTCTTTAGGCCAGGAAGTGAATTTTGTTAGGTGGCTGCTATAGCAGTGAACGACCTCATTTTTACACAAACCCATGTTCAACACAAACCTGCACCTCATTTCTAATGGCCAGTCCTGAACTGGACTCAAAACCTCAACCTTAAAATCCCAATAAAGTTTCTCTGATTTAACAATTACTATCACTTGTTTGAAAAAAACTGCTCAATATTAACCACTTGCTGACCAGGCCTTTTCTGGAACTTTTTGTTTACAAGTTTCAATTAGTATTTTTTTACTAGAAACTTACTTAGAACCTCTAAACATTAAACATTTATTTTAGCAGAGACCCTAGAGAATAAAATTGTGATTGTTGCAGTATTTTACGTTACACTGTATAAGTGCAGCGGTCTTTCTAGTGCAATATTTTTTGGGAAAAATACACTTTAACTGCTTACTGACCGCCATACACTCATGTTCCTCGTCAGAATGGCACGGGTGCGCAAGAGGGTGTACTCGTACATCCCTTCATAATCCTGGGTTAGCGGCATGCGTGCCTGCGCGTCCCATGGTCTTGTTTTCCGTCAGTGGCCTGCGATCATGATAAGGAGGAAACAGGGAAATGCAATGTAAACAAAACATTTCCCTGTTCTGCCTAGTGACATGACACTGTCATGTCCTTGGTAGCCCAGCGCCCTAAAGTTAGAACATGTTGAGGGAACACATTTAACCCCATGATCGCCCCCTAGTGTCCCCTAGTGTTTAACCCCTTCCCTGCCAGTGACATTTGCACAGTAATCAGTGGCTATTTTTAGTTTTGATTGCTGTATAAATGTCAGTGGTCCCAAAATAGTGTCAAAAGTATCCGATCTGTCCACCGTAATGTCGCAGTCCGGATAAAAATCACAGATTACTGCCATCACCAATAAAAAAAATGATAATAAAAATGCCATAAATCTATCTCCTAATTTGTAGACGCTATAATATACACTTATTGCGATTTTTTTTACCAAAAATATGTAGAAGATTACATATCGGCCTAAACTGAGAAAGAACTTTGTTTTTTTATATTTTTTGGGGGAATATTTATTATAGCAAAAAGTAAAAACTATTGCTTTTTTCAAAATTGTCAGTCTTTTTTTGTTTATAGCGCAAAAAATAAAAAACCCAGAGGTGGTCAAATACCACCAAAAGTAAGCTTTTGTGGGGAAAAAAGGAAATACATTTTCTTTTGGTTACAACGTCGCATGGCCGTGCAATTGTTAGTTACATCGAAGAAGTGCTGAATTGCAAAAAATGCTCTGGTCATTAAGGGAGTAAAATCTTCAGAGGCTGAAGTGGTTAATGAATTAAAAAAAATACACTAAAGTTGGCCTGATTTTTTTGTATAATATGAAAAATTATGTTATGCCAAATAAATAGATACCTAACATGTCATGCTTTAAAAGTGCGCACACTGGTGGAATGGCACCAAACTATGGTGCTTAAAAAGCTGCAAAGACGACAATTCAATTTTTTTTACGGCTTACATATTTAGAGTTACAGAAGAGGTCTAGTGCTAGAATTTTTGCTCTTGCTCTAATGATTGCACCCTTTACATATGTGGGCGCTACTTACATATGTGTTTACTTCTCTGCGCAAGCATGGAGGGATAAATATTATTTATTTTACTTTTTATTTTTATTTTTTACATTGCACTTTATTTATTTGTTTTTTTATCACTTTTAGCCCTTGTACACACGGTCGGAGAATCCGTCGGAATGTGTCCTATCGGACCGTGTTGTAGGATAATCCGACTTTGTGTGGTATGCATCGGACTGATTCCGTCAGAACATCCGTCGGACCAAGTTTTCCAACTTGCTGGAAATATTTTCCTACAAACTAGTCCGATCGGACATACTCCGATCATGTGTAGCCTACTCCGACGGACAAGGTGCCATGCATGCTCACATTCAAATTCCGACACGGAAGGGCTCGTTCAGGTAAAACTACTGCTCCTAAGCGATATAGCACATTCGTCACGCTGCAGTGTTAAAAATTCTTTCATCAAGCACATTCTCTTGTTCTTTACAATGCTGCAAGAATGAACTTCTTTTGATGCTCATAGTCACACACACTTCTCCCGAACGTATTTCATTACTCTTTTTTAACCATTTCAGCAATACAATTTTAGTTTGTGTCACATCTACACAATTTTAGATTTTGTTTATTCTTTTTTGGATGGTTTTTTATTTTTAATTCCTAAAAATCTCCTTCAAAGACAGTTTGCTAATTTCTCCCTTTTTTGGGGTGTTTTTTGTGTGTAAACTTACCACAACAACATTATTATTTTATTTTTTATCTTTGGTTTTTCTTTTTTAATCTACAGGAGGTTGTTTAGTGTTGGTACCCCTTGTTATTCATTTCACTTTGTATTTTTGAAATGTACCTGCCTGCTCACAAATAAACTGGCCTTTTGGAAGGAAAGCACATTACACAAGTATTTCATCAAACAAAAAAAACCTTTATTTTGATCGCTATAAAATAAAAATAGGAACAAAGCACTGGAAAAACTTTTTACTTTGGTGCAGCCTTTGGCCCCCAGGGCAGAAATGAACAAATTAGAATATAAAAAAATTGGTGGCCTGAGGAGTACATATCTCAGGGAGAGAAGTCTGGTCCCGAAGTCCTAGAGAACAGGAAATTCAGATGCCATTTATGTCCCCAGGATGTGGATCTTCAAGAGGCTGCATCTTCTGGCAGACCAGACTGAACCCAGGCCATCACTCTCTCATCTTCCTTGGGCACTTCCCACCAGGCATCCTTTGAGGCTGTGGCTGGGCTCCTGTAGTTGGGGCAGGAGGAGGAGAAGGAGGGTGTTGTTCGACCTCCTGGCTGCCACTTGCCACAGCCTCCCCCCGACTGAGGTCTTCCTGTGTATGAAAAGGGGACATAGTTTTAGTTTTTTGATCATCAATCACACCATTTTGTGCTCCTGGCTTTTGATAATTGAATGTTACCAAATAGAACAGACTATCATTCTGAGACCAGCATTTTTCTTTCCCGTCCCAATCATTTTTGGTCACTACTGTCTATTGAGATGTAAACCACTTTGACAAATCACAACTTACTGATCAATAAGAACATCTAGTTAACATCATTAAATGTAACACAAGAAATATGTTCAACAATGCAATACCTGTCTCAAGCTGGGCCCCACCACATGTTGCTGCCTGGACGGCCCAGGTTGGACGTTGGAAGCCTCAGCTGGGGGTGAAGGATGCCTTGAAGGAAGACTGGAGAGTGGTGGCCTGGGTACCAGAAAATGCAGCCTGTCAAAGTGAGCCATCCTGGGGTAATAAACGGCATCTGTATCTCCTGCTCTCAAGGACTCCAGGTGCTTCTTTCTCTCCCTTAAATATGTAATCCTCATGGCCCCAATTTTCCTATTCAGATAGGCCATGTCTGCCGTGGGGACCATGATCCCCACCAAAGAAAGCAGTTTCTCCAGCGCTGCGTTCCTCTTCGTTATGTCGGCATAAAACTCGTTGTGGAACTGCCACAGGCAGGGCATCTCCTTGTAGAGTTCTAGGAATAGCCCCATAAAATTTGGGTTTTGGAATGGATCCATATTGTCTGCAAGACACAACACAAGACAAACCCTCAAATACAAATAATGCCATTAAAAACCCTCCTAATCTTGTCCCAACATCGGCCTATATAGAAGCAGTCTAGTCTAGTGAAGCACCAAGTTAAAAATGTTACCTTCATTTGCACGTTCGTCGCGTCCGTGCCTCACTCCCTTCCCAGATCGTACGGACGATACGCGCGTGTTGCGTTTTATATACAGTGCGCATGCGTGAAACTACGCCCGCCCCTGACGTTCTTTATAGACTATTCCCCGCCCCTTCGCTTCCGGCGCAGTGGGGAGAGCACATGGCGGAGAGAACGCAGGTGCACACTAATAATAGTTCCACTAACGAGGAGGAGGGTGAGGAAAGCCCGGAGCCTGAAACGTCCCGATCCAGGAAGACAAGATTTAAGGCCTCAAATATTTCTTTTGGAGAGATGTTGGAGATGGTCGACATATTGAACAGGACCGACTATGATGGGAAGTATGGACCTTACCCAAACCCAAATATCAGAAAGGCCAAGATCATGTCTAAAGTTGTGAAGAGTCTTCATAAGAATTCTGGGGTACGCCGATCCAAGGATCAACTGAGAAAACGCTGGTCAGACCTGAAACTGAGGGAGCACGAGCAGTACCTAAGGATCAAGCGTGTTCTTAAAAAAAGTAAGTAGTTGTCGTGTGTTCATATCATTATTCTTGCTTGCATACTGCTCCATGTGCTTTGATTTCATGTTGTGCATTTTAAAATGGCCACTTTCAAGTTCATGGTTTCATTCGTTCGTAAGAAACATCGTTCTGCAGGGAAGTATTCCAGCTTAACAAAGTGTCCACAATAATGTTCTCACCTTGGAACTCGGCCAAAAAACACAATTGTACAACACTTCCAAGCAATGTTTCAGATTCCTATTTCTGCCCTCTGTGTGCTAATTATTCTTTGTTTACATTCTCATAGGGGAGAGAAGACTCGGCAAGTATGAGGACACCAGGGACCACACCCCTCCCAAAGAAGGCCAACTTCTAAAAGCACAAACAGAGGAGCAGGAGCAGGAGGAGGAGGAGGAAGGAGAGATCGTGGAGGTTGGGCAAATTGTCACCACAACAGGTGAGTGTTGGAGAACACAGCTTCCGGTAAGCTCATCAATGTATGTCACCATATTTTTATTACATGGTGTGTTTTTTTGCTTTGTTTTGTAGGTGTTGTGGAAGAAGATTCCCGTTTTATCACTGAAAGTGCCCAGATCCTGATTGGGGAGATAATGGGGTGCAATCGGGATTTGGAAAATATACAGCAAAACATCAGTGATGTTAAAAATAAAATGAAGAACATCATTGATGTGTTGGGGAGAGTGTGAAACACAAAAAACTAGATAGGGTTTTATTTTTGATATTTGAAACAAAAAATGTTGTATTTATCAAAATTCCAAATTTGGAAGATTCACAGACTGTGTAAACATGCGCTATCTCCCATCATGGGGGATCAATGTACGTGTTTTGTGTAAAGTGTCTGAGGTGAAGGGGTTGCAGCCCCAAAGCATGTACATTGATCCCCCATGATGGGAGATAGCACATGTTGACACACTGTGTGCATCTTCCAAATTTGGAATTTTCAGGGGTCACACCCCATGTGATGAAGGCAATATCAGCCCAGTTTGTACATACTCATGTCTGATATTGTCTTCACTTTTCAAAGTTGAACTTTGTAACTTCCTGTGTTCTGTATTTTATGGTTTGATACATGCCTGTTTACACAAAAACAACAAGTAAACAAAATTCTGATTAAACTCTGTTTTTGATACACACAATTTCTTGGTTTGTTGTAAAAACCTTTTTTAAACGCACATGTGTATGTGCTTGTATTAAAAAGTTTAATTCTCAACAATGTGTGGCTTCCTTTTTAGTGTGCAAAAAATGTATTTGTAGTAAAATTTTAGTTTGTGCTGAGAAGGAGTGTGATTTACTAAAGGAAACTCCACTTTGCACTCCAAGTGCAGTTTCAGGTGTACTTTTGCAGTGCACTTGTAGTGCATAGTGGATGTGCCTTTAGTAAAAAGCACCCACAGTGAGGTGTAAATTTTGACAATCATGCCATTTTCCTGCCATGGTGCTGAAAATGAGCACGATTTTGGTCAGTAATGCACTACATACATTAGTTACAAAAACAAGGTATGTGTGTCGCAGACCCACAACATAATAAGATTATCTGAAAAAGAGACTGTCCCCTCATGTCGCTCTGAACTTGGGTTTGCACTGTTGGTGAAAAAGGCACAACTTGAAAAAAACTGGCAAAGTGGGTGGCCACAGTCTGCCATTCCTGTGGCGTTGAAGGACACTGTGTAGTGAAACAAGAACACAAATTAGTAATTTGACAAATCAACATTGCAAGTATATTAGACACCCACATTTTTGGCCAAAATTAGTATAACATTTTGGGAACTGAGTATTTAAAGCCTAAAGTATAAGGTCCCCTTATGAGAGTCATCACCCCCCCCCCCCATCTGATGTGCCCTTGCTAAAAAATGAGGGGGGATGTTTAGGACAGGTAATCCTCTCCACTTGATTGAGAGCTGAATGCCTAAATAATGTGTGATACTTTGGGAAGCCCCTCCTTACTTACACTATTGGCAGCCCACCGGACAGGTAAGAAGTGTCATAATAACAAAAAGAAAACAAAATGGAAGCACATTTTGACATTCTGCTATTACATATCAAGATAATTAATATGTTTAAAAAAAATAGCATTTGAAAGTATTGAGGCAGGCCCTTACACTACATGCTTAGGTGAACTCGTCCATAAATGTCATCATCAAAAAGGTAGGTATAGTGTGTATTGGGTTTGGTCAAGTAATCAGATGGAGGATTGCTATCAGCTGAGCTAGCAGTTGGGGGGGAAGGGGTTACTAATGAGTTTGGCACAACCCCAAAAATTTCAAAAAAGTCACTCTGTATGAATTGAAGCACACACATAACATTTGTAGAGATTTTAGGGGGTGTTTAGGGGAAAGCAATACTATGGACCTGACAAAAGACATTGGTAAGTGACTAGACTATAGTTTTAGGGGCCAAGAAGAACATGGTGGGGAAGTTAGTGAGGCAAATCTGCATGAGGACAAAGGGGCAGAGTATATGAATTAGAGCATATTGCAATGATGGTAAGTAGGGAATGAAGAAAGAAATGCAAGACATTAGCAAGCATGAAATACATAGAATGTGATGTTTAAGGAGAAAACTTACCTTCATATAGTCCTTCTGCAGGACCTGAATGATGGCAGAACAGGTCTCTGGAATAATGATCCCCAGAGCCTGGGGGGAGATGCCTGGAGAGAACTTGAGGTCCTGAAGGCTTCTCCCTGTCGCCAAGTAGCGCAACGTGGCGATGAGCCTCTGCTCCGGAGTGATGGCTTGCCACATGCAGGTATCCTGCCTGGTGATATAAGGGGTCAGCAAAGCCAGCAGACGGTGAAAAACGGGGTCCGTCATCTGGAGATAATTCCTGAAATCATCAGGATTATTCTCACGGATCTCACGGAGCAAAGGCATGTGCGAGAACTGGTGACGCTGGCGCAACCAATTCTTAGTCCACAAACGCCTCCCCTCCCTGTTCATGGACCGGGCTTGTGTCAAAGTAAGAACCCCAACATGAAGCCCCTGCACAGCACAAACTCTATGACGAGTACGTCGACGAAACATGATTTGAAAACGGTCGGCTGGTCAGAACGGACACCAGAAAGCATAAACAGCAAGGCCTGAAAGAACGAACTGAATAGCAGAAGCAAGCAGACAATAAAAAAATGCCTTTCAAAGCGTACTATACCAAGATATAGTCCACAATGAGAAACAAATACTTAATGACTGCACGCACTGATTATCAGATACGCAAAGACAAGCACAAACCGAAGAGCAGTAGCGATCTCGAATCGTCTCTCACCAAACTTCTACTAACACGAGATCAGCAGAAGGAGCCCAAAGGGTGCCGGACATGGTGCTGAACTTCCCTTTTCTAGTCCCGCCGTACAAGGCTTACGTCACCACGTTCTTGGCAACCGCAAAATCCGACAACTTGGTCCGATCGTGTGTATGCAACAGTTTCGGACACAATCCGTCGGACAAAATCCAACGTATTTGGTTGTCAGAATGTCCGACCGTGTGTACAGGGGCTTATTCTTATTACAAGGAATGTAACCATCCCTTGTAATAGAAATAAGCATGAAAGTTCCTCTTTATTGAGAGATCTATGGTCAAAAAGACCCCTTTAAAAGCAAAAAAAAATCATTTTTTTTAACGCTTTGACTTTAAAAAACAAAACAAAAAATCTCTTTAAGCTTGAGAACTTCAAGCAGTGTTGGAGGTTGCTCAGGTCCTCCATGAGCATAGAGCTGAGTGGTGGCCATCTTTTACTCACTCGCTTTCCTGCCTATCCATCAAACAGATTGGATCACTTCCAGGTTTACCGTCGGCTCCGGTAAACCCAGAAAGGATCAGAAAGCGGCGTGAGGGGACACCTCTCCCACCACCTCTATAAGTGATCCTGTGGTGGATTTGCCACCAGGATCACTTTTAGCAGATGCCAAATCGCCCACAGCTAGCTGCTGCCATAACCCTGGTATTATATGTCAAAGTAAGGACGTATATATGCTGTGGGCAGTAAAACAGGTGCCTCTTGAAAAAAATGGAACCTGGAAATAGAGAATCTGATTATTGAAACTGGCATTTACTCGTGCACCAGTCTTGCAAACTTGAAAAGGAGAGTTGTTTGAATTCTAACTCAACTCAACTTGAGGTATGGTACTACTATTTGGAGGATTACCTAGTCATAACTTCACTTGTTATGTCAGAGCAAAAATCTACAATTATATGTATATTTTGTTCTTTGTACACATGAAGAAGGGATCCAGTTGGGTCATACATGTGATACAAAAATATATCAGAAGGTTTTATAGCTTGTGGTCATAGATCCAGACTCACAAACAACAGAAATGGCACAAAACCCTGGAGTTTAACTGTGCTTAAATTGTAAGTTTATGGGCCTTTTAATTGGACATGTACTGTATACCTTCACTTGCTATGCCAGTACAAAAATCTACAAATATATATATATATATATATATATATATATATATATATATATATATATATATATATATATATATATATATATATTGCTCTTTATGCAAACGATGAAATTTGCTACTAATTCTAAATTGACTATATCAATAAATTGAAAAGGGAATAATCCATACAAGGTGGCTTATGATATTCAGATGTAGCTCAAATGAATAGGGATGAAGACCTATCCATCAAGACAAATATTTTTTGTTCATTATCGATTATGGTAATTGTTTTTGTTTTTGAAAATGTTTGAAAAATGTCACGTGGAACAGGGGGAAATTTAGAGTTTCACTTTTTTCTCTGTAATATTATATATGTGTTTTGGAGCTAATTACGACTATAAATGAAGGTGTGTCTCTAACTACAGAATCACAAAAGGTTGAATGGCTATCTTCAGCTTAGTGTGATAGCTGTTGACCAGGCATAGTATACACAAGACCAAACTTTACAGCTAATTTCTCTCACAAAAAGGTAGTAAAAAGTGAAAATATACATATACTTGAAACCAAAATATATGATTTTACCACAATGTTTTAGTGTGTTGACAAAATATTTAAAAAGTTCTTTAACAAGACAATATACAAAGCTTGGAAGAAGTTGGTAAAGGGGTCCCAGTCCATTTTCATATGCCATTATGCCTTTTGAAATGTCTGTCCACTTCTCATTCTAGTTGATATGATAATAAAGTAGGGGTGTCATAGTGAGTATCAACATGCTATAATTTTCTACATTTGTACTATTATATGCTTTGAGTACCTTTATACCTATTTTTTATGCAGGCTAGTATGACTAGTTCCCATATCAAACTGAATTGTCTCATAAAGCAAATCCATTTATTCTTATACTGTGCCTTCTCAGGAACCTTGGCTCGGCATGTTAAATATGTTGAGTTTTATATGTGTTGCTTTTGAAGTGTAAACAGTATTAAAATATTAATATAGTTCCAGAATCATAACTGGCTGGACGGTAGTTTCCCTGGTGACTACACTAATGGACACACTCAATAAAATTGTATCACCTAAATGACTCAAAGTATTTAAGAAAGTAATTAAATACAATTTTTATATCTAGAAAATAAGGAGTAAGATGATTTCTCACTAATTGCCAAAAGTAAAAGGAGTCCTTTTAATCAACACCTTGGCCTACTTGCATACTTATGTTTATATAGTTTTTCTATTCACAATTTTTGTTCTTAATTTTCTGCATTGGGGGCTGTGTATGCAAGCTGAATGCTAAACAATGTTAATGAGAACCAAGAAGTTAAAACAGATTCAAAAACAGTATCTTGCCCACACTGTCTGCTGTCAAAGTATATACCACAAAGGTTGCATTCAAAATAAAACTCAGGACAGCAGACAGCAAGAGAAAAAAATGAATGCTCTCCTTCACAATAGTAGTTAGTTATTTTGTAGTTTTGCATCAATTTCCATATGCAGAACAACATTTCAGAAGTTGTCCTGAATTGTTTTAAAATGTATTGTACATATAGCCCAAAAAAAATCTTTGCTAAAATTTTGTATAGAACAGGAAAGGATTAGCACTCTTTGTCTTGGTGATCTCTTTTAGATAGGAAGTGAAGGGAAATCCAAAATATCAAAACTTATATCACGTTATCACAAAAAAGGGTAGGGCAAATCCCCTGTTAGTAAAAAATAGAAGAAAAAAGAAGGGACTTCCCTTTGATTTGCAGAGATTTCTTTTCACTTTCTTTTGTGCCCCCAAAACAGGATGTGAAAGGAAATCTCCTAAATGGGACACAGATTTGTCAAAAATACAGGTTTTTCACCAATTGTGGAAGATATAACAGGGCTAAGAATCATTGTTTTTGGACACTGTTTTATGAATAGCATGGATTTATAGGCAAATGTGTTTGAGCACTTGCTTTGTGTGTTAAGTCAGCAGTATTTACATATATTGGAGGTAGATAGTGTTAATTATTTTTCATATTATGATTGTATTATAATAATTAAGTTTGGTGCAATATTTTTCAATTTTAATTTTAGGTGTTTGTTCTTGTAGAGGAATTACCATTACTCTCACCATGACCATTTGTAAACTTTGGAAAACTTTATTCCTCAAAATGGGCAGGCATCTTATTAGTAGAGTAGCCAGACACATTGGAATATGAGGTAGTATGGTTTACAGTAGAGTTACATTTTCTCTTCTTATAATCTTGGTTGCTGGAACACTTCTTCCAGCTTAAACCGACGTAATGATAACTCATATACGTTATCATTACTATGTTTGGCAATGGTAAGAAGTATTCCAACCATAGCGTTGAAAATTATGCCAGTTGACCCACAATCAAGCAGAGGTTGTTTTTCACAGTTTATGAACATAGTCATATCATTCACATGTTATTTCACAGCCTTTATTTTTGTTAAATATGCTTCATTCATTTATCACCTATAATTTGCCTCATTTTCTATTTTGTGCTGTATATACTCTGCTGCCTGAGTGCAACCTTCGCTATGCAGCATTTCAGCCATCCCTACCTTTGTAGAAATGTCTTGTATAATCATCGAGAAAGCTTGTTCAATACCCTGAGCATTTCTAATGTACCTTGTTAGTGCTTATTGTGGATGGTGTTAACATCATTTCAAATATTCAGACTGAATGAGACCTGATTTAAGTCCTTAGGAGAAGCTAAAAAGACTATTAACAAGGCAGGCCCAAGGAAAACATCTGTTCAAGTCACACTGCTGTTTTTTATTAGTGCTCCAAACCTGTAACAAAGCTGTTCTCATGAGATTTGAGAATATAACCCCAGAATGATACACTGCAAAGTAATTTACCATACCTTGGTTAACCTGCAGATAGACAGTCATACATATTTATGAAAGCAGCACTGGCTCTGAATACCACAACACGCAGACCATATTATATATTTCCTTCATTTACTTTTCCTTGTAATGTAATTTGGTGTAAAAGCCTTAAAACCTAACTGCTTAATAAGAGATGAAATACACTAGCTTTTTCTTTCCAAGTCCCCCTTGTGCGATTACTCCCAGCATGTGAAAGACTGAATTGTAAACAATTTGTGTTTTCTTCACTTAATAAGTGATTTGACTTTAAGAAATGTTTTTTGGAGATTATGTTGTAGAATATTCAATTTTTCATGTATTGATTGCACCATCCGCTTCCTACCGAAATGTTTTCTCTGGTGTCCTTGTGAAATGTGTTATAATACAACAACATGTAAAAAATATATGGCCTAGTAGTACATTCTGCCATGTAACATTCCCCATGGAGCCGGCTGGGGAGATTAGAGGAGGCTAAAAAATGTACATTGGCAATATGATGGTAAGTATTTTTTAGTTGTTTTATTGGATTCTTCTTTTTTTTTTGCTATTACTGGAATTTCTTGATATTTTCATGGCATTTTTTAAAACTAAAGTCTGACTGTATTTGTTGTTTATCTGCCTATTTAACTACCAGTTTATTCTGCTTATGCACAATTTAATCTTGTGGTCAAAATTTAATTGTGCATATTAAATACATTTGAATTAAAGTGTTTTTTCATCTTCGTGCACATTGGTCTTGCCTACTTAAACTTTAAAATGGTGCAAGCTTTTTGGTCAAGTTTTTTTTAGTACGCCTGCCTTTACTGTGATTATCTGTCTTAACACACATGACATGTAAAGGTAGCACTATCAAACTAAAAATGAAGACCATCCTTTTAATGTCCATATGTCATCAATAATTAGTTTTATGTATTTTACATGGAAAATGTCATAGAGTTCAGTGTGTGTGAATTTCATTTAGACCCCTTTCACACCACACCGCCCATTGCGTCGGAGGTAAAACGCCGCTATTTTTAGTGGCGTTTTACCGCCGGATTTGCGCCAGATTTGTGACGCATTTCGGCTGCTAGCGGGGCGCTTTTACCCCCGCTTGCGGCCGTGAAAGGGTTAAAACCGCCGGCAATACGCCGCAATAGCGGCGTTTTGCCGGCGGTATTATAGCGCTACCCCATTGATTTCAATGGGGAGCAGCGGTGGAGGAGCAGTAAACACACTGCTCCTTCACCGCTCCAAAGAAGCTGCTGGCAGGACTTTTTTCTGACGTCCTGCCAGCGCACCGCTGTAGTGAGAAAGCCCTCGGGCTTTCACACTACACACAATGGTGCAGCTTCTTTAGGGCGGATTGCAGGCGCTATTTCTAACGCTATAGCATCTGCAAAACGCCCTGGTGTGAAAGGGGTCTTAGAGTTTTATGAACATGAGCATATTCAAAACCAAAACTTTTTTAAAAAAATGTATAGATATAGTTGGGATGGATTAGAACAGGTTTTAGCTGTCTGTATCCTTGCTGGAGAGAGCCACCTCTTTTTATTTATCCAGGTGTCCATTCTCAGAACACACACTAGGAATTAGGAAACAATTTTACAGTTGTCAGCAGAAAAGGATGTGAATGAGAATTTTCCAATAGAGACATCTGTTCTGGATACAACTGTCTCAGGGGATTTCCTTTCACTTTAGAGATATTTCTTCTCACTTCCTGATGTATCTGAAGGTCATGAAATGAAGCTAAGTTTTGTCAACGGGTCAAAAAATGCAAACAAAAATCTGAGAAAGGTTTAAACATTGTCTACTCTATTCAAATTTGAAAAAAAAGCTTTAGCTTTAGTTACTCTTTAACTTCTCCCTCTGCAATAATGCATATTAATATTTGGAGCTTTAGGTAATTTTGCTGCTTCCTTATTACCTGTTATAAAAAGGCCTTTTATATGCAGAGCTAAATAGCTCAAGCTGAGATTTATGCAATTATGTGAATGAGTCAGAATAGTCAATGATCCTTTGACAGCTCCATTAGAGGCATTAACCAGGCTGCTACTACTGTGCTGTCCCTTTAAATAAACCCATACAGCTGTAAAAATATATTGGCATGTCCTAAATGCTAATATGTAAAATATAGATTGTATATCATAGTAAAAATATAAAAGCTTTAAAATAAATACAAAAAGTTAAGCTGTCCACAAACCATTAGAATTAGGACAGTGTAATAATTAATTTGTTGAATTTGTTTGTATATAATATATTTTAGGTACGGTAATTTAATGCATATATTTTTAACCAGTTCCTGGTGGGCCAATAGCAGCTTCATGGCCGGGCAGTGGCTTTCTTATCTTCAGGGGGCATCATATGATGTCCTGTTAGGAAACGATGATCGTGCGGCCATGGGACCCTGCAGTGGATGTCACTGGCCGTATCCATGAGACACAGCCAATGACTGATCAAATCAGAGTATCGTCTTGCAGCCAGTACCATGTGACCGCCATGACCAATCACAGCAGGTCACATGACAATTGTACACAATGGATGGCTTCCATTCCTTCGATCACATGGTCAGACAGGGCCAATCACAGCCCATCTGTACCATGTAATTAGCTTTGACCAAACACAGTGAATCACAACAAAACAGACTGAATAATTAGTTTAAATATGTTTCATTCAGTAAAATGCTGGCTTATAGCAATTAAATTCACTGCTATAAGTAAACATAATGTGTATTAACAAAAAAAAATCTTGCTCATTTGTAGAGTGAGGAATATCAACATAATGATAGAAGTAATGATAATGATAAAATACTGCTCACCTTTTTACTATCCTTGTCTAGATGAAACCACTTGCAGGTCTATAAAAGCTGGAAGGGTAGATGATATGATGGTCCTCACACTCATTTAGCTGGTTCTTTGTTTTTACAAGAGCAAAATACAGCCTATTTACAGCAGTAGAAAAATATAGTAAAGTGATGGCGAACTGATTCTAGAGCACCACTTGCTTTCTGCAGGTTGTATACTTTATAGGAAACGTTCATGTGTAATATTTCATTTTTTCATTTTTAGTCCTAGGCATGGTAAATATGAGGGGGTGCTTATAAGAACTGAGCCTTACCCAGAAAAAATTGAGGTAGGAATCTGTAACTGCCACCCTATTCTACATATCCCCCAGAAAGTGAATGCACTTGCGACATCTATTCTGCAGCTTCTTAAGTCCCTACAAATAAAATTTGACTGCTTGTGTAACCAGTTCTTTGCACCCACATTGTTGTCCCTTTAAGTGTTTTTTTAAAATTGGGGAACCAATGATAGTCAGAAGGTTGGGTGAATAGGGTCAGATGGGGCATCACTTGAAAGCCTAATGCCGCGTACACACGATCAAACAATCTGGTGGAAAAGTCTGGCAGACTCAAGTCCGCTGGAAATCCACCCGTGTGTGGCCTCCGGCTGACTTTTTTTACCCAAAAGTCCAGCGGACTAAGAAAGTAGATTTGCACCAAAATATGTCCACCTGACTCGCAGTCCGGCCGTGTGTGTGCAAGTCCGCCGTACTTTTGAAATGAACTGACTTTTCCTGCACGGAGAAAAGTCTGCTCCAGGTAGCCGGGACCAGCGAAGGAGGCGTCGAAGGAGGCGTCGCTGGCCCCGTCACCTGGTATGGAGTTAAAGGGGAAGCCCTACGTCGAAAAAACTGCGTGGGGGTCCCCCCTAGGTCCATATCAGACCCTTATTCGGCACGCAACCCGGCCAGTCAGTAAAGGGGGTGGGGACGAACGAACGCCCCCCTCTCCATAGCCGTACCAGGCCGTGTGCCCTCAACATGGGGGGTGCTTTGGGGAAGGGGGGGCCGCGTGGCCCCCACCCCAAATCACCTTGTCCCCATGTTGATGAGGACAAGGACCTCTTCCCGACAACCCTGGCCGTTGGTTGTCGGGGTCTGCGGGCGGGGGGCTTATCGGAATCCGTGAGCCCTCTTTAATAAGGGGGCCCCCGGATCCCGGCCTCCACCCTATGTGAATGAGTATGGGGTACAATGTACCCCTACCCATTCACCTGTGAAAAAAATGTAAAAAAAACACAACACACAAGGGTTAAAATAGTTTATTGCACAGCTACGGGGGTCTTCTTCCATCTTCGGGGGTCTTCTCGCCGGACTCCTCCACTATCTTCTGCTCTTTTGCTAGCTCTTTCACTAGCGGAGGAGCCTGGCTTTCTTCTTCGTCACTGCCGCCCTCTTCTTCCCACTTCGGGGGTCTTGTCCTCCTCTTTGGGGGTCTTGTCCCCCTCTTCGGTTCTTCTTGCCGGGCCTCCGCGCCTTCTTCTAGCTCTTTTACAAGCGGTGGCCCGGTCTTCTGTCTTCTATCGCCGCTAAGCCCCCCGCCAGCAGACCCCGACAACCAACGGCCAGGGTTGTCGGGAAGAGCCTCTTGTCCTCATCAACATGCTTTGGGCCCCTTCCCCAAAGCACCCCCATGTTGAGGGCACGCAGCCTGGTATGGCTCAGGAGGGGGGGGGCTCGCTCGTCCCCACCCCCTTTCCTGACCGGCCGCGTTGCGTGCCTTGGATAAGGGTTTGATATGGACCCAGGGGGACACCCACGACTTTTTTTCGGCATAGGGCTTCCCCTTTAACTCCATACCAGGTGACGGGGCCAGCGACGCTTCCTTCGCTGGTCCCGGCTACCTGGAGCCACGCTCAAAATTAACAGACTTTCCTCCGTGTGTGTGTGGGCGAGTCAGTTCATTTCAAAAGTACGGTGGATAGCCCACCGGACCTAGTCCGCCGCAAAAGTACCGTGTGTGGGCAGGTAGCTCGTTCGGACAGTCCAGCGGACAGTTCGGCGGACTAAGTCCGCCGGATAGTCTGATACATGTGTACGCGGCATAAGAAGGTCAGTTTTGCCATTGTTTCACCTGCAGTGTGTGACAAGGTATTGTCATGCAACAGGATTACACCTTTGAAGAGCTTTCCTCAACGTTTTTCCTTGATATTTTACCTCAACTTCGTCAATAAAGCACAGTAATATGTTGTATTAATGTTTGAACCATTTTGGAAGTATTCCACCAGCAGAATTCTCTTCTTATCCCAAAAAAACTGCCATTTGCGTCTGCACTGACCATTGCACACAGAACTTCTTTGGCCTGGGGGAATCACTGTGCCTCCATTCCTTAGACTGTTTCTTTGTCTCAGGATCATACCAGTAGATCCATGTCTCTTCACCAGTTACCAGTTTGTCAAGGAAATCTGACTAATTTCTTGTAAAATGTTCCAAAACATCCACCAATGTCTCCATACGTTACCTCTTTTGTTTGGTTGCCAAAAGTTTTGGCATCCACTTTGCAGCAAGCATTCTCATTTACAAGTCGTTGTGGATAATGGCACCAACTCTCTCTCCCAGATATGGAGCAATACTTTTGGCTGATCATGTCACGGATGGCTTTCACATTTGCATGCACAGAAGCAGTGGCGGCTGGTGAAGTTTTAGAATGGGGGGGTGCCAGACCCCGCCTTCCTTTTTGACCCCTCCCACTTGGTGTAAATGGGCGTGGTTTCAGCAAAATAGTGGGCGTGGCTCTAAGGTGGTGTGGTTTGTGTCTGAGATGAACGAGGGATGGAGGGAGAGAGAGAGAGGGATGGAGGGACAGCAGGCCCAGATCCTACACAACAATAGAAATATGTGTATTCTAGAAAGTTTAACAATCAGCAGCTAAAGATATTTCAAACACCTGCTGTTAGCACTTCAATCATCCCGGCACCATGGTTGTTATGGTGTTAGGATGATTGAAGAGCATTTTTTCTATTATAACATTGTAATATAAAATGAAAACATTCAACTCACCATAATGCAGAATCAGTGAGAGCCCTGAGCGTGTCACTAGCCACGTCGTCTGCCACCAGATGCCATCAGGTGTCCCCAGCGGAGTCCGTCCTTACATCAGGTGCCCCGAGCGGAGTCCCTCCTTACATGCAGCCTGTGTCCCACCAAATGCAGCCTGTGTCACCACCAAATTGCAGTTGCATGTGTCCCATCGAATTGCAGCGGCATGTGTCACCATCAAATTGCAGCATGTGTCACTATCAAATTGCAGCAGCATGTGTCATCATCAAATTGCAGCAGCATGTGTCACCATCAATTGCAGCAGCATGTGCCACCAACAAATTGCAGCAGCATGTGTCACCACCAAATTGCAGCAGCATGTGTCACCACCAAATTGCAGCAGCATGTGTCACCATCAAATTGAAGCAGCATGTGTTACCATCAATTGCAGCAGCATGCGTTACCATCAAATTGCAGCAGCATGTGTCACCATCAAATTGCAGCAGCATGTGTCACCATCAAATTGCAGCAGCATGTGTCCCACCAAATTGCAGCAGCATGTGTCACCATCAATTGCAGCAGCATGCATCCCACCAAATTGCAGCAGCATGGTCCCACCAAGTTGCAGCAGCATGCATCCCACCAAATTGAAGCAGCATGCATCCCACCAAATTGAAGCAGCATGCATCCCACCAAATTGAAGCAGCATGCGTCCCACCAAGTTGCAGCAGCATGTGTCCCAACAAATTGCAGCAGCATGTGTCACCATCAATTGCAGCAGCATGCTTCCCACCAAGTTGCAGCAGCATGTGTCCCACCAAATTGCAGCAGCATGTGTCACTGCCAAATTTCAGCAGCATGCGTCCCACCAATTTGCAGCAGCATACGTCCCACCAATTTGCAGCAGCATGCGTCCCACCAAATTGCAGAAGCATGTGTCACCATCAATTGCAGCAGCATGCATCCCACCAAGTTGCAGCAGCATGTGTCCCACCAAATTGCAGTGGCATGTGTCACCATCAATTGCAGCAGCATGTGTCACCAAGTTGCAGCAGCATGTGTCAATGCCAAATTGCAGCAGCATGTGTCAATGCCAAATTGCAGCAGCATGTGTCCCACCAAATTGCGGCAGCATGTGTCCCACCAAGTTGCAGCAGCATGCATCATCAAGTTACAGCAGCATGTGTCCCACCAAGTTGCAGCAGCATGTGTCCCACCAAGTTGAAGCAGCCTCACATCAAACCCCCCTTACTTACCTTGCAGTGTGTTGTCCTCTCCAGCGATGTCTCCTGTAGAGAGGTCCGTCCTCTCATACTTCCTGGTTCCTCTCTCCTGGGTGCAATTGGAGAGAGAAAACAGGAAGTGACATCATCTCAGATGTCAATCAAACCACCCAGCCGTAGTAATATATACTACGAATGGGCGGAAGGTACTCTGCGCTTCACAAAGCGCCGCAAGGTGGGCTAAACGTCTACAAATGAAGCGCCATGTCTGCAATCTCGTGATTGCATAGACAAGGTGCTTCCCATAGGTGCACTGTGTCCGGCGCCAGACTGTGTCCGGAATCCGAACACAGTGCACTTGAGGACCTTTTTTTTTTTTTAAAGGGCCAGCTTTAAAAAATATATATATATTTTTTAGACTGCCTTTAGTGGGGGGGGGGGGGGCGCCCAGGTGCTTCCTATGGATGGGCCGCCCCTGCACAGAAGACAGAAACAGGCCTTCCACTGGGTTTCCCACTTTCAACACAGAAATGGCCAGTTTTAAAATTGACAACCCAATGTTTAACTGTTGCATATGAAGGGACACTATCACCCAAAGTTTGTGACATTTCATCATGGATCTGCTTCGTATCTTTTCCTTGAAGAAACAGGAACTTGCTTATTGTCTTATGCTCATGTACATTGAATTTTTCTTGCGGTGCTACCATGTTCAAATTGGACCTGAAAAAGAAAGATAAGTTAAAATCATAGGTAGTGTGGGCATGGTCTACATGGCCTAGATGGCAGCTTGAACTGAGAGCTACGCCACCTAGAACTCCTCTTTTGCCTATAATCAGTGGGACAATCCCTCCATCTACATGCGGAGATGATCAGGAGGAGTTTTCGTCCGTCACCCGGTCACAACAGGACCTGTCTATGCAACTTAGCTGGAACATACAGGTGATGTTATGGACACAACAGGGGGATCCACAGGCCGCATCTCAGGCCTCGGACCTGCATACGGCGAGTCACGCCATCACCGTATACTCCTTGGGCGCATCTTCCCCCCTGTAGGTACCTCTGCCCCCACATTTCTCCCTTATTGTATTGTGCCTATCTGACCTCCAACAAGTCGCACTTGACATTAAAAACACCCTATCTGCAGCTATCTCTGACCTCAAGACAGACATCAGAGCAGTAGCCTCTCGGCTAGAGCATGTGGAGACAGCCGCCATGACACAATGACACATGGGACATCCATTCAGCAAGTCCAAAGGGTCATCAGCTTACACGCACAGCACCTGATTGATATGCCCCAACATATGGAGGACCGAAACAATAGGGTCGCAGGTACAACTTGCGGGTGAGAGGTATACCGGCGACAGTGGAAGGGCTCCAACTACAATCTGTGGCTTGGGCCATCTTTAACACGCTGCTGGGGTGGCCACCTGATGCCCCTGTGGAGACAGAAAGGTGTCACAGAGCTCTTAGACAGAGAGGTAGAGACACTGACCCCCCCAGAGATGCGGTGTGCTGCCTGGTCAATTTCACACAGAAAAAATAAATTCTGCGCCTGGCTATGAATGCCTGGAACATGACGGTGCATGCATACAGTTATTCCAGGATTTGTCTGCAATAACCTTGCAGCACAGGAGAGATCTGCGTCTCCAGCTGCATACTCTGCACGACAGACGCATAACTTATAGATGGAAATTCCCCTTCTGTTTACAGTCAACCACTGGAAATCGCACAGCGCAGCTGAGAACCCTGGCCGACTTGCAACCTTTCTGTGACACCCTGGACATTCCACTGACAGAGGTTCCGGATTGGTACAACGTATTCATGCAACTGGACCCCTGTATCCCCACACAACCTGATGACACTCCAAGATCGCACAGACACAGGCAGAGGTATCATAGAACATCAGCCAACTCCCCACTGAGGATTCATGGGGACATGGAGATGAATGAGAGCCCACAAGCTTCGCCATCATCCATTTGGCACAGAATGTTTAGAGCACCTTTAAATTTCTGCCTATATCTATGGGGCCTTCCATTTTTTTTTGTATATTAATAACTGTTGACCATTTACGCATGTGCAGCCTGCAGAACACAAGTGCCGAGCTGCGATGACCACAGACACATTGTACCCTATGTGGCCATGTGACTCACATCCCCATGTGATGGGATACTCAGGTAATCCTCCGGAAACCAGGAAGCAGTTTTTGATGTTCTTCTCTGTGTTGTTGCCCTGTTAATCCCTGAGACCGCAGTGAGCAGACTGGTCCCCGGGCTTCAGGAAGCTGTAACTAACATGAGAGGAGACTCATCCCCCAAAATATGTATGCTACAGGTACTATGCCAATGAGGCCCCAAAGGAAAGCATATGGGCTACAAACTCAGTTGTCACTCTGAAAGTTGCGAGTGCTCCTGCACCCAGCCCTCTGACACACCTGCCAGTCGTTGAACATTAGCTGTGTGGCCTCATATGCAGCAATGTTTCCTGTGGTCTACTCTGCCGGCTGTTATAACTGGGTCACCGGTCTCTCACCCTTTGTGTTTTTTTGTTTTATTTATGTATCCGGCTCAATACCCCCACAAAGGTGACTGTAATTTGGTATTCACATTATTGTTTAGAATGTTTATTCAAGTGTGTATCTAAAAAGGAGGGCGTTCTTCTATTCTCCTGCCATAGAATTTGGCGTACTCCTTAGTCAGTGTGGGACTAAGAGCCTCGGAGCATCCACCACTTCAGGTTTTCAGCTTTGACTATGGCCTTGGGGGTGGGGGTCTGGGTCTTAATAATATAATGTTTTAAAATGTTCCAGATTTGCCTTTTATCAGAGGTATGGAGGTACACTCCCCTTTTAGTTACAGAATGTTAAAGTAACTTACTTTTGCCTTTATCTAGGAACTGGAAATGCAATAGAAGGAGGGGGGTTTCTAGAGCTGGTGGTTAACTAGCTTGGGTGGCCCCCAGCTGGAACCCGCAGGTGTCCTTAGTTTAGGATTGTCCCACAGTTGTTGAACTTCATTCCCTGGTGTTATACTTTTTTCTCATTTCAAAGAGGCAGGTTCCCCTTTGAAACTTACCTGTATAATTTCTTCCCTATCCCTATACCCCTTAATCTCTTCAGATTGGGTGGGTCAGCTGGACTACGTCCACCTATGGTATATTCCACGATATACCTGTGTAGGGGATACACACCACACACAGGTAGAGATCTCCATCCATTACTGGAAGCACCTGCAATGCACACATAGGCTTTAGGCTTATCTTAAATCTCTCCCCTACCTGACCCTTTCCAATCTCTCTCTCTCTCTCTACTCCCCTTTTCCCCCTAACGCGAACCCCCTCCATCTACGTCTTACAAGTGCTATCCACGCACACCATCATCACTTACTCATGTTTTCTACAGTACACTCGTCAGCTCCTCTATCACTCTAAGTGTATTCTTTAAACACTAAGGGCCTCAAGGTACCGGAAAAGCATATTCTTAGCGGAAGCTCACTGATGCAGAATACATGTTTTTATCCAAGAGACCCATTTCAAAAAGGGGTCTATGCCCCGCCTTGCTAATAAATGCTTCCCAGAGGCATATCACATGACATGTGCTGACTCCAAAAAACAAGGGGTTTCCATTCTGCTGGCCAAGTCACTCATGTTTCACCTGACAGATCAAGTGCTGGACCCTGAGGGCAGGTTTCTCTTTCTAAATGGCACCTGGAAAGACAAGCCAGTGACTCTAGCAAATGTATACTGTCCCAACTTCAAGAGGGTGACCTTTCTGAAATTGATCCTTCTAAAACTTGCTTCCTTTGAAACAGGCCTGTTAATCCTGGTAGAGGACTTTAACATGGCCCTAGACCCGCTACTAGATACGTCTGCTGGCACCTCCTCATTTTCCTTCTCGACACTGTGACAAGTGAAGCATCAATTGGCCTCTCTTATGCTACATGACATCTGCTGCACTCTTAACCCTCGAGAGAGATACTGCACTTTCTTCTCGTCGCCACATAATTGCTACTCGAGGCTGGATTATCTCTTTATCCACCAATCAGACCTGACATATCCTGTGCATGTGACCGTTAAAAATATGGTCCTGTCCGACCATCACTCGATTACTCTAACCTTACGATTCCCACGGAGGGTGGAGTCCACCAAGATGTGGAGATTGGATGCTTCATGGCAACCACTACTGTCTCTTACCTCTGTCACTTGTAAGACGTAGATGGAGGGGGTTCGCGTTGGGGGGAAAAGAGGAGTAGAGAGAGAGAGAGAGTGATCTTGGAGTGTCATCAGGTTGTGTGGGGATCCAGGGGTCCAGTTGCATGAATACGCTGTACCATATAGAGAGATCTTGGAGTGTCATCAGGTTGTGTGGGGGTCCAGTTGCATGAATACGCTGTACCAATCCGGAACCTCTGTCAGTGGAATGTCCAGGGTGTCACAGAAAGGTTGCAAGTTGGCCGGGGTTCTCAGATACGCTGTGCGATTTCCAGTGGTTGCCTGTAAACAGAAGGGGAATTTCCATCTATAAGGTTGGTGATCTTGAAAACACCACACAAGTCCTTGAAGGCTATTTCTGCTAGAATGACAGACCTGAGGTGTCTCCCATTACCCAATGGGAGGCCCATGAATGCATCATATGGTGGCACATGCTTGCTATGGCAGCTAGGAAAAAGAAAGTGCATCAAGCATTAATAATATCTCTTTCCAAGAAAATAACTATGCTGGAACCCAACATGCATGCTCTCAGGCTATCCACGTAGTTACGGAATTAGCAGACGCACTAGCCCTGCTGGTGGAGAAACTCTTTAAGAAGGCACCCTTCTCCATATCTGGTGGTTCTGTTCTCTAATCCAGCCATACTGGCATAAGGTACATGAGGTGGAGACAGCTATCTCTTCGCTCCCACTGGAATTTTCACCAACACTTTTCCAAGATCCCCCCAAAAAAATACTTCAAATTGAAAGCTATGCATTTGATAAACTCTGCTAGGATTTGTATACCAGTACATTGGAGGTACGTATTGACCACATAGTGATGATGGAGGAGCTGATATTCACTTTTCAAGACAAAATCAAGAGCTTCTCAGCTACTTGGGAGGAGCGGATCATGTATAAAAATTCCCAGTTATATCAGGAATTGTTGCGACACAACATGTAACTTATTATCAAGACACAGTCTGATCTCGGACAGTCCACTCCGGGAATCCCGGGGACCCTGTAGATGTAGCCAGCTAACAGTAGATAGAGGGGGTAGCAGGTGGGATTCCACCCCCTCTCCGTCTGTCCCCCTTTTTTTCTTTGTACTCATCCCCTCCCCTTCACCTCCCCCTCCTATTCTTTCTGCCCTTTTCTCCTCTCCGTTATCTGAGCCCTAAGTTATAGTGGACGTGGCACTTGGGACTGACTGTAGTGTCTGGTCCTGATCTCCAGGTTGCCATTTAAGGAAGGAACAATTGGGAAATGCAGAACTAATATAAACGTGCTCTCGCAGGTGGTTTCGAAGTGTTAATAGACCAATTTGAACTGAGACGCGTAACTAATAGAGGGACCAATATATCCTTGAGCCTTAAACATTGTTTTTGGTGTAAATGTGTCCATTGCAGAGCTTGGTTATTTATTTATTTTTTATGTCATCTGTGTTCACAACCTGTAAAGTACTGTTTGGATTTTTTACAAATCTGTACTCCAATTTACTGCATTAAGCTGTATGTTTCTTGAAAATTGTAATAAAATCTTTATGAAACAAAAAAATAAAAATCATATGTAGTTGATTTTTGCACCATTGAATATAGACAAATTGGCCAGTACACCCTGCAATTTACAGCTTCCTAGCTCATTTGTTTCTGGGTAAGGCTCAATACTTATCAGCACCCCCTCATAACTAAGAAACAACCATGTGCAACTAGTAAAAACAGTCTATGAGCTCACTATTGCTATCTGGTAAACATTGCAGCTGTACCAAAATAAGTAAAAACACTCAATGTACCTTAAAGAGGAGGGCCGTTTAAAAAAATAAAAATAAAAGTCAGCAGCTGCAAACACTGCAGCTGCTGACTTAATAAGCACACTTACCTGTCCAGGGCGCCCGCGATGTCGGCCGCCCGAGGCCGACCCGTCCCTTGGCTCTCGGGTCCCGGCGCCGCCATTCCTTCTAAGGGAAACAGGCAGTGGAGCCTTACGGCTTCACGGCCCGTTTCCTACTGCGCATGCGCGAGTCGCACAGCGCTTTGTGAATGGGACGTGCTGTGTTCTGGAACACACAGTTCCCAGAACACAGCGCGACCCATTACCCAGAAGACAACGCGACGAGGAGAGAAGAAGGAAGATCTCCGCGGAGGAGGAAGAGGAAGATTAGGATTATGTGCCTAGCAACAGGCATTAAGGTAAGTAAAAAAAATATTTTTTTGATTTTTTTTTTTTTTTCAAAACTTAATTTTGACATAATCTTGTGTAGCCGGAGTTCAAAAAAGCCCTCACATGTTTGGTAGGAGAATATTTTCTGATCCCTGCACTGCATAACTTCCTCTTTTGCTGCATGCAATATCACCACTGAGATTCACACCTCAAAGACATGTTTAAATCTGACTGTAAGAAGCTGTAAGAAGCTTCTTAGTGCTAACATTTTTAGTCCAATTTAACACCCAAATTAAATCAGCAAAATACATTCAAGATGCCTCAAAATAAAAGGTGTGCAAATCCTTACAGCTCATATTCTTTAAAATATAAAAGCTTGTCCTCCACCAGCCTAATGTAGATAAGGACCATTGCTTTCTACTGTATGTGGAAGCAGTGGTCTCTCTGTAGAAGTCTGAAATGTCACCTGCTGAATCAGAGTTAGAGCTCTCCAGTTAGCAGGCAACATGAGCATTGGTGATTACAGAGCAATAGGCCTAACTCTGTGAGGGGCATGCTGAACCTCTGCCGAAAGGTCACTGCTTTCAAACAGAAAGTGAAGGTAAGAGCAGGGGTCAGACTTATTTGACTCAGACTGTGGCTTCTTTCTAAGTACAATTAACCACTTTCAGACCGGACCATTTTGCTGGTCAAAGACCAGACCACTTTTTGCGATTCGGCACTGCGTCATTTTAACTGACAATTGCGCGGTCGTACAACGTGGCTCCCAAACAAAATTGACGTCCTTTTTTTCCCACAAATAGAGCTTTCTTTTGGTGGTATTTGATCACCCCTGCGGTTTTTATTTTTTGCGCTATAAACAAAAATAGAGCGTCAATTTTGAAAAAAATGCATTATTTTTGACTTTTTGTTATAATAAATATCCCCCAAAAATATATAAAAAAACATTTTTTCCCTCAGTTTAGGCTGATACGTATTCTTCTACATATTTTTGGTAAAAAAAATCACAATAAGCGATTATTGATTGGTTTGCGCAAAAGTTATAGCGTTTACAAAATAGGGATAGTTTTATAGCATTTTCATTAATAATTTTTTATTATTTTTTTTTTTACTAGTAATGGCGGCGATCAGCGATTTTTATTGTGACTGCGACATTGTGGGGGACCCATCGGACATTTTTGACACATTTTTGGGACCATTGTCATTTATACAGTAATCACTGCTATATAAATGCAGTGATTCCTGTGTAAATGACACTAGCAGTGAAGGGGTTAACCAGTGGGTGGCAGTGTAGGGGTTAAGTGTTCCTAGGGATGTGTTACTAACTGTGGGGGGGTTGGGCTTTCATTTAGTGAACACTGATCTCTGCTCCAATCACATGGAGCACAGTTTTACACACTATTACATAAATACATTTCAACCACTTGCCGACCAGCTACCATCATTATACGGCGGCAGGTTGGCACATTCCTGCAAATCGCTGTAGGCGTACATTGACTCCCTTAAGGAGCAGTAGCAGACGCACGCACCCGCTGTATGGCAGGGGAACCATTGCACATTGCCAGTGGCCGTGATGTCCGCCGGCCACCCACGATCGTGGGAATGAGAGCCAGAATGTGGATCTGTCAACATAAGAAGTTAGAGAGAGATCTGCTGTTCCTAGTGATTGGGAACAGCGATCTCTCTCTTCCTCTAGTCAGCCCAGCCCCCATACAATTAGAAACACTCCCAGGGAATACACTTAACCCCTTGATCACCCCCTAGTGTTAAACCCTTCCTTGCCAGGGACATTTATACAATAATCAATGGCTATTTTTAGCTCTGATCTCTGTATAAATGACAATGGTCCCAAAAAAGTTTCAAAAGTGTCAGATCTGTCCGCCACTATGTTGCAGTCCCACTAAAAATTGCAGATAGCCGCCATTACTAGTAAAAAAAAATGCCATATATATTCCCTATTTTGTAGAAGCTATAACTTTTGCGCAAACCAATCAATGTACGCTTATTGCATTTTTTTTACCAAAAATATGTAGAAGACAATTGACGAAGAAATTTTTTTTTTTTTTACTTTTTTTGGGGGATATTAATCATAGCAAAAAGTAAAACATTATTTTTTTTCCAAAATTGACGCTCTTTTTTTGTTTATAGCGCAAAAAAATTAAATCGCAGAGGTGATCAAATACCACCAAAAGAAAGTTCTATTAGTGGGGGTAAAGGAGTGTAAATTTTGTTGGGGTACAGCGTCACACGATCGCCCAAATTATAATGTGATGCAGTGCCGTATTGCAAAAAATGGCCTGGTCATTAAAGGGGAAAATCTTCTGGTCTGTAAGTGGTTAATGAATTTCAATGCACACAAAGACAATAGAATACCCACATTTTTGGTAAAATATAGAATATGGTGTTGCATCTCGTAAATAGATACCAAACATATCATGCTTTAAATTTGTGCATGCTTGTAAAATGGTGTCAAACTTTGATATTTGAAAATCTACATAAGTAATGCTTTATAAGCCTTTATTGGTTAACAGTTTAGAGTTACACAGGAGGTCTGGTGCTAGAATTATTGCTTTTTCGTTCATGGTCACATGTGTGGTGCAATCACTGTTTATGTATGCGTGCAGGACCAACGTGTGCGTTCACCTTTTGCATGAGAGCATGGGGTGGGGGTGACTGGGGTGCTTTAAATGTTTTATTTATTTATTGGTGGTACACTGACAGATGTTGATTGCCCATCGGCGGACACTGACAGATGTTGATCGGCCACCAGTAGACACTAGGCCCTTGTACACATGGTCGGAGACTCCGACAACCATATCGGAGTTTGTCTGTCGGATTTTGTCCGACGGATTTTGTCCAAAACTGTTGCATACACACGGTCGGACAAAGTTGTTGGAAAATCCGACGTGATGACGTTATTTCGTTACGACGGGACTACGTTCATGCTAGTAGCCAATAGCTTTGGTGTAGGAATTTGATCTGAGAATGCGTGACACTTTGTCCGATCGGAATTCTCTACACATGATCGGAGTATGTCCAATCGGAGCATTTTGTCAGAAAATGTTACCAACAAGTTGGAAAACTTGGTCCGTCGGATACTCCGACGGAAACAGTCCGATGTAGACCACACACAGTCGAAATATCCGACAAAACGGTCCGATCGGACACATTCCGTCGGAATCTCCGACCGTGTGTACAAGGGCTAACAGATGTTAATGTCACAATGGTACACTATTGCACTATTGCAAATGTTTTATGCACTGGTACAGATGTGATGGGACACTTACAGATTGTTTTGTGCACTGGTAAAGATGTGATGGGACAGACAGATGTTTTGTGCACTGGGGCAGATGTTTATGGGGGCACTGTGACAGATGTGTATGGGGACAGGGACAGTGGTGCTTGGTGTACTGTGCATGGGAGGATCTGTGATAGCTCTGTTTGTAAAATCATCCTTACACAAAGAGCTGTCACAGATCACAGCCCAGAAGATTCCCTGCTCCCCCCTCAGGGAGAACTGTCTCAGAGACACATGTTTCTGTTTACTCAGGGAAGGCTGTGATTGGACACAGCCGTCACGTGATTGGGAAGGCCAATCACAGCGCCCATATCCCAATTCCATTTTGCTGTATCCTGCGATCACAGACATCACATGATCACACCACAGCACAGCTTCAGGGCCACCCTGCGGGCACTAGGTCTGAGGGACATACCTGAACATCCATTAAGAATGATGAAAGGCCCAACCGACCATTTATGTACAGTGGCCGGGTGGGAGGAGGTTAAATATAATTTTAAGAACTTTAAATTAGAGGGTGGGAGTGCTGGGCAATAGAGTATACTGTGAATCCCTTAAACATCTACAAAGAAGCCTCTTGTGTGCAGAAAAATATTGTTTAAATCCAATTCTAACGGTGTAGAGCAAATATCTTTTCTGAAAAGAAGACTCAAGATTTTGCTTGCATGTTTGTAAAATGTCATTAATAGGTCTTTTACTTTTCTACTTTTGATTTAGGTTTCTGCCTAGTTATTTGAGTTTCACTCTCTCCCTCTAATACACTGTATATACTGTATGTTAGCAATAGACGTTTGTGTGTTTTCAAATACTCTACCAAAAGAAGCAGCAAAAATGCTTTCACTTTGCCATCACATAACTGCCCATCAACTGTATAAATTCACAGGGATAAAGTTTCAAAGTTCACAAAAACTTGTAAAAAGAAAGAAGATTGTTTTTTTTACAAAATAAATATTTTTAACACGTGGTACAAGTTGTGAAGTGAATATGTCCCGCTGCTCTGATCCTACATCCTGTCACATTAATGTTTCAGAGCACTCAATATAAATATTAAAACTAATAGCTTCACTCTTCAGCTATTACTCCATCATTCCCTGAAATCATCATAAAACATTCAAAACCTTTTAGAACATTTACACACTTGAATCTGATGGCAGAGAAAGGAGACTAACAGTGCTCGGCTCACAAGCTTAAATAATAGTAGAAAGCTGTTTATGGAGTATGCTTTATTTATTCATCATTTGAAGTAAGCTTCCGTTTTGATTGAGGGGAAAAAAAATCAAAGTATAGTTGTCAAGGGAGAAATCCAAAGTATTGCTTCTCTAAACCTAAGGCGAGCTACGAGAAAAGAAAATCAGCTAAGTCCAGGAGAATCTCAGTCCAAGGTCAATCAATCCGAGGACTCTAGGTACGTAAACAGCTAATGGATTGTAAAGACACATACTGGTGTTATGAATTTTTAAAGAGGAACACTTCAGCACCATTCCCTATAAATCAATGATGACTTATTAGACGGATCAATTATGCAAACTTTCAAACATTTAATGACAGGTAATGAACAGGCCTCGTGAGTCCACCACTCAGCCATTCCATAGTTGAAGAGGTAACTATTTGACTAGAAAGTCTTTAAGAAGACATTTCAGAGGTGTAATTAAAAGCTGCAGTTTTACTTCTGTGCAAACGTGGAAAATTGTGATTATGTTTCTTTGAAGGTTTGCTCTGATTGAGTGGCCTATCTTAAACAGTTTTCCATGCATTTATTAATTGTTTTGTAAGATCTAGTGATCATTAATGTATTCTACTATTGATTCTGAATCAAAATAAAAGGTAAATCCTTGCTTCTTGTTATTTAATTTTCCTTAGCAATTTAAGATTTTTATTCAAATAAAGCATAAATAAAAGACCAAAAAAAAATAAATACAATTTAAATGAGCCACAAACATGCATGTACACAAATCTATTCTTAAATAAATTCACAACTAGTATGCAGACTACAGGACAGAGGGAAAACCATATAGATAATGGTTGTGGCTATGAATAATATTTTATAAAGTGCTTACAAATTAAATTCAGTTTTATTTCAAATGTAATAGAAATGGTCTAACTAGTCTCTAACTTATATAAAGACCCCACATCTCATGTACAATACAAGTAAAACACAGGCCTTTAACCACTTGAGCACTGGAAGAATTTACCCCCTTCCTGACCAGAGCGCTTTTTGCGATTCGGCACTGCGTCGCGTTAACTGACAATTGCACGGTCGTGCTACGTGGCTCCCAAACAAAATTGATGTCCTTTTTTTCCCACAAATAGAGCTTTATTTTGGGGGTATACGATCACCTCTGCGTTTTTTATTTTTTGCGCTATAAACAAAAAAGTGCGGCAATTTTGAAAAAAATGCATTATTTTTTACATTTTGCTATAATAAATATCCCCAAAAATATATATAAATTTTTTTTTTCCTCAGTTTAGGCCGATACGTATTCTTCTACATATTTTTGTTAAAAAATTAGCAATAAGTGTTTATTGATTGGTTCACACAAAAGTTATAGCGTTTACAAAATAGGGGATAGTTTTATAGCATTTTTATTCATTTTATTAATTAATATTTTTTTTTACTAGTAATGGTGGCGAGCAGCAATTTTTATCGTGACTGCGAAATTATGGCGGACACATGGGACATTTTTGACACATTTTTGGTATACAAATGCACTGATTGCTGTGTAAATGACACTGGCAGTGAAGGGGTTAACCACTAGGGGGCAGTGTAGGGGTTAAGTATGTCCTAGGGAGTGATTCTAACTGTGGGGGGGTGGCTACATGTGGGGGGCGTGGCTACATCACTGATCTCTGCTCCCGATCACAGGGAGCAGAGATCAGTAACACTGTCCCTAGGCAGAACAGGGA
The DNA here is from genome assembly GCF_037356315.1 of Lithobates pipiens. Taxonomy (NCBI): domain Eukaryota; kingdom Metazoa; phylum Chordata; class Amphibia; order Anura; family Ranidae; genus Lithobates; species Lithobates pipiens. The sequence goes on along the minus strand of NW_027507785.1, from coordinate 236,885,527 downwards.
GATGTTTGTTTACATTAGCATCTCCCCGTTCTTCCTCTCCGTGAGACGATCATGGGTATTCCCATGGCAATCGAGTCCGCAGGATCCACAACCCAACTCACGGAGTTTGCCTCGGGCCACCTCTTAAAGGGCAACGTACAGGTAAGTTAGTTTGCCTGTACGAGTCCTTCTGCCGACGTATATTGGCGTGAGGCGGTCGGCAAACGGTTAAAATATCACAAAATCATGAAAAAATACATCCATTTTAATTATAAGAATGTAAAACTACATTTAAAATACATATCCCACACCTGGTATAGAAACATGATACATTAAGATTTTGCATATATATATATCCATACTAAACAATCCACTGGAAATGTTTTTACTCAATGTAGCGTTCAAATTTTGGAGATGATCACAAGTAGAATGGTGGTAGCTTCTTTGATGTACTTCTCAGACCCTAGTTTTCTTTATTTGAAAAGTATGGACAATTCTACAAATAATTTAGAAGGCACATTAGAATATTTATATACAATGCAACAGATCATCATAGTATAATAGCTTTCTACTCACATATAGTATTGTGTCTGTATGCATGTGTCTCCAGGGAGACTGCAGGAGACAACTGTGCTGCAGCCGACATTACAGATACGGTATCTACAAATAATCATATAACATCTTTAGATTAAATTTCTTCTTAAAAATAATAATAGTAATAATAAAATAGACTGAAATATTAAAGACTAGTAGAAGCATAAAAAATGGCACTGCAATACTAAATAAAGCTATTTTAAATACCAGTAGTAGTATTAGCCAGATAATCTCACAATGAAATGATTAGTTCCTGAATAATTTTTCTGGAAAAATTAAAAGAAAATTATTGGACAGAAGTTTTTATCATTTTTTATTTCGGATTATTTCAGATTATTTTGATTCCTTGATTTGGGTACTATACATGCTATTGCAGTAATAATGGCCATGATGAACTTGGTCATGGTTAAAGTGGTTGTATACTCCATTTTTTAACGTTTACCTACAGGAAAGCTTATAATAAGGCTTACCTGTAGGTAAAAAAAATATCTCCTAAACCTGTACGGTTTAGGAGATATTCCCCTCGGTATGCGCTGCTGACTGCAGCGGCGCATGCGCACAAGGGGATTCTCGGCCTGAAAATCCGGGAATGGTGGCCGGCCGGCCGGAATAAAATCTCCCGCGCGCATGGGCGGGAGTGACGATATCGCGGCTCCGGCCACTCACAGCACCGGAGCCGCGATACCCGGAAGAAACGCTGTGTCAGAAATGTCAGCTCCCTCGGCGTGGATCGGGCCAGATGTCGAGGCCTCGTTCTAAGGTAAGTATTTCATAATGAGCTAGTATGCGGTGCATACTAGCTCATTATGCCTTTTGCTTTGCAGGTTTAAAAAAATAAATAAAAATGTGCGGGTTTACTACCGCTTTAATACACTAGTAATGAGAAGTTTCATAGAAACCTGTAAACTGATGACAATTGTCATAACTGCTATGATTAGTAGTGATAATAAATCTGAATATTATTTCTAGATTTGATCCAGATCAATCTGCTTGGCAAATTTACAGATCGTCATTGACTTTAATTTAAAAAATGCTCACTGATCGCTTTTTATGCTGTATTTGTAATACATTTAATTAGGGAATTTGTTAGTTGCTTATAGGCAGTGTCAGTGTGAGGCAGTCTGCGGAGGAGTGAACATCTCTTCCAGCTAAATCCGCACACAGGCCACCCTCCACGTCCACCCTACTGCCGATGATCACTGGAAAAGTTTTGTGAAAACTGCATCCTGGATATCATCAAACCTTGAGTGTATGATCCTCTGGAGTCTGGAGATGGATAAGTGAGCATTCCATACCGGGAGTACCTGCCTTTACAGAGCCCAGAGACGATAAAGTGAGGACCCTCCATCAGGATTCAACTAACGCACAGTACCTGATTGGGACCAGTTGGGATTCCAAGCGTGTTTGACTCACTATCGTACGACACGTGTGTCCAACCTTTCTGGTAAGAGTATCCATCTTCTTTCCATTATTGATACAACTTCAGACATGCATCTGTTCCTGTTGGTCTGTGCGGTCCTTCACCTCGCTCGTAGGAAGACCCCCATCGATATATTTCTATTGCATATTATATGCGGACTACTTACTGGGATAAATATCCCATTTCCTCTAGTACGGAACTTACATACCTAGTGAATTGTGGACTTTGCATCTGCACAATCCTTATTTCACATTTTGATTATAATTGTTTCACTTGTTTTCACTTGTTTCATCTGTGTTTATCACTATGGATTTCTTATGTGATTAGCCATCATTGGTATCTTGTATACTCAGTTACATTTTCACATATAAATTTACATACCAGCGCTACACTAGAAATGGTTTGGACTGGCTTCTTGATAGTGGCACTGGCAACAGGAACAATATCAGCACATTTTATTTGTTGTTGCCATTGTAGGCAAATGGGGATTGGCCAATCCCCAGTCGATGTCCGTTTGTGGTGAAACGCGTAAGCTGAATCCTATGGCGGTGACATCATCACATTTTTCCTCTCAGGAGGCAGATGGGCAAACAATATAGGAAGTGAAGTGAAGCCAATGGAGACGCTGTGGTTCTGTTTTCAACACATGCTGCTGTATCACTTTCAAATGTCTTTTATCATGTAAGTGTAACCCACTCGGTTTTATTAAATTCTTCTTTATAAATTACTACACTATGGGAGCATTTCTTTTTATGTTTTTCTGAGCATCACTGGTTTCAGCTGCAGTTCTAGACAACTTTTAAAGGTCCTGGGGAGACCGTTCTTTCCCTGAGTTTGGTGAGACTACTGATTAGTGGTCACGACAATCTGGTAAGCAGGTTATCTACTCACCTGGGTGTGGAGCTGGACGCACTTTATATGAAGAATTTTTCACAACTTCCTCCACTGTAACTTATCATCTCTATTCACATATCATCTCTATTCACACGGATGGGTGTTACCCCCTTGTTATTTATGGACTTGAATTTCAATGGGATTCTGCTTTAGTTTTCTTTTCACTTGATAAATATCTCAATATTTTCACTAGTGCTGCATCTATTTTGCATATTTTATCTGTTTGAGTTTTTTTTTTATTAGACTTTAAGGTGCTGGCAGCTGTGTACTTTTTTTCACATACAATCTTTTTTTAAGTGCAACGTTGGCCTTTGGGCTCCTTTTTCTACATTTGCCTTATGTAATCTATTTAATATGCGCAATAAGAGCCTCAGATAAAAATGTGCTTTGAATAATAAAAAACATAGCATTTTCAAAGCGGAACCCCTTTTTTGGGATGTGCTTGATGTTCTTTGTAAGGCAAATAACGAATTTTAATGAGATATGCATAAAACAATTTAATGTATCGATTAAACTAAATTATTCCGGGATTTTAAAATGTAATGGTCATAATCTTCATAGGTCAGTAGAAGACTACAAGATGAGAAACTGCAGATTTCTTTGTTATTTCCATCACTGCAATGTTCTTGTATAGTAATCTTGGCTGTTTTCTTATGATGCACCACTAGGTAATGGCATTAATTGGATTCAAATCTTTTGAGCCAGAGAAATCAAATGACTAAACTTCATCCAGATGTTGTATTTTGCCTTTAGGTTGTTTTCTGCATTCAGATGTACATGCTTACCATGCATCTTGTGCTACCAAAATCCTCAACATGATTAATTCAAGATTTATATTTATTCCCATGCATTAGATATATAATTATAAACATTTTGCAAGCACAACACATGGAGGGAATTCTAAAAGCTTCAAATGATGGTACAAACAAGCTGGCAGATGAATTTAATATCATAATCCAAGAACCTGACTAGCCTTTCCCCACAACACTCAGTACTGTATGGAAATATGTTTGCACTTCTTGATACAGTAAGTAAATATTGTATTATGTTTTCTGATTGTTACTAACAATGTTCTAATTTTTGCGAGCATTTGAAAAGTTCTATTTTGTTTTTTATTTTTTAGTATTGTTAGTTTTTCTAGTTCATTTCCATTCCTTTCATTTATAGGATAAAGCATTTTGTTTTGACGGTTTAGATTTTTGTGTTCTTGCATTCAAGAAGCAGTCATGTTGTATTAAGGCATGGCTGTATACTATGTATCCGTGGTCTACAATTACGCAAAATTTGCTCCTTATACACCATCCTATCAAGAGCTATACAATAATAATTAAATATACACTACTGTGCAAAAGTTTTAGGCAGGTGTGAAAAATGCTCTAAATTAGGAATGCTTTCAAAAATAGAAGTTTATACAATATTTATCAATGAACAAAATATAAATGAACAGAGGAGAAATCCTAATCAAATCAATATTTGGTGCATCATCCTTTGCCTTCAAAACAGCACTAATTCTGCTAGGAACATTTGCACACGGTTTTTGAAGGTAGGTTACTCTAAAGATCCTGGAGAAATAGCCAAGCCTGTGGATGCATGTTGCCTAAACTACTTTTGTCTCTTCATGTAATCCCAGACAGTCTCAATGAAGTTGGAATCAGGGTTCTGTGGGGGCCAAACCATCACTTTCAGAAATCCTTGTTCTCCTTTATGCTGAGGATATTTCCTAATGAAATTGGCTGTATGTTTGTCCTGATGCAGGACACCATTGATCCTAACCAGATCTCCAACTTTATTTGCAGAAATCCAGCCCCAAACTTGCAAGGAACCTGCACCATGCTTCACTGTTGCCTGCAGACACTTTAGTACCACTGTCCAAACCTTTCACAAAAAAAACTGCCTCTTGATACAGCCAAATATTAAAATTTTCCAATATTTTGATTCATCAGCCCAGAGCACCTGTTGCCATTTTTCTGCACCCCAGCTCTTATGTTTTTGTGCATATTTGAGTCACTTAGCCTTGTTTTCAGGTCAGAGGTATGGCTTTTTGGCTACAATTCTTCCATGAAGACCACTTCTGGCCAGACTTCTCCGGACAGTAGATAGGGGTACCTGGGTCCCACACTGGGTCCCAGTGCTGATGGCACTGCTGGACATCTTCCGTTGTTGAAGAGGAGTAAGTATGATGTGTCTGTAATATGCTGCGTTAGGTTTCCTTGGCTGGCCGCTGCATCTATGGTCCTCACCATTGCCCATTTCTTTGTGCTTCTTCAAAAGAGCTTTGAAATCTTTTCTTGGGAGAGATCTTGCTGATGCAGTATAACTACCCTGTGACTTGTTGCTCTACTCAATAGTCCTTGGCGTATGACCAGTGGCATTAAACTGTCTTGCATAGCCTCACCTTAGTAGCAGAGTTTGTGTGTTCTTTACCCAGTTTTAAGCCTCCTACACAGCTTTTTCTGTTTCAGTAAATTACTGTGTTCCAACCTACATGTAGAATTGATGATCATTGGCACCTGAATGATATAATTGGTTAATCATACCTTACTCTAATCCTACAACAACTCTGTACAAAGTGTGTAAGAGTAGGAATTGATGCTGGTTTGAAGACAAAGGGTACACCAAATATTGATTTGATTTAGATTTTTCTTCTGTATTTTGTTATTTGATGAAATTAATTTGATTAAAATTTATATTTTTGAAAGAATTCTTAGGCCGCGTACACACGGGCGGATTGTCTGCCCAACTAAGTTCGTCAGACAATCCGACAGACAGTCCGTTCAACTTTTGAATGAACGGACTTGACCACACACGATGAACAGACAGTCCGCTGAAAGCTTGCGCGATGACGTATACAGCACGTACGACGGGACTAGAAATACGACGTCCAATACACTGCAATGCAACCTTCGGCCGTGTAAATCCTTTCTGAGCATGCGCCATACTTAGTCCGTCCAACTTGCCTACACATGAGCGGACTGTCCGCTGAAACCAAGTTTGGACGGACAAAACCAAGTTTGGACGGACAAAATTACGGAAATTCCGAAAGACTTAGTCCGTCAGACTGTCCGCTGAAAAAGTCCGCTGAAGCCCACACACGAGCGGATTGTCCGCTGAAACACGGTTCAGCGGACTAAGTTGGGCAGACAATCCGCCCGTGTGTACGCGGCCTTACTTTACAGCATTTCTTCACATCTACCTAAAAATTTTGCACTGTACTGTAATTGTAAAAACCTTCTAACTCTCCTCTTCTCTACTATTGAGACTAATTGTCCCATGATCCAAAATAAGAATTGATAAAGCTAATTTCTCTCCCTAAGATAACTGCTTGAGGGAATGTGCACGAGACACAGGACAGCATTACATTTATTACATGATCAACAGCTATTTTTTATACTTGTTTAACAAATATAGCAAATCACTTTCAATGGCAAATTTAAAAGACGAAAAGGTAGCAAATATGAGAAGTTAGTAGTTAGGGTTTACATATACTTTTCATCCAAATATTGATCATTCATCATTCTAAAATATAGCTTAAATGTAAGTACTTTATGTTCCCACTTCATAAACATGCACCACTTCTTAGCAAATGTACCCTTGTGTATTGCTGATCATTTCACCTCTGGCACTCCTTAACCCAAGACTAGGACATCAAGGAGGGATTGATTTACTAAAGGCAAATTTTCCCCAGAGCTTAGTGAATGTGGTAATATTTTACTTTGCAAAAATAACCCAATCATGTTCAAGGAAAATTAAAAAACAAAACAAAAAAGTGCTTTTGCTTGTACATTGGATGATGGAAGTCAGCAGAGCTTTACCTCATTCACTAAGCTTTGGAGAAAGTCTCATGCAAAGCGCAAATTCCATAGGTGAACAGAGATGCCATTAGTACATGTAAATTGAATCACAGATCTAGCAGAACCACTGCAGCAAGTAGAATGGAAGCACCGCAAAAAAGTGTGTGTATATCTGTAAGTGTTTTCATAAAAGACATATTTTTTTAATAAGGATTAAGCACTATGTCCAGTGATTCTTCTTTTTATGTCCGGATGGATAGGAGCATCAATGCCTGAGGCAGGAAAGCTGAAACTCTGTGAATGGGAATACCCATCCAGGGAGCACCCATCCAGGGAGCACATCTAATCTTCATTTATAGGACAAAAAGCTGTTTATGACCAGTTTTGGTGGATTCAATAAGAAATCACACACAAATTAATTTAAAAGAACCAGTTTATTAATTTTATGCGGACACTTTTTGGCACATATATATATAGTTCGGTTATAGATGCATGGACTACTTATATGAATTTATGAATTTATGTTATATGTTAGGTTTTCACTGAAGTCACAGATATAAGAGTTATATGTAACTACATGAGCGTTTTATGATGGTGTATCATTTACTGTGAGTTTCAAACAGGAGGATTCTTATAGTGAAACATGGCACCTATTCATTTGTATATAAAGTGCAAGTTCCCTTGCAAAGCAAAACCTCCCTTGCAAAGTGAATGGTCTATTTGTCTTTATTAAATCAACCCCTGATTCTCAAATCCACTACTGCTCAGTTCCCTATTTCATATTAGTTCCAAATCATTGACTGGATTAACCTAACTTATTCTCTCAGCAAAAGTGAAACATCCATATAAATCTTGTTATCAGCAAAAGCCATTGTTTTCCAGTTCGTGGAATAATGACAAAAAATACCATCAACGGGAATCACTAAATAGAATTTCCCCTCTCTCATTATTAGAACAATTGTTTTACACTTGTTTTGTGCTAAACAAGTATTTTCTAATCTTTTCTAGTAGGAGCTTACAGTGTCATAATAGTTTGAAATAAGTTATTGGTGCTATAATTCATTTGATCGTTAGGAACACCATATTAATAATTTTCTAAAGATAGTTTACTATCTCACCTTCTGTTGTATGTTAGTGTTCTGTTTCTCAAGTTCCTAGGTCCTTGCATATAGGAAATATTCCTATAGTTTTATAATATTCTTGACATTTCTTCATGGTTAATAGTGATATATATATATATATATATATATATATATATATATATATATATATATATATATATATATATATATATATAGTTTCTTTATATATAAAACACAGAATTTAATGCAGCTCTGTAATCACTAATGCATTTTTATTTAAGTTTTTTTGTTGTTAATGCAAGCAATATAAGTACCTGAATTATACTTGGTGTCAGCATTTTGTATTTCCTGTACAGCAGAGCTCAGAAGTGCGAAGCAACACGGGGGGGGGGGGGGAGGCCTGGTCTGGTGCTGGTCTAAGATTGCCTTGTGACTAAGAGCTCCTGCAACTCAGGGACAAAATCAGCACACTGGGAGACATCCAGCATCAACTCTAGCCTTAAACAATGGGGAAAGGTGACAGAAGCATCTTAGCATTGCACCAACCCCCATGAATCGAACACACAGCTCAGCAGGAACATACTAGCGATGTTCCAAATACAGGGAAACAGCCATGCAGCTCCTGGCAGTGATCCATCATGCTCTCAAGGCCATGAGACAAATACCCCACGAGCAGGGGAAAGCACCGCTTCTTCTCCTTCTCAATATCTAAACTTCACTGACCTTTAAGCCATAGCAGAGGATATCAAATACGCCTTGTCAGCGGCAATAACAAACCTCTGAGTAGTCATACATGCAGTTGCCACAAGGCTCGGATCAGTAAAACAAGTGACAACCCACCATGCTGATGCCATCCGCCAACTACAATGGTCTTCTGACAACCAACTATCACACAGCATAGATATTCCCTGACACTTAGAGGACCTGGACAATCGGGGGAGATGCCACAAGATAAGAGTGAGGGGAGTGCCTGAAAATATCAATCAGCAAAACTTTGTACATTCCATCACATCTATTTTCAATGAGCTCCTGGAGAGACCTCCCAAATTGAAATGGAGCGAATTCACAGAGATCTCCGTTCGACGATTCATGATACAGATCCCCCAAGGGATATAATCTGTTGTTTGGTTAACTTTCCTCTGAAGGAAGCCATCTTAAGATAAGCTTGATAAAGAAACCAAGTTCTCTTTAATGGAACAGAAATAAAGCTATTCAAGACCTATCAAACATCACTCTGCAACACAGGAGAGCACTGCACTCCTTGCTGGAGTTATTACGCACAAAGGGAATAACATATCGATGGAAGTTTCCGGTCTGTTTATCAGCTACTTGGAGGGGTCACACAGCATTCCTCTACACCCCAGATGACCGGAGCCTGGGTATTTCTCAACCTAGATACCATGACTGCATGGAGACCTGAAAAATCAATCGATGTTCTACCCACTTATCCAACAAAGGGTTGTGTGTACCCTGTAGCTTTAAAATTATACATTTTTTTGTTATCCCTCCCTTTTGTTCCTTCCATTTAAACTAACAACTTCTTTATTTAGACCATTACCTGTTATATACCAAGCAAAATCTCAGTACAGTTTTACCGTGTCTTGCAAAGGTGTTGTACCACTCCATACTAACCAACATAACTAGACTCCAAAGCTTTAGGTTATTGACTGTTTTATCCTAAAACTTTACCACATATCCCATTGCTGATAAGGAAGTCTTAACCTTGAATGGTTATATTTCCACAAGACTTCTCATAGTAAAAGGCGTTTGGCATAATTATTTCTAACTCTCAACTTTTCATGTCCAAGAACTATTTTATAGCAAATACACACTGGCTCGATGGGCTTCATACCTTGAGAAACCTTTTCACTTAATGGACTACAGAAATCTGATGACAGACACTTTTGGTCTGTAGCCATGAAAGAACTAAAACGTTGGCTCTTTTTATTTTTATTCTTTTCCCCTATTTTTTTCTATACAAAGGTGTTTTTGTGCCATACATAGTTCTTTATTCTGTGCAAATTGAACTGCTTACCACTTGTATTTGATGCCCAAGCTAAATTAACCTTTCTACTCAAAGAATAGCATATTAATGCTCAGTGTAAAGAAAATTACTTCTCTCTCACTATATACACACAAAGAAAAACATATAGGCGGTATATAGCACTTGAAAGCGTTTACTTTATTCCTCAGCAACTATCAGTAACTCCAACAACAGCAAATGCTAGCGTTTAGGATACTGGTATAGTGGCTCGCAATCAATTAGATTTAATAAAAACAAATAGATAAAAGCAGGGCTAGAGATGGATATGAAATCAAATATAAAAAGTCCACAGGTAAGGATAAAAAGTCCAATCAATTATGGAAGATAGTAGATCTTGAAAGCTGATAATGATGGCAGCGTCTTTTAGGTAACAAGCACTAAGGGTAGAGTGAAGAGTGAAGCCAACTCAGGAGGGGTTATTTATAAAAGGCAAATCCACGTTGCACTGCAAGTGCACTTGTCAATGTTTTTGGTGGGGGCCCTTGTCTAAAAAAGGAGAAAAAGACAAGAATAGTGGTATATAGTGGTATTTCGCCACTAATGAAATCACCAAGAAGGAGGTCAAAGGTGGTGGAAGGTTGACTGTTGGCCTCATGATTGTTGGTAGAGGATGTGACCCCAAAAACCATGGATGGAGAAACTATAGGAGATAAGGGGCCATTATTGGGGGACGTGGGATGCACTGGTGATGTAGTAGGAGGTATCTCAATAGGAAGAGTACTAGATGAAGATGTTGCTAAAAAGGTAAATGGTGTAGTGTTATTGGAGACAGAAGAAGAAACTACACTAGGAAGTGATTCAATTTTTAGGGGTGGACGCTTGGTTCCAGGTCTATGTGTGGTTAATGCCCTTTGAGGTAGCGGGCTAGCTTTATGAGAAATAGTAGAGGTAGTGGACTTATGCCGTGTACACACGATCAGACTATCCGGCGGACAATCCGCCAGACTTTGCAGCGGAAGTCTGCGAGACTTTCCAAACGAATGGACCTGCTCACAAACGCCCACACACGACCAGACTTTTCCAGCGGACAATCTGCCAGACTTTTGGCGGAGGTCCGCCGAACTTTTGAAATGAACGGACTTGTCCACACATGGAGTAAAGTCTGTTCATTTTGAACGTGACTCCAGGTAGATGGGACTAGCGAAGGAAGTCAATGTCGTCGCCTCCATCGGCGAGATTGGAACCTTGCGAGCCCCGTCGCCTGGTATGGATTTAAAGGGGAACCCCTACACCAAAAAAAGGCGTGGGGGTCCCTCCAAAGTCCATACCAAACCCTTATCCAAGCACGCAACCCGGCCAGTCAGGAAAGGGGATGGGGACGAGCGAGCGTCCCCCTCTCCTGAACCGTACCAGGCCGCGTGCCCATCAACATGGGGACAAGATGCTTTGGTGTGGGGGAGCCGCAGGGCCCCCCTTCCCCAAAGCACCCCCCATGTTGATGAGGACAACGGCCTTTAATAAGGGGGCCCCCAGATGCCGGCCCCCCCACCCTATGTGAATGAGTATGGGGAAAAAGTATTAATAAAAAAACACAACACAGGTTTTTAAAGTACTTTATTAGACAGCTCCGGTGGTCTTCTTCCGTCTTCGGAGGTCCTCTTACGGGGCTCCTCCACTATCTTCTGCTCTTTTGTCACTCTTTTGCTAGCGGAGGAGCACGGCTTTCTTCTTCATCATCGCCGCCGTCCAGGGTCTTCTTCCGACTTCAGGGGTCTTGTCCCACTCTTCGCTTCTTCAGCTGGGCCTCCGCTATCTTCTTACAGCTCTTTTACTAGCATTGGCCCGGTCTTGTCGCTGTCACCGCCTTCTTCTTCCTTCTTCTTCTTCTTTTCTTCCAATGTTGACACGACCCTCTCTCCGGCCGTAATGGCAGGGGTGCATTGTGCGGCGACTTATATAGGCATAAGGGGCGGGGTCACCGGGTGATGTTTATTACTTCTTGACAGTTCAGCTGAAAACGGTTGTATGACCAATCAATTCTAAACAGGCAACATTATCAAGATGAAAAGGTTCTGAAAACAGTACCATTATCTACAATACTACTCCCTACTAAGAGTGGCTATCTCCTCAAAATCTCAACCATAGAATTAATAGCCACATATGGTATGCTCCCAAACTGTATTACCACTATTTTTCCTATACAAAAATCCCCAAATGAGTCTCCTGCATCTCCCTTAAGTACAATATCCCTTCTAGCACAGGTAGCACCCCTCTTGGACCCAACCGGATATCGTTCACGTACAGCAGGGATCCTTACATCCCAGCTGACATTTCCAGCTTTCCCTAAGGTAGTTACATCCCCTACCCCTCCTTATAGGTAAAGTAGCAGGCCTACTTCTATCTCTGGAAACCCCCCCCCCCCCCCTCATTTTTACCCTTTATTTACACATTTTATTTTTTCTCTTCACCTCCTCCCCATATATATAGTTTTTGCTCCCTCTACAACACAACTAATCTCCAAAACCCACTACACCAAAACCTCCTACTCGGCTATCAAATTTTAACCTGATAAGTTCAGATCAGGAACAAGATGTCTCCAAAACAACTAACTTCACCGCTTTCATTAAAAGTAATTTCTATCAACGCTAAAGGTCTAAATATTCATGAGAAACACTCCAAGTTACAGAGAGAATTCCATAAAATTAAAGCTAACATAGCTTGTGTACAAGAAACACATTACAAAAAGGAAGCTATTCCTAAATTTACAGATCAAAACTTCCCATAAGTCTTCCATTCCACATCGGAGACTTCTAAAACAAAATTAGTCTCCATTTTAATTTCTAAAAACACCCCATTTTAGCTACAGAATTTCTTGCATGACCCAGAAGGACATTACATATTCCTAAAAGGAATAATTGACAAATGCCCCATATCAATAGCTAACATATATGCCCCCAACTCTAAACAGGTTACCTTTTTCAGACAAATAGGCGATTTACTCTCCTCTTTCGCAAATGGTATATTGGTGCTTTGTGGGGACATCAATGTTCCCTTGAACCCACTCCTGGATTCCTCCTCAGGAACTTCATCTCTTCCATATAGATCCTTCAAGCAGATCAAGCTCCAGCTTCACGGTCTTATACTCCATAATACATGGCGCACGTTAAAAACCCAAGAAAAATACTACACCTATTTCTCTCCTTTTTACCAAAAATATTGCAGAATTTACTATAGTTTTCTATCTCAATCAGACCTCACATACTTAAAACAAGCTGCAATTGAACCTATGATACTTTTGGATCACCATCCTACTAAAATTCCTGGAATAGGTGGTAAGGACAAAAATCTGGAGACTCAATATGTCTTTCTTAAAAAGATCCAGTTGATCTACAGAAATACACTGAAACCATTAGAGAATATTTCACACTAAATAATACTCTGGATACTACACCAATCACACAGTGAAAAGCACACAAATGTGTGTTATGAGGACATTTTTAGCAACGGCATTGAAAATTAAAAAAGCCTACCAAGCAAAGATTGCTTCACTCACGGATCACATTTGATCCTTAGAAAAAATGCACAAACAAACCAGAGCAGAAGCCACATACCAAGAGCTACAAATGATGAGAAACCTCCTTTTGGAAGAACTTGGTAAAAAAACAAAAAGATAATACATATTTTGCAATAAAATATATTACGAAAATGGCAACAAATGTGGGAAACTCCTGGTGAAAGCAATCCACGCTAAAAAAAGCAGGCACCACAGTCAGAAATATATTAGACAACAAGGGAAAATCCACTCAATCAATGAAGCCACGGTAAAACAGTTTAAAATTTACTTCAAATCTCTATATAATATTTAATCACCTTACCACAAATCATAAGAAGTAGGTAACTGTACACAAATGATCTCTGAATTTTTGAGGAAGTACGCCGCTCCCAAACTTAATAGAGAATCAGCTCTTGAGTTAGAAGCACCAGAGGCTAGAAGCACCAAAGCAGAATTTGACAAGGCACTTAAAGACATGAAGCTCGGCAAATGCCCAGGTCTTGACGGTATTCATCTCCAATATTACAAAACATTTAGTGAATCTCTCAAACCATATTTTCTGTCTGCTTTCCGTACCTTTCAAAATGCATCTCAACCATCCCCCTTGCTACTAGAAGCACACATAACAGTAATCCCTAGGGAACAGAAAGGCGAATCTCAGGTATCGAACTTTATACCTAGCTCTCTCAAAAATGTAGATGTAAAAATGTATGCAAAAATACTAGAAAATAGAATACTCCCTCTGTTTCCCTCCTTTATATCCCTTGATCAGGTAGGTTTTATGCCTGGAAGAGAGGGACGCGACAACTCAACAAAAGCCATAAACATCCATCACTGGCTATCGTCCCAATCTAAACAGGGCTTTTTCCTCTCCCTCGATGCTGAGAAGGCGTTTTCGACAGAGTGGCCTGGGACATAAAGGAAACTGTCCTAGCTACAATGGGTTTCCTACCTAAAATGAATGCATATATCTGAGCCCTATACATAGCTCCTATGGCAAGAGTACGAGTTAATGGCCAATTTTCGGATGCCTTCCAATTATATATTGGGACTAACAGGGCTGACCTCTCTCTCCCCTACTTTTCGTTCTCACCCTTGAACCTCTACTGAATGAAATTAGAGCTAACCCAGATATATGAGGGATAGAAATTCATAACCACATATACAAAATAGTGGTTTACGCAGATGACCTCCTTCTTTTTCTTACAGACCCTCATACTTCGATACCCAACCTATTGCATGACCTAAATGTTTTTGAGAAAATATCAAACCTAAAAAGAAACTACTGAAAATTGAATGCCCTTAACCTCCCTGGCGGTATGATTATTTTGGATTTTAGGTGCTAAAAGCGGTACAATTATTTTGCATGAAAATTTGGCGTTTTATATTGTAGTCCTGCAATTCTTAGGAATAACTCTCTTAAATCTGTTCAAACCAGAGTCTAGCAGGTAAAAAAAGACACTACATGCCTTGGGACAAGTCCCTTATTTAAAAAAATTCAAAATAAAACTGTCCCACGGAGTCTTCTTCTTCTTCTCGCGATCCGACGGACCGAAAAAGAAAAAAAAAGCCACACGCCGCCTATGATCTGCCTCCATGGGAGGCACTCACCATAATGACCGGCCTCTCAGGTGACAGTTCTTTTATAACTGAGGGTGGGGCCACATGATGACATCACCAGGTGGCCCTGCCCCCCTCTGATGCACAGGGACATCCCTATGGCTTTCCTGTAGCGACAGAGGGGGTGGGGCCACCTGGATACGTAATAGTTTGATCGGTGGGTATGCCCCACCATTAGAATACCGCCCTTCATCCACCCACTTCTAATGATGGGCACACATGCACCATTTTTTTTTAACTGTGGTGCTGAAATCACCTCCGACATCGCAGGAGTCAGGGCTTTACGTCTCATAGGAGAAAATGCTGTTGCTGTCAAGATAAATAAACCCATGCTGCAGCTGAATGGCATACCTGCTAAGATGATGGTTAACAACAAAGAAAAACAACAAAAAACAAAGTAACATTACAGTATAACAGCAAGCCCTTGTACACACGGTGGGACATTCCGATCACCAAATCTGTAGGATAATTTCCGACGGATTTAGTCCGGAACTGGTGTTGCATACACACGGTCAGAATTTACGGTCGACAAGAACATGGTGACGTAAACCGCATATGACGGGACTAGAAAAGGGAAGTTCAGCACCACGTGCAGCACCCGTTTGGGCTCCTTCTGCTGATCTTGTGTTGATCGTGTGTTAGTAGAAGTTTGGTTAGAGACGATTTGCGCTTTTCAGATTTGTGCTTCAGATCGTTACTGCTCTTCAGTTTGTGCTTGTGGGTGCGTATCTGCTTATCAGTGCGTGTAGTCAGTTCACATTTGTTGGTCATTGTGGACTATATCTTGGTATAGTATGCTTTGATATTCTGTGCTTATTGTCCGCTCGTTTCTGGTTTTCAGTTCGTTCTTTCAGGCCTTACTGTTTATTGGTACTTTCTGTTGTCCGTTCTGACCAGCCAGCCATTTTGAAGCCATGTTTCGTGTACGTACTCGTCGTAGAGTTCGTGCTGTGCAGGGCCTTGGTTTTGGGCTTTTATCTTTGACACAAGCCCAGTCCATGAACAGGGCGAAGAGGGCAAGGCCTTTGCTTCGTGAGATCTGGTAGAATAATCCTGATGATTTCAAGAATTATCTCAGGATGACGGACCCCGTTTTTCACCATCTGCTGGCTTTGCTATCCCCTTATATCAGCAGGCAGGATACCTGCATGCGGCAAGCCATCGCTCCGGAGCAGAGGCTTATCACCACGTTGCAGTACTTGGCGACAGGAAGAAGTCTTCAGGACCTGAAGTTCTCAACAGGCATCTCCCCACAAGCTCTGGGAATCATTATTCCAGAGACCTGTTCTGCCATCATACAGGTCTTGCAGAAGGACTATATTAAGGTAAGTTTTCTCCTTTAACATCACATGGGGGGTGAGGAATCTGATAAGGGGACCTTATACTTTTGGCTTTAAATACTAATTTTCACAAATGTTATACTGATCTTGGGCAAAAATGTTTGTGTCTAATCTGCTTGCAATGTTGATGTGCAAAATGACTATTTTTTTTTCTTGTTTGACTCCACAGTTTCCTTCAGTGTCACAGGAATGGCAGACTGTGGCCTCCCATTTTGCCACCCATTGGGACTTTCCCAATTGTGGAGGAGCAATTAATGGGAAACACGTCCGCATCATCCCACCCCCCAACTTGGGGTCCTACTATTATAATTACAAGGGGTATAATAGTATCGTGATTTTGGCGGTGGTGTCAGCGACATATGACTTCCTGTATTTGGACGTGGGGAAAAATGGCCGGATGTTGGTGTGTTCGTGCAGACAGAGTTCTACTGGCATCTCTAGAGTGGCAGTCTGGGCTTGCCACCTCCAGAGGAGAATGTGGAAGGACTCCGCTTCGTTTTCATCGCGGATGAGGCGTTTGCTCTGGCAAGCCATCTGATACGGCCTTTCCCGATGAGGACTCTCACCCTGGACCAGAGGATCTTTAACCTCCCTGGTGGTATGATTCATTCTAGTTTTAGTTGCTAAAAGCGGTACAATTATTTTGCATGGAAATTTGGCGTTTTATATTGTAGTCCTGTAATTCTAAGGAATAACTCTCTTAAATCTGTTCAAACCAGAGTCTAGCAAACATCCCGGGTATGATAAAGTTTATAATGTAATAAAGAATAATAAAAATTATTCAATAATGTAATCAAATCCTAAAACTCTGAAAAAGGGACACTTTTTGGTTGCTATGGACAATCTCCAAATTTCAGACAGAAAAAACAGTATTTATAATATTAGTGCATGCAGGGCACTGCACAGACCACTAGGGACAAAGGGTGTGTCTCATTTTTTAATACAGTACTGGAATCTGTAAGATTACAGTACTGGTTGTGTTTTGTGTCTTTTTACTTTTTTGAATTTGGCACCGATCTCCGCTCCCGTGCGCCGTAACGTCACAGGGAACGGAGCTCGGTGGCATTCGGCACTGTGTGAATCAAGCGGAGGACAGCTCGATCACACAGCGTGGAGGACATCGCTGGATCCAGGGGACAAGGTAAGTAACTCTCCCTGTGTCCTCCCTGCATCCAGCGATGCGATCCCGAGTCTGGCTCTGGGTTACCGCTTGTGTTAGTAAAATCCCAACCCGAGCCAGACTCGGGATTACCGCTAGGAAGATTAATTTCCAGCTGGCCAGAGCCAGAAGAGTAGTGGAGAACACTTTCGGGATAATGGCCAGCCGGTTCCATCTATTTTTGACTCCAATTCACATGGCGGAATATAAACTCAATAATATTGTGCTTTCGTGCTGCATTTTGCACAATTTTTTGAAGAAACACTCAGCAAACTATGTGGCCTCAGTTGGGCCTGATGCAGACTTACCTGAAAATGCCAACCTGATGGCCCTTGAAGCTGGCCATCCTGGCCTGCCCCCCCAAAGCGCCCGCGAGATCAGAACAAGATATGTGGGGTACGTTGTGGGTGGGGGGGGGGGGCATTGATATGCCAGACAATGTCTGAGAGGCATTTTTTTAATACATTTTTCTTTCAAACTCCAATAATCTTTGTTTTCATTTACTGCTTGGCTTTGTTTTAGGTGTCTCCTAGGTTTTTTTTGTGTTTTTTTGGGGCCTTTTTCTACAACAGTGCAAACCCAATTTCTGTGCGAGATGAGGTGACAGTCTCTTCTTCAGATAATCTTATTATATTGTGGGTCTGCTACACACACACCTTGATTTGTTGTTAATGTATGTAGTGCATTACTGACAAAAATATTGCTAATTTTCAGCACCATGGCAGAAATATGTGGGGTCATGAAAATGGAGTGATTGGGGAAATTTAAAAAGCATTGTGGGTGTTATTTACTAAAGGCAAATCCACTATGCACTACAAGTGCACTGCAAAAGTGCACCTGAAACTGCACTTGAAGTGCAAAGTGGATTTGCCTTTAGTAAATAACACCCATTGTCACAGAAAACAACAACATTACTACAAATACTGCTTTTGCGGATTGAAAAAGGAAGCCACACATTGTTGATAATTTAACTTTTTACTCAAAGCACATTCACATGTGCGTTTAGAAAAGGGTTTTACAACAAACCAACATATTTGGTGTATATAAAACATTATTTTTGGTAACATTTATCTAACTTGTGTAAACAGGCATGTATCAAAGCATAACATACATAACACAGGAACTTACAAAGTTCAACTTTGAAAAGTGAAGACAATATTAGACATGAGTATGTACAAACTGTGTTGATATTGCCTTCATCACATGGGGTGTCACCCTTGTAAAAGCCAAATTTGGAAGATGCACACAAATTGTGAATCAAAAAGTGGCCATATTCCTCCTGATCTCATGCCTAATGTCAACATGTGCCCCATCATGGGGTATCAATGTACGTGTTTTGGGGGTGCAACCCCTTCATCTCAGTCACTTTAGTAGCAAGGAAAGGGTTGCACCCACAAAACGCGTACATTGAACCCCCATGATGGAAGATAGCACATGTTGACACACTGTGTGCATCTTCCAAATTTGACTTTTCTAAAAATATAAAAGTGTTTTGGAAAAATTAAAATGGATGCTAGCTAGTTTTGGGTCTTTCAGATTCTTCTTAAAACATCAATGATGTTCTTCATTTTTTGCTGAACATCATTGATGTTTTTCTTGATATTATATAAAATATAAATCACGATTGCACCCCATCATCTCCCCAATGAGGATCTGGTCACTTTCACTGGTAAAATGCGATTCTTCTTCCACAACATCCACATCACCTAAAAATAAACCCAAAAAAACACAGTGTATTATAAATATGCAGGCATACATTGATTAGCTTACCTGAAGCTGTGGTCTCAGACACTAACCTGTTGTGGTGCCAATTTCACCAATCTCTACAATCTCTCCTTCCTCCTCCTCCTCTGCTTCTGGTGTTGGTATTTCCCCTTCTTTGGGAGGTGTGGGGTCCCTGGTGTCCTCAGACGTCCCGAGTCTTCTCTCCCCTATGAGAATGTAAAAAAGGAACACTTAGCACACAGATATTTGAGGGCAGATATAGGAATATGAAACATTGCTTGGAAGTATCATACAATTGTGTTTTTTGGCAGAGTTCAAAGGTGAAAACATTATTTTTGACACTTTCTAAAGCTGGAATACTTACCTGTTGTGTGAACAAATGTAGTCAAGTGCAACTTGCCAAAACATCGCCTTTGGAGTGGGCTATCGAACGATGTTTATTACTAACGATTTAACCCATGAACATGAAAGTGGCCATTTTCAAACTGTACATTAAATCAAAGCACATGGAGCATTATGCAAGCAATAATAATAATATGAACACACGACAACTACTGACTTTTTTGAAGAACTCACTTGATCCTTCTGTACTGATCGTGCTCCCTCAGTTTCAGGTCTGACCAGCATTTCCTCAGTTGATCCTTGGATTGTCATACCCCAAAATTCTTCTGAAGGCTCTTCACAACTTTAGTCATGATCTTGGCCTTTCTGACATTTGGGTTGGGGTAAGGTCCATACTTCCCATCATAGTCATTCCTCTTCAATATGTCCACCATCTCCAACATCTCTCCAAAAGACTTATTTGAGGCCTTAAATCTTCTCCTCCGGGATTGGGACATTTCAGGCTCCAGGCTTTCCTCGTTCTCCTCCTCGTTAGTGGAATTATCATGCCCCTGCTGTGTCTCCGCCAAGTGCCCCCCCCCACTGCGTCAAAAGAGAAGGGACGGAGAATAGACTAGAAAGAACATCAGGGGCAGGCGGAGTTTCACGCATGCCCACTGTATATAAAATGCAACACCCGTGTGTCGTACATACAATCTGTGAGCAGAGGGAGGAGCTGACGCGCCAATCGTTCAAACGAAGGTACAATTTTAACTTGGTACATCACTAGCCTATACTGCTTCTAGATTGAGGCCTATATTGGGACAAGATTAGGAGAGTTTAGCCTGACATTAGGGTTTGTCTTGTGTTGTGTCTTTCAGAAAATAATATGGATGGGTTTAACGACCACAGCTTTCTCCCCCTGTTCATCGACAAGTAAAGGGACCTGCCCTTTCTGTGGTAAGCTAAACATCCCCACTACAGCAACAAATTAAAGAGGCAGGCAGTGATGGAGAAACTGCTGGAATTTGTGAAGCCGGTGGTCCCCAGGGCAGACATCACATATTTAAGAACGAAAATTGGTGTTCTGAGGAGGACATATCTGAGGGAGAACAGTCTGGTCCAGAAGTCCAAGAAACCCAGCAAAAACAGCATCAGATGACATCTATGTCCCCAGGCTGTGGTTATACAAGAGCCTGCATCTTCTGTCAGACCAGACTGAACCCAGGTCATCACTCTCTGGTCTTCCTTCTATGCTTCCTTCCAGGCTGTGGCTGTGGTGCTGGAGGTGTGGCAGAGGGAGGAGGAGGAGCATGGTCCAAGTCACACAAGTGTGTTGTTTGTGTGATTTGGCCCTTCAACCCCTTATTCAGAGTTTGTATAATTAGCTATTAGTAGTATAGTGTCTGAACAGATCAATATCTAATTATAGCTAAGGGAGACGTATGGTGCGTGCATGGGTTTTAGCGCTACTGTCACCGATCTGAGACAGCCTGGGGGAATGCAGACCCTATCTGATGCTAAAACCTAACTTTGATCACCCGCCCGGGGTAAAACCTTTATTGGGTAAAATACGGCGGGTGCCCTGACGCTATAAAAATAATCTAGATAAAGAGATCTTGACCACATTACATGCATCTCTACTGGTAGAGTTCCATCTGGAATTATTCCCAGTAGTGATAGTTTGGGGGTATTTATTATTTCTGTCCATGATATTGTATTTAAGGTAAAAAACACTTATCCAGTATCTATGGAGCTTGGGACATCACCAAAGCATATGAATAAGGGAGCCATTGGATACAGAACATCGCGGACCTAAGGGTGAGGTATATTTTCCCCAAGCAAATAATTTTTGTGGGGTGTAATGGTTTCTGTGTAGAATAAAATGCTGGGTCAGTTGCTGACAGGGTGAGATAGATACCACAGGTAAGATTTCCAAAGCTCAAGCCCATTCATCTTCATTAAGATCAATCAGGTCTTTTTGCCAATGAATAAGACTTTTAGCTTGTCCATCTACCTTCGCTGTATTTAATAAAATGTGATAAAGCTCTCCTGTTAGTTCTCTTTTGATAAGCTGTACTGAAGTGGCTTTCATTAAGATCTCTGATATATTATATTGTAGTTGGAATGTTAGGGCTTTGTAGATAATGGCGAATCTGAAGATAGTTGCTTTTTGATAGTTAGAAACGTTCTTTCAGTATACTGAAGGGCAATAAGATATCCCCTTCAAATAACCGATAGAGTTAGCCCGACCCTTTTTCATTCCAAAAAATCAGATATTTTATTCAGCTTAGGTAAACAGTAATTCTGCCATATTGGCATATATCTTGTATAACCCTTATTCTGAGTAAGTATGCGTATTGTTTCCCATAGTTTATGGATTAAATAGAAGGTTGGAAATTTTCTCTTCTCATAAGGATGTCTTTCTAACTGCAAAATTATACCAGTCAAAATACCCTGCTTTGAAGAGTTTCCTTTTTTTTAAAGAAACACTGCCTCTACATAGACTGCTATAGAAAAAACACACAACTGCTAATTTTTACATGCAAGAATTAAAGTGTTTGTTACCCTAAACAAAAAAGTGTTATACAGTACAGTTCCTGTACAGTGTAATTTGGTCCCTTGTATCACCTAAAATACCTGACTGATCCTGCTTGGTCCTGTCCCCCCCCCCCCCCCCGTAAACTGACCACTGTTTATCATAGCTGCTGAGCCCTGACACCGTGGTCAGTTTATGTGCCTCTGTAATTTCCTGTCTCTCCTCTGTCCTCCTATCCCCCTCCCTCCCTACCTGCCAGCTAGTGACAGTGCCCCCCTTCCAATCCTCCTGCTGAAATTACATTTAATTTCCCATACAATCCTCTGTGTTTAATATTGTAAGGAGCCCATGTGCCTGTGCTTTATGAAAAAAAAATGCCACAATATACCTGATTTCAGAGCCGCCTCTTTCCTCCTCTCCTACAGATGACGTCAGGCCAGTCATGTGAGCAACGTTCGACGCTCTGAAATCAGATATATAGCTTTAGTTATATTGATAAAAAGCACAGACATTGGAGCTCTTTACATTATTAAACATAGAAAATAAGCTCTGTCACTTAGGTCAGGTGATATCTTGTTGTGCCTCCAGTAAAATAGGCTTGTATGCTGAGAGTTACCACTCTTCCTACTTAGGCTTCTATTTTATGTTTTGCATTTCCATATACAATTATAATAATTGTAATTGGTAAATTTTACTACAATTCCCAGAACTCTAATAAACTGTTGTGTGCTTTTGAAATATAAAATGAAAAAAATATAAAAGCAATATAATACATCAACAAAACTAGTTGACTACAGGGATAAGTGTATCTATGGTAAAATCTGAAATCATTACACTCCTTTTAACATTGCATTTCAGGTATTTCTGAATTTACTGGACTCTGGACTCTGAATGATCTTGAGGCTTGTAAACTTACTTTGTGAAGATCCCTACACATTTACTTTATTGAATTCTCTAACACATTCTCTAACACATATCCACTATGCACTGTGAATAGTCACTGCTGTGGTAAAGAATTCACAGGGCCTGCCTTCTTTACTGCAGAAGTGCTGATGAGAATAGATTCAGGTGGCAGTCAGTACAGGAGTCACTACTTACAGGCAGCAAGGACTGGAATACATAGTGTGAGGGGTTAGCTCGGCAGCGGGTGTGTGTGACCCCCTGGATGGGTTCACAACACAAAGTCAGGCACAGCAGACAGCGGTGTAGGTTCAAAAAACAAAAGATCCGGTTTATTTATGCTCCATGCAGTGATACATATAACAGCCAAACAAAATAAAACAAGAAAATAAATCCTGGTCAGCTTGACCTCTAACTACACACATAGACTCCCTGTCTAACAACTGGGTACAGCCTTGTGCTGTACCAGTCCCTGCCTTTGTTGTAAAGGTTTTGCCACACAGGCGTTAACTCACCGCACAGTACAGGTGACACACTCCCCAGTCTATACAACACAAAACTGGTTCCAGGATGGAGCATCTCCCTATGCATGCTGGGTTTTTTTGTAGAGGCCTTAATGAGCCCACTTACTACAGCTGGGCTCATTAACTCTTCCCCTCTAATTGTAAAAGTCTGCATAAAGCCTGAATCTAGGACACACATATTTCCCATCCTGAATACAACCAGGTGATTTTACCTGCGTGCTGCCACATACCCCCCCCCCCTCTTGTTTCAACCTTGGGGTTGTAACACAAGCAGCCAGACACGCATGTATCCGAAACAAAGCATCCACATTCCCCATTTTAACACCTGGGCGATGCTTAACTGTAAAGTTAAATTTCTGTAGGGCTAGGAACCACCTATTTACTCTTCTATTGGTCTCCTTGTTCTGAGCCATCCGCTTTAAAGGAGCGTGATCAGTCACCAGGTCAAAGTGCCTACCTAGCAGATAGTACCGAAGGGAATCTAGAGCCCACTTCACTGCTAAACATTCCTTCTCAATCGTGGAGTAATTTACCTCATGGGACTTCAACTTCCTGCTGAGGTAAATGACTGGGTGCTCTTCCCCGTTCCAGACCTGGGATAACACTGCTCCTAACCCAACGTCTGATGCATCAGTTTGTACCACAAAGTCCTTAGAGAAGTCTGGTGAGTACAACACTGGCTGGCTACATAAGGCTGTTTTTAAGGACTGAAATGCTTCCTCAGCCTCTGGGGACCATTTAACCATAACCGACTCTTTCCCTTTTGTCAGGTTGGTGAGGGGCACAACCTGAGAAGCAAAATGGGGAATGAATCGTCGATAATAGCCAGCGATTCCCAGAAAGGCTCGTACCTGTTTCTTGCTGTTGGGACGTGGCCAACTCTGTATGGCCTCGACTTTATTGACTTGGGGTTTTATCACCCCCCTCCCAATAGTGTACCCAAGATATTTGGCCTCCTCCTGTCCAATGGTACACTTCTTTGGATTGGCCGTAAACCCAGCTTCCCGGATAGAGTCTAGGACTGCTTGTACTTTTGGCAAATGTGAGACCCAGTCTGTGCTATGGATAATCACATCATCCAGGTAAGCTGCAGCATATTTATGATGGGGCCTCAGAATCTTATCCATTTTCCGCTGGAATGTTGCCGGTGCATTCTGTAACCCAAACGGCATTCTCTTATATTGGAATGCCCCATCTGGGGTTACAAACGCAGTTTTCTCCTTGGCCGACTCGGCCAGGGGAATTTGCCAATACCCTTTGGTGAGATCAAGAGTTGTCATATATCGGGCTGTTCCCAGCCGGTCAATCAACTCATCTATACGTGGCATGGGGTAGGTGTCAAATTTTGTAACTTTATTTAATTGTCTAAAATCGTTACAAAACCGCCAGCTCCCATCAGGTTTGGGCACTAGTACGATAGGACTGGACCAGTCACTCTGGGACTCCTCTATCACACCCAATTCCAGCATCCTTTGAACCTCCCCACATATTGCCTCCCGTCGGGCCTCTGGTATTCTATAAGGTTTTAGTTTTACCCTTTCTCCTGGCGGGGTGATAATGTCATGCTCTACGCCAGATGTTTGTCCCGGAAGCTCAGAGAAAATCTCTTTGTTACGAAGTGCAAACTCTTTAACCTCCTGTTGTTGGGGTTTCGATAAGGTGTCTGCTATTCCAACCTCAGGAACTAAGCAATCAGGCTGTACTTGTGACAAAGTCTCTGCGACTAGGGATTCCCTATCCCTCCAGGCTTTCAGCAGATTGACGTGATAGATCTGCTCCGGCTTTCGCCTTCCTGGCTGTCTAACCCTGTAGTTCACCTCACTCATTTTTTCAATTACTTCATATGGACCTTGCCATTTGGCCAGAAATTTGCTTTCAACCGTAGGGACTAGCACCAAGACCCTATCCCCCGGGGAAAAAGTACGGGTCTTGGCCCCACGGTTGTACACTCTCTGCTGTGCTAACTGCGCTTGGGTTAAATGTTCCTTTACAATTGGCATTACCTGTGCAATTCTATCTTGCATCAGGGCGACATGCTCAATCACACTCCTGTGAGGAGAACTCTCATTTTCCCAAGTTTCCTTGGCGATATCCAGCAGCCCTCTTGGGTGTCTCCCATAGAGCAACTCGAAGGGTGAGAAACCCGTAGAGGATTGGGGTACCTCCCTAATGGCAAACATCAGATAGGGTATTAGACAATCCTAATTCTTTCCATCTCTATCCACCACCTTCTTTAACATTTGTTTTAGGGTTTTGTTGAATCTTTCAACCAACCCATCTGTTTGGGGGTGATACACAGATGTACGCAATTGCTTCACTTTGTACAACTTGCATAATTCTTTCATAACCCGGGACATAAAGGGTGTACCTTGGTCCGTAAGCAGTTCCTTACAAATACCCACGCGGCTAAAAACAAGAGATAGCTCTTTGGCTATGGTTTTGGCCGAGGTATTTCGGAGAGGAATTGCTTCCGGATAACGAGTGGCATAGTCCAATATAACCAAAATGTACTGATGGCCCCTGGCGGACTTCATTATCGGACCTACCAAATCCATTGCGATCCTTATAAAGGGGACCTCAATGATAGGAAGAGGTACCAGCGGGTTACAGAAATGTGGCATAGGTGCCGACTTCTGACACACAGGGCAGGAGGAACAATAATTTTCTATTTCCTTCATGACCCCAGGCCAATAGAATCTCTGCAGTACCCTCTCTCTGGTTTTCTCTGTCCCCAGATGACCTCCCAGAATGTGTCCATGAGCCAATTCTAACACCAACTTCCTGTAAGGTTTGGGCACTACAAGTTGCTCAATGGTTTCTTCTGCCCTTTGAGCCACTCGATATAGCAGGTCCCTTTCCATAGTGAAGTAAGGATAAGGGCAAGTTTTATCTGGGTTCACAAACTCGCCATCTATTTTCACCACATTTTCCCGTGCCTTTATTAGGGTGGGGTCTTTTAACTGTTCTGTGGCAAAATTTTCCCTGTGAACCTCAAGATCCGAAAACTCCACAGACGGCATGTTTTCATCTGAGGATGTTGGCTCCTCCCCAGTTTCTGGAGTTTCCCCCGCCAATACCGACAAGGGAAATTCAGGAGAGTCCTCACCACTCCCAGAGGAATTCTGGTCATCTTCCTGGTTTATAGGGGCACCAATGGGGGCCTCAGGACAATCCCAGAGTTCCCAGAATTTTGGAAAATCCCTTCCCACAATAGCATCATGTGGTAAGTGAGCCACTAACCCCACCTGATGAGAGAGGTTACCTTTGGGGGTCTCAAAAAACACTGAAGTTACAGGATACTCTCGGGTGTCCCCATGCACACAAATAACAGCCACCCTGTTCTTCCCAGAGACCTCTGTAGTAACTAATTCAGCTTTTATCAATGTTACCAGGCTACCTGAATCTAGCAACACATCAACATGTCTACCATTAATACACATTTTACATAAATGTTTCTCAGGTCCCCGAATGGCAGTGCATGCAACTGTCGCAAACAGCGACTGACGTCTCTCCCTTATAAAGTCACATTGCATAGGCTCATCCACAACTGGGCAATTGGCTGCAATATGTCCCTCTTGCCGGCAGCGGTAGCAAATAATCTTTTTCGCTGCCTCTTGCAGCATGGGCTTCCTGGGCTGCTCCCGCCAGACCTTAGGTAGAACTCCCACCCTCTCACTCTCTCCACCCTCACCCCTTGGAGTCATCTTACCCGCCACTGGGGATGATCTGGTCTTAGGGGGGAAAGTCCGTGAGTCCCTGGAAGAGGTGGTCAGGTTCTCTGTAGCCAAGTACCTCTCAACCAGATCCACAAGTTTATCTGCATTTTCTGGGTCTCCATGGCTTACCCATTTTTGGATGGCAGTAGGAAGAGCTCTCAGGAAACGATCCATAACCACACGTTCCACAATGTTTGGTGCAGTCAAAGTCTCTGGCTGCAGCCACTTCCTGCTCAGGTGAATGAGATCATACATTTGAGACCTGGGAGGTTTTCCAACCTGAAAAGTCCAGTTATGCACACGCTGAGCCCGGACGGCCAGGGTGACACCCAGCCGTGCCAATATTTCTGCTTTTAGCACCACATAGTCTTTTGCTTGGTCAGGCTCTAGGTCATAATAAGCTTTCTGCGATTCCCCAGTTAACAGAGGGGCCACCAGTCCAGCCCATTGCTCCTTAGGCCACTTTTCCCTTTCAGCAGTCCTTTCAAATGTGGTCAAAAACACCTCCGGATCATCCTCTCCAGTCATTTTTGTCAGTAAACGGCTCACACCAAAGGATGCGGTATTATTGTAACCACTTGCTTCATTGGTCTGCGGACGTTGCTGTATTAATGTCTCTATTTTCTGTTGAAAATTCTGCTCTTGCTTCTGCAACAGGTCTATGAAGCGGGCTTCAGATCGCTGCTGGGCTTGTTGCTGAGCTTCCAAACTCTGCTGGTGAGCCTTCTGCTGATTTTCCAAACTCTGCTGCAAAGTTGCATTTGTCTGCTGCTGGGCTGCAAGGCTCTGTTGTTGAGCTGCAAGGCTCTTTTGTAAAGCTGCATTTGTTTGCTGCTGATTTGCATTTGCTTGTTGCTGGTTTGCATTTGCTAGAGCCAGCTGTCTCAGTATCTCCTCCATGCTGGCCTTAACAAAAAAAATAAAAAAAGTGCCAAAATTCTCCACCAACTGTGAGGGGTTAGCTCGGCAGCGGGTGTGTGTGACCCCCTGGATGGGTTCACAACACAAAGTCAGGCACAGCAGACAGCGGTGTAGGTTCAAAAAACAAAAGATCCGGTTTATTTATGCTCCATGCAGTGATACATATAACAGCCAAACAAAATAAAACAAGAAAATAAATCCTGGTCAGCTTGACCTCTAACTACACACATAGACTCCCTGTCTAACAACTGGGTACAGCCTTGTGCTGTACCAGTCCCTGCCTTTGTTGTAAAGGTTTTGCCACACAGGCGTTAACTCACCGCACAGTACAGGTGACACACTCCCCAGTCTATACAACACAAAACTGGTTCCAGGATGGAGCATCTCCCTATGCATGCTGGTTTTTTTTGTAGAGGCCTTAATGAGCCCACTTACTACAGCTGGGCTCATTAACTCTTCCCCTCTAATTGTAAAAGTCTGCATAAAGCCTGAATCTAGGACACACATATTTCCCATCCTGAATACAACCAGGTGATTTTACCTGCGTGCTGCCACAATAGAAACTGAAATAGCAGAGGAAAAGTTGAAAAACATGCAGATTCCCTGCAGAGATGGACATTTTTCAACTAAGCATTTACAATAGAATATCATTCTCTGCTCTTCTCAAGACCTCCTACTCTCAAGCTCTCTCATCTCCTCCTCTCATGCTCGTCTTCAGGATTTCTCCAGAGCCTCTCCCATCCTCTGGAACTTGCTAGCTCCACCTGTTCGGCTATCTCCTACTCTTGCTATCTTCAGGCAATCCCTGAAAACTCATCTCTTCAGGAAAGCCTTTCATGTCTCTAACTAATTTTTTACCACTTCCATCAGCTTATTACCCACAGTTACAAACTTTTGTACCACCTGCCCGACCCTATTAGATTGTAAGCTCTTCTGAGCAGGGCCCTCTTAATTCTCTTGTATTTTATTGTATTATAACTGCATTGTCTCCCTTTTATATTGTAAAGTGCTGCGTAAACTGTTGGCGCTATATAAATCCTGTATAATAATAATAATAATAATAAATATTTTGTAAATGCTAAAGGCTCTCTTACTACATGAAAACAAAATTGGAAGATTACATTTGTAAAGACATTACAGTTGTTGGACAGGACAAGATTTTTTGGCCTGTAGCATATTATCTGAGTATACTTAAATAGGCAGTACTTTCACATGTTCCATTATCATTCTCATTAAAGTTGGTTTTACTCTCAACTAAAGTCATTGATACAATGGAAATTTTTATTTCACAGTTCTCAAATTGGTAGATTGAATCTCCTTGCTATTTTTTCTGCTCGTAAACTCATGAAGTTTTCAAATAATTATCTTCATGATGGATCACTCTGTCAGATGTTTATACTGAAATATTACCAGTATTATATTTATGGAAATATGCAAAAATCTATGGTTAAGGAGAATTTCACATCTTTCCACAAATCAACCAAATAATTCAAATTTGTTTATCCATGCTAGTTTGAAGACAAAGAGGAATACAGCGGTGTGCTAAAATATAGATATATGTTTATTAACTAAAAGTTCAGTGCAAAATAATATCAAATATAATTGGTGATATACAAAAAATATCAATTCAAATATCAATTATATTGGTGATACAGTTGATGAGAAATTTACCACAAGCGCTTGTTACAAAATTACCATGTCTCAACACTTCATGACGGCTTAGTAAATACAGTATCTCACAAAGGTGAGTACACCCCTCAACTATTTTATTATATCTTTTCATATGACAACACTGAAGAAATTACACTTTGCTACAATGTAAATTAGTGAGTGTACAGCTTGAATAGCAGTGTAAATTTGCTGTCCCCTCAAAGTAACTGAACACACAGCCATTAATGCCTAAACCGCTGGCAATAAAAGTGAGTACACCCCTAAGTGGGATCAATTAGCCATTTTCCCTCTCTGGTGTCATTTCCTTTGTGTTACAAGATCTCAGGTGTATTAAATTTGGTGTTATGGCTCTCACTCTCTCATACTGCTCACTGGAAGTTTGACATGGCATCTCATGGCAAAGAACTCTCTGAGGATCTGAAAAAAATAATTGTTGCTCTACATAAAGATGGCATATGCTATAAGAAGATTTCTGAGAACCTGAAACTGAGCTGAAGTATGGTGGCCAAGACCATACAGCGGTTTAACAGGACAGGTTTCACGCAGAACAGGCCTCGCCATGGTCAACCAAAGAAGGTACGTGCACGTTGCATTAAATTGGCCTGCATGGCTGTCATCCCAGAAGTATGCCTCTTCTTAAGATGATACACAAGAAAACCTGCAAACCTGAAGACAAGCAGACTAAGGACATGGGTTACTGGAACCATGTCCTGTGGACTGATGAGGCCAAGATAAACTTATTTGGTTCAGATGGTGTCAAGCGTGTGTGGCGGCAACCAGGTGAGGAGTACAAAAACAAGTGTGTCTTGCCTAAAGTCAAGCATGGTGGTGGGAATGTCATAGTCTGGGGCTGCATGAGTGCTGTCTGCACTGGGGAGCTACAGTTCGTTGAGGGAACCATGAATGCCAACATGTACTGTGACATACTGAAGCAGAGCATGATCCCCTCCTGAGCCGCAGGGCAGTATTCCAACATAACAATCCCAAGCACACCTCCAAGACAACCACTGCTTTGCTAAAAAGCTGAGGGTAAAGGTGATGGACTGGCCAAGCATGACTCCAGACCTAAACCCTATTGAGCATCTGTGGGACATCCTCAAATGGAAGGTGGAGGAGCACAAGGTCTGTAACCTCCACAGCTCTGTGATGTTGTCATGGAGGAGTTGAAGAGGACTCCAGAGACAACCTGTAAAGCTCTGGTGAACTCCATGCCCCAGAGGGTTAAGGCAGTGCTGTAAAATAATGGTGACACTTTGGGCCCAATCTGGACATTTTCGCTTAGAGGTGTACTCACTTTTGTTGCCAGCGGTTTAGACATTAATGGCTGTGTTGAGTTATTTTGAGGGGACAGTGAACTGTTTACACTGTTATATAAGCTGTACACTCACTTCTTTTCATTGTAGCAAAGTATAATTTCTTCAGTGTTGTCACATGGAAAGATATAATAAAATGTTTACAAAAATTTGAGGGGTGTACTCACTTTTGTGAGATACTGTAGCTTTCCATGGCTTCAGGTCTATAAAAATAACCAGGTGTCGATTTTAACACATTGTGATTTGTTCTCAAACAAACAGATCTACAAGTTTAAACCTCTTTTAAGGTATATGGACAATTTTGTTAACCATATACAAACTTGTTAATTTAACCAATACTTATTTTAAGTAAAGAAAAATTTAGAATGGATCTATGGTTCAACACATACTATAACTAATTCAATTATAAGATTTTGAAGTCAGTTTTGTTGAGATATAAAAAGAAATATATCTCTCTTTGTTTAAAAGAGGAAAAAAGTCATACTGCAGTTAGAATTCATTTCACTCCAAAAGTAAATCTACCAAAATAAACTGGGTTGGTCAAGCATATGCTCAAACAAATTCCATTACCAAAAAGTTAAAAATATAAATTAATACTTTACCAGAGAGTTAAGAAATCTGTTGTTTTGAGAGATATCATCTGTGTGTCCCAAAGGACGTCTCTACCACTCCTACATTTCTCTGTTCTCTCCTCGTCCTACTGCTCTCTCCCCTTCCATTGTTCCAATTTCACCCCTTCGCTATCATGTGTATACACTCAATATTCTCCCTAGAATGTGGGTGTGTATTTGCCTTACACGCAACTTATTCCATCAATTGACATGATGTTTACCATGTAACCATGGCAACATTATCTAGGAAGCCATTTTGGATTTTAACATAATCATCCCCAGGGTGCGGTGTTGTATTGGGAATTAAAATAAAAATAAAAATAAAAAATAAATTGCTGTACTAAAAAGTGAACCATTCCATATGACAAGGTACTACAATAAATAAATAAATATTAGAATACCCCAATCAGAATAAATCAAAAAATGTCCATATACAGTGGGACAGTGAGAATAATGAAAAATATAAGGAAACTATAATGAAAGTGAAGATAAACTGCTCAGTCCACCTCAAAAAAACACAGGTGCAAATGCTCATCAACGTTCACTTTAAACAACTTTGAAGGAGGGAAGGTCTGTAAGTGAGGGTCCTTACCAGAGAAAGTGGACTCCCTCACGAGCGGAGTCACAAACGCAAGCAGATTGAGCCCTCTGCAGGGACAGATGGATCTCTGGAGTCTCGAGTCCGACTGGCGGCTTTCGAAGGTGGACGAGGAAGCACAGCTGTGGGAGGCAGTGTAGAGATGAGCTAACTGATAGACTCGTCAATCCCTGATGTATCCGGCATCTTCCGCTGATGGACAGGGAATCACTCCAATGAGAGGCGGTACAACAAAAGTACTCGGCCAGTAAATCCAACAATCTGAAAGAAATACACTCGGGCTCAGAGCCATGAGTGTAAAAAGAAAAAAAAATTAACTCCAATTGTGAAGTAACGCTTTAAAAAGAAGCCTTTAATGCTTTAAAAAGACAAGCGGTATTAACCGCAATATGTCCTAGTACAAAAGATGCACAAACATAGATATAAAAAAGCCGGCAATATTAAAAACAAAAGCAAAAGCGAACGCATGTAATGCATTAAGGTGAAAAACATTGAGGGTTTACGACCCCTTTAAAATACAAATATTAATGTCCATAAATTGTGCATAATAATCCCCACACCAAGTGAAGAAATCTTTTATATTTGGCAAATGTTCTTCCAGTAGTGCACCAACTCACAGGACCACCGCCACAAAACATTTGCACTCACCGCCAGTCCAGTGACCTCTAAAATATGAATGGTCATTAAGCACTGTGGGATTAGCCATATACACCTCCTAATCAATTACACCAATCCTTAGTAGATCTTTGAGATATCATCCTATCATCTTTTAAATGCTCCAGGAACACCGCAAAATCAGATTACCAAAGAAATGTAAACTAAGTGTAGTTTTTTATTATACCAGAGAAAAAGCATAATCATATTCAACTCACTTTTAAAAGTGCCCAGCCTCGGCACCAATATAAACAGCCTTGCTAGGAACTTGCACCGCCATGTACCAGATTAGGAAGTAGGAATGAGCTTCGTGTTCGAGTCGAACATACGTTCGACTCGAACATCGGCTGTTCGTCCGTTCGGCGAAGTCCGAACATTTTGGTCCGTTCGCGCCAAATTCGTGTGGCGCTCACGGCCCACAATGCACTGCGATGGCGCAGTGCATTGCTGGCTCATGATTGGCCAAGCATGCACTGTGACCCCGCATGCTTGGCCAATCGCAGCGCCAGCAGCGAGGAGAGCCATGATTGGCCACAGGCAGGATGCCTGTGGCCAATCATAGCTCAGGCTGTGTAGTGCACGCCCCACACTATATAAGGCCGCCAGCTCAGGCTGTGTAGTGCACGCCCCACACTATTTTCAATCTTGTTGTTGGGTAGTGGTTGTTGTCTGCGTGCCCTGACCGCAGTATACACCGCTATATTCACCTCACCTATATAGCTAGTGATCTATCTTTTATAATAGAGCTTGCAGTCAGTAGTGTTAGGAGCTTGTGCGTGCTGTCTGCGTGCTCTGTACCCAGTACATACCGCTATATCCACCTACATAGCTCTTCTCTATTTGAGACCACTTGCCATCTGCAGGAGTTAATGGAAGTTCTGTGTGCCTCCAGCACAGCACAGTATACATCTGTATATACCCCTTTATCTCTGGTGTTCTATAATAAAGGCATCTACAGGAGTTAGTGGGTGTTGTGTGCCTCTAGCACAATATACACTACCCAACTGCTTTTTTACCCAACTCCCTTCAGGCCATTACCATGTCTGGAAGGCCAGCAAGGAGAGGCAGACAGGCGCGAGCCGATAAAAGAGGGCAAGCAGGCTCTGTGTCTAGAGACAACAGTGCTGGTCGTGGACGCGGTGCATTGTCATCAGCACGTGGCCATGGGACACGCTTGTCCTTCTTTTCGGCAGCTAGACATGTTGAGCCGCAACATGCCAACGACTTGGTAGAGTGGATGACCAAGCCCTCTTCATCCTCCTCATCCTCTCTCACCCAGTCTCAGGGTACTAGCAAAGCAGCTGCCAGCGCATCGTCTTCCCTCCTCTCAATGTCATCATCAGTGACTCCTTCCCTAGACCCACTACATCCTTCTGAGGAGTCTCCTGAACTCTTTGAGCACAGTGTTGGGTACATGCTCCAGGAGGATTCCCAGTGTTTTGTGGGCTCTGATGATGACACTCAGCTAGAGGAAGGCAGTAGCGTGAGCGCAGAGAGAGGGGATGCTCAAGAAGGACAGCAATCTGGCAGTCATGTTCCACAAGCTGCAGCATACTGCCAGGTTTGCTACAGCAATGAAGAGGGAGGGGATGATGAGGGCACTGACTCCATGTGGGTGCCTGGAAGGAGAGAGGAGGAGGAGGAGGCACATGTCCAAGGAGGCAGGATGCCCTCCGGGGGCCAGCTTAGGGGCAGCACACCGACTGAATCACACCGCAGAGCTCCGCCTGTGCAGGGCGCTGCCTCTGCGCGTTATTCTAAAAGTTCTTTGGTGTGGGACTTTTTTGAGACGAGTGCATCAGATCGCACCACTGCTATTTGCAACATATGTCTCAAGCGTATCTCGCGTGGCCAAAACATCAGCCGCTTGGGCACCACATGCTTGACCAGACATATGTTGACCTGCCATGCAGCTCGTTGGCAAGCGTACCTCAAAGACCCACACCAAAGAACAAAGCGGACCTCTCCTTGCTCCTCATCAGCTGGCATCTCCAACCCCACTAGACCTTCAGTCCTCTCTGAAACCTGCTCTGAGAGGAATGAAGGTGTAGAATTAGGTGTGTCACAGCCAAGTGCTTCCGGGAACTCTGCTAGCGGTACACCCACATCCGATTATAGCAGGCAAATGTCCCTGCCCCAGCTGCTGGACCGGCGAAAGAAGTTCACTCCCAGCCATCCACATGCCCAGCGGTTGAATGCTAGCTTGGCTAAATTGCTAGCACTTCAACTTCTGCCTTTTCAGTTGGTAGACTCAGCCCCCTTCCGTGAGTTTGTACAATGTGCGGTTCCTCAGTGGCAGGTCCCCAAACGCCACTTTTTCTCACGGAAGGCGATTCCGGCTCTCTACCGGCATGTGGAAGGCAATGTCCTTGCCTCGCTGGACAGGGCGGTCAGCGGTAAGGTGCATATTACCACTGACTCATGGTCCAGCAGGCATGGACAGGGACGTTACCTGTCTTTCACGGCCCATTGGGTCACTCTTCTGGCAGCTGGGAAGGATGCAGGACAAGGTGCAGTAGTGTTGGAGGTTGTTCCGCCACCACGCCTCCAAAATGCTACTATTGGTTGTGACACACCTCTCTCCTCCACCCCCTCCTCTTCTTCTTCCTCCATGGCCTCTTCCAGTGCTCTGTCCTCAGACCCAGCGGTGCTTCGTAGGCGTTCCAGGGGCTACGCAAGTACGCAGGCAAAACGATGCCATGCCGTGCTTGCGCTGGTTTGTTTGGGGGACAGGGACAACTGACCCATGTGCCCTGTGTAGCTCACGTCCTTAACCTGGTGGTGCAGCGGTTCTTGGGCAGGTACCCCGGCTTACAGGATGTCCTGAAGCAGGCCAGGAAAGTCTGTGTGCATTTCCGCCGATCATTTAATGCCTGTGCTCGGCTGGCTGAGCTCCAAAAGGAGTTGAACCTGCCCAAGAACCGCCTTATATGTGACATGCCCACCAGATGGAACTCAACGTTGGCCATGCTGCAGCGGCTGCACACGCAGCAGAGGGCCATCAATGAGTACCTGTGCGACTACGGCACCAGGACAGGGTTAGGGGAGCTCAGTTTTTTCTCACCACGCCAGTGGGGCATGATCAGGGATGCATGCACTGTCCTGTCACCGTTTGAGGCCACAAGGATGGTGAGCAGTGACAGTGCATGCATCAGTGTCCACCTCTTGGAGCATACGCTGCATGGAATAATGGACAGGGCACTTGAGGCAGAACAGAGGCAGGAAGAGGAGGACTTCCTTGCCTCTCAAGGCCCCCTTTATCCAGACAGTGTTCCTGCTGTGCCACCCATCACACAGGAAGAGGATGAGGAGGAGGAAGAGGAGGAGGAGGAGGATGATTGTGTCAGCATGGAGGTGGAGGCTGGCACTCAGCATCAGCAGCAGCAGCAGCAGTCTTGTAGGGATGATTTACAGTCCCAAGAAACACATGGACTTGTACGTGGCTGGGAGGAGGTAGCTGCGGATCATGTTGTCCTTAGTGACCCAGAGGACTCCGGACAGAATGCCTCAGCTAACCTACGCTGCATGGCCTCCCTGATCCTGCAAAGCCTGCGGAAGGATCCTTGTATTCTTCGGATCAAGGAGAGGGACCATTACTGGCTGGCCACTCTCCTTGATCCACGGTACAAGGGTAAGGTTGCCGACCTTATCTTGCCATCGCAGAGGGAGCAGAGGATGAGACATCTCCGGGAGGCCTTGCAGAAAGGTCTGTGCAATGCGTTCCCAGAGACTGGGAGGTTACAAACTCCTGGTCCTGGACAACGTGTTGCTGAGGCATCGGTCAGAAGGAGCGGTGGAGAAGGTGGCCGTCTGACTGATGCTTTCAGACAATTTTTTAGTCCGCAGCCCCAAGGTATGATCGGTTCCAGCACCCATCGCCAGCGTCTGATTTACATGGTGCAGGAATACCTAGGGGCAAGGTCAGACTTGGACACCTTTCCCACCGAAAATCCTCTGGCTTACTGGGTCTTGAGGATGGATCACTGGCCAGAGCTTGCACAGTATGCAATTGAGCTACTGGCCTGTCCTGCATCCAGCGTTCTTTCGGATCGCACCTTCAGTGCTGCTGGTGGCTTTGTTACCGATCACAGGGTGCGCCTGTCCACCGAATCAGTTGATCGACTGACCTTCATCAAGATGAATCAGTCTTGGATCACCCACAGCTACCAAGCACCTGAAGCTGATGTAACAGAATAATTTGTTTTGAAATATCACATCCCTTCAAGACTGCCTATGCTGATGCTGAGTGACTGTCCTGTTATGTTGATTGTCTATCCTCTTCCTCCTCCGCTGATATGTTGGAAGAACATTTCTGGTTCTGGGTGATGCCATCAGCCCAATTTTTCTGCCCCTGTTTAACAGGGACGTTTAAGTACAATTTTTGATGCAATGCTTTGCAGCAGGGCTAATTCCTGCAATAAAACAAGAGTATATGGCAGAGATTGCAGTGTGGTGGCACCAGCACCAGTGCCTAAGGCCCAATTTTTCTGCCCCTGTTTAACAGGGGCGTTTAATTACAATTTTTGATGCAATGCTTTGCAGCAGGGCTAATTCCTGCAATAAAACTAGAGTATATGGAAGAGGTTGCAGTGTGGTGGCACCAGCACCAGTGCCTAAGGCCCAATTTTTCTGCCCCTGTTTAACAGGGGCGTTTAAGTACAATTTTTGATGCAATGCTTTGCAGCAGGGCTAAATCCTGCAATAAAACTAGAGTATATGGAAGAGGTTGCAGTGTGGTGGCACCAGCACCAGTGCCTAAGGCCCAATTTTTCTGCCCCTGTTTAACAGGGGCGTTTAATTACAATTTTTGATGCAATGCTTTGCAGCATGGCTAATTCCTGCAATAAAACTAGAGTATATGGAAGAGGTTGCAGTGTGGTGGCACCAGCACCAGTGCCTAAGGCCCAATTTGTCTGCCCCTGTTTAACAGGGGCGTTTAAGTACAATTTTTGATGCAATGCTTTGCAGCAGGGCTAATTCCTGCAATAAAACTAGAGTATATGGAAGAGGTTGCAGTGTGGTGGCACCAGCACCAGTGCCTAAGGCCCAATTTTTCTGCCCCTGTTTAACAGGGGCGTTTAATTACAATTTTTGATGCAATGCTTTGCAGCAGGGCTAATTCCTGCAATAAAACTAGAGTATATGGGCTAAAACTGTCACCCTCGGAAGCGGACCTGCATGGACGCTTGCTGAGGTAGCTCTCTCATCAGCCCAGCTACACAGGCACAAAAGGGGGACAATCCGCACCCATCCGATGGGGAGATCGAGGGCCACCCGATCAACGACTAGCAGGGGACCCTCCGCCGTCCCTCCGGGGCCCGCAGCGGACCTCCGGACGTACTTTTCGCCGCCAGACGCTCCGGCCGGCGGGCCTCCCAAGATGGCGCCGACCGCGTCGGAGGTGACGCGCCAGGCCCCATCCCCGGCCTCGAGTATGAGGAGCGGACATCAAGCGGAGATCGGGGCGGACGGGACGCCTCCTCCATCCAGCGCAGCGGACCGGACCCCCGCAGCGGTGAGTGACACCCCGCTCCCGCCCGTGTATCAGCCCACCAGCCTAGGCCCGAGGCCTACTGCGAGGCCCCTCAATCCGGGCGCATGTGAACCCATCCCCCCACAGCATACAGAGCAGCGCGCGGCCCTGAGGGATCTGAGCCCGCTGCGCTGGGGCCAGAGGTCCCCTCCACGCAGGGCGGCCAACTGGGAGCAGGACAGCGGGGAGGCCTGGGGGATGGCAGGAGGCCGCACCAGGCTGGATCAGAACTCGGGGTACCTGGAGCATGAACCCCCTTCCCCTCCTACGGACACGCAATGCACGGGGAACCTCCCTAGGCTGCTGCGGGCGACATCGGACCCCCTCCTCCCCACTAGTTCACTGGGGTCCCCCCCCTTCCATTGAGGACACTGACTTCCCAGCCCTCCCCCCTCCGGGAGACCCACTGCCATGGCCTCGGCGGGGACATGGGGGAGTGGCGGAGCCCCGAATGGACGTAGGGGTCCGGTCCCCACCACCCAAGTCCCAGAGACTGTCCTCCACGTGGGCTCCTGGCCCACAGCGACACCGGAGTGGCTCCCCGGCCCCTGTCGGCTGTAGAACAGGCTTGGACCCGTATCGGGAAGTGAGGCAGGCCCGCACGACTCCCCTGAAGTCACCACCTCCTCAGCCCGGGGTGTGGGACTCTCACATCGGGCCCCCCCCAGACTCACGGGAGGCACACGGACCCCATGGTTCTCCACAGCCGCCCCTTCTGATTCCTACTGGGGATGACCCTGGAGGGCCCCCCCCCGCCCCTACGACCGCAGTGGCAGCAATACCTACAAGCAATCCCCACTAAGGAGGACTTTAAGCAATTGATAGAAGATGTTAAATCAACCTGTCGCTCGGAAATACAAATGTTGCACTCCGGTCTCAAGCACTTAGCGGATCGGGTCGAGATGGCCGAGGAGGAGATACAGGAAACTAAAATCGCGATCCACAGGACCCAAGTACAAGGGGCCGACCATCGAATGCTTCTGAGGGACATGCAGCGTCATGTGGAGGACCTGGATAATAGGGGGCGTCGGCATAACATACGGGTGAGGGGGATTCCAGAGGCGGACGGACCGGAAGATCTCCAGATTATCCTGCAAGAAATATTTAATAACCTTCTTGGGGAACCCCCCACCCAGTTTATTGAAATGGACAGAGCTCACAGGGCATTGCGCTCTAAAGGCGCGACTTCTACCCCCAGGGATGTCATCTGTAGAATCACTTCGTTCCACATCAAAGAGGACATAATGAGACAAGCCCGCCTGGCCCGGGTGGTGAACTTTCGCGACATCCAAGTCCAGCTCTTCCCAGGCCTATCCTGGCTCACACTGCAGAAGCGCAGATTGCTTCAACCGTTGCTCCGCACGTTGCAGGACGCCCATATCCCGTACCGCTGGGGATATCCGTTCGCTCTCACAGCCAAACATCAAGGCAAGACAGCAACCTTGCGGTACCCGGAGGATCTCCACTCCTTTTGTGAGGATCTGGGGCTTCATCCCCCCCAGTTGCCGGACTGGGATCTCGTGGCTGCCCAGCCTTCCGCACCCGCCCTGTGGCAGAAGGTCCCCTCCCGCCAACGCCCTCGCAACCGGGAGGCACCTAAGAAAATGGCCCGCCAAGGAAAGGGCTGAGGCTATGTAAGGCGGCAATCTTTGTGTACTCTCTTTTTTCTCCTTTTTTGATCCCGTAGGCCCGCGGGGCGCAAGGGATCGTGGCCCGTTTTGTTTGTTGGTTGGCCGATGGACTGATGTCCGGACTCTCCGAACTTGCCCTTTTTTTTTCAGCCCCAAGAGTTTCCGTTTTTTATTTGTTTTTTTCTCCCCCTATTAAGTGCCTTCATGTTGAGTTATGTTTTTCTTAAGGCTGATGTATCTGAGAGATTGAGATCATGGGTTTTTCTCAGTCTCTGAGTCACCCCCCTTCTACCCGGATGCATTGGTGTTACATCCGGGATTTTGGGAACTGCCTGGAGACTGTCGTCGCAGGGGCGTTTCCTCAGCTCCCCCCCACCTTATGTCAACGGCCTTATCTACGCCTCCTGATGGGGGGTACTGGACTCCCATGCGGCCGCCAGGCCCGACCCACGGGTTCGGGTTCTGGTGGCCCCCTGGGAATCCGATTGGACCTGAGCGATCTGCCTGTTCATGGTCTCCTATGGCTTAATTTTGTAATGTACAGTGGTTGTCTATTTGCTGTGTATACCTTTATTTGCGATACTAACCTCTTCTCTCTCTCTCCTTTTCTACTTTTCCCTTTCCCTCTCCCCTCCCTGTTCTCTCACCGTGTCGTGGCAGGTGGGCAACGTGGAGCCCTTTCTCCGGAACGAGCAACCTCCTGGCTCCTGGCGGTCATCCTACAAGGTGGAATATGGGTAAGTCCCCGCTTATACTGTTACCCCCCTGACATGACTAATGGCTAAGATTTTATCCCTTAATGTCCATGGACTGAATTCTAACGGGAAACGGCATCTGGCACTTAGGGAATTCAGGCAGTCAGGAGCGGATATAGTCTTTGTCCAGGAGACACACTTTGATAAGGGGGGGTCCTTTGCTTTCGCCTCTAGATATTTTCCCTTAGCTTACCTATCCTCGGGCCCTCACAGGAAGGCCGGCGTGGCCATCCTGATACGTCGCGGAGCCCCATTTACCTACCTCGATCACTATGGTGATCCCGGGGGAGGCTTCTTGATTCTTAAGGGCAAATGGGGTTCACAGCCGATCACTCTATGCACCCTGTACGCCCCCAATGTCCGCCAACATAGCTTTCTTTCCAAACTCCTGTCCCGTCTGTTCAAGTCGGATCATGGTTACTTAGTGGTGGGGGGTGATTTTAACCTGGCTCACTCCGCCATTGCGGACCGTTTGGCGACAACGACCCGACCTCCCTCTGCTAAAGCTCTTAGGGATTCAAAACTATTCCGCCAGCTGACCCGTAGGCACGCTCTTTTTGACGTCTGGCGGGCCCTTCACCCGGCGGACCGCCAGTACACGTTCTACTCGGCCCCGCACCAGTTGCACTCCCGCATAGACTACTTCTTTACTAACAATTCAACGCTGAGAGTGGCCCGCCGAGCCCATATCCTGCCGATCTCATGGTCGGACCACGCGCCGATCCTGTTAACACTAGATCTAGCGGCCCCTGTAATTAGACCCTACAATTGGAAACTTAACACCTTTCTCCTACAACATTCCCCCTCACAGGCGGAAATGGCCTCAACCCTGAAACTCTACTTCACTGAGAACGCGACCCCGGACGTTACTCTCCCCACTTTGTGGGAGGCCCATAAGGCGGTCATCCGCGGAAAGTGCATGGCTCTTTCTTCTGCTTTAAAGAGGGATGCAGGGGCCGCTAAACTGCGGACGGAAAGGGAACTGGGGCAGTTAGAAAGGGATATGCAGGCTTCTCCTTCGCTGCGACTTCTCCGGAAGATCACTAGGCTTCGCATGGTGCTTAAGGACCTCGCGCTTCGCCGGGTAGAAAAGGCCATTCTGCGGGTTAAGCAGCTATATTACGACAGGGGCAACAAGGCACACTCTCTTTTGGTGAGGAAACTTAACGATAAAACCCTCCTATCCACTCCACATCAGATTAAAACTAAAAACAACACCGTAGTCTCTCACCCTAAGGA
The DNA here is from genome assembly GCF_037356315.1 of Lithobates pipiens. Lineage (NCBI taxonomy): Eukaryota > Metazoa > Chordata > Amphibia > Anura > Ranidae > Lithobates > Lithobates pipiens. The sequence goes on along the minus strand of NW_027507785.1, from coordinate 236,843,460 downwards.
GATTTTTATGCAGAGTTATACAATAGTGACGACATACCCAGTGCTCCCTTGTCGGAGGAGCTCTCCCAGCGCATGCGCCAATACTTGACGGACAGTGGGATCCCCCGTATCCGAGACCTGGATCTGGCCTCCCTGAATATGCCCATCACGGAGGAGGAAATAGAGCTGACCGTCAAGTCGCTACCGGCTCATAAATCCCCGGGCCCGGACGGTTTACCCTACGAATACTACAAAACGTTTCTGCCCCTTCTGCTTCCTTACTTGAGCAGACTGTTTAATGCGTTTCTCTTAAATACCCCGGTCCCTTCCGATATGCAACGCTCCTTCATCACCCTGATACCCAAGCCCGATAAGGACCCCATTCTCTGTGCCAATTATAGGCCCATTGCACTCCTAAATACAGATCTAAAGATCTTTACGAAGCTCCTCTCCCTCCGGCTCAATAGGGTTCTCCCCTCCCTCATCCATAAAGATCAGGTGGGATTTGTCCCTCTTCGCCAAGCCGGCAACAATACCAGAAGGGTCATAGATTTAGTTGACGTGGCGAATAGGGGGGGCACCCCGTCTTTGCTTCTGAGTTTAGATGCGGAAAAGGCATTTGATAGACTGGGGTGGCCCTTCCTGTTCGCTACGTTGCAGCACATGGGGATGAGGGGACCGTTTCTGCGGGCCATACGCCACCTTTATTCCAACCCGTCCTCCCAGGTTAAAACCCCCTTCGCCACATCCTCGGCGTTCTCGGTATCCAATGGCACGCGCCAGGGCTGCCCCCTATCGCCTTTACTATTTGCTATCTGTGTGGAACCCCTGGCGGAGTCCATTCGGCGGAACCCGGATATCAGGGGCGTCCCGGTTCGGGACAGGGAATTTAAGGTGTCCCTGTTCGCGGACGATGTCATTCTCACCCTGACCCAGCCCAGAATATCCCTGCCTAACCTACATAGGGAGTTGGACCGCTACAGCGCCCTATCGGGCTATAAAATTAATGCATCCAAATCGGAAGCCCTACCGGTAAATATCCCGCCCCAGGAAGTTGAACATCTCCGAACCACCTTTCCGTACCACTGGAAAACCGATTCCCTGAAATACTTGGGGGTTCATATAACCCCGACCTTTGAATCTCTGTATCAGGCAAACTTCCCGCCCCTATATGGTGTTATTAGGCAATTACTTTCCCAATGGCGGAAGCACCAGATCTCCCTCTTTGGTAGGATAGCTTCGGTGAAAATGACGATTCTCCCGAAGCTCCTCTACCTTTTCCAGACCCTTCCTATCCCAGTACCATATCACCACCTGAGAAAATTACAGGCGGACCTGCTTGATTTTACGTGGAATTACAAGCGTCATAGAATCCCCCGCTCGGTCATGACAGCCTCTCGCTCGGCCGGGGGACTGGCGTTTCCGGATCTTGTAAAGTACTTCCAGGCAGCTCAGCTCCGGGCAGTGACCTCTTGGTTCACCCAGAGGTCGTACAACAGGTGGACGGAAATTGAGAAGCTCTGGATGGCTCCAGTGCATCCTAATAGTATGCTATGGAGCGCCCCAGCGTTGACTCCCCGGACCCAGCTGCTAGGATCTATGTCCCATCTACAGGGCCTATGGCGCAAGCTTACTAAGATCTATGTCTTGTCCTCGGACAAATCGCTCCTGACGTCCTTCCTGTACCACCCTAAGATGCCAGACAGTCTGACGTATGCGATGTCCCACCCCTGGTCGTCCCAAAACCTCTTCCAACTGGGGACCTTAGTGGACCCCAGATCACGGAGAATGTTGTCTTATGCTGATCTTCAGTCCAAATTTGACCTCCCGAGACAGAGCTTCTACAGCTATCTGCAGATACGGCACTTTGCCCAGACCATATCCTCTGACTTGCGATTCTCCCCTCCCTCCGCTTTTGAGACCATAATCCTAGAGGGCATGGCCCAAAGAGGATTGATATCAGCTATATATAAAATCCTTAATGCACCCCCGTTAACTTCGGCATGCAGACATGCTTACATGCTCAAGTGGGAGGAACAGCTGGGGGAGGAGCTAACGGATGAGCAATGGCAGACGATATGGTCCCAGGCCTCGAAAAGCTCTCTATGCACACTCTACAGGGAGAACGCGTACAAAATTTTGTTTTTCTGGTACATGACCCCAGACGTCCTTCACGCCATTTACCCTACTACCTCTGACAGATGCTGGAGGTGCTTGACCCACAAGGGCACGTTGTTCCACATTTTCTGGCAATGTCCCCTGGTGGTTCCCTTCTGGGAGGGGGTCCGGCGCCTTTTGTCGGATCTCTTGGACCGGCGGGTGGTCCTGGATCCTAAGACCTTCTTGTTGGGCATCCCTTTCCCTAAATTGACGAAGTCCCGCAAGACATTGTCACGACATATCCTGACAGCGGCGAGATGCCTAATAGCACTACATTGGAAAAGGGCACTGCCCCCCGCTCTCGGAGCACTCCATGCTAGAGTTCAGGACGTGGAGTTGATGGAGAGGATGACCGCCAGGATACGGGACAGGCTTGAGGCCCATGATGTGGTCTGGAGCCCATGGAACCTACGGGAGCTCCGGAGGTGAAAATGCCGCAGGGACCACACACGGTGACTATACCCCCTACCTTTCCTTACCCCTCCTTCCCCACGTTCCCCTATCCCTCCTTTTTCTTTTCTCTTCTCTTTATCTCCTTTGCTATTCTCTCTCTCATCCTCCTTACCCCTCTTACTTCCTATCCTTCTCGTCACTCCTCTTGTTCTTCCTCTCTCTCTACTGCTTGGTACTCCTATATCTCTCTGCCAGTCTCTTTCACCCTTTTCCTCATGGCTGGTGTTCCTATGTGCCTTGCTGCTCCTCTAGCACACTACTTCGTAGATGCTGCTACTCATGAGAGGTTAATACTGTTGGTAGCTGTTTATGATCGGGTGAGGGGCTACCCTACTGGACCCTAAGGTGGGCAACACCACTTGTTGATTAACAGGGTCGGCCCGATTGTTCGCGGGGGGCCCCCCCGGGGCTGGCGGTTGCCGGCCCTGGGGGGCCTACTGGAACGGGCCACTGGTTGGGTGCTCCCTGCAGCCCTCTCTTCTCTGTTCTGACTGTTCTACTATGTTGTAGTAATGCATGACGTGTAATGCACTCTTTGAATATAAATAAATATATTATTTGATTAAAAAAAAACTAGAGTATATGGAAGAGGTTGCAGTGTGGTGGCACCAGCACCAGTGCCTAAGGCCCAATTTTTCTGCCCCTGTTTAACAGGGGCGTTTAAGTACAATTTTTGATGCAAAGCTTTGCAGCAGGGCTAATTCCTGCAATAAAACTAGAGTATATGGAAGAGGTTGCAGTGTGGTGGCACCAGCACCAGTGCCTAAGGCCCAATTTTTCTGCCCCTGTTTAACAGGGGCGTTTAAGTACAATTTTTGATGCAATGCTTTGCAGCAGGGCTAATTCCTGCAATAAAACTAGAGTATATGGAAGAGGTTGCAGTGTGGTGGCACCAGCACCAGTGCCTAAGGCCCAATTTTTCTGCCCCTGTTTAACAGGGGCGTTTAATTACAATTTTTGATGCAATGCTTTGCAGCAGGGCTAATTCCTGCAATAAAACTAGAGTATATGGAAGAGGTTGCAGTGTGGTGGCACCAGCACCAGTGCCTAAGGCCCAATTTTTCTGCCCCTGTTTAACAGGGGCGTTTAAGTACAATTTTTGATGCAATGCTTTGCAGCAGGGCTAATTCCTGCAATAAAAGTAGAGTATATGGGAGAGGTTGCAGTGTGGTGGCACCAGCACCAGTGCCTAAGGCCACATTTTTCTGCCCCTGTTTAACAGGGACATGTAATTACAATTCTTGATATAATATTTCACAGGAGGGCCCCTTCCTGTGCCCACCCAGAGTAACGGTGAGGACTTATAGTGTTGTGGCACCAGCACCACAACCACCAAAGGTCAATTTTTCTACCACTGTTCAACAATGGCATGTAATTACAATTCTTGATATAATCGTTCACAGCAGGGCGCTCCAGCGCCCACCAAGAGTCACTTTGAGGGCTTACAATGTTGTGGCAAAACCAACACCTTGTTCTGCCATTTCTGCAGAGCATATAGGGCAGGCCCCTACTTTCAAACATCCAACTTACAAACATCTCCTACTTGCAAACGGAAGGAGACAACAGCAAATGAGATGAAAAAAGATGGACGACAAAACAAATTATACAGGGGTGATAACCCTTCCATATGTTTTCCAAAAAGCTTAAAAATAGTTTTTTTGACTGGAGCTACACTTTAAAAATGTACCAGTTGAAAATTACAAACAGATTCAACTTAACACAACAAACCTACACAGTCCCTGTCTTGTTTGCACCGCCTATATACTGCTGTCCTGAGTATATAGGGCCTGGGGGCCACACGCATTTCCTTTTTTAAATATGGGTACAGGGTTCCCCTTAATATGCGTACAAGACCCAAATAGGCTGGTAATGGGCAGGGAGGGCTACCCATGCCATTTTTCTCAATGATTTTCAACCATATTGCAGGAACCAGATATAACATTAAAACCGCAAGCAGTTTTAAATGGTAATATTTCCGTTTAATGTCATTTTGTGCAGGGACTGTTTTAAACACGGGAAACACGTGGCACTTCACAGGCATACTACAGACACCCCCCCAGGCACCATATTTAAAGGAATATTTCACTTTTTTTTCACTTTAATCGTCATTAAAATCAGTGCTCCCGCCAAAACTGCAATTTTAAAAAACATTTTAGGCATTGACCCATGTGCCAGGTCCCCGGGAGCCAGGTCCCCAAACCCTTTTTAGGACAGTATCTTGCATATTAGCCGTTAAAATTAGCACTTTTAATTTCGAACGTTCGAGTCCCATAGACTTCAATGGGGTTCTAACGTTCGTACGAATTTGGGGTCCGTTCGAAAGTTCTGGTTGCGAACCAAACCGGGGGGTGTTCGGCTCATCCCTATTAGGAAGCAACTTGTGTTTCAAAGACCAAACGTTCAGGCCTTTATTAAGAATCGGAAGTTCGGGCCAGACGTGACTTCGGGGTCTGTTCTGATTTCACATTCGGCCCGAACTTTCGATTCTTAATAAAAGGATTTCGAACTGGATCACAGAGGACTATGAAACATCCACTACTATTTTAAGGGACCTATTTTCAAGTGGCATTGGCAACCTTTCATAACTGAATGGGTTGCCTTAACACAATGCATGTTAGCATGCAAAGAAGTACCTGTAAATGGCCTCTAAAGCTTGTACAGTATATACAGTACATTAACAACCCTGCTAGTGCCTTCAACTTCTATGCTAATCTCTATGCACTATATCAGCAACACTTCATATGCCTTATTTATCACAGATAAAGCACAATACAATGGCCTCCTTTCTACATCCCTGGCCCAGTGGATATTGAGTTCTGAAGGGGAAACTTTTTGCCATCAAAAAAATGTTTGTTACCAAATATCTGGACCCCCACATGAATAAGTAATGAGTGCATTGTAGCCCTGATTACTCAATCGCATAAAAAATACAAAGAAAAAAATTACATAACATCACTAAAAAGATCCTAATCAAAACAAAAAGAAAAAACATGTTTTATGATGCAAATACATTGTCAATCATGATCAATGATGTTGGTTGATTCGCTAAAACAAAACACAATAATCTGCCAAGATGATGCACTCCCAAAGAACTCACACAACGAATGACAACATCTAAATGCAAATAAAGGGGCAGGGGATATTGGCTGACATAATATGACACATGGAGAAAAAAAATGGCATTTAAATTGCTGTTAAATGGCATTTCATGGTCACTTTCTTCTATTTGTAAACAAACCAGCCAGGAATTTTTCTTCCATGCCAGACCCTTATCATTGATGAGGGATTAATATGGATTTTAAGGGGGCACCCCATGCACAAAGCAAATAAATCATGGGGTCCCCCAAAATCTACACCAGACTGTCAGCCGAGCATATAGCACAGCTGGCCATGAAAGATGGGGCAGTGAGCATGCACACCCTTTCTTGAATCATACCAAGATAATGTAGATGGAAACAAGGGCCTCTTCTCAAAATCCCTGGCCCAATGGATGTAGGGGACTCTTTGGGGATGTCTTATCATTAGACATGTGCACACTGAAATATTTTGTTTCGGAATTTTGTTTTATTCCGAAAAATACATTTGTTTAGTTACTCCCAAAATTAGTTTTTATTTATTTATTTTTTTATAAAAAATTGCATTCGTCCGAAAATCCAAATTAATTAACCACTTGACCACTGGGCACTTAAACACCCTTAATAACCAGACCAATTTTCAGCTTTCGGTGCTCTCGCATTTTGAATGACAATTACTCAGTCATGCAACACTGGACCTATATGAAATTTTTGTCCTTTTTTTCACACAAATAGAGCTTTCTTTTGGTGGTATTTAATCACCGCTGGTTTTTTTTTTTTTTGTGCTATAAAAGAAAAAATACCGAAAATTCTGTAAAAAAACGAATTTTTCTTTGTTTCTGTTAGAAAATTGAGCAGATTAGTAATTTTTTCTTCATAAATTTTGGCCAAAATTTATACTACTACATATCTTTGGTAAAAATAAGTACAAATTGGTGGATATTATTTGGTCTTTGTGAAAGTTATAGAGTCCACAAGCTATGGTGCCAATATCTGAAAATTGATCACACCTGAAGGACTGACGGCCTATTTCAATTCTTGAGACCCTAACATGCCAGAAAAGTACAAATACCCCCCAAATGACCCCTTTTCGGAAAGAAGACATTCCAAGGTATTTAGTAAGAGGCATGATTAGTTTTTTGAAGTTGTCATTTTTTCCCACAATTCTTTGCAAAATCAAGATTCTTTTTACTTTTTTTTTTTCACAAAATTGTCATATTATCAGGTTATTTCTCACACACAGCATATGCATACCACAAATTACACCCCAAAACACATTCTGCTATTACTCCCGAGTATGGTGATACCACATGTGTGAGACTTTTACACAGCGTGGCCACATACAGAGGCCCAACATGCATGGAGCGCCATCAGGTGTTCTGGAGCACCCAGGACAATTCTGACATTTCTCTCCTACATGTAAAAATCATAATTTATTTGCTAGAAAATTACATAGAACTCCAAAACATTATATATGTTTTTTTAGCAAACACCCTGGAGAATACAATGGTGGTCTTTGCAACTTTTTATCTCGCACGGTATTTGCGCAGTAATTTTTCGAATGCTTTTTTTTGGAAAAAAAACTGTTTTGTGCTTAAAAAAAAAAAAAACACAGTAAAGTTAGCCCAATTTTTGCATAATGTGAAAGATGAAGTTACGCTGAGTAAATAGATACCTAATATGTCACTCTTCAAAATTGCACACGCTCGTGGAATGGCGGCAAACGTCGCTACTTAAAAATCCCCATAGGCGACGATTTAAATTTTTTTTACTGGTTATATGTTTTGAGTTACAGAGGAGGTCTAGGGCTAGAATTATTTCTCTCGCTCTAACGTTCGCAGCGATACCTCACATGTGTGGTTTGAACACCGTTTTCATATGTGGGCGGGACTTACGCATGCGTTCGCTTCTGCATGCGAGCACATGGGGACATGGGCGCTTTAAAAAAAACATTTTTTTTTATTGTTCATTTTACTTTATTTATTTTAGTTTGACATTTTTTTCCCCAAAAATAATTTTTTTGATCACTTTTATTCCTATTACAAGGAATGTAAACATCCCTTGTAATAGGAATATGGCATGACAGGTCCTCTTTACAGTGAGATGTGGGGTCAATAAGACCCACATCTCACCTCTAAGCTGGGAAGCCTGAAAAAAAAAAGATTCTGGCTTCGATCGTATTAGCGATTCGGTAGAAGCACCGGAGGGCGGAGGGCGGCGGGAGATGTCTATGGCTGGGTATTGCAGGGTATCACCGACTATAGCTGGGTATCTCAGAGCATGGTGTTGCAGAGTACTGCGTTGCAGAGCATTGCAGGGTATTGGCGGGTGTTGCAGAGCATTGCAGAGTGTTGCAGGGTATTGGCGGGTGTTGCAGAGCATTGCAGAGTGTTGCAGGGTATCGGCGGGGGTTGCAGAGCATTGCAGAGTGTTGCAGGGTATCGGCGGGGGTTGCAGAGCATTGCAGAGTGTTGCAGGGTATCGGCGGGGGTTGCAGAGCATTGCAGAGTGTTGCAGGGTATTGGCGGGTGTTGCAGAGTGTTGCAGGGTATTGCAGAGCGTTGCAGAGTGTTGCAGGGCATTGCGGAGTGTTGCAGGGCATTGCGGAGTGTTGCAGGGCATTGCGGAGTGTTGCAGGGCATTGCGGAGTGTTGCAGGGCAATGCAGAGTGTTGCAGGGCAATGCAGAGTGTTGTAGGGCAATGCAGAGTGTTGCAGGGCATTGCAGAGTATTTGCAGGGAATTGCAGAGTAATGCAGAGTATTTGCAGGGAATTGCAGAGTAATGCAGAGTATTTGCAGGGAATTGCAGAGTAATGCAGAGTATTTGCAGGGAATTGCAGAGTAATGCAGAGTATTTGCAGGGAATTGCAGAGTAATGCAGAGTATTTGCAGGGATTTGAGGGGTTAATTTTCGGTGAGCAGCGATGTGGGCACTGCAGATGCAGCCCACATCGCTGCTGACACCGATCTCTTCCCCCTCCGCTGTACCGATCGGTACAGAGAGGGGGAGGGAGCAACCGGCGTCATAACATGACGCCGGCTTGTTTACAAGTGATCACTCCGTCATTTGACGGAGCGATCACGTGGTAAACGGCCGCGATGAGCGGCCGTTTACCGTGATTCGTGATGCGCCGGGTCCACTGGACCCAGCGGTCACGGATGCTCTCGTGTGCGCGCCCCAGGGGGCGCGCGAGAGCAGAATTCTGGGAGGCCGTTAATTAACGGCCTCTTAGAGTTAAACAACCGCCCTGATGCCGTTAATCGGCAATGGGCGGTTGTTAAGTGGTTAAGGTCGAATCTGTCATTGAAGGCTTATGGTGTCTGTCGAATGTTCTTAGGAAGATTCGACAGAGCAGATAAACTGTATGACTCCATATAGTTTAGCTGCTCCGTCGAATCTTCTTAGAACTTTCGACACACACCATAAGCCAAAGATTCGACATTTGTATGTTTTTTGCTGCTTTGTCGAATCTTTGTTGTTCACGTTGAATGTATATAGTTCAAGCAGAAAATGGACTGGTGATAGTGATCACTTATCAGACAGGTAATCTTTCCTCTCTATGTCGAATCGTTTCTCTGTATGTAGAATAATCCTGGACTAATAGAGTTAAGGTTAGGCACAATCGACCACAGGTTTGATAGACACAGATTGTTATTGTCAACGTAATGTCGAATCTCCTATCTATATCAAACTGTTGTCACAATGAAAATGAAAATAAAGCATTTGTTTATGTCGGATCTTTTGTTTTTTTTCGGATTCTGCACTTTCGTTATTGTTTGTTAAAATGATTTTCAAGAAAGAGGAGGGCTTAAATGGAAATACCGGGTAGTTGCTCACATCAAACCCATGTGTAGTTCCATTCGGCCATGTAATGGATTGGACTATATCGGTACTTGATAATGGAAAAGGCACTGGTAAATTTAAAATCAATATAATATTTAATAAGGATTTAAAACAAAACAAACAATAACAGTATGTCACTTGGAGAGATACAGTAGTATGCGCATCACAGTTGAGGTATTCCTAACGGGTTCTCCATGGGGAACATTCAACCGTAGAAAATGCACAATAAATTTCCTCGACTAGTTTCGCGGGAAAAGGCCCGCTTCTTCAGGAGGATATCTATACAAAAGCATTACAATCATTAGATAATACGTATATATAAAGAAAACAAAAAATGAGCAAGAACAATTATCATGATATTATTGGTTTTACATACATTCCCTATATGTTTAAAAAAGGAGGTCAGCTCACCCCACTTCAAGGAACAGGATGTGGATAAGGATTTTGTTCGGACCTCCTTATCCACATCCTGTTCCTTGAAGTGGGGTGAGCTGACCTCCTTTTTTAAACATATAGGGAATGTATGTAAAACCAATAATATCATGATAATTGTTCTTGCTCATTTTTTGTTTTCTTTATATATACGTATTATCTAATGATTGTAATGCTTTTGTATAGATATCCTCCTGAAGAAGCGGGCCTTTTCCCGCGAAACTAGTCGAGGAAATTTATTGTGCATTTTCTACGGTTGAATGTTCCCCATGGAGAACCCGTTAGGAATACCTCAACTGTGATGCGCATACTACTGTATCTCTCCAAGTGACATACTGTTATTGTTTGTTTTGTTTTAAATCCTTATTAAATATTATATTGATTTTAAATTTACCAGTGCCTTTTCCATTATCAAGTACCGATATAGTCCAATCCATTACATGGCCGAATGGAACTACACATGGGTTTGATGTGAGCAACTACCCGGTATTTCCATTTAAGCCCTCCTCTTTCTTGAAAATTACAAATTCTGGATGATGGTACATTGTATTTATTCATAATGCTTTAAATCAGAGGCGATACTCATAGTATATGATTTGTTAAAATGATAACGAAAATACCTGAAAATCGGACGAAAATGCATTCGGACAAAAATGAATGCACATGTCTGCTTATCATTAGGGATTGGCTGAATGGACCCCTGTTCGGTTTGCACCAGAACTTTCAAACACCGTGAACGTTCGGACCTGAATAACTGACCCCATTAAAGTCAATGGGACCTGAACATCAAAATTCAAAAGTGCCCATTTTGAAGGCTTATATGCAAGTCATTGGGCATACAATGGTTATAGGGGTCCGGGCCCTGCCCTGGGGGACATGTATCAATAAAAAAAAGTTTGTGAAAAACTTCATTTTTTCAAACGAGCAGTGATTTTTTTATTTTTAAAGTGAAAGCATAAAAATGAAAAATTCCTTCCAATATAGTACCTGTAAAGTGACAGATCCGTTCCATTTCTAGCTGCTACAAAAATAATTGCATCTATAAAGCAAAAAAATTGCAATTTTTTCTGCAAGCTGCCTTTATTTTGCTAAGCAACAGCTGGGCAGCCAGTGTGTATGATGAGACCACAATGTAGTGCACTGGGAACAAGATTAGAGATTTTTTGGATACATTCTGGTGTCACTTTGACTTTGGATAGAAGTAACGGGTGCGTAAAAATTGGGCTTTGGGTGTCGTGGTGCCTTCCCACCATAACCCTATAGAGGTAATTTTGATGAAAGCAAGAATTGGCCTTGCTGTAAAAAATTTAAATGATATGCACCTGTCAAACAGGTGCTGAAAAATTGGTCTTTGGGTGTTGATGGTGCCTTCCCACCGTAACCCTATAGAATTACTCTTGATAAAAGCAAGAATTGTCCTTGCTGTAAAAAAATTGCAATGATATGCACCTGTCAAACAGGTGCAGAAAAATTACTCTTTGGGTGTTGGGGGAGCCTTCCCACCATAACCCTATAGAGGTACTCTTGATGAAAGCAAGAATTGACCTTGCTGTAAAAATGTTAATGATATGCAGCCTGTCAAACAGGTGCAGAAAAATTAGTCTTTGAGTTTCAATGGTGCCTTCCCACTGTAACCCTATAGAGGTACTCTTGATGAAAGCAAGAATTGGCCTTGCTGTAAGAAATTGCAATTATGGATGAGCTCTGTGTTCGATTTGAACACATGTTCGACTTGAATATCGGCCATTCGTCTGTTCAGCGAATGCAGAACTTTGTGGACCGTTCGCGCCAAATTCATGTGGCATGAATGGCCCACAATGCACTACGCCATCACAGTGCATTGCTGGCTCATGATTGGCCAAGCATGCACTGTGACCCCGCATGCTTGGCCAATCACAGCGCCGGCAGCAAGGAGAGCCATAATTGGCTACAGGCAGGATGCCTGTGGCCAATTATAGCTCAGGGGGTTTAGTACACGCCCCACACTATATAAGGCCGCCAGCGCAGTGGCCTTGTGTAGTGTGTTGGCGTGCAGGGAAAGAGCTAGATAGGCAGGGACAGTGTGTTCTTTTCTCAGCCATCTGCAGGAGTTAGTGGGTGTTGTGTGCCTCCAGCACAGTATACACCTGTATCTACCCTTTATTGCTGTTGCTCTCTAATACAGCCATCTGCAGGAGTTAGTGGGTGTTGTGTGCCTCCAGCGCAGTATACACCTGTATCTACCCTTTATTGCTGGTGTTCTCTAATACAGGCATCTGCAGGAGTTAAAGTGGGTAGTGATGGACGAACTTCCGACGGGACGTTTCGCGAACGCGAAACGCGAACGGACACAAACGTTCGCGAAAACGACCGTTCGCCGCGGGCTCCATTGACTTCAATGGGAGGCGAATTTCGCAAACCTTTAGGTCGAATTTGCGGCCACGGGGTAATTATTAGGGGGTAGCACGTAGTCCCACCACCTGGACAATAGCATAATACATGTATGAGGTGAATTTGGGATCGATAACTACAAGCATTTTTTTTTTATTTGGGAAATTGTTCTGACAATTCAGGACTATGGAGCTAATGAAGGCAATGGAGGAGAGGGAAGGTCAGGGACCAGGGTAGGCAAACAAGAGGGTGCAGGAGATACAGAGCACTGACAGCAGCACCGTAATACAGAGCACTGACATCAGCACCGTGACATACAGCGCTGACAGCAGCTCCGTGACATACAGCGCTGACAGCAGCTCCGTGACATACAGCGCTGACAGCAGCTCCGTGACATACAGCGCTGACAGCAGCTCCGTGACATACAGCGCTGACAGCAGCTCCGTGACATACAGCGCTGACAGCAGCACCGTGACATACAGCGCTGACAGCAGCTCCGTGACATACAGCGCTGACAGCAGCTCCGTGACATACAGCGCTGACAGCAGCTCCGTGACATACAGCACTGACAGCAGCTCCGTGACATACAGCGCTGACAGCAGCTCCGTGACATACAGCGCTGACAGCAGCACCGTGACATACAGCGCTGACAGCAGCTCCGTGACATACAGCGCTGACAGCAGCTCCGTGACATACAGCGCTGACAGCAGCTCCGTGACATACAGCGCTGACAGCAGCTCCGTGACATACAGCGCTGACAGCAGCTCCGTGACATACAGCGCTGACAGCAGCTCCGTGACATACAGCGCTGACAGCAGCTCCGTGACATACAGCGCTGACAGCAGCTCCGTGACATACAGCGCTGACAGCAGCTCCGTGACATACAGCGCTGACAGCAGCACCGTAAGCAGCCCCAGGAGGAAGTCAGCACAGCACAGGGATGGTGTGATCCCCTCATAATAAGAACCCCCAGGAGGAAGTCAGCACAGCACAGGGATGGTGGGAGCCCCTCATAATAAGAACACCCAGGAGGAAGTCAGCACAGCACAGGGATGGTGGGAACCCCTCATAATAAGCAGCCCCAGTAGAAATATGACACCGCTCAACCTCTTCAAAGAGGAGGGTAGGGGCATATAGTACGGTGTGCTTTTTTGGGTCAGGGAAGTGAGCCAAATGAATTAAGAAGGTCTGTGTGCTTGATTCCAAAAATTGTTTATAGACATATACATGGTCTACTGATCACATGTGTTGAATTCCTCCGAGATCCATGCCTCATTCATTTTTAGAAATGTGAGGTAGTTAACACTGTGGTGAGCTAGGCGAGTACGCTTATCGGTCACAATCCCCCCTGCTGCGCTGAACGTCCTTTCGGACAGGACACTGGATGAGGGGCAAGCCAACAGTTCGATTGCAAATTGGGCAAGCTCTGGCCAGAGGTCAAGCCTGCCCACCCAGTAGTCTAGGGGTTCATCACTCCTCAGAGCGTCCACATCGGCCGTTAACCCAATGTAGTCGGACACCTGACGGTCTAGGCGTTCCCTGATGCTGGATCCGGATGACACCTGTCGATGGGTCGGCTGAAAGAATGACCTCATATCCGAAGTCACCAACACATCTTCAAACCGGCCTCTTCTTGCAGGCGCTGTTGGATTGGTACCCGCAAATCCTTCTCTGGGAGTGGGAATTGCTCCTCTGCCAGCGCACGCAAAAGCAGAATGCAGCATTTCTCGAAGCAAGGCCTGGAAGTGCTGCATTCTGACAGCCCTCTGCGACGGCGGTAACATTTCCGCCATTTTGTGTTTGTACCGGGGGTCTAAGTACGTTGCCACCCAGTACTGGTCCTTGACCCTCATGCTTTTTATACGGGGGTCCCTATTAAAACACTGGAGCATGAAGGCCCCCATTTGCACTAAAGTGGAAGCGGTGTGGTGGCCTGGCTCCTGCTCATCATCCAGGATAATGTCGTCCTCTTCATTCTCCTCTCCCCATCCTCGCACAACAGGGATCCCAGAAAGGTTTAAAGCATGCTCTTCTTGCTCCTGCTCATCCGCCCCGGCACCATCCTCCTCTGACTCCTCATCAGACTCCTGTTGTTGACTTGTCTCAGATAGAGTAGCCCCCCCTGGGAATTCATCCAGCATTGCGACTTCCTCATCTTCCCGCTCCTGCTCCTCCACAGCCTGATCAATGACACGACGCAATGCACGCTCCAGAAAGAAGGCATAAGGTACCATGTCACTGATGGCGCCATGGCTGCGACTGACCAGTTTGGTGATCTCCTCAAATGGCCGCAGAAGTCTGCATGTGTCGCGCATGAGCAGCCACTGGCGCGGTGAAAAAAAACCCAGCTCCCCAGAACCGTTTCTTTCGCAGAGTTCATACAGGTAGACGTTAACTGCACGTTTCTGCTGGAGCAGCCTATCAAGCATATAGAAGGTTGAGTTCCATCGCGTCGGGCAATCGCAAATAAGACGTCTGACCGGCAGATGGTGTCGCCGCTGAATGTCAGCAAGGCGAGCCATGGCCGTGTAAGATCTTCTGAAATGGGCCGAGATTTTCCTTGCCTGCCGCAAGATGTCCTGGACCCCAGGGTATTTGACAAGGAATCGCTGCACGACCAAGTTTAAGACGTGTGCCATGCACGGCACGTGCGTGATTTTGCCCTGTTTCAATGCGCTAAGCAGATTGGCACCGTTGTCACACACCACTTTACCAACTGTCAAATTGAGCGGTGTTAGCCACTCATCTGCCTGTGAACGCAAAGCTGAAAGGAGTGCCGGGCCAGTGTGGCTCTTTGCTTCCAGGCACAACAGACGCAGCACGGCATGGCAACGTCTCACCTGGCATGTGGAATAGGTTCTGGGGAGCTTGGGCGGTGCAGTGGAAGAGACGCTAGCAGCGGAAAAGGAGGAGGCAGCTGAGGAGGAGAGGGAGGAGGATGGAGTAGGAGGAGGAGAAGAAGAGTCAGGCCTGCATGCAATCCGTGGCGGTAAAACCAAATCTACACGGGTGCCACGGGTTACATGCTTGACGGCCGTCAGAAGGTTCACCCAGTGGGCAGTAAAACTGATATACCTTCCCTGCCCGTGTTTGCTAGACCACGTGTCTGTGGTCAGATGTATCTTGGCACCGACACTGTGTGCCAGAGATACATTCACTTGCCGCTGAACATGGCCATATAGCTCTGGGATGCCCTTCTCTGAGAAATACTTCCTTCCTGGGACCTTCCATTGTGGTGTTCCAATGGCCACAAATTTGCGAAAGGCCTCCGAGTCCACCAGTTTATATGGCAGTAGTTGGCGGGCTATGAGTTCTGACAAGCCAGCCGCCAACCGTTGGGCAAGAGGGTTATCCGGCGTCATCATTTTTTTACGCTCAAACATTAGGCCCACGGAAGCCTGCCTTTTTGCAGAAAAATGTGAGCTTGGCGTGATGGAAGGTGGAGTGGAGGACAATTGTGAGGAGAGAGGAGAAGGAGAAGTAGAAGACGAGGCTGGACGGTGAGAGCCTGCAGTGTGGCTTTGTGTGTTCCGTTGCTCCCACTGGGCTCGGTGATGGCTGCTCATGTGCCTTCTTAAGGCGGTCGTCCCTAGGTGAGTATTGGGCTTACCGCGACTAACGCGTTGACTGCAAAGATTGCAGATGGCAACGCTATTGTCAGCAGCGGACACGTTAAAAAAAGCCCACACTGCGGAGCCATGTGCCGGTGTCCTGGGAGCGCCAGATGTGACCGTACATGGTCGATGACTCGCTCCTGATACATTTGCAGTCTGCTTTGTCCCTGCTGTGCAATGTAAGTCATTGCTGCTTCTCCTCCCTATCTGCTGGTCCATATCTCCCTCTGAACTCCCCTCCTCTTCCTCTCTTGTGGGCACCCACGTGACATCACTAGACACGTCATCATCAACGTCACCTTCCCCACCGCTATAAGTAGAGTAGGCAGCAACACCGGGGACCAACCTCCTCCTTGGGCTGATCTGGGTACTGGCGTCAGACTGCTGAGTAGCGCTTGTTGCTACCTCCTCTTCCTGATCCAATACCAAGAGTGGCTGCGCATCAGAAATGTCCTCTTGATATGGATCGGAAAATAATTCCAGTGACTCAAGCGGAAGGTATGTGGTGGTGGTGGTGGTGGTCGTGTTGTTGGTGGTAGTGTCTTTGGGGGTGCACATAGCAGAGAGTGAAGAAGAGGGTGCAGATCGAGAGGATGAGGAGGGTGCAGAAGAGTAAGGCTGAGCGAGCCACTCAACCAAGTCTGGTGCATCCTTTAAAGTAATTGAACGCACCTTCTGCAACTTCCCACTTTGGCTCAAGCCTGTTGCTCCTGCCCTACCCCTACCACCCCTGCGGAAGGGCCTGCCTCTTCCTCTGCATGTCATTTTTTAAATGACCCTGTGACAAAACTCTTAGTCCCTATACCGCTGAAGGACTGCTGCAGTATAGGTGAGCGGTCAGCAGTGGTGCACGTCAACCCTATCTATTGTGGACCTATAGCGGTCCTTACAGAACAGCAGACTGTACCGCACTCAAGCCTATGTACCGTAGCACCCTATACCAAGTTACCAGTCCTTATAAGAACTTTTGTGGACCAAGCAGGTTGTGTATTAGTGTTTAGCAGACTGTACGTCAGTCCCTATACCGCTGAAGGACTGCTGCAGTATAGGGCAGCGGTCAGCAGTGGTGCACGTCAACCCTATCTATTGTGGACCGATAGCGGTCCTTACAGAACAGCAGACTGTACCGCACTCAAGCCTATGTACCGTAGCACCCTATACCAAGTTACCAGTCCTTATAAGAACTTTTGTGGACCAAGCAGGTTGTGTGTTAGTGTTTAGCAGACTGTGCGTCAGTCCCTATACCGCTGAAGGACTGCTGCAGTATAGGGCAGCGGTCAGCAGTAGTGCACGGCAACCCTATGTATTGTGGACCGATAGCGGTCCTTACAGAACAGCAGACTGTAACGCACTCAGGCCTATGTACCGTAGCACCCTATACCAAGTTACCAGTCCTTATAAGAACTTTTGTGGACCAAGCAGGTTGTGTGTTAGTGATTAGCAGACTGTACGTCAGTCCCTATACCAATGAAGGACTGCTGCAGTATAGGGCAGCGGTCAGCAGTAGTGCACGGCAACCCTATGTATTGTGGACCGATAGCGGTCCTTACAGAACAGCAGACTGTAACGCACTCAGGCCTATGTACCGTAGCACCCTATACCAAGTTACCAGTCCTTATAAAAACTTTTGTGGACCAAGCAGGTTGTGTGTTAGTGTTTAGCAGACTGTGCGTCAGTCCCTATACCGCTGAAGGACTGCTGCAGTATAGGGCAGCGGTCAGCAGTGGTGCACGTCAACCCTATCTATTGTGGACCGATAGCGGTCCTTACAGAACAGCAGACTGTACCGCACTCAAGCCTATGTACCGTAGCACCCTATACCAAGTTACCAGTCCTTATAAGAACTTTTGTGGACCAAGCAGGTTGTGTATTAGTGTTTAGCAGACTGTACGTCAGTCCCTATACCGCTGAAGGACTGCTGCAGTATAGGGCAGCGGTCAGCAGTGGTGCACGTCAACCCTATCTATTGTGGACCGATAGCGGTCCTTACAGAACAGCAGACTGTACCGCACTCAAGCCTATGTACCGTAGCACCCTATACCAAGTTACCAGTCCTTATAAGAACTTTTGTGGAACAAGCAGGTTGTGTGTTAGTGATTAGCAGACTGTACGTCAGTCCCTATACCAATGAAGGACTGCTGCAGTATAGGGCAGCGGTCAGCAGTAGTGCACGGCAACCCTATGTATTGTGGACCGATAGCGGTCCTTACAGAACAGCAGACTGTACTGCACTCAGGCCTATGTACCGTAGCACCCTATACCAAGTTACCAGTCCTTATAAAAACTTTTGTGGACCAAGCAGGTTGTGTGTTAGTGTTTAGCAGACTGTGCGTCAGTCCCTATACCGCTGAAGGACTGCTGCAGTATAGGGCAGCGGTCAGCAGTAGTGCACGGCAACCCTATGTATTGTGGACCGATAGCGGTCCTTACAGAACAGCAGACTGTAACGCACTCAGGCCTATGTACCGTAGCACCCTATACCAAGTTACCAGTCCTTATAAGAACTTTTGTGGACCAAGCAGGTTGTGTGTTAGTGATTAGCAGACTGTACGTCAGTCCCTATACCAATGAAGGACTGCTGCAGTATAGGGCAGCGGTCAGCAGTAGTGCACGGCAACCCTATGTATTGTGGACCGATAGCGGTCCTTACAGAACAGCAGACTGTAACGCACTCAGGCCTATGTACCGTAGCACCCTATACCAAGTTACCAGTCCTTATAAAAACTTTTGTGGACCAAGCAGGTTGTGTGTTAGTGTTTAGCAGACTGTGCGTCAGTCCCTATACCGCTGAAGGACTGCTGCAGTATAGGGCAGCGGTCAGCAGTAGTGCACGGCAACCCTATGTATTGTGGACCGATAGCGGTCCTTACAGAACAGCAGACTGTAACGCACTCAGGCCTATGTACCGTAGCACCCTATACCAAGTTACCAGTCCTTATAAGAACTTTTGTGGACCAAGCAGGTTGTGTGTTAGTGATTAGCAGACTGTACGTCAGTCCCTATACCAATGAAGGACTGCTGCAGTATAGGGCAGCGGTCAGCAGTAGTGCACGGCAACCCTATGTATTGTGGACCGATAGCGGTCCTTACAGAACAGCAGACTGTAACGCACTCAGGCCTATGTACCGTAGCACCCTATACCAAGTTACCAGTCCTTATAAGAACTTTTGTGGAACAAGCAGGTTGTGTGTTAGTGATTAGCAGACTGTACGTCAGTCCCTATACCAATGAAGGACTGCTGCAGTATAGGGCAGCGGTCAGCAGTAGTGCACGGCAACCCTATGTATTGTGGACCGATAGCGGTCCTTACAGAACAGCAGACTGTAACGCACTCAGGCCTATGTACCGTAGCACCCTATACCAAGTTACCAGTCCTTATAAGAACTTTTGTGGACCAAGCAGGTTGTGTGTTAGTGATTAGCAGACTGTACGTCAGTCCCTATACCAATGAAGGACTGCTGCAGTATAGGGCAGCGGTCAGCAGTAGTGCACGGCAACCCTATGTATTGTGGACCGATAGCGGTCCTTACAGAACAGCAGACTGTACTGCACTCAGGCCTATGTACCGTAGCACCCTATACCAAGTTACCAGTCCTTATAAAAACTTTTGTGGACCAAGCAGGTTGTGTGTTAGTGTTTAGCAGACTGTGCGTCAGTCCCTATACCGCTGAAGGACTGCTGCAGTATAGGGCAGCGGTCAGCAGTAGTGCACGGCAACCCTATGTATTGTGGACCGATAGCGGTCCTTACAGAACAGCAGACTGTAACGCACTCAGGCCTATGTACCGTAGCACCCTATACCAAGTTACCAGTCCTTATAAGAACTTTTGTGGACCAAGCAGGTTGTGTGTTAGTGATTAGCAGACTGTACGTCAGTCCCTATACCGCTGAAGGACTGCTGCAGTATAGGGCAGCGGTCAGCAGTAGTGCACGGCAACCCTATGTATTGTGGACCGATAGCGGTCCTTACAGAACAGCAGACTGTACCGCACCCAAGCCTATGTACCGTAGCACCCTAGACAGACCAAGTTACCAGTCCTGATAAAGAGCTTTGTGGAACAAGTGAGTTGTGAATGATTAGCAGACTGCAGCAGAAGGGCAGCAGTCAAGTATAATATTCTTTCTATATTTGGAAGAAAGAATATTATACGTGTACAAGCCTATTACCGTACCACTGATACCAGTCCTGAAAAGAACCTTTGTGGAACTAATAGTAACAGCAAGTCTTTAAAATTATCCTCACTGCCTGACACACTGCTTCCTGCCTGTCCCTATACAAATTGGCAAAAAAGAGTAGGCTGGAACGATTAGCTGGAACAGCTCTTTTGTGGACCTGATAGTAACAGCTAATGATGATGATGATGATGATGATGAAGAAAGACTAATCTGGCTGAGCTGTCCCTAAAATAGCAGCATACAGCGCTCTGTCCCTTTATCTAAACTGACAAAAGAAACTCAGGCTGCTGACCTAACACCTATACCAGTCCTGAAAAGAACTTTTGTGTACCAAATAGCTAGCGTTTTCTCTGTCCCTACTCCACACAGGATCCTTTCCCTACAGTGACAGAAGAAAGAATGTAAAATGGCCACCGGATCGGGTGTATTTATAGGTTAGGGGGAATGTCCAAGTGTCCATGAGCTGTCATGTCTCAATTGGTTGTCCTGTAACACATGATAAACGTGTCACGAAAGGTTAAAGTTCTTGTATACATTAAACACGTAAGTCCGCCGGGGCGAACGACGGAAAAAGGCGTTCGAACCCGCGGACGGCGAAAGTCGGAAATTCGCCGCGAAACGACCGCCGGGCGAACCGTTCGGCCATCACTAAAAGTGGGTGTTGTGTGCCTCCAGCACAGTATACACCTGAAGATACCCCTTATTGCTGGTGTTGTCTGTTGCATAGCTTGCATATTAGCCTTTAAGATTAGCACTTTTGATTTCGAACGTTCGAGTCCCATAGACTTTAATAGGGTTCTAACGTTCGTACAAATTTTCAGACCGTTCTAATGTTCTGGTGCGAACCGAACCAGGGGTGTTCGGCTCATCCCTAATTGCAATGATATGCACCTGTCAAACAAGTGCTAAAAATTGGTATTTGGGTATTGAGGAAGCCTTCCCACCGTAGCCCTATAGAGGAAATCTTGATAAAAGTAAAAATTGGTCTTGCTGTAAAAAAAATTGCAGTGATATGCACCTGTCAAACAGGTGCTGAAAAATTACTCTTTGGATATCGGGGAAGCCTTCCCACCGTAATCCTATAGAGGTATTCTTGATGAAAGCAAGAATTGGCCTTGCTGTAAAAAATTGAAATGATATGCAGCCTGTCAAACAGGTGCAGAAAAACTGGTCTTTGAGTGTTGATGGTGCCTTCCCACTGTAACCCTATAGAGGTACTCTTGATGAAAGCAAGAATTGGCCTTGCTGTAAGAAATTGCAATGATATGCACTTGACAAACAAGTACAGAAAATGTACTCTTTGGGTGTCTGGGACGCCCTCTTACCGTAACCCTATAGAGATAATCTTGATGACAGCAAGAATTGGCCTTGCTGTAAAAAATTGCAATGATATGGTGCTGAAAAAAAATCAGGTGCTGAAAAATAGGTCTTTGGGCATTAGTTGTGCCCATGAAACCTATACCAAAAACAACATTCTTCCAGATGAAATGATTGAAAACCCTCAAAGCTAGGCAGCCTGGAAGTCCTGCAGAGATTCCACTTTCAAAAAGACTTAATCAGTGATATCGGCATCAGGAGCTTCATAGCTGGTAATCCAGGACTGATTCATTTTTATAAAAGTCAAATGGTCCACGGAATCTGTGGACAGATGCATTCTATGATCAGTAATGAAACCTCCTGCAGGACTGAATGCCCATTCTGAAAGCCCGCTGGATGCAGGGCAGTCCAAAAACTCAATAGCATACTGGGGATGTTCTGGCGAGTCTATTCTCATGACCCAATAAGTCAGTGGATCGTCAGCTGGAAAGCTCTCCATCTCTGTTTTGGTCCTGAGGTAATCGTCCACCATGTGATGCAGATGCTGCCAATGGGATGTGGAAGCTGGCAGCCCTGGGCGGCGAGGACTAAAAAAATTCTGAAATACCTTGCTTAGGCGGGCGCCTTCTCCAACGCTCCTCTCTTGACCAACAGAAGACTCAAAATTATGTTTTCCACCACACTGTAACCTATTGGAGTCAGGAAAAAAGTTCAATAAAATCCTCTTTAACGTGTCCTCAAGAGATTTTACCTTCTGCACTCTCTGTGGGGACGAGATGAGTTCTGAGACTTTCCCCTTGTAACAGGGGTCAAGGAGGGTTGCCAACCAGTAATCATCCTTCTCCTTTATGCAACGTATTCTTGGGTCCTTTCACAGGCTTTGAAGCATGAGGTTGCCCATGCGTCTCAAATTTGCCGAGGCTTGAGAAGCAGAGTGCTCAGGGTCACTCAGGATGACCGCTTCTGGAACTTCCTCCTTCCAGCCATGTACTACTCTCAAGGGTCTTGGGGTTGGAAAGCCATCGCTTACAGATTGACTCATGTCTTCCTGTTCTTCGAGGCCTATAAAAGTGCCAGAATCCTACTCCTCATCCTCCTCCCCTCTCTCCTCCTGTGTGTTCTGTGACATAGGAATGATGGTGTCTGAATAAAGTGGGCCTTGAGAGGAAAGGAAGTCCTCCTCTTCCTCCTGCTGCTCTGCCTCCAGTGCCCTGTCCATAATGCCACGCAGAGTCTGCTCCAGCAGGAACACAACAGGGATTGTGACACTGATGCATGCGCTGTCACTGCTCACCATCCTTATGGCCTCCTCAAATGGTGAAAGTACAGTACATTTGCATCCTTAATGATTAGCCATTGGCATGGGGAAAAAAAGCAGAGGCGGCCTGAGCCGCTCATTTTCGAGTGCGTCTCCAGGTAGGCCCCGCCACCTGGTATGGACTTAAAGGGGAACCCCAATCCCGAAAAAAATTGGCGTGGGGTTCCCCCCCAGATCCACATCAGACCCTTGTCCGAGCACGCTACCCGGCCAGTCAGGAAAGGGGGGGACGAGCGAGCGCCCCCTCCCCTCCTGAGCCGTACCAGGCCGTGTGCCCTCAACATGGGTGGTGCCTTGGGGAAGGGGGGGCGCGTGGCCCCCCCACCCCAAAGCACCTTGTCCCCATGTTGATGAGGACAAGGGCCTCTTCCCGACAACCTGGCCGTTGGTTGTCGGGGTCTGCGGGCGGGGGGCTTATCGGAATCCGGGAGCCCCCTTTAATAAGGGGGCCCCCGGATACCGGCCCCCGACCCTATGTGAATGAGTATGGGGTACAATGTACCCCTACCCATTCATCTGTGAAAAAAAGTACAAAAAAAAACACAACACACAAGGGTAAAAATAGTTTATTGCACAGCTCTGGGGGTCTTCCGTCTTCGGGGGTCTTCTCCCCGGACTCCTCCGCTATCTTCTTCTAGCTCTTTTACTAGTGGAGGAGCCCCAGATTTCTTCCTTGCCGCCAGCCTCTTCTTCCGACTTCGGGGGTCTTGTCCCCCTCTTCGGTTCTTCTGCCGGGCCACCGGTCTTCTGTCGCCGCTGTCGCCGCCTTCTGTTCTTCTGTTCTTCTCTTCAGATGTTGACTCGTCCCTCCCTCCGCTCACAATGACGGGGATGTCCCTGCCTATTATGATGTCACAGTCCCAGCATCCTCTGGGACTGTGACACCATAATGGGCGGGGACATCATCCGGTGATGTCACAATATAAGTCGCCGCGTGCCTGGTCCCTGTCATTGTGAGCAATTCAGTAATTCCAGTCGGTTCTCACCTCATCAAGGGTTAACTCCCATGGGTTCCGATTTAATTCCCAGAGGTTATCAACTAGCTCAGGCTGCCAAAAGGAAGTGGCGTGTCTCCTAAAACGCATACCCAGCATCCTTAGCAGCTCACGGTAGTGCACAGTGGTGGGTAATCCTCTCATAGAGGGCAGTTCAGCGATCCCGGTCCCAAGGGCTTTCTACTGGTAGCGGCAGCAGCTACAGGGGCTCTGATTGTGGAGCAATACCCAGCTGACCCATTCATCCATTCAAGCCCTGGATTGTTACTACCCATGATAAGCCTTGCCCCTACCTACACTCGTGAGTTCATATTATTGTTTTTTATGCAAAGAGAGGGATTTGGGACTTTAGATGAGGCAAATGGGGCACAACTAAATATTAGTCAATGTAAAAAATATTTTTTTTTTATTCTCTTGAACAATAAATAGCATGACCCATTGCAGTTTGTACATGCATGAGTATATAAATATACCAATAACATGTTGCGACTCATATATACATAAAGATTACAACATAGCACACTGCAGTATATGGTGTAAGCTGATTGTGCTCCATGTCAAATGATCGATTCAAATTGCAGAATTGTATAGTATGGTCTGAATAAAAAATATTGAACCTCACTTTTGATAGCACTCACTTTGGATAGCGTTATCATTATATACCCATAGCTATACCCAATTTCTTAAATTTCATAGAATTTGGAACTCATACAGACCATCACATGGATACACTTTTCCTTTTGGGGATCTAGATGTGTGTGCCCGGTTTTTCCATGGGCCTCTATCACCACAGCTCCTGGGACAGACATTTCAAGCAGCCCTCAGTTTGCAGTATTGCATGCTTTGTACTCTAGTCGACATGTGAATATTTTAGGGATAGATAGTCTCGTTCTTTGTCCCACTCTTATTCTCTCCCCAATGATTGGGTACAACATTAGACCATGTTCTCCTTTCCATATCAAATATAGGGATGGAAGAACGTAGGTTATTTCTAGGTAGGTCTGTTTGCAATACAACCATTATTATTCATTATTCCAGTCCATGAATTTTTTTTAATTCCCCCCACTCTTTATAGGGTTAATACCCAAGGGATGGAATTGTTTTCTCCCATCTACCAATGAGACTTGATAGCCATTTTGCTGTACTTTATTCATGTGTCACATGATCTGGTCACATTTCTTCCGGGAGCTGCGATGCCTGCTGCTGGCTTTCCTCCTTCTCTCCTCTCAGGGTGGGTGGATGTTCATGCATCAACGTCACATACCTTGCACTGGAGGTGCGGCATCACGATGTGGCACCATCTCTCCGACGTCATCTTCACATCTAGCAGCTAATGGGAGGGATTTTTGGCGCCAATCTCGAGCAACTTGCCCACCTGGTTGGTGGCGCCTCCCCCCTTCTATGCATGCTTACATGACGTTGGTGGGCATGCGGCGGCATTGCCCTTATATGCTCCATTCTTGAATGGCTCATCTACCTTGGTGGTCCCATCTGTCATTTCTGATTTATTTCACATGATTCTGGTTTGTAGATCCCTATTCCAGCACCAGACAACTTGGTAATCTAGCACTCATTATTATCATTATTGGCACATGTCAGGTGTGGGTTCTTGTCTACTCTCTTGGTGTTTTTAGTTCTATCCTTCACCATCCTATTTTTTTTAACCTTTATTGGTTGGACCTCATTTACACTACCCACTAATTTATCCTGTCCTTTACCAAGTATAGGATATATTATACATTATATTTATATATATATTTTTATATGCCTTTTTTACGCAGTCCCTCTTTTGATGTTTTAGCACTCATGGTCACGTATTACCATTCTCACTTCCTGGACATTTGCCCTCCATGGATGCTGTCCTTGTTGGGCTTCAGGCCGCCCACACCATTCCAGCTTCTGGCAGTGATGCCCTTAGGGGGTTTCCAATCTCAAGTGGCACATCCCTATAATCTAGCTACATCTGTAAGTATCTGAAAGAGTGGGGGTCATACCAGTTTAATTTCTATCTTAATATTTTTAACTACCCCTTTTCCTTGACAGGGTCAGACCTCACAGAATTTCAGTTCATCAGTACATTTCAGACTCCATCCACGTGCATGCTCCTGAAGAGTAGATCAATCTATGAAACGCGTAGAGATGTTATATGCCGTGTCTTAATCTATTTTATGTTTTACCAGACTATGCTCAATATGTGATTAACTATGTGCAATCATGTTGGCTTTTGCCTCCATTGTATGTATATATGTATTTACATGAACTGTTACATATTATATGACATGATTACCTTTATGTATTATATTATCCATATATACCAATAAATCTATATTTTTATACGCACATGCTTCATTTAAAGTCCAACTCCCCTGTCACCTCCCCCTTTTAATTAGACCATGTTGGTATATTTATGTCTTTTCACAGATATTTGATGCATCTGCTCCTGAGGAAGCGGCGCGAACCAGCAAAATGCATTGAGGTTTTTTGGATGCAGTCATGTCTTTTAAAGACCTTTCAATATTGTAGTTCATAATATACAATTCTGCAATTTTAATCGATCATATAATCATATACACCAGGCATGTCCAAAGTCCGGCCGGTGGGCCAATCGCAGCCCGCCTAGTTATTTGGACATATATATCTTTTGTGGCCCCCGACGATCTTCCAGCGCCGGGGCCACAAATGTTGTACATGCCTTGGAGGGGACAGGAAGGAGGCGGGATGTGCGCCGTACACAAACAGGAGAATTTCCTGTTTACTGGTGGCCTCTGTAATAGGAAGTCCGGTCTCCAGCACTGCCATTGGACGACAGTTCTGTCCATCAAAGGAGACTTTATATTAAAGAGGCCACTGTGTAAACAGGAGATTCCCCTGTAGGTAATCTTTGCTGCTCCTGAGTGCATTCCTGGAAATGGTGCTGCATTCCTGGCAATGGTGCGGCATTCCTGGCAATGGTGAGTGCATTCCTGGCAATGTTGCTGCATTCCTGGCAATGGTGAGTGCATTTCTGGTAATGGTGCTGCATTCCTGGCAATGGTAAGTGCATTCCTGGCAATGGTGCTGCATTCCTGACAATGGTATGTGCATTCTTGGCAATGGTGCTGCATTTCTGGCAATGGTGCCGGATTCCTGGCAATTGTGCCGCATTCCTGGCAATGTTGAGTTCATTCTTGGCAATGGTGAGTGCATTCCCGACAATGGTGAGTTAATTCCTGGCAATGGTGGGTGCTGCATTCCTAGAAATGGTGAGGCTACATTCATGGCAGTGGTGGATCTGCAGATGGGCACTTGTGAGGCTGCAGATGGGCACTGACTCTTATTTTGCTTCACAGTTCTTTATTTAAAATGTATTTATTTTTCCTGAAACTTCCCTCTTAAAGTGAACGTGCGTGTTATACGGCAATAAATACTGTATATCCAAATAATATGCCCAAGCTCATCTCTTTACTCACACACAGCCACAAAGGCAAGATAATTCTTGTTGGGCAGTGTATTAGTGCTCAAACGAACACACTTAGACTGAATTTTAATGGATAAAAGAATGTCAGGCAAACGGTCGGGCCTCACGCATGTAAACTTTATCAAATCTGGCCCTCTTTGAAAAAAGTTTGTCAATCCCTGATATACACCATATACTGCAGTGTGCTATGTTGTTATCTTTATGCATATATGAATTGCAACACATTATTGGTATATTCATATACTCATGTATGTACAAACTGCAATGTGTCTTGCTACTTATTGTTCAAGAGAATTAACAAATGTCTTTTTACATTGACTAATATTTAGTTGTGCCTCATCTAAAGTCCCCTCTCTTTGCATATAGATATAGGGATAGAGGTGTATGTTTCTATGCATTTCGTTTAAAGTCCCAATTAACCCCCTTTCACATATTATTGGTTTTTAATATTTTAATAAACTTATTTTCTACACTATAAGGCTCCTTGGTGCTTTTTCTCCCTTGTTTATGTTTTCACAGAAGCCAATATACCTTTCTTGATATGATGGTTAATATTTTGCCACTCCAATATCAGATAAGGTTGTCAAACGTAGCAACTGGAATGTATATTATAATATTATATTATAACCCCAGAAGATGTAATTAAGACTCTTTGAAATATGGAATCAACAGATTTGACCTGTTGCCTAAATTGGTCTATGCACTCTTTCTCTTCCTCTTGCACATGTTTGAGAATGTTTAGCATGGAAACAGAAAAAAAGCACAGGCAAGTGTCCAAAATTGGTTCCCAAGAGTAACAAGAGAATGATGTACCTCATCATAAGTTAGGCCAAGATTATGGAGATGCCTTTCACAGTAAACCATGGAGATAAGGTATACATTGTGTGACATTCTGTACCACCTGTAATCCACATGATGACATATAAACATACATTATGTGATCCATGTACTTACTTCACAACTCATGGGCACATGTAGCTTACTCCATTCCCTGACATAAGAAGCATCCGTGAGTAGCACAAAAGAGTAGTTAAAAACATCAAACTTATACACAACCTACCCCAGGATGGATAATTGTTATGACTCACACTACCCTCTAAATGAAGAGCACCTGCATTCCCATGATCTGCTACCTTTGAAGGATAGGTTAATATGGTATACATGTAGGGATGTCATATCTACAATATAGCATTCTAAGATCAGGAAAAACACATGTTCTGATATACTGGAGTTGTGATATTGAAAAAAGCGACGTCTTTCGAGTTTCAAGATACTGACGTGTAATAACAGTGCTGACATTGTGATATGTACTGACAGTACTACATTTAGAAAGTTTGGCATGCTGTGACACTACTGTGGTTTGGACAGAGTGAGGCAACATTTCAATATAACATTGTTGTATTCAATTATGTGTTGAAACCTTTCAGGCCTTTGAGATCTATACACAGTATATATATCTTTTGGCTGACTAATAAAGATAATTGATTAATATGACAGTGGCACTGATTGATTCATTTAATTTTGTCCTCTCTTGTATACTTTTATTAGGCTATCATCTATTACTACAGATTTTTGTGGCAACAACATTGTGTAGGATTCTGCATGTAATGCAACGATAATCTAATTTAGTTTATGCCCTAAGCTATCATGGGAAATCAAAATGGTAAGATAAAAAGGGGCAGTAAGATGCCTCTTCAGAATCTTGATACAGTCCAGCTTTCATTGCTTTTGTACATACCAAAGCCTGCACAGAGAAAAAATAAATGTATTATTTAGATTATCCTGTTGTAAAGTAACAATAATGCAAACCTACAGTACCTTCCCTTAATTATATATAGTTGGTATACTTTGCCCTCTGTATGACGGAAAATGCACTTATTGGACACATGCAAAGGTTTGTTTAGCTCATTGTGTTTGGTATATTTATTCTTTTTTGATTATATTGTATTAAACTGATTGTACTTGTGTATATTTCTTATCTTTCATGTTGGGAAATCTTCTCCCATGGATTCTGTGCCCTAGACTGATATTTTATTTATTTTGTTTGGCATAATATGTTTGTGCTTTTATTGTTTCTTAGAGTCTTGAAAGAAATAGTAAGAAAGTAGAGTGTAGATTCTACAGAAAGAGCTCTAGTGGAGCAATAGAAAAAACAGATCTCTGTTTGAGATTAGCTTTCATGCAGACCTTTCATCTGCAATCCCATTTTTTTGTAATGTAACATAGTGTGTAATAGACGTAAAATTGCAAAAACTGAAGAATAAACAAAATGTAATACTTAAAGTTAACCAACAAAAATATCTACAGGGGTAAAGGTGTTTTATTAAAATGGAAACAGCTACTGCTGCTTTAAAGCATTGGTATGTATTACTTACTGTTGCATCTCCTATGTTACCTGCAGTCCTCAAGCACAAACATTTTTACTATCCAGGGAGGACATCTCATGCATGCACACACTCCGTATTAAGAGACATTAGGCTATACAGTAAGGTATTTTTTCCTGGCCCAGGAAATCCATGCACCTCCAGAAGGATGAGTAATCACTAGACATCAAGTTTCAAAACATATGGCCTTTCTTTCAAATGTTTTGGTGTTTTAAAAGAAAACTCCACATCACTGTCCTAAATAGTTTTAAAGCATGCTAAATAGAAGGCAGCTATCCCGTGTATCTATATCCTAGTCTCCCCACATACTCATCAGGAGCTCATCAACTCTCTCTATTGAAGAACAGCTTATTCTCATAAGAGTTATGCCCCATATACACAGTCGGACATTCCGAGCACAAAATCCGTCTGATTTTTTCTGACGGATTTTGGGCCAAACTTGTCTTGCATACACGGTCGCACAAAGTTGTCGGAAAATCCGATCCTTCAGAACGAGGTGACTTTAAACACATATGTCGGGAGTATGAACGGATCAGTAGCCAATAGCTTTCGTCTCTTAGTTTATTCTGAGTATGCATGGCACTCTGTCAATCGGAATTGTCTACACACATCGGAATTTAAATGTTTAGATATTGTTGTTGGAAAATTTGAGATCCTGCTCTCAAACTTTGTGTGTCAGAAAATCTGACAGAAAAAGACTGATAGAGCCCACACACGATCGGATTTTCCGACAACATAATCCAATCTGACGTTTTCTGTCGGAATTTCCGAAGTGAGAAAGCTCTGTTGTATACTCTTTATTTGTTTTCTCACATACAAATCATCATGTGCATATTACATTTACATTCATTATTTTAGTACCCATGTTCATGTACCCCCCCCTCCCAAAAAAAAAAAAAAAAAAAAAAAAAAAAAAAAAAAAAAAAAAAACAAAAAAAGAAAAGAGAGGGGGATGCAAAGCCCCCAGTCCCCCGTTTCACTCCCCTCGTTCCTCTCCTTCCCTACTCAACCATATGTGTTACTCTTTTTCCAAATATGCTCCCCATTGTTGCCATTTGCTTGCATGTTTTTGGCCTATGTCCCCAAGTCTTTGTATGGATTCCTCCATTACCCTTATATGTTCAACTTTCCGGGTCCACTCTAAAACTGTCGGTACTTGCACAGACTTCCAATGACACGGAATCAGGGATTTGGCCACATTCAATAAGACTGGGGTCAATGTGCTTCTGTATTGCCCGATCCCTTTCTTTGTATCATGGAACAGGCATTCCCATGGAGAGTTTCCCACCGTTTCCCCTGTCACTAAAAATATCAATTCTCTTATTTGTTCCCAAAAAGGGGTTATTTTGGGGCACTCCCACCATATATGCTTAAAAGAACCTAGTCCCCCACATTCCCTCCAGCATAGCTTCTGATTATCCTCACTGAACCTCTGTAGTCTCTGTGGCGTCAAGTGCCACCTCGCTATTAATTTAAATGACATTTCGATCGTCTGCATATCTTTTGCCAGGGCGTGCGTCATTTTAATTATTTTGCTCCTCTGCTCCTGACTTCTCAAGGGCCCTATTTCTTCCTCCCATTTCCTTAAGTAGTCTGGGAGCTCCACGTCTCCTTCTTGCTTTAATATTTTATATATTTTAGAGATCCTTTTCTGTAAACATTGTGGTTCTTTAAATAATTTTTCAAGTGGGTAAAGTTGTGTCTTTCCTCTTAATGGTTGTGGTAACCTTTGTATGAAGTGCACCATTTGCGTGTATCTCCAATAGTCGAGTGGCTTACGCCCCCATTCTTGTGAAATTTCCCTAAAAGTGCTTATCCTATTCCCTTTCATTACTTCTAAAAGTGTTATGTCTTCCCTTTTTGCCCACCTACTAAAGTATAAGCGTTCTTCTTTCCCTGGGGGGAAGTAATTTGTGTCCAAGAGTGACATTAAAGGTGAATTGAAGTGCCATTTGTGTCTTTTATTTATTTTATCCCAAATTTTTAACGTATGCCTAGTTAAAGTGCAAGTGCTCGTCCCTAAATCCCTATATTGAGAAGGGATCCATATCATTTTAGCTAACTCTGTGTTGCTTAGTGTAACTTCCAAATCTACCCAACTCTTCCCTTGTTTGTTATGACGCCAGTCCGCTACCCTTGAAATTATTATCGCCTCATAGTATTTAGTGAGATCCGGTAGAGCTACCCCACCCCTCTCTTTCTCCTTCACCAAGATATTATAAGCTATTCTCGGCCTCTTTCGAGCCCATATAAACGATAAAATCATTGATTTAACCTTTCCCAGGTAGCTTACGGGCAAGGGGATAGGGATCATTTGAAGCGTGTACATTACTAATGGTAGTATAAATGTCTTTATTGTATTTATCCTCCCCATCCACGTGAGGGCTTTATGTCTCATTTTATTTAACTTATCCTTGATATTGTTCAATAAAGGTAGGTAGTTCGCCCCGTAGAGATTGTCCATTTGTGTCGTCAATTTTATACCCAGGTAGGATAACTCTCCTTTGCACCATTTAAATGGTAGCTGGGAGCTTAGCGCTGTCTGTTCGGCCTGCGTTAAGTTTATATTTAAAATTTCCGACTTGGTCGCATTTATTTTAAAGTTTGAGAAGTGGCCAAACTTTTCGAACTCTTTAAGGAGGGGTGGGATTGTTGTGATTGGGTTAACCATGTATACCAGTACATCATCCGCAAATGCAGAGATTTTATATTCCCTCCCACCGACCCGGAGGCCCCGTATGTCCTGGTTCCTCCTTATTGCAACCAGTAGTGGTTCCAGAGCAATCACAAACATGATCGGTGAAAGGGGGCATCCCTGCCTAGTCCCATTAAACAATTGTAGGGGGCTAGACAGGGATCCGTTTACTCTGATTCTCGCTGTGGGTTGCCAGTATAGGGATTTAATCCATCTCAGCATCTTTTCTCCTAGTCCTAGATGTTCTAATACCCTGTCCATAAACTCCCACTCCACTCTGTCGAAGGCCTTTTCGGCATCTACTGACAGCAGTACTGTGGGAGTTTTTCGCCTGCTCGCTTCCTGAATTAATGCTATGGACTTTATGGAATTGTCTCTCCCTTCTCGCCCCTGGACAAACCCCACCTGATCCGGGTGGATCCAATCCGGGAGGAGGGTTTTTAGTCTTTCTGCAAGTATTTTCGAAAAGATTTTTATGTCCGTGTTTAATAGGGAGATCGGTCGGTAACTCTCTACGGCTGCTGGGTCCTTCCCCTCTTTCAAAATCAAGGTTATATGTGCGCACAGGGCTTCCTCCCTAAACCTCTCTCCTACTCCCACTGCATTGAAATAGTCGCAGAGTTTTGGGATTAGGAACTTCTGAAACTTCTTATAGTAGAGAATCGAGTATCCGTCGGGACCTGGACTCCCCCCGAGTGCTGTATTATTAATTACTCTACTCACTTCCTCCGGTGTTATCGGAGATTCTAATATCTGCATCTCCTCTTTTACTCCTCTGGGGAAGTCCATGTCCCGAAGATATTCCTCTATTCTTCCTTTCCTCCTCTCCTTATCTCCCCCTTTCCCTCTTATGTTGTACAACTCACTATAGTACCTATGGAAATTTTCTGCAATTTTTGGAGTGGAATATTGGGACTCTCCTCTTTTATCTTTAATCATTGAAATATGGGTCCTATTCTTATGGTCCTTGACTCTTTTTGCTATCCATTTTCCCGACCAATTCCCCCATTGATATCTCTCTCTGTTTATTTTATGGAATACCGATTCCCTTTCTTGTTCCAGAATTTTTTCCAGATCTCTTTTTTTTTCCCTCAACTCCTTTCTCTCCCTTAGTCCCTTTGGTCTAGTGTCCTGTTCTAATTTATTAATCTCCCTGTAAAGGTAAGTTTTTTGTTGTTCCCTTTCCTTTTTCTTCCATGCTCCAATCCCAATCAAGACCCCTCTAATAACTACTTTGTGTGTTTCCCAAAGGGTAGCTCTCGTTATACCCGATGTGTCGTTTAATTCATAGAAACTAATCAGTTCCTGTTCTATCTTGGCTGAGACTTCCGGGTCATGTAAAAGAGAATTATTTAATTTCCACGTCCTCCCTGCTCCACTCTCTCCCTGTACTTCCAACTGAATTACTACTGGGGCGTGGTCGGAGAGGGTGATTGCTTTAATTTCTGCTTTTTTCAGATTTGGGATTAGTTGATGATCAAGTAGAATATAATCTAATCTTGCGAAGGAGTTATGTGGAGCTGAATAATGGGTATAGTCTCTATCTTTTGGGTGGAAAATTCTCCATACGTCTATAATCTGTGCATTGGCTAAGGTGCTTTTTAAAGATCTGTATCTCCCCTCAGCCGCCCTACTACCACCCCCCGAGTTGTCCATCTTAGGATTTAGGGTCCAATTCAGGTCTCCTGCTATGATTACTTTGCCCACTTTGAAACCCTCCAGCGTCTCAAGAACAGTCTTTAAGAATCTGTCTGGGTTTCTGTTGGGTGCGTATACATTCACTATAGTACATTTCAAATCAAACAATTTGCCCCTGAGAAACAAATATCTACCCTCCGGATCAGCCAGTCGCTCCTCTATTTCAAATCTGGTTGTTCTGTCGAACCCCGTAGCTACGCCTCTGGAATGGGCTGAGGGTGCGTCCCCGTAAAACCATAATGGAAATTGAAATGATGCCAGCTTTACAGGGGATTCATTAGTAATAAATGTCTCTTGAAGGCAGACCACATTCCCCCCTATTAATTGGAGTTCTTTATCTATCTTAAATCTTTTTTCTTTTATATTTAATCCCCTTACGTTGTATGATATTATATTAATTGCAACCATCGAGTATTTGCAGTGTGTGTCGGAGTCTCACATAGGCTGATCCGGGGGCACAGCCCCTTTGAAACACCGGGGGGTAAACCTTTGGGGGAAAAAAAAAAAAAAAAAAAAAAAAAAAAAAAGAAAGCTCTGTTGTAGCCAAACTGTCTGGCACCATTAGTGGGGCTTCTGGAGTCATAATGGTGACCCCATCCATACTCCAGGAGGCCTATGAGGCCTCCCTGTCACATTTGATTTTTTTGGGGGTGGAGGGCAATTATAATATCCAATCCCCTGTATGGCTCAGTCTGCAGCAGCTGAAAGCCAGCTTCTCCTCCTCTCCCACCAGCTGCTTTCAGCTGCTGCACAGAGAGCCATATGGGGGAATCAGTTCCTCTAATCCCCCCTGCTGCAAAGATCAACCTCTCCTGTCCTCAATCAGGTTCCCCGCCCCCTCCCCACAATTCTGCTGACTTTCCTTCTCTTCCGTCAACAGCTGTAGGCTTAAAGGGGGATTTTTCAGGATGGGGAGTGGGGGAAGATGACATATTTACCTACTCCTCCCTTGTCTAAGTGAACACAGGCTGTGCAGAGCTCTTCCTGTTCATTCATTCTGTGCTGCAGAAAGGAACTGGGGAATGTGTTTCCTTAGTCCCTTTCTCTGTTTCAAGTGAGACTTCAGGAGCCTGTTCAGACCCCTGATATTGCACCAAAGCGTTCTGAAAAAAAGCGTAAAAAATAATAATAATAGTAAAAAAAATGTAATAATCAAAAGTGCAAAATATAATAAAAAAAAATTAAGGGCTCATTTATACAGATTCTCTGGCCCATACAGTGTGAATGAGAACTTTGTGTGGCTGGAGCTGCCTCTTACTCTGTTGGGATGTAGCGGCTGTGTGCAGGTGAGGATGAGTGGCACCAAATGCACACTGTCTGTGTTGGGGCTGTACATATGCATTCACATGCTTGTAAAATTAAGATCCATGGCTATGTTCATACAATTGCTGCATCCACATTGCCTGCACACAGCTCTATGCACAAAAAAAACCTTGTTAGCACTGTACAGGCTACAGCACCCTTGTGAATAATCCCCAAGACCTTATTCACATACAGAGCTTTATTTATTACCTCAATACCATTTTATCTTTTAGATTTAACAGGAATTTTGTGTCCACTAAAAATGATTTTATTGTAAATAAATATATGTAAAGATATGAAATAACTCTTTAGCCACTTGGAGTATCTTGGCATGCTATGGGAGTATTTTGGCGTGTGATGGAAGCGGTGGGTGGAATTTTAGCATTGGGGCCCACAAGCTTTAAGCTATGCCTCTGGCTGGCTTAATTCTGTTTTGAACATAGTAGACATTTGTGACAGGAGGCAGAGTTCCATTATTATATATAAAGTGGTGTAAAGTTTGCCATACTTTGATCAAAATTTGTTTAGTCCATCAGGAACCAGTTGAATCTCAGTCAGTTTGTGGGCTCCCCAGCTTGACAGAAGTCAATTGTTTACAAGACTTCTGCTGGAAAATTGACTGAAGTCAACTTCTGTTGAAGGGACATGTTGTAAAATTTTATATAAATGGTGCTGATCAATGATAGGTGCTGCTGTCAGAATACAATATCCTGGTGGGGGAAGATTTCTTCCTCTATCTTGTTTATGTGGATGGAGGAATCTCTATGGCTTTGTCTTGAATTTTCTCCAACCAGTCATTAATGGGGCAGTTCTTACATGGGATAAACAAAATTCTGCCTTTTCCAAGATGATCAACTCCACACGAAGATGCAATGCACATCATGGTAGGATAGTAACAAGAAAAAGGACAGGTGGAGGGAGTTTTATAGATAACACTAATGGCTGCTCCTTTTCCCTCTGTTTATTTGTTTGGGCACATTTTGGAAAGTTCAGGTCCAATTGAACAACTGTAATTTCAAATATGTGAATATTTGTCAAATATGTGTAATGGGTCTTTTAATGAAATAATGCCTTTTGTATGAAGGTGTTTATAAAATAACAATTTATCATAATATACATCATGGATATTTGGTCAGCCAGGTGTGAACACAAAATAGGATGTGAGATTACCAGTAAGGTAAGTCCTGTCAATGCATTTGATCATCAGTTCACCAAAGGCAAAAATCATTGTTTTCTATTTTCCTAATTTGAAGGTTTAAGTATAACTGCGACTGGGCAATGACATTTAGATGAATACATATTTTTAACAAGCAGTAAATGAACTTTAAATGCATCTTCCGTAGCTTCAGGCACTCATCTTTAAAGTTTCTGGCAGTTTAAAACATATTTCCACTTTTAAATTCAAACTAGGGAAATCCCTTCTATGTGTTTGGTAAGTGTTCCCATTCGCACAGCATACTTAAAAAAATACAGATATTGGGGTGCCTAGGTGGGGCTCTGTGGCTTACTCATGCATTTGCAAATGTGTGCAGACTAAACCCCTGTTTTTAATGCATACTGTTATATGGGTTATTTTGGTTGTCTGTGGGCTGGTGGTAAGTAAAGCTTGTTTTTTTCCTCTGTTTATCCTTGGGTTTGTTTGTATATAAAGTATTTCTTACCTTTTCTATGTTTTATTAGAAGTAAATCTGTCCCAGGTCTGCTCTTATTATCATACAGTACAAGAATCCTAGCTTCTAGACCTTTAACCCTTTGTTAGGACAGGCAGTGTTATATATGAGGGGTCTTCAAAAAGTTTCCGTAACTTTTATATTTTCATTGGAAACAGTGAGGGCAGAGTAGTAATTTGTTGTGTCTGAGAGTGTCATGTGACTAGTCTGTCTGGCACGCTGGCAGTTTAATATGCTGTGAAGAAGATAGCTGTGAAACGCATAAAAAAAAAGTGCACAAACTTTTTGAAAAACCCTTGTATTTACAACTGATAATGAAGATCTGCTTGAACAATACCAATGGGATAATTATGGCAAACAAAGCTGCCTAGCCTCATAAACAAAGAGAACTAGTAGTATTTTCCTCAATTGAGGTTTCAGAATAGGGCATTTAAAATGGTAAGCTTCAATTTTTAAAATTTTTTATGCTGTATGCATAAGAACATGTAACAAATATAAAGTATTTGGCTGCTAAAGTGTTTTTAAAGGCTGAAGGTTTTTTATCTTCATGCATTCCATGCATGAGGGTAAAAAACCTTCTGTGTGCAGTGCCCCCCCCCCCCCCCCAGCCTCCTCAATCCTTACTCAAGCTTCCTCCGATCCAGAGATGTTCACAATAGCCTCAGCTGTGCCAGGACTTGGCCTCCTCATTGGCTGAGTAAGTATTGGGATGCCTGCCTTTACACGCACATGGACTTTAATGGCATCCAAGTCCTAGTATGTAGTATTCAATATTGAGTTTGCCCACCCTTTGCAGCTATAACAGCTTCAACTCTTCTGGGAAGGCTGTCCACAAGGTTTAGGAGTGTGTCTATGGGAATGTTTTATTATTCTTCCAGAAGCGCATTTGTGAGGTCAGCCACTGATGTGGACGAGAAGGCCCGGCTTGCAGTCTCTGCTCTAATTTATCCCAAAAGTGTTCTATCAGGTTAGAGTCATGCCAGTCCAGTTCCCCCACCCCAAACTCGCTCATCCATGTCTTTATGGACCTTGCTTTGTGCACTGGTCTAAATCATTTGGTGGAAGGGGGGTTATGGTATGGGGTTGTTTTTCAGGGGTTGGGCTTGGCCCCTTAGTTTCAGTGAAGGGAACTCCTAAAGGTGTTGTAAACCCTTATGGTTTTCATCTTAATGCATTCTATACATTAAGGTGAAAAACCTTCTGTGCTGCAGCTGCCCCCCAGCGCCCCCCTTTTTCTTATCTTAACCCGATCGTTCCAGTGACAGGGAAGACCACAGCAGCTCCAGCTGTTGTCTTAGGTCCTCATGGGATAGATTGATAGCAGCAGGAGCCATTGTGACATGGGATTTGGGGGCGGGGCCAAGTCCTGCTGTCTGTGTCAATGGACGCAGCAGTAGGACTCGGGAGCATGCCCGCATGGGTGCTGCCCATGAAAAGCAGCTCTCCGTGGGGGCACTCAATGAAGAGGAGGGGCCAGTAGAACCGCAGAGGGACCCCAGAAATGGAGGATCATGGCCATTCTGTGCAAAACCCTTGCACAGAGCAGGTAAGGTGTTTGTTATTTAAAAAAAAAAAAAACGAAAAAACAAACCTTTACAGTCACTTTAAGGCATCAGCATACCAAAACATTTTGGACAATTTCATGCTCCCAACTTTGTGGGAACAGCGTGGGGATGGCTCCTTCCTGTTATAACATGACTGCGCACCATTGCACAAAGCAAGGTCCATAAAGACATGGATGTGTGATTTTGGGGTGAAGGAACTTGACTGGCCTGAACAGAGTCCTGACCTCAACCTGAACACCTTTGGGATGAAATAGAGAGGAGGCTGTGAGCCAGGCCTTCTCGTCCACATCAGTGCCTAACTTCAAAAATGCTCCTCTGGAAGAATGGTCAAACATTCCCATAGACACACTCCTAAACCTTGTGGACAGCCTTCCCAGAAGAGTTGAAGCTGTTATAGCTGCAAAGGGTGGACCAACTCAATATTGAACCCTACTAACTAAGACTGGGATGCCATTAAAAATCATGTACATGTAAAGGCAAGCATCACAATACTTTTGATTAATAAAGTGTATGTGTGTACTTTAAAACAATCTTTAGTAGCTTTCATTGTACTTTAAAGTCTTAAGCCTCATACACATAATAAGATTGTTGGCCAACAAAACCGTGGACTTTTGTCTGAAGGGCGTTGGCCCAAACTTGTCTTGCATACACATGGCACACAATTGTTGGCCAACAATCACGAACGTAGTGACATGCTACATGGTTTTTCAGGTCTTTAGCACCATCCTTTGGGCTCCTTCTGCTAATTTTGTGTTATTAGAAGTTTGTTCGTGGAAAATATTAAAACCTGCTATTCAACATTTGTCCGCAGAAAATCCGACAATTGTCCGATGGAGCGTACACACGGTCGGATTTTCCGCCAACAGCCTGTTATCACACGTTTCCTGTCGGAAAATCTGACCGTGTGTACGAAGCTTGCTGCTGCCAAAGTGTACAAATCAATTGCTGGTTGTGAAATGAGTTCCTCTTTAGTTCTCCCCAGATACAAGCATATAAAACTTCTGCAACCATAATTAATGAGGATTGCAAGACACATTCCATTTGTGGCTTATTCAGCCCCTATAAGGCTGTCCCCAATAATGTTTGTATGTTGATTCTGAATACACTCACCTTGGAAATATTATTATTTTATAATGTCCCAGTAAGTCATGCTTCCTTAGGCTGTTGCCAATATTGCTTACACTGGAACCTGATACCTTGTTCATATTACAAGCTAATTTAGAAGGGCTATGTGTAAGAATACTGGTTCTGCTATTTATGCTAGGTCATTAGAAAACAAGCAAAGCTTAAATACACCTGTTATTGGTGGACACATCTATATGATATGGATGGGTTGAGAGTTATAACTCTCTTTATCAAAAGACCCTAATATAAGTTATGTGTATGAAATGATGTATACTATTTAGGATCAATATTCCAAATTATAAGTGAATGTATATGTTCTAAAGTAATAAGAGCACAGGGTTAAATGGGTTGTCTACAACTGGGCTTGATATCCAGGGTGTCAGGGGAGAGCTTCTGTGAGAATAGAGCTGTAAATTATGCATTGCAAGGATTATCTGCCCAGAGGTGCTGTGCCATCTGTTAAATAAACCCTGCATACAATTAGATTATGCCTTCCAAAGTATTTGTATGTCTACCTCAAGTCATCCTAGAAAATAAAAAACAAACTCCTGCCTCGTTTATTCTGTTTAATTACATATATTTTGTTGATCATTACTTATGCTTGGATTCAACACATTCGACAACTAATATGGCAAGTAATACATTTATTTAAAAATCTACAGGTGTCAAGTGGCATGCAACTAATTCACTGGCCAGAAATAAGCATGGGTGATACCACCATTTAAACCTGTTGTAACATACAAAGTTCTTAGCAGACAGGAACCACTTTGGCCTTTGGTTTCTTGGTATACACCACTCTTTCTTCATTTCTTCTCCCACAGACTTCTTTCTTTCTTTCTTTCTGATGCTTCAATTTTTAGTGCTGATACCATTCTCTGAAACCCTTTTCTACATGCTATTATGGATCAGAAGTTATTAGCATTTACAGCTACGTGCTTTATCTTTTAGCGCTAAGCTGTGAGGAGGCAGTGTACTTGCTACTGGTGTAGGATGAACTATATATACAGAACAAGGGCTTAGTTAGGTGTTAGGGCTTAGTTAAAACATATATGAACCCAATAATTAAAATCTCATATAAGCTTTAACGTGCTAATGTCTTTTTAAAGGTTATTTTTAATATGTTGAA
This sequence comes from Lithobates pipiens, assembly GCF_037356315.1. Taxonomy (NCBI): domain Eukaryota; kingdom Metazoa; phylum Chordata; class Amphibia; order Anura; family Ranidae; genus Lithobates; species Lithobates pipiens. The sequence goes on along the minus strand of NW_027507785.1, from coordinate 236,802,705 downwards.
ACCTGCAGCTTTCATTACAATAATACCTTGTGATCCTCCAATGCATGTCTCCATTCAGGCACTTAATGTTATAGAGTGGAATTGTCTGTCCCTACCTCCCAGCTGTACTTCTGCATTATCTCCCTGTCATACAGGCTTTCCATAGAATCTACAAGTGGCCAGTTCAATGCACATTAAGTAGGCATAGCCCACTGCTGTCATCATCAAAGAACCAGCCGTGAGAAATGACATGCAGCCATTGTTGTAGTGATGGAAGTCAACAATGGACTACAAAGTGATTGCAGGAGATCAGCAGCACTGAAATGCAACAGCTGATTTAAAAATGTTATAAACAAGCATTTTAGTTCACAAAAGGGAGTTGTTTATAGGACATTGCTTTAGATAACTAAATTTAATTTAAGGTTTACACTTACTGTAAAGTGGACCTCAACCCAAAAGTGAAAAATTGCAATGGTATAGGGAACATTTTAAAATGTTGTCTTACTTTTGAAATGCATTTCCTGATATGTGAGTGTGCTTAGGCACTCCTGTGTATACAGCCGCATAACTGTATATCTGTTGTATGAGATCATCTAAGGCCCTTTTATCTTTGACAGCTAATCTCATGATATTTGGCGTAAGATCTGGAGAGGCCACTACTGTCCTGCCGGAAAGACGGATCTGTACCTGAGGACCTGTACTGTATACATTTCTCTTATGCTGCATCCAGTTTGTGGATCTCTACTGCCCTATATTTCTCCTGCTGCTTTTCCATCATCAGCTCTGACTTTGGGAAGCAAAGCACTGCCTGTACCAAAAATATCATCTCTACACAAGGACACAGTGCAGAGAAAAGTCATGGGGAAAAGATCAGCTATGAGGAGCCTGCAGGCAATAGTGACTAGTCCTTTCCAGGGCGTACCAATGGTGGGGAGGGGGGGGTGCGGTCTGCCCCGGGTGCCACACATTGGGAGGGTGTCAGTGGCATATCTAATGGTTTAAAGTTTATGACTTGTCCCCACTCCCCAGCAGCCACGTCATTGGATTGACAGAAGCTGGAGACAAGCCGGGACTCCATGGAGAGGAGGACAGTGCATTCCCGCCGAGGAGAGGAAGGGGCTCAGGTAAGTAAAAGGGGGGTTGGGGGGCCGGTGACTGCCAGGTGTTTTTTTTTCACCTTAATGCATCCGCAAAGGTTTAAAACCCCTTTAAATAGTTCAAATCAGATATCACTCACACATTTTAACAGTATTTATTTTAGTAGTTCCAGTGCTCCCATAATTTTATTTAATTTCTGTTCCACAGATGCATAATAGGCTGTAAATGTAATTTTTTTTGCAGCAAGGCAGAGCAGGAATAAAATAAGCCCATTTGTTAATAACCCCAAGCAATGATGTCAGTGGATGTTATAATTACCCCCACAGCATTAGTGTGAATGGGGGCTATGCAATGTAAGACCCCTTTCACACTGAAAGAGCCACTCCTGTATCTCCAATGTGAAAGCCCCGAGGGCTTTCACACTGGAGCAGTGCGCTGGCAGGGCAGTCCTGCTAGCAGCATCTTTGGAGCGATGTATACACCACTCCTGCCCATTGAAATCAATGGGGCAGCACGGCTATACCGCCGGCATAGCGCTGCTGCAGCAGCGTTTTGCAGTGGTTTTAACCCTTTCTCGGCTGCTAGTGGGGGGTAAAAGTGCCTGCTATTGGCCAAATAGCGCCACAAAATTGACCGTAAAGCCCTGCTTAAAGTGGTTGTATACTCGAATTTTTAACTTTTACCTACAGGAAAGCCTATAATAAGGCTTACCTGTAGGTAAAAAATATATCTTCTAAACCTGTATGGTTTAGGAGATATTCCCCTCGGTATGCGCCGCTGACTGCAGCGGCGCATGCGCACAAGGGGATTCTCGGCCTGAAAATCCGGCAGTGGCTGGCCGGCCGGAATGAAATCTCCCGCGCGCATGTGCGGGAGTGACGATATCGCGGCTCCGGCCACTCACAGCGCCGGAGCCGCGATACCCGGAAGAAACGCCGAGGGAGAATGTCAGCTCCCTCGGCGTGGATCGGGCCAGATGTCGGGGCCTCGTTCTAAGGTAAGTATTTCATAATGAGCTAGTATACGGTGCATACTAGCTCATTATGCCTTTTGCTTTGCAGGTTTAAAAAAATAAAATAAAATTTGCGGGTTTACTACCGCTTTAAAATGGCAGCGTTTTACCGCCGGCGCACCCACCGCCCCAGTGTGAAAGGGGCCTAAAGAGGTCCAGAGGTGTCGGGGCTGTGCAATGTGAAGGGGTCCAGAGGTACGGGGCTGTGTAATGTAAAGTGGGTCTTCCTACATTTTACCAGCAGTTATGGATGCAGTGCTGTAGATTTCTCTTAGGTTGCATATTTTTTTCTGCGTTTTCTGAAAATGCACCAAAAGTTTGCACCTTTGGCGCACTTTAAGAAAACAGGAAAATATATATATTTTTTGGGGGGGTTGACACCATGTTTTACTGCACCAGGTGCCACCAGCCCTAGTAACGCCACTGGCAGTAGCACAGGCCACAGAGCATGGAGGCGCTACACATGACGTAATTTGATGTCAACGTGCGGTGTGCCAACTGCCCACCTGGGGGGGGGGGTGCCAGATATAGGATCCACCCGGGTGCCAAATACTCTAGGTATGCCCCTGGTCCTTTCAGCTGTGCTTGCCTTCTTTGGTCACAGCTTACACAGTTCAGTCCTTTTTAAGGGGTTATGCTAAGTGAATATTAGAATCAAAGATTACATGTTTTTGTTAGAGGCCATTTGATATTTTAAAAGGTAGCTAGATATATGGAATAATTGAAAAATGTAATTATATCTTATGCTTTGTACACACGATCGGAAATTCCGCCAGCAAAAGTCCAATGAGAGCTTTTTATTGGAAAATGCGATCGTGTGTTTGCTCCATTGGACTTTTTCTGACGGGATTTCGGCCAGCAAAAGATTGAGAGCAGGTTCTCAATTTTTCGGTCGGAAAAAGTTCCAATGCGCAAAATTCCTACGCATGCTCAGAAGCAATTTGACGCATGCTCAAAAGCCTTGAACTTAATATTCTTGGCTCATCGTGGTGTTGAACGTCACTGCGTCCTTGACGGTTGAAAGTTAAGCAAACTTTTGTGTGACCGTATGTATGCAAGCCAAGCTTGAGTGGAATTCCGTCAGAAAAACCATCCAAGATTTCTCAGACAGAAAATCCGCTCATGTGTACAGGGCATTACAGCTGTTAGGCCAGCCATACATGAATCAAATTTCTTTCCAGCAACCATGTGCTGATGCGGGAATCCCTCATGCTAGGTCCTTGTCTTCTTCCGGTGGGCGAAGGGGGGGGGGCAGAGGAAGCTGAGAAGACAGTGATTATTGCTAGTGGCTATAGCAGCTGCTAGTGATCACAGGTAGAAACCCAGCATGCTGGTTGTACGTACCCAACTTGATAGATTGATCAACTTAGTCCATTCAGCCTGCTCATACTCTATTAGAATCTCAGCTGGTTCCTGCTTAACTGGCTGAGATTTGAACTGTGTATGGCCTGCTATAGTAGTTAAATTGTTCCCTAGCACCAGTCCAAACATGTAACAGGATGTGTAATCAGCCAAATTATCAGACAGACCGTAAATGTAACTTGTAGTTTACTAAACTGGTGAAAAGTTAGAATCAATAATGCAAAACAGGATCACAATGGTCAGAATGGCAAAGAGCATACACAGTCAGATGTTATCCTAATTGAACCAAGCTTGACTGCAAAGCATACCTTCTATAAGTCTTTATAGCAACAGAATCTAGCTGAGAATCACTTCAATAGTAAAACAGTTCAGATCACAGCAACTCACACTTATCTTCATCAACAGAATCCCACTTAGAGTCCATGGTAGCTCTTGCAACACAGGTGAACAGCTGGAAGGATCCCAGACCCATGAACAAAGGAGGGGGCACCCCACTGGAACTAAAGTTTTTAGTGGCAATTGGGGTTGTGCGGGAGCTGGGTCTTCTAGGGAGCTGCACGCTATCAGGCTCTTCACACTGGTTCTGACAGAGGAGGGCCCCTCATGTGGCTGCATATCACTTGCCCAGCTACCTCTACCTCATCAGGTATGGCCTCTCTGGGCTGCTTAATGAGGGAAATAGAGAATCTTATCTTCTTGGACATGTCCAAAAACCCAGGCGGTTGTGGGAACAGGAGTTAAAAGCGGCCTTAACCTGCATCTGACCATGGTGAGTAAATGGGTACTCTGCTACATTCAGCTCACCTTACCCAATACTTTCTCTATTCATTGAGATGAATGGAGCTTTTCTTGAATGGGGAGTCTTGAAGCAAGGGAAGTCTAAGCACATCTGCAAACACATTTGTACAGCACATTGTTACTTTACAAATGTGCTACTGTTTTCCTTTAAGCACTAGTATAGCCAAAGGCCACACTGCTGCTTTATAATTGTGCTCCTGAACCATTAAAATTATTCTCTACTTTAACCTAGCCTATAATAAACAGTTTCTACCCAATTTACATAAGAAATTACACAAACTCTTTGTCCAGTATAAGTAACAGGACAGTATATTTATCCAGTATTGGATGACACTGGACCTACCGTAACCTCATGCAAATATAAATGCATACAAACTCTAGAATATTATATCCTGAAGAGCAGATACTCCCAAAATTGGAGCAGTGCTAACAAGTGAACCATAGTCAGCTAAATAATTTATCACACTACATAAGCATGCTCATTTTTATTGTGCTCTTAAAGAATATTACCCCAACATTTCATATTCTTGATATGTGACTGTTGCGCCATGTACTTGTATGAAAACATATCCAGTTTTCTTTGTATTTCTTTTTTGTGCAAAATACCTGGTGTTTACCTGGCCAGTCCTTCTGCTTTCCTATTAAAAACTGACCACACTAGGCATGAGAGCACAGCATGCTCAAATTTCTGGCTGTGGAGGGAACTCAGACTGCTCTCTTTCAATTATTAGACTTACTGACATGTCCCCCCTCCACACTCACAGCCATTCACTGGGAAGACCAGTGTGCTGCTTTTTCTCCTCCCCTAGCTCCTTGAGCTAGCTCTTTATGCAGCTGAGAACAGAGGTTATATGATCACTTATAAAAAGGATTTTTTTTTATTTATAATGCTTTTGTTATTTATATATATATATATATATATATATATACACACATATATATATATCACACCAAAATTTTGCATTTAATATCTATTTTAAACTGAATGGAATATATGGAATATTTTATAAGGTGAGAGTTCACATATATTTTAAGATGGCTGGGAATAGTATTTTGCTGGTATCTTTGCTGCCAATACATCAGGCTGCATAACTTCAAATGTGGAGAATCTTACTACTGGCTGTCAAATATAAGATGTCTTTCTTGCTTTATTTTCCCCCTAAATGTCATAGATAGGCTAAGACTAAGTTAAGGTGCTAGTACACACAAAAGAATTAGTGCTGTCCTGAATCATTAAGCCATTTAAAATGTGTAATTTCTCTTTTCCAAAAAAAATATTTGAATAATAAGTAGACAGAATAACTGAGCTTCATTCAAATGAGTCTGAAAAGTGCAGTAAAGTGGTGGCAGTCCTGCAGAATATGAAGTGTATTTTGTGTAATAAACTGTTCCAAAACTAGATTTCATGTTTACGCAGCACTTGATCACTGGGGAGCAATTCTTTCTTTGTTTCCTCTATGCTCTTTCACAGTGTGTACAGCATTGTCAGGATTGGATAATCACATTAATTTATTGTTTTAGAATAGGACTTGGGCATGAATGATCTCAACTGCCCCAAGCTTTTTAGGAAGTGAGGCTGTAAATCACTGTTATGCTTCTTTGAAAACAGAATATAGATCGGTAATTCCATGTCCCTAGATGTTCTTCAGCGGCTACAGATTTTACTGTTTTATCCTGCTTGATGGACAAGTGACTACCATGGCTGCCGAAGACATAAAACATTAATGTCTAGGGAGGCTATTGATTTGCCTAACAATTTAATGCAAATAACAAAGCTTAGAAGGTTATTTATAAAATATGGTGTTATCTGGCTAATATTATTGTAATTGTTACTGGATGGTACATATTTATAATGAATTTCCTAGTAATGTATGGTGGCCACCATTTTTTTAAAGGAATATCTAATTATCAGATTTTTTTTTTGTGAATGAAAATAAATGTACTGAAACTAGATGAATAATGTTTTTTTTTTATTTCTTTTTCTTTAACTTATTTATTTCAAAAAGTTCCTTTTTTGTTCAATATATTTTTGTAAAATTTTGTAATACAAAAGTTTGGCTGTGAACCAGTATGTGTACATAATAAGGTCACAAAACATAACAGCAATCAGAAGGCCATAATATTACAGAAAAGATTGAAGGTAGTGAAGGCCCATTTTTTTGTCTTGAGAGCATTGTCAGGGGAAAGGCTAAAGGAATCAAGTAATCAGGGACAAAGGCTAACAGGATCAAGTAAGGATCAGGATAAAGGGAGCTAAAGATAAAGGCAAGACGTATATACTTTTTATGGGATCCTGCACCATCCTAGAAATCTTCATTGAAAGCTAGGAAAGAATGCTGACAATGGAAAAAAATAAATAAATCTGTATCTTTTGTAAAATGTTTTTCTAGGGATGCAACTATATGACAACTTCAGAGATTGGGCTGGAGCACTGTCTGGAAGAAAAATAAAAACAATTTTCTTTTTTAAACATGTCAAATTTATCAACACTGTCAACCATATAATCATGGCGTTAAAGAAAAAAAGAAAAAATAAAAGTTCCAAACAGTTTTCTCTTTTTATAAGGATATGTATGTGTATATGCCCCACAATAGACAATGGTGGACAATCATGTCTTGTAAAGGTGGCAATAATCAAGTAAAAGCTCAATGGTATAGTATCAAATTTCAAGAATATGTCCCATGTAATACTTTATTTACTTTATTCCGAGTCTATGATTTTTTTTTACTGACATTTTCACTACCTACTGTTTGTTTACATTCCAGAATTTGGCAGTTTTACACAAACCCCAAATCATCTATGAAAGGAACATCTCTCATATATAGCCTTCTAAAAGATAAAAGGACATTTATCATAACTAAGCCAATGCCCCAGAGGGAATCAGACCTTCAGGTTTCCTTCTCTGACTCCCAGTGGACCCAGGCTATCCGTTATTCCCTCTCCACCAAACATTGCGTGAACCACTGGGAATTGGTCTTAACTTCTTGAGGTCCGTGCTGTAGCCGTCATAGTGGACCTGCTTTGCCGGGACTACATCTATTGACGTCGCCCCGTGCATGAGCGGCCTGCGCGCCCCCTGAGGGGTGCGTGCGGCGCACTCTGTGATCAGCGAGTCTATGAGACTCGTCTGATCACGGATCGGAGCAAGGGGTCGATCCCGACCCCTTACCACGTGATCAGCTGTCAGCCAATGACAGCTGATCATGTGATCACAACACAGCCGGTAATCGGCTATTTTTCCTCCTCGCGCTGACAGCGTATTATAACTCTAATATGTGCCTTGGAGTTAGACAGTTATTTCTCTTTCTGTTGATTTCAGATTTGTCAGTGCCTTGGACCATTTGTATGACACTAGTATCAGTGAGTATGATCTACTTTATTGTACTGTTATTTCAAAAAGTTACACCTTATTGAGCATTATTATTGAGGTGGCTGTGTCTACAACTATGGGGTTGATTTACTAAAGGCAAATCCACTTTGCACTACAAGTGCACTTGGAAGTGCAGTCACTGTAGATCTGAGGGGAAGATCTGAAAGGAGGGGAAGCTCTGCTGATTTTATCATCCAATCATGTACAAGCAAAAATGCTGTTTTTTTATTTTCCTTGCATGTCCCCCTCAGATCTACAGCGACTGCACTTCCAAGTGCACTTGCAGTGCACTTGTAGTGCAAAGTGAATTTCTCTTTAGTAAATCAACCCCATGTCTTCTTTTGCATTTCCTCTGAAAACCCAATAAATATTATAAATTATTAAAAAATAAATGAAATTCAGGAACATGGTGGAGTACTGGGGTGAACTATGCAATGTAGCTCTCCTATGATTAAATCATTCACGGATGTGTGCACTTTAAACAAAGTTCACATACTCTTTTTACCCACCTTTCCTGACATAAGCTAGATCATTAGTAGGCCACAGTCTCTACTGTTTAATTTCTATATCGGCATAAATTGCATGCTAAATGTCCTTCAGAAGTCATAAAACTGCTTTTACCATGTGTGGAAATAGTATAAGCAAATTCTGTGTGTTTTAGTCAAACAGGGATTGTCCACAGTATCTAAACATTAACAGATATTTGAGCAGCTTGTATTTTCAGTAGAACCAAGTTAGTACCAAAACATTTGTGACAGTTTGAAAAATATTTCGAGAAAATGAACTCATCACTATGCATTAGAGATGTGCAATGAACCCAAAGGCTGTGGACTGATTATGACAGGAGTTCACTGCTTCAGCCTGGTGCTAAACTTCCAGTTCTGTATCATTATAGTCATTTTGTTTTCTTGCTAACCGTTAGGTGGTTATTTATAAAGGTGTTAAATGCTGTTCAATCCAGTACTTTTATCAGGATTTATCCACAGATAGAACCAATCAAATGTAGTGATTGTACTTTCTACAGTTCCCCTTATTAATTGCAATAAACCAAAATCAAACAAAGTAGAACAAAATGTACAAGCATCAATACACAATGTAGGCACTATAAATTCATTAGGGCTAATTCACTATGTACGTCCCATGATGTGTATTCATGATGTTAGGCACCCTAACATCCTGCTAACACAAATACAGCGGCCTGTGTGGACCTTCCACTCCTGCCAATACTCTCAGCACTCCCTCTAATGCTCTCAACATATTGGGTCAGTTACGTCATTCAGCAACACTGGCCTGTACAATGGAAAAACACACAATGATTGCTGCGCTAAGGTATTTCCAGAAGGCAAAGCTGTGTTGTCTGGGGTGGTGAGGGAATGGTTAAAAAGTCAGGATCCTGACCATATAGTCCAAAGTTCTGACAAATGAGCAGCAGAGAGTCAATAACTGCACTGTCAAACACCGGTCACTGCTAGGACACACAGGAACCAGTTGTTTTCTGTGTGTCCTATTAAATCAGCCTGGAGCTACACTGCAGTGAGATGAGATAAAATGCACACATGCTGAATATTATCGCAATGAACCATACATTGCACTGTTGTACAACAACTTTTGTGCACTTCAAATAATGTTTCAACAAAAAAAGGAGCTGGGTGATGCACTGAATTGTACACCACACTGCCCCTTACCGCAGCAGGAACAGAAAGCTGCCAAAGGGTAAAGCAATGGGGTTTACCTCTCTGGCAGCTGTCCATTCAGTGTGAATTCAGCCTAAAGGAGAAATAGAAGGGACATGTTAATAAAGGATGGGGAAAAAATCAGGAAAGGGTAGAGAAGCTATGGTTATAGGAAAGGAAAACCATATTTTTATAAACTAAACAGTTAATGAATATCGACATTTTAGTTAAAGGTCATGTTAAAGCAGAGTTCCACCCAAAAGTGGAATTTCCACTTTAACCTCCCTGGCGGTATGATTATTTCATATTTTAGGTGCTGAAAGTGGTACAATTATTTTGCATGGAAATTTGGCGTTTTATATTGTAGTCCTGTAATTCTTAGGAATAACTGTCAAAACCAGAGTCTAGCAGACATCCCAGGTATGATAAAGTTTGAAAAATGAAGTCATAAATTATAATATAATAAATAACTATAAATAATTATACCAAATAATAATATAACAATAATAAAAATGATTCAATAATGTAATCAAATCAAAAACACTGAAATTTGCTCAGTTGCAGAATAGTCACTGTCATTACTTTTCAGTATTTGATGACGGATCTCCCCACAAATCGCTATCCCTCAATTCTGTGAGTGATTTTAATTTATTATCACTGTTTTCTAGCTGGTCTAAAATCATTTTTGATGTAAAGGGACAGTTTTGGTTGCTATGGACAATCTCCAGTTTCCTGGCATAAAGAACAGTTTTTATAATATAAAACTGCATGCAGGGCACTGGACAGACCACTAGGGACAAAGGGGATGTGAAATAATTACATACAGCAATGTAATCTGTAAGATTACATTATACTGTATGTAATGTGTGTGTTTCACTTTTTGAATTTGGCGCCGTTCTCCGTCCCTGTGCGTTGCAACGCTCGCAGGGAATGGAGATTGGCTCCGTGATAGATCGAGCGGAGCGCGGCTCGCTCGTACAGCGGGGGGACATCGCTGGATCCAGGGGACAAGGTAAATAACCTCTCCCTGGATTCAGCGATGCGGTCCCAAGTCTGGCTCAGGGTTACTGCTTTTGGTATAAAATCTCCACCCCGACCCAGACTCGGGAATACCGCCAGGGGGGGTTAAGCACTCCTTGCCTCCTTACATGCTACATTTGGCATGTACTTTTTTTGGGGGGGGGGGGGGGGAGTGGATACCTGGTTTTGACAGGTACTTCCTGTCCAACTTCCTCCTGCCATTGCTTGGCCTAGGTGACGCCTCCTCTCCCCCTAGACAGCCCCTCCCTCTCTGCAATCTTCTGGAACACATGTCCCAGAAGATTGCTTGGCCACTAGGAGAGCACAGCGCACCTGGCACATGCACAGTGCACACCCGGCTGTGATGCCACAATCTGTCATAGCCGGACGCCCACAGTAGTAATAATGGCACTGCGGAGAGGAGGGGGAGAGGAGTGAGGATTTGGGAGCCTGTATCGCTGGACCATGGGACAGGTGAGTGTCTGTTTATTAAAAGTCAGCAGCTACACTTTTTGTAGCTTCTGACTTTAATAAATTGAAAAAACACTGGAACTCCGCTTTAACACAATGACTGGTCATGTTCTCCCAGTTGTTTACCTTGGCTGTCACCCAGTCACAACCACTGGTGGAGATTCTGTTTATTATGCAGGCATGGTCTACTGTTGTCCTTAGGGATGAGATCTGGGCTCTGATCAACCTGAACCCCAGCTATTTATGTATCTAGTTACCTTCATTTGTATCTAGGACACTGGCGGCCTCCTGCATACTAGCAATCCAAGGGTGCTGTATAGGCTGGTCTCCTGCATCCTAGCAATCAGTGACTTAATTGCCTGTTCGGATGCCAGTGATCATACAGTTATTAGTTGTTCTGATACACCATAGCAAACAATGATGCTGTGCAGAAAATAAAAAACTGCATGGGGTATTTCCCAAAATTCAGACAAACAGCCTGGCTGACCAGGAAAGGGAGAGAGACAGTGAGGAGAAAAATAATTCCTGTATGGGCGCACATCAAAAAAGACATCTTTATTGGCAAACGATTAAAATCCAAATACAGTCACCTAATAAAAATAGGGATAACAGTACAAACTCTAACATGTTTCACACCCCATCATGGTGTTTATTCATAGCTATGAATAAACGCCATGATGGGGTGTGAAACGCGTTAGTTAAGGTATTTCCAGAAGGCAAAGCTGTGTTGTCTGGGGTGGTGAGGGAATGGTTAAAAAGTCAGGATCCTGACCATATAGTCCAAAGTTCTGACAAATGAGCAGCAGAGAGCCAATAAATAAAAATGATGTTAGGAATGACTCCTGATAGAGGTGCAGGGTAACGGAATGCCCATAGCCTGGGTGTTTACCACAGGGAGTATAGCTGGCACAGGGAAGGCAGCACACTGGAGAGTAGAAGAACCTGAGTGACTGCTCCCTTTACAATCTAGCCCGGGACACTGGAAAACCACTGGCGCCGCCGAGCAAGACACCACAGCAATGCCTGGATGATCGTTCTGGAACCCTGCTGTCCATCTGACATTTACCACGACGCGCCTGCTTTTATCAGTTTTTGATTGAATGCATTACTACTTATTAAATATGTTACAATATTGCTGCACTTAGATTGGCGCTGCTTGTCTGTTTTTCTATCATCACTGGCCTCTTTGTTTACATCCAGCTGCTGGCTGAATGTCTTTCCCATAGGAGTGTGGGAAGGAGTGAATTATTGGCTACAATTGCTAATATATAAGCATTGTATCTTTCTTCCCTGATATTTGAGGTACAAAAATAATCTATTATGAATAAGCCATTCTCTAGTTAAAGAGAGATTATGGCTAGGACTGGAGACCTAAACAGCCAGCTGGTGAGTGACCGTTGCTACGTTGAGTCATCGCAAAAGGAAATAATCAGCTGTGAAGTGGACTTTCCATTTAAAATTGGAACAAACATGATATAACTAAACTCTTTTAACATTTGATGTATGCTCCTTTTGTAATCACCTGTTTACATGTCTGTATGATGTTGCCCTCACCTGGGTAATTATAAATAGTCACAGGGTGTGAACAGGACACTTAATGAAGCAGAGACTCTCTTCACACTGCCTCATTAGTTATAAACATAAGTATATACTAAGATTGTCACTAAGGAACCTTGTTCCACTGAACTTTTGCTTAAGCACAGCATTTAAAGCTGAACCCTGGGTAGATATATATGTTCAATAAATAATAATAATAAAAAAAATCTATCTATCTATCTATCTATCTATCTATCTATCTATCTATCTATCTATCTATCTATCTATATATATATATATATATATATATATATATATATATATATATATATATATATATATATATATACTGTATATATAGGGGTTGATTTACTAAAGGCAAATGCACTTTGCATTACAAGAGCACTTGGAAGTGCAGCCGCTTTAGATCTGAGGGGAAGATCTGAAATAAGGGGAAGTTCTGCTGATTTTATCATCCAATCGTGTACAAGCAAAAATGCTGTTTTTTATTTTCCTTGCATGTCCCTCTCAGATCTACAGCGACTGCACTTCCAAGTGCACTTGCACTGCAATGTGGATTTGACTTTAGTAAATAACCCCCATAGTGTTTTTAACTGCTTGGTTGCTAAGTGGTTGCTAAGCCACTTAGGGGGTAATTTACTAAAGGAAAATCCACTTTGCACTGCAAGTGCATTTGAAAGTGCACTGAAAGTACACTTGGAAGTAAAGTCACTGTAGATCCGAGGTGGGCATGCAAGGAAAATAAAAAACATAAATTTAGCTTGCACATGATTGGATGATAAAATCAGCAGAGCTTCCACTCATTTCAGATCTGCCCCTTAGATTTAGAGGGACTGCACTTCTAAGTGCACTTTCAGTGCAAAGTGGATTTGCCTTTTGTAAATAACCCCCGTGTTCTTTCTACAATCTCCTCTGTTATAGTACATAATGGGGTTGATTTAAAGGCAAATCCACTCTGCGCTACAAGTGCACTTGAAAGTGCAATTGCTGTAGATCGCTGTAGATCTGAGGGGAAGCTCTGAAATGAGGGGAAGCTCTGCAGATTTTATCATCCAATCATGTGCAGGCAAAAATGCTGCTTTTTATTTTCAAGTGCAAGTGCAATGCACTTGTAGTGCAAAGTGGATTTGCCTTTAGTAAATAACCCCCCTCCCCCCACCCCGTTCCCCAGAGTATGTGTTTTTTTTAAATAGACCGCTATATACCTTATTTTATAGCGCCAGGAGAGAGGAGAAAGGAGAGAATGGATGGAGATTTGAACCATCCATGGCCAGCTTTAGTCCTTTAGTCCTCACGTAAAATGTAGGACTGCTGGCCCTGTGTTGTATGTGATGATGTCACAGTGCAATCACTGGCTTGAACACCTTTGGAGGACCAATCCCACAGCATGGAAGAAGGCTGCTGCAGTAAGGAATAAGGTATTACAGCTTATTTATTCCTCTACCCTTAGACTGAAGGGGCATTTAACCCTTGCAGTGCATGGAGGCTCCACTGCAAGGGTATTTTTTTTCCTTTTGCCTGAAGTTGGGTTTTAATGAAAGATTATCTTCAGCTTTGGATGACAGACCTACTGTCTGACATGACTTGCATGACAGCATAACTGAAATACCAAAGATAAATTACAAGTATGCACATCATGCTTAAACATTACAGCAGACTCCCCTGGCTGTTTTCCATCCTATAGCCCTAATTGATCAATGCTGTCTTTTTCTATCCCTTATTACTTCATCTATTCATCCATCTTTTTCTTCTTCTGCACTATCGATCCTCTTCAGCTATCGGTTGGTCACCGAAGATTTAACTCCAACTATGTGTGTGTGAAGGAATTACATCATCCTGGCACCTGCTCTTTTTCTTGCAGTGCTCACAGAGAGTGTACACAGGAAAACAATTGCTAGTAAACAGGACATTTTTTGGGGGCAAAAGTATCTGTTAAAAAACAAAACAACAAAAAAAAACCTTCAGTCTCCTATGTATTTTGGTTTTGCTTTAAGCCACATTTTATAGTATAATGTAATTCCTACTTGAACAAATGTTATACACTTGATTTAAAGATTCCAGCAATACCACTTTCCATGTAAGGAAAAATAACTCCTCTGCTACGCAGATGGATTTTGTAACATGTTTCTTTCTCTCTTGCAACAAGATCTGTGTTGCGTTTACAAGCTTTAAACAATATGTACAAAGCATAAAAAAACAAGCAAGCTCCATTCAGGAACCACTGTAAAAATGTAATGGACTGTAGAAAAATCCTAAGTTTGACTGATGTGAGATATGGGACTTTATCCAGGTAAGAATTTATGCTGCAATGAGCACAGATAAGGCAGATGACCCGGACTAGGGCCAAACTGTTTACCAGCAGATGAGTTTTTGAAAATCTTTCTTAACTGGTCATGGCAGCGGAAAATACCCTGCTGTTAAACACATCTGCAATCCACTGCTTTCCCAATCCACCTACAAAAATTCTGACCTTTAAAAAATGATGGAGTAGCTGGTGTGTGTGTATTTTCCAAAGCAGTGAATCTGTCTATTTTAGGCTTCGAGGCAATTGCAGCCCTTTTGCTCTCTATTTCTCATCACTTTTAAGTCTCATTTTGGCCACTATGAACCCTTCAGCACTTCTTTGTGTGCAATCACTCGAGTCAAAATCTGTGATTTCTGATTTGTAAATGACATGTACATTTCTTGGCTGATGGCTGTTAAGGCAGTTTGGAAACCTTAGGTGATAAACTGCAGGAAGTCGATCATTCGAGCTGCTGTTGCTATAACATTATCATGCAAATGAACACCGTATTTGCTATTGTTCAGAAAACTGTCAAATTTACAGGTAGATGTTTGAAATGACAGGAAAAGAATATTGTTTGGGTTTCTTATATCAGATCCTATGTTGCACCACTGTATTTTGACTGACATTTAAAATCTTTGTATGTGCGCCTGACTGATTCACATTGAATATCCGTAAAAAGCAAACAGCTAAATTTGAGATAGATTTCACTTGCTGTATATTGCATGTTATATAATATGTAGCCTAAACAAAGCCTAGATTTCATCAAAACATTCAATATGCTGTATAATGACTATAGCTTTTTAATGTTTTAATATTACATGTTGATATAATTTAACCACTTCAGCTCTGGAAGCATTTGCCCCCTTCATGACCAGGCTGTATTTTACTATTCTTCACTGTATTTCTTTAAATCGGAGCTCCGCCGACTTTTTTTTCTATAAATACTGCAGCTGCTGACTTTTAAAATAAGGACACTTACCTGTCCAGGGCGCCCACGATGTCGGCACCCGAAGACCATCTGTCCCTCGGCTCTCGGGTGCTGCCACCGCCATCAATCTATCTCTTGTGAGTGTTTCCTGTACATTGTGCCATTAAATATCAATTTTAATACTTCATTTAGGTGGCACTTCCTGTGTTCTCTCTGCTCAACCCAATAGACTAAGACTGGGATTCAAATATGTACATGTTCAAGTTCATGTGGGTGTAAAGGCAGACGTCCCAATACTTTTGACAATATAGTATATATTAATGTAATATAAAAATTAGGGATGAGCCAAACACCCCCCGGTTCGGTTCACAGCAGAATATGCGAACAGACAAAAAATTTGTTTGAACACGCGAACACCGTTAAAGTCTATGGGGCACAAACATGAAAAATCTAAAGTGCTAATTTTAACCATTTGCAGACCGGACCATTTTGCTGGTCAAAGACCAGACCACTTTTTGCGATTCGGCACTGCGTCGCTTTAACTGACAATTGCGCAGTTGTGCGATGTGGCTCCCAAACAAAATTGACGTCCTTTTTTTCCCACAAATAGAGCTTTGTTTTGGTGGTATTTGATCACCCCTGCGGCTTTTATTTTTTGCGCTATAAACAAAAATAGAGCGACAATTTTGAAAAAAAACACATTATTTTTTACTTTTTGTTATAATAAATATCCCCCAAAAATATATAAAAAAATAATTTTTCCCTCAGTTTAGGCCGATACATATTCTTATACATATTTTTGGTAAAAAAATCGCAATAAGCGATTATTGATTGGTTTGCGCAAAAGTTATAGCGTTTACAAAATAGGGATAGTTTTAAAGCATTTTTATTAATAATTTTTTTTTTTTTTTTTTTTTACTAGTAATGGCGGACGATCAGCGATTTTTATTGTGACTGCGACATTGTGAGGGACCCATCGGACATTTTTGACACATTTTTGGGACCATTGTCATTTATACAGTAATCACTGCTATATAAATGCAGTGATTCCTGTGTAAATGACACTGGCAGTGAAGGGGTTAACCAGTGGGTGGCAGTGTAGGGGTTAAGTGTTCCTAGGGGTGTGTTTCTAACTGTGGGGGGGTTGGGCTTTCATTTAGTGAACACTGATCTCTGCTCCAATCACATGGAGCAGAGATCAGCGTCACTAGTTGCTAGGCAGAATGGAGAAATGCTGTTTACACGGCATTTCCTCCATTCGGCCGCTCCGTGAGATGATCGCGGGGATCGAGTCCGCGGGTCCCGCGTCCGGACTCACGGGGGTCCCGGCCAGCGCGGGAGCACACCGCCGGCGGCGTGCTCCCGATGGCAGGGCGGCATTGAATATTGGACGTACCTGTACGCCAATATGCCTGCCCGTGCCATTCTGTCGACGTACATCATCGTGCGCTGGTCGGGAAGTGGTTAAAGGCTTATATGTAAGTTATTGTCATAAAAAGTGTTTGGAAAGCAAACACCCCAACGTATATTCTATGAGCTATAATGAGTCTTTTGAACAGTTAATTTTTTTCCCCAAGTCTTCAGAAAACGTGGAAGAAAATGAAAACATATTTTTTTACGACCACTAAGTGGTCAGTTTATAAGATATTTCTAATTCAAAGCATGTACATAGCAAAAATGACACCCCAAAATACATTCTGCTACTCATCCTGAGTATGGCGATACCACAGGTGTGTGACTTTTATACAGCCTGGCCATATACAGAGGTCCAACATTGAAGTAGTACCTTCAGGCGTTCTAGGAGCATAAATTACACATCTCATTTCGTTCATACCTATCACACTTTTGAAGGTCCTGGAGCACCAGGACAATGGAATTACCCCCAAAATGACCCCATTTTGGAAAGCAAACACCTCAACGTGTATTCTATGAGGCATGGGCTGCAAATAGGTACTCGGTACTCTGACAGTCTGGTGACAGGTACTCTGTTACTCCGAAGGGCTGGTGACAGGTACTCCGTTACTCCGACTGGCTGGTGACAGGTTCTCGGGTACTCTGATGGGCTGGTGACAGGTACTTGGGTACTCTGATGGACTGTGACAGGTACTCAGATAGACCGTGACAGGTACTCAGGTACTCAGATGAACTGTGACAGTTACTCAGGTACTCAGATGGGCTGTGACAGGTACTCAAGTACTCGGGTATTAGGACTGTGACAGGTACTCAGATGGACTGTGACAGGTACTCAGGTACTCGGGTACTCAGATGGGTTTTGACAGGTACTCAGGTACTCAGGAACTCAGATGGGCTGTGACAGGTACTCAGGTACTCGGGTACTCAGATCGGCTGTGACAGGTACTCGGGTACTCAGATGGGCTGTGACAGGTACTCAAGTACTCGGGTACTCAGATGGGCAGGGACAGGTACTTGGGTACTCAGATGGGCTGGGACAGGTTCTCAGGTACTCGGGTACTCAGATGGGCTGACAGGTACTCAGGTACTCGGATACTCAGATGGACTGTGACAGGTACTCGGGTACTCAGATGGGCTGACAGGTACTCAGGTACTCGGGTACTTAGATGGGCTGACAGGTACTCGGGTACTCAGATGGGCTGTGACAGGTGCTCAGGCACTCGGGTACTCAGATGGGCTGGGATAGGTACTCGGGTACTCAGATGGGCTGGGACAGGTACTCGGGTACTCAGATGGGCTGTGACAGGTACTCAGGTACTTGGGTACTCAGATGGGCTTACAGGTAATCAGGTACTCGGGTACTCAGATGGGCTGACAGGTACTCAGGTACTCGGATACTCAGATGGACTGTGACAGGTACTCAGATGGGCTGTGACAGGTACTCAGGTACTCAGGTACTCAGGTACTCGAGTTCTCAGATGGGCTGTGACAGGTACTCAGGTACTTGGATACTCAGATGGACTGTGACAGGTACTCAGGTACTCAGATGGGCTGTGACAGGTACTCAGGTACTCAGATGGGCTGCCAGGTACTCAGATACTCGGGTACTCAGATGGGCTGTGACAGGTACTCAGGTACTTGGATACTCAGATGGACTGTGACAGGTACTCAGGTACTCGGGTACTCAGATGGGCTGGTACAGGTACTCGGGTACTCAGATGGGCTGGTACAGGTACTTGGGTACTCGGGCTGGGACAGGTACTCAGGTACTCGGATACTCAGATGGACTGTGACAGGTACTCTGGTACTCAGATGGGCTGTGACAGGTACTCAGGAACTCGGGTACTCAGATGGGCTGGGACAAGTACTCGGGTACTCAGATGGGCTGTGACAGGTACTCAGGTACTCAGATGGGCTGTGATGGTGGATGACAGGTACTTTGATGGGTGGTGACAGGTCCTCTTTATTGGGGGGTAATCAGTGTGTGTTGGTGTACACTAGGCGGTAACGAGATGTTACCGCAATCTCCTCCTCACACAAGATCAGTGTGTGAGGAGGAGAACTCGGTAACACTTCATTACCGCGGTTTGTTTACATGCTGTGACCGTGAATGTGCACAGTACATGTGACCGGCTGTGATTGGACATGGCTGGCCATGTGTATCGCCGGGTGGATGGGTATAGAAATCACACAGATCTGGGATGGGCTGTGTCCGAGGGACACACCTCATCCACGATCGCCGCGCTACGGGCCTCCGGGGCCCGCAGGAGCGGCAGAATACCGAGGACATGATATGATGCCCATCCAGGATGGGAGATCCCATCTGTGGGCATCATTTGACTATGGCCCGGTATTGAAGTGGTTAAAAGTACTCACAGCTATAATGAATTATCGGTCTCGACAATACACATAAAAGTCATTGAAAGAAACGGCATGGGATTGCCCCACAGGGAAACCCCAAACCACAATTAAAAGAAAAATGCGTGGGGTCCCCCTAAAAATTCATATCAGACCCTTCAGGTCTGATATGGATTTTAAGGGGAACCCTTTGCCAAAATTTTTTTTAAAAATGGCATGGGGTCCCCCAAAAATCCATACCAGACCCTTATCTGAGCATGCAACCTGGCAGGCCCCAGGAAAAGAGGGGGGATGAGAGAGCACCCCCCCTCCTGAACCGTACCAGGCCATATGCCCTCAACATGGGGAAGGGGCTTTGGGGTAGCCCGCTCAAAGCACCTTGTCCCCATGTTGATGGGGAGTAGGGCCTCATCCCCACAATCCTTGCCTGGTAGTTGTGGGGGTCTGTGGGTGGGGGGCTTATCAGAATCTTGAAGCCCCCTTTAACAAAGGGACTCCCAGATTCCAGCCCCCCCGTGTGAAATGGTAACGGGGTACAAATGTACCCCTACCATTTCACAAAAGATGTGTGTGGTGAAAAAAGTTATGTAATCGAGTGACCCCGCCCCCCTCTGACGCTACAGGAAAGCCATAGGGTCAGAGGGGGGTGGGGTCACCCAACAATGTCATTGTGTGGCCCCACCCTCAGTTATAAAAGAGCTGTCACCTGAGAGGCGGTCATTACGGCGGGTGGCTCCCATGGAGGCAGATCGGTGTCACAGTTTATTTTCTTCTTCATCTGTCAGAGCAAGTTAAGAAGATGATGAATGGACTTCATGGGACACTTTTTTTTTTTAATAAAGGAATTGTCCCAAGCCATGTCTTGTATTTTTTTTACCATTTTCACACATTTTTTGTGAAATGGTGGGGGTACATTTGTACCCCGTTACCATTTCACACAGGGGGGCTGGATCTGGGTCCCCTTGTTAAAGGGGGCTTCCAGATTCCGATAAGCCCCCCACCCACAGACCCCCACAACCACCGGGCAAGGGTTGTGGGGATGAGGCCTTTCTCCCCATTAACATGGGCACAAGGTGCTTTGGGGGGCTACCCCAAAGCACCCTCCCCATGTTGATGGGCCTGGTACGGTTCAGGAGGGGGGGCACTCTCTCATTCCCCCATCTTTTCCTGCAACCTGCCAGGTTGCGTGCCTTCAGGTCTGGTATGGATTTTTGGGGGGACCCCACGCCATTTTTTTCAAATTTTGGGGCTGGGTTCACCTTAAAATCCTGAAGGGTCTGGTATGGATTTTGAGGGGGACCCCCACGCCATTTTTTTTATTTTGGCAAGGGGTTCCAGTTAATATCCATACCAGACCTGAAGGGCCTGGTATGGAATTTGGGGGGACCCCACGCATTTTTTTTTAAATTTGAGCTCAGGGTTCCCCTGTGGGGGAATCCCATGCCGTTTCTTTCAATGATTTTTATGTGTATTTCCGGGACCGACAATTTATTATAGCCGCGATTACTTTTAAATTACTTTTTTCTTTTAGAAATGTAATTTTGCTCTCGGACTGTTCTAAACATAGGAAACATGTGCCACTTTACAGGCATACTATAGACATCTCCCAGGTACGAAATTTAAAGGAATATTTCACTTTTATTGTCTCACTTTAAGCATTATTAAAATCACTGCTCCTGAAAAAAACGGCCGTTTTTTAAAACTTTTTTTTTGCATTGATACATATCCCTTGGGGCAGGACCCAGGTCCCCAAACACTTTTTATGACAATACCATGCATATATAAGCCTTTACAATTATCACTTTTAAATTCTCCCATAGACTTTTAAAGGGTGTTCCACTGCTTTTGAATTTCCCACGAACACCCCAAATTGTGTTCCAGTTTTCTGAGTGTAGCTACATATATTTGGCTGCCCTGCCGCTGATTCCTCACACCCAGCTTCCTTTCCCTCTTTTTGATTTTCTGCAAAAAAGATGGTCAAGAAGTGAAAGAGCTAACTCCACTTAAATGCTCCAGTTGATTTTGTAAAGTGAGTAACACAGTAGTCAATGAATTTTGAAGGCTTACCAAACGTTTTCACTGTTTCTGTTCACAAAACAGAGACTCAGGGAATCCACTATCTGGTTCTCTGCTCCTAGAAGGTAGCAGGTCTACATGACTAGAACATGACCATTGGAAAATTTCCACAGGAAGTTGTGAATGGCTCCTCGTAGTCCCTTATCTGGGAATCAGTAGATCATAGGTGCAATGTGGGCTCCTGCAGACATGTCCCCTGTCTTTTAACTTGTCCCTCTGTATGGGCTTCATGTTTAAAAACCGAAGGACATGTCAGTGGACTACGAGAGCTCTCATGAGTGCCCCGCATCACAATGAAACTACAAGTCTGCCTGCTGCAGTGGAAGATGGCACAAGTAGTTTATTCACTCACAGAAATCTATGAATTAATGATGTGGCTGTGTGAGCAAAGCCTTTAATAAAGAGTGACAGTGGTTGGCAGGAGCTGGAATATGTTACTTGTTCCAAAGGTTAAATTATCTTTTAACAGCAGCCTGACCTATTTTCCCTCAAGATATTTGGAAAAATTCTTCAGAGCTTCCAGTGCTACCTTAAACTCAAGCCAGTTTGAGGATCTTTTTGGTGAAAATGTCCCCCCCTCCCCACCCTTCTACCAGGCTTGGATATTTCTAAGAATTTTTTAAAGCAGATTCTGCTCCAGTCTTCTACCTCAAATCTTAACTGACTCTTGATGGAAGAAGGATTCACTGAGACAACAGGGTTGATTTACGAAAGGCAAATAGACTGTGCACCTTTGCAAGTGCAGTTACACTCTGCAATTGCAGTTGCTACAGAGCTTAGTAAGTGAGGTAAAGCTTCTCTTTCCAAAGAACACCCAATCACACGCAAGGAAAAAAAAGAACTTGTTTACTCATTGCTCCATTGCACTGTGACCCTACCTCTCATACTGGCTGCGTTTGCCCTGATGGTAACATGTACTCCAGATAACACGTCTCACGCCAACATCAACACTTAGTCTTAGCTATGACTAAGTGTTGATGTTGGCCTCAGACACGCTATCTGGAGTGCTATTTTCCCTTGACTGTAGTGAGGAGGGTCGTTCTTGAATATGTCTAAATAGGGGTGATTTTATTGGATATGTGGCCGACCAGATTCTTCTCTTCTACTAAGACGGTTGGGTTGTTTGGTTTCAGCAGACACAGGCATGTTTTATAAATCTCCATACTTATTTGTCTTTATGGTAAATCTGTTTTTAAATTTGGTAAAATTGTTTTTAAATTGTATGATGGAAGCAGCAATTCTCCTGCATAACACCAGTACAGTGAGTAAAATTGGAAGAAAAAAGAGTTAAGCAGGTGTGAACCATAAATTAATACATAAAACACACCAATTGCGAAAAAAAAACATCCAGAATTCGGTGTGAATCATATAAACTGAGTGAACAAGTATATACAGTATGTACAATTTCTTAGAAAAATCTATCTTAAGAAAGCAAAAGTGAAAAAACCTGTGAACCAAACAAGATGAAAGCCTATGTATGTTTAGCTTGAGTAAATATAATTATAACATCCACCCGTGCAAAACTTAATGAATAAAGTCCATCCACAAATGAAACTATGTAATTCTCTTATGAAACACATAGGGCAGAGCGACGCGCTGATGTCACCTTGTGTTACTGTTTGCATACCCAAAAGGATGGGTTTGTCTGATTGTGTGCCGGCCAGCACATCAGACTTCAGGCTTTTAATGATTGCAACGTTTGTGTGATACCTTGTTTACTTTTTGTATACTTTTTGTATACTAAAAAAGCTTCAAGATAAAATCAACACCCACAAAGCTAGGCAGCCTAGACAGTCTTGCAAAGATTTGAGATCCCAATAACACTTTTTTAGGGACATCTGCATCAGGGGCTGGATATCTGCTGCTAATCCAGGGCTGATTCATTTTGACAAATGTCAGCCAGTCAATGGAGTCTGTGGACAGACGCACTCTTTTATCTGTCACAAAACCTCTAGCAGCACTGAATGCCCATTTGGAAAGCATGCTGTATGCAGGGCAGCCCAGCAGCTCAATTGTACACTGGGCAAATTCTGGCCAGTGGTGTATTCTCATGACCCATAAACCCAGTGGATAGTCTACTGGAAAGCTCTCCATGTCTGTTTTTGCCCCTAGATAATCTTTCACCATGTGATGCAGACACTGCTGATGGGATCCTAAAGCTGACAGCTCTGGGCAGCAAGGAAAAAAAAATTGAAATGCATCACTGCGGCGGCCCCCTTCTCCACCGCTCCTCTTTTGATCAACAGAAGCCTCAAAACTAGCTTTTCCTTAACCTACTAGTCTGGAAAAGCATTACATAAACTCCTCTTTAAGGTGTCCTCAGTATATTTCATCCTGTATTTCCCCTGTGAGGGGCCCTCAGGGTCACTGAGGATGACAGTATCTAGTAATGTCTCCTCCCAGCCACGTACTACTCCAAAGGTTCCGCTTAAAAAAAAAATTAAAAGTCAGCAACAAAAAATACTGCAGCTGCTGACTTTTAATAATTGGACACTTACCCATCTCAGGGTCCAGTGATGCGGGAGAATGAAGCCCTGCTCATCTCCCCCTCCTCTCTGTGATGCCGGCATAGTCACTGTGGCTTCACAGCCGGTCATGCACTGCGCATGCGCGAGCCACGCGGCACGCCCTGACTGTCCGGGCAATGATCTGGGACCTGTGACGTGTCCCAGATGATTGCTGAGAGGGAGGGGGAGAGGTGATCTCCCTTCCGGTGCCACGTAGCCAGGGAGCAAGTGGGAGCTGGGACCCTCTAAAAAGAGGGTATCCACCCACCCAAAAAAATGACATGCCATATGTGGCATGTCAGGGGGTCACCTTCCCTTAAAGCAGACATTCCATTTTTGGGCGGAACTCCACTTTAATAACAGGTATATGTACATGTATATGTACATGGGGCCAATTATGTTGTTAGTTGATAGTGGGCAACATTATTTGTATTTGTGGACATAAACCCCTTGAGCGGTAGTGTTACAGCTACCCTCATTGATAACATGCTAAATGCATATCCATATACTAAAAAAACTAAAGAATTTGTGTACAAACAAATGCCTCTCCTTGTTGGCCTCCCAGACATGATGGAGTGGGGAGGCTTATTACCCAAATTTAATAGAGTATAGGAAATTAATAGATTTAATAAATAGATAATAAATTTAATAGAGAAATAGGAAATGCGCTTTATTGAATTAAAAGTGCTGTTTGGTACACATTAACCACTTCAGCCTGGGATAAGCGTATGATCACTCAACCTACAGTCAATCTTCAATGCAATCGCTACCTGGAACTCCTTTGAATGATCTCTAGTGTTTAATCACTTTTCTCCCTTTTTAATCAACTTTGTACTATAATAAAAAAAATGCTTTGTCATTTTTTTATTTACTGTGTTTGAGTCTTTCATTGCTATGGTATCATGCATTTAAGCACCGTTATAGTCCCATTTCTCACCTTTTTTCTGAATTGCATTATTTTGAACTTTGTACTATAATAAATATCCCCATTTTTTTAAAAAAGCTAAATTTTCCTCAGTTTAGGCCGATATGTATTCTTCTACATATATTTGGTAATAAAAATCACAATAAGCGTATATTGATTGGTTTGCGCAAAAAACTTCAAAAGTGTCACTTAGTGTCCAAATTTTCCACCGCAATATTGCAGTCCCACTATAAGTTGCTGATCACCGCCATTATTATAAAAAAATTAATAAAAATATCTCATAGTTTGTAGACACTATAACTTTTGGGCAAACCAATTTATATATACGCATATTGGGAGTTTTTTTAACAAAAATATGTAGCAGAATACATATTGGCCTAAATTTATTAAGAAATTTGATTTTTTTATTGGATATGTTTTATAGCAGAAAGTAAAAATATTGTTTTGTTTTTAAAATTTTGGTTCTTTTTTTGTTTATAGCACAAAAAATAAAAAAAAACTGCAGAGGTGATTAAATACCACCAAAAGAAAAACCTATTTGTGGGAAAAACGGGACATAAATTTAATTTGGGTATGGCATTGCATGACCACACAATTGTTAGTTAAAGTAATGCATTGCCATATTGCAAAAAATGGTCTGTTCATGAAGGAGGCTAAATCTTCTGTAGGTTAAGTGGTTAATTTGGGGTATCTTGTTCCTGTGTCATGGTCACATGCAAGTCTATGTTTCAACATATTTGGTATCTATTTACTCAGTTTCAACTTTATAATTTACAGAAAATTTGGAGACTTTGCTGTATTTATTATCACTAAAATAAGTTTACTGGAAAAAAAGTGTATATTCGATAAACAACTTTGCTAATACTGTGCAACAATATAAAAAAAATGGCATATTTTTATTCTATGTGTTATTTCCGAAAAAAATTTAGTGTATGCTAGTATGCTGTATGCTGTATGTGTGCAAAAAACAATTAAGTATCTCTGGTAACTAAAGGGTTATTGTAGGCTGCATTATTTAAAGGATGGGAAACTGAGCCAACAGAAGACAATGTAATGGTCATTACCAGCAAAAATGATATTTCAGGCATGGGTGGCTGTAATTAATTTGAAACACCCACTAGGATCTTCTGTCCCACAGGGGCATCGTCAAGGGAATATATCCATCAGAGTTTCCAGTGTTGCCTTCATTTCTATAAGTTTTGTCAGTCTCTTGTAAGTGTTTCATACCTTTTGCTCTATTGTCCATAATGTAAAAAAAAAAAAAAAAAATCAGCAAAAGCAAGAATCCCTTATAATGCTTATAGCAGGTGGGCTGATGTGAAAACTTGGATGCCCATATTTTGCACTGAAGTTGTATTTCCAGTGTGGGAGGCTTGTTCTTTAATACATGACATAAACACAATCTGATGTTTGCAGCTCCTTCCAAAATCTCTCCATTTATTTATCTGACTCTGACACTCACTTGACCACACACCAACGGTATCCATTTCTTGCAGGCCTAAAAAGTTAATAAGAGTGGAAAAATAATGGTGCAGAGCTAGTGACAATCAAAATAAATCAATTGAAAAATATGGGTGGTCTAAAGTGTATAAAAATAATTAACCAACATCTAAAAATATTATAATAGAGATATTCACATAATAAGTGAAAAAATCTCTAATGACAGAGATACCATATTTATCGGCGTATAACACACACATTCATTTTAAGAGAGAAGTTTCAGGTAAAAAATTTACATTGTAAATAAGGAACTTTGAAGCAAAATAAAGGTCAGTGCCTATCTGCAGCCTAATAAGTGCCATCAATGCAGCCAGATCAATGCCCATCTGCAGCCTCACAAGTGCCATCAATGCAGGCTCATCATTGCCATCAATGCAGCCTCATCATTGCCATCAATGCAGTCTGATCGATGTCCATCTGATGCCTAGAAGGGACGGGACGGGGGGGGGGGGGGGGGGCGGGATGAACGCTGACAGAGTGCATACAATGAGAATCTCCTATGATAGACAAAAAAGTGGTCCAATGGCGACCCAGAAGACGGGACTTTTGATTACAGACGCCGCTAAGTAAACAGGAGGTTCTCACTGTATGTAATCTGACGGTGCTAGTCCCGCCCCCCCTACCTAACCCCTCTTAGGCAGCTAAAATTGTAGTATTGGCGTATAACACGCACACGCTATTTGCACCCAAATTTAATGTTGAAAAAGTGAGTGTTATACGCCAATAAATACAGTATATGAGTACAATATTGTGACAGTGCAGTCACAGTAATTATACAAAAGAATACAGTGCACATGCAAGTGAAGTGAACCACTTGTTATGGGCTACATATAAAGATTATAATAAAATAAAAAATAAAAAAAAGGAAAAAAGGAGAGCACAAAAGTCCACTAAGTGATAAACAGTGTTTGATAGATGAAAATGTCTTATAACATGTATATCTTGATACCCCAAGTACTGATTTTCAAACCACCGCTGAACGTGCTTTAGAAAGGAAAGATGGAGCACCACCACCCATATTACTGAGGCTTACCAGAATATGTAGATTCACTAAGACTTACACCCCATGAATAAAACAAGCTTGTTGATGATTCTACACCAAAGATTGAAGAGCCTAGATAGATATATGCATTGATGGGATAGGAAGTGATTCACAATCTTCTCACGTGGACCACAGATAACCAGGAAAGGCGGCTCAAAGATGTATGTAATGTCATATGGATTCACACAAAAATGGCCAAAAGGAATAAAAAATGCACATAGCGTGAATCCACATAATACAAGATTTACTGATAACAAATTAAAACAAAGATTTCCACTCACATTTAGGAGATAAAACAAATGCTTGTAATTCGATAAAATGACGCAATGGGAACAGTAGGCTTGATCCACAAAGATATTGTATTGGGTGAAACACGTTGGTTCAGTGGTGGTTTGAAAATCAGTACTTGGGGCATCAAGATACACATGTTATAAGACATTTTCATCTATCAAACACTGTTTATCACTTAGTGGACTTTTGTGCTCTCCGTTTTTTTATTTTTTATTTTTATTATAATCTTTATATGTAGCCTTTAACAAGTGGTTCACTGCACTTACATGCGCACTGTATTCTTTTGTATAATTACTGTGACTGCACTGTCACAATATTGTACTCACTTAATACACTTTAGACCACCCATATTTTTCAGTTGATTTATTTTGATTGTCACTAGCGCTGCACCATTATTTTCCCCCTCGTATTACCTGCAATTGTCATCTGCGGTGCTGGCAGCTTTTTCCTTTTTTGACATTGCGGTATATTCATATATTTTCCACTAAGAAAGTGATAGGCCTCACTCTTCCTTAAAGTGAAACATGGACAGGGAATGAACAATCAAGTATTTACATATTCTTAATAAGCAGCAAACTTTAAAAGAGTGCTAATTGACATTTTTATTTAAAGGAACTGTGGACCAATCCATCCTCAAAATTTAAAGCAGAAGCACAAACATGGTTTAAATTGTTGTCCCAGAAGCTAAGATCATATTTCTGCTCCCCTCCCAAGAGCTCCTGCACTGTGCACACATTATTGATTAAAAGGTTAAAAGGTCACTGCTGAGATGGGGGAGCTTGGAAAGCGGAACCTGATAGAATGAATTCTGAACTGCTGCTAATTTTTGTGGATGAGTTGCTTCACAGTGCCTGCAGCTACTAGTTTAGTGAAGGAGTGTTAAGGCTTGTTTACTGATTAAAAGTTTAAAGCTTGTTTACTAATTAAGAGTTTGTAAATGCTTGATTGTTCTGAGCCTAACCACATGTTCTCATCAAAACCGGAAACTTATTGGTTCATAAACACTCTACACCTCTGAATCAAGCCAGAGCACAACATACCACCTATAACCGAGATTAAAAAGAACATCTATAGATGCATTGATTTGACAGAAGTATTTTTTTCAGATTCATTCAAACCTAACATAAGATAAAAATAACACAACGTAAACTAAGAAATAAAGAAAAAGAATTCCAAAAAAGGCAAATCTGTGGTCAGACTTTAAAGGCACAACAAACATTGTATACTTCTTCCGGACACATTTGGGGTTCAGTAGTTGCCTCTTCTTTGCAACTACTGAACCCCAATTGTGTCCTGAAGAAGTATACAATGAAACCCGTAGACGCGTTAGGGCTCATATTATATATATAGATTGTTTTTTGTATACCGGTATATGATTTTTATCAATGTTTCTTTCATGCCCCTGTTGTTTGTATTGTATATATATTTCAATAAATGCTAATATTTTTGTATATTTCTACTGTTTAGTGTGCCTTTAAAGTCCGACCACAGTTTTTCCTTTTTTTGGAATTATTTTTCTTTATTTCTTCACAAATTTATGGATAAGGTATTTTGAGTGCTGTTTCTTTTTTGTATTCACAACATAAACTAAGTTAAGGTTTTGGACTATTATAAGCAATTGGCATACCTGTTGACCCTAACAGAACACCAACACTTGTGCACTGTGCCTCTGTTATCTTAAAAAGATTACTGTAATTAGCGCTGTCTACTTCTTCACATGGCCTACAGAATACATCACCCATGTTATGCAAATGAGGTGAGGGGGATGTAGTTCAGGAAAACAGAGTTAGGCAAGGCTGATAATTTTAATGCAGCAAAGGCACTGTGTTATGATCCATGCAGAAAAGTAGTAGCAGAATACATTTCTGCAATTATCACCTGGTATTTTTCTGTATATGCAGCCCTGACATACCAGTAAATAAATACATACAATAATAAAACACAACTTAGTACCATCTGTGCCTAGTAGGGATGAGCTTCGTGTTCGAGTCGAACGTACATTCGACTCGAACATTGGCTGTTCGGCGAATTCCGAACGTTTGGGCCGTTCGCGTCAAAATTCGAGTGGCGCGCGCGGACCACAATGCACTGCGGTGGCGCAGTGCATTGCTGGCTCATGATTGGCCAAGCATGCACTGTG
This sequence comes from Lithobates pipiens, assembly GCF_037356315.1. Classification (NCBI taxonomy): domain Eukaryota; kingdom Metazoa; phylum Chordata; class Amphibia; order Anura; family Ranidae; genus Lithobates; species Lithobates pipiens. The sequence continues at coordinate 236,772,898 of NW_027507785.1, read as the reverse complement.
ACCCCGCATGCTTGGCCAATCGTAGCGCCAGCAGCGAGGAGAGCCATGATTGGCCACAGGCATCCTGCCTGTGGCCAATCATAGCTCAGGCTGTGTAGTGCACGCCCCACACTATATAAGGCCGCCTTTGAGGCGGCCTCGTGTAGTGTGTTAGCATCTGAAGCAGTGGGTGTTCTGTGTACCTTCAACACAGTACAGACCGATCGTTTTTGGCTGATTTCCTATCTTGCTGCTGTGTAGTGGTTGTTGTCTGTGCCCTGACCGCAGTATACACCACTATATTCACCTCACCTATATAGCTAGTGATCTAGCTTTAACCACTTAACAACTGCCCATTGCCGATTAACGGCTTCAGGGCGGTTGTTTAACTCTGAGAGGCCGTTAATTAACGGCCTCCCAGAATTCTGCTCTCGCGCGCCCCCTGGGATGCGCACTCGAGAGCATCCGTGACCGCCGGGTCCACAGGACCCGGCGCATCACGGATCACGGTAAACGGCCGCTCGTCGCGGCCGTTTACCACGTGATCGCTCCGTCAAATGACGGAGTGATCACTTGTAAACAAACCGGCGTCATAACAATACCGATCGGTACAGCGGAGGGGAAAGAGATCGGTGTCAGCAGCGATGTGGGCTGCATCTGCAGTGCCCACATCGCTGCTCACCGAATTTAACCCCTCAATTCCCTGCCAATACTCTGCAATACCAGTGCATACTCTGCAGTACCCTGCCATTACTCTGCAGTACCCCGCCATTACTCTGCAGTACCCCGCCATTACTCTGCAGTGCAGTACCCTGCCATTACTCTGCAGTACCCCGCCATTACTCTGCAGTGCAGTACCCTGCCATTACTCTGCAGTACCCTGCCATTACTCTGCAGTACCCCCCATTACTCTGCAGTACCCCCCAATACTCTGCAGTACCCCCCAATACTCTGCAGTACCCGCCATTACTCTGCAGTACCCCGCCATTACTCTGCAGTGCAGTACCCTGCCATTACTCTGCAGTACCCTGCCATTACTCTGCAGTACCCCCCATTACTCTGCAGTAACCCCCATTACTCTGCAGTACCCTGCCATTACTCTGGAGTACCCCCCAATACTCTGCAGTACCCTGCTATTACTCTGTAGTACCCCGCCAATACCCCGCCAATACTCTGCAATACCCTGCCATAAATTGCCATACCCAGCCATACTCGGAGATATCCAGCCATACTCGGTGATACCCTGAAATACCCAGCCATAGACGCCCCCCACCCCTCACCGCCCTCCGGTGCTTCTACCAACTCGCCAGTACGATCAAAGCCAGAATCTTTTTTTTATTTTTTATTTCAGGCTTCCCAGCCTAGAGGTGAGATGGGGGGTCATATTGACCCCCAGATTTCACTGTAAAGAGGACCTGTCACCCCATATTCCTATTACAAGGGATGTTTACATTCCTTGTAATAGGAATAAAAGTGATCAAAAATATATTTTTGGGGAAAAAAATGTCAAACTAAAATAAATAAAGTAAAATGAACAATAAAAATAAAATAAAAATTAAAGCGCCCATGTTCCCATGTGCTCGCATGCAGAAGCGAACGCATGCGTAAGCCCCGCTCACATATGATAACGGTGTTCAAACCACACATGTGAGGTATCGCCGAGAACGTTAGAGCGAGAGCAATAATTCTAGTCCTATTAACAATCAAATAAGAACACAGTGCTATAAGAAGCTAGGAGGGTGCTGCTCACCCCAAGTAGATACAAATAGAACTAGTTCCCCCACGCTTGTGGGGGAACTAGTTCTATTTAATTCTAGTCCTAGACCTCCTCTGCAACTCAAAACATGTAACCAGTAAAAAAAATTGTAAGCGTCGCCTATGGGGATTTTTTAAGTAGCGACGTTTGGCGCCATTCCACGGGCATGTGCAATTTTGAAGAGTGACATGTTTGATATCTATTTACTCAGCATAACTTAATCTTTCACTTTATGCAAACATTGGGCTAACTTTACTGTTTTTTTTGTTTGTTTTTTAAGCACAAAACTGTTTTTTCCCCCCAAAAAACGCGTTTGAAAAATTGCTGTGCAAATACCGTGTGAGATAAAAATTTGCAAGGACCACCATTGTATTCTCCAGAGTCTTTTGGTATGCATATGCTGTGTGTGTGAAATAACCTGATAATATGACAATTTTGTGGGAAAAAAAATAAAAAAGGAAATAGGCCGTCAGTACTTCAGGTGTGATCAATTTTCAGATATTGGCACCATAGCTTGTGGACTCTATAACTTTCACAAAGACCAAATAATATCCACCAATTTGTACTTATTTTTACCAAAGATATGTAGTAGTATGAATTTTGGCCAAAATTTATGAAGAAAAAATTACTAATCTGCTAAATTTTATAACAGAAACGAAGAAAAATTCATTTTTTCGCAGAATTTTCGGTCTTTTTTCTTTTATAGCACAAAAAAAAAAAAACTGAGAGGTGATTAAATACCACCAAAAGAAAGCTCTATTTGTGTGAAAAAAAGGACAAACATTTCCTATAGGTCCAGTGTTGCATGACTGAGTAATTGTCATTCAAAATGTGAGGGCACCGAAAGCTGAAAATTGGTCTGGTTATTAAGGGTGTTTAAGTGCCCAGTGGTCAAGTGGTTAATAATAGAGCTTGCAGTCAGTAGTGTTAGGAGATAGTGCGTGCTGTCTGCGTGCTCTGTACCCAGTACATACCGCTATAAAATAGGGCAGGCCCCTACTTTCAAACATCCAACTTACAAACATCTCCTACTTGCAAACGCAAGGAGACAGCAGCAAGTGAGATGAAAAAAGATGGACGACAAAACAAATTATACAGGGGTGATAACCCTTCCCTATGTTTTCCAAAAAGCTTAAAAATAGTTTGTTTGACTGGAGCTACACTTTAAAAATGTACCGGTTGAAAATTACAAACAGATTCAACTTAACACAACAAACCTACACAGTCCCTGTCTTGTTTGCACCGCCTGTATACTGCTGTTCTGAGTATATAGGGCCTGGGGGCCACACGCATTTCCTTTTTTTAATATGGGTACGGGGTTCCCCTTAATATGCGTACAAGACCCAAATAGGCTGGTAATGGGCAGGGAGGGCTACCCATGCCATTTTTCTCAATGATTTTCAACCATATTGCAGGAACCAGATATAACATTAAAACCGCAAGCAGTTTTAAATGGTGTTATTTCCGTTTAATGTCATTTTGTGCAGGGACTGTTCCAAACACGGGAAACACGTGGCACTTCACAGGCATACTACAGACACCCCCCAGGCACCATATTTAAAGGAATATTTCACCTTTTTTTTCACTTTAATCGTCATTAAAATCAGTGCTCCCGCCAAAACGGCAGTTTTTAAAACTTTTTTTTGCAGTGACCCATGTCCCCTGAGGCAGGAGGCAGGTCCCCAAACCCTTTTTAGGACACTATCTTGCATATTAGCCGTTAAAATGAGCACTTTCCATTTCGAACGTTCGAGTCCCATAGACTTCAATGGGGTTCGAACGTTCGTAACGAACGCAGGGGTCGTTCGCAAGTTCTGGTGCGAACCGAACCAGGGGGTGTTCGGCTCATCCCTAGTGCCTAGCCTTGCCCATTTCCAGACACCTTTCTAACTAACTGGTTACAATTTATTTCTTCACCCACTTAAATAGTAGTTGAACGATTTGACAACAATCTCAAAATGAAAATGGTTGTCTCATTTTCATAAAGAGGATTAAATGGATAATTTTGAAAGTCCTGTTCTGCTCTTTACACAGTTAACAAAGCAAATCCTCTTTTGATGTTTTAATCACAGCAGTGTGTGGACGACAAGTCCACTTTAGGAAAAGAAGTAGGCAAAGGTTAAAGGAAATGATTATTGCATATAAGCTCTTTCAAGCCAAGACATTAAAATGTATGGTGAACAAGTGAATATATTGGAAAGTATCTAAGAATTTTAAACTTTTTTCTTATTTCTTGAAAGATATTTGAAATGACTTTATGTTATAAATGGATTAATTAGATTTCCTTCTGCCTGATGAAATTGCATCTACTCTGATGAAAAATGTATTTCCGACACATTTCATCTTTTCCTGTGCCATCAAGAAGCGCTAAGAGGTACGGGTGTTTTAGGAGTATACAAATTTCATAAACTTCTTCCCAAAATTCATTTTAAAAGTGTCATCAAAATGTTTCATCTATATGATCTTTCCAGAACCAGCAAGCAGAGATCAATGGGAAAAGACCAAAGAAATAATTGATGTAGGTGCCATTTTAATAGACCGTCCATGCTTTATAACATTATTGCATGCATCAACAGTTCATAAGAAGGCTCTCCACTTCATACCAAGCAAGGAATTATATATCATTATGCTTAAAAAGACTTTTAGACTATAACATCAATGTTAAAAGAGGCATTTCAAATGTGCAACTTTTCATTGCATATTAGCATATGGCTTCCAGCTTTCTCTGAGGGTTTTGGAGAGTAGATAACTACAGTATTTGAGGGAATAGAAACTGTTATATTAGGACACCGTAAGCACAGAAAAACATCAATGTAACATTTTGAAATCAGGGCTGCAATAAAACAATAATTACTATACTGTGCCACAAAACACAAACATAAAGGAACCCCAAAAAAGGATGAAGTTTAACAGTAAAGCAACATGAAAGGGTCCCAATCTAAGCACATTTCAAATGTATCTGTAATAAAAAATTAGATCTTAAATTTTACAGTTAGGGTCTTTAGCACTTGGTATGAGCTTGGAAGAGTTTCATAAATATGCATTATACTAAGGATGACTTTTGGCATACACGATTTATAAAATAAAATGCATAAAACATTAAAATGAAAAAGGACAGTGAACCACAGAGACACAAGCATACAAAAGAAACACTGCATAATACAGAAAGTAGTTAATTTGCGATACCTTAAATCATAGTGCTTAGTGGTGAACAGTTTAATAAGTAATTTGAGATGCTTTAGTACATATAAAATGAACAATAAAAAGTAATTTAAAGAAAACAATCTATAGGAACATTTATTAGAATGTACATTATTCTAAAGGTTTTCTTCTTTGAACTATAAAGGATGTGGGCAGCTAGTTCCCTGGAAGTGTTGTTAAACCTTACATTGCTCTTTTTCACATTGTCCCCATGGTATATGACAAGGCAAACAAGTCAAAACAGCACTCTAGGTAATTCAGTATAGACTGAAGATGCATATAATGTGTTGCATGCTGAGAACAAGAGAGACTTGCTCAAATCCCATATGCAATGTAGAAGTGAGAGGTCAGCTACACCACCATCTTGTTAGAAAATATGCTGTTCCTATTAGAACAGAGAATGTTCTTGAAATTAGCATTTTATACTTACACACAGATATCAAAGTTGTACAAAACGAAATTAAGAATATTTTTTTTTTAATTCTATCCATTGTAAATGCCTCCATGTCAAAGTGATCCTTATTTCTGTAGAAGTAATTAGATGTATCACAGATGCACCTTTTGGCTACTAGACAACGTTGTTTTTTTTTGTTTTTGGTGATGGAAGGTGATTTGTAAATATATAATTTTTTTTACCTAATTAGTTTTTTTGATATTTAATAAAGATTTTTTCTACTTTTTTGGATTTTGTAGTGGCATTAAGTTCACTGAAGCCCCAGTTGGTCTCTTTTAGGCTGACTATCTCCTGGTCTTCCAATTCAGTGTGTGTTAGGCTATTTTCACACTGGAGCGGGCAGGTGCCGGGGGTAAAGTGGCACTATTTTTAGCGCCGCTTTGCCACCATTTTAGCAGCGCTATTCGCCCACTTTTAACTCCCGTTATTAGCCGGAAAAGGGTTAAAACCGCCCGCAAAGCGACGATTTGCTGGTGGTTTGGCGGCACTGCTCCATTGTTTTCAATGTGCAGGGGTGCTGTAGTAGCAGTGCTCCTACAGTGCTTCAAAGATGCAGCTTGCAGGACTTTTTTGATCATCCTGGAAGTGCACTGCTCCAGTGTGAAAGCCCTCGGGCTCCAGTCTTCTCCATCTTCCTCCGGCTTCTTCTTCCCCGCTTAGTCCTCCGGACAATCCCCCGTGCTTGTGAAAGTTCTTATATAACTGAGAGTGGGGCCAGCCGGTGACCCGGCCCCCTCTGACGCCATGGGGACTTCCCTATGGCTTGCCAGTGGTGTCAGAGGGGGGGGGGTCACCCGTTTACCTAATTATTTTTTGCCTGTTTGTATGTTCTGGTGCGAACCGAACCTGGGGGTGTTCAGCCAATCCCTAGTTTCGTTTAGTGCCTGGATGGCAAGGATTTATTTGTTTACTTGATTTTCATGCAACCTTTTAAACAAAACTGGCTACAAGTCATATTTTAAGAAAAAACCTGCCATTTGGATTACCTTTTCCCCAGGGAAAGGGATCCCCATTGAGCTAACCCCTTACAGAAAAAAATAAGTATAACACAATTGCCCTAAGTGGAAAGTGAGTACACTGACTAATTTCAAAGTTTTGGCTGTTCATATCTATGTTTTCTCTGATTGCCTGTTAGGATATTAACTGCCTAGCTAAGTTTATGTTGCCACATGCTCCAAGCTGGATAAAGTTTCTTTCCACCATAATATTTTAATTAATATACCTCTGTATCGGTTTTATGCGTGCTTGCAAACATAAACTTATGCTATTGTGTAAACATAATGCTATTGTGTAAGTTATTATGCCGCTTGTATATGAAAAGTGTGTTCAGCTGAACATTTCTTGTTCCCTACCAACAGTCGTTTCTACAGCTCTTTGATTGAAAATAAAAAGGGATTGGATATGATGCATGATTTCTTGTTAACACACTGTCAGAGGAGCGAGGACCAGCAATTGTACACACAGTCGGATTTTCCGGCAGAGAATGTGCGATGGGATCATGTTGTCAGGAAATCCGATCATGTGTAGGCTCTATCGTACTTTTTCCGTCTGAATTTCCGGCACACAAAGTTTGAGAGCTGGATCTAAAATTTTCCGACAACAAAATCCGATTACGTAAATTCCAATCGTGTGTAGACAAGTCCAACGCACAAAGTGTCACGCATGCTCAGAATAAATTACGAGACGGAAGCTCTTGGTCTGGTAAAACTAGAATTCGTAAAGCATATAGCACATTAGTCACACTGTAATGTTAAAAATTGTTTAATGCAGCACATTCTCTTTTTCTTTATAATGCTACAAGAATAAAGTTGTTTTGCTGCTCATATTCACACAGACTTCTCACAAACGTCTTTCTTTATTCTTTCTCCTGATTTCATGAATATAATATTTTTATTCGTCAGATCTCCCAAATCGTTTTTTTTTTATGTTTAAATATTTTTTTTTACATTTTGTGGTTGTTTTTTTTAATCAAGATCTCCTTTTTTATTTTGGTGTTCTCCATAATTTTTTTTGTGTGTTTTGTGTGTCAACTTACCACAGCACCATTATTATCTTTTTATTTTATTGTTTTATTTTCTAATTTTGAGGAGGTTGTTTGGTGTTGGTGTCCCTTGTTAATTTAACTTTGTATTTTTGAAATGTACCTGCCTACTCAGAAATAAACTGTCCTTTTTTAAGTAAAACACATAGACAAGTATTTCTTTAACAAAAAAAATCTTTATTAGGGGTCATAACCAAATAAAGAGGAAGGCAATGCTGGAGAACCTGGTGAAATTGGTGAAGCCTTTGCCCCCCCCCCCCCAGGGCACACATCAATAATTTAAAGGCAAAATTGGTGGCCTGAGGAGTCTATACATAAGGTAGTACAGTCTGGTCCAGAAGTACAAGAGATCAGGAACAGCAGCAGATGACATCTATGTCCCCAGGCTGTGGTCATATAAGAGCCTGCATCTTTTGTCAAACCAGACTGAACCCAGGCCATCACACTCTGGTCTTCCTTCCACACTTCCTTCCAGGCATTGACTGTGGCTGTGGTGCTGGAGGTGTGGCAGAAGGAGGAGGAGGAGGATGGTCCAACTCACACAGGTGGGTTTTGTTGGTAATGTCACCCCTCAACCCCTTGTTTAGTGTGAGATAAATTAGTTCCTCACACATGAGACATTGTCCCTCTTCCATTTTCTCCAGTTTGCAAGCAGCCAAGGAGGCAAAAGCCTGCCACTAACCCCTACACCTCCTGGCTGCCACATTCCACAGCCACCTCCTTGCTGCCATATTCCACACCCTTCTCCTGGCTGAGGTCTTCCTGTGTATGAAAAAGGGACATAGTTTTAGTTTTTGGTTCATCAATCACAGACAATTTTCAGCTCATGACTGTTGCAAATTGAATGTTAACAAATAGAAAAGACTATTATTCAGAGCCTAGCATTTTTCATCCTTGTCCCAATTATTTTTGGCTACTACTGTCTATTGATATGTAAAACATTTTATTAAATCAGCAATTAGTGACCAATAATCCCATTTTGTTAACCTCATTGATTTTTACTCAAAAAATATGTAGAACAATACTATACCTGGCTCAATCTGGGCTCCTCCACTTCTTCCTTGCTGGAAGGCCAAGGGTGGGCATCGGAAGCATCACCTGGGGTGGAAGGAAGCGTGGAAGGAAGGGTTGAGAGGGATTCTCTGATTTCTGTCTGGTCTAACAGAAAATGCAGTCTCTCATAGTACCACAGCCTGGGGACATAAACGTGATCTGCTGCAGCTGCTGATCTCACGGAATCCTGGACCTTCTTTCTCTCCCTCAATTTTGGCTTTTAAATAGGGAATGTTTGCCATGGGGACCACTGGCTTCACCAACTCCAGCAGTTTCTCCAGCGCTGCCTGCCTCTTTAATTTATTGTTGTAATGGGGGTGTTTCACCTGCCATAAACAGGGCAGTTCCCTGTACTTGTCTATGAAAATAGGTAGAAAACTGTGGTCTTTTCTCTGCAAGACACAACACAAGACAAACCTGAATGTCAGGCTAAACTCTCCTAATCTTGACACAATATAGGCATCAATCTATAAGCAGTATAGGCCACTGATGTTCCAAGTTTAAATTGTACATTCGTTCTAACGATCGTCGCTTCCAATACTCCGTCCTCTGCTCACAGATCGTATGTATGATGCACGTATGTTATGTTTTATATACACTGCGTGAAACTCCACCCACCCCTGACGTTCTTTCTAGTCTATTCCCTGCCCCTTCTCTTGGGGAGATCACATGGCGGAGACACAGCAGGTGCATGCTAATTACAGCAACGAGGAGGACAAGGAAAGCCCGGAGCCAGAAACGTCCCGATCCTGGAGGAGAAGATTTAAGGCCACAAATATGTCTTTTGTAGAGATGTTGAAGATGGTGGACATATTGAAGAGGAACGACTATGATGAGAAGTATGGACCTTACCCAAACCCAAATATGAGAAAGGCCAAGATCATGACTAAAGTTGTGCATTCTGGGTCTGATAGAGCAATTTATTCCTATGGCAGCAGGGCGTATGCTGGTGGGGCTACTTTTGTTCTATGCTCGCAAAGCTATAACTCTTAGTTGGAAAAAAAACTACAACTAGGGGTTGTCTCCTCAAATATCAAAAGGTCTGGTCTAAATGGTTTACAGATCCTTCCACAGCCTCAATAGCCTCGTAGAGGAATATGACTCCTCGCCAACTTTTTGTTAGCTACCCAGCAAATACTTATGACCAAAATTCGAAAATTTTAGGTCATCATATGTACCATAGGACTATACTATTTTTTAAATTAAGCTGCCATAAATACCATGTATGACCAATGTATGTATGTACTGTATGTATGTGTTTTTTTTTACCCTGGTTTTGTATGTATATTATTTTTGTAATTGTCTTTCTTTTTTTTTTTTTGTTGTGTTTCTGAAAAATCAATAAAAACATATATTTAAAAAAAAGTTGTGAAGAGTCTGCAGAATAATTTTGGGGTACGATGATCCAAGGATCAACTGAGGAAATGCTGGTCAGACCTGAAACTGAGGGAGCACGATCAGTACAGATAGATCAAGTGAGTTCTTCAAAAAAGTAAGTAGTTGTCATGTGTTCATATTATTATTATTACTTGCATACTGTGCTTTTCTTTAGTATTGTACAGTTTAAAATGGCCACATTCATACTCATGGGTTCAATCGGTCGTAGTAAACATTGTTCGTTCGCCCACTAAAAATATGATGTTTTGTCAAGTTGCAGTTAACTACATTTGTTCAGGCCTATTTCTAGTCAAAGGAAGTTTGTTGTCTAGAGGGGTTTGTAGCTAGAAATGCAAACTTGATTCAGTGTAAAGGAGAGGACACACAGTGTGGGACACCAGAACACCCTTTTTATTAGGGTGTCCAACACACATGCTCCAGTGAATACTATAGGGGTGTCTCCATCTGGGAAACTTGCACAAAACAGGTAAGTATTCTAGCTTTAGAAAGTGTAAAAAATAATGTTTTCAGCTTTGAACTCTGCCAAAAACACAATTGTACAACACTTCCAAGCAATGTTTCATATTACTAATTCTGCCCTCAAATATCTGAGTGCCAAGTATTCCTTTTTTACATTCTCATATGGGAGAGAAGACTTGGGACGTTTGAGGACACCAGGGACCCCACACCTTCCAAAGAAGGGGAAAAATACCAACACCAGAAGCAGAGGAGGAGGAGGAAGGAGAGGTTGTTGAAATTGGCAAAATTGTCACCACAACAGGCGAGTGTCTGAAACCACAGCTTCAGGTAATAAATGTATGCCTGCATTTTTATAATACATGGTGTGTTTTTTTGTTTATTTTTAGGTGATGTGGATGTTGTGGAAGAAGAATGTAATTTTACCAGTCAAAGTACCCAGATCCTCATCGGGGAGATAATGGGGTGCAATTGCGATTTAGAAAATCTCAAGAAAAACATCAATGATGTTCAACAAAAAATGAAGAACATCATTGATGTTTTGGGGAGAATCTAAAACACGCAAAACTAGCTAGCATCGATTTGCGATTTTACAAACCAGTTTTATATCTTTTCAAAAGCCAAATTTGGAACATGCACACAGTGTGTCAACATGTGCTATCTTCCATCATGGGGGATCAATGTACGTGTTTTGTGGGTGAAACCTTTCCTCGCTACTAAAGTGGCTGAGATGAAGGGGTTGCACCCCCAAAACATGTACATTGATCCCCCATGATGGGAGATAGCACATGTTGACATTAGGCATGGGATCAGGAGGAAAATGCCCAGTTTAAATCACAATTTGTGTGCATCTTCCAAATTTGGCTTTTACAGGGGTGACTTCACCCCATCTGCTGAAGGCAATATCAACACAGTTTGGACATTCTCATGTCTGATATTGTCTTCACTTTTCAAAGTTGAACTTTGTAAGTTCCTGAGTTGTGTATATTATGCTTTGAAACATGCCTGTTTTATAAAAAAAAAAAAAAAAAACACCTAGTTATATTAATGTTACCAAATATAATGTTATGTACACCAAATATGTTGGTTTGTTGAAAAACCCTTTTATAAACGCACATGTGAATATGCTTTGAGTAAAAAGTTTTGTTATCATCAACAATGTGTGGCTTCTTCTTTCAATGCTCAAACGTATTTTTTGTAGTAAAATTGGTGTTTTCTGTGGCAATAGGGGTTATTTACTAAAGGCAAATCCACTTTGCACTCCAAGTGCAGTTTCAAGGGCACTTTTGCAGTGCACGTGTAGTGCATAGTGGATTTGCCTTTAGTAAATAATACCTACAGTGCTTTTTAATTTGCCCCAATCACGCCATTTTCATGACTCCACACATTTCTGTCATGGTGCTGAAAATTAGGAATATTTTTGTGAGTTGTACACTACATACATAAACAACAAAAACAAGGTGTATGTAGCAGACCCACAACATAATAATATTATCTGAAGAAAAGACTGTCACTTCATCTCGCAAAGAAATTTGGTTTGCACTGTTGAAGAAAAAGGCCCAAAAAACTCAAAATAAAAACCTTGGAGACAGCTAAAACAAACCCAAGCAGTAAATTAAAACAAATATTATTGCAGTTTCAAATATACATTTATTAAAAAAATGTCTCTCAGACATTGTCTGGCATATCAATGGCACCCCTACCTGAAAAGTACTCCATGTATCTGTTTCTGACCTCGCGGGCGCTTTGGGGGGGGGGGGGGGGTCAAGCCAGGATGGCCTGCTTCAAGTGTTGTCAGGTTGGAGTTCGGGAAAGTTGGCCTCTGGCCCAACTGAGGCCACATAGTTTGGAGCTTTTTTTTAGATAATTGTGCAAAATGCAGCAGGAAAGCACTATATGATTCCGTTTATATTCTGCCATGTGGATTGGAGTAAAAAATAGGCGGAACCGGCTGGCCATTATCCCGAAAGTGTTCTCCACCACTCTTCTGGCTCTGACCAGCCGGTAATTAAAAACCCTCTGGTCCAGGGTGAGGGTCCTCATAGGGAATGGCCGCATGAGATAGTTCCCCAGCGCAAACGCTTCATCCATGGCGAAGATGAAGAGGAGTCATTCCATGTTCTCCTTTGGAGGCGGCAAGCCCAAGCTGCCATTCTGGAAACGCCAGTAGAACTCTGACTGGGTGATCACTCCACCATCTAACATTTTTCCCCCCGTTCACATACAGGAACTCGTAGGTAGCTGACACCACTGCCAACATCACTATACTATTATACCCCTTGTAATTATAATAGTAGGACCCCGAGTTGGGGGGTGGGACAACGTGGACGTGTTTCCCATCAATTGCACCTCCACAATTGGGAAAGTCCCAACGGGCGGCAAAGTGGGAGGCCACAGTCGGCCATTGCTGTGGCGTTAAAGGAAACTGTGGAGTCAAGCAAGAAAAAAATTTGTAATTTTTTGCAGTTCAACATTGCAAGCAGATTAGACACAAACATTTTTGGCCAACATAAGTATAACATTTATTGAAATGAGTATTTAAAGACAAAATTATAAAGTGCACTTATCAGATTCCTCACCCCATCTGATGGCGCATTGCAAAAGTTTAGGGGGGGATGTTTTGGACAGGTAACCCTCTCTACTTCATTGAGAGCTGAATGTATAAATAATGTGTGTTACTTTGGCCAGTCCCTCCCTACTTACACTATTGGCAGCCCACTGAACAGGTAAGAAGTGTCATAATAAAAAAAAATACACACTGAACAAATGGAAGCACAATTTTACATTCTGCTATTACCTATCAAGATAATAATAGGAGAAATAAACTTTAAACAGTGGCATTTGAAAGTATTCAGACAGGCCCTTGCACTACATGCTTTGGTGAATTCATCCATAAAATATGACCACAAAAGAGGTAGGTATAGTGTGTATGGGTTGGCAAAGTCAGCAGATAGAGGATTCCTATCAGCTGAATTAGTAGTTGGGGGAGGGGGGGTTCCAAATAAGTTTGGGACATCAAAAAAAAAGCCTCTGGTACTCTGAATGAATTTAACCACTTAAGGACCGCCGCATGGCAATGTACGTCATCAGAATGGCATGAACAGGCACCCCGATCGGACCCCCTCCCGCTGGATGCGGCAGTCCGTTTCGCTGCAGGAGCGATCCGGGATGAGGAGATGGCCGTTGGTTTCTGGCCATCCCCTCTCGATCGCTCCTGGTGAATGAGAAGCTTCCTCCCGCTGTGTATAGTAAACACAGGCAGGGAGGAAGTGATGTCATTCTCCTCGGGGTGGTCTTTTTGACCGGACTACGAGGAGAACACTGAAAGTAAGTGCACCAAACACTACACTAACATGTAGGCACACATAGGCACACAAATCCCCCCCGATCACCCCCCGATCCCACCCGCCCCCCCTCCCCCTCCCAGTCACAGTGTCACTGATTGCAGTGATCATTTATTTACTGATCACTGCATTCAGTGTCAGTTGTGACAGTAAAAAGTGTCAAGGCAGTTAGTGTTAGGTCCAGGGTAGCCCCCTACCCCCCCACCAATAAAGGTTTAACCCCCTGATTGCCCCTAGAGTAAACCCTTTCATCCCCTTTTGCCAGTGTCACTAAGCGATCGTTTTTCTGATCGCTGCATTAGTGTCACTGGTGCCGCTAAGTAGCTAGTTATTTTTTTAGGTTCACCGCCAGGTTTTTATAGCGCTAGGTACCCCCATATACTACCCAATAATGGTTTTAACCCCCTGATTGCCCCTAGTTAACCATTTCACCCCCTTTTGCCAGTGTCACTAAGCGATCATTTTTCTGATCGCTGCATTAGTGTCACTGGTGCCGCTAAGTAGCTAGTTATTTTTTTTAGGTTCACCGCCAGGTTTTTATAGCGCTAGGTACCCCGGTATACTACCCAATAATGGTTTTAACCCCATGATTGCCCCTAGTTAACCCTTTCACCCCCTTTTGCCAGTGTCACTAAGCGATCATTTTTCTGATCGCTGCATTATTGTCACTAGTTTCGCTAGGTAGCTAGTTATTTTTTTAGGTTCACGCCAGGTTTTTATAGCGCTAGGTACCCCTATATACTACCCAATAATGGTTTTAACCCCTGATTGCCCCTAGTTAACCCTTTCACCAGCGATCACCGTATAAGTGTCACTGGTGACGCTGGTTAGCCAGTTAGTTATTTAGGCTCCCCGTCAGGTTTTTATATAGCGCCAGGGACCCCCATATACTACCTAATAAAAATTTGAACCCCCTGATTGCCCCTAGTTAACCCTTTTACCAGTGATCACCGTATAAGTGTTACGGGTGACTCTGGTTAGTTAGTTTGTTTTTTATATCATTAGGGCACCCACCATTTATTACCCAATAAAGATTTAACCCCCTGATCACCCGGCGGTGATATCAATTAGGTTTTAGGGTCAGGGTCTGCGTCGCCCCAGGCAGCGCTAGGTTAGTGCCAGTACCGCTAACACCCACGCGCAAAGCATAAACCTCCCGTAGTGGTATAGAATCTGAACAGATCAATATCTGATCTGATCAGATCTATACTAGCGTCCCCAGCAGTTTAGGGTTCCAAAAAAACGCATTGTTAGCAGGATCAGCCCAGATACCTGCTAGCACCTGCGTTTTGCCCCTCCGCCCAGCCCATCCAAGTGCAGTATCGATCGATCACTGTCACTTACAAAACACTAAACACATAACTGCAGATTCAGGCCTGATCCCTGCGATCACTAACAGTTTTTTTTGGTAGCGTTTTATATTTAAATCCAGAAGGCAGTGCTTGGTTTTCGGGGTCCCGTACGTGGCTAGGCTCCCAAAAATTCCCCCACATGTGGTATCCCTGTACTCGGGAGAAGCAGCAGAATTTTTTTGGGGTGTAATTTGACTTATGCCCATAGCATGTGTGAGCAATATATCATTTAGTGACAACTTTGTGCAAAAAAAAAAAATTGTAATATTCCTGCAACTTGTGGCAAAATATAAAATATTTCATGGACTTAACATGCCTCTCAGTAAATAGCTTAGGGTGTCTACTTTCCAAAATGGGGTCATTTGGGGGGGGGGGTTTGTGCTATTTTGGCATTTTATGGCCTTCAAAACTGTGATAGGTAGTGAGGAGTGAAATCGAAAATTTGCACCCTTAGAAATCCTGAAGGCAGTGATTGGTTTTCGGGGTGCCGTACGCGGCTAGACTCCCAAAAAGTCCCACATATGTGGTATACCCGTACTCAGGAGAAGCAGCAGAATATATTTTGAGGTGCATTTCCACATATAACTATGGCATGTGCGAGCAATATATCATTTAGTGACAACTTTTTGTAAACTTTTTTTTTTTTGTGTCATTATTCAATCACTTGGGACAAAAAAAAAAATATTCAATGGGCTCAACATGCCCCTCAGCAATTTCCTTGGGGTGTCTACTTTCCAAAATGGGGTCATTTGGGGGGGTTGTACTGCCCTGCCATTTTAGCACCTCAAGAAATCAGATAGGCAGTCAAAAATTAAAAGCTGTGTAAATTCTAGTTTACTACTCTTAACTACTCTAGTTTGTAGACGCTATAACTTTTGCGCAAACCAACTTTTGCACAAACCAATAAATATACGCTTATTGACTTTTTTTAACTAAAGACATGTGGCTGAATAAATTTTGCCCTAAATGTATGACTAAAATTGAGTTTATTCGATTTTTCTTATAACAAAAAGTAGATAATATCTTTTTTTCTCAACATTTTCAGTCTTTTTCCATTTATATCGCAAAAAATAAAAATCGCAGAGGCAATCAAATACCATCAAAAGAAAGCTCTATTTGTGGCAAGAAAAGGACGCAAATTTTGCTTGGGTACAACATTGCATGACCGCGCAATTACCAGTTAAAGCAGTGCAGTGCGAAATTGTAAAAAGACCTCTGGTCCTTAGGCTGACAATTGGTCTGGGGCTGAAGTGGTTAAGGACACACATAACATTTGTACACATTTTAGGGAGTGTTTTAGGGGAAAGCACTACTATGGAGCTGACAAAATACATTGCTAAGTGACTAGGCCAGTGATGGCGAACCTTGGCATCCCAGATGTTTTGGAACTACATTTCCCATGATGCTCCACTACACTGCAGAGTGTCTGAGCATCATGGGGAATGTAGTTCCAAAACATCTGGAGTGCCAAGGTTCGCCATCACTGGACTAGGCTATAGGTGTATATGGGTCCAGAAGAGCATGCTGGGGAGGTTAGTGAAGGCAAATATGCATAAAGGACAAAAAAATAACTTTAAAAGTTTCCAGCATGCATGAGGACAAAGGGTCACAGCATAATACAGTATATTACAATCATGGTAATTAGGGAAATACAATACATTAGCAAACATCGAATACATATAATGTGATTTTAAAGTAGAAAACTTACCTTAATATAGTCCTTCTGCAGGACCTGAATGATGGCAGAACAGGTCTCTGGAATAATGATAACCAAAACCTAGGGGGAAATGCATGTGGAGAACTTGAAGTCCTGCAGGCTTCTCCCTGTCGCCAAGTACCGCAACGTGGGAACTAGCCTCTGCTCCGAAGTAATCGCTTGTCGCATGCAGGTATCCTGCCTGCTGATATAAGGGGACAGCAAAGCCAACAGATGGTGAAAAATGGGGTCTGTCCTCCTGAGATTCCTGAAATCATCAGGATTATTCTCCTGGATCTCACAAAGCAAAGGCATGTGTGAGAAAAAAGCAGATATGAACCCACAAGCACAAACTGAAGAGCAGTAACGATCTAAAGCACAAGTCTGAAAAGCGCAAATCATCTCTAACCAAACTTCTACTAACACGCAATAAACACAAGATCAGCAGAAGGAGCCCAAAGGGCTTTTTATAGTCCCGATGTATGTGTTGTACATCACCTCATTCTTGACAATTGGAAATTTCGACTACTTTGTGTGACCGTGTGTATGCTAGACAAGTTTGAGCCAACATGTTGGAAAAAATCTGATGGATTTTGTTGTCGGAATGTCTGACCGTGTGTATGGGGCATAAGACTTGGGGGAGTGGGGGTGATTTTAAATCTGTACAAACGTCTAGTTATCTAAGAGATGGTCACATGAACCCCAAATAATCAGACTGTCACCTTAATCTCCCTTGGATTGAAAATTTAAATGACAAGAATGAAGAATATGGTAAAAGCAGGACAACATTTTGCAAATGGGGCACTGTGGTAGAATGTCACAGTGGCAGTGGCTTGGTAATAGAGCAGCTACAGGTTGGGTGTGATTTTTGTCTCATCAGATACTGGTAGAGTTGTGTACTGATAACATTAATCGTGGTGCTGATTGAGCATTTATTTTGTAGCTTCAGGACTGAACAGAAGAAAGTCTTATGCCCCGTACACACGATCGGATTTTCCGACAACAAAACCCTGGATTTTTTTTCTGAAGGATGTTCGCTCAAATTTGTCTTGTATACACACGGTCACACAAATGTTGTCGGAAATCCAAACGTCAAGAACGCGGTGATGTACAACACGTACAATGGGACTATAAAAAGGAAGTTCAATAGCCAGTGCGCCACCCTTTGGGCTCCTTCTTCTAATCTTGTGTTTATCTCGTGTTAGTAGAAGTTTGGTGCGAGACGATTCGTGCTTTTCAGCCTCATGCTTTTCAGTTTGTTTATGCTTGTCAGCTTGTGCTTGTGGGATCTTATCTGTTCTTCAGTGCATGTTGTCAATTCGTTATAGTCTTTCAGTATGTTTTATTTAATAGTTTGCTTCTGTTTTTCAGTGTGCTCTTGTCTGCTTGTTTCTGATTTTCAGATTGTTCTGTTAGTTCGTTCTGACCAGCCGACCATTTTCAAGCCATGTTATGGGTATGTTCTTGTTGTAGAGTTCGTGCTGTGCTTGGGCTTGGTGTTGGAGTTTTTGCTTTGACCCAAGTCCAGTCCATGAACAGGGTGAGGAGGAGTTCATGGACGAAGAATTAGTTGCTCCAGCGTGACCAATTCTCGCACATGCCTTTGTTGCGGGAGATCCAGGAGAATAATCCTGATTATTTCAGGAATTATCTCCAGATGACTGACCCCATTTTTCACCATCTGTTGGCTTTGGCGACGGGAAGAAGTCTCCAGGATATCAAGTTCACGACTGGAATCTCCCCCCAAGCTCTGGGAATCATTATTCCAGAGACCTGTTCTGCCATTATTTAGGTCTTGCAGAAGGACTATACTAAGGTAAGTTTTATCCTTTAACATCAAATTCTATGTATTTAATATTTGCTAATGTATTGCATTTATTTAACCACTTGGGATCCGCGCTATTGCCAAATGACGGCATTAGCACGGACCTACTTTTCCGGGACTACGTCTATTGACATCCTCCCGTGCACGAGCGGCCTGCGCGCCCCCTGAGGGGCGCGCACGGCGTGCTCTGTGATCGGCGAGTCCATGAGACTCGCCCGATCACCGATCCGTGCAAGGGGTCGATCCGGACCCCCTTATCACGTGATCAGCTGTCAGCCAATGACAGCTGATCATGTGATAGAACGGAGCCGGTAATCGGCTATTATTCCTCCTCGCGCTGACAGCGCGAGGAGAAAAAAAAAAGCCGATCACCGGCGTCCGTGATCGAGACATCAGTCCCAATAACGGCCAGCAATACAAGCGACCACCTGCCCCCTGCCAGTGCCCACCTGCCCCCTGCAGTGCCATCCTGAATAAAAGTAAGTGCCCCCCGTCAGTGCCACCCAGCAGTGCCCATAGTGCCCACAGTGCCACCCACAGTGCCACCCACAGTGCCAACCAGAAGTGCCACCCACAGTGCCACCCACAGTGCCCACAATCTGCCTCAAAGGTGCTGCACCCCAGTGCCGCCCATCAGTGCCCAGCAGTGCCGCCCATCAGTGCCCAGCAGTGCCGCCCATCAGTGCCCAGCAGTGCCACCTATCAGAGCCACCTATCAGTGCCACCTATCAGTGCCCATCAGTCCCATCTATCAGTGGTACCTATCAGTGCCCATCCGTGCCACCCATCCGTGCCACTTATTCGTGCCACCCATCCGTGCCATCTTATCTGTGCCCATCTTTGCCCATCAGTGCCGCCTTATCTGTGCCCATCGGTGCCGCCTTATCTGTGCCTATTAGTGCCACCTTAACTATGCCTATCAGTGCCCACCAGTGCAGCCTATCAGTGCCCACCAATGCAGCCTATCAGTGCCCACCAATGCAGCCCATCAGTGCCCACCAATGCAGCCTATCAGTGCCGCCTAATCAGCGCACTTCAATGAAGGAGAAAAATGACCCGTTTGCAAAATTTTATAACAAACTATTAAAACATGATTTTTTTTTTTTGCATCTTTTTTTGTTTGTTTAGCAAAAAATAAAACTCCGAGCTGTAACTAAATACCACCAAAAGAAAGCTATATTTGTGGGAAAAAAATGATACAAATTTCATTTGGGTACAGTGTTGTATGACCGCGCAATTGTCATTCAAAGTGCATCAGCGCTGAAAGCTGAAAATTAGTCTGGGACTGAGGGGGGTTTAAGTGCCCAGTAAGCAAGTGGTTAATCATTCCTTAATTACCATGATTGTAATATGTAAGCTGTTAATGCTCCTTTTTTGTTTTTTATGCATATTTGCCTTCACTAACCTCTCCAGCATGCAATCCTGGGCCCATACACACCTAGCCTAGTCACTTAACAATGTATTTTGTCACCTCCATTGTAGTACTTACCCTAAACACCCCCTAAAATGTATACAAATGTTTTATTGTTGTCCTTAAATTCAGGCAGAGTGCAAGAGGCTTTTTTTGGGGGCCCAAACTCACAGGTATGGCAGACTGTGGCCTCCCAGTTTGCCCAGTAGTGGGACTTCCCAAACTGTGTTGGGGCAATAGATAGGAAGCACGTCCGTATAGTCCCACCCCCAACTCAGGGTCATACTATTATAATTATTAGGGGTATAATAGTATTGTGTTATTGACGGTGGTGTCGGCAACTTACGAGTTCCTGTATGTGGATGTGGAGAAAAATGGGCAGATGTCGTATAGTGGAGTTATCTCCTAGACAGAGTTCTTCAGATGGCTCCAGATTGGCAGCTTGAAGTTGCCACCTCCTGAAGATAATGTGGTGGGACTCCCATTCGTCTTCGTCATGGATGAAGCTTTTGTGCTGCGGGACCATCTTCTGTGGCCATTCCCGATGAGGACTCTCACCCCGGACCAGAAAGTTTTTAATTACCAGTTGGCCAGAGCCAGAAGAGTGGTGGAAAATTCCTTTGGAATAATGGCCAGTCGGTTCTGCCTATTTCTCACAGCTATCAACATGGAAGAATATAAAATCAATCACATCATTCTTGCATGCTGCATATTACATAACTTTTTGTGAAAAAAATGCATCAAACTATGTGGCCTCAGTTGGGACTGAGGCCGGCTTAAAACTGGATCAAAGAACTCTGATGGCTCTTGAACCTGGCCATCCTGGTTTGCCCACCAAAGCGCCCGCAAATTTTGCCAAAAGTATCTAGAGTACTTTGTGGGTAGGGGGGCCATTGATATGCCAGAGAATCTATAAGCGTATTTCATTTGATTTACTGCTTGTGTTTCTTATCTATCTCCTAGGTTCTCCAATGGCCTTTTATTTTTGGCCATTTTCTTCAATAGTGCAAACATAACTTATTTGATACATGAGGTAACAATCTCTTCTTCAGCTATTCACCTTGTTTTTGTTGTTAATGTATGTGTAGCACCCTCTACCAATAGGTAGGTGCTAGTAAGGTTTATTTTTACTAGGTTATCCAGAACAGACAAATTTAGGAAGGCCTATGCTGCATGCTAGGCCTGTCTGTTTTGATCTGGGGCTGGGAGTGGTCAGAGTAGCTGTGGGCATTACCACCTGTGCTCTGGGGTGCCTCCCCTTGTTCCAGGGAGAGTGTTCTGGAATAGGGGGCTGGGCCTAGAACTGGAGTGGCAGGCAGCTGGTGTGTGATCTCTGACCAATCCCCATCGAGATTGGCAGGGGGCGTGCCTCATACATAAGCTGAGGTGATTCTCCACAGGAGACAGTCGGCTGGATGAAGTGAGTAATGGTGTGTTAATCAGTCGCAGGAGGCCATACCCATCTGGGGAGGGGGGTGCCCTTATAGCAGGAGAAGCCCGGGAGAGCTGTGGGGGAATATTACCTCTACATGGTCATTGGCAATGTCTCTGCCACCACACAGTTGGATGGCAGAGAACTCCTGGAGCAGAATGGCAGGCGAAACTGGTGGTACTCATGGCCCAGTCAAAGTTACCACAGTGGGATTGGAGGTGCCAGGGGGGTGGAAGTGCAAAGGAGCCTGTGAAGGGAACTCTGCTAGTACACGGTCACTAGTGGAGTCTGTATCAAACACACAGTGGATGATGGAGAGTCCTGGATCAGAAAAGAGACTGTGGGGATCTGTGTCAAGTCGATGCTGCCTGCGGGCACATGATTTGCAAGCTGGGCTGACTGGGAACAGTGGTCCATATTTCCCAGAAGATGAGCTTTTAAACCACTGGGCCTCTGGTGAAAGGTTCTGCAAGCCTCTGACCTAGTGGCAGCAAGCAAACAGAGCCATAGGAGGGAGGCTTATTCAGAGTGAGTCCCTACTATTCAATAGAAGAGGATGTGTCATATTTTAATACAGTAGCTACAAGTTTGTGCAGGAAAGTGTACAGGAGGAAACAAGTTATGTGCAGGAGAGATTTAAGAACATGACTTTTACACATTAGTGATGTCTCTGCCACCACACGGTGGGGTGGTTAGAGAACTCTTAGATGGAATAGTCTGCGGGTGTCAAGCTGCAGGAGGAGCAACAGTCTGCATGGAGATGCAGGAACAAACTAATACTAAATCCTATATGCACATTATATCTTCTGGCTCCAACTTTATTCAAAGTGTATTCAAATCCTTAAATATGATGGCAAGGACTTATCCTATGGGCATCCCATATTCCTATCCCTATACAAGTTGTACACCCCAAAAAAACAACAAAAACAAAGCTTGCAAAAGACTGTTCATTGTCTCTGGAAAAGATGTATGAAGTCTGGCAGTGGGGTGATTTGGCGGATTATTTGTCAGTAGTGCTAACACCATGGCTACATATGTAATGCATTAAAGTGGTTGTAAACCCTTACAGCCTTACAGCCTAGATTAAGGCTTACCTGTAGGTCCAAGAAATATCTCCCAAACCTATACAGTTTAGGAGATATTTGCCCGAAGAAGGGCACCGCTATCTACGGCGCATGCGCCGTAGACAGCAGCGCGCAGGCGCACTGAGTGGGGCATCGTCGATGACGGCAATGCCGCGAGTCTCGGCTCCCGTGCGCAGGAGTGATGTCATCACAGCGCCGGAGCAGCGAGATCCACGGAGAGCCACCAAGAAGATGGACGCTCGGAACTACAGGTGACATCGCTGGCTCCTGTGTCAGGTAAGTGACACATAATGGACTACTATGCGATGCATAGTAGTCCATTATGCTTTGCCTTTACAGGGAATGAAAGAGGAAGTAAACTCATCAGGGTTTACTTCCTCTTTAATGAGAAAAATAATCATCCTTTTCAACTCCATGAATTAATTCTTGTAGTCCCTAAAATGGCCCGATTGGAGCAAATTTTAGAGCACTGTGGGGTTATTTACTAAAGGCAAATCCACTTTGCACTTCAATTGCACTAAAACTGCACTGAAAGTGCACTTGTAGTGCAAAGTGGACTTGCCTTTAGTAAATAACCCCAATTGTCACTGTAACTACACCAACTTACTCCAAAAACTGGTATTCAGCATTGAAAGAAGAAGCCACACATTGTTGAGTATAAAACATTTTACTCAAAGCACATTCACATGTGCGTTATAAAAGGGTTTTAACAAACCAACATTGGTTTTGTAGCATTTATGTTTGACAGTAGATATAGCCTTTTTTTGTCTAAATCAGCCTGTTTAAAACCATAACATACACAACTCAGGAACTTACAAAGTTAAACTTTGATAAAGTGAAGGTAATATGTGACATTAGTATGTCAAAACTGTGTTGATTTTGCCTTCATCAGATGGGGTGATCTCACCCCTATAAAAGCCAAATTTTGAAGATGTACACAAATTTGGAGTCAAAATGTGGATTTCCCTCCTGATCACATGTCTAATGTCAATATGTGCTAGCTCCCATCATGGGGGATCAATGAACGTGTTTCGGGGATGCAACCCCTTCCTCTCATCTACTTTAGTTGCGAGGAAGGGGTTGCACCCACAAAACGCCTACATTGATATCCCGTGATGGCAGATAGCACATGTTGAGACACAGGGGGTTATTTACAAAAGTCCAAAATCCACTTTGCACTGCAAGTGCACTTGAAAGTGCACTAAAAGTGCACTTGGAAGTGCAGTCACTCTAAAACTAAGGGGTAGATCTGAAATGAAGTAGTAGTTATAAATTATCCTCATTATTCACGCCAAAATGTTTAAACAAATAAAGAAAAAAGATATGGTTGCAGCAAAATACCAGCAAGGGCTCAAACCCTCCCCTAAATAGATATGCTGTGTGTATGTTGAGTGGTGTTGCGCTCCACAATTAATACAAATAAATACATTTATAGATATAGGTGTATATATATAATACACAGATTGTTATAAAATAGCTACTAACAATTTCAAATAATGAATAGGTGGCAACTAGGTAGTATCCAATCGCATGCAATATGACGGTTGGATCCTCTTAGACTAAAGTGCATCCAGTGACAATAAACAGTAAAGTGCATCCAGTGCCAATAAAGATAACCAAACTGAAATGTTTGCAATAATATCCAAAAATATATGATTCAATCCAAACATATAGTGAAAAACAATATAAAAAATATAATAAAATATAAAAAAATAAAAAATAAATTATGTATTAACGAATATTAGCAAAGCAATGAATAATCAATATCCAATCAAGTGCAACAGGGTAATTAGTATCCAATAGCAGTGGCAGTGTCTCTTTCTATAACAAAAACATTGGTCCGTATTTAGACATGCACTCTGTGTCATAAGCTTATAATAACTCCGTGAATAGAAAACACAGTTCCACCGGTGATCTCGTAAATTCTCAAACAATCGGTGTCCACACACTGGGTGCAATGACTACCTTACCTCACTGCTGTAAGGTAAACAGCAGATATTACTTCCAGCAATCAGATGGTATAGGTAATATAGGTGGTCCCTTCTAGGTGCTCAGCCATAAACCATCACTCATGTCTTTGGGCTCTCTTTCTGATGGAGTTACTTCATTATTAAACTCCTTCATTATGTGATAGTTCATCCATCTCATCCATCTTCTTTGGTTCTACTGAACCAAACCTACTCAAGATATGTTCACTCCTCAGAGATGTCTTGAAGTTCCCTTATATGGGGAGAAGTTCAGAAGTTAGCGTTGTCAGGAGCCAAAAATAAGGAGCAGGAATCTCAAGAGAGGTCAGCCAGGCCAAGTCATACACAGGAACACAACAGGAACACACTGGAGATGTTGACCATGGGACCATGGGAGGGCCAAAAATACAATGTCAAATTAACAAGGGACACCAACACCGACCAACTTATTTGAGGTAAAAAAATACAAGATAATAATGGTGACTTGACATACAAAATTACAAAAAATAATATGGAGATCACTAGAAAAATAAATAAATATTCTGCAGATCTGGAGAAATTTTAACAAAAAAATGGAGATCACTAGAAAAACTAAAAAAAAGTTTATTCTGGAGATCTTGATGAAAAAACTACAAAAACAGAGATTATTCATGAGATCACGAGAAATACAAAAAAATCTGTTTGTCAGAACTCTGTGTGAATATCAGCAGCAATTCATTATTCTAGCATTATAAAGAAGAAGAAGAGAATGCATTGAAAGATTAAAAAATTAGCTGCGTGACGAATGTGCTCTCTCCATTACGAATGCTGGTTTTACAAGACCTTGATTCTGAGCATGCGTGGACTTATGGTCAAACTTTCCAACAACAAGCTCACATCTAACATTTCCCGTCGGAAATTCAGATTGTATGTACGCAGCATTAGATTATTTGTTTTCATAGATGTCACCTTCAGAAGCTTTTTAAACATTTATTTTGTTGTGCTGGATGAAGTAGACGGATATGATGATGTTGGTGGAAAAGGGCCTGATGACACAACTATATGCACGTTACACAGAAAAATACATAATTGTCATGAACACTGGCATCCAATGAAGCATGCAAGAGAAAAACCCTTTTTTACTTGCCTAATATTTTGTTTTAACATTGTTCTTGTCTCTAGAAGTGGTCCCCCATCCTAGTTGATACTCCATCATCAGATTTATCAAGTAAGATGCCTCATGCCTTACTAAACTCAGGACCCTGGTTTCACTATATCTGGTCTCCCACAATACACAGAACATGAAAATTATTTTAGCAAATATAAACTGCTAAATACTTTTTTTCATCAGCAGTATAAAGCAGTCTTGTGCCTTCTCTAAGTGTCTGGTTAAAGCTTGTCAGAGGAGTTTTCACTGTACTCTGGACTGTCCTATGAGGCTGCAGGGCCCCTGACCCTCTGTCTGGACAGTGCTGATTGGCCCTGTGCTGATCACATGCACGCTCCCAAGAAAAAAAAAAAACTCTCTAGAAATACACAGCAAACTGAGCATGTACAGAGTGACTCCAAAGGATCTGTCTATTCAGGATATGGTTAGGGGAATGTGGAAAAAGGGGAGGATCAGAAAAGACAGCATTAAACCGTCTTTTTACACAATGCACAGGGTTAACCCCTTAGGTTTCACAGTGAATATAACAAGCATGCTTTACTGCATATACAAACTGATTCTGCTGTTGTGGATTTAGTAACACTTTAAAGAAGTAAAGAACTTTTTTTCTTTTTCTTTTTTAAATATTATCATCCATCAATGTATTTATAAGCCTTACACATTAAAAGGCGACTAAAACAAGTTTTGGAAATACCTTTTTTAGCTTTTATAAAATTTCTCTTCTTCTGGTTATCGGCCACGGCATCTTTACTAGTGATTGATGACTCTTGTGTGGACATAATTTCCGCCCTTCCATTCCTTCCCTGTCTAAATCTCGCACATGCGCAATCACGTGTAAACCAAGCCTCTATCTCGATCACCGTTACTACCGCAACCAAGTCAGTATTAGAACAGCTGCTTCGTATGAACGTCACTGTGCTGCTATGGTTCAACCCCCCCCCCCCCATTTGACGTCTTATACAGTCACAATGAGAGAACCAGGAAGGAGAGGAGGAGGGCACGGTATCGCGAGGCTTCATCTGTGCCGTTCTCAATGTAAGTAAATAACACAGCATGCTGAGGATAGTAAAACGGCACACATAGCATGCCGTTAAAGAAACTACGGACTGCGCATACACCGGTGACATCACTACAGATTGCAGAACGGATTCTGAAGCAACTGTAAAAGTAAGTAAAATTTCACAGGCAACGATTAGCTGCCTGTTCTATGTACATTACAACGAGCTAAATGTCGAGTTTACAACCACTTTAACTGGGGGGGGCATTTTGTGAAATTGACCTTCTGGAAATCTGTGAAAATTTTTGGAACATCTCCTATGCTGCTGTTGAATTATTTAGTGCTGCCAGTGGCACAAGTTTCCATCACATCCTGACACTTTCAAAAACTATTTTGCTGACTGAAAGCCAGTGATTGCTTCTTAACCCATTAATACATGTGTACTTTTTAAACCCATGAACAGATACTTGGTTTACATTATATGTAATTTTTTAACACCCAGTAAACACTGTTGTGACATATACCCAAAAGTTTGAGGAATTTTCTTTTAAAAACAAGAACAGATGATTAAAACATTTTGAAAGTGGCTTCCTTCCTTTCCTTGACAGACACTTTTCCGATAACCCATGGTAGGCGATTCTCCTTGGGTGTCATTTGCAGACATGTTCGGCAAATATTCCAAATTTCCAAATTTCAAACTCCATTGGAGTCAAAATGAGATGTGTGGCACCTAAAGGATGTATTCTGTTATGTTCGTAAACAAAGCCATTTTCAAGTCTAATAAGCAATGCCTCAAAGTGGACCTTTTTCACCTTTCTCTATATTTCATATCTACATCCATCTCTACATGCTGATGTGAAGTTGCCTAATGCATTCTTTTTTTAAAAAAAATCTTTATCTACCTTTTTTTTCATTCTATGTCCTAGTCTTCTTGAAGGCAGTGGTGACATAGTCTTGGCAGCACCAATGTCCCCTTTCAATTGACCCTTTCCATTTTGTGGCCTGATATGGATTGGGGAAGGGGGGCCTCATGCATGGATAAGGGACTGCTGAGGACAGCATCTTTTTTATTTTATTTTGCATGGGTCTCCCCTTAAGATCCATACTAGACCCCTATCTGAGATAAAGGTCTGGTATGGATTTTGGGGGAACCTCGTGTTGTTTATGTACAGCCTCATTGGCTGCTACAGTGCACTGTTACAACTAATGATTCCGTGACTGCCAGCATCCCTGCAACCAATGATATTATCGATTGCTAGGATGCAGGCAGCTTCCTTGGTTACTAGACTGCAGGAGGCCACTGGCGGGCTAGCAACCAACAAAATAAGGCAGATGCATGGTTCTGAGAAGGATGCTTCCACATTTAACGTGCAGTATAAAATGACGACTGCTGATCAAAATAGGCTTGAGTAGATTTTGTATCCTCCGCAGCTCCGTTCTTGCAGCCTAACCCAGTGTCACCGCAAAATAAACGGATACACTAACAAAATTGCAGGGGTATTATTTTCCTGATTTGTTAACGGCTATACACACATAAATGTGTATTGATTGTATGCTCACAGAATTATTTTTATACAGGATTTATATATCAGCAACAGTTTGTGCAGTGCTTTACAATATAAAGGGGCAGTACAATTACAATACAGTTCAATATAGAAGGAATATGAGAGCCCTGCTAATGGAGCCTACACTCTAAAGGGAGGGGGAGGTGGTACAAAATGTAATAGCTGTAGGGGATGATCTGGTGAAGGTGACTAAAGCATGGCTTTTTAGGTGGAGATGGGGTAGGCTTCCCTGAATAAATGAGTCTTCAAGAATCGCTAAAGGTAGGAATTGACCAGAAATATTGGGGTAGGGAGTTCCAGAGGATGGTAGAGGCTCTTGAAAAGTCCTGGGGGCCAGCATAGGAGTAGGTAACAAGGGAGCTGGAGAGCAATACGTCCTGGGAGGAGCAGGTAGGTTTTGGGTGAAATTTGCAGATGAGGTTGATGATATAGCTGGGGGCGAAGTGGTGGATGGATTTATATGCTGTGGTTAGTATTTAGAATTTTATACATTGGAATAGTGGAAGTCAGTGAAGATCATTTATTATGGCTTGATATATAGGAAAAACCTGCATCAGCTTTATGTTGCTTAAAAGAAACTGAAAACAATGAATTTGTAAAAAGCCTCAGTCCATGGAGGAATATTGTGCTGGTTGTATATTGATCTATTGTATGCATACATGTGCACAAGTCCAAGCACTAACTGACTTAAAATATTGCACAAACTGAATACAGGTTCCAGCGATAAATACTCTTTGGATTTTTTTCATATGCATTTTATTGCTTAGTGAGCTAGACACATTGGAGTTGATTTACTGGAACTGAAGAGTGCAAAATTTGGTGCAGCTGTTCATGGTAGCCAATCAGCTTCTAACTTCAGCTTGTTCAATACATCCAGGTTCACACTGATGCAGTGGGAATCTGATGTGATTGTGTGATTTTTACAGTGCGGTTTCTGCTGCGACAGGTGCAAATTGAATGCAATTTTGATGGGACTTGGCATAGCTGGAGATTAAATTTGCACTGCGCCCACATTAAACTCACAGAGGAGCCCTTTTTTACCAAGATCAAAATCGCATTGCATCTATGTGAATGGCCTTGATAGATGACATGCGAATGTATGAATTTCGCATTGCATCAGATTTGCATCAGTGTGAAACGGGTTTTAAGCTTTGACATAAGACCTGGAAGCTCGTTGATTTTTATGCAAATTCGCACCATATTTTTCACCCATTTTTAGTAAATCAACCCAATTGTTTTTTTCAAATTTTTATCCAGAAAAAATGTAAATTCTGAATAGCAGATAAAAAAAGAGTAGAAAGAATAAAGGTAACATTATTTTAATGTTCAACAAGCACAGAATACTTGTTCATCATACAACTTGAATGCACAATCACCTAGATAGGCTTTATAATTGCAATTGCTACGAGCATAAAATGTCTGTGCACAAATGTGGATCTATAATTCAAAAGTAGCCTTCAGGTTTTAAACCGAGAACCAAAACACATCTGAAATAAACTGGTACACTTTTCTTAGCAAATTGACATTTTAACAGCTTAAAAAATTTAAAGAATGTCAGCTTTTTTGCCAAGGAAGAAAGAAAAAAAGCACAGGCATTGTAATCACTTAGTATTCTAATTCTTAGATACTAATGCTGAATGCAACTTGCAGGTTAAAATAACTGACACAGTAAAACAACAAGCAGATTCTCCTGCACTGGAATTCATTCCACTCCACCTACCTAACAAAAGCAACATGCTGCCCCATAGCTTCAAAATGTCCCCCTTATTTGGAGGGACTGTTGCTTTTTACTTTCAAAATTTTTATTGAGTTTACAAAACAGAGAGAACAATACAACACAGTACAATTATCGCGCATTATGCGTTGAAGGCATAAGACACAGTCATCAAACTCAGAAATGGTTACTTAGAAGATAACACGTAACTAGGAATTTAGTATTCTTGATTATAGTCTCCCCTCCCAATTACTTATTTAATCTTCTGGTTTTACCTGAGGAACACCTGCTGGGCCTCACCTGCACCCCATCTGGGATCATACTGTGCAGGGTGAGAGCCCCGTGGTGTCTTGTGTCCTGCTCAAAGGGTGGAGGACATCAACTGTAATGTACAAGGGGGACTCTGTCAGGGGTGTGTCCTAAGCTCCAACACCTCTTCGCTCCAGCTCTAATCGGCTAATAAAAATGGGGTATGTAAAAGGTCCTGGAGGTTGAGGGAGCGAATGTAAACTTTGTACAGACGGACATGGGATTGGGGGCGTGGGCAGGTGGGTGAGGGGTGGAAGGGGGGAAGCGTGTCCGCGGGCAAGCGACACCCACATCCAAGAGAGGTGAGGACTGTTGCTTTTTTAAACCAAATCCTCTTTCGTTTATTCCTCCTCAGTTGGCCCTCTTTTTGATCTGATTTATAGACCGATCAGAAAATGTGGGCATTTTAGCACCAAAAGTATTATACTATGCTTAATATTTCATCCAAACTCTATATTTTTACAAATGATACATTGAAACGTTAGTATATGAAAAATAGAAGTGCAAAAAAAAATTGGGGTTTAAGCAATTATATTTGGGGTCCTAATTCTTCATTATCAGTGTAAATAGGCAATAACAATGGAATGCTAGTGGCCTACATACTTTGTACTGTAATGGGGGTTATTTACTAAAACTGGAGTGTGAAAAATCTGGTGCAGCGCTGCATAAAAACCAATCAGTTTCCAGGTGTTATTGTCAAAGCTTAATTAACAGGACTGAAGTTAGAAGCTGATTGGCTACCTTGGAATAGCTGCACTAGATTCTGAGTTTTTTGTAAATCTACACAATTGTGTTCCTCATTCCACCTTAGAAGGCTGGGAAGTATGTTTTCCTCTTCCACCCTTCTCCATAGAGTGCAAGACATGAAAGCCTACACCCATGTGAAGGGTTTTTACATAGAAGAACTGTCTTTGCAATTTACCCCTTCTGACTAGCTGCCGTAGAAGGCTAGAATTCTGTTTTGTAGGTTAGGGTGATGCTAGGCATTATGGGGAGGTCAACAAATGCACACATACCTAAAAATGGCATGGATCACTCATTACCCACAAGCTTTCAGCAAAACATTCTGATTTACCATGAACTTTGACTTTGCACCACCAATTTACGTAAGAGAATT
The DNA here is from genome assembly GCF_037356315.1 of Lithobates pipiens. Lineage (NCBI taxonomy): Eukaryota > Metazoa > Chordata > Amphibia > Anura > Ranidae > Lithobates > Lithobates pipiens. Next base: position 236,741,599 of record NW_027507785.1, on the reverse strand, counting down.
TACTTATGGCTTTAGCTAATAAACATTGTCATAAGACACTAAACAAAAATACCTCTTATAAATCAGCACAAGGTAACGTTCAAAGTGTTTTCTCTTGGAGAAACCTAACACTGTTCATTTCTTGTAATCAGCAGATAGAGATTTGTCTTGCTTCTCACAAATGCAGTCTATTTAATCTCCTGTAGTGTGGGAAATTATGTTCAAGCTCTCCACGCGATGGTGTCCATAGTAAGTTATGCATGTAGTGACAAGTACATGCCATAAGGTCTCTGGATTATATCCACAATGTGTTGCTGCTGACTGCTGATCAAAATAGGCTTGAAGAAAAACATTATTTCAGGTGTGAAAAACTGTCACCTTTATCAAATAAATTTCTTACATTTTCCCTAAGCCACAGAAGCCTATTTAAACTCAGAAGGTTAACTTTGTAACATTCATTACGGCTGAAAATTCTGTTCACACTACTATGATGCTCTCTTTATAATGTGTTACATTAAAACAACATTAAAATAAACACATGAATGGTCTTTTGTAAATTGCACACAGAGTTAACATTGATTACACAGTTATTATTTGAGTTTAATTATACATGCTCTGGATTTAATTTGCAAGCTGCTAAATGTATAATATCTATGTCATTATTGGCACATTACTTAAAGCTTAGCAACTTCTTTAGAATATGCTCCACTGCCTCAATATGCTCCAGAATAGATGCATAATAAAAAATATAGTTAGAGTCTTGTTGAAAAAAAAACCCCACGATTTATTCACAAAGAGAGCTGAAAGACCTCCTGGCCATTTACTATGTATAGAGATAAAAGATCGTTATTAAAATCTTCAGCATCGCTCCCAGGAAGTCACTTAACGAAAATCTCAGAGAGAGGATTGGTTACTTCCATGCTGGATGTGACCCAAGGAGATGATAGAAATAAGGCAAGCTTCACTTCATTCCCAAACAGTGGCCCAAAACAGTAAGTGCATAAGTGGCATATGGGAATAGATGCAAAGTATGGTAAAAATATGACTAATATCTCTTTCAGATGCTTTTATGAATTGAAGAATGATGGTAAAATACAGTAAATGTCAAGGATGGTGCACAATGCATATATATTACATCATGTTTATTTTATTTTCTGTCATTTGAAATTAAACTCAATGTACAGTCTTTTTTAAAGTTTTGTTTTAAATGTACATGCAAACAGTTTAATCTAAATCACATTAGTGTTTGTTATTTTTATGTAAAGGGAACCTGTCCTGATGAAGCTGTGCCCAAAAAATTCAAATCAATTGGCTGAAAGTCAGATCAGTTAAGAGAGCTCAGGGGCTGCTGAAAAAAATGCCCAACTGCTCCTAAACATGAGTTTTGCAACTGCAGTGTACATGAGGCCTTACAAGCAGCCCAGAAATCATGTACTCAGAGGTTTGAAAGTACCATCTGGCCGTCTGTTTGTTCCCCACTGTCTTAGGAAGGCTTTACTTCTCTGGGCTAATGATGGAGTAGTGTCTGGCCACCCTGGTGTCACTATCACTTTAACCACTTCAATACCAGACACATTCCGCCCTTTCTGCCCAAGGCAATTTTCAGCTTTCAACGCTGTTGCTGTTAAATGACAATTGCGTGGTCATGCTACACTGTAACCAAACAACATTTTTATAATTTTGTTCCCACAAATAGAGTTTTCTTTTGGTGGTATTTGATCACCTCTGGAGTTTTTATTTTTTTCTAAACAAAAAAACGAAAATTTTGAAAAAAAAAGTTTCTCTTTGTTTCTGTTATAAAATGTTGTAAATAGGTATGTTCTCTCTAGTGATGGCCGAACGGTTCGCCCGGCGGTCGTTTCGCGGCGAATTTCCGACTTTCGCCGTCCGCGGGTTCGAACGCCTTTTTCCGTCGTTCGCCCCGGCGGACTTACGTGTTTAATGTATACAAGAACTTTAACCTTTCGTGACACGTTTATCATGTGTTACAGGACAACCAATTGAGACATGACAGCTCATGGACACTTGGACATTCCCCCTAACCTATAAATACACCCGATCCGGTGGCCATTTTACATTCTTTCTTCTGTCACTGTAGGGAAAGGATCCTGTGTGGAGTAGGGACAGAGAAAACGCTAGCTATTTGGTACACAAAAGTTCTTTTCAGGACTGGTATAGGTGTTAGGTCAGCAGCCTGAGTTTCTTTTGTCAGTTTAGATAAAGGGACAGAGCGCTGTATGCTGCTATTTTAGGGACAGCTCAGCCAGATTAGTCTTTCTTCATCATCATCATCATCATCATCATTAGCTGTTACTATCAGGTCCACAAAAGAGCTGTTCCAGCTAATCGTTCCAGCCTACTCTTTTTTGCCAATTTGTATAGGGACAGGCAGGAAGCAGTGTGTCAGGCAGTGAGGATAATTTTAAAGACTTGCTGTTACTATTAGTTCCACAAAGGTTCTTTTCAGGACTGGTATCAGTGGTACGGTAATAGGCTTGTACACGTATAATATTCTTTCTTCCAAATATAGAAAGAATATTATACTTGACTGCTGCCCTTCTGCTGCAGTCTGCTAATCATTCACAACTCACTTGTTCCACAAAAGTTCTTATAAGGACTGGTAACTTGGTCTGTCTAGGGTGCTACGGTACATAGGCTTGGGTGCGGTACAGTCTGCTGTTCTGTAAGGACCGCTATCGGTCCACAATAGATAGGGTTGCCGTGCACTACTGCTGACCGCTGCCCTATACTGCAGCAGTCCTTCAGCGGTATAGGGACTGACGCACAGTCTGCTAAACACTAATACACAACCTGCTTGGTCCACAAAAGTTCTTATAAGGACTGGTAACTTGGTATAGGGTGCTACGGTACATAGGCCTGAGTGCGTTACAGTCTGCTGTTCTGTAAGGACCGCTATCGGTCCACAATACATAGGGTTGACGTGCACTACTGCTGACCGCTGCCCTATACTGCAGCAGTCCTTCAGCGGTATAGGGACTGACGCACAGTCTGCTAAACACTAACACACAACCTGCTTGGTCCACAAAAGTTCTTATAAGGACTGGTAACTTGGTATAGGGTGCTACGGTACATAGGCCTGAGTGCAGTACAGTCTGCTGTTCTGTAAGGACTGCTATCGGTCCACAATACATAGGGTTGCCGTGCACTACTGCTGACCGCTGCCCTATACTGCAGCAGTCCTTCAGCGGTATAGGGACTGACGCACAGTCTGCTAAACACTAATACACAACCTGCTTGGTCCACAAAAGTTCTTATAAGGACTGGTAACTTGGTATAGGGTGCTACGGTACATAGGCCTGAGTGCGTTACAGTCTGCTGTTCTGTAAGGACCGCTATCGGTCCACAATACATAGGGTTGCCGTGCACTACTGCTGACCGCTGCCCTATACTGCAGCAGTCCTTCATTGGTATAGGGACTGACGTACAGTCTGCTAATCACTAACACACAACCTGCTTGGTCCACAAAAGTTCTTATAAGGACTGGTAACTTGGTATAGGGTGCTACGGTACATAGGCCTGAGTGCGTTACAGTCTGCTGTTCTGTAAGGACCGCTATCGGTCCACAATACATAGGGTTGCCGTGCACTACTGCTGACCGCTGCCCTATACTGCAGCAGTCCTTCATTGGTATAGGGACTGACGTACAGTCTGCTAATCACTAACACACAACCTGCTTGGTCCACAAAAGTTCTTATAAGGACTGGTAACTTGGTATAGGGTGCTACGGTACATAGGCCTGAGTGCGTTACAGTCTGCTGTTCTGTAAGGACCGCTATCGGTCCACAATACATAGGGTTGCCGTGCACTACTGCTGACCGCTGCCCTATACTGCAGCAGTCCTTCATTGGTATAGGGACTGACGTACAGTCTGCTAATCACTAACACACAACCTGCTTGGTCCACAAAAGTTCTTATAAGGACTGGTAACTTGGTATAGGGTGCTACGGTACATAGGCCTGAGTGCGTTACAGTCTGCTGTTCTGTAAGGACCGCTATCGGTCCACAATACATAGGGTTGCCGTGCACTACTGCTGACCGCTGCCCTATACTGCAGCAGTCCTTCAGCGGTATAGGGACTGACGCACAGTCTGCTAAACACTAACACACAACCTGCTTGGTCCACAAAAGTTCTTATAAGGACTGGTAACTTGGTATAGGGTGCTACGGTACATAGGCCTGAGTGCAGTACAGTCTGCTGTTCTGTAAGGACCGCTATCGGTCCACAATACATAGGGTTGCCGTGCACTACTGCTGACCGCTGCCCTATACTGCAGCAGTCCTTCATTGGTATAGGGACTGACGTACAGTCTGCTAATCACTAACACACAACCTGCTTGGTCCACAAAAGTTCTTATAAGGACTGGTAACTTGGTATAGGGTGCTACGGTACATAGGCCTGAGTGCAGTACAGTCTGCTGTTCTGTAAGGACCGCTATCGGTCCACAATACATAGGGTTGCCGTGCACTACTGCTGACCGCTGCCCTATACTGCAGCAGTCCTTCAGCGGTATAGGGACTGACGCACAGTCTGCTAAACACTAACACACAACCTGCTTGGTCCACAAAAGTTCTTATAAGGACTGGTAACTTGGTCTGTCTAGGGTGCTACGGTACATAGGCTTGGGTGCGGTACAGTCTGCTGTTCTGTAAGGACCGCTATCGGTCCACAATAGATAGGGTTGCCGTGCACTACTGCTGACCGCTGCCCTATACTGCAGCAGTCCTTCAGCGGTATAGGGACTGACGCACAGTCTGCTAAACACTAATACACAACCTGCTTGGTCCACAAAAGTTCTTATAAGGACTGGTAACTTGGTATAGGGTGCTACGGTACATAGGCCTGAGTGCGTTACAGTCTGCTGTTCTGTAAGGACCGCTATCGGTCCACAATACATAGGGTTGACGTGCACTACTGCTGACCGCTGCCCTATACTGCAGCAGTCCTTCAGCGGTATAGGGACTGACGCACAGTCTGCTAAACACTAACACACAACCTGCTTGGTCCACAAAAGTTCTTATAAGGACTGGTAACTTGGTATAGGGTGCTACGGTACATAGGCCTGAGTGCAGTACAGTCTGCTGTTCTGTAAGGACTGCTATCGGTCCACAATACATAGGGTTGCCGTGCACTACTGCTGACCGCTGCCCTATACTGCAGCAGTCCTTCAGCGGTATAGGGACTGACGCACAGTCTGCTAAACACTAATACACAACCTGCTTGGTCCACAAAAGTTCTTATAAGGACTGGTAACTTGGTATAGGGTGCTACGGTACATAGGCCTGAGTGCGTTACAGTCTGCTGTTCTGTAAGGACCGCTATCGGTCCACAATACATAGGGTTGCCGTGCACTACTGCTGACCGCTGCCCTATACTGCAGCAGTCCTTCATTGGTATAGGGACTGACGTACAGTCTGCTAATCACTAACACACAACCTGCTTGGTCCACAAAAGTTCTTATAAGGACTGGTAACTTGGTATAGGGTGCTACGGTACATAGGCCTGAGTGCGTTACAGTCTGCTGTTCTGTAAGGACCGCTATCGGTCCACAATACATAGGGTTGCCGTGCACTACTGCTGACCGCTGCCCTATACTGCAGCAGTCCTTCATTGGTATAGGGACTGACGTACAGTCTGCTAATCACTAACACACAACCTGCTTGGTCCACAAAAGTTCTTATAAGGACTGGTAACTTGGTATAGGGTGCTACGGTACATAGGCCTGAGTGCAGTACAGTCTGCTGTTCTGTAAGGACCGCTATCGGTCCACAATACATAGGGTTGCCGTGCACTACTGCTGACCGCTGCCCTATACTGCAGCAGTCCTTCATTGGTATAGGGACTTACGTACAGTCTGCTAATCACTAACACACAACCTGCTTGGTCCACAAAAGTTTTTATAAGGACTGGTAACTTGGTATAGGGTGCTACGGTACATAGGCCTGAGTGCAGTACAGTCTGCTGTTCTGTAAGGACCGCTATCGGTCCACAATACATAGGGTTGACGTGCACTACTGCTGACCGCTGCCCTATACTGCAGCAGTCCTTCATTGGTATAGGGACTGACGTACAGTCTGCTAATCACTAACACACAACCTGCTTGGTCCACAAAAGTTCTTATAAGGACTGGTAACTTGGTATAGGGTGCTACGGTACATAGGCCTGAGTGCAGTACAGTCTGCTGTTCTGTAAGGACCGCTATCGGTCCACAATACATAGGGTTGACGTGCACTACTGCTGACCGCTGCCCTATACTGCAGCAGTCCTTCAGCGGTATAGGGACTAAGAGTTTTGTCACAGGGTGATTTAAAAAATGACAGGCAGAGGAAGAGGCAGGCCCTTCCGCAGGGGTGGTAGGGGTAGGGCAGGAGCAACAGCCTTGAGCCAAAGTGGGAAGTTGCAGAAGGTGCGTTCAATTACTTTAAAGGACGCACCAGACTTGGTTGAGTGGCTCACTCAGCCTTATTCTTCTGCACCCTCCTCATCCTCTCGATCTGCACCCTCTTCTTCACTCTCTGCTATGTGCACCCCCAAAGACACTACCACCAACAACACCACCACCACCACATACCTTCCGCTTGAGTGCAAATGGGGGCCTTCATGCTCCAGTGTTTTAATAGGGACCCCCGTATAAAAAGCATGAGGGTCAAGGACCAGTACTGGGTGGCAACGTACTTAGATCCCCGGTACAAACACAAAATGGCGGAAATGTTACCGCCGTCGCAGAGGGCTGTCAGAATGCAGCACTTCCAGGCCTTGCTTCGAGAAATGCTGCATTCTGCTTTTGCGTGCGCTGGCAGAGGAGCAATTCCCACTCCCAGAGAAGGATTTGCGGGTACCAATCCAACAGCGCCTGCAAGAAGAGGCCGGTTTGAAGATGTGTTGGTGACTTCGGATATGAGGTCATTCTTTCAGCCGACCCATCGACAGGTGTCATCCGGATCCAGCATCAGGGAACGCCTAGACCGTCAGGTGTCCGACTACATTGGGTTAACGGCCGATGTGGACGCTCTGAGGAGTGATGAACCCCTAGACTACTGGGTGGGCAGGCTTGACCTCTGGCCAGAGCTTGCCCAATTTGCAATCGAACTGTTGGCTTGCCCCTCATCCAGTGTCCTGTCCGAAAGGACGTTCAGCGCAGCAGGGGGGATTGTGACCGATAAGCGTACTCGCCTAGCTCACGACAGTGTTAACTACCTCACATTTCTAAAAATGAATGAGGCATGGATCTCGGAGGAATTCAACACATGTGATCAGTAGACCATGTATATGTCTATAAACAATTTTTGGAATCAAGCACACAGACCTTCTTAATTCATTTGGCTCACTTCCCTGACCCAAAAAAGCACACCGTACTATATGCCCCTACCCTCCTCTTTGAAGAGGTTGAGCGGTGTCATATTTCTACTGGGGCTGCTTATTATGAGGGGTTCCCACCATCCCTGTGCTGTGCTGACTTCCTCCTGGGTGTTCTTATTATGAGGGGCTCCCACCATCCCTGTGCTGTGCTGACTTCCTCCTGGGGGTTCTTATTATGAGGGGCTCCCACCATCCCTGTGCTGTGCTGACTTCCTCCTGGGGGTTCTTATTATGAGGGGATCACACCATCCCTGTGCTGTGCTGACTTCCTCCTGGGGCTGCTTACGGTGCTGCTGTCAGCGCTGTATGTCACGGAGCTGCTGTCAGCGCTGTATGTCACGGAGCTGCTGTCAGCGCTGTATGTCACGGAGCTGCTGTCAGCGCTGTATGTCACGGAGCTGCTGTCAGCGCTGTATGTCACGGAGCTGCTGTCAGCGCTGTATGTCACGGAGCTGCTGTCAGCGCTGTATGTCACGGAGCTGCTGTCAGCGCTGTATGTCACGGAGCTGCTGTCAGCGCTGTATGTCACGGTGCTGCTGTCAGCGCTGTATGTCACGGAGCTGCTGTCAGCGCTGTATGTCACGGAGCTGCTGTCAGTGCTGTATGTCACGGAGCTGCTGTCAGCGCTGTATGTCACGGAGCTGCTGTCAGCGCTGTATGTCACGGAGCTGCTGTCAGCGCTGTATGTCACGGTGCTGCTGTCAGCGCTGTATGTCACGGAGCTGCTGTCAGCGCTGTATGTCACGGAGCTGCTGTCAGTGCTGTATGTCACGGAGCTGCTGTCAGCGCTGTATGTCACGGAGCTGCTGTCAGCGCTGTATGTCACGGAGCTGCTGTCAGCGCTGTATGTCACGGTGCTGCTGTCAGCGCTGTATGTCACGGAGCTGCTGTCAGCGCTGTATGTCACGGAGCTGCTGTCAGCGCTGTATGTCACGGAGCTGCTGTCAGCGCTGTATGTCACGGAGCTGCTGTCAGCGCTGTATGTCACGGAGCTGCTGTCAGCGCTGTATGTCACGGTGCTGATGTCAGTGCTCTGTATTACGGTGCTGCTGTCAGTGCTCTGTATCTCCTGCACCCTCTTGTTTGCCTACCCTGGTCCCTGACCTTCCCTCTCCTCCATTGCCTTCATTAGCTCCATAGTCCTGAATTGTCAGAACAATTTCCCAAATAAAAAAAAAATGCTTGTAGTTATCGATCCCAAATTCACCTCATACATGTATTATGCTATTGTCCAGGTGGTGGGACTACGTGCTACCCCCTAATAATTACCCCGTGGCCGCAAATTCGACCTAAAGGTTTGCGAAATTCGCCTCCCATTGAAGTCAATGGAGCCCGCGGCGAACGGTCGTTTTCGCGAACGTTTGTGCCCGTTCGCGTTTCGCGTTCGCGAAACGTCCCGTCGGAAGTTCGTCCATCACTAGTTCTCTCCTGCACTGATGGCCACTGATGAGGCTACACTGACAGGCACTGATAAGGCAGTACTGATGGGCACTGATGAGGTGGCACTAATGAGGTGGCACTGATGATGGGCACTGATATGCGACACCGATGGCACTGATAGATGGCACTGATATGTAGCACTGATGGGCACTCATAGATGGCACAGATGGGCACTCATAGGCAGCACAGATAGGCCCTTATGGATGGCACCAATGGGCACTGATAGGCGGCAATGATGGGCACTGATAAGTGGACACTGATGGACATGGATGGGCACTGATAGGTGGCACTGATGGACACTGATGAGTGGCACTGATAGACACTGTTATATGGCACTGATAGGCATCACTGCTACACTGCTATGGAGGCGCAAGTGAGGAAAAGCCGATACATGCCTCTTCCTGTTTACATCGTGATCAGCTGTGGTGGACACAGCTGATCATGTGGTAAAGAGTCTCCATTAGAAACTCTTTACCTAGATCGGAGTTGCGGTGTTTCAGACTGACACAACACAACATCATTCACCACGGCTTGTTATCCCAATCACGTCATATGACGTCCGGTCAGGATAACAGAACCACTTTCCCAACGTCATATTGCTATTGCTATAAAGACTTTGGAGTGTCCTGTTTGGTGGCCAGAGATGAAGAAGGATACTACCGATTACGTAGCTTCCTGTTCAACTTGTGCTGCTAACAAGACTCCTTACACACTACCCACTGGCCTGCTACAGTCACTCACCACACCTCCACAGCCTTGGACCCATTTGACCATGGACTTTATTACAGACATTCCCAAATCTGCTGGAATTATTACAATTTGGGTCATAGTGAATAATTTTTCTAATATGACCCACTGATGCCACTTTCTGGATTGCCTACAGCGGAAGCTTGAGCTTCTATCCCACATTGTAAAACATCATGGGATACCTACCAACATCATGTCTGATAGAGGTTCCCAGTTAATTTCATGATTCTGGAGATCTTTATATAATATGTTGGGGAAACAGTGTCTCTCTCTACCTCACACCACCCACAAACTGACGGACAAACCGAACGTATGAACCAAACTCTCTTCAGCACAAATTTTCCGCACTACATCAACTAATTACATTCTAATTGGTCTGAATATTTGCCTTTAACTGAGTTTGCCAACAACTCTCCTTGGCACAGCTTTGATATTTTAAACATCCATGCAGTTCATGTATAGAAATCCATCCACTGCTCCACCACTAATGCTGTAATGATAAAACACCCACTAGGAGTGTAATGCCCCGTACACATGACCGGTTTTCCCGTCGGAAAAAACTGGGACCTATACCAAAAGGGGATGACAACAAGATGTCTGAAGTGTCCTGGATCATCTGGCCGGTAAATGGCAGTCTTGATACGTGAGCCTGCCCCTGTGACCTTTGCATACCCCTCAACGTGGCCTTGAGAGGGTGAGCAGCAAAAATGGATAGAATAGCGGGGTTTTGTAGCGTCCTGAAATGCTGAATGCATGATAGGTACAATTTAATGGTATTTGTGGATAATTTCAAATCACTGTCACAATATGCCGCAAACGCCATCACATACTTGATGTCCCAAGTACAACTAACTGGATATGGGATCAAGAATTTGTGAAATGTCGTCCAGCCTGTGCTGCAGGGGTGGACTGACCAGTCGGTCACTCGGACGCCGCCCGAGGGCCCGCGGACATTAGGGGCCTGGACTCGGCCATATGAGAGGCCACTTGCAGCGGCTGAATTACATGCCGCGATGCAGATGCTAACTGTGCTCTGATCCCCGCCGGCCCCTCCTTCCCCCCCCTCCATCCCAGGCCAGGTGCTTATACTGTATGCGTTGTGACATCACCTGACCTAGGACGGACCAGAAGAGTGGAGGGGCCGGCGGGGAGCAGCGCACCATTAGAAGTTTCTCGGGCTCAGCATCCAGTGACTCGGTGAGTGAAGCCGAGACACCAGGGCCACCACACATCACACATGATGGGGGGTACAGACAGATGCATGGGCACCGGGTCCCCCAATCCCACAGTGTCCTCCTGGCTGTGTGCATGTCCCCCTGTGCTGTGTGCATGTCCTGTGTGCATGTCCCCCTGTGCTGTGTTCATGTCCCCCTGTGTGCTGTGTGCATGTCCCCCTGTGTGCTGTGTAAGTGTCCCCCTGTGTGCTGTGTAAGTGTCCCCCTGTGTGCTGTGTAAGTGTCCTGTGTGCATGTCCTGTGTGCATGTCCTGTGTGCATGTCCCCCTGTGCTGTGTGCATGTCCCCCTGTGTGCATGTCCCCCTGTGTGCTGTGTAAGTGTCCTGTGTGCATGTCCTGTGCTGTGTAAGTGTGTGGCATGTGTGCATGTCCCCCTGTGTGCATGTCCTCCTGTGTGCATGTCCCCCTGTGCTGTGTGCATGTCCCCCTGTGTGCATGTCCCCCTGTGCTGCGTGCATGTCCCTCTGTGCTGTGTGCATGTCCCCCTGTGCGCATGTCCTCCTGTGTGCATGTCCCCCTGTGCTGTGTAAGTGTCCTGTGTGCGTGTCCTCCTGTGCTGTGTGCATGTCCCCCTGTGCTGTGTGTGTCCCCCTATGTGTATGTCCTCCTGTGCTGTGTGAGTGTCCCCCTGTGTGCGTGTCCTCCTGTGTGCATGTCCTCCTGTGTGCGCATTCTCCCTCCAGTGTCCCACTGTGTGTGTGCGTTCTCCCTCCAGTGTCCCCCTGTGTGTGTGTGCTCTCCCTTCAGTGTCCCCATGTGTGTGTGCTCTCCCTCCAGTGTACCCCTGTGTGTGCTCTCCCTCCAGTGTACCCCTGTGTGTGCTCTCCCTCCAGTGTCCCCCTGTGTGCGCGTGTCCCCCTGTGTGCATGTCTCCCTGTGTGCATGTCCCCCTGTGCTGTGTGCGTGTCCCCCGTGTGCATGTTCCCCTGTGCTGTGTGCGTGTCCCCCTGTGTGCGTGTCCCACATGTGTCCCCCTGTGTGCGTGTCTCACTGTGTGTGCGCATTCTCCCTCCAGTGTCCCCCTGTGTGTGTACATTCTCCCTCCAGTGTCCCCCTGTGTGTGCGTTCTCCCTCCAGTTTCCCCCTGTGTGTGTGTGTGTGTGTGTGTGTGTGTGTGTGTGTGAGCTCTCCCTCCAGTGTCCCCCTGTGTGTGCACGTTCTCCCTCCAGTGTCCCCCTGTGTGTGTGTGCATTCTCCATCCAGTGTCCCCCTGTGTGTGTGCGCGCTCTCCCTCCAGTGTCCCCTTGTGTGTGTGTGCGCGTTCTCCCTCCAGTGTCCCCCTGTGTGTGTGCGTTCTCCCTCCAGTGTCCCCCTGTGTGTGTGCGTTCTCCCTCCAGTGTCCCCCTGTGTGTGTGCCTTCTCCCTCCAGTGTCCCCCTGTGTGTGCGCCTTCTCCCTCCAGTGTCCCCCTGTGTGTGTGCCTTCTCCCTCCAGTGTCCCCCTGTGTGTGTGCCTTCTCCCTCCAGTGTCCCCCTGTGTGTGTGTGTGCCTTCTTTCTCCAGTGTCCCCCTGTGTGCATGTCCCCCTGTGTGCATGTCCCCCTGTGCTGCGTGCATGTCCCTCTGTGCTGTGTGCATGTCCCCCTGTGCGCATGTCCTCCTGTGTGCATGTCCCCCTGTGCTGTGTAAGTGTCCTGTGTGCGTGTCCTCCTGTGCTGTGTGCATGTCCCCCTGTGCTGTGTGTGTCCCCCTATGTGCATGTCCCCCTGTGCTGTGTGCGTGTCCCCCTGTGTGCATGTGTCCTCCTGTGTGCGTGTCTCCCTGTGTGTATGTCCTCCTGTGCTGTGTGAGTGTCCCCCTGTGTGCGTGTCCTCCTGTGTGCATGTCCTCCTGTGTGCGCATTCTCCCTCCAGTGTCCCACTGTGTGTGTGCGTTCTCCCTCCAGTGTCCCCCTGTGTGTGTGTGCTCTCCCTTCAGTGTCCCTATGTGTGTGTGCTCTCCCTCCAGTGTACCCCTGTGTGTGCTCTCCCTCCAGTGTACCCCTGTGTGTGCTCTCCCTCCAGTGTCCCCCTGTGTGCGCGTGTCCCCCTGTGTGCATGTCTCCCTGTGTGCATGTCCCCCTGTGCTGTGTGCGTGTCCCCCGTGTGCATGTCCCCCTGTGCTGTGTGCGTGTCCCCCTGTGTGCGTGTCCCACATGTGTCCCCCTGTGTGCGTGTCTCACTGTGTGTGCGCATTCTCCCTCCAGTGTCCCCCTGTGTGTGTACATTCTCCCTCCAGTGTCCCCCTGTGTGTGCGTTCTCCCTCCAGTTTCCCCCTGTGTGTGTGTGTGTGTGTGTGTGTGTGTGAGCTCTCCCTCCAGTGTCCCCCTGTGTGTGCACGTTCTCCCTCCAGTGTCCCCCTGTGTGTGTGTGCATTCTCCATCCAGTGTCCCCCTGTGTGTGTGCGCGCTCTCCCTCCAGTGTCCCCTTGTGTGTGTGTGCGCGTTCTCCCTCCAGTGTCCCCCTGTGTGTGTGCGTTCTCCCTCCAGTGTCCCCCTGTGTGTGTGCGTTCTCCCTCCAGTGTCCCCCTGTGTGTGTGCCTTCTCCCTCCAGTGTCCCCCTGTGTGTGCGCCTTCTCCCTCCAGTGTCCCCCTGTGTGTGTGCCTTCTCCCTCCAGTGTCCCCCTGTGTGTGTGCCTTCTCCCTCCAGTGTCCCCCTGTGTGTGTGTGTGCCTTCTTTCTCCAGTGTCCCCCTGTGTGTGTGCCTTCTCCCTCCAGTGTCCCCCTTTGTGTGCGCCTTCTTTCTCCAGTGTCCCCCTGTGTGTGTGCCTTCTTTCTCCAGTGTCCCTCTGTGTGTGCCTTCTCCCTCCAGTGTCCCCCTTTGTGTGTGCCTTCTTTCTCCAGTGTCCCCCTGTGTGTGTGCCTTCTTTCTCCAGTGTCCCCCTGTGTGTGTGCCTTCTCCCTCCAGTGTCCCCATGTGTGTGTGTGTGTGTGTGTGTGCGTTCTCCCTCCAGTGTCCCCCCCTGTGTGTGTGTGTGTTTGTGTGTGCGTTCCCCCTCTGGTGTCCCCGTGTGTGTTTGTACGTTCTCCCTCTTGTGTCCCCCTGTGTGTATGTTCTCTCTCCAGTGTCTCCCTGTGCAGGTTTGGCTTGAGTGTGGAGACCAAGGGGGGCCCCATGATCTTCTATTGCCCGGGGGCCCCATGAGTTGTCAGTCTGCCCCTGCTGTGGTGTATGCCTTAAATGTATTGCTGGATAAAGACTTGTTAGCCAACTCGATTGCCTGTGTCCAGAATCTGGTTAGTCCATGATGAGCAGGGAATACGGAGGAAATGGCTTGCCCACCCGCTCTGCTTCCGGGTGCTGGTATGGCCTGTACACACGGTTGGACTTTCCGATGGAAAATGTGCCATCAAATTTTCCAACAATAAAATCCGATTGTTTAAATTCCGATCGTGTGTAGACATTTCCGATGGACAAAGTGCCACGCATACTCAGAATAAATTACGAGACAAAAGCTATTGGCTACTGCCCTTTTTATAGTCCATCGTACGTGTTATATGTCACCTTGTTCTGAACTATCGGATTTTCCGACAACTTTGTGCGACCTCGTGTATGCAAGACAATCTTTGGCCAAAATCCGTCTGAAAAAATCTGACTAATTTTGCCACCGGAATGTCCGATATATGTCAACCCCAGCCAAGTCAACCTGTGCATAAAGGACATGATGCTCAGAGATCCCCGACCTGCCTGATGATTTTGGAGGTGGCCAGATTGTCAGTGAAGAAAATGATCAAACTTGATCGAGCAACCTATATCGCTATGAAATGCAATTAACAACGAACACTCAGGGCTGCGATACCCACAGAGTGTAGTGGGTAACAAAATAGGAGTAAGAAATGATCGTGTAGCATATGACGTATGATCTGCGGCCAAGAACTTGTATTGACACTTACAAATAAATCCTGGTCCGTATGGATCTATGGACGTGAGAGATCCTGACATGTGACCTGACTAGCAGCCCCAGGTGAAACCACATGACATGCACGCACCTGCAGCTCCTGCGTAAAAGCTGGACCAATGTAAATAAATCACCCGTGAGGTGATGAACCTACAAATGATAACTATAACATAGAAATAACCAAATTGAAGCACTTATCCTGCCAACAACAACCCCTTACCCGAACACCAAGCCCTGATGGTGGAAAGCATCCCCCTGCAACCAGCACCCACTAAGCCGCAACCAGCTGACTTCCCGCGAAACAAATGACCTGGACCCACCTGGTGCTCTTGTGTAAATACTAAGATCCCCTCAAACAACACACCTGTACAAGTGATGCACCTGTAAACATATCTGACAAAGAAACGAACATGAAAATGGACCCTGATATGCAGTGAAAATCATAAACCCACATGGAGCGTGCATGCACAGGGTCAATCCACCCTCCTGAGCACAGTAACTGAACTGGGCATGGAATCATCAGTGCGTACCACCCACCCCCCCCCCCCCCCCCCGATCTGCATCAGCTCTGATACCCACTGCACGTCCTGTTGCTGTACAGTGATATTGTGGCACTTAACAAATGAATATGCATCCCAGCCTGAGTACACAAGTGATGATCCTCCCATCTTTCCTGAACATAGATTCCCCCATAAGAACCTGACAGGTCAGCTCCACACCTCCCCCCCTCCCTGGCCATAACGGCTTATGGCTGATGAAAACATGCCCCTGTGAACCCAGCCCGACTGGCTGGAAATGGAGCTTGCCCCACCAAAGGTGCCTGATACCGCGGTATGAGCAGTGAAGTGAGGCCTCCTGACAGGCGATACCCCTGGCTTTTACTAAATTGGAAGTGACATCCTCTGGTCACGCCAGAAATTATGCTTGTTGGCCATTACCACAGCAGTCAGGAGAACGAGCCGACACTAGCCCTGGCTGGAGAAGTGAGCTATATAGTTCCAGACTCCTCCCACAAATTCAGGGTGGCCTACGGCCAGCCTTCCAAAGTAGTTTCAGTTTTTAATAATTGTGCTGATGTTTAACTGCTTCCTGTTTGTCCATAGCCTAGAGATGGTGGATGGGAAGCAGCGCAGATGCGGGTTAATGTACCCATATGTCACCCCACAACAGCGACCCCTGCACAGCTCACAGAGCGTGCACCCTGGAGCCCCCGATCTATGTGTCACCCGGACACAGACAATCATATTATCACCAGTGTTAATTTCATCGACTAAAACGACTAAAGCATTTTACTCGACTAAATTAATACTATTTTAGTCAATCAAAATATGACTAGAACTAAAACAATTGAGATGACTAAAATATGACTAAAACTAAAATGGAATTTTAGTCAAAAGACTAAAATGAGACTAAAACTAAAATGGCATTTTAGTCATAAGACTAACACTAAAACTAAATTTAAATTCAAAATTAACACTAGTCTTCTTCATGTTCATACCTCAATACCTTAAATAATAACATATGAGATTTTTCACTCCAGCAGTATATAATATGTTTGAAAATTGTAGAGAAATGTTATGTGACACATTACACTTTAATTAAACCCATTAGATTTTAGACAACTAAAATGAGTTTTAGTCGACTAAAATGTACTGGAGATTTAGTCCACTAAATACGACTAAAACTAAAACAATTGCAGAAAACTAAAATAAGACTAAAACTAAATTGAAATTTGCTGCCAAAATTAACACTGATTATCACTATGTCTGAGAGATCGCATGATGTTTACCATGTGATTGACATTTGTAGTAGAAAAAGCGCTGGCAGGTATAAACAAACCTGCTGGAAAAAAAACTGTCAGACACACTGTGCAACCTCTCACTGTGAGAGCAGAGAGAACCAATCATGCAACCTGTGAGTGCACAGCACTCAGGCTGCATAAACACTCACAGACTGCAGTGCCAGCTTGCCCCATTGTCCCTAAACACTGCCCCAGTGTAGTCATAATAAACAATGCAGCCAGAACCTGTCACCTGTCCCAGTGTTTACTAACTATACCAACATCCTGATCACCGCAATACCAGCCCCCTGATCCCCACCATACCCCATACCAGCACCCAGATCACTCCATATGCATAGGTCTAAACTGTCCCTCTTTCCTCATCATTTGTGCCTCATTTTGTTCTGATCTATATAGTTGTATATAAAATGCACTATCTTTCAAAAAGTATTTCCCAGTGCTAAACTTTTCATTCAGGTTCTAAATTGCTGCATTTGTAAATGTCAAAAGCCAGTATTTAGGAATAATAGTGGTAACAAAAAGCACTTGTGGGTTTAAAAAAAACATTTTTGTGTGTGAAATTCTTCTTTAACTGCTTCCCGACTGGCACACGACGATGTACGTCGGCAGAATGGCATGGGCAGGCAAATTGGCGTATAGGTACGTTCATTTAAAATTGCCCCGTGCCATCGCGTGTACGCCACCGGCGATGCATGCATGCCGGTCGGGACCCCCGTGAGTCCGACCGTGGGTCCCGTGGACTCGATCGCTGTGGGGATACCCGCGTAAACAGCATCTCCCCATTCTGCCTAGCAACAAGTGACACTGATCTCTACTCCCTGTAATTGGAGCAAAGATCAGTGTTCTGTAAATCACAGCCATGCCCCCCAAGTTAGAAACATGCCCCTAGGACACACTTAAACCCTACACTGCCACCTCCTGGTTATCCCCTTCACTGCCAGTGTCATTTACACAGGAATCAGTGCATTTGTATAGCACTGGTCCCAAAAATGTGTCAAAAATGTCCGATGTGTCCGCCATAATGTCGCAGTCAAAATAAAAATCGCTGATAGCTGCCATTACTAGTAAAAAAAAAATATTAATAAAAATGCCATAAAACTATCCCCTATTTTGTAAACGCTATAACTTTTGCGCCAACCAATCAATAATCACTTATTTTTTTTACTAAAAATATGTATAAGAATACGTATCAGCCTAAACTGTGGAAAATGAATGTTTTTTTTTATATTTTTTGGGGATTTTTATTATAGCAAAAAGTAA
Organism: Lithobates pipiens; assembly: GCF_037356315.1. Classification (NCBI taxonomy): domain Eukaryota; kingdom Metazoa; phylum Chordata; class Amphibia; order Anura; family Ranidae; genus Lithobates; species Lithobates pipiens. The sequence continues at coordinate 236,723,884 of NW_027507785.1, read as the reverse complement.
AAATAATGTGTTTTTTTCTCAATTTTTTTGTTTATAGCGCAAAAAATTAAAAACGCAGAGTTGATCAAATACCACCAAAAGAAAGCTCTATTTGTGGGAAAAAAAGGACATCAATTATGTTTGGGAGCCATGTCGCACGACCGCGCAATTGTCAGTTAAAGCGGCGCAGTGCCAAATTGCAAAATGGTCCAGGGCTTAAGTGGCTAAGGGGGCGTGGCAGAAGGTGTGTCCTATGCCTACATACTTTTGCTAATAAGTGTCCCTCGTTCACATCTCAAAAAGTTGGGACATATGCATATGCCATACCTGTGTCCTGATCACAGCCATGCCAGCATTCTGATCACTGACATACCTTAACTAACATCCTGAAAACTGTCATACCCCATACCAGCGTCCTGATCAATGTTATATCCCATACCAGTGTCTGATCACTGTCATATGTCATTCCAGAGTCCAGCATTTTAGGGTCTCAACTAATCAATTTTAAAATATATATTCAATGGTCTTTAGACTCTAAAACTTTCAAACAGACTAATTAATATACAATGTTTCGCATTATTTTTACCCAAAAAATCTAGCAGAATACATTTTGGCCTAAATTAATGAAGAAAGACAATTTATTTGCAAAATTTTAAAACAAAAACTAAGTCAATTTTTTTTTTTAAATGTTCAGTATATTTTTATTCTATAACAAAAAAGGAAAAACACCGTGGTGATAAAATACCACCAAAAGAAAGCTATGTCTGTCTAAAAAAAATTATAAAAATTTCATATAGGAAGTGTGTTACATGACTGAGTAGTTGTCACTCAAATTGTAACAGTGCTGAAAGCTGAAAATTGGCCTGGACTGGAAGGGGGTGAAAGTGTCAGGATCTGTGGTTAAATATGCCTGTAAGACTCTTGCTTGTGCTATAATTATTAAAGCATATTTTGTAGGTATAGAGACTTTGGTATATGTGTGTATATAAGACCCCTTTCATACTGGAGCTCTGCTAAAACAGCTCTAAAGCGGCAATGTGACCTTAAAAAAAAGTCCAGTGCATTTTCATGTGTTTATATGTGTTTTCACGTTTGGGTGCAAGAATTTGCATGCTGCTGCACTTTAAAAAAAAAAAAAAACACTAGAACTGAATGCAGTGATTTGAACTAGGGTGGTTGTAAAACATTGATCTTACTGTGCATGTGTTCAGAATGCATTTTGAAAACACACTTGAAAGCATCTGGAGTGAACAAGCCTTAAATACACAACCACTCTCCTCACTAGTACTGTATACTGCTAAATGAGAGAACAGCTACTACATGCTTTAGTATAGCAGTTACTCTACAAGGGCTCTGTATCCCAACTGAGACTGGCTGACCAGTGTCCTTTTATGTATTAAAGTGGCTGTAAACCCTTACAAACCACTTTGACCTACAGGTAAGCCTAGATTAAGGCTTACCTGTAGGTCCAAGAAATATCTCCTAAACCTATATGGTTTAGGAGATATTTGCCCGAAAACTGGCACCGCTGTCTACGGCGCATGCTCCGTAGACAGCGGCGCGCAGGCGCACTGAGCGCGACATTCTCAACGACGGAGCTGCCACGCGTGTTGGCTCCCATGCGCATGCGCGGGAGTGACGTCATCGCGGCTTAGCCGAATGACAGCGGCGGAGCTGCGAGACCCCACCAAGAAGATGGATGCGGCGGACTACAGGGGACAGCGGCGACTTCGCTGGCTCTTGTGTCAGGTAAGTGACACATAATGGACTACTATGCGATGCATAGTAGTCCATTATGCTTTGCCTTTGCAGGGAATAAAAGAGGAAGTAAACTCATCAGGGTTTACTTCCTCTTTAAGGGGTCATTTACATCATAATGTGTGTGCTTTATTATTCTGCTGTATATTTTCTCTTCCATGCTGACTCTGTACACTGTGCTGTACAATCCCTTTTCCACACCACCTAATTGAATACTTTGCAATGATTTTCTATTCCATATCACTTCATTCTGTATACTGTGCTTTACATTTCCTTTTCTGCACTGAATCATTCTGTAGGCTGCACTGTACATTTTTTTCTTCCATACTGCCTCATTCTATACTAGGCAAATTTTCTCAGAGTCAAATTAAATTACCATACCCTTTTAGCCGATTAGCGTCCTCCCCACGTTCATTTACTGCAGCAAGGCGCCCGCTCTGTGCTTGGTCACGTAGCTAGTACGTGATCTGACACTTCCAGGTCTGGGGCACGTGAGCTACCGTGACCTGCTCCCGCTGTGATTATACACAGCAGGAGCCCATCGCTGGGTACCGCGGTCTCGATGTCTGCTGGCGCCTGCCGATTAGAGACAGAGGCAGAACGACAATCTGCCTATGTAAACAAGGCAGATTGTCAGTGGGGAAGGTACTGATCTTGTGTTTCTGCTAAGCAGGAACATGGATCTTTGCTTTCCCCCAGTCAAGGCACCTCCCCCAAAGTAAGTAAGCACAACTTAGGCATACATTTAACCCTTTGATCACCCCTGATGTTAACCCCCTTCCCTGCCAGTGTCATTAGTACAGCGACAGTGCATATTTTTAAGCACTGATCACTGTATTAGTGTCACTGGTCCCCAAAAAGTGAAAAAATTTCACTTATGCCTCATACACACGATCAAACAATCCATGTGTGGGCTCCAGCGGACTTTTTTACCCAAAAGTCCGGCGGACTAAGAAAGTATTTTTGCACTCCAATCTGTCCGCCGGACTCGCATTTCGGCCAACAGTACGGCCGTGTGTGTGCCAGTCCGCCGTACTTTTGAAATGAATGGACTTTTCCCGCCCGGAGAAAAGTCCGCTCATCTTGAGCGCGTCTCCAGGTAGCGGGGGCTAGCGAAGGAGGTGTCGCTGGTCCTGTCACCTGGTATGGACTTAAAGGGGAATCCCTAAGCCTAAAAATCGGCGTGGGAGTCCCCCCCAGGTCCATATCAGACCCTTATCCAAGCACGTTACCCGGCCGGCCAGGAAAGGGGGTGGGGACAAGCGAGAGCCCCTCCTGAGCTGTACCAGGCCATGTGCCCTCAACATGGGGGAGTGCCTTGGGGAAGGGGGGGCCACGCGGCCCCCCACCCCAAAGCACCTTGTTCCCATGTTGATGAGGACAAAGGCCTCTTCCCGACAACCCTGGCCATTGGTTGTCGGGGTCTGTGGGCCCAGATCCCTGCCCCCCACCCTATGTGAATGAGTATGGGGTACAATGTACCCCTACCCATTCACCTGTGAAAAAAAGTAAAAAAAAAAACAACACACAAGGGTTAAAATAGTTTATTGCACAGCTCTGGGGGTCTTCTTCCGTCTTCGGGGGATCTTCTAGCCGGACTCCTTCGATATCTTCTGCTCTTTTGCTAGCTCTTTCACTCTCTTCTTCCGACTTTGGGGGGTCTTATCCCCCTCTTCGGGGTCTTGTCCCCCTCTTCGGTTCTTCTTGCCGGGCAACCGTGCCTTCTTCTAGCTCTTTTACAAGCGGTGGCCCAGTCTTCTATCGCCGCTGTCGCCGTCTTCTGTTCTTCTTTTCTGGAGATGTTGCCTCATCGCTGTCTCCGGTCACAATGGCAGGGATGCGGGGCGCGGTGATTTATATAGGGACATCGCCAGCATCCTCTGGGACTGTGACATCATAATATAATCCCTCCACCTCCGGTCTAACTAATCACTCTCACCTTATGGCATGGACCCCTGTGCAAACAGGTGGTCATGCAAGCTGGTATCAAAAGGGTTAACACGGACCATAAACCTCTCACGTCTCCTTAGATCTCAGCAAGGACGCCAGGTCATGGGTAGAAAGAAAAGATCTAAGTGCTCACTGCTTAAGTATAAGATAAAAATTTTGTGTTCAAACTACTCACATAAAGATGATAAAAACACAGCCTGTAAAGCCAACAATCATGTTAGTTCCGTAGGGCAGCAGCGGGTGATGTCATGCATAGCTCCTCCCTGTACGTATTACGTTCAATCAGAACGTCACCGGACTCCTCCCCCCTTCCCTTCATTAGCAGACAGAGGCACTTAGGGAAGGGGGGAGGAGTCCGGTGACGTCACCAGATCTGTGACTGAACTCCCTGAAGACCCAGAAGCTGGCAGAGAGGTGAGTATTTTGATCGATCAAAAAAAAATTGTTGTGATCATAAGTGTACATACCTTGGCAGAATTTATAATTTCTTGCCCATTTTTCTGAGAATATGAATAATAACACAAACTGTTTTCTTTCACTCATGGTTAGTGTATGGCTGAAGCCATTTATTATCAATCAACTGTGTTTATTCTTTTTAAATCATAATGGTAACAGAAACTACCCAAATGACCCTGATCAGAAGTTTATATACTCCAGTTCTTAAAATCGTGTATTACCCCCTTTAATATTTTTTTTATTATTTTATTTGTGGATGAGGCTCTTTATCTTGTCGGATGGTAAAGCTGCCCATTCCTCTTGGCAAAAAGCCTCCAGTTCCTGTAAATTCTTGGGCTGTCTTGCATGAACTACACGTTTGAGATCTCCCCAGAGTGGCTCAATGATATTGAGGTCAGGAGACTGAGATGGCCACTCCAGAGCCTTCACTTTATTCTGCTGTAACCAATGACAGATTGACTTGGCCTTGTGTTTTGGATCATTGTCATGTTGGAATGCCCAAGTATGTCCCATGCGCAGCTTCCTGTCTGATGAATGCAAATGTTTCTTCAGTATTTTTGATAACATACTGCATTCATCTTGCCAACAATTTTGACCAAATTTCCTGTGCCTTTGTAGCTCACTCATCAGCGATCCATCTCCGTAGTAGGAATGGTGTACCTTTCATCACAGGCCTTGCTGACTCCTCTCCAAATGTAATGTATATGGTTGTGGCCAAAAAGCTCAATTTTGGTCTCATCAATCCAAATGACTTTGTGCCAGAAGGTTTGAAGATTGTCTCTGTGCTGTTTGGCATATTGTAAGCAAGATACTTTGTGGCATTTGCGTAGTAATGGCTTTCTTCTGGCGACTCGACCATGCAGCCCATCTTTCTTCAAGTGCCTCCTTATTGTGCATCTTGAAACAGCCACACCACATGTTTTCAGAGAGTCCTGTATTTCACTTGAAGTTATTTGCGGGTTTTTCTTTGCATCCCGAACAATTTTTCTGGCAGTTGTGTTTGAAATTTTAGTTAGCCTACAAGACCGTGGTTTGGTTTCAACAGAACCCCTAATTTTCCACTTCTTGATTAGAGTTTGAACAATGCTGATTGGCATTCTCAATTCCTTATATATCCTTTTTTTTTTTTTTCAAAATATTTTTATTGAGTTTATACAATCAAACATTCAATCATGAAACAGGAAATTAAGAAAAATTATATAAACATTGCGAAATGATCTTGATAAAAGAAAAAATCCAATATACAAATTATATATAACGTCTAAGAGCAATATGCTATCACCATAAAGTGACCATAAAAGTCACTATAAAGGGGGAAAATATTGGGATAGGGGGATAGGGAGAAACGAGAAAAAAAAAAAAAAGGGAAGGAAATCCCCTAACTCTTATTGAAGAAAGATATAATATGTAGTTTCTAGAAAGTCTACTATCAAAATCATCTAGCCTGTCACTCATGAGTTAAATTACAAGCAAGAATTGGAAGCACATAAGAAAAATATGTTTGCTACCATTAGGTAAATATTAAATATTTTCGGAAGTGAATCAAGAATTTATAATATACACTTTTACCGGGTTTGTAATAACGGAAGCAAGCTTCCTGAATATCCCAGAATAGTAAGGTCTAATGTAAATCTGAAGTACATATAATGGTTACTTGATCAGATCTTTATAAGTGTCAGTTGACGTGAAACATATCCAGCTTGACCACGTTTTTATGTATTTGGAAGGAGTATCTTTGGATTGGTGAATGAGATTCACTATTTCTGCGATCTTTTGGGTTCGAAGAAACCAATCTTTTATGGTAGGTGGGTCAGAAGAATGCCATTTACATGGTATGCACATGTTTTCTGCTGAGATTAAGTAGATGGGTAAAGATCCCATATATTTGCTGGAATGCCTAGTGGAGTGATGTAGCATAAATTGTGCAGGTGTGTATTCAAGTTTGAATGTAGTGATATGATAGATAAATTTATGTACGTTATTCCAGAATGGTTGTATTTTGTGACAAGACCACCAAATATGAAGGAGAGAACCAGGTTCTGTACCACATCTCCAACATAATGGGGAAACTATTGGAAATATACGATTTAATTTTACTGGTGTATTATACCATCTCGATATAATTTTATAAGCATTTTCCTGTGCAGATACGTTCAGAGAGTCTTTGTGTGCAATTTTATGAATCGTGTCCCAGTCTTTGCTTGTGATATTTTGGGATAAATCTCTACCCCATTGGGCAGCTCTACCATCAATCGTGGACTCCCAAGTCGGAGAAAAGTAACGTATATGAAAAAGAAATTAGATGTCTTTGTGGTTCTTTTTTAAGACACATCTTTTCGAAAGGGGTAAGAACTCGGGCCCAATCGGCTTATATATCCTTTTTTTATATCCCTTTCCTGTTTTATACAGTTCAACTACTTTTTCCTGCAGATCCTTTGACAATTCTTTTGCTTTCCCCATGGCTCAGAATCCAGAAACATCAGTGCAGCACTGGATGAAAGATGCAAGGGTCTGTCAGGAGTTCAGAAACTCATTGACTTTTATACACACACACACTAATTACAAGCAAACAGATCACAGGTGAGGGTGGTTACCTTTAATAGCCATTCAAACTCCTTTGTGTGCATGTTATCAGGCCAAAATCACCAGAGTATGTAAACTTTTCATCAGTGTCATTTGGGTAGTTTCTGTTGCCATTTTGATTCAAAAAGAGTAAACACCGTTGATTGATAATAAACGGCTTCAGCCAAACACTAACCATGAGTGAAAGAAAAGTTTTTGTGTTATCATTCATATTCTCTGAAAAATGGCCAATGGCCATGATCACAACTATATATACCAAGCCCTTCGGGTCTGGTATAGGTATTAAGGTGAACTCCATGCCAAAATAAAAAGAAATGGCATGGGGGTCCCCCAAAATCCATTCCAGGCCCTTCAGGTGTGGTATGGATTTTAAGGGGAACCCTGCGCCAAGATTTAAAACAAAAATGGTGTGGGGTTCCCACCCAAAATCTACACCAGACCCTTATCTGAGCATGCAATTTGGCAGGTCAGGATGGGGGGGGTGAGCGAGCTACCACCACCATTTATGACTGTTGGTATGATGTTCTTGTTATGAAATGCTGTATTAATATTATGCCAGATGTAACGGGACGCACATATTCCAAAAAGTTAAATTTTTGTCTCATCAGTCCACAGAATATTTGCCTAAAAGTCTTGGGGATAATAAAAATGTTTTTTTTGTAAATGTGAGACGAACCTTTGTGTTCTTTTTGGTCAACAGTGGCTTTGGCCTTGGAACTCTCCCATGGATGACATTTTTGCCCAGTCTCTCTCTTATTGTTGAATGATGAACACTGATTTTACCTGAGGCAAGTGAGGCCTGCAGTTCTTTAGATGTTGTTCTGGATTCTTTTATGATCTCCTGGATGAGTCGTCGTCATGTTCTTGGAGTAATTTTTGTAGGCTCACCACTCCTGGGAAGGTTCACCACTGTTCCAAGTTATCTCTATTTGTGGATAAAGGCTCTCCCCATTGTTCACTGGAGTTCCAAAGCCTTAGAAATGGCTTTGAAACCCTTGCTAGACCGATACATGTACATTGCTTTGTTTCTAATCTTTTCTTGATTGCTTTTTATTGTGGCATGATGTGTGGCTTTTTGTGATCTGTTAGAGTGCTCCACTATGTCAGACAGCTTCTATTTATGTGATTTATTGATTAAACAGGTCTAGCAGTAATCAGGCATGGGTGTGGCAAGTTAAATTTAACTCAGCTTTCCAAAAAATGTTGGTTAATCAAAGTTCATTCATGATTCAGCATGGGAGGGGGCAATTACTTTTTCACATAGAACCAGGCAGTTTTAACTGCTTTTTCCCCGTAATAAATGAAATACTAATTTAAAAAACTGCCTCTTGGATTTACTTGGGTTATATTTGTGTAATATTAAAATTTGTTTGATGATCTGAATCATTTAAATGTGAGAAATATGCAAAAAAAATAAAAAATCAGGAAGGGGGTATATATATTAAATACACTGCCTGCACGCCACTAGCTAACCTCCCTGCCTAATCTAGCTCAATCTGTCTCACACTATACATGACCGCTGTGTAAGCAGCCTTATATAGTGTGGGGGGGGTTCGACTTAGTCCCCCTAAGCCATGATTGGCCAAAGGCACTCTGGCTTTGGCCAATTATGGCTCTCGCAGCAGAGCACGCTGTGATTGGCCAAAGCATGCAAGTCAGGTGCATGCTTTGGCCAATCATCAGGTGAAAATGCACTCTGATCTCACAGTGCATTATGGGGTGTCCTGCGACAATTTGCAGCAAAGACCCCGTATGTTCAGTTCGTTTGGGAGCAAATGAACAAGGCAAACTTACATTTGACTCTAACATTGGGCTCATCCCTAGTTCTTATGTAGAATTTAAAAGTACAGTGTATTAATTTGCTAAAAAAGAAGCCAGAAAAAAATTACAGTAGCTTTAGTGGGCAACAGTGGGGACAGACCAAGCCTGGTTTTGTTCATTCATCATTTTTCACCATCATATCACCACAGTTTTTCACAGGGTGACACCAGACACTTTCAAATGGGGAAATTACATGGGATCATAGACAGAACTCCTTATCTCTAATAAATAATACTCTTGACTCAGTAATAACCTGTTGTTTGGAATAGGCCATGTCCTTGATTATAGGTATAATAATAACAAATGAATCAATTATTCCGTCTTCCGTCTGCCTGCTTGATGACGCATCTTCTTCTTTTTATAGATACCTGCTCGTATCTTTTCATGTGACAACACTGAAGAAATTACACTTTTCTACAATTTAATATAGTGAGTACAGTTTGTATAACAGTGTAAATTTGATGTCCTCTCAAAATAACTCAACATACAGACATTAATGTCTAGACCGCTGCCAACAAAAGTGAATACACCCCTAAGTGAAAATGTCCAAATTGGACCCAATTTGCCATTTTCCCTACCTGGTGTCATGTGACTTGTTAGTGTTACAAGGTCTCAGGTGTGAATGAGGAGTAGGTGTGTTAAATTTGTTGTTATCGTTCTCACTCTCTCATACTGGTCCCTGGAAGTTCAACATGGCACCTCATGGCAAAGAACTCTCTGAGGATCTGAAAAAAGAATTGTTGCTCTACATAAAGATGGCCTAGGCCAGTGATGGCGAACCTTGGCACCCCAGATGTTTTGGAACTACATTTCCCATGATGCTCCTGCACTCTCCAGTGTAGATGAGCATCATGGGAAGTGTAGTTCCAAAACATCTGGGGTGCCAAGGTTTGCCATCACTGGCCTAGGCTATAATAAGACTGCCAAGACCCTGAAACTGAGCTGCAGCATGGTGGCCAAGACCATACAGTGGTAACAGGACAGGTTCCACTCAGAACAGGCCTCACCATGGTCGACCAAAGAAGTTGGCTGCACATGTTCACAGTCAAATCCAGAGATTGTCTTCGGGAAATATACGTATGAGTGCTGCCAGCATTGCTACAGAGGTTGAAGTGGTGGGGGGTCAGCCTGTCAGTGCTCAGACCATAAGCCAAACACTGCATCAAATTGGTCTGCATGGCTGTCGACCCAGTAGGAAGCCTCTTCTAAAGATTATGCACAAGAAATCCCGCAAGCAGTTTGCTGAAGACAAGCGGACTAAAGACATGGATTACTGGAACCATGTCCTGTGGTCTGATGAGACCAAGATAAACTTATTTGTTTCAGATGGTGTCACGTGTGTGTGGTGGCAACCAGGTGAGGAATACAAAGGCAAGAGTGTCTTGCCTACAGTCAAGCATGGTGGTGGGAGAGTCATGGTCTGGGGCTGCGTGAGTGCTGCCAGCATTGGGGAGCTACAGTTCATTGAGGGAACCATGAATGCCAACATGTACTGGGACATACTGAAGCAGAGCATGATCCCCTCCCTTCGAAGACTGGGCCATAGGTCAGTATTCCAACATGATAACGACCCCAAAAAAAACTCCAAGGCTAAAGAAGCTGAGGGTAAAGGTAATGGACTGGCCAAGCATGTCTCCAAACCTAAACCCTATTGAGCATCTGTGGGGCATCCTCAAATGGATGGTGGAAGAGCGCAAGGTCTCAAACATCCACCAGCTCTGTGATGTCATCATGGAGGCGTGGAAAAGGACTCCAGTGGCAAACTGTGCATGTGCTGGATTTACTTTACTGTAGCTGAGCTATTTGCTGGCCACGAGTAAGGGGTGTCATGTTACTGTGGATTAAAACCTAGAGTACACCCGGGCCGCTGCATGCACTACAGACCACAAAAGAGTGTCATTTTGCCAGCACACGGAGTACTTTTCACAAGCCATTAATCCTGTAGATACTGTAGATACCTGTAGATACTGTTTACAAACCAGTGTCAGAGTCACACCAGTGTGTGTTCTACGTAATGTTCAGTAGGGATGGCTGAACGATTCGGCCCGAGCATAAGTTGGGGCTGAACTTTTTTGTTCGGCACTGAACAGTGCTTTGCAAGCCCTGATTGGCTGAAGCAGTGAAAACTTCAGCCAATCAGGGGGCCGAGCACTGTCAGAGTCATGATTGGACACTGTCATCCTGACTTCATCCATCATGGCTCATTCCTGCCCCACAGTATAAAAGTATTCTTTCAATGGCAGCCATTTTCAGTGTGAGGAGTGTAGTGAGGAGATCCATCATTCGGATTTGCATAGTGTGTAGCTAGAATAGGGACAGCTCAGATAGTTTCACTGTAGTGTAGTGAGACTGTGTCATTCATACATACAATATATTAGTGTAGAGTAGGGACAGCTCATATAGTTTCAGTGTAGTAAGACTGTGTCAGTAATATTTACATTAGTGTATAGCTAGAGTAGGGACAGTTCAGATAGCGTCAGTGTAGTGGCAGTTGAACGTGTCTATTTGATGGCATTACTACCAGTTTAACGCTATTTACTTCTGTGTGCGTTACTGCCAGTTTAACGCCATTTACTTTTGTGTGTGTTACTGCCAGTTTAACTCCATATAGTTTTGTGTGCGTTACTGCCAGTTTATCGCCATATAGTTCGGTGTGTGCCTTACTGCCAGTTTAACGCTATATAGTTTTGTGCGTTACTGCCAGTTTAACACCATTTAATTCTGTGTGCATTACTGCCAGTTTAACACCATATAGTTTTGTGCATTACTGCCAGTTTATGCCATTTAATTCTGTGTGCATTACTGCCAGTTTAACACCATATAGTTTTGTGCATTACTGCCAGTTTATGCCATTTAATTCTGTGTGCATTACTGCCAGTTTAATGCCAAATTGTTTTTTTGTGCGTTACTGCCAGTTTAACACCATATAGTTTTGTGTGCATTACTGCCAGTTTAACGCCATATAGTTCTGTGCGCATTACTGCCAGGTTAATGCCATATAGTCCTGTGGGTCTCTGTATGCTTGGCGCATTATATTACAGTATATTATAGTGCATCCATGGAGTGTGTCTGTGTAGTTTGAGTACTTAAATTAAAGTGCACCAAACACCTATTTACATTGATTAAAGTGCATCTACGTACAGATTTCAAATTCTTCTTTACGTTTGCTTACAAGCACCGCCCCCTCCCTCCCAATAATGTCTTGGAGAACAACAAGGAGAGGCAGACGTTCCCTTGGCACTGTAAGGGAGCCAGCAACAAATGTGTCCACAGGCAAAGCTGGACGTGGTGGTCAGTCCTCAGATAGGGCATCATTTCCTCTGTTTAGTGAGTTTCCCCCTGTTATCCAGTCACACACGCAGAGATTCTTGCAGCTCTGCAGGGACAGGCGCAGAGATGGTTCACACCACGCCAGCTGGAGCTAGGAATGGTGCTGTGCGATAATGGCTCAAACCTCTTGTCCACCCTTAGACAAGGAGAGTTGACACATGTGCCATGCCTGGCACATGTCCTCAATTTGGTGGTGCAGTGTTTCCTAAATACGTACCCAGGGTTACAAGATGTGCTAAAGCTGGCCAGAAGAGTCTGTAGCTATTTCAGGCGGTCATACACAGCCAGTGCTCAGATGGCTGAAATGCAGCGGGAATTCCACCTGCCCATAAACCGCCTGATTTATGACATGCCCCCCGGGTGGAACTCAAATTTGTCAATGCTGCAGCGACCATACATGCAGCAGAGGGCTGTCAACGAGTACCTGTGCGAATATGGCATGACCACGGGCTCAGGCTGCCTTTGTTTATTTTTCCCACTTAAGTGTTGCAGCTTCATCTATAAGAAGCAGCACTGGTCTCACCATACATGCTCCCCTACAACCAGTTCATCTGCTTGCAGTATCTCCATTCTATATCAGTCTGCATGTGCATCTGTAAATGTCTTTGGGCAGTATGCTGTTGCTCTCCCCACATTGCTGCTATTATTGAAGGTTGTTCCGTTAGACTGGTATCTGCGACTGCTTTATCATTTGACTTAAGGTAATCCTTTGAACTGCATGCTTCCAAAGAATTGGGTGTCACCGGATGCCTATTTATGGGTTTCATTACCTGGTAATCCCTGTGAGAGTGAGGAGTGATTGTTGTATGCCTGTGAGCCTGGGCTGTTTTTATTTATTTTTGACAATGTTGTCATAATATTTTAAGATCATTGGTGAAGGTTTTCATACATGTTGACTATTTAGCCATGTGTCATTTTTCTGTGCTATTTTTGCATTAACAAAATCTGTACTCATACCACAGAGTGTTTTCCATTGGAAGCCCGTCTAAACCTTCTAGGTTTATCTTTTTGTTTGCATGTTTGTTTTGGCTTCGGGAACCCCAGCCAATTTGGACTGAGTCGGTAGTGTACTATTACACAATTCTCTCAGTGCTGATTTTCCCCTAGTTTTATATTTACTCTTAGGCCGCGTACACACGGGTGGACTGTTCGCCCAACTTAGTTTGTCAAACAATCCGACAAACAGTCCGCTCAAAATTTGCATGAGCGGACTTGACCACACACGATGAACGAACAGTCCGCTGAAAGCGTGCGCGATGACGTGAACGGCACGTACGACGGGACGAGAAATTCGACGTCCAATACACTGCAATGCAACCTTCGCCATGTAAATCCTTTCTGAGCATGCGCGAAACTTAGTTTGTCGAACAAGCCTACACACGAGTGGACTGTCCGCTCAAACCAAGTTTCAGCGGACTGTCTTACGGGAATTCCGAAAAACTTTGTTCGCCAGACTGTCCGCTGAAACTGTCCGCTGAAGCCCACACACGAGCGGACTGTCCGCTGAAACACTGTTCAGCGGACAAAGTTGGGCGAACAGTCCGCCCGTGTGTACGCGGCCTTACACTGTGATGCATTTTGAGGGGGGATCCCTTCTTCCTCAGAGCTTCCCCAATCCCACCTCGAAACACGTCAGTGACTTAAGTCATATGAAAACTGCTATGCATATTACATGATGTAGAGGGGAATTAGCGGGACTTCACCGGCTCATCACCCACAGTGCAGCTTTCTTCCACGGTCCAGCCGTGACCATAGGATGTAAACACCATAGAGCTCACTAAGTCTTCAGACATTCAAGTGCGTGTTACCTGAAGCTCATCCAAACTCTTCAAAGTTGGGGCTGTATGCTGGTTCTTTGTGATGCCTAAACAACTCCGTGCTGAGCGGCATGATGTGGAAGTTGGAGCCGCATGTGTATAGCCTGGAGACTGGGTCAGATGACACGGTGATGTCAATGTATTTCGTTCTGTCACGTGAGCAGAATGCATTGATGTCACCATGCACAGCGTTGTTTAGGCATCAGGGAAAACTAGTGTACAGCCCCAGCTTTTTTCGAATTTGTAAAAAAACAAAAAACAAATGAAACGAAAACAAACAAATTTTTCAGCAGTGCACATGTCTAATATTAATGTTGTGTCTGAAGTCATCGATTCTGATTTACTAAAGAACTTGACAAAAAATGTGTGAAGATGCCCTCTAATTATCTAATCATATAAAAGAACAAACAGTTTGCGGGCAGACAGTACAGTTACAATACAATTCAATACAGGAGGAATCAGAGGGCCCCGATCGTTAGAGCTTATAGTCTAGAAAGGAGGGTCAAGTGAAACAAAAGGTAATAAATGTGGAGGATGAACTGATGGAGAAAATGAAAGTACAGTTGTTAGGTGGGGGTAGGATAGGCTTCTCTGAAGAGGAGGGTTTTCAGGGATCTCCTGAGACTCTGGAGAGAGACTCTGGAAAAGTCCTGGAGGCAAGCAAAGGAGGAGGGGGCGAGGGAGCTAGAGAGCAGAAGGTATTGAGAGGAACAAAGAGTATGATTAGGTTGGTATTTTTTGAGATTAGGCTAGTGATGGAGCTGGGGACTATATCATGGATAGCTTTGTAAGTTGTTGTTTGTATTTTGAATTCAATTTGTTGGGTGAGCAGAAGCCAGTGGAGGGATTGACAGAGGGGAGTAGCAGACACAGTAGCATTCATGATGGATTGAAGTTGGGATAGCCTATGAAGTGCCAAGTCAATGAGTAGGGAGTTGCAGTAGTCGAGGCGAGAGATGACCAGTAGGGATGAGCCGAACACCCCCCTGTTCGGTTCGCACCAGAACCTGCGAACAGACCTAAACTTCGTGTGAACTTTAGAACTCTATTAAAGTCTATGGGACTCGAACGTTCACAATCTAAAGTGCTCATTTTAAAGGGTAATATGCAAGTTACTGTCCTAAAAAGTGTTTGGGGACCCCGGGTCCTGCCCCAGGGGACATGGATCAATGCAAAAAAAAGTTTTAAAAACGGCCGTTTTTTCAGGAGCAGTGATTTTAATAATGATTAAAGTGAAACAATAAAAGTATAATATTCCTTTAAATTTCGTAGCTGGGGGGTATCTATAGTATGCCTGTGAAGGGGCGCATGTTTCTGGTGCTTAGAACTGTCCCTGCACAAAGTGTCATTTGTGCAGGAAAAAAAGTCTTTTAAAATCACTTGCGGCTAAATTGTCGGTTCCCGTAATACAGAGAACACTCAATGAGTGTTCTCTCTATTAGCCGACAATTCATTCATTCATTGATAAAAAAAAAAAAAAAGCGTAGGGGTTCCCCTAAATTCAATTACCAGGCCCTTCAGGTCTGACATGGATATTAAGGGGAACCCTGTGTCAAATTTAAAAATAATTTTTACGTGGGGGTCCCCCTAAATATCCATAACCAGACCCTTCAGGTCTGATATGGATATTAAGGGGAACCCCGCATCAAATTAAAAAAAAAATTGACGTGGGGGTCCCCCTAAAAATCCATACCAGACCCTTTATCCGAGCACGCAACCTGGCAGGCTGCAGGAAAAGAGGGGGGGACGAGAGAGCGGCCCCCCTCCCTCCTGAACCGTACCAGGCCACATACCCTCAACATTGGGAGGATGCTTTGGGGGTCTGTGACCCCTCAAAGCACCTTGTCCCCATGTTGATGAGGACAAGGGCCTCATCCTCACACCCCTGGCTGGTGGTTGTGAGGGTCTGCGGACGGGGGGCTTATCAGAATCTGGAAGCCCCCTTTAACAAGGGGACCCCCAGATCCCGGCCCCCCCTGTTTGAAGTGGCAAGGGGGTACAAAAGTACCCCTACCATTTCACAAAGAAAGTGTCAAAATGGTTAAATAAGACAAACACACTTTTGAAAAATTCCTTTATTAAAAATAAAAAAATAAAAAAAAGATTCCAGCGGTGCTAATCCACTCTTGCTATCCAGCGACGAATCTCCGGGGTCCAGCGATGGATGATCATATCCAGCGACGGGGGATCTCTCAGTCAGCGCTGTCCATACATCCTTCTTCTGTCTCCATTGCGGAGACACTGCGGAGATCCCAGCGCTGACGTTTATTATATTAGGCCACTCGTCACCTGACCCCGCCCCCTCTGACGCTGGTGAAGGGAGCCAGGGGTTCCCCAGTGACGTATGGGTGACCCCGCCCCCTCTGATGTAACGGAAACCTGCGTTACATCAGAGGGGGCGGGGTCACCCACACGTCACTGGGGAACCCCTGGCTTCCCTCTCCAGCGTCAGAGGGGCGGGGTCAGGTGAAGGGTGGCCCCGCCCTCCTAATATAAGAAACGTCAGCGCTGGGATCTCCGCAGTCTCCGCAGTGGAGACAGAAGACGGATGTATGGACAGCGCTGGACTGAGAGATCCCCCGTCGCTGGATATGATCATCCATCGCTGGACCCCGGAGACCCGTCGCTGGATAGCAAGAGTGGATTAGCACCGCTGGAATCTTTTTTTTTATTTTTTTTATTTTTAATAAAGGAATTTTTCAAAAGTGTGTTTGTCTTATTTAACCATTTTGACACTTTCTTTGTGAAATGTTAGGGGTACTTTTGTACCCCCTTACCATTTCAAACAGGGGGGGCCGGGATCTGGGGGTCCCCTTGTTAAAGGGGGCTTCCAGATTCTGATAAGCCCCCTGTCCGCAGACCCTCACAACCACCGGCCAGGGTTGTGAGGATGAGGCCCTTGTCCTCATCAACATGGGGACAAGGTGCTTTGAGGGGTCACATACCCCCAAAGCATCCTCACAATGTTGAGGGTATGTGGCCTGGTACGGTTCAGGAGGGAGGGGGGCCGCTCTCTCGTCCCCCCCTCTTTTCCTGCGGCCTGCCAGGTTGCGTGCTCGGATAAAGGGTCTGGTATGGATTTTTAGGGGGACCCCCACGTCAATTTTTTTTAAAATTTGATACGGGGTTTCCCTTAATATCCATATCAGACCTGAAGGGTCTGGTTATGGATATTTAGGGGGACCCCCACGTCAATTTTTTTTTTATTTGACATGGGGTTCCCCTTAATATCCATGTCAGACCTGAAGGGCCTGGTAATTGAATTTAGGGGAACCCCCACGCTTTTTTTTTTTTTTTTATCAGTGAATGAATGAATTGTCGGCTAATATAGAGAACACTCATTGAGTGTTCTCTGTATTACGGGGAGCCGACAATTTAGCCGCAAGTGATTTTAAAAGACTTTTTTTCCTGCACAACTGACACTTTGTGTAGGGACAGTTCTAAGCGCCAGAAACATGCGCCCCTTCACAGGCATACTATAGATACCCCCCAGCTACGAAATTTAAAGGAATATTACACTTTTATTGTTTCACTTTAATCATTATTAAAATCACTGCTCCTGAAAAAACGGCCGTTTTTAAAACTTTTTTTTGCATTGATCCATGTCCCCTGGGGCAGGACCCGGGTCCCCAAACACTTTTTAGGACAGTAACCTGCATATTACCCTTTAAAATGAGCACTTTAGATTTCTCCCATAGACTTGTATAGGGTGTTCCGGCTTTTCGAATTTGCTGCGAACAGCCCAAATTGTTCACTGTTCGCTGAACAGGCGAACAGGCAATGTTCGAGTCGAACATGAGTTCGACTCGAACTCGAAGCTCATCCCTAATGACCAGGAAGTGAATTAAGAGCTTTGTCGTGTCATTGGTTAGAAAGGGGTGTTATATGGAGATGTTGCAGAGGTTGAGGTGGCAATATTTGGACAGTGATTAGATGTGGAGCTTAAAGGAGAGTTTAGAGTCCAGGACTACACCTAGGACCTTGACATGTGGGAATGGGCTGATAGTTGTGCTATCGATTTTGACAGAGAGATCAGGGGAAGGGGCACGTGGTGGAGGAAATATTATAAGTTCACTTTTGGATAGATTGAGTTTCAGGAAGTGTTTACACATTTTATTGTATGAACATTCTGAAATCCTTTAGTATATCAGCCTCATAATTTCAGTAATTGCAAGGTCGGTAAAATGCAATCGGCAAAGTGGTGGAAAAGCTTAAGAAAAACAAAAGTACACTTTTGCCTGAAGCTTATGCTGTTCTCAGTTAAATCATAGCTCCCAACTCTCCCTGATTTTGAGGGACTGTCCCTGATTTGGAACAATGTCCCTCTGTCCCTCTTTCCTCCTCATGTGTTCCTCATTTGGTCTAATCTACATAGTTGTATATAAAATGCACTATTTATCTTTCAAAAAATATTTCCCAGTGCTTAAACCTTTCATTGAAATTTCTGTATTTGAAAATTCCAGAAGCCAACATGAAGGAAAAGTAGTGGTTAAAAAGCAAAAGTGGGTTTAACCAATAGTTTTTTTGTACAATTCTTCTTTAAGGGGGCGTGGCAGGGTGTGTGTCTTATACCTACATATTTTTGCTAATAGGTGTCCCACATTCCCATTCCAGAAAGTTGGGAGGTATGGTTAAATGCAGGCAGGCACTACCATCTGTGACACAATAGCTGTAAAACCTAAGAAGGAGACTGGGCACTCATCGCTATCAACTAGCCCTAACCTCACTCATGGATTAATTATGGAGGAATTATGGAGGAACTATGAAGGAAAACATTTATGCTAGGTTTCACATTTGTATTGTCTTCCAAAGAAAACTTGCATTAAACTTGAGCTGTTATAACCTTTCCCTAATTATCTCTAAATAGACTCTAGAGCTTATCAGAAGCTTCTGCTAGCTATTCCAGATAAAGCGACATCAAACATCAAGACCCAAACCTAATTAGGCATATTTTTCCAACACATTATTCATGTCGCAAACAATTTCTTATATCCATCCGCGTTGTCGTGTGTGTGTGCCTGACTTCTGCATATTAAATATTTACTATCCCTACTCTGCCCTCCTATAATACATCCAACTGGGTGGGTGAAGGTCTTAGAACCTGAAACTGACAAGACATAAGGGTTGAAATTAATGTAGTAAGTTACATCTTTAAATTCCTGTAGTCTAATGTGGTAG
This sequence comes from Lithobates pipiens, assembly GCF_037356315.1. Classification (NCBI taxonomy): domain Eukaryota; kingdom Metazoa; phylum Chordata; class Amphibia; order Anura; family Ranidae; genus Lithobates; species Lithobates pipiens. Next base: position 236,705,012 of record NW_027507785.1, on the reverse strand, counting down.
TCCAAGCTTCACTGAATCAAATCTTAACTCTCATTTTTAGCCAGATGAAAGAGAAACAGCATTAATAAAGATCCTATTTTGTCTCAAGTAGTATTATTAACCATTATAAGAGAATGCACATTACCTTTGCATACATCACTGTGGAACTCCATCTCTTAATCACCAAGAGGGAGTTGAGAATGAAAGTGGCATGTCTGCTCCCTACTCTGCTCTTTAAGAAAGCAAATGACATATGTTCAAATTGTATATGATGTGATTTTTTTCCTGGAACCTTCTGTTAACAATGAACTTGAGAAGGTTAGCTACTTCTTTTAATCTCGTTTTACAGATTACTTTCTTAAGTTAAGATTTCCATAATACCTCCTCATTTTCATGTGAAGAGGGTGACCTTTTATGTTTTATTATTAATGGCACTTAGGCTTAAATGATCATCTGAATGTGCAGTAACTACTCTGTTATGTGCATATAAGCACTGCTTGAAATAACTGGTACAGACAGATAACTTCATCCAGTATTTAAGTAGGGAAACACAGAACAGTTCTCCAAAGATCCTTGTAACTAGAGGCATTGTGTAAAATACCTGAAGGGACATCTGAGTAGCTACATGTCCCCTTCTTTAGAGACAAAGAAGAAATTCTTTAACAGTCTTTAATGGTGTAACATCATTGGCTATATACTTATTATGGGAGCATAATGCAGTCTCTCGTTGTATCATAAGCGGGGGGATTCTTTGCAATACTTTTTTCTTACTTCCACACTATTGCACTGATTGTAGAAAAGCTTTTTCATGGTTTATTTAGCTGAAAGTCATTTTGATTAGCAGAATGAGTAATAATTTACAGCTGTTTGCTGTTTCTGCATCTGCTCTATCAGCAGGTGAAGTGACTGGGACATTGTAGCTACAAGAAAGGTGAAAGTCATTGGCACAAGATGTAACAAACATTTTGAGGGTGTCTGCAAATTACACAGTTTGTTAGGACCTGTAAAGATACACTTAACCTTAAACCATATGTTCTGAGATTTTTGGCAAATAAAACCTCTTAATTATTAGTCTCATGTGACACAAGGGTATGCAATAAAAAAATAAATACATTTTCTGTGAAAAAACAGTTAGTGACTGTATTCCTGGCACTCATGGGAAAGTCCAGATGGCAAAATTACATGCTAGATGTTAGAATTAACATTTATGTGCTGTATAAAATAGTTGGGAATTGCTTCGTTGAAATTTGTCATTCAGTATTCCCCTTACTTGTGTATTAAGCTGAAACTAGTATTGCATGTGTCTGACTGGAAATCACATGGCCCCATAGGAAAAATTTAAAGGAGCCCTTACTGGTAGTAGATTAGATTCTTAAATGAAATACAATGACATTTTATAACAGAAATAAATACATCCATATCCACACAGACATACCAATATACATACACATTCTAAGTGCTGAGCTAATAATTATTAAAAGTTAAACAAATTATACAAACAATTAATAATAGTGTAAGGAAAAAAAAGTCAGTGAAAATAAATACAATAACATTATCTTATTGCTAAATAGGGATGAGCTTGATGTTCGCGTCAAACATACATTTGATTCGAACATTGGGTGTTTGCACATTCGCCAAAGAGCGAACATTATGAGGCATTCGTGGCAAATTTGAGCACCGCGGAATGCACCATAATGCACTGCAAGATCGCATTGCTGTATGATGATTGGCCAAAGCATGTACCTGACCTGCATGCTTTGGTCAATCCTAGCGCCCTCTGCTAAGAGAGCCATAAGTGGCCAAAGGCAGGGTGCATTTTGGCCAATCATGACTCAGGGGGACTAAGTCCACACCCCACACTATAAAAGGCTACCTGAAACAGATCAAGAGTGGCCAGATTGCAGCCGCTTGGGCACCACATGCTTGACCAGACATATGATGACCTTCCATGCAGTCAACAGCACTTGAAAGACCAAAGAAAAAAGGTAGACTTCTCCTTGCTTCTCATCTGGGATCTCCAACCCACTCCAGTCCTCTCAAAAACTTGCACTTAGAGGAATGAAGGTAGAGCAATAGGTGTCCCAAGTACTTGCAGCCAATCTGCTAACTGTACACCACCATCTGATTTTAGCAGGCAAATTTCCCTACACCAGTTGTTGAACCGTAAAAAGAAATGTGGTCCCAGCCATTCACATGCTCAGCGTCTAAATGCTGGCTTGGCCAAATTGCTAGCACTGCAACTGCTGCCTTTTCAGCTGGTAGACTTTGCCCCCTTTTTGTGAATTTGTGGAATGTGCTGTACCTCATTTGCAGGTTTCAAAACGCCATTTCTTATCATGGAAGGCAATTCCTGCTCTCTACCAGCATGTGAAAGGCAATGTTTTGGCCTCGTTGGACAGGACAGTCAGCAGTAAGGTGCATATTACCACTGACTCATGGTCCAGCAAGCATGGGCAGGGACATTACCTTTCCTTCTCGGTGCACTGAGTAACTCTGCTGGCAGCTGGGAAGGATGCAGGACAGGGTTCAGTATTGTTGAAGCTTGTTCCACCACAATGCCTGCAAAATGCTAGTGGTGATTCTGCCACAGCTCTCTCCTCCACCCCATTCTCTTATTTTTCCTCTATGGCCTCTTCTGCAGATCTGTCCTCTGAACCAGCGATGCTCCATAAGCATTCAAAGGGCTACGCAAGTAGTCATGAAAAAAGATACCATGCAGTGCTTGAGTTGGTCTGCTTAGGAGACAGGAGCCACACTGGGGCAAAGATTCTGTCAACTCTGCAGGGGCAGGCTCAGAGGTGGTTGATGCCCCGCCAACTTCAGCCAGGAATAGTATGCGACAATGGCATCGACCTTGTCTCCGCCCTCCTTTAGGGACACATGACCCATGTTCCATGTTTGACACACATCCTGAATTTGGTGGTGCAGCAGTTCTTGAGCAGGTACCCAGGCTTTCAGTATCTCCTGAGGCAGGCCAGAAAAATCTGTGGTCATTTCTACTGGTCATTCATGCCAGTGCTCAGCCAGCTGACATTAAAAGGGAATAAAACCAACCCACCAACTGCCTCATTTGTGACATGCCCACCAGGTGGAACTCAACGATGGCAATGCTGCAGCAGCTGCACACACAGCAGAGGGCCAGCGATGAATACCTGTGTGAGTATGGCACCAGAACAGGGTCAGGGGAGCTTGGCTTCTTTTTGCCACGCCAATGGCTACTGATCAAGGATGCATGCTGTGAGGAGCGCCCCTTTATCTGAATCATCTGACTTCTTGGCCCGGCCTGGAACTTTCACTGGAAACACTCTCTTCAATCGATCGGGGTGGTTATTCAAAAAGGAACCAGACACACACTCTGGTTGATTCTGAATATGCACACTTTTAATTTCCTGTTATCAGTCTTTTATGGTTCAAAACATTGTATTACATTGTATTACAAGCCAATGAGATTTAGACAAGCATTCACCAATCAAATAGCGTTGACATTCTAGTGCGTCTAGTGCGTCATACAGTCTAGCGGGTTTTTTTAGGGGAATTCTGATATAAGGTTTCCAGACATACAGACATATATTTTTATATATGACCTTAAGATTACTTATTTTAACACATATAAAATCACCTTATGAACTTATCACTTCCTATAAAATTTCTAACCACAGACACATCCTGTTTTTGCAGACATCTGCAGATCTGCAAAAACAAGTGCCACCGTGAACAATTATAAGTAATATGCTTTTAACTCTTGAAGCTCTTAATATGTATTCCTAGCATAAGCTTAAAGGGTGACTCTCCCTACCCTTACAATCCCTCCTTTGATCATGAAGGACGAAGTCCTTTATTGATCATTCTCAGTACCACCTATGTCCTGAGTACAACATGGCCTTGACTGTGTCTGGCTCTGTGTCTGGCTCTGAGGTGGAAAGTTTGATCTTGGTAGCCTTGCCCATCAGACAAAATATAATCTTAATAGATTGCAATTCCCAGGATAAGTATGATGATGAGGATCATTCCTACTTTCTTAAAGAAATTCATGATACTATCCCAGAATGAACCAAACCAACCTCCCACTCCAGAGAATGGATTCCAGGAGTCTCCCAGACGTCTCATTCGGTCCTGCAATTTTGCCCTCTCATCATTGTGTCCCTTTATTATTTCATAATAATCCGTTATTTGCAGGTCCTCTGAAGGCCGTGTTAGATTATTCATATATGTGCAACACAGGCTTCTGTCCCCTGTAACATCACAGAGCCCAGTGAGGATCATCATGATTCTCTCCTGTCTCTGTTTAATGATTTCTTGCTCAAACAAAATCTTTCTCAGTTCCTCATTTAACAATCCTATGTCTATGGCAGTTTTATTCATCCAAGAATCCACTAACATCCCGAATTCATCCACCTTGGCGAGAGCATTGTATATACCTGCTCCACCAAATGATGCAAATACCTTATCCCACCAGGTAGTAATTTCCCTCTTGTGCCTCCCGAACTCTAAGTGGCCATGCGCTGGTACCATTGCGACAGGAGAATCTCCTGTTGTGGTTCCCATGAAGGGTATCATTTCTACAAGGGTACACCAACCAGCTGTTTTCCTGTCCATGGGGTAGGGAATAGTGGTGTGGCACCATAAGCCACAACAAACCATCCACCCATGTGGGATATGAGGTGCTGGTACTATTTTGGGGAAACTTCGTTTGGATCGGAGTCCTACAAGACACAGCCAATCTCCCAAGGAGGGGGTATCATTCTCCTCTTCCCCCATCCAAGGGTTTTTCATATGTGTGTCTTGCAGCCATTCAAGTGCTCGGGATAAGTTATACCCTCTGGCACATTTGGATATATTATAAAGGGACATATTGGATATTCGATCATCTTGGTTAGGGATATTATGTGTAAGTAGTCCTTCTACTTCTATTGTACCATTTAAAGCTAGGGGCAAATCTAACATGGTGAAATTCACCAAAGCATCTCTACAGAACTGAGCATTATAGAGATCTCTCCCTGCTCCATTTAAGAAGCAGAATTGGGGTTTCCTGGTATATCCAGTGAATAACAGGGGCTTGTTAATTGTGGTTGTATTGGCCAAAGGGACCTGCTGGGTGATATCTAGCAGCTGTTCTAGGGTGATGGGCCTTCCAACCATGGGAACTGAATGTCGGCCCGTGCCCATATGAGAACATACCCAACATTCAGAATGATTCTGCATCCTTGCGAAAGCATGCATCATTATGAAGTGATGTGGGATGGTATCGGGGACTGAATAGGTCTCTGGGTCTAATTGAGCTCCATTATTATTGCTGTTCAAATTTGGTTTTAGGATCTCTCTCCTTGCCTCTCGAAAAGACAATAATTTTAGGTGTGATTCTGACAAAGGGTATTCAGATTGCCTGTGGGACCTTCTATGTTGTATAGTAATATCAATACCCCTGGCTTCCATTTTCTGTTTTTTAAGTTTGCTCACAATTTTTTTTGTTACTAAACTATCAGGATTCATACACCAGGTTTTGTTCTCTCCTTCATATGTTCCTGACAGTACGAAGGCTGTTATATTACATATCCCATCCCTCCTCTGAAAGCGATACTCAGTTACTACTGCAGCTTGGGCTCTAGACATTGTATATTCTGTCTGTATACAGCAAGGATGATCATACATCACTCTTGTGGGTGTTGCTCTTGTTACTCTCTCCCTAATCTCTATACTGTTATTCCTACTCATTCCGCATGAAGATGTAAGCCAGCACCCAAAAACAGTTAATAAGAATACCTTCATGGTTAATGCAATTGACAAAATAAGAATAACTTTAACATTGCACCTCCTGAGCTTTGTGAATTGGGGCTTGGGGGTTCCTAGTAGGGAGACAGCTTGCCTGTGGGTCAGAGGGGATCTGGGGCAGGGAGTGATGGGATCAGTGTCTCTTCGGATCCGAGGGAAAGGGGGTCTGGGGCAGGGAGTGATGGGTTCAGAGTCTCTTCGGAAAGGAGGGAGTGGGGGGGAATGGCAGGAGGTGGTTGGGTCAGTGTCTCTCCGGATCCGTTTGGTCCTGGCTTTGGGTCCATCTCTGGTTCCTGCTGCTGTGGCGCTTTCTTTATCCTTGATGCGTGGATCCATTGTGGGCCTTGCTCGGTCAGAATTGCTGTCCTGGAGACCTTGAGGACTTCAAATGGACCTTGGAAGATGGGACCCGGTTGCTTGCGGACTGCAAGTTGCTTGATCAACACTTTGTCTCCTGGTATGAAGGGGTGCGTCAGCTCTGAGGAAATAGGGAAGAAAGTGACAGCAACTCTATCATAGTTTTCAGTAAGGCTACTTACCAGATGTCTCACATGCTCTTCCTGTAAGGAATATAGGTTAGACTCCTCACCTATTTTAGGGGCTTTTTGTGCTGGCCTACCCATTAGGATTTCAAAAGGTGAGAGACCTGTCCTGGCATGAGGGGTGGTCCTTATCTGGAAAATTACCCCTGGCAAGAAATGAAGCCAGTTCTTCATAGTACCCTGTGTGGCCTTCTTTAGCTTGTCCTTAATGTTCCTGTTCATCCTTTCCACTACTCCTGCACTCTGGGGATGGTATGGAATGTGAAGTTTCCATTGTATCCCCAGGATTTTTACTAACCCCTGGGTGAGTTTTGCTGTGAAAGCTGGCCCTTGGTCAGAGTATATGGTAGCAGGTAAACCAAATCTACTGATCCAATGATTGATTATGCACCTGGTGGCTATCCCTGCAGTTTCACCCGTCACTGGAATAATTTCTGGCCAAGATGAAAATTTGTCCACGATAACGCAAAGAAATTTTATATTGCCCTTTTGTTTTGGCATATGCGTGAAATCTATCTGAATATCTTGCAGGGGACCCAAAGGGGGTGGGAGATGCCCATGTAACCCATATTTCGGACCTTGAACATTGTTTTGTGCACAGGTGAGACATGAGTCCACTAGCTGACTAACCAGAGAATGTGCTTTCTGTGTGCAAAAGCTTTGGTTATACAGTTGCAAAAGGGGCTTTTTCCCTATGTGCCCAGGACCATGAAGATATGACAGGATCAAAGGAGCAGCAGCTTCTGGGATCCCTATGGTTCCCTCCTTGTTTGACCATAATCCATCCGGATTACGTGTCAAACCTGCATGAACCCAGGCATCTATATCTTCTTGTTGTGCCTTTCGTTGCATAAGAGAAACTATCGAGTTGAAATCAGGAGAAAGGAAATCTGTTGAGAACAACATTTGAGTTTCCTGTACAGGTGCCCTACTAGCTGCAGCTTTGGCTGCTGTGTCTGCCAAATTGTTACCTTTAGTAGTTTCTGTCTTGTCATAGGAGTGACCTTTCACTTTTATAATATCAACTTTGGATGGTAAATGGAGTGCTTGCAATAGGTCTTCCACCCACTTTTGATTGGCAATTTGTTTGTTGTCTGCGGTTTTAAACCCCCGATTAGTCCAGATCATTCCATAATCATGGGCCACACTGAAAGCATATTTACTGTCAGTGTAAATGTTCACTTCCTGTCCCTGAAATAACTGACATGCTCTAGTTAAGGCATGTAGCTCAGCTTGCTGTGCTGAACTGGCTGTTAGTGGTTTCGCTTCAATAATTACATCAGGCAAAGTAACTATTGCATATCCTGTTTTGTACGTGTTATCTGAGGGCCTTGAACAACTTCCATCAACAAAAATGTCTAAAAATTCAGGGTTGGGAGTGTCAGTGAGGTCTGGTCTTGGTGAAGTTGTATTGGTCAGTTCTGTAGAACAGTCATGGGTGGGAGTGATTGCAATGGGCAGTCTCAGTAAGGAATGTAACAGTCTAGCTGCTGGTGTGGTCTCTGAGCATGACTTGACTGTGAGTCCATGTGTGTTTAATAGCACTATCTCATATCCACTGGATCTTTGAGCTGTCATGTGCTGTGTTGACATGTTTTGTAGAAGATGCACTACAGTGTGTGTGGTATACAGAGTGGTTTCAGCCCCGAGAGTAATTTTTGATGCTTCCTTTACGGTCATAGCACAAGCAGCCACAGCTTGCAAACAAGCTGGCATGCCTTGGACTTGAATTGGTAGTTTCCTTGAAAGGTAGGCCACGGGTCGGTAGTGAGTGCCGTGCATTTGCGCTAGAACCGCAGCAAATGTAGGGCCCCTGACCACACAATATAACACATAAGATTTTCTGTAATCTGGCAAACCCAGTGCTGGGGCACTGGCCAAGGACTGCAATAGAGAGTTAAAAGCTTGCGTCATTTCCTCAGTATATGTGACCTGTTTTGGGGCAGTCAATGCAGTGGCAGGGCGTAGGATTGAGTCATAAAAAGAACAGTCTGGGATCCATTGTCTGCAATAGGTAATCGAGCCGAGAAAGGAAAGGAGTGCCGCCTTATCCTTTGGAGGACCAAGGCAGGTCAGCATCTTGACGCGCTCACGAGACACTTGCCGCGTCCCACCTGAGATAATACATCCTAGGTATTCCACCTTGTCCCTGCACCATTGGATCTTTTTTCGAGACGCCAAATGGCCCTTGAGAAACAGATGGCTCATCAGGCTTTGCGTATCGGCTGAACACTGCGTCCTGCTCTCACTACACAACAGTAGGTCATCTACATACTGTAGCAGTACTGATCCCTGAGGGGGTACCCAATCATCCAATGTGGCCTTCAAAACCATAGAAAAGGCTGCCGGACTGTCTACATATCCCTGAGGAAGACGACTCCAGGTCAGTTGCAGTTTCTGACCAGGGGAACTTACTTCTGGTATCATGGAGCAAGGGTGGCTCCAAGTAAAAGCAAAGATTTCCTGAAAATCTTCATGTACATCAATGCTGAAAAAAGCATTGGATAGGTCTAGTACCGTGTAAATGGTGGATGAGGCAGGTATGCTTAAAAATATGCCCGAAATGTCCGAAACTAAAGGCGGAAGGGGCTGTATGCATTTGTTTATTGCCCGTAGGTCCTGCACCATCCTCCATTCCCCATTGGCCTTTCTAATAGGATTGATGGGAGTGTTCCAGGGGCTGATGATTGGTTTGAGGATTCCCCTTTGTAAGTAATCCTCAATTTGTGGCTGTATACCCTGTAATTTTTGAATGTGTAATGGGTATTGTTTCTGAAAGACGGGAGAAATGTTGGGCTTGAAAGTGGGGACATATGGAGTGCATTTGATATGTCCTACATCTGTCTTGGACTTCGCCCAAATTGGGTGAGTCTCCAGGGGGGCTGGTATGGACATGTAGTAAAATGTCAGATCCCTTCGTTTAGGCATGGTCAAGTCACAGTTAACTGCTTTAGCTGTCATACCCCCTTGTAAGTCAAATTTGATGGTCAGTCCTAGAGATGACATAAGATCTCTCCCCATCAGACACAAGGGGCATTCTGTTAAGATGGCAAAAGTTTGTTTGGTCAATAATTTACCTTCTAGATCTGTCACCTCTAGAGGTGCAGTGATCTTGTGTGAAACATCAGTCCCATTTATTCCCACAGAGCATCCCTCGGTACAATTCTCATTGATAAATTTGGGGTCATTTAAGCTACTGCTACTAGCTCCTGAATCAATTAAAAATGTCACCATGTGTCCTTCAACTTTTAAAACTACTTGTGGAAGTGTTTTCCAATGAGAAGAGAAAAAATGCATTACCAGGGAGGGAATTATATGCTCCGGGCATCCCTATGTTCTAGGGTGGAAAGGGTTATGGGGATTATTATCCCTGTACCCTGGCCAGTCCATCTGAATTAAATCTACTGAATTTCTCGGCTCTATAGGTTGCCTATCAGTATGTTGCTTTGGATAAGATTGATTTGGAGGGCAATCAGGAGTTCTACTTTCACTTTGTATGTGAGCAGGTATCCGTTCTTGCGGATAACCCGTGTTGTTGTTGTGGTGTTGCTGACCTCTCCCCTGGTATCTGCCTCTGAAATCAGCTCTCCTTGGACCACCTCGCCGGGGTCTGTGGCCCTTTCTTTGAGGACAATCAGATTTCCAGTGGGAAGGATCCCCACAGTTAAAACATCCTTGATTGTCATAGGGCTGAGGATATGACCCTCGTGGTCGGTCATTGAGAGCAGGAAACATGGCAGAAATACCAGAGGAGACCTCAGGTGTGGTTTGCGTGAACAATCCCCCTTTTGTATGGAAAACCCCAGAGGATGCTCGTTTTTTCACATCCTCCATAAATTCTTTAGGACTCTGTGTAGCCCAATCAGAATTAACAAATTTTATAATTTGTGTGACTTTAGGGTCCCCATTATTCATGGCTGTACTGACAAACAATTGTGGGCTATCTATTTCACAGGATGTGTAAATTTTAAACAACCGTGACACAAAGGAATAAAAATCTTCCCCTGTTTGTTGTCTACATGCAAGCAAATCATTTATGGGCATTTCTGGTTTATATGCTTTTCTCCAGGCGGCTAGGAGTTTGTTCCAAAAGCCAGCCCAATCTTCCTCATCTTCATATAATTTACACTCCCGTACCCAGTCTGTGACTTTCAGTTCTGCAGTAGTTTCAGGATCTACAGCAGTTATAATAACTTCCAAATCCTCTCCTGACATCCTTGCCCCCTGGCAATATCTTTTAAGAAAGTTTACAGCTGATTTGGGATCTTTTTTAGGTTTAGGACATGTTTCCTTAATTTCCTTGACCGTGCCCAGTGGCAAAGGAATTTGTACCTGTGTAGTGCCCATAGTGATAAGTGGAAATTTAAAGGCTGTTGCATCTTCTGACACTAATTCAGTTTCATCTAAGGTTTTCTGTAAAGGCATTTTAAGGTGACTCATTTTTAGAGAGAGATCTTCTTGTGAATCCTCTATGCCTTCTTCCTCACTCTCTGACCTGATAGGAGAGCGAGAACGACTCCTAGAACTATGTCTCTGAATCACTTGAGCCGTTTTCATCTGAAAACGAGTCTTCATTTGTCCTTCTTCTGTTATTTGACTTAAAACCCTCTTTTTCTCTTCCTCTATCTCCTCCCTTTTATGCTTTCGTTTTAAATTCTTTTCTTTTAATAATCTCTGCCTTTCTTCCTCCTCCTCAAGTTCCCTTTGTTGTTTATGCATTGTTCTATTGAATTCTAATGACCTTCTAGTATCCTCCTCCCGTCTCAACCAATTTTCACCCTTTTCCTCTGCTATGGCTACTAAAGCTCCCATAGTTAACTCATCAGAAGGGTAAAGTTTTGTTCTAATTTTAGGAGATTCTGTATCCGTTTTAACCATGGCATAAGGTGGAGGGGGTGCCAATGATTCATGATTAGTTGCAATCCTTCCTGCATGCCCATAAGGGGTTGCAACAGGAGCAGACGGCACTGAGGGAAGTCTGGAACCTCTGTAAATTGTTTGAGGAAACCTCTTTTTATATTCTTTTAACGCTTTTGACCATATTTTGTAACATTCAATCATGTAATCATTATCATGGGGAAACGGTGGATAATTGTACTGTTTGTGTTGCCCACAAATTTTAGTGACCTCCTCCCAATCCTCTTGGCAACAAGGGCCATCAGTAGTTAAACCTGAAACTTGAAGAATATGAGCTCTGGATAATATGTTTGCCCAGAAGGGTTCAGTACAATGTTTTCCATAATTTCCCGACACGAAATCAAATGGGGTGGGCTGTTCCAGCTTACCTCCTGGACCTCCCTTACCCAGTTGATTTCCCATATTAAATTCTTATACTTTAGCTTATAGTATGACTTCTATTTATACACATCAACTTCAGAACACACTCTTAATGATTTAGGACAGACTATAAATTGTTCACCTGTCCTGAACTCAATGGTACTCCTAACACCTTTAACAGTTAAACCTTCTTGAAACACAAAATTATTATGTATATTAAACCTTAAAGTCTGTATCCGTGGGACTCCCTCACGGAATAATGGACCTTTTCCTATTTTATGGAAATATCCTCCAACAACACTAGACACCAAATATGTTTGAGAACCTTTGTACACAAATAACAGGCCTGTTAAACACTCGGGACAACGTCCTGCGGTCAAATACGCAGGACTAGGTCCAGACATTAATTCTAGAGGTTTCCAGTGAACAGTCCTTTATAACTGAAAACTTAAAACTATATTTTTCCCGGCCATCCTAGCGAGGAAAATTCATCCTATTATTGACCCCGGCCCGCCTAGCGAGGGTCTCAACTCTTATAACTCTTTAACTTAGTGAGCTTCCTTTTTTCAAAGACAGAGACAGATTATATCACCGTTTTGAAAACCACAATCAAGTACATGAAGTGTTCTAGGTACAGCATTAAAACAGGCAAGTTTCTCAAAAAAACGTATAAAAAGTAATTTCAAAGAAAACTCACCTGTTCAATGGCCGACCGCCCCACTTCTGACACCACTTGTGAGGAGCGCCCCTTTATCTGAATCATCTGACTTCTTGGCCCGGCCTGGAACTTTCACTGGAAACACTCTCTTCAATCGATCGGGGTGGTTATTCAAAAAGGAACCAGACACACACTCTGGTTGATTCTGAATATGCACACTTTTAATTTCCTGTTATCAGTCTTTTATGGTTCAAAACATTGTATTACATTGTATTACAAGCCAATGAGATTTAGACAAGCATTCACCAATCAAATAGCGTTGACATTCTAGTGCGTCTAGTGCGTCATACAGTCTAGCGGGTTTTTTTAGGGGAATTCTGATATAAGGTTTCCAGACATACAGACATATATTTTTATATATGACCTTAAGATTACTTATTTTAACACATATAAAATCACCTTATGAACTTATCACTTCCTATAAAATTTCTAACCACAGACACATCCTGTTTTTGCAGACATCTGCAGATCTGCAAAAACAAGTGCCACCGTGAACAATTATAAGTAATATGCTTTTAACTCTTGAAGCTCTTAATATGTATTCCTAGCATAAGCTTAAAGGGTGACTCTCCCTACCCTTACACATGCACTGTCCTATCACCATTTGAGAAAGCCATGAGGATGGTGAGCAGCGACAATGCATGGATCAGTGACCCTGTCCCTCTTATCTTCCTGTTGGAGCACATGTTTCATGGAATTATGGACAGGGCACTTGAGGCAGAACAGCGGGAGGAAAACGAGGACTTCCAGACCTCTCAAGGCCCCCTTTATCCAGATAGTATTCCTGTGGGCCCTTCAAACACACAGGAAGAAGAGGAGGAGGAGGAGGATTGTGTCAGCATGGACGTGGAAGATAACACTCAGCAGCAGTTATCAAGGGATGGTTTTCAGTCCCCAGAAACCCAAGAAGTTGTACGTGGCTGGGAGGAGGTTGTTATGGATCATGTGATCCTTAGTGACCCAGAGGACTCAGAATTGAATGCCTCTGCCTCTGGTATCAAGGAGAGGGATCGTTACTGGCTGGCAACCCTTCTTGATCCACGTTACAAGGGTAAGGTTGCAGAACTCATCCAGACTTTGCAGAGGGAGCAGAGGATGAAGCATCTTCAGGAGGCCTTGAAGAAAGATTTGTGCAATGCATTTCCAGACTCTGGGAGGTTATAATTTCCTGGTGCTAGACAACGTGTTGCTGAGGCTGCGTTCAGTCAGAGGAAGAGCGGTGGAGAAGGTGGCCAGCTGGCCGATGCCTTTAAACAATTTTTCAGTCCTCAGCGCCAAGGTCTGATCGGTTCAAGCCACCATCACCAGCATCCTCATTATATGATGCAGGAATATCTAGGGGCAAGAGCAGACTTGGAGACCTTTCCAACAGAGCATCCACTTGGTTACTTGGTCTTGAGGATGGACCACTGGCCAGAACTTACTCAATATGCAATTGAGCTACTGGCCTGTCCTGCATCCAGCGTTCTTTCTGAATGCACATTTAGTGCTGCTGGAGGGTTTGTAATGGATCATAGAGTGTGCCTGTCCACATACTCCGTTGATAGGCTCACATTCATAAAAATGAATCAGTCTTGGATAAGCAGCTATCAATCACCTGGTGCTGATATAACTGATTGAATTTTCTATGGATGTGGGATCCCTTGAAGACCGCCTATGCTGACTATCCTATTTCTCCTCAATCTTGATGATGTTAGCTTCCAACAGTATTTTTGGTATAGGGCACCACCACCACCCAAGACCCAATTTTTCTGCCCCTGATTGTATGTGTCCAAGTCCGTTCATTCAGAAAGTCCACTGGAACTCTGCCGAACGTCCGTCGGGAAGACTGTCGGACCTAGTCCGTCGAAAAGTCTGGTCGTGTGCCCACAGCATAATACTTACCTGAGTCCCATTGTGATCCAGGAATGTGTACAAGAGCCTTGTCTCTGTAGGGACTCTCCATGCTCTTTGGCTGAGAAAGCAATGGGAGCCATTGCCAATCACAGCCCTATGCCCAAGCTCTATGCTTGAATGGACATGCAGAGCAGTGGCTCAGGAGCGAGTATGCTCAGGTGCCCCAATGCAAGCTGCTTGCTCTGAGGGCACTTGGCAGGAGGGAGGGGAAAGAAGCATTGATGGGGTACCTGAGAAGAGGGGGATCAGGGCTGCTTTGCGCAAAACCACTGAACAGAGCAGGTAAGTATATCATGTTTGTTATTTTGAAAAAAAAAAAACTTTAATATCACTCTAAAGTGAACTTTTATTGTGAGTGGTTTTGTTCCCTTTTTTTTTTTAAAAGTGTTATTTTTTAGATATTTGAACAATGATGGTCTTTTATTGTTATTTTTGAGTTACGTGGTCTATGTAAAGCGTCCGTTTTTGTTTGGAGCCCAGTGTTGAACTCAATAGCGGGAAGGTGGCCTGGTGATATATTTGGAGGGATCCAAAGGGACAAACACAACATAAAGGAATGAGCACTTGCACCGTGAACAGGGTTTAATTATAATTTTGGACTTTATTTACAATAAAATACACATGGACACATAAATAATTGTGTGATCGTTTTTAAAAAAAAATATGATTTGGTATTTGTGATATTTTACAGACTTTTTTTTTTATAATGATTTTTTAAAATGTGCAGTTGATGAGGAAAGTTTAAAGCAATTGTTGTGGATTTTTGGGTTGTGCTACCTTTTGGTATATTTGTATGATATGTAATGAGGGGAGCATATAACAGTGTATTGCAACAATCAATAATTTTCACTTTTACAAATTTTCAATTTAGATTTTTCTTTTAAATCTCTGTATCCACAGTAATGGTAGTGCAGAGGATTCTTGTCAAAATGAACATAAAAAATATAACTTTTCAGCCAAATAATTCACCTAAATCATGAACCATTTATAAACTGTTTGCAGTAGATTAAACATATTCAAAACCTAAATCTAAATTTCAAGAAATCAGTTAAGTATGCTATAGAAATACCATTAGGAAAAAAGTCTTACTAGCCAATATATTGGACAAAGGAGCCCAAGCCAGACACCATAGCCAGGTTGGATACCCTATTTTTAACTGCAGTTAAGCAATACAGCTTTGTCATAGATGATGGAGTATCACAAAAATTCTTCTATCAATAAGTCCTTAGTGTTTTAGTGTAACAGCAGTGCATTATGCAACGCAGTAGAGACTGATTAATTGCAGCCCCTACCTCTTGCAGACCTAAATCTCCTGTCCAAAGAATTAACGAAAAATAAAAATACGGATTTCAGTTATGTGTACTAACAATATTTACAAAAAAAAAATACATTTAAAGATAGCTGGATTAAGAAGGGTTTTACATTTGCATGAAGTACACTTGACATTATTAATTTTAGAATTAATTCTAGAAGGAATACTTCTTTACAGTTCTAACAGCCATTTGTAATATATACACGGTATATTCTATATTTACTTTATTTAATTTTTAAATTGAAAGAAATTTTTTTAACTGTTTTATGAAGAATTAACAAATACCCAATTTAGTATATAAGCAGATAAGCATTATGAAAATAAAAAGTGCAAACCTAATGAAATTTAAAAAGTAAACATCTAGTAATAAAACTACATTTTAAATTTGTAATGTAGGGTCTGATTAGACCAAAAATAAAAAAGTGCAACATTTGGAGGTCAAACATCGGCCTACCCCATACTGTATAAGTCCAGACAGCACATAAGTGGGTACTTTTGAATTTCTGCACCGCAGGGGGAATGCATTTTCACAAAGGGCAAGGAGGAACGTAAAGAGCGAGTCTCAACCTTTTTAATGGCATAATGGTGATGACATAATGGTGATGGTGTAGAAAGTAGTAGAAAAAAAATGAACAAAGGTACAAACGTACACAAAACAGTAGTTTACTGTCTATCAGGAAGTCCTGAAATTAAAGCTAAGTCTTTTCCTTCTTTGTTGGAACTCAACAACATAAATCAGACTCTGGACATTGAATTTACAGATAGTTCCTAGAAAAGTCTTTCATTCAACAAACATTTTAAAAAATATGAAAAATACATGTTCTGTTTGTTTGGGAAGACAGAGTACAGTGGGACATAGAAACCCAGACATTAGGAATGCAATGTTTAATGCATATCGTCTACCTTACTTTATAAAAGTTAAATATTCAGAGAGTGTCTCTGAAGCAAATACTAATTTCTGCTGAATTTGTACCTGTTTCATCCAGACCTAGTTAGAAAATGCAGCTTATTGAATATTGATCAGAGGCATAAGAAGAAGTTTCAGAGTTCAGAGGGCTCTCTCTATTGGAATATAGGCATTTTATTGCAAAACAAATCATAGAGCTACAAAGAAATGATTAGATGCAATTTATTACATCTTTTGGACATTAGGAGTGATTTATGAAAACTCAAGCATTGCATGTAAACAGCTAAATATTTTACATGCCTATCTGCCTGCAGTTGTGCGCAAATGATTATTTTCATGGGAAAGCATCAAACCATTAATTTAGGGAAATCGGTCACTGGCCAGTTTCTATCACAAGCAACTTTCCCCCTATCAAGGAAGTATCTGCTCCCTGACCCAATTTTAGTTGTTTCAAGGTGAAAATAGGTAATGTTAGCACCACACCACTGTTTCTTGGAGTCTAAAGTAAATAACCTAAATCATAAGTAAGATTACATAAAATTAAACAGCCAACAACATTTTTGGGGGTCAAAGAAGCCCCGTTAATCAAGGCTATTGATGCTAAATGTGTAAAAAGGCTGGACTCTATGCTCTTTGAAAAATTCTGAATGCCCTTGTAAAAATCAGATGCCAAATGTGGCATGTCAGGGGGTCACTAGCACTTAAAGAGGAAGTTCTATTTTTGGGTGGAACTCCGTTTTAAGTTTTCAGATTTCCTTTATTATAATTAAATATTCAAATGCTATATGGGGTACTTATAATAGTTCTTTAAAGCTTTCATTTAAAGTAAAAATCTATTTCTCACAAAACTATTGAAGCAATGTTCAGCCCATCTCCTTTGCAACATGTATGTGCTTTTTCAATCTATATAGCAAGCAACGTAGAAGTAATGTACATTGCTAACAACAAAGGGTCAAAATTTGCCTTTCACTGATGAGCATGCAATACAGTGGTTACTGCACTTTTGAATTAATGAGCTTGTTAGTTTTATTATGTCTACACGTTAGATGATTTTGTAAGCAAGTATTACTAGCACTTGTTGTAATTGACATCCTTTCTAATATGTTTTCATAGAAATATGAATTACCTTTCCAGTGCACCTATACTACAGTCAAACATTGATTGAGCCTGTGTTAGTGGCTTTCATGGTTTTGATGATGATGGCCAGATCTTGTACCAGCCACTAATTACAATAATGCCACGTACACACAATCGAATTGTCCGGCGGACTTAGTCCTCCGGACCACAATACGCCGGACAATTTGATCATGTGTGGGCTCCAGTGGACTTTTTCATTGTAAAGTCCGGCAGACTTAGAAAGTAGTTTTGACTCAAAATTTGTCCGCTGGACTTGGCTTTCAGCGGACAATCCGTTCGTCGGTGTGCTAGTCCGGCGGACTAAGAATGACGCATGCTCTGAAGCAAGTACGAGAAGGAAGCTATTGGCTACTGAACTTCCTTTTTCTAGTCCCGCCGAACGTGCTGTACGTCATCGTGTTAGAAATCACCGGACTTTCGGAGCGTAGGTGTGTGGCCAAGTCCGTTCGTTATAAAGTCCGGCGGATTGTTTGCCGGACCAATTCCGCCAGACAATTAGATTGTGTGTACGTGGCATAAGTGGCACTGCTTGATGAAATAATCAAACAAAAAAAAAACAGTCAATGTTTATTTGTATGTGTATTTTCTGAATTGTGTTTTATTGAAATTCATATTTATACATGTGTGTGTAAGGTTTGAACAAAAGCTCTTTTTCTTATACCTGGTATTTCTGCAAGATAATAATTAGCAAAATTGCATATTGTATAAGTACACAGAAATTTCTTGGTTGTCAAAAAAAAACAATGCTCAAGCATCTGTGCTGAATAAGGTCCAATAGTCCCTTTATGCCACATACACACGAACAGACTTTCCGGCAGACTAGGTCTGATGGTCTTCCCAACGGACTTTCAACTGAGTTACAACGGACTTCCAAATGAACGGACTTGCCCACATAGAGACTAAAGTCCGTTAATTTTGAACATGATGAGTTACGACGGGACCAGAAAAGGAAGTCAATCTTGCGATTTTATCGGCGAGATTGACACCTTGCGAGCCCCGTCGCCTGGTATGGATTTTAAGGGGAACCCTCTATGCCGAAAAAATGGTGTGGGGTCCCCCCAAGGTCCATACCAGACCCTGATCCAAGCGTGCAGTCCGGCCGGTCAGGAAAGGGGGTGGGGACGAGCGAGCACTCCCCTCCTGAACCGTACCAGGCCACATGCCCCCTCAATATGGGGATGGATGCTTTGGGGAAGGAAGGTACCCTGTGGGCCCCCCCACTGGGCCCTCCCACCCCAAAGCACCTTGTCCCCATGATGATGAGGACAAGGGCCTCTTCCCGACAACTCTGGCCATTGGTTGTTGGGGTCTGTGGGCTTTTCGGAATCTGGGAGCCCCCTTTAATAAGGGGGCCCCCAGATCCCAGCCCCCCACCCTGTGGGAATAAGTATGGGGTACATCGTACCCCAATCACCTGGGGGGAAAAAGTGTCAAGAAAAAAACACACTTGACAGGTTTTTAAAGTAGTTTATTAGGCAGCTCCGGGGGTCTCTTCCATCTTCAGGGGTCTCTTCCGACTCCTCCTCTCTCTCAGGCCTTCTCTCCTGGTCTCCGGTTCTTCTCCCACTCTCCGGCCTCTTCTTCCACTCTCCAATTCTTCTCCCGCTCTCCGGTTCTTCTCCCGGCTTCCTCCGCTATCTTCTGCTCTTTTGCCGCTCTTTTGCTAGCAGTGGCCAGGTGTTTTCTGTTGTCTTCCTCTCTCCGGTCTTCTTCCAATGTTGACACGATGATCTCTCCCACTACAATGCTGTGTGCACAGTGCGTTACGACTTATATAGGCATGGGGCGGGGTCACCGGGTGATTTTACCCGGTGGCCACGCCCCTTATGACGTCACAGACCTGGGCATGCTGGGACTTGTCAACATGGGGACAAGGTGCTTTGGGGCAGAGCGATCTCCTTCCCCAAGGCATCCAACTTCCATATTGAGGCCATGCGGCCTGGTACGGTTCAGGAGGGGGGCACTCGTCCCCACCCCCTTTCCTGACCAGCCAGGTTGCGCGTTTGGATAAAGGTCGGGTATGGACCTTGGGGGGACCCCCACACCACTTTTTCGGCATAGGGGGTTCCCCTTAAAATCCATACCAAACCTAAGGGACATTGTCGCCTCTCTCTTGCGCTTGCTGCAATAGGAAAATGTTTTTTCCTATTGCAGCGAGCATGAGATGTACAGTACCCTGCAGCCGAAAACCAGCGCGATAGGATCACACTTGAAACATTCTCACGGCCAGGTGCTGTAGCTGCCCTTGCATCGTATTTTGTCTGTCGAACCAGCATACAGACGAACGGGTTTCCCGTGGCATTAGCCCTGGCTCACATTGATGCGGGATTGAAATCATGTGAGTTCAGCTGAACTTGCATGATTTCATTCCCGCATGTCAGTCTAACAATTTCCGAGACATCTGTGCAGTTTCCTGTACAGATGTCTATTGAAATCGCACCTGAAATCACAATAGTACAGGAGCTCCATTTGGGAATCGGCGTGGTGCTGCAAAGTTGGTGTCGCACCGATTCGGACGACTCCATTGCATTCAAGAGCCGCCGATTTGGCATGCGATTTGACATATCAAATCGCATGCCAAATTCCATCAATGTGAACCAGAGTTTAATCTCATATCCTTAAAAATATACTGTTTTGAAAGTAGTAAAGACCTTCCAGAATACTTGCAGTTTAAATTAAAATAAAAAGTTGCACTCACATTTTTGGTAGCATAAATGTGTCTTGTACAAAGCCACACTTTATATTACCTAAATGTGAGTGCAAATTTTTATTTCTATTTGTTTTAAACTGATAAGCTGAATTATCGTACAAGATGTATGCACTTCCCTTTTCTCCTTTTTGTTTTACATTTCCTGGTTTTCAGCCTACAGACATTTAAAAAAATCCTCATCCGCTGCTGTTATTTCCACAATTGCTTATGCTTAAAATTCTTCAAATAGCTTATTTAATAAGTATAATTTTGTGATCTAGCAAAATTCTAATCACTTTTAAACATCTAGGTTAACAAAAGAATGAGAATTTTCAAACTATAAATTGTGTGAATATTCAATTATCCAATCATGTGCAGATGAAAAGGGAAAAAGGAATTTGCTTTTTAGATAATTTGATAATTGAAGCGAACATTCATACAATGAGGCTTATTTATTAATGTAGTTTTGTTCAAACAAAAAAGGTGTAAAGATTAATTGCAGTTATCCAAGTATGTAAAAAAGCAGATTCTTGTGTATTATTGTTTATTATTGTTTAATCTGCATCAGCATCCTGATTGCCATATGCAATACCACTGTTCTGATCACTGCCATACCCGATACCAGTATCCTGATCCCTGCTATAACAAATACCAGTACCCTGGTCATCGTCATACACCATAACACTAGTACCAGTGTCCTCATCACCACCATACCCTATACCAGCTTCTTGATTACTGCCATACCAGTGCTCTGATCACCATCATACCCCATACTAGTGTCCTGATCCCCGCCATACCCCCTAACAGCATCCTGATCACAGCCATACCAGTACCAGTGTCAACAGAGCCAGGATCCCCAATTTTTTCCACTGTCCTGGTCCTCCAGAACCTCCAAAAATGTGATAAATAATGTTGTTCATCCCTTGTGATTGCAATAAAGTTTACATAGAAAATAATTAAAGAAAGAATAACAGTTTTTTTTTTAAATAAAATAAGTAATAAAATAAACAAAATATTTTAGAGTGCCCCCGTCCACCAGTGCTTACACACAGATGCGAACGCACGCTCCTTTCCCGCACACATATGTAAACAGTGATCATACCACACATATGAGGTATCACCACAAATATCAAATGAGTGAGAGCAATAATTATAGCTCCAGACCTCCTGTGTAACCCTTAACTGGCAATCTGTAAAGGATTTTAAAATGTCACCAATGGGGATTTTTAGGTATCATAGTTTGGTGCCTTCCACAGGCAAATTCAATTTTAGAGCATGACATTTGTCTATTTGCGCGACGTAACATCATCTTTTACATTTTACCAAAAAGTTGGGATGTATACTGTATTTGTGTGCATTAAAAATGAATAAAGTGCATTTTTTCACAAAAATTTGCATTTGAAAAAACGCTGAGCAAATACCATGTGACATAAAAATATGCAAAACCAACCATTTTATTTTCTAGGGCCTCCACATAAAAAAATCTATATTATTTGGGCATTCTAAGTAGTTTTTTAGCAATTTTTTTTTTTTT
Organism: Lithobates pipiens; assembly: GCF_037356315.1. NCBI lineage: Eukaryota > Metazoa > Chordata > Amphibia > Anura > Ranidae > Lithobates > Lithobates pipiens. The sequence continues at coordinate 236,683,252 of NW_027507785.1, read as the reverse complement.
ATAAATGTAGGTGAGGAATGTTAGAATTGGCCCATACTGAAAGTTGTCAAGGTGCTCTGTGTGATTAAGCTGTAAAGCCTCACACATGTTGTATCCCCTTACTCGGAAAGAGTAGTAGAATGGGTTTTGGGGTATAATTCTAAGTATGCCCATCCTGTTTATGAGAAATATCTTATTAAATTGATAACTTTGTGTAAAAAAAATAAATATTTTCTTTCCGCATTTTCCAAAATCATGTGGCAAAAAAAGAAGTCTTCAAAAGACCCCCGATGCCTCTTAAAAATATCTTGTGGTTTTTACTTTCCAAAATCGAGCCATTTTGTGGGTGTTTCTGTTAGTGCTCCATGGCCTCCAAAAATGTGATAGGTAGTAAGGAAATTAGATATGTAATGTATGTCCCTAAAAAGCCTGAATGTGCTCCTTAAATTTTGGGCCCCTCTGTGTCGCTAGATTTTACAAAATAGTGTCACACATGTTGTATTGCCACACTCAGAAGTAGCAGAATGTGTTTTGGGGTGTATTTTTAAGTATATCCATGCTGTTTGTCATTTTTTAGTTTCCACTGTCCTGGTGCTCCAGGGCCTCTAAAAATGTTATAGGTAGTCAGGAAATTATATGCATAATTTATGCATAATTTATACCCCTGGAATGCCTGAAGGTAGTCCTTGGATTTTTGGCCCTTCTATGAATCAAGGCTATGAAAAGGTCTCATTCATGTTGCACCCCCATACTCAGGAGGCATAGCAGAATGTGTTTTGGGGTGTAATTGCAAGTATGCCTATGCTGTGGGTAAGAAAGCTTGTTAAAATGACAACAAACATCAAAAGCCTTATTGCCCCCAGTTGACTTAAAGAAAAGCAGAGTTCCAGGATAGCAAACATCTCCCAATTTTTTAATATCACAGGATGCTACAAGTGTAAAGGTAAAGGTAAATGTAAAGCCTGTGGATTTATCTCACATGATCAAAAATCTTTTTGTAGTAAAGATGGACGCACCTTTTACATCAAACAGTTCATCTGCTGTAGCACCCAGTTTGTCATATATGGACTGAGGTGCCCATGTGGGTTTTTTTTTATGTAGGTATGACAGTGCGTACCATGCGGACACGTTTTGGTGAACACCATAGGCTTATACAGAAAGGAAGTGAGAAGCACAGTGTCCCACGTCATTTTAAACAAAAACATGGTAGCACTGAAGGCTTTGAACTATTTGGCATCGAGTCCATATTCATGTCAATCTCGGAGGGTGAAAGATTTGCCGTTTATGTAAATGAAAATCTTTTTGGATATTCACCCTTAACAGTATGATTGATGCCTGAGAGGTTAAATGATGAACTTGAGATAGGTACATTGATATGAAATATTATTGTATTGCCAAGCAGTATATTGTTCTCTGTATTTAAATACTCTCAGTTCCCTTTACAAATGTTAACTAATTTATTAACTGCATACTTATTGACCGACCATATTTTATTCAAATTAATTTTATTCCTATACACTTTTATTCATATAATTTGTTTATATAGATTTTATACCCCATATATATATATATATATATATATATATATATATATATATATATATATATATATATATATATATATATATATATATATATATATATATCATTTTAATATTTTATTATTATATTTTAATATATCACATTTTATATTTTAAATAGTATAGTTAAACACTATTTCTATTTTTGATTAAATAATTAATTCATATACACCTGTTCATCTATACATGCAACACCTGTACATCTATACATGCAATCTAAGTCCCATGTTTGTGAGTGCAATCCTTTATTGTTTGATTTTGCATTTGTATCATTAAAATAGAATTACACTAGGGCAGCTGTGCGCTCTCTTTTCCTTGTATATTTCTAAATACTGGACTGTCTACTTTCCAAAAAAGGGTGGGTCATTTGGGGGAGGGGTATATGTACTTTCCTGACATTTTAGGGTCTCAAGAAATGACATAGGCCATCAATACATCAGACTGATCAATTTTCAAATATACAAGAGGTCTTCAAAAAGTTTCCGAATCTTTTCTTATTAAAGAGAGTTAAAAAAAAGTGTGGAAACTTTTTTTAAAGAACCCCTTATATATACCATAGTTTGTCGACTGTATAACTTTCACACAAAATAATATACACTGGTTTGGATTAATTTTATGAAAACAATGTAGCAGAACATTGTGGCCTAAATTTATGAAGAAAGATTTTTATTTGCAAAGAAAAAAGTTTTCTTTTTTAAATTTTTGGTATTTTTTTATTTATATAGCAAAAAAAATAAAACCAACAAAAGAAAATTCTATTTGTCTAAAATAATCATAAAAATGTTGGGTACAAGTTTGCATGCCTGAGTAATTGTCATTCAATTGTCAAAGTGTGACAGTGCTAAAAGCTGAAATTGGCCTGGCCTGGACTGGAAGTGTCTGGATTTGAGGTGGTTAAGTACCTCAAACCTAAAAAACATAAAACAACATAAGAGCTATATGCAAAAAAAAACACAAAAGAAACAAAACCCCCAAACTACTAAAACTACCACCCATGAAACAAAAGCCCATTTTTTTAAAATGAATCCTTGCAGCAAAAAAAGCTTGCTAAGGAATGGACATCTGACCTCAACCACAAACAACCACCAAATAAAATGAAAGAGAAAAAACCCACATATTAAGAAAAAACAAAGGGGTTGCTTGAAAAAAAGCTAACAATCAGAAAAAAAGAACAGTTTCTTACTTTACCCTAATCTCTCCCTGTGTAGATCTTCCTATGCATTCTCTATAACAACATCCAATTCACTGATAAATAACATGAGCCGTACATACATTGGTCCAGTGAACAATCAGCGAACATTACCAAACTTCAGATCCTGTATCCAAACCCAGTTGAAATCAATGATCAGTAATGTACCAATACAAAACAAAATGTCAAAAAATATTGTTCAGCAAAGAGAGGCTATTTTTAAGTGGCTTAAAAATGCACAATTCCTTTAAATTACACGCTCAAGGGATACCATAAAGCTGTACTTGGATTTACAGAAGAATACAAGTCTCAGGAGCAGCATCAGCGACACTGTATTCTTGCATCACATAAACTGCATAAGTAGTAATTTATTTTAATTTTACATTATTCATTGACTTACATGGAGCAGCAGCAACCCAATATGATTGATTTTTAGCCCAACAAAAAAATTTATTAGGTCGTTTTTGTAAAAAAAGGAGATTTCTTTTTTTGTGTAACAGTAATAGTTACATAGAAAATATCATACAATCCCATATACCCAATCCTATATCCAAAGTTGATCCAGAGGAAGGCGAAACCCCCCCCCCCTGAAAAGCAGGATCCAATATGCTACAGCAGGGGAAAAATTCCTTCCTGATCCCAGAGAGGCACTTGGATTTTTCCCATAATCAACTCTACCTATTAATGATAGTACTCAGTTATATTATGTACATTTAGGAAAGAATCCAGGCCTTTCTTAAAGCAATATACTGAGCTGGGCAGAACCACTTCTGGAGGGAGTCTATTCCACATTTTCACAGCTTTTACTGTGAAGAAACCTTTCCATATTTTGAGATGACATCTCTTTTCCTCTAGATGTAAAGAGCGCCCCCTTGTCCTTAGTGTTGTCCGTAAAGTGAATAACTCAATAACAAGTTCACTATATGGACCCCTTATATATTTATACATGGAGATCATATCTCCCTTAATCTCCTCTTCTCAAGAGTGAATAAATTCAATTTCTCTAATCTTTCCACATAGCTGAGCTCCTCCATACCTCTTATCAGTTTGGTTGCCATTCTCTGCCCCTTCTCCAGTTCCCCAATATCCTTTTTGAGAACTGGTGCCCATAACTGAACTGCATATTTCAGATGAGGTCTTACTAATAATTTGTACAGGGGCAAAATTATATATCTCTCGCTGCAATCCATACCTCTCTTAATACAAGAAAGGACTTTGCTCGCTTTGGAAACCGCAGCTTGGCATTGCATGCTATTATTGAGCTTATGATCTATCAAAACCCCCAGATCCTTCTCCATCATTGATTCCCCCAGTTGTACCCCCCCCTAGTATATATGATGCATGCATATTCTTAGCCCCCAAGTGCATAACTTTACATTTATCAACATTAAATCTCATCTGCCACTACAGAAGATAAACTAACAGGTCTATAGATACTTGGTAAAGACTTTGTTCCCTTTTTAAATATAGGCACCACATTGGGCCTACACCAGTCCAGGGGTACTATTCCCATCATTAATGAGTCCCTAAAAATTATATACAATGGCTTTGAAATTACCAAGCTCAATTCTTTTAGGATCCATGAGTGGGATGCCATCTGGTCCAGGTGCTTTATCCATCTTTATTCTCTCTAAATATTTCTGGACCATATCCCTTTTAAACCATTGGGGATAGATAGACTTGAATTGAGACTGAGTGTTGAAAACAACTGAATCAATACAGTTAAAATCTATGGGATAGTATATATTTTGAAGAAAAAGCTAAGGCTATCAATGTCATACAGATTGCCAAACAGGGTAAAAGAAGATATATAGCACAGCTTGTTGAGATCTTCCTTTCAGTAAGACACTGTATTATGTACACAGTGTACAAATGTGTTCAAAGTGTTACAAAATGTGAACCCAGAGTGCACCAAATCAACTCCAAACTATTAACTCACATTGCAGAGCTGAGGCAATTATGAACAAAAAAAAAACAGAGTTCCATGTTTCAGAGAGAAAAGTGAAAATATTTAAACAGTGGCTGGATAACAAAACATGTCATCAGTTTAAACAAGGAAGAAAAAAAGAGAAAAATTTTTCATAGCAACAACAGTTAAAGTATGATAATACAAGTACAGCTGCCATAACATTTTAGAGGTTCTCTACACATTATACAAGCATTTGTACTTGGCCACTATGGTAGAGGAAGAGATAAGGAATATTAAAGTCAGTTTATAATGTCACAGTCAAGAGCCAGAAATATTTCACAAACATGCTGAACACTATATAAGCATGTATCCTAGGCCACAATGTAATGTCGCGTACACACGAGTGGACTGTATGGCGTACTTAGTCCGTCATACAATCCGACGGACAGTCCGTCATACTTTCGACTGAACGGACTTGACCACACACGGATGCACAAACAGTCCGTCGAAAGCTTGCGCGATGACGTGTACAGCACGTACGACGGGACTAGAAATAGGAAGTCCAATACACAGCAAAGCACCCTTCCGCAGTGTAAATCCTTTCTGGGCATGCGCCATTCTTAGTCCGTCGAACTAGCCTACTGACGAGCGGATTGTCCGCTGAAACCAAAGTACGACGGACAGAATTTCGAAAAATCCGAAATACTTAGTACGCCAGACTGTACGCTGAAAAAGTCCGCTGAAGCCCACACACGAGCGGACTGTCCGCTGAAATGTGTTTCGAGGGACTAAGTACGCCATACAGTCCGCCCGTGTGTACGCGGCATAAGATGGAGAGACTTGGCATGTTTTATCATGAAATAAAAAGAAAAAAGAAAGCAGATTGCACCCATAAATCAAAAATGTGCATCTTCTTTTGAAGAATGAAAATATGTAATAGTTTTTACATCGTAGTTATGGACAGGCCATAATATTTAAGTGATGGAACGGGCAAATTACATATGTAAATACAAAAATATAGTGTAATTTTTGGACACTGACTATGGTAAAATCATACAGCTCTTTACCACAGCTAGTAAGCTTTTTTGACAGGCCGCTACATGCATGGTGCATATGGAAATAAAATATTAGTGTCTTTTCTGGACACTACATTTCATCAGCCACAATTTCTGAGGAATTGAGCAGGCATAATACATCCAGAATGCAAAAATTTCTTTTTAGGCATATTCAAGATTGAAAAAACTATAAAGCTTTACACCACAAGTTTGAAGCCTTTTTTGACAGGGCAACAGTTCTAAGGGATTGAGCAGGCATAATACATCTGGAAATAAAAAAATAATGTCTTGTTTTTGACACTAAAGATTTAAAATGCATACAGGTTTGCATTAGTACTTGTAAATATTTTGGACAGGCTACAATTTCTGATTGGGAAGGCAACCTGCATCTGTAAATACATTTTTTTTTCTTTTTTTGGACTCAAAATAGAAAAAGCATACAGTTGTGCACCACAGCTAGTAAGACTTTTTTGACAGGCTACAACCTCTAAGGGACTGAGCAGGTATGATACATCTAAAAATAAAATACGTGTATTTGTTTTGGCACGTTGCACCACAACTTTGAAGACCTAATCAACAAGGCTGCAATTTACTAGGGAGAGACTAAGCAGATTGCATTGTGCAAAAAAAAATCAGGTTCCTGTTTCACTGACTGAGACAAACTTTACAGGTTTGTTGCACAACTTTTAATCCTTTTCAGATTTTCACTATTTCTGAGAAAGAGCTCAAGCAGATTGCACCTTACAATTACAGTTTTATTTTTCACCAGACAAAAACAAAAGTCCAATATGTCCGTGGGAGAAAGCAGACAGATTTAATTTAAATGAAACTAAATTAAACTATGAATTGACGGAGACATATTGTAAAAATTGTATAGATTTATGGCATAAAAAATCATCCTTAATAATGGGAGGCCAATTTGGAGGCAGAGCGTCAGCTTATTTCAGGAAGAAAGTAAAAGGAACTATATTTTTCTGTACACTGCTAGGCCACACTACTTTAAAAAGTGCGTTTTCCCAAAAAATGGGGATCAAGCCAGTGCAGGCAAGCAGGCCCAAAAGATTGATACAAACAGCAGGATGCAGCTTACATTAAAGAGGAAGTAAACCCTGATGGGTTTACTTCCTCTTTGATTGCCTGCAAAGGTAAAGCATAATGGACTACTATGCATCGCATAGTAGTCCATTATGTGTCACTTACCTGACACAGGAGCCAGCGAAGTCACCGCTGTCCCCTGTAGTCCGGAGCCTCCACCTTCTTGATGGGTCTCGCTGCTCTGGCGCTATCATTTGTTGGAGCCGCGGTGACGTCACTCCCGTGCAAGTGCACGGGAGCCGCCACTCGCGGCATATCGCCGTTAACTGCGGCGCGCTCAGTGCGCCTGCACGCCGTAGACAGCAGTGCCTGTCTTTCAGCAAATATCTCCTAAACCATGTTAATCTAGGCTTACCTGTAGGTCAAAGTGGTTTGTAAGGGTTTACAACCACTTTAAAGCTGAAAATTTTCACAACAGAGGAGTATAAAATTGTACATTTTTAATGACAATGTAGTGCAATTCAAGAAACAATTGCCAACACAGTTTTTCCACAGCCAAAAAATGTTTCAAGAAAGCCGGTTAGTAAAATATTTTTAGTAAATCACATATTAAATATTGTACCTATCCTAATGGTTCATGTTTTTCAGTAGTCAGATTGAAATATGTTTTGTGTAAATATCTACTAGTTTATATTTTATTGTAATACTGGTGTTTTATATATATTTTACTTTATACAATATGCTTACAATGTATGTAGCTACTGTATATAAATAGGTATATATTTATACAACTGACCTCATTACATTTTCAGTTTTGATTCTCTGATACATTTCACATCTGTTTTTCTTCTAAAACAAAACAACACACGAATAACACTGCATGTTAATAATTCTATATCATAACATTTGATTCACCATATGGGCAATCATATGTCGGGATATATTTGCCAACTAAACCTTTACCTGATTACAGAAAAATATGATTTAAGAGAAACAATAATATGACACATGTCAGATGGATTGTTTTCTATGAATTAACAATATGGTACATTGAAACATCATATGGGCTTGGATGCTCATTATTAACAAAAATGTCTATTTCTTTTAATAACACTGTGACAGAACATCTTGTGTTATTATAGGTTTACCTCCAAGTTCAAAAACATTGGCAATCATTATAGACACTGACAGATGTGTGGACATTTTGAACAAAATTATTTAAAATAAATCCCAAAAAAGTTTTTTTTTACAGCTATTGATCTAAACAAAAATAAATAAATGAAATTTTAGTTATAAATGATGACATATAACAACAATAACATGTGAGCTATATTTGAAATATTTGTACTAATGATGTATGGAAGGAAGATGTGACTGTCAACTCTGCTGAAATTTCTCTGCAATTATAATAATTTCAGTTAACAATAATATAATGGTGGGGTTGGGGACATAGAAGAGAATATGAAAGTAAAAGATGAAAAGGGAGGGACAGACAAGAAGAATATTTTTTTTCATGCAAAAAAGGGAAATTAATGCACAAATAATCACATTATAAATGTGACCACCTGCCAATTTAAGCTATCTTCTTCATTTTTCAAAATTTGCACTTCGATTCTTAATTTATTATTCAGGGTCACTGCCCATCTGAAAGTTCAAAAGGAGCTAGCAAATGTGCATTTTGTCACACAGCAAATTTGCACCAAAAAGAGTGAAACTCAAAGGTGGAAAAGATCCTGGATCTTGTTTTGGCGCACATGTCATTTTAATAAATGGGCTGCCCTATACTGTTATGTGAAAAATGTAGAAAATGTGCAAAAAATGCACAAAACATAATCAAGAAGTGCAACATGGAGGTGTGAATGGGGCCTGAGGCTGCAAATGCATGCCAACGTGTTTCATGAACATGCGCAGAAACACATGTTTTTTCTAACATTAACATTACTTGTTAATGGCACCCCAAACATGACATGACTAACAAACACATGTTTTGTCATGGCTAAAAAAGGGGCAAAACTCAACACTGGCAAAGGTCCTGGAACTTCTTTTGGCGTGTTTATAGCACGTAGTGCTGCCCATTCAAATGAAAGGGCTGCACTATGCTGTTGTATAAAAAGCGTGAAAAAAATGCAAAAAACAAAATGCCGTGATGTGAATGGGGCCTTAATGTATGGCAAGAGAAACACAAACAATGGTAGACAGAAAGTATCATTTACTTCTAGGGGTTAGGAAATATTTTGAGGTTTTGGGTATTGGATAAGATGAGTTTCTATACAATTAAGAGTCCAAAATTGCATATTGTCATATGATCATCATACCAGTCTTTCAGGACATCATACCAATTACAGTGCACTGCATGTATTTAAATCTTAGAAACACATTTATTTACCATTGATGGGTGAATCTGCTTGGGCTTGATTCATAGTGAATTTGGTGCAAATTTTGCAAACCTTAACATTGCAGAAAGTCCCATTGAAGCCTTTGTGTCTGTGTGTCTTTGTGTGGTGGTAGGGAGGGCATGGAAAACTTGGCACTACCATGTGGAACAAACCCCCCCCCCAAAAAAAAAACTATACAATGTGAACTCCTGTGGTCCTTTTAATTCAGCTTCAAGAGAAAAAAAGGCAACACCTTAAATGCTAAGTTCACCAGTTCAGGCAGAATTTCACTTTTCATTATAAATAAAAAAACCTTTTCTAATGTTTTTCTGCCCAAGCCACCCCAATGTGCCTATCTCGCATGTACAGTACCTAGCCCGTTGCAGCTTTTAATTTGCACACTGTGCAAAAATTTTAAAAAATGCATTCCAAGTCCTGACTTCCTTTGACATCATATGACCACCCAAAAAGGAATTTTTTCAATTCCAGAGGGGGAAAAGGGGAGAATTTGTGCTTACTAGAGGGAGAAGGAGCACTGGTAAAATGTGCATGGAGAGTGGTATTCTGTGGAGGGAAAAGGGGAGAGCAGATGCTCTGTGGAGAGTGAAAGGGTCACTAAAACTCTGTGGAGGGAAGAGGGGCACTGCTAGTCTGGCTAAGCAGTAGATTCTTACAAGACCTGCCTATTTATGGGAAATGAACACAGATAGCTCTCCTGTAGGTTCACAGCAGTGATGATAATACTTCCTATTGTTGGTGGGGGAGAGGAGAAATCAGTGGCTTTGTGCATAGACAGCAGCAGCAAAGTGAAAGTGCCTGCATGAACACACAAATCTAACCTGAGCCTGGTAGCACAGCATAGGGAGCTGATAGTCTTCCACTAACTAGAGGGAGAGAGAAAGAAGAATGAGGTCATATCAGTGGAACACTGTTGGGATTCTATTTAAATCTTGGGACAGTCCCATTGAATCCAGGACTGTTGGGAGGTTTACATAGCTATACATAAAAACGCTGTGCAGAGTTGCTTACTCCACACTCTTTGTCCCCGCCACTGCTGCTGACCTGAAATCTAACCACCCCACTGGCTGGTCCTATGTGGCACTACAGCTGCACAGGCAATTGCATAACTATCTCTAAACTGTCCCGTAGAAGCCAAAACTTCAGAGGCAGAAAATCATGCTTGTCAATCATTGAATGACTCTCAGGAAGCTGCCAAGATGTTCTACAGTAACTGACTAACTTAACCTCCCTCCCTGGCGGTATGATTAGTTCTGGTTTTAGGTGCTGAAAGCGGTACAATTATTTTGCATGGAAATTTGGCGTTTTATATTGTAGTCCTGTAATTCTTAGGAATAACTCTCTTAAATCTGTTCAAACCAGAGTCTAGCAGACATCCTGGGTATGATAAAGTTTATAATATAATAAATATTAATAAAAACTATTCAATAATGTAATCAAATCCAAAAACACTGAAATTTGCTAATTTGCAGACTTGTCACTTTCATTAGATTTAGTGCTGGATGACGAATTTGCCCACAAATCGCTATTGCTCAATTCTGCAAGTGATTCTAATTTATTATCGCTGTTTTCTAGTTGGTCTAAAATCACTTTTGACATAAAGGGACACTTTTTGTTTGCTATGGACAATCTCTAAATTCCAGGCAGAAAAAACAGTATTTATAATATAAAAGTGCATGCAGGGCACTGCACAGGCCACTAGGGACAAAGGGGGTGTGTCATTTTTTTATACAGTACTGCAATCTGTAAGATTACAGTACTGTGTGTGTTTTGTGTGTTTTTACTTTTTTGAATTTGGCGTCGATCTCCGCTCCCGTGCGCCGTAACGTAGCTCGGAGCTCGGCGGCACTCGGGCACTTTGTGAATCGAGCGGAGGACGGCTTGATCACACAGCACGGAGGACATCACTGGATCCAGGGGACAAGGCAAGTAACTTCTCCCTGTGTCCTCCCTGTATCCAGTGATGTGATCCGAGTCTGGCTCGGGGGTTACCGCTTATGATAGTAAAATCCCAACCCGGGCCAGACTCGGGATCACCACCAGGGAGGTTAAGAGATTCTGCAGCAGCTGCTCTTTTGCAAAGAATTGTCATGCAGGGCATTATTTTTCCTTACCTATATTGGCATGGGATCTTTCTGAGCTTCATGCTCCTCCTCTATGGATTTATATTGTGCAGAAGTGAAGAGCTGCTCTGGGCAGACAGGACTGCGGTCCGAATGGGGTGCTACTGCTGCTCAAAGTAAGAGGTAGATGATCGGCAACCCCCCCAGGTACAGCAGAATAGCCAACAGCTTAAAATACATCTTCAGGATGCGGGGGGACTAGGTGTGCTTTAAACCAGGGAGAACCTTTCCATACAGCATTGTTAGTAAGAATACCAGAGCAGCATCGATGCATCAAGTATCCTATAGTGAGAACCAGGGTTGGAGAGGAGGAGGGAGATGAGATGCAGCAGCTCCTGCCTACCTCTGCTGAAACCTTGTAGTGCTCATGCTAGGAAGGAAATCACTCCACCTGACTGAGCAGAAAATGAGAAAAAAATCCTAGAGGGGACGCATGTGCATCTTCTGACATGGCGGATGTGTTCTAAGTGAGCTCTGGGCTCTGTCAGCTCTCCGAGATCTCAGAGAAGCAATGATAGCCAGCTGAAGCATTGGGGTAAGCCTGATCGGACGCTTTAACCTTTGGGCACCCCATGGGAAAGATTGGCCAGCAGTAGGACTACTACGAACCACTGTTTGGGCCGCCTGCAGGATCGAGCATTAACTGTTACAATAATAGGCCGCAATCCTCAGCCTCAAGTTCTCCCGTCGATCCATTCGCCGCAATGGACCCGCTATTGGGGATGGAGGAAGCTGGAAATCCCTCTTCAGCTGCAATCCAGGTGCCGGGTCCTACTCCCTCCCCTGCTCAAGCTGTTCTAGCCCTGAACATCCTGGATGCCAAACTGGATGCCAAGTTACAGCTTCTGCTTCAGCAGATCACCCCAGCTGTCTCGGCTTAAGTGGGCAAGAATTCAGCAGAACTGAGGGGGAAAGTACCCAAATTGGGGAAAACTCTGATGCGCTTGAGTATAAGCTTGATGAGATGGTGAATTATGTGCAGGCTATTGAGGAGGAAAACTGCAACCTTAAACACTCAGTGTCCCAGCTACAACTGCAGCAGGAGGACCTTGAGAATATGGAGAAACGGCAAAACCTGCACTTTCGTGGTATCCCTGAAACAGTGGGGGACCCTGCCTTGCACCCTTATCTCCTGGGACTGTTCAATACTCTAGCCCCCGTGGTGGTGCATTTGGATTGGTGCCTGGACAGGGCTCAGCACTCTCTGGGCCTGAAGCCCCCGGCTGGAGCTAGATCCAGAGATGTTTTAGTGCGGTTCCACATTTATGACAGCAAGGAGCTACTGACTCTGGCCACACGTACAAAACCTTAGCTCACATACAAGGGGGCTAAGCTACAGATTTTTAGTGACCTCTCTCCCATCACCCTGGCCAAGCGAAGAAACCTGTGCCCAATTACATCTCATCTGCAGCATCACCGGGTCCCATATTACTGGGGGTTTCCCTTCCACCTTATCATGTCTAAAGATGGTGTCCAACACAGTCTTTGCGATCTTCAGGAAGGGGAAGCCTTTATGAAGAGCCTTAAACTCCTTCTTTGCCTGAAGAAGACCTGCTACCTCCACCTGCACAGGCTCGTCCATTCCCTACTACTCCCAGCCATGTCTGGACCTCTGTCAGGGGCCAGTGAAAGCAGCACTTCTCCACACCTTAACGCTCATGACACCCCCAAACAACCTCCTTGATTTTCCTGGATGAAACTCTCTGGCTCATATTGTTTCCTTTTATTTTTAGTCCACAAGATAAACAGTGCTGTGTTCTGGACTTCAGGTTTATGAGTTACCCTGTAATCCATTTGGGGTAACCTTGTCCCATCCCATGGGGTATTGATATTAATGTCAATGTTTTGATTGGTTCTTTTTTTCAGTTTTTTGTTTCTTTTTCAATTTTTTTGTTGACTGTTCATCAAGTTCCCTCCTTCTTGACTCTTGTTGCTACTTCTGAGTTCTTAAGGAGAGCAGATGGCCCCCATCTCTCTCCCCTGAATCCCCTGCCAGAGGTCCCATGTGTCCCTACCTGGCCTTTGACATTGTTCAAGGCCCCCTGAGATACGGATGTGTCTCAGGCTTTCAAACTCAGATTTTCTTTTTTCTCTGTATGTTTATGATTTCGTTTTTTTCTCCATGCCAATGCTCATATGTCAGCTCTATAGTGTTGACTAGTATTTATGATTATGTGCATACACCTCAATCATTGTAGTAGTATGGACATATATATATCTAGATCTGAGAGATCTTGTACAAAAGAGGTAGTTCAATCAGCAATACACATTTATTTATAGGGTTACATAATATATACAAATTACACATCAGAGAGTATTTACAACACAATGTACAGTGTAGGTCCCCTGGCTTACATGATATATTTACAAATTACTCACAGAACCATATTTACAATGCAATATAAGGTGCAAGTTCAGAGTTAGATTACCTGTTAACTTCAGGTCAGCCCATGGTGACTGCCGTGTGCTCCCACACCAGAGTGAGTTGGCTTGTTCACAAAGCATTATATCCCCCCCTACTTTCTGTAGTGTGGCTAATATAATTCTCCCTAATTGGTCACTGTACCTAGTCAATGTATATTGGGAACAGCCTGATTGGATGAGTCAACGAAAGCTGTTGTTTACTTCCCAGGTGAGATGTTATCAGGGAAAACAAAAGGCCAAGCTTTGAAGTTGAACCAATTACAGTAACACCAACACAAACACTCAATACTTTAAATATATATTTAAATCTAACGGAAATATATTTCTAATTACAATATTGTACAGGTATTAATGGAGATTTCACATAAACTCATAAGGCTACAGATGGCCCCTTGTGGCCAGTTGAGAATATGAGACTCGGCCACACATAGAATAATGGTTTATGTGCAATCTTCTTTAATATTTTGAACGTTTGGCTTTGCCCTCTGAAATGAAATAAAACTCTTTGAGAAGAAAAAAAAAACTTTTAAACTCCCCATCTCTACAGTTCACATTTCTGGATCCCAGTATCGGTAGTCCTCACTTGTTCTGAATGTAATAAGTCCATAATAAAATCATAGGATACAAAACACAATAAAAAAACAAGAGGGATAAAAAAAAACATGAGGATCCTTGTTCTCAACCGTCCAATAATAATAGTGTGAAAGTCAATAATGTCAATCTGGTCATGTTGCCCTTGCTTCTGGGACAGCCTTCCATGGTGATTCCTGTTGGATACCGCATACAGTAATGGCCTTTGGACCAGCTTTCCCGGCTAAGATTATACTTTGTTAATGTGGACAGAGGTAGAGAAAGAACACCACAAGTACATTTGAGACACATGCATTCAAATTAATGCTTGTCTGGTAAGTCTGAGCAGTTAGGACCTTTTATTAGAATTACCATAGATATACTGCGACATACTAATAAGACCCCTTTCTCAGTGACATGTGTAACAATTTGGTTACGCCCTTCAGCCAGGTGTCTGATTTCCACCCCCCATCTTTCTTCCTCCATGGTCATATGCCTGCAATTAACTCTGTTCTGCCTTCTGCTGAATACCACTGTGTGTCTGTGTATGACCCTTCAAGTGTCCAGGGGGATCTTGTTGCCATCGCAACTCACCACTAACTGCTGTTACTGAAGCTGTGTTCAGTGCAATATTTGGCCATATCGCTCCATCCTTGGCTACCATGTGTAGCTACTGTACGAGCTCTGCCTTTAGCAGGCTACGGAAGAGGTCATCACTTTAAGAGTTCTCATTGCAGATTAGGCAGTGTCGCCTACTCAGACAAAAATCACTTGATTTCAGAATACAGATAGGTGTGATGTCACCAGTCACTAGTGGCTTCAGGAAAAATCTAACTAAAATACTCTTAAGTACAAATGTACTATACTCCCTGCTATTTGCCAATCACTATGAGTCTCATAGTCCCAGTATATCTATATGATATTCACGCAATGCTCTTTGAACTTATTATGGCACAAAAAGGAAGAAATGAACAACAACAAAAAAAAAAAATCAATGATCACATCTGATGACTACCCGATATTAGAACTGTAGAGAGGATTGTATGTCACATATACACAGAAAATAGTCACATGGTTGTAGCTAAACCCTAATGTTACTATTGTCATGATAATAGCTACAATGACCTAAATTCATATAAAACAATTATCCAATGTCATAAGAGAAAAACAAAAACTGTCGGATACTCGCCTCATCCCCAAAATGCTAAAGGGAAGCTTTTAATATTCTATATCAACATTTGTAATTGCTTTAAATGTTCTCCATATAATGTTCCCCATACTCCCCTCTTTTTTTTTTTTATTTCACCATAGGCAAGCCAAACTGAAGAATCACCCAAAAAAAAAAAATACGGTGATATAGGAAAGAAAGAAAGAAAAATAGTTTTCCTTATGAGAAAAAGGAGAAGAAAAAAAACTAAACAATAAAAAAACTATTCAGATTGAATGCTGCCCCAACCTTTAATTTGTTAAAGAGCCTTGAATCTGTAATTGTGTTAAACAAAATGATTGAATCTGCCTTCAAACATTACGCAACACCCTCTCTCGGTGGTGATTAACATATTAATTGACTCTCAGTGCAAAACAATTTGCAAGTCAAGCAGGCCACAAAAAGTTGTATTAGAGAGAGCAGGACCTCTGTTTATTGACACAGACCGCCCCTAAAACATTTTTTTTTAAATTTAGTTAGGCCTGACTGTAATTAATTCCATTCAAGGCTTCTCCTTAAAACCAACATAAAATTATGTTTTAAGGTCCTCATCTGTGTTTCACAATACTTTGCCCCATCTGGGTCCAATCATCCATCCTTGTTTGGGCAGTTACCCTAAAATACAAAACTTAAAAATCATTAATAACACCTCACTGTACCTCTCTGAGTGGTTCATAATGGTCTACAATAGTAGTGGATGCTTGGAACAGACTTCCAGCCAAGGTAATGAGTCCAACCGTAAGTACAGTCAAAAATGTCCAGGACCTACCCCCATATCTATACTCTGACAGACCAAAAATGATGGAAAAACTGGGAGGGTTTGTAAATACTTAAATTCTAAAATGACAACATGTTGATCTATAACCTTCACACATATTAGCATCACATGAGTTAATTTGGAAGGAAAAACAAAACAAAACATAAGACCTACTGAATCCATAAGATGCCACAAGGTGCAAAGTAATGTATCATGTAGTTTCCGAGTGTCAGAGTGAATGAACCTTCACTCTAAGCCACAGGAAAGGAGGAAAAAAAAAAAAAATCAACACAACATCCCTACAGTTCCTCATAGTTATAGGGATTGAGATTTCATATTTGTGCACAGGTTATTTATTCGCAAGTACATTTAAACTTGTAAAAAAAATTATAAATTTAAACTGGTACCAGTATTGAACTCATTTCCAATGAAAAAAAAAAGAAATTATAAAATAATCATAAACAGTACAACGCATGCGCATTAGTGTGATCACACTTATTTATGGCCATAAAGCAATGTTGAGTACACCCCAAAAAAAATCTTTGTTTACACATGGACAGTTCATACCCATGCATTCCATCACTCAAAAGGCCCATACACACGATCAGACTTTTTGACAACAAACATGCAAATTAGCTGTTTTGGAGCAACATCTGACCGTGTGTATGCTCCATCGGACAAACTTTTTTGGTTTTCATCAGACTTTTGTTGGCTGTGCGAACGGACAAACTTTCTGGCAACAAAAGTCAGATGGAGCAAAGTCTGATCGTGTGTACGGAAAACCATAGGACTTTTGTACAAAGTACAAACAGGCATGCTCAGAACCAATGCAAAAGATCAGACAACAATACAGAAGTTGACCAAAGGTGGCGGTAAAGAGCAGAAAAACCACGTGATTTGGTGAAAGTTGGCTGAAAAAGTCCTGCTGTGTGTATGCAATACAAGTTCAGGGCCGACGCCCTTTGTACAAAAATCCAAGGGAAAGTTTGTACAAAGTCCTATGGTGTGTATGAGGCTAAACATACACATTCATTTCGATTGCATCCCATACATCCTGGATAGCACTTTGGTAATTGCAAATTAATTGTTATGTGTTTCTGCAAACGGGAGAGAGAGAAAAAAAAAAACAACAACCAAGAACACCAACCCAAAACAAAAAATAAAAATAAACTGAAGCAAGAGTACGTTTCTGTACTAAGCAACACTTGTACCCTATACCTTTGAATATTTATGGCAGTCTTCTGATCCTTTGGGGAAGATAAACACCTATATTACTAATAACCAAGTTTGAATACCTAGCCTAATATACATTACCTTAGGTGTATGTATTTATGTATATACATCTATATTGATACACCTGCTTAACATGTAAAAACTTTTTCATGAGCTCCCTGCACCTGGAAAATATAACTTACACAAAAGTTATTACCCTTTTCCCTTTCTTTGGCACAAAGAAAGCAAACACTACCACATTGTTACATTTACATATTTACATTGGTATATGTTCACTGACATCCGCACTTGGATCTGGTGAAAATAAATTACTCAGATCATAGACATCTGAATGACACATTAGATCTGGTACTTATTTCACTGTTTCTACATTGCTTATATTTAAGTTTTGTTCCCTGTAAGAGGAAGTCCTAGCAGATAATATAGATAGATTGGGCCTCCCTCCTGTATTTTCTGTTTGAATGGAATAGACGGTTTTCTGTGGGGTCTTAACAATTTGATCAAAAGATTGTTTTATTTCTTTCAGTTCTTTATTACACTGTACCACATCTGCATGGCATGCTTCATATTTTTCCTTAAGAACATGTTGTGATGTTTCCATTATTTTATTGGTATTTTCCCAATTATGAATATGTGACTTCAGTAGCTCAATCTCATTTTCAAGAGACGTAATTGTGGTTATTAACGTAAGTTCTTTCAGAACTGATCTCCTGTGCTGTAATCTGAGATCGCTTTCCATGGTATTTACATTCAAAGGGGAGCATGAGGCTATTTGCCTTTGACTAGTAACTGTGGAGCCATGCCTATAGATCTTATCTTTGGAGGCATTGTAATTGTAATGATGTCTCTTTCTGTTTGAAAAGGTGGCCAATTCTCCTGTAGTGTGACTTGCTAAATAGGTATTTTTGTTTGTACGCTGGTGATAAATCTTTGATTTCACAGAATTAGACCTTCTGGCTACATGAAAATAATTGTGCATACAATCCATGATACTTTGATATGAATCTTTAAGAGGATTTATAAAAAATCCACATTGAATTTTAAATTTTGGATGGGCATTAGATATTAGGAGGGTTTTGTACTCTGGGTCCTCTCTGTTTGCCTACATAGTAAGCTGACCATAGCCTGTTTGCATAAAGAAGTGGATTCTCATTATTTTCCTGTTTTGTTCTAAACGCTGCTATTAAGCCTAGGTCAAAGGGATATAATATTTTTAGCAGTTCATCTACAGTTTCATTGTAATCTGCTCTTCCTTCTTTAACATGGTCTGGTAAGGAAGACCATGTGTCTAAGTTAACTGTTAATAGTAAAACTTTAACCTGATCTCTGGAGTTGGCAACTCCCAGCAATTTACATCGTTGCAAGACATTATCTGCATGTGCACTCCTGGCAATAGTTTGCCAATATTGTTAGCTACAAGTAGCACATTTTCTAAAGACTGTCTGTCCTCCCTATTCATCTTTTGTGCTGTACTCTCAATTCCTGTTACACGCACTTCATTCACTGCAGGAACCATCTTTCAAACTTTTTTTTTTTAATCGACTGAATCTTCATGCATAGAAACATTGGGCAACAGCTGTTTTCATCTCCTTCTAATGTATCTGGACTCTTCATGTACAAATATTATATATATATATATATATATATATATATATATATATATATATATATATATATTATATTTAGCTTTTAACATAAGTGATGTGTTCCTTAGTATACTAACAGTAGGCTTCCTAATGATCACACACTGTACAACACAGCTATTTTTTATAGCCCATTTCTATATTGAGCACATAGATCACCCAATGTTACTTTTTAGCATTCAGATGAAAAACCCTTTCATAGTGTGCCTTTTGTAGATATTGCAACCCCTTGAGATATTGCTGAAAGAGACCACCAATTTTTCCTGTCCCTTCGTCGGTCGCCATTTGTTGACTAGAATTTATGATTATGTGCATACACCTCAATCATTGTAGTAGTATGGACATATATATATCTAGATCTGAGAGATCTTGTACAAAAGAGGTAGTTCAATCAGCAATACACATTTATTTATAGGGTTACATAATATATACAAATTACACATCAGAGAGTATTTACAACACAATGTACAGTGTAGGTCCCCTGGCTTACATGATATTTACAAATTACTCACAGAACCATATTTACAATGCAATATAAGGTGCAAGTTCAGAGTTAGATTACCTGTTAACTTCAGGTCAGCCCATGGTGACTGCCGTGTGCTCCCACACCAGAGTGAGTTGGCTTGCTCACAAAGCATTATATCCCCCCTACTTTCTGTAGTGTGGCTAAAATAATTCTCCCTAATTGGTCACTGTACCTAGTCAATGTATATTGGGAACAGCCTGATTGGATGAGTCAACGAAAGCTGTTGTTTACTTCCCAGGTGAGATGTTATCAGGGAAAACAAAAGGCCAAGCTTTGAAGTTGAACCAATTACAGTAACACCAACACAAACACTCAATACTTTAAATATATATTTAAATCTAACGGAAATATATTTCTAATTACAATATTGTACAGGTATTAATGGAGATTTCACATAAACTCATAAGGCTACAATAGGATGAGGTCACAAATTTTACTTTTCTTTTTTTTTTATTGTTTACCTTCTTATGCGGTATATTTATCCTTGTTCAGGTACCAATGGGCTTGTCCCTTCATTTATGTCTATAACTATTCTCATAACCATTTTCTTGATTTTATGTTACGTTTATCTTATGTTTTTTGCCCTTACATAGGCCATTATTGAAGCTGTGTACCCATGGCGCTGAGAATCATGTCATATAATGTAAAGGGCCTGGGTTCCATTCAGAAGCATTGGATGGCTCTGAAGCAGTTCAGATCCTCGGGTACAGATGTGGTCATGATCCAGGAGACACACTTTCATGCAAGCAGCTCGCTGAAGTTTGCCTCAAAGTTTTTTCCCCACCTCCTACCTTGCCTCTGATTCCACAGGCAGAGCTGGAGTGGCAATCCTAATTAAAAGATCATGTCCCATTAGGGTAAAAAGCATACTCTTTGACCCCCATGGGAGGTTTCTTATCCTGAAGTGTGACTCCATGACCTCTTCCTTCACCCTAGTTAACATATATGCTCCCAATATTGGCCAGGTTGACTTCCTCAACAAGGTTTTTGACTCGCCTCAATATCGCTCCCAACCGTTCATGATCGTTAGAGGGGACTTCAACCTGGTCATGTCCCTCACTAGAGATAGACAAACTATATTGAGTGGCACTCACTCGTGGAAGACCACCTCCCATGTTAACTCATCCCGTAAATGTGTGAGATTCCACCAACTGTTTGATTCCTGGAGGATTACTTCTACTAAGCAATTCACTTTCTATTCCATGGCCCATAAAATGTACTTCTGCCTAGATAACCTTTTTTATTTCAGCCCCGCTTATCCCTTATATTGCTGAGTTTGACATATCCTCCATCATGTGGTCAGACCATGCCCCTATCACACTGGACATCATGCGAACTCAGACCCACACCAGGACATGGCATTGGCGTCTCAATGATCATCTCCTACAATCCGAGGTCACTCGTACAAAATTGGCTGCGGACCTTAACCACTTGCCGCCCGCCCTATAGGCAATTGACGGTGGCAAAGTGGTTGCATAATCCTGATGGGACGTCATATGACTTGATCAGGATTATGAGCCGCTGCGCGCCCCCGGTGGCGCGCATCGCGGCGATTGTTGTTGCGGGGTGTCAGTCTGACACCCGGCAACTACGATCTCGGTAAAGAGTCTCCGATGGAGACTCTTTACCACGTGATCAGCCGTGTCCAATCACGGCTGATCACAGTGTAAATAGGAAGAGCCGGTGATCGGCTTTTCCTCACTCGCGTCTGTCAGACGCGAGTGGAGGAGAGCCGATCGGCTGCTCCTCTGACAGGGGGGGTCTGTGCTGATCGATTATCAGCACAGCCCCCCCGAGGATGCCCACACTGGACCACTAGGGACACCATCAGACCACCAGGGATGCCCAGCAAAAGGTAATCCTCCCTAGACCACCAGGGATGCCAGTCAGTGCCACAATGGATGCCAATCATTGCCCATAATCAATGCCAATCAGTGCCCACAATGGGCATCACTGATTGGCATGCATTATTGTTTGGCATTGATTGGCATCCATTAGTACAGTATAACAATAACAATGCCGCCTATGAGTGCCCACCTGTGCCGCCTATCATTGCCCACCTGTGCCGCCTATCAGTGCCCACCCGTGCCACCAATCAGTGCCCACCCGTGCCACCTATCAGTGCCCACACATTCCCATCTGTGCCGCCTATCCATGCCCATCTGTGCCGCCCATCCATGCCAATCCGTGCCAGCTATCAGTGCCAATTTGTGCCACCTATCAGTGCCCATCCGTGTCGCCCATCAGTGCCACCCATCAGTGCCGCATGTCAGTGCCCATCAGTGCCACCTATCAGTGCCACATATCAGTGTCCATCAATGCCACCTCATCAGTGCCACTTCATTGGTGCCACATCATTGGTGCCCATCAGTGCCACCTTATCAGTGCCCATCAGTGTAGCCCCATCAGTGCCCATCAGTGAAGGAGAAAACGTACTTATTTACAAAGTTTTGAAACTGAAACAAAAAAAACATATATATATATTTTTTTAATCGGTATTTTTTTATTTGTAGCGCAAAAAATAAAAACCGTAAAGGTGATCAAATACCACCAAAAGAAAGCTCTATTTGTGGGAAAAAAATGATAAAAATTTCATTTGGGTACCGTGTAGCATGACCGCGCAATTGTCATTCAAAGTGCGACAGCGCTGAAAGCTCAAAATTGGTCTGGGCAGGAAGGTGTTTAAGTGCCTGGTATTGAAGTGGTTAAAAAGAATTCTTTCAACTTAATGTGGGTTCTGTTCCAGATGTTTCTACACTGTGGGAGGCACACAAGGCGGTATTCTGTGGTGTATGCATTGAGGAGGACTCCCTCTTGAAGAAGGACAGAAACAGACTTCTTCAGTCCCTGTCAACTGCTTTTATGACAGCAGAACGACAGCTTCTGTGCACACCCACAGTGTCGAAACTGCCCTTAGAGAACAAATACAATCAGTACTCCTAGGTAAGGCAGCTAAATCTGTACTTTGGATGAAGCAAAAATTTTATGAATTTTCTAATAAGCCCCATAGGATGTTAGTCAACGAATTGCGCCCACGCCCATTCAAGTCTTTTCCTGACTTTCTTCTCCAGGCCAATGGGACTAGAACCCATTGCCCCCTGGAGATGTCCAAGATTTTAAGTTCCTTTTACCGCAAGTTGTGCAACTGCTTGACCCCTGATAACCATTTTAATTTTACCCAAGCGAAATTTGACAAGCCTTAAGCTTCCAAAATTGTTCTCCTCAGATCTAATTAGCTTAAACCCAGCCATAACTGCAGAGGAACTCTTAAATACAATCAAGGAACTCCCATTCCATAAGTCACCAGGCCTGGATGGGTTGCCCTACTTCTATTATAAGACCTTCCTTGACATTTTGTTCCACCATATGTTGACTCTTTATGGTACCTTTCTCAAAGGTCAATCCCCACATCCCCAGTTCTCTCACTCCTATATCTCTGTTATTCCTAAACCTGGCAAGGATCTCTCCATACCAGATAATTACAGGCCCATAGCTGTTCTAAATTTAGACTACAAAATATTTACAAAAATCCTTGCATCTAGACTCTCCAAATATTTCCCTAAATTGATTAATAGGGATCAAGTGGGTTCTGTCCCCACCAGGCATTCCGGGGATAACACCCGCCGCACCATAGACCTGACTGATCTCCTGAGTAGATCCTGTCGCCAGGCTCTTGTCTTAAGTCTAGATTCACAAAAGGCTTTTGACAGGTTGAATTGGCCTTATATGTTTTCCACCCTGCTTGCATCTTGTTTTAAAGGACCCTTTTTTAAAGCTTTAGAGGCCCTATATTTGCGTATCACGGCCCAGGTCCAGATGTCTTCCTTTCTGTCGCCTGGCCTCCCCATGACTAATGGTACACGGAAGGGATGCCCTTTATCCCCACTGCTTTTTATTCTGTGTCTGGAGCCCCTGGCCAAGTCCATCCAATTACATTTGTAGGGTGGTGATGTGACAGAGGGAATATAAATTATCGTTGTTTGCAGATGACATATTGCTAACTATCACTAACCCGCTGCTGTTCCTCCCCGCACTACACAGTCTACTTTCCTCTTTCGGTGCCATATCTGGTTATAAGGTTTACACTACAAAAACCAAGACTCTCCCCTTACATATTCCGCCTCCTTTACTATCTCAGCTTATGGAATCCTACCCTTACAGGTGGTGCACTACCTCCCTCAAATACTTGGGTATCCATGTTACCCACACCTACTCCTCCCTATATTCTGTAAATGTTCCCCCCTGATCTTGGATATCAAGAAATCTCTACAAAATTGGACAAAATATCCCCTCTCCCTCCTAGCCACTTAAGGACTGAGCCTGTTTTTCAGACTCGTTGTTTACATGCTAAAAACATTTTTTTTGCTAGAAAATTACTTATTTTAGAACCACCAAACATTGAAAAAAAATTCTAACACCCTAGAGAATAAAATGGCAGTCATTGCAATACTTTTTGTCACACCGTATTTGCGCAGCGGTCCTACAAGCGCAATTTTTTGATCTGACATTGAGATTCACCCATGCATCTTAGTTTGATCTCCCTCATCACACTGCCCCAATGAATTTCACATTAACTATCTGGCATAAATTCCTCAAAAACTTTTCTCTCACTTCATCCTGCCTCCACCCATGAATCTGCTATTTAACCCAGCTATACCAGATAATCTATCGTTGGGGCATATTCTCCCATGGGTAAATGCTTTTTTGTTTAAACTTTGGAATTTAGTCCACCCAATTTTCTGTAGGCTCCACACTTTTGAAACTCTTTGTGAGAAGTTTGACATCCCTTCACACCTGTTCCATTTTTATTAGCAAATTAGGCATTTTTTCCATTCCCAGTCCCCGCCCCTGACCCTAGATAAACCCACCCCTTTCGAATATCTATGTGCCCAGGGTCCTCACCAACTGCACCTGGTATCCTCTATCCATCATATTCTTCATGAGTCAAGCCCCCTCACTGAGTTCATCCATCTATATATGAGAAGATAGGCTCAACTGTTAGATAGGCCCATTAACTCTCAGTTGTGGGATAGGATCTGGACCTCTACTTTTAAGTCTTCAAAATGCATCAAAATGCATCCTCCAGAGGGAGACGTCTATCAAAATTCTTATCTTATGAAGTTATTCATAAACTACCCCTCAATCTCAGTAAATTGTTGGCGCTGTGGGCTGGCCGTGGATTCATGGTTTCATATTTTCTGGCAATGTTCTCTGGCATGAAGTGATGATATTAATTCAAAAGGTGATGGATGTGTCCATTTAGCTTGATCCATTACATTATTTACTGGACTTCCCTTTCTCAGGCATTACTAAAAATGATAACCGGCTAATTTCATATATTCTTCTACCTGCCAAGAGACTTATCCCATTATGTTGGCTATCCAACACTCCTCTTCCATGGTCCAGATTTCTCCAAATAATAACTGAAACTCAAAGGATGGAATAACTGACGGCCTCTGTACATCATAGTATTCCCAAATTTAACAAAATCTGGGGGGAACCTTGGGATCAATCAGAATATCGGAAGCCTCTACCATCCACTACTTCATGAAATGTCAAATCTCCCCTCCTTGAACCTTCCTGTAGGTTCCCCTCCCCCCCCCCCATTTAGCTGTATGCTGAATGGTACCTTTAAGCCCTTGTACACACAGTCGGACATTCCGACAACAAAATCCGTTGGATTTTTTCCGACGGATTTTGTCCGAAACTGGTGTTGCATACACGCGGTCGGACAAAGTTGTCGGAAAATCCGATCGTTCGGAACGTGATGACGTTCATTCGTTACGATGGGACTATGTTCAGGCTAGTAGCCAATAGCTTTGGTCTCGTAATTTGATCTGAGCATGCGTGGCACTTTGTCCAATCGGAATTCTCTACAAGCGACCGGACAAAGTCAGATCGGACCGTGTTGTTGGATAATCCAACCGTGTGTGGGCTCCATCGGAATGTCTGACCAACAAAGTTTGAGAGCTGGATATAAAATTTTCCAACAACATGATCCGATCGGACTATGTCCAATCGTTTGTAGAGAATTCCGACAAAGTGCCACGCATGCTCAGATCAAATTACGAGACCAAAGCTATTGACTACTAGCCTGAACGTAGTCCCATCGTAATGAACAAACGTCATCACATTCCGAGCGATCAGATTTTCCGACAACTTTGTCCGACCATGTGTATGCAACACCAGTTTCGGATAAAACGTATTCCGACGGATTTTGTGTTCGGAATGTCTGACCATGTGTACAAGGGCCTAGAGTTCCCTGATCCTACTTATATACCCTAAGATAGCTCCAAAGATATATGTAAGACCTGTTTTGCCTCTTGCTCTTGCCTATGAATTGTTCCTACTTCTCCTTTATGCCGTGCAGTCTACTCATGTGTTCTGCATATATGGACATTTTCCCTTGTAACACCATACCATAAGTTACATCTGTTATGTATCTATACTATGTAACCTTACCTTCTTTTGAAATTCAATAAAAATACAATAAAAAATAAATAAATCCTAGAGCAAGCCTATGGATTCTGAAACTGTTGGGAGTATGCAATAGCCACAATAATGTTTGAGTGGCGGACCACCGGATTTCAGATATTAAGGATAATTAGAATAGCACCAGGACCACAGAGGGAGGGGACATCTGGGAAGGAGAATCAAAAGGCAGTGGTGCTCCAGCAGCTGGAACTATCTTCCAAGTGGGCTCCAGAGAGGAGGAGAGTGTGGATGATAAGGTGGCAGACCATATGTGGAAGTCACAAAGTGGAAAGAAGGAAACTTCTGAAGGAGAGGCAAAACAGTAGCCACGGAGGAGTGGAGGGAGCAAGGTGCACTTTGCAGAGGACTCAAAGGAGCATCCATCCTAGTCCTTTTGGCAGCACTGGCCAACAGATACATTCCATTGCTATCTCCTTGGCTACTCCATAGAGCTCTTTAGGGCAGGCTTTTCATTTTATATCTGCTACCAAAAGCCATGATGTAGTCTGCAGCCTTTGCTGACAGCACATCAGCCATATTAAGTACCAGCCATTTGGGTACCGCATGCCTGAGGAAACATATGACTGCACCACAAAACTCAATTTGGGACCCCAGTGAGACAAGTTAGTGAAAAAGGCCAGCACTTCTTATCCCCATTCTTTACTTTGGACACCCCCCCCCCCCCAAGATTCTCCTGCTGATTCTGAATTTTTTGCATCTATAAAGAGAAGGAGGTTTTTCGCCATATAAAATGGATAATTATTATGGACACTTGCAGAATTTGGGCTACACAAATGCTAGGCAATGTACATGTGGATTTTCCTTATCATAGGGCAGCCAGCAGGTTTGTTGCATTGTCACATAACCTTGTTTGGCTAAAGATGGCATGGGGTCAGACACTTTTTGGCCTTGGTCTGGAAAGCTGGCAGAGTCTTTAGCCCAGTGGGTCTCCTTTTTCCTCGCTGCTACACAGCATGGCAGCTTTTAGTCTGAGATGTTACATGCTGTATGCTCTAGAGCAGGGGTTGGTAACCCATCAACCATAATCTACCTGTCCATCGTAGGCAGGTGACGGGTAGGTTGTGTCCCTTCCTTGCCAACCCCCTAGAACTTGGACAGGAGCAGGGGTCTCCCTCTTTCTGCTGGCTGGCCCCCTTGTGTTCTCAACTGGTCCCCCCTCTTTGCAGCAGTGCTGGCTTCCCCTCCTCTCCCTCTTACTAGCTGCTGTGGGGGGATCATTTTAACATGGAGAGCAGGGGAAAGGGCCAGCAAAAATGTAATTTAGTGGCCCCTGCCTTTTCGGAATGCATAATATAGTAAACCGTATTTACTATTTTCCAGTTTAACTCTTCCTGTTCATTCAGCTGAGGCTGCAGAGATGGAGATTGAGGACTGTGTATCAAAAGATGGACATCAGGGGTCGGTTTAGACCCCTGATATTTCACTAAAGCACCCCATCATGGCTGCTAAAAACTGTAAAAAAAAAAAAAATTGTAACAAGTAATACAAAAGTAAAATAATTATAAAAACTGATGATACCATCCACTGCCCTAATAACACAATATCTTCCCTACTGACACTTTACTGCTCTACTGACATTGTCCACTGCCCTACTAATACTGTCCAATGCTCTACTGACAATGTCAATTGCTCTACTGACACTGTCCACTGCCCTACTGACACCATCCACTGCACCACTGACACTGTCCGTATGCCATCCACTGCCCTACTGACAGTGTCCACAAACCGTCCACTGCTCTATTGATACTGTCCACTGCTCTGCTGACTGACACTCACTTTTAAGGTGGGTTAAATTTATATTTTAACACTGACATTTGTTTTATTATATTTCTCTAAGTTTGCCTTACTATTTAGTTAGGCATTGCTAGTTAATTTCTTAAAAAGGGCACCAAACTGTGATGATCTTTTATGTTTTTCAGGTAGATCTCCACCTCTCAAAGGTTGCCTACTCCTGCTCTAGGGCATTTTGGAGCCTTTTGAAATGGTGAATAGCATAGTGAGCCACAACAAGGTAGGAATTAGTGATAAGATCACTCTAACATTCCTTTTAGGACACAAACTCCATGGTCTGATACACTGGGCATTAAGGATGAGCCGAACACCCCCTGGTTCGGTTTGCACCAGAACCTGCGAACAGACCTAAAATTCACGTGAACTTTAGAACCCTATTAAAATCTATGGGACTCGAATGTTCAAAATCAAAAGTGCTAATTTTAAAGGCTAATATGCAAGTTATTGTCCTAAAAATGAGGTTCCCCCAAATTCAATTACCAGGCCCTTCAGGTCTGGTATGGATATTAAGGGGAACCCTGCATCAAATAAAAAAAAATGACGTGGGATTCCCCCCAAAAATCCATACCAGACCCTTTATCCGAGCACGCAACCTGGCAGGACGCAGAAAAAGAGGGGGGATGAGAGAGTGTCCCCCCCTCCTGAACCATACCAGGCCACATGCCCTCAACATTGGAAGGATGCTTTGGGGGTCAGTGACCCCTCAAAGCACCATGTCCCCATGTTGATGGGGACAAGGGCCTCATCCCCACAACCCTGGCCGGTGGTTGTGGGGGTCTGTGGGCAGGGGGCTTATCAGAATCTGGAAGCCCCCTTTAACAAGGGGACCCCCAGATCCCACCCCCCATTTGAAATGGTAAGGGGGTACAAAAGTATCCCTACCATTTCACAAAGAAAGTGTAAAAAATTGTTTAAAAAGACACAGACAACGTTGGGAAAAGTCTTTTATTAAAAATAAAAAAAAATAAAAAAAGATTCCAGCGGAGGTAATCCACTCTTGCTATCCAGTGATGTCTGATCTCTTCTCCGGGGTCCAGCGATGGGGGATCTGATCTCTTCTCTGGGGTCCAGCGATGGGTGATCTCTCCCGATGGTCCAACTCAGCACATCCATCCTGTCTCCAGCAGAGACACTGCGTGAATCCCAGCAGTCTGACATGTCTTAGCTGAGGAGGACAGGGCCACCCGTCACCTGACCCCGCCCCCTCTGAGGTAAGGGGAAACCCAGGCTTCCCCAGTGATGTACGGATGACCCCACCCCCACTAATGTACATCAGAGGGGGTGGGGTCACCCACACGTTACTGGGGAAGCCCGGCTTTCCCCTTGCGTCAGAGGGGAGTGGGGTAAGGTGACGGGTGGCCCCATCTTCCTCAGCTAAGGCGTGTCAGGCTGCTGGGATTCCCACAGTGTCTCTGCTGAAGACCGGATTGCGTGCTCAGATAAAGGGTCTGGTATGGATTTTTGGGGGGAACTCCACGCCATTTTTCTTTTAATTTGGCATGGCGTTACCCTTAAAATCCATACCAGACCTGAGGGGTCTGGTATGGATATTTGGGGGAACCCCACATCATTTTTTTTAATTTTACGCAGTGTTCCCCTTAATATCCATACCAGACCTGAAGGGTCTGGTAATTGAATTTGGGGGAAACCCACACTTTTTTCTTTATCAATGACTTTCAATGACTGTTCTCTGTATTACGGGGAGACGACAATTCATTTCAGCCGCGAGTGCTTTTAAATGACTTTTCTTTCCTGCAGAAATTACACTTTGTGCAGGGACAGTTCTAAGCATGGGAAACATGCGTTCCTTTACAGGCATACTATACACACCCCCCCAGGTATGAAATTTTAAGGAATATTAAACTTTTATCGTTTCATTTTAAGCATTATTAAAATCACTGCTCCCAAAAAAATTGCATTTTTTAAAACTTATTTTGCATTGATACATGTCCCCTGGGGCAGGACCCAGGTCCCCAAACACTTTTTATGATGATACCATGCATATAAGCCTTTAAAATTAAGACTTTTAAAGGGTGTTCCACGGCTTTCAAATTTGCCACGAACACCCAAAATTGTTCACTGTTCGGCGAACTGGCAGACAGCCAATGTTCGAGTCAAACTCATCTTTGACTCGAACATAAAGCTCATCCCTAGTAAACAGGCATGTTTTTAAAAACATAAAACAATACCCAACTCCGGAACAACTGTGTTGATCTTGCCTTCATCAGATGGGATGTCCCCATCAAAATAGGGACAAGGTGCATGGGGGCACCCCAAAGCACCCTCCCCATGTTGAGGGCAAGTGACCTGGTATGGTTCAGGAGGGGGACTGCTTGCTTATCCCCCGTTTTCCTGGCTTCCCAGGCTGCATGCTTGGATAAGGGTCTGTTATGGATTTTGGGGGGACCCCGCCCCTTTTTTATTTTGGTGTGGAGCCCCCCTTAAAATTTATACCAGACCTGAAGAGCCTGGTATTGATTTTGGGGGGGACGTAATTTTTTTCTTAATTCTGTCATAGGGTTTCCCTTAACCACTTCAATACAGGGCACTTTCACCCCCTTCCTGCCCAGACCAGTTTTCAGCTTTCTTTGTTCTACTGTGGGTGACTAGTTCCCCTGTATAGATATGGAATTTCTGTAATATTTGTACCTCGATATGTATACTGATGCAGTCTTCCTATGTGTATAGATTCATCTCCTATGTCTAACAGTCTTTTTAACCTTTCTATCTATATGATTTTCTATTTTTAGAATAAATTTATATAAAACCAATACCGATTGATTAGAAAGAAATTTCTTTCAAATTCATTACTGGTGCCTTTAAAATCCTAAAGTCCCCATCCAGTCCTTTCTCGCAATAGCTACTCACTAAGGATGATAGCACCATTTTGATCTGGTCATATCTGAGATATCCTCTAACCAGCCACTTTAGTGTTTGTGATATCTCGCATTTCTT
Source organism: Lithobates pipiens (assembly GCF_037356315.1). Lineage (NCBI taxonomy): Eukaryota > Metazoa > Chordata > Amphibia > Anura > Ranidae > Lithobates > Lithobates pipiens. The sequence goes on along the minus strand of NW_027507785.1, from coordinate 236,652,388 downwards.
TTTTCTTTGTTTTCAGTTTTCAGCTTTCAGTGCTCTCACAATTTTGAATGACAATTACTCATACAAAACTATACCCAAACAAAATGTATCATTTTTTTCAAACAAATAGAGCTTTCTTTTGGTGTTATTTAATCACCACTGGGTTTTTTATTTTTTGAGATATCATTAAAAAAAGAACGAAAATTTTGAAAAAAATAACTTTTTTTAAATGTCTATTATAGATTTTTGCAAATAAGTAATTTTTGTTCATAAATTTGGGCCAATATTTATACTACTACATATCTTTGGTAAAAATAACCCAAATTAGTGGATATCATTTAGTCTTCATGCACTATTGAGAGCCCAGGCTGGATCACCAGCCTACACTTGCGCAATATGCGTTTGCCCTGCAGCTAGTGTGCTGTTTGAATGAGCCTTCAGAGCAACAAAATATTTATATATATATATATATATATATATATATATATATATATATATATATATATATATATATAAAATATATATATATATATATATATATATATATATATATATATATATATATATACATACATATATATATATACAGTGCCTTGCAAAAGTATTCACCCCCTTGGCATCTTTTGTGTTTTGTTACCTCACAACCTGGAATTAACATGGATTGTTTGAGGATTTTCATCATTTAATTTACAGAACATGCCCACAACTTTGAAGATGTTTTGTTTTTTATTGTGAAGCAAACAACAAATAGGACAAAATAACATAAAAAGTAAATGTGCATAACTATTGACCCCCCTAAAGTCAATACTTTGTAGAGTGACCTTTTGCGGCTATCACAGCTCCAAGTAGCTTTGGGTAAGTCTCTATGAGCTTGCCACATCTTTTTTTTCCCCATTCCTCCTTGAAAAACTGCTCCAGCTCTTTTGAGTTGGATGGTTTTGGGCTTGCGAACAGCAATTTTTAAGTCTGACCACAGATTTTCTATTGGATTGAGGTCTGAGCTTTGACTAGGCCAGGTGAACCTCTGTCCTAGCCTCAAATCACACACCGAGTGGTACAGTTTTTGCTCAAGAATATCCCTGTATTTAGCACCATCCATCTTTCCCTCAACTCTGACCAGTTTCCCAGTCCTGACTGCTGAAGAACATCCCCACAGCATGATGCTACCACCACCATGTTTCACAGTGGGGATGGTGTTCTTTGGATGATGTGATGTGTTGGGTTACCTTAGGTCTCTGTGCTGCTATTATGATAGATTTTGATAGTGCTCATCAAAGATTTGTATATTTTTTTATAACCTAACCCTGACTTGTACTTCTCAAAACATTGCCCTTAGTTGTTTGGAGAGTTCTTTGGTCTTCATGGCAGTGTTTTGTTAGTGGTGCCTCTTGCTTAGGTGTTGCAGTCTCTGGGGCCTTTCAAAAAGGTGTGTATATGTTTTTACTTTGAATTCTCTTTATTTGTTTTGTTTTTTCCATCATACAAAAATTTCATAATATAAAAAACAGATTATAAACAAAACAGTGAACTTTGTTAATTATTTAACTTCAACGCCTTCTGTTTTAATTTGTCCCACATTCTATTACCCCCCCTTCTTCTCCCGTCCCGTCCCAACCCTCCCCCCCCATCCCTTCCTCCCCTAGGCTCCTTCTTTCCGGGTTGATCGTTATTGTTTCTAAACTAACTTCCAGTCCTGCACTCCATAGTTTTTAAGTTACCTTATCCTTTGTTTACCTTTTTCCTCTACTACTATTGCTGATCAGGTGGGTACCCTATTTCATTCAACCAAGGCCTCCATATTTTCTCAAACCCTCTAAGGTTTCCTTTACGTATGTATACAGTCTTCTCCTTCCAGATTAAATCATTAATAACCTGGGTCCATTCACTCAAAAGAGGTGCTCTCTCGGACTGCCATTTCTGTGCTATCAATTTTCGCGCTTGAAATAAACAACGTATAACTGCAAGTGTAGTGTTTTTCTGTTCACCTGGCGTTTTCCTATATCCTAATATACAGGTTTTAGGGTCCAGGTCCAACTTAGTCCCAAAAGTTTTATTTATGACTTCTACTATGCCTTCCCAGTACCGAAACAACTTTGGACACCTCCACATCATGTGTATGAGATCCCCATAGCCTTGGCATCTAGGGCAGTTGGCGTCTGTCCTCCTTCCGAACAAGAGCAACCTCTTGGGGGTGAAATAGGCCCTGTATACCAGCATCAAGTGTGACACTTTCTGTGATGGAGAGACCGATATCAGTGGTCCCAGTTCCAATATTCTCTTCCACTGTTCCTCTGTGATTTCTCCTATGTCCTCTTCCCATTTCTTCTTTTGCTTAACTAAGCCAGGTTCTATTTCAGGACCCTTACATAATAATTCGTAAAGGGTAGATATAACTCCCCTAGATTTATCTATTTTAATTATCTCCTGGGACAAGGATGTCTTGTCCCATTCAGGTATCTGTGGGCCAAACTGCGCTGCCAGGGCATGCCGAAGTTGTAAATATCGAAAAAATGTCTGTTGCGGTACATCATATTCCCTTTTTAGGTCCATAAATGTTTTCAAGATTCTACCATCATATATTTGACTCAGCCTAGTTATACCTTTCTTCTCCCACGTATTAATTTTCCCAATTGACAATACTTCCTGCAGATTCTTATTATCCCACAGAGGCATATATTCTGACCATCCTGTGCATCCCAACAACTTTTTTACCGTTCTCCATACTTTGCTCGTCATGTTTATTATGGGATTCTTGCGCTGAAAAGAACTTGCCTCCATTGCATCCACCAGGGTTTTATGTGGGGCTCCTATCAGCATTGCTCTACCATTTGGATTACCCTCCCCCTCCTGGTCACAACCCACCAGGTGTTGCAGCTGCGCTGCTAGATAGTAATTCCTAGGGCTGGGCACAGCTAATCCCCCCCTGTCCGTTGGCTGTTATAGTGCCTGGAGTCGGATTCTCGCCTATCCCCTTTCCAGATTAGCTCCCGAAAGAGAGTTTCAAACTTTTTAAACCATTTTTTCCCTATCCAAACCGGGGCGTTATGCAGAACATATAACAATTGTGGCAACCATTGTCAATTATAAATAATAGTGTCGCGCAGTATAAGTCAAGATAGAAATAGAAAAGGAGAAAAAGGGAAGAGAAAGGAAGGGACAGGGTGGGGGGGGGGGGAAGCGAACAGGGAGGTAGATAATGGAACTATAGATAAAAGGTGATTGTGGCAACCATATCATCTTTATCAGGCTACATCGGCCTGCTACCGACAAGGGAAGCCGACTCCAGGCATCACAGCTTCACTTAAATTTACCCAGTAGCGGAACCATATTTTTATCAACATACTGCTCTAAATCTGCTGTTAAGTATATGCCGAGGTATTTCATTGCATCTACCACTTCTAATTGCGGTATCCCCATCGCAATCACAGCGCCTGGGGTATCTGCTTGGAGCAGCTCTGACTTCCCCCAGTTTATTGTCAAACCCGTAAATCCTCCAAAGTCTTCTACTAATTTAATTGCCCTCACAAGAGATTGACCAGTGTCCCCTAAAAAGAGGAGAACATCATCTGCATATAATGCGATTCTTTCCTCCCTGCCCTCTTCCCTTTGAAACCCAGATATCTCAGGTTCTGACCTAATGGTGATCGCCAACGGCTCCATTGCAATTGCAAAGAGCAACGGGGAGAGTGGGCACCCCTGCCTTGTCCCTCTGCTCATTTCTATTCTTTCAGATTGTTCTTTGTTTATTCTTACTTTCGCGCTAGGGGCGCTATACATCATTTTAATCCATCCGATGAACATGGGACCAACCCCACACCCCTCCAGGACACGCCATAAATACTCCCACTCTAGACTATCAAAAGCCTTGGTCATGTCCAAAGATAGGATGGCCCTCGAGCCCACATTCATTGGAGGAGTTTGAATGTTTAGAAATGCCCTTCTTATATTCATACTGGTTGATCGTCCTGCAATAAAACCTGTCTGGTCTAGATGTATAAGCCTATTAATGACCTTATTTAACCTATTTGACAGTACCTTAGCTAGTATTTTAGCATCAGAACATAAGAGTGATATCGGCCTATACGGGGCTACCTCTTGAGGGTCTTTTCCTTCTTCAGGTATCACAATAATGATCACCTCCATCATAGATGCGGGCAATCTCCCCTCTGACTTTGCCTCTTTTAAGGTCCTGAGTAGCTCTGGGAGTAAAATTTCACTATATTTCTTATATATCTCCACTGGAAGGCCTTCTGGCCCTGGAGACTTTTGGTTGGCCATACCGGTCACCGCCTGCTGTAACTCACTCAGAGTTATGGGGGCTTCCAAATCCTCCCTCTCCTCTTGAGTGAGGGTTGGGAGTTTCACTTTCTCCAAGAATGTGCCCATATCTTCTTCATTTCTCTGACCTCGAGCTCTATATAGTTCCTCATAGAAAGCCCTAAAGGTTTCTACAATCTCCTTCCCGCTTGTGAGAACTGTCCCATTCATAGACTTGATCATTCGAATTATAGATGAGGGGGAGTTAGTTTTCACTAACTGAGCCAACATTCTCCCCACACTCTCTCCTTCCCCAAAATGGCATTGCTTCTGAATAGGGATGAGCCGAACACCCCCCTGTTCGGTTCGCACCAGAACCTGCGAACAGACCTAAACTTTGTGTGAACTTTAGAACCCTATTTAAGTCTATGGGACTCGAACGTTCACAATCTAAAGTGCTCATTTTAAAGGGTAATATGCAGGTTACTGTCCTAAAAAGTGTTTGGGGACCTGGGTCCTGCCCCAGGGGACATGGATCAATGCAAAAAGAAGTTTTAAAAACTGCCGTTTTTTCAGGAGCAGTGATTTTAATAATGATTAAAGTGAAACAATAAAAGTGTAATATTGCTTTAAATTTCGTAGCTGGGGGGTATCTATAGTATGCCTGTAAAGGGGCGCATGTTTCTGGGGCTTAGAACTGTCCCTGCACAAAGTGTAATTTGTGCAGGAAAAAAAGTCTTTTAAAATCACTTGCGGCTAAATTGTCGGCTTCCCGTAATACAGAGAACACTCAATGAGTGTTCTGTATTAGCCGACAATTCATTCATTCATTGATTAAAAAAAAAAAAAAAAAGCGTGGGGGTTCCCCCAAATTCAATTACCAGGCCCTTCAGGTCTGACATGGATATTAAGGGGAACCCCGTGTCAAATTTAAAAAAAAATGACGTGGGAGTCCCCCTAAATATCCATACCAGACCCTTCAGGTCTGATATGGATATTAAGGGGAACCCCGCATCAAATTAAAAAAAAAACTGACGTGGGGGTCCCCCTAAAAATCCATATCAGACCCTTTATCCGAGCACGCAACCTGGCAGGCCGCAGGAAAAGAGGGGGGGACGAGAGAGCGCCCCCCCTCCCTCCTGAACCGTACCAGGCCACATACCCTCAACATTGGGAGGATGCTTTGGGGGTCTGTGACCCCTCAAAGCACCTTGTCCCAATGTTGATAAGGACAAGGGCCTCATCCTCACAACCCTGGCCGTTGGTTGTGAGGGTCTGCGGGCGGGGGGCTTATCAGAATCTGGAAGCCCCCTTTAACAAGGGGACCCCCAGATCCTGGCCCCCCTGTTTGAAATGGTAAGGGGGTACAAAAGTACCCCTACCATTTCACAAAGAAAGTGTCAAAATGGTTAAATAAGACAAACACACTTTTGAAAAATTCCTTTATTAAAAATGAAAAAAATAAAAAAAAGATTCCAGCGGTGCTAATCCACTCTTGCTATCCAGCGACGGATCTCCGGGGTCCAGCGATGGATGATCATATCCAGCGACGGGGGATCTCTCAGTCCAGCGCTGTCCATACATCCTTCTTGTGTCTCCACTCCGGAGACACTGCAGAGAGCCCAGCACTGACGTTTCTTATATTAGGAGGGTGGGGCCACCTGTCACCTGACCCCTCCCCCTCTGACGCTGGTGAAGGGAGCCAGGGGTTCCCCAGTGACATGTGGGTGACCCCGCCCCCTCTGATGTAATGGAAACCTGCGTCGCTGGATAGCAAGAGTGGATTAGCACCGCTGGAATCTTTTTTTTATTTTTTTCATTTTTAATAAAGGAATTTTTCAAAAGTGTGTTTGTCTTATTTAACCATTTTGACACTTTCTTTGTGAAATGGTAGGGGTACTTTTGTACCCCCTTACCATTTCAAACAGGGGGGGCGGGATCTGGGGGTCCCCTTGTTAAAGGGGGCTTCCAGATTCTGATAAGCCCCCCGCCCGCAGACCCTCACAACCAACGGCCAGGGTTGTGAGGATGAGGCCCTTGTCCTTATCAACATGGGGACAAGGTGCTTTGAGGGGTCACAGACCCCCAAAGCATCCTCCCAATGTTGAGGGTATGTGGCCTGGTACGGTTTAGGAGGGAGGGGGGGTGCTCTCTCGTCCCCCCCTCTTTTCCTGCGGCCTGCCAGGTTGCGTGCTCGGATAAAGGGTCTGATATGGATTATTAGGGGGACCCCCACGTCAATTTTTTTTAAAATTTGATGCGGGGTTCCCCTTAATATCCATATCAGACCTGAAGGGTCTGGTATAGATATTTAGGGGGACCCCCACGTCAATTTTTTTTTTTTAATTTGACATGGGTTCCCCTTAATATTCATGTCAGACCTGAAGGGCCTGGTAATTGAATTTAGGGGAACCCCCACGCTTTTTTTTTTTTTTTTTTTTTTTATCAATGAATGAATGAATTGTCGGCTAATACAGAGAACACTCATTGAGTGTTCTCTGTATTACGGAGACCCGACAATTTAGCCGCAAGTGATTTTAAAAGACTTTTTTTCCTGCACAAATGACACTTTGTGCAGGGACAGTTCTAAGCACCAGAAACATGCGCCCCTTCACAGGCATACTATAGATACCCCCCAGCTACGAAACTTAAAGGAATATTACACTTTTATTGTTTCACTTTAATCATTATTAAAATCACTGCTCCTGAAAAAACGGCCGTTTTTAAAACTTTTTTTTGCATTGATCCATGTCCCCTGGGGCAGGACCCAGGTCCCCAAACACTTTTTAGGACAGTAACCTGCATATTACCCTTTAAAATGAGCACTTTAGATTTCTCCCATAGACTTGTATAGGGTGTTCCGGCTTTTCGAATTTGCTGCGAACAGCCCAAATTGTTCACTGTTCGCTGAACAGGCGAACAGGCAATGTTCGAGTCGAACATGAGTTCGACTCGAACTCGAAGCTCATCCCTACTTCTGAAATAACCGCTTATTTTCTTCCCTTTTAATAATTACCAATCTATACCTCTGCTGTTTATTTAACCATATCCCTTGTTTTTCATAGGTGGGATCCTTAACATAATTCTCCTTTGCCTCTATTACTTCCTTCCTAATTTTTTCCTCCCAGCTCCTAGATTTCTGTTTAATTTTAGCCACCTGGTGGATCAGAATGCCTCTGATGTACGCTTTTAATGTATCCCATGTTATATTAGTTGGGGCGGTGTCGGTATTAAATACTAGAAACTCTTTTATTCTTTTTGGGATTTCTTCTACATCCTTCATTAATTCGAGCCAAAATGGACTTATTCTCCATCCCCCCGGTGTTTTTTTTTTCCCCTATACTCAGTGCTATTTTCAAAAGTGAGTGGTCCGATATCCCTCTAGGCAGATACTCTATATTCCTTACATCTTGCAACGCTTCCTCGTTACCCAGGGCCAGATCTATTCTGGAGAGTGTTGAATGCGAGCTTGAGAAACAAGAGTATTGCTTAACATTCACATTCCTCACTCTCCACATATCCAACAATCCTACTTCCTTCAGGAAGTGACTTAGTCTTGTTGACCCTGTTTCTCCCAATTGGAGTTTAATGGGAATCTTTCAACCCATCTATCAAGCACTTCATTAAAATCCTCCAGTATTATAACCGGTACATCCTCCTTATCTGCCAAGAAATCCATGAGTCTATACACCACCTCCATCTTAAACGGGGCGGTACATAGACGCACGCCAGAACATAGGGTTTATCCTCCAGAACACAGTATAGAAAGACATAACCACCCAGTTCATCAATACTGGCCTGTCTGCAGACGAACCTCACCCCTGTTCCTATCATCACACTCACTCCTCTCGAGTAGGATGTGTGAGTGGAGTGGTACTGATTTTGGTACCTCCTGTTTTTGAGTTGGGGTATGGTAATTTTGTTAAATGTGTCTCCTGCAGACAGGCCAGTCCAATCCCATGCCTCTCCAGCATAGAGAAAGTTGTTGCTCGTTTAATCGGGCTCCCCAAGCCTCTTATATTCTAAGAGGCGACATTAAGTATTTTATCCTGCATTATTCAACATAGGGTAACAATGGAGCAGAGAAGGGGGTGAAAATACAAGTTTTGTGAAGAATATCCTGTAATATCTCATTCTACCCATGCTCCATCCACTTCCTCCTAAATTACAAAATCCCCACAAGTGTATCATCTTTATAATAATAACTTCCAATTGAACTACTATTTGTGTGCCAACTGTGCAGTGTTCAACCTTCAACCTCCTATAATCCCCTATATTCAAAATTTATTGACCCCACCACCCTCTCTCCCTTCCCACCCACTCCCGACACCCCCCTCCCTCCCTACCCCCCCAACCCACCACCTATCTAGGCATTCCCCTGAGGGGATACGCGTGGCCTTCTCACACTCCTCCCTTCCATCTTTCCCTTCCTTCACTTCCCCACTCTCATAACACTCTTTCTCCGCCAGGGAAGGGACATAAATCAAAAGTGATAAGAAACAAATAAGAGAGAAAAAAAACCTTTACCCCTATCTCCTCTACTATCGTTGTTTCATACCTCATTTAAATCTCCCTCAACTCTCTCCCCGTGTTCTGAAAAAAAATCAAAAATAGAAAAACCCTCTCTCCCCCCCCCTCACCCCCCACCTCCCCCCCACCCGTCTCCCCTTCTACCCCCTTAATGCATTTGTAATGACTCCTTATTAGCCTCCAACCATGAGATTACATCGCCTGGGGAGTCAAACAACTGCGCTCCCCCCAGTGTCGCTATTCGCAAGCGTGCTGGGTGTAAGAGGGCATATGTGATCTTTTGTGACCGTAAACCTCTAAAAATTCGGCCCTACGCCTCTGCAGTTCCTGTGAATAGTCTGGATAGAAAGAAATCTTCACATCGTCATACATAACATTTCCCAAATCTCTTGCCTTGCGCATCAACGTCACTTTATCATTGTAATTGAAAAATTTCAAGATCATTGGTCTAGGGCGGCCCCCAGGAGGTGGGGCTTTAAAAGGGACTCGATGGGCCCTTTCTATTGAGAAAAAAGATGAAAATTTTTCTCTACCGAACAGTTCTATAAACCATGACTCTAAGAATTTTATAGGGTCAGGGCCTTCACTTCTCTCGGGTAGTCCCAGCATCCTTATGTTGTCTCTTCGAAGTCTATTTTCTATTTCATCCATTCTGGCGGTTTGGTTAGCTAGTTGTTTTCTCATACTATTAACTTCTTGATGCACTGGGTGTAGATCATCTTCCATTTGACTTATTCTTGTTTCTAGCACTGCTGTTCTTTCTGCTGCTTTCTGCATGTCCTGTCTGATCAGTAGTAACTCCTCCTTCATACTTTTAAACTGACCACATAACTCTCCCAGCTAAGTTTTACATGCATTAACAGCTTGAAGGACCTCTCTTAATGTTGGATCCTCCTCAACAGGGGGGTTACCCTTAACAATAATTTCAGTCTCATCATGGGTTACCCCTTGGCGTTTGCTTGCGTTCTTTGAACCTGGTGCTCCTACAGTATTTGAGCCTGTATGGCCTTGGCTTTTTCTATCCACTGAGCCCCCCTGCTGCGGTTTCACTTGTGTAGGTTGGGCCGGTAATACCGGCTGCTCTCCTTTTATTGGAGACTGGCCCAATGTACGAGTGTACCGTTCTAGTTTTTCTGCAGCTGCTTGTGCTACCTGGGAGTTCTTTTCTTTTGAGGAGCGGAGATGTTGTGTCCCTTCACTCTCCAGTAATGCCTGCTCCTCTCCTCGCCGCCTTGACATCTTTGTTCAGGATTATTGCTAAAGTGGAGACCTGATCAATGAAGTAGCACAGCCACAGCGGGAAAGAAAAAAATATATAGTAGCCCAGGATACCCTAGAATAATGGAATAGATACTTCTTTGGGGCAGCTAAAACAACAAAGGCGGGGAGGGGGGAGGGGCGGCCGTAGAGGAGGAGGGGGGGAAGAAAAGCCCGTGTGCTGGGTTGACTAAATAAATATAAGTCCTGCTGAGATCAGTCACTTTTCCTTCCCTGATATCGTGGTTCAATGCCAGTGTCTTATTATAAACAGGTTATAGAGCACTTACACCATTTTTATGGGTAATAAGAACTTTTAAGCGACTGTTTTTCCATAATAAAAAAAAAAAAGTCCAAGTATTCACACAGACCCTGTACTTTCCTGTCAGGTGTGTATATGTAATGACAGATCATGTGACACTTATGCCGCGTACACACGTAGCCGACTATCCGGCGGACTTAGTCCGGCGGACTTCCCGCCGGACTGTCCGCCGGACTTTCCGAACGGGCTACTTGCCCACACATGGCACTTTTTCAGCGGACTAATACGACGTACTAAGTCCGCCGGACTATCTGCTGTACTTTTGAAATGAACGGACTCGCCCACACATGCGGAAGAAAGTCCGTTCATTTTGAGCGCGTCTCCAGGTAGACCGGGCCAGGGAAGGAGGCGTCGCTGGTTCCATCACCTGGTATGAACTTAACCACTTTCAGACCGGACCATTTTGCTGGTAAATGACCAGAGGTCTTTTTACACTTTGGCACTGCGCTGCTTTAACTGGTAATTGCGCGGTCATGCAATGTTGTACCCAAACAAAATTTGCGTCCTTTTCTTCCCACAAATAGAGCTTTCTTTTGATGGTATTTGATTGCCTCTGCGATTTTTATTTTTTGCGATATAAACGTAAAAAGACCGCAAATTTTGAAAAAAAATGATATTTTCTACTTTTTGTTATTAGAAAAATCCAATAAACTCAATTTTAGTCATACATTTAGGCCAAAATGTATTCAGCCACATGTCTTTGGTAAAAAAAAAGTCAATAATTGTATATTTATTGGTTTGCGCAAAAGTTGTCACATCTACAAACTAAGGTACGTTTTCTGGAATTTACACAGCTTTTAGTTTACGACTGCCTATCTCATTTCTTGAGGTGCTAAATTGGCAGGGCAGTACAAAACCCCCCCAAATGACCCCATTTTGGAAAGTAGACCCCCTAAGGAAATTGATAAGAGGCATGTTGAGCCCATTGAATATTTTATTTTTTTGCCTCAAGCGATTGAATAATGACAAAAAAAAATTATTTTTTTTTTTTTTACACAAAGTTGTCACTAAATGATATATTGCTCACACATGCTATGGGCATATGTGAAATGACACCCCAAAATAAATTCTGCTGCTTCTCCTGAGTACGGGGATACCACATATGTGGGACTTTTTGGGAGCCTAGCCGCGTACGGGGCCCCGAAAACCAAGCACCGCCTTCAGGCTTTCTAAGGGCGTTACAGTTTTGAAGGCCATAAAATGCCAAGATGGCACAAACCCCCCCCAAATGACCCCATTTTGGAAAGTAGACACCCCTAAATTTAGGGGTACACTAGTGAGACTAGGTAATAAATGGCGGGTGCCCTGAAACTATAAAAAAATAACTAACCAACCAGCGTCACCTGTAACAGTTATATGGTGATCACTGGTGAAAGGGTTAACTAGGGGGCAATCAGGGGGCTTTATGCGGTAGTATATGGGGGTCCCTGGCGCTATAAAAAGCTGCGGCGAACCTAAATACCTACCTGCCTAACTAGCGTCACCTGTGACACTAATACAGCGATCAGAAAAACGATCGCTTATTAGGCTGGGTTCACACTGGAGCGATGCGGGAACGCCACGAATGCGCGGCGGGTTCCCGCATCGCATGCCTCCCGGCGGCAGTTCACACTGCCCTATGCGAACTGCTGGGAGTGTCAGTGAAATGTTAATGACACCCCCAGATCAGTTCGCATATCGCAGTGCGATCTGCAAACTTGGATCGCATGGTGTGAACACCCATGCGATCCGATTCTGCTGCGGACCAAAAAAAGGGTCCCGTGCGAGTTTGCGGCGGGTGCGGCGGGTGCGACACGAATTCAGCCATACTATCTGTATAGCTGAACTCGAATCGCACAGAGATCGGATGTGATTTGCACTGCAGTGCGGTGCGAATCACATCCGTTCTCATAAACCGCTGCAATGTGAACCCAGCCTTAGTGACACTGGCGACGGGGGGTGATCACGGGGTTAAACCTTTATTGGGGGGGTTAGGGGGGTACCTTAGAACTAAAGGGGGCTAACCCTAACTGCTCTAACAGTTATTAGTCACAAATGACACCCGCCGGGTGATCAGGGGGTTAAACCTTTATTAGGTAATAAATGGCGGGTGCCCTGAAACTATTAAAAAATAACTAACCAACCAGCGTCACCTGTAACAGTTATATGGTGATCACTGGTGAAAGGGTTAACTAGGGGGCAATCAGGGGGCTTTATGCGGTAGTATATGGGGGTCCCTGGCGCTATAAAAAGCTGCGGCGAACCTAAATACCTACCTGCCTAACTAGCGTCACCTGTGACACTAATACGGCGATCAGAAAAATGATCGCTTATTAGGCTGGGTTCACACTGGAGCGATGCAGAAACGCCGCGAATCCGCGGCGGGTTCCCGCATCGCATGCCTCCCGGCGGCAGTTCACACTGCCCTATGCGGACTGCTGGGAGTGTCAGTGAAATGTTACTGACACCCCCAGATCAGTTCGCATATCGCAGTGCGATCTGCAAACTCGGATCGCATGGTGTGAACACCCATGCGATCCGATTCTGCTGCGGGCCAAAAAAAGGGTCCCGTGCGAATTTGCGGCGGGTGCGGCGGGTGTGGCGGGTGCGGCGAATGGCTGAACTCGAATCGCACAGAGATCGGATGTGATTTGCACTGCAGTGCGGTGCGAATCACATTCGTTCTCATAAACCGCTGCAATGTGAACCCAGCCTTAGTGACACTGGCGACGGGGGGTGATCACGGGGTTAAACCTTTATTGGGGGGGTTAGGGGGGTACATTAGAACTAAAGGGGGCTAACCCTAACTGCCCTAACAGTTATTACAGTCACAAATGACACCAATGCAAAAAAAAAAAAAAAAAAATGACATTGGTGTCACTGTGACTGGGGGGCAGGGGTAATTGGGGGGGGTGATCGGGGGGGTGTGAGTGTGCCTGGCATGTTCTACTGTGTGTGTAGAGTGTTGGTGCAACTCACCGATCCGCTCTCCTCCGTGTCGGAACGAAAAATACCGACACGGAGGAGAGAATACATCACTTCCTCTCCTGTGTTTATATTACAGGAGAGGAAGTGATGTCACGGGGGATTCCTATTCGTCGGGAGCGATCGCCTGGGGGTGGCCATGAATGAATGGCTGCCCCCTCGTCCCGGATCGCTCCCGGACGAAAACCGACCGCCGCAGGCACCGGGCGGGGGCCCGATCGGGCCCCCGACCCGCGGGAGGCAAGGGACGTACATGTACGCCAATATGCCTGCCCGTGCCATGCTGTCGACGTACATCGTCGTGCGGCGGTCGGCAACTGGTTAAAGAGGAACCCCAACGCCGAAAAAATCGGCGTGGGGGTCCCCCCAGGTCCACATCAGACCCTTGTTCGAGCACACTACCAGGCCGGCCAGGAAAGGGGGGATAAGCGAGCGCCCTCCCTCCTGAGCTGTACCAGGCCGCGTGCCCTTACCCCAAAGCACCTTGTCCCCATGTTGATGAGGACAAGGGCCTCTTCCCAACAACCCTGGCCATTGGTTGTCGGGGTCTGCGGGCAGGGGCTTATTGAAATCTGGGAGCCCCATTTTATAAGGGGGCCCCCGGATACCGGCCCCCCACCCTATGTGAATGAGTATGGGGTACAATGTGCCCTTACCCATTCACCTGTAAAAAAAGTTAAAAAAAACAACACACAAAGGTTAAAATAGTTTATTGCACAGCTCCGGGGGTCTTCCGTCTTCGGGGTCTTCTCGCCGGACTCCTCCGCTATCTTCTTCTAGCTCTTTTGCTAGCGGAAGAGCCCGGCTTTCTTCTTCGCTGCTGCCCTCTTCTTCCGACTTTGGGGGCCTTGTCCCCTTCTTCGGGGGTCTTGTCCCCCTCTTCTGTTCTTCTTGCCGGGCCACCACGCCTTCTAGCTCTTTTACAGGCGGTGGCCCGGTCTTCTGTCGCCGCTGTCGCCGCTGTCGCCGCCTTCTGTTCTTCTCTTCAGATGTTGCCTCGTTGCTCTCTCTGCTCACAATGACGGGGACAAGGCGCGGGGACTAAATGATGTCCCCGCCCAGTATGATGTCACAGTCCCAGCATCCTCTGGGACTGTGACATCATAATAGGCGGGGATATCATCCGGTGATGTCCCTATATAAGTCCCTGCACGCCCCCCCATGTTGAGGGCACGCGGCCTGGTACGGCTCAGGAGGGGGTGCACTCGCTCGTCCCCCCCTTTACTGGCCGGCCGGGTATCGTGCTCGGACAAGGGTCTGATGTGGACCTGGGGGGGACCCCCGCGCCGATTTTTTCGGCGTTGGGGTTCCCCTTTAAGCTCATACCAGGTGACGGGGCCAGCGACACCTCCTTCGCTGGCCCCGGCTACCTGGAGACCTGCTCAAAATGAGCGGACTTTTCTCAGGGCGGGAAAAGTCCGTTCATTTCAAAAGTACGGCGGACTGGCATACACACAGCCGGATTGTTCCGCTGAAATGCGAGTCCGACGGAAAGAATGGAGTGCAAAACTACTTTCTAAGTCCGCCATACTTTTGGGTAAAAGAAGTCCGCCGGAGGCTACACACCACCGGACTTTTCCACCGGATTGTTTGATCGTGTGTATGCGGCATTAGATTGCACACAGGTGGACATCATTTCACTAATTATGTGACTTCTGAAGGTAATTGGTTGCACCAGAGCTTTTATGGGCTTCATAACAAAGGGGGTGAATACATATGCACATGCCAATTAGCTGTGCATTGCAATTTATTTGAATGAATAATAATGAACAAATTATTTGAATGAATATATATATATATATATATATATATATATATATATATATATATATATATATAGTGCCTTGAAAAAGTATTTATACGCCTTGAAATTTGGCATGTTACAACCAAAAACGAAAAACGTAGATGTATTTTATTGTATTGGGATTTTATGTGATAGACCGATACAAAGTGCCACATAATTGTGAAGTGGAAGGAATATGATAAGTGGTTTTCAATTTTTTTTACAACAGTCTATACTTTGTAGAACCAACTTTTACTGCAATTACAGCTGTAAGTCCTTTTGGGTATCTCTCTACCAGCTTTGCACATCTAGAGAGTGACAGTAAAAGTTCAATTTTGTCTGTATTTACTGTATACTGAGATTAAAATGCACACAGCTGGACTCTATTTACTAATTAGGTGACTTCCTAAATTGGTTCCACCAAATTTTAGCTATAGGGTATCAGAGTAAAGGGAGCTGAATACAAATACATGCCACACTTTTCTTTTTTTATGTACATACCTCACAAAGTGTCAATATTTTGTGTGGCCGCCATTATTTTCTAGCACTGCCTTAACCCTCTTGGGTATGGAGTTCACCAGAGCATCACAGCATGCTACTGGAGTCCTCTTTCATTCCCCCATGATGACATCATGGAGCTGGTGCATGTTAGAGACCTTGTGCTCCTCCACCTTCTGTTTGAGTATGCCCACAGATGCTCAATAGGGTTTAGGTCTGGAGACATGCTTAGCCAGTCCATCACCTTTACCCTCAGCTTCTTTAGCAAGGCAGTGGTTCATCTTGGAGGTGTGTTTGGGGTTGTTATCATGTTGGCTTACTGCCCTGCGGCTCAGTCTCCGAAGGGAAGGGGATCATGCTCTGTTTCAGTATGCCACAGTACATATTGGCATTCATTGTTCCCTCTATGAACTGTAGCTCCCCAGTGCCGTCAGCACTCATGCAGCCCCAGACCCTGATACTTGACTGTAGGCAAGACACGCTTGTCTTGTACTCCTCACCTGGTTACTGCCGCACGTGCTTGACACCATCTGAAAGGGAAGGGGGAGATTGGGAAGAATAAGCAAATGCAAATATAGTGTAATTCAAGTAAAGTAAATACATTCACCTGAGTATTCAATTAGACCTAAGCAAACAGGGTATAGTTATGGTGGTGTGGAAGTCCCATGTGGGCTTGCTAGGAGAGTGAGAGGGAAGAGATGAGGTGTCTCATACACCTAGAAGAAAGCAGTTAGTCTATCGGGTCTTCAGGAGCTGGAACTGATTAGATAAAATGTGCTAGTTTGTGAGTGCTTGAGGAAGCGTTCAGCCCAGGGAGTGCCAGGTGGAGATCCTGGAGTGTAGTTTAGTGGTCTTCAGCTAACTTACAAAGGTAGGAGGATCCCTTATAGGAAAGGAAAATGGAGGAAGGGAAGTAATACAGTGTTGTTGTAGGATCCACAGGTGAAGCTTCAAGGCTTTCCCTTTAGCCATGGTACCTTGAGAAAGATCATAAAAGATCTGGTAGTGGTTTCCTTAGAATACCAACAACTCCTTCTGATAAGATGCCACCAGCAATTGTTCTTTAGTACAAAAAAAGTGTAGCTTCATTATGTTGTCATGGGGGGGGGGGCGTCTTCCGGGCATGGGGCCAGGGTTTGGTGGATTCTATCCATTTCAAGGCGCTTAATAGGTATTGATGCCATCAATTCCAGAAAGAGTGTAGTAATGGTGGACTGTAGGTCTGTCACTGTCTCGGGTATGCCACGAATGCATAGATTAGAACATCTGGCCCTGTTCTCAAAATCCTTGAGACGGGACTGAAGAGTAAGATTTTCTTCATGCATGGCCTTTAGTTCCTCTGAGTGGTTATTGGTAAGGACTTCTATATCATCTGCCCGCTGCTCAAGCTCCGAGGTATGCCTACCTAGGTCACGGATTTCACAGATCAGCGTCTCTGTGATCACGTCGGAGGTGTGCTTCAGGGCTTTTGTGAGCATCTGCTCTAAATGGCAGAGCAGGTCAGGCTTTCAGTTATCAAATTGCTGTTGATTGCAGCTGGGTCTGTTTTGGAGTGCGCTGTGTTGCTGGCCGGGGGGTTGGGGCTATAGCCATCTAGGAGGAGGCTCTGACCATGACATCTCAGATCCTTTTTCAACTTAAATTTTTGCTTGGAGCTGCTGTAGACCATTGCGGTCGATGCCGCATGCTCCTGGGAGTGTGTGGGGGAGGCAGAGCTCAAAAGGGAGTTGGGAGACATTGCTTGTTGGCTGAGTTGTCCCAGGAGATACGATGCACTAGGCTCTGTGCATGCACCCCACATGAATTTATTTTGACATAAAAGCTTCAATGCAAATAAATAGGGTATAATATATATATATATATATATATATATATATATATATATATATATATATATATATTTATGGTTCAGAGCCCTCTGACCGATACGGACAAGGATGACAAACAAGGTTAACATAAACTCGCTTACTTGAAATGGACCTGAAAGTGTGCCCTGGTCTAACGTACGGTATACCAAAATAAGGGGGCATACCCTAGATTGAGAAATTATTGTTAAATTAAATGAATATGAAATGGAGTGAAATGAGTACTCTCATGAGGAGTATAATGCTTGAGAAATGCCCTAAAAAGGGGATGGGTGGGTGGGTATCACGCACCAGAACCGACAAGGAAGACAGGCGAACGGGCTGGTTATATACCCCACCGGGCTCCTCCCATAATTCCAGGCCACCATACTGGCCTTTTTATTTATGGTTCAGAGCCCTCTGACCGATACGGATAAGGATGACAAACAAGGTTAACATAAACTCGCTTACTTGAAATGGACCTGAAAGTATGCCCTGGTCTAACGTACGGTATACCAAAATAAGGGGGCAAAAACATTCAGGTAGGGGTTGTGCTTTATTGTTTCAAGTTTGTTACTGGGTGAGCTTGACAAAGGCCTGGGCCATCTCCACTTGTGGATTGGGTATGTAACGGGCAAAACAGGTGGACTTCCATCTGCCCAACTTCTTGATGACGTGGTCCGGGACCCCTTGGCGGGAGGCTGTTGAGTCTGCTCCGATACGGAATGAATGTCCGGAGTAGTGAGTAGGATTGAGCTGAAGGATACTCAGGAGTATCCTGACATGTTCCATAAACCGGGCAGCGTTCAGAGGTTTAGTATGAAATGGCAGAAGCAGGCTAGTTTCTGGTTGATCGGCCAGAAGGGTCAACAAGCGGGTGAGAGTGGCGACTGGGCACCAGCGGTTGTTGGTCTTATAGAAATGTATGTCCGTACCCGAGCCAAGCTGCTGCGTTTTGGAGACTGCTAAGTGTAAGATGAAATGGTCTTCGTAACGGACCAGGTGGCGTTTGCACAGCATGCGTGCTGTGGGGCTGTTACAAGTAAACTCGCTTGGCCGTAAGAAGCCGTAGAAGGCCAGATGTATGGCTGCTTGTAAGATGACACTAGGGCGGAGACCGAAAGGTGACGTGGCCAGGATATCCGACATGTTTCTAAAAATATCTCCTGTGATAGGCAGCCGTCTGGTGCTGGCCACTGGCTGGCGCTTCTGGACGCCGCGCATGATAGCCCGAACGGCGTGGTAAGAAAATAAGGAAGGTTCGGTAGGGTCCTGGAGGGACGTGAAATGTTGTACACCGGCCAGGTATAGCCGGATCATATTATAGGATAATGCCATCTCCGAGTGGCAGTAGGAAATGAAGGCCAGGACTTGCTTGACACGGGACGTCTCTGTGCTGTGACGTGTCATAAAGTGGTTAAAGGCCCTCCAGGCCGTTTGGTGGGCCTTGAGGGTATTACGTGAGAGGGAGAGATCAATGAGCTGGGTTGCCGCTAGGAGGTGTGGGGCTAGTCCAGGGTCAGCTGAGACCAGTCCGGGATAGCTGCTGATGTTGGTCCGGCTCCGGGCACCTGATCGAAAAATGAGACAAAGTTAAAGCGGGAGAGGGCGTCCGCTGCCTGATTGAATTTACCGGGGATAAAGGAACAGTGGATGTTGAACTGAAATAATAACGAGAGCTGAAGCAGCCGACGTAGGAAGGACATCATCGCTAGAGACCTGGACCTGCCTTTATTAATGACCTCTGCAGTGGCTAAATTATCTGTTGAAAAGGTCACAGTTTGACCCGACCAACTGCGGCCCCATGTGTGTGCTGCAGCTACGATGGGGTATAATTCAAACAGGGAGGATGTTTCGGCGAAGCCAGGTATCGCCAGTATCTGGGGAGGCCAGGGAGCTGCGAGCCAGAGGTGGCCAAAAATTGCCGCAAAGCCTGTGGAGGCCGCCGTGTCGGTCACCACCTGGGGTGAAAGGGAAGACACGGAGGGAATGAACAGGGACACGCCATTCCAAGATGATAGGAATTCCTCCCACATAGCGAGGTCCGCTATCGCCGTGGGATCAAGGCTGAGGACTTGCTCTGGGTCCTGTGTGAGGGACAGTAAGACCAATAGGCGTGACACAAAGGCGCAACCCTGACTGATGATGCGCATGGCGAAATTCAACATGCCGAGTAGGGACTGTAGCTGTTTCTTGGTGCAAGTTCTGGCGCGGATGAAGTCCCTCAGGACCGTCCTGATGCGGGCCAGTTTATCCGGGGGGAGGCTGGCCTGCATGGTGTTGGTGTCTAGGTTAACCCCGAGAAAGGTGATGGACTGCGTTGGACCATCCACCTTGTGCTCGGCAATGGGGACATTGAGGTTTCTGAAGACCACCCTTTACTTATCCAGATCTCCTGGCGGTGAGCCGGGTGGCTCGATCAGCAGGAAGTCATCCAGATAGTGTATGACTCCCGGACACCGGGCTACATGCAGCAAGATCCACGTGAGTGACTGCGCGAAAGTGTCAAAGAGCCAGGGGCTGCTTTTGGACCCGAATGTCAGTTTGGTGGCAAAATAGTACAGCTCCCTCCACTTGATGCCATGCCAGCACCAGAGAGATGGATGGATGGGAAGGAGCTTGAAAGCATCCGAGATGTCGGCCTTGGAGAGCCAGGTGCCCGTGCCTGTTTCGAGAATGGCCTTGATGGCCGTGTCTACGGATGCAAACCTAAGAGAGAACTCCTCGGAGGGGATAAGGGAATTAAGACTGGGGACAGAAGAGGAATGAGGCGCTGACAAATCGTACACCAATCTGAGTTTATTTGAGAACTTGCCCTTGACAAGCCCAATAGGGCTGACTCTCCAGGTGTTGAATGGGGGCTGTGTGAAAGGGCCTATGATAAAGTTCTGGTCTAACTCTGTCTGTAGGAGTTGGTCAATGGCTCGTTCATCCATGGCTGCTGACCGCAGGTTCCGGCATTCGTGCGTGAGGTGAGGGAGAGAGATAAGTCCAGTGTGAAAGCCTTGAGTGAAGCCCTGAACAAGGTAGATGGATAGTGAGGGAGTGGGATGAGCTGTAAGGTAGATGCTGAGCCATGAGACGTTGACCCGGCTCAGTCAAGATTTCTTAATCTGTTTGACCTCGCACATAAGCCTGGGATGAGCCCTATGACACTGCGTGCATATGTGGAGCAGCCTGCATTGACTAAAATTGCATGACCCGCTATTGTAGTTGTTGCAGATTGCTGCACCTCCCATGGTCTTGACCGGGCGCCCAAATTTATCTGTCTGCGGCAGGCGTGCCGGCGCCTGTGGGCCCTGAGCAGTACCTGAGGCAGAAGGATTGTCTGAGGGCCGGGCTGTCACTGAGTTAGCGCACCAGGTCGCGGTATGGGTAGCCGACTGGCAAATCGCACAGAGGGGAGACCGTAGACCCGTGAAGTGGCGGCAAAATAGCTCGGTATCCATGACGCTCCAGTCAGTAGGCGTCTGGAATTGGAAGAGCCTGGCGGCCGCTTTAACGGAAAAGGAGGGGTGGTAGTCATAAAACGAAAAACGTATTTGTAACCTAGATCTACTATTGCATGGAGGTAGCGATCCAGCTCCTCCCTCCTGTTGGGGGAGGCTGAGCAGATGATATCCCTCAACATGCCGAAGGCCAACGTAAACTCGGTGACCGAAAGCTTTCTGTCCAGCCTGGGGTCTTTGGCCTTGAGGACCACTGACACGTCCCCCCACGTATAAGCCTTGTTCTCCGCAAGCTCGTGGATGGAGATGAGTAGAGAAGCCAGATTGACGTCCTTGCCCTCTAGGATGTCCTTCCTGATGCTAGCCGATACCAGATGAGAAGGGTACACAACTGACGTACACCCGGTGATACCTGCGAGTGGGCTAGTCACTGCCTGGGCTGCTGGTACTGGAGGAGAAACGGGCGGGCGGGTCTCGAGGAGGGCCACCCGATTCTGGACCTCTGACATTGAGGTCGCCAGGGAAGATACCAGGGTATGTAGCTGCGAAATTGAGGAGGTGATAGAGCCCAGGGAGGCCTGCTGGGTACTAGCTTCTGCCACAGCTGGGGGAGGAAAGAGGAGCCTGAAAAGCTCGGCCTTTCTGGCTGTTGCCGGAAAGGGTATACCTCTGCGCCTCAGCTCAGCTGTCAGTCTGGGAATGGTCCATGCTCTGGGGGACCGCTGGCTGCCACTCTCTGAGACTAGAGATGGAGATAATGGGGCTGTGAGATCCTCACTGCCGGCCCGGGACATGGTGGCGTAATCCAGGCCTAGGCGAGCCTACTTGTCCTCGGGTTTGGGTTTTCTTCTAAGCGGAACCTACATAAGGGTGACATGGATTACAAGACTCGTTGGTGACTCCTGAAGAAATACATGCTTGATGAGAAGGACGCTTCCGCTTATGTGCGTTTCCTTCACAGATGTTTTTATTTTTTTATTTTTTTTATTACCTAAGGAGGTAAGGAGGTCCGATCAGGTGCAGGGTGGACCTACTGAAAACTCG
Organism: Lithobates pipiens; assembly: GCF_037356315.1. NCBI lineage: Eukaryota > Metazoa > Chordata > Amphibia > Anura > Ranidae > Lithobates > Lithobates pipiens. The sequence goes on along the minus strand of NW_027507785.1, from coordinate 236,630,461 downwards.
ACTGACCTGAGAACATGAAGGTGAAGTTTGTTTGAGAGTTCAATACCTAAACAGAGATGGCTAGCTAAATAGTGACTTCATGGAGGTGAGATTTAGAAATGAAAATGAAATGAAATAAATGAAATGAGACAAACAAACAAATGAAATGTTGCCTTTTGAATGAAACGCCTACCATGACAGAGATGTGATTTGGTCGCGTCGCAGATGCAACTGACAGCGAACCGAACTCTGGAGCATGTATTGAAATTTGAGGCAACCTTAGTGAAATGAGGCCGATGAGCAAGGCCCCCCGGCCGGAATCAAAACATTGAAAAAACAACTGGATTCAAACCAGCAAGCGGTACGTGACAGTGAAATGAGTGAATCTGCCATGCCAGAGGTCCGGATCATCATGCCGCAATCTTGCGACCGAGCACGAAACGGGTTCTGGAGCATGTACTGAAATGAGGCCTGTCCTAGGGCACGCCGGGACGAATTTGGTACACAGGTGTGACTATTCGTACCGGAGCGTGATAGGTGAGATGAAATGATACCCATGACAAAGACAAAAATCAGAGGGTGAGCCCATGAAATGAAAAATGAATCCTGTCTTTGGAGCATGTACTGAAATGAGGCGTAAACAGCTGGGCACACCGGAACAAATCGGTGCATTAAATAAATGCAACAGGATTCGAATCGGAGCGTGATAAGTGACAGAAATGACCTGCCATGACAGAGACAAGAATCAACGACTGGACTGATGGTTGTAACAAAGAATCCGTCTCTGGAGCATGTACTGAAATGAGGCGTAAACAGCTGGGCACACCGGAAAAAATCGGTGCATCAATGAATGCGACAGGATTCGAATCGGAGCGTAATAAGTGACAGAAATGATATGCCATGACAAAGACTGGAATCAGGGACTGTGCCTGAACCTGCGAGTGACTCCGTCTCTGGAGCATGTATCAAAATGAGGCTGAAACCTGGGGCACTTCGGAGCGAATCGGTGCATCGGGGATGCGACAGGATTCGAACCGGAGCGCAGTAAGTGACAGAAATGAACGAATGATTCGAAATGATATGAAATTATTTGAAATGATTCGGAAATGACGTGAAATTATTTGAAATGATTCGAAATGACATGAAACTGATTGAACTGATTCGAAATGATATGAAATGGTCGAAATGATTCAAACGAAAAGATTGAAATTATTCAAATTATATGAAACGATCCGAAATGATTTGAAATGACCCGACAAGGTTTGAGACGACTTGTAACGATATGAGACGATTCGAAATAAATTTGAACCGGACTGCTTGATTTTGACATGACGAGCAGTCGGTTGTGTTTTCGAAATGATTCAAGCGATTTAAACACTTTGAAATGACTGGGGAGTCGTTTCGACTAGAAATGTAAGCCTACGATATGACGTGCCTGATGTGGCGTGACCGACATGTCACGAATAGGTGATAACGACTTCTCTTCGAAAGGAGAAGGAGTAGTGACATGAGGTAACAAGTAAGGATGACATGATTTAAAACATTCGTGAAATGTAAAGTGAGAGGTTCGTGAGTTCAGGATATCGTGTTTAAGTGACATAGAAAACATGAAATGAAAAATGGGTGCCGAAGCCCTACCTGCGACAGCCTGCCCAGATGTGTTGTATGACAACGGCAATTCCTTTGAGTATGCGACACTCAGACGGGAAAACACACGAACGCTTTAGAAAGACGAGACAATTAACAACACGGACACGATCGGGACTAACAAACACGGGAACTCACAAACACAACTCACTGCGAATGGTCTCGAACAGTCGGCCCTTGATCTCTGACGTATCAGATATCGCGCACCGGAACCGACAAGGAAGACAGGCGAACGGCTGGTTATATACCCCACCGGGCTCCTCCCATAATTCCAGGCCACCATACTGGCCTTTTTATATATATATATATATATATATATATATATATATATATATATATATATATATATATACAGAATATACAGAATATAAAAAATTTTTTTTTTACTGTAGCATAACTTCTTATTTTTATTTTGCATGTCTTTTAATATATTATTAATATTTGAAAAATTATTTGTAAAAAAGTCAGTAATGTAAAGAAAACAATTATAACCACTATATTACATATATATATATATATATATATATATATATATATATATATATATATATATATATATATACACACACACACAACATATAGCCATTAAAAGGTCTCACTTAGATGTCTTATACTGCTTTATTGATTGTTTTTTAGGAAAAATATCAATAGTTTTGTATAGATTTGAAACACAAATGTTCCTTAATTATTGATCAGGAAATAGTTGCTCAGAGCAGGAGGATTTAAAGAAATAAAAAGTAACAGCATTTCAAACTTATCTAGATAAAAACACCTGTCACCTGTCACTCTCTAGAAGAAACTTTTCAATATCTTTAACTTGCAAACAGTATGTTTTATCATGGCCATCTCTGTTTAACACATGTGAAACAAACAAAATACATTTTGAGGACAAAACATTAACATAATATAAACTTAAACAAACAATACTACACAGGCAATTTAACCTTTTTGTATAGTGAAAGTAGTAAAAATGTGTTAGAATTTATTTAGAATTACAGTATGAATGAATTTGGTTGGTACATCAAATGTGCTATGTACAATTATAAGCCAAACTTTAGATTATTTTTTTCAAGAAGTTGCTATCGTATTGTTTCCATAAAATCATATAATGTCTCAAGCCTCCATTAACAAACCACTATGTACTATTGGCAGAAACATTAAAAACTATTGGAAAAGAACCAATTTATTGTTGATTTTTACTTTCCCATGGAGAGCTAAATCAATTAATGAGTCTAGGCAGATAATTACCCACTATATTTTTAGACCGTAAAAAGATCGATAAAGTCAAATGTCTTATTCTATAATTCAACTTTCTATCCCCTTAATCCATTGTAGCATTTTTTGACATTCAGAATTTAACAAAATGCAAATTTAAGCCTTTAAAATTTACCTAGCTGAACAAGTTGTGCTACTGATATTGTTAACTATTATTGCCCAATTTTAAAAAATTAGACATAATATATTTGATATTAGTATAGATAGCCAGTAGCATTTTTAAAAGTATATATACACAAAAACGATTGTAGAGAAAAGTGTTTCTTGATACTATCATAAACAATTCTCCTATATATGTAAAGTACAAAGTTAGAGGTTTTAAAAGTTTGATGCTGAAGTTGGTTTAGAGATTCGGGCACTGGAGACTTGAAGAGTCAATTAGTTATGCCCAGACTAACGAACTGAATAAAAGGCTCTCTATCCATTAAATGCCGCTTCACAATTGTCAATATTCTTAAAAAGTGTAATGATTTCTTATCAGTGCTTGAATGAACCGTAAAACTACCTTTTGGAATATTGACATTTCCAGAATTTTGAACACAATAAATTTAGTTGTTTATATGCACTCTGACGGGTCATTATATTTTATAGGTTCTTCACAAATGGGAGATAACTTGAATGAAATTTGTAAATACCTTGCTTAATATCAAGCTAAAGAGGCCTAGTAAAACCCACAGATTGAGTAACTTCTATGCATTTATATTTATAACAAAATATACAGTAATAATCAGGAAAAGCATGTGTTGCACTATTTACAATTAAATAACTAGGTGTTGGTATTAGATTTAACATCTTCTCTTTGTAATTGAACAACTTTTACTACATATGTAAGACTTTCTATAGTTTTCCATCAGCAATTAACAGTTTTGTAATCTGATTTCTAATTAACTTATATTGTAAAAAGAGTAAGTACTCACTTCAAGACTTTAAGACTGAGGCTGAGGACATAATTGTGTGGGTGTTTTTCAGAAAAAATTTAACCTATATAGTTTTATCTTCTTAAGTGTCCCGGCTTTGGGTTCTGAATGAAAATATTGACTTTTCAGCATAGAAGTCAAAGCTTCCTCATACCATCCCAAAATGGTTGTGCCTACTGGTCAAAGTGATATAGACTAGGTGTGACAGAACACCGTCTAACAAGCTGCTTGCTGTCATTGCACACTTAGGGCTGATAAAGAGATTCTGTCATAATAAAACATTTTTATTGGCTTCCAATGCTGGCCTTCTTTTGAAAAAAATAATTACTTCCATTGATAGAAGTTATCAGTGGAAGCTCCTATACTTTAATCATCACAGAATCATTTTAAACCAAGGTATATACTTGACATAATATAAGTATGTCTCACTACCTGCTTATGAGCTCAACGCTACCCGAGTATGGTATTTTAAAGCTAATAACCTTTCAGAGATTTCTGCTAAAAAGAAACAAAAAAAAACTTTGGCAGATTTTAGGAAATTAAGACTATAGTAGAGCATCCCAGAGAGAGCCAGGAAAAGTCCTGTTCAGGGTTTATACATCTCCCAGGTTCCTCTCATACACGTTTAGGGATCTCTGATCCATAATCAAGTTTGGATCTTGGTCCTCTCCCCAGGCCAATTCATGCACACCTTAGACAGCCAGCCAGTGCCTGGGAAAAGCAGACAACTCCTGTCTGTCAGAGCAAGAGGTTGGTAAAAGCTGGCAAGTTGTATATGTGGAAACTGACAAGCTGTAGGCCTGCTCAGCCTGTTATTTAGGGCCTGTATTTTGCATAGTTGGTGCAGAGACATGGCTAGGTTTTTGTTTTGTTCCTGTTAGTTTTCTGAGACACTGTACAGCACCTGTATATAGACTTGTAAGGTCTTGTGTACACTGCTGCTGGTAAAAGAACGTTCAGAGGCAGTTGGATGTCTTTTTTAATCTGCCTCTGAACTTTATCTTATGCGTACATGTACACAGGTTCGTTTAATGTCATTTTTAGGTATTTGAGTTTAGAGGCCTTTTTTGAAAAGCAAAAAATGAGTTCAGACGCTGAGTCTAGAGGCATTTCAAGCACCAAATGCTTCTAAATACGACTAAACATGGTAACTTGCGCTTAGCCGTGTTTCGTTTACAGAAGTTTTTCATTTTGGGCTATTTAAAAGAAAATATTTTAAATGCTTCTAAACGCAAACACAGTAAACGTGGTTAAACGCAGCATGTAAACACGGCAAAACTTACATTTTAAACATGGGTTTCTATCTGTAAAGTTAAATCGTTCAGAAGAGGTTGTAAAAACATCCTGTGTACATTAAGCCTAAATATCACAAATATAAAACCACACTGTTTTGTCACTACCTTCATGTATTTGGTATCTGTGCCTGAGAGACTGCTTTGTACCTGCTAACTGTTCCCCAGCTTACAAGACATATAGTGATCTGTGTTGGTACCTTCTATTAACAAACAGAAAGTGTGCAGATTTGAACAGTATCAGCCAAGGTCATTATTAAGGCTACAAATGATACATGTATAGTTTAACCACTTGCCGCCCAGCCACCGTCATTGTACTGCGGCAGGTCGGCTCGTACCTTGGCTCAGGAACTCTATGTTGACAGTGGGCAAGCCAGTCAATGGGTGGGGTGGACTTGATGTCCACCAGCCATCCAAAATCATTCCCATCTTTGACAAAACAGGGATCTGCCTGTGTAAACAAGGGAAATCACACAGATCCTGTCTTTCTGCTATGCAGGAAGACAAATCTGTGTGTTTCCCCAGGCAGCCCATTCCCCATACAGTTAGAACACACCTGCAGGGAACACATTTAACCCCTCTATCTCCCCTGATGTTAACCCCTTCCCTGCCGGTGTCATTAGTACAATAACAGTGCATAGTTATAGCACTGATTACTGTAATATTGTCACTGGTTCCCAAAAAAAGTGTTAAAAATTTCAGGTGTTCGATCTGTCTGCTGCAATGTCACAGTCCCTCTAAAAAGCACAGAAAAAATAAAGAATCATAAAAATGCTATAAATCTATTCCCTATTTTGTATATACTATAACTTTTTGTGCAAACCAATCAATATATGCTTATTGTGATTTTTTTACCAAAAATATGCAGAAGAATATATATCGGCCTAAACTGAGGAAGACATTTGTTTTTTTTTTAATGTATTTTTGGGGGATATTTATTATAGCAAAAAGTAAAAAATATATTTTTTTTAAAGAAAAATTGTCGCTCCTTTTTTGTTTATAGCACAAAAATAAAAACCAAAGAAGTGACCAAATACCACCAAAAGAAACCTTTATTTGTGGGAAAAAGGACATCAATTTTGTTTTGGTGCAGTGTCGCATGACTGCACAACTGTCAGTTAAAGCGACGAAGTGCTGTATCACAAAAAAATGGCCTGGTCAGTAAGAGGGTAAATCCTTCCAGTCCTTAAGTGGTTAAATGTGTTTTGGCGAAATCCCCAGCCAAGCAACGGAGCAGGGAAAGGGGGGTTACATAATTGCCTAAATATGGTCACATGGTCATATTTGGGCTATGATATCAGTGATATCACCACTATTCCCTCCGCTCACTTATATTGCTGCGGACAGCTCAGGGAGCTGTCATTTAGCAAGTGGGGTTGTCGTATTTGATCATGCTTTTTTTTTTTTGGGGCGTTGGACACATGTGATTGATGTGGATCTATGTGATAGGACTTTTTTTTTATTAATAAGGAACCTATCAAGATTGTATTTGTGTTTTATTTATACTTTGCTTTTTTTGTGATAAGCCTCTTGGCTGTAGACCCTCAATAACCTCGCTGGGTTGTAGGGAAGAGGTCCTTGTCCTCATCAACATATGGCCAAGGTATTTATTCGGGGGGGTCACTCCTGGTAAGGTACCCCCCACCTCAATGCTAAGAACATGTGTCCTGGCATGGTTAAGGGTGGGAACATGCTTGCCCCTCTTTCCTGGCCTACCAGCCTATATGCTTGAACAAAAGTGTTACACACCTTGTGGAAAAATCGGACGTGTAGACCTCTCATACAGCCCCGGCTCAAGGGCCACTGGTGTTGCGACAGTGCATGCTGGTGCATGGTGAGTGCCTGTAAGATCCTCCATTTGTCACAGAGGTGTGTGGCAGGTGCATCACCAGAGCTGGGCTGGTTAGCTAAAGCAGCAGATGGCAGCAGGAACACTAGATGCAGGACCGGTATCGCCAGGCACCATGCAGAGCAGTGCAGGCAGATAACTGGATGCAGGGTCAGAAAAGCCAGGTCAGCAATGAATGATTAGATACAAGCATAAATGGCAGACAGAGAATGGTCATGGTGCAGGCAGAGGTTGGCGACAGGATATCAGGCAGATGAAAGATATAACAAAGTCTTAAGGCAAGCTGAGGTCAGGATAGGAGGAGAGAAAGTGTGGTCAGGATAAGCCGGGTCAAAAACAGGAATCAAGCGAGCACAAATCACAGGAGGGGGTATACTGGTAAAGCTGCAGATCAGACAGCAAAGCACTATTTGGCACCAGTATCAATGGGGAAAAACATACACGCATTGCTGTAGTAGATTTTACATTACACGTCACTTCATAGGTTGGGTCAGGGCATCCCCCAGGCATGTTATTTAACTGCTTGCTGATCACCTCAATTAGAAGTATGACGGCAAAACAGCCTTGCTGCACTGGGTCACGTATCTGATATATAATCCAGCACTTTTGGGAAGGGGGTTCACGCAGGTGTGCATGCTGCCTAGCTGTGTTGTGATTATTGACCGCTGGCACCCACTGCTCATCTCTGTCATTCAAAGAAAGGGAACTCAACACAACACATAGCTCTGAATAGTGACAGCCGACATTGCTGTTTTTTTATTTACCGCAAAGCAAGGAAAAAAACAGCGACATCGCTTAGTCAAAGCACCACATAAAACACACAATATTGGACCCCTTACTTGCCCCTAGATGTTAACCCCTTCCAAGCCAGTGTCATTAGTACAGTGATAGTGTATATTATAAGCACTGTTCACTGTATTAGTGTCACTATTGTTGTCAGCGTCAGTTAGTATACCCCCCAGCCAGTGTCAGCTAGTGTCAGATTGCCCACCATACTATCACAGTCCCACTATAAGTTGCTGATAACCTCCTTTACTAGTATAAAAAAAATTCCAGTATATATACTAGATGCTATAAATTTTATACAAACCAAAAAACACAAACTTTTTATGAAATAATGAATGGGATTTTACTGGCACCAAGGAAATATTACAATCATATAAAATTGAAAAAGGTTAATATACATCAAGATAAAAACAATTACAAAAGATTAAAAACAAATATAAGTCCCTCATGCAAGTAGGTCACATACTGGTGAGTCACGTACATGAATATACATATACCCCAAAGAACAACCACATGGTGGAAGTCTGGAAATGTACCCCAACCCATTTTAAGGTTCAGTCTTCTTCAGGGAGGGAGTATTTCACAGAAGGGGGTAGGTTCTACAAAAGAGCATGTTATCAAACTAATATAAGGTATATGAATACAACTTTATAGGATCACAATACTAAAGAAAAATTAATAACAGATATACAAAATGTTAACATACTTACAATATTGATACTCAAGTCCAATTCACAAGTAAAGCACCCCGGGAACAAAGGGAGTACAAAGGGGAGAAAAGAATTCAAGGGACAAGTTGCCGCTGGGGAAAAAATAATAACCAAAAAATATAATATAACACAATGTCCTAAGCCTGGGATATATCAAACCAATAGAGAAAGGAACTTACATATGACCTGGACATTTCACAAGTACATATCTCAAAATGAATGGGATGTATATAGATCTTGTCAAATGGTGTGCCAGAGGAATGATGTAAACAAGGCCAAAATCAGCAAACATCTATAAACTAAATTGAAAAAATACTCACTATAACTTATAGAAATGAATAAACCATTTCCAAATACATAAGTAAAAATATCAAAAATATGAATATAAGAAACGTGTCTGTAACTTTAGATCCACAGAATCAATGAGCTGCCCCTTAAGGGGAGTTTGTGCATCACATTCAAAAAAATAATAAAATGTAAAATAAAATGTAGATTTTAACCGATTCAGCCCCGGAAGATTTTACCCCCTTCCTGACACTTTTTGTGATTCGGCACTGCGTCGATTTAACTGGCACGCTCGTGCAACGTTGCACTCAAACAAAATTGACGTCTTTTTTCCCCACAAATAGAGTTTTCTTTTGGTGGTATTTGATCACCTCTGCAGTTTTTTTTTTGCACTATAAAAAAAAAATAGAGGGCCAATTTTGAAAAAACAATTTTTTTTTTAACTTTTTTCTATAATAAATATCCTCCAATATATATAAAAAAAACATTTTTTTTCCCTAAGTTTAGACCTGATATGTATTCTTTTACATAATTTTGGTGACAAAAATAGCAATAAGCGCATATTGATTGGTTTCCGCAAAAGTTATAACTTCTACAAAATAGGGGATAGTTGTATGGCATTTTTATCTAAAAAAATTTTTTGTAGTAATGGTGGCGATCTGCGATTTTCATTGGGACTGCGACTGTTTACATAGGCACTACCCCGTTCTGAGGCTCCGTGACATGATCGCTGGGAGACTGGCGGACATTGAGTCCCACGGGCACGGTAATGCTTGCTCTTAACCACTTCAGCTCCGGACCAATAAACACCTTAAGGACCAGAGGTCTTTTTGCAATTTCGCACTGCGCTGCTTTAACTGGTAATTGCGCGGTCATGCAATATTGCACCCAAACGAAATTTGCGTCCTTTTCTTCCCACAAATAGAGCTTTCTTTTGATGGTATTTGATTGCCTCTGCGATTTTTTTTTTTGCGATATAAATGGAAAAAGAGCGAAAATTTTGAAAAAAAAAGATATTTTCTTCTTTTTGTTATAAGAAAAATCGAATAAACTAAATTTTAGTCATACATTGAGGGCAAAATTTATTCAGCCACATGTCTTTAGTAAAAAAAATGTCAATAAGCGTATATTTTTTGGTTTGCGCAAAAGTTATAGCGTCTACAAACTAGAGTACATTTTCTGGAATTTACACAGCTTTTAATTTATGACTGCCGATCTCATTTCTTGAGGTGCTAAAATGGCAGGGCAGTACAAATCCCCCCAAATGACCCCATTTTGGAAAGTAGACACCCCAAGGAAATTGCTGATGGGTATGTTGAGCCCATTGAATATTTATTTTTTTTGTCCTAAGGGATTGAATAATGACAAAAAAAAAATAAAAATTTTTTTTACAAAAAGTTGTCACTAAATGATATATTGCTCACACATGCCATGGTTATATGTGGAATTGCACCCCAAAATATATTCCGCTACTTGTCCCGAGTATGGGGATACCACATGTGTGGGACTTTTTGGGAGTCTAGTCGCGCACGGCACCCCGAAAACCAATCACCACCTTCAGGATTTCTAAGGGTGCAAATTTTTGATTTAACTCCTCACTACCTATCACAGTTTCGAAGGCCATAAAATGCCAAAATAGCACAAAACCCCCCAAAATGACCCCATTTTGGAAAGTAGACACCCCAAGCTATTTACTGAGAGGCATGTTGAGTCCATGGAATATTTTATATTTTGCCACAAGTTGCGGGAATATTACAAACTTTTTTTTTTGCACCAAGTTGTCACTAAATGATATATTGCTCACACATGCTATGGGCATATGTGAAATGACACCCCAAAATACATTCTGCTGCTTCTCCTGAGTACGGGGATACCACATGTGTGGGACTTTTTGGGAGTCTAGTCGCGCACGGCACCCCGAAAACCAATCACCACCTTCAGGATTTCTAAGGGTGCAAATTTTAGATTTAACTCCTCACTACCTATCACAGTTTCGAAGGCCATAAAATGCCAAAATAGCACAAAACCCCCCCAAATGACCCCATTTTGGAAAGTAGACACCCCAAGCTATTTACTGAGAGGCATGTTGAGTCCATGGAATATTTTATATTTTGCCAAAAGTTGCGGGAATATTACAAACTTTTTTTTTTTTGCACAAAGTTGTCACTAAATGATATATTGCTCACACATGCTATGGGCAGAAGTCAAATTACACCCCAAAATAAATTCTGCTGCTTCTCCCGAGTACGGGGATACCACATGTGGGGGACTTTTTGGGAGCCTAGCCACGTACGGGACCCCGAAAACCAAGCACTGCCTTCCGGATTTGAATATAAAATGCTATAAAAAACAAACTAACCAGAGTCACCCGTAACACTTATACGGTGATCAGTGGTGAAAGGGTTAACTAGGGGCAATCAGGGGGTTCAAATTTTTATTAGGTAGTATATGGGGGTCCCTGGCGCTATATAAAAACCTGACGGGGAACCTAAATAACTAACTGGCTAACCAGCGTCACCAGTGACACTTATACTGTGATCGCTGGTGAAAGGGGGTGAAAGGGTTAACTAGCAGCAATCAGGGGGTTAAAACCATTATTGGGTAGTATATCGGGGTACCTAGCGCTATAAAAACCTGGCGGTGAACCTAAAAAAATAACTAGCTACCTAGCGACACTAGCGACACTGATGCAGCGCTCAGAAAAATTATCGCTTAGTGACACTGGCAAAAGGGGGTGAAAGGGTTAACTAGCGGAAATCAGGGGGTTAAAACCATTATTGGGTAGTATATCGGGGTACCTAGCGCTATAAAAACCTGGCGGTGAACCTAAAAAAATAACTAGCTACCTAGCGACTGTAGCGACACTAATGCAGCGATCAGAAAAACGATCGCTTAGTGACACTGGCAAAAGGGGGTGAAAGGGTTAACTAGCGGCAATCAGGGGGTTAAAACCATTATTGGGTAGTATATAGGGGTACCTAGCGATATAAAAACCTGGCGGTGAACCTAAAAAAATAACTAGCTACCTAGCGACACATGCAGCGATCAGAAAAATGATCGCTTAGTGACACTGGCAAAAGGGGGTGAAAGGGTTAACTAGCGGCAATCAGGGGGTTAAAACCATTATTGGGTAGTATATCGGGGTACCTAGCGCTATAAAAACCTGGCGGTGAACCTAAAAAAATAACTAGCTACCTAGCGACTGTAGCGACACTAATGCAGCGATCAGAAAAACGATCGCTTAGTGACACTGGCAAAAGGGGGTGAAAGGGTTAACTAGCGGCAATCAGGGGGTTAAAAACATTATTGGGTAGTATATCGGGGTACCTAGCGATATAAAAACCTGGCGGTGAACCTAAAAAAATAACTAGCTACCTAGCGACACATGCAGCAATCAGAAAAATGATCGCTTAGTGACACTGGCAAAAGGGGGTGAAAGGGTTAACTCTAGGGGCAATCAGGGGGTTAAATCTTTATTGGGGGGTGATAGGGGGCTACCCTGGACCTAACACTAACTGTCCTGACAGTTTTTACTGTCACAACTGACACTGAATGCATTGATCAGTAAAGAAATGATCAATGCAATCAGTGACACTGTGACTGGGGGGGGAGGGGGGGCGGGGGGGGATCGGGGGGGGTTTGTGTGCCTGTGTGTACCTACATGTCAGTGTAGTGTTGGTGCACACTTACTTTTAGTCTTCTCCTCGTAGTCCGGTCAAAAAGACCGCCCCGAGGAGAATGACATCACTTCCTCCTTCCTGTGTAAACAATACACAGGGGAGGAAGCTTCTCATTGGCCAGGAGCGATCCAGAGGGGGTGGCCGAAAACCAACGGCCATCCCCTCATCACGGAGCGCTCCTGGACCGAATCGGACCGCCGTAAACAGCGGGAGGGGGTCCGATCGGACCCCCCACCCGCTGGAAGGCAATCACGTAGATGTACGTGATTGTGCCTGCCTGTGCCATTGTGCTGACGTACAATGGCAATACGGCGGTCCTGAAGTGGTTAAAGGGGACGTGTAGGTACGCCCATTTGCCAACCGCAATTGTACCGACGTATATCGGAGTGCAGCGGTTAGCAAGTGGTTAATGCCCACCATGAGACAAAGTCAAATAGCAGCTCAAAGAAAGATTTTGTTTGAAGTATTAAAATATTATAGCATACTCATCATATTGAGAAAATTACATATCTCAGGCCAAGTGGTACATCCAGTTAAAGCTAGGTTATAAAAGGAGACCAGGAAGAGAGCTAGATCACAATCAGCCTATCCAATTCCTAGCTCTACCCACGTGCATGCAAAGAGATTTTACCATCAATTTAAGTAATGGGAGTGCTGTCAGCACCACCCACATAGTGCAAAGTGTGTGAAGCTAGGAGGGGCTAGAATGGCAGCTGAACAGTGCTCCAGCCCATTGGCAATAGCAGGTGGCATGTAACTTATAGCAGAAAATAAAAAATATTTTATTCTTTTCAACATTTTCTGGCTTTTTTCTTATTTCATAAAAAATATAAAACCTAGAGGTGATCAAATACCACAAAAAGAAAGCTTTATTTGTGTAAAAAAAGAACATAAATCAAATTTGCATACAGTGTTCCATCACCACGCAATTGCCAGTTAAACTAGGGCAGTGAGGAATAGCAAAAAAAATTCTGGTCATTAAGGGGGTAAAATCCTACAGAAGTTAAGTGGTTAAATGAGTTTTGCATTTCATAAAATCACTGCTCCCTCCAAACAGAATTTTTACATTTTGTTTCTTAGGTACGTGTCCTCCAAGACCCCATACCAATTGTTTGACAACCCCTTGCCTATTAGCCCATAAAATGTCCAGAACAGTTTTTTAACATTCGGCTCCTATTTCACTTTAATGGAGTTTGGATTTGGCACCTCATCTCTAATAATGTTCACTGAACTTTCTTAAACCAAACCCAGGTATGTTCGACTCATCGCTAATCCCTGTATTCCAGCATGATAATGCCTCTACACATACTGCTAAAGAATTTCAAGAGTGGTTCCATGAACACCTGGCAAAATCAGATACCTTCCATGGCCTGCCTATTCACTAGATCTAAACATTACCAATATAGAAGGCTAGAAGGCTCTGAAGCACAGTATAGTTCTAACTTCTTAAAGAGGACTTGAACTATGAAAGCTGTGCCACAGTACTAGTCACTGGTATTGCCTGTAGGCTCCCTGCAGCTGATCTTACTGACCTACCATGCCTTGCTCTGCATTGTATTTTTGTCAGGAAAACTGAACTCATTCCCATGCTGAAAGAAATGTGCATGTGTGCAAGGCAGTCCAGAGAACTGTGCACAGAATTAGGACTATGCATGTTTCTACACAAGCATGTGCGCATGCACGTGTGCGTGAGCATTAGCATGCTGCCTGTGCTCATGAACATAAGCGTGCATATTTGGAAGGACATTGGCAGCCCTATAGGAACCGGGATCATTGCTGAGTAGTCGTCGGTTCCTTTTGCCTGTGATCTGATACCCTGAGTACATCCATATATTTAACCTGCTTGTTGACTCTGCTTGTTCCTGAAGCCCTGTTGATGACTCCGGCCTGTGGTTCTATCTTGCCTTCTATCTGCTGCTTGCCCAATATTGACCTTGGCCTGGCTCTGACTCTGCTTCTTGTTTCTGATTCTCTATTCCTGCTGCCCGATTGTTTCCAACTCCTGCCTGTCTGACCATGCATCCAAGATCCTGCATCTGCCAGCTGCAAGCTTGTCTGTTGTCTTCAGCTTTGCATCAGTTACAAGATCTCCTGACCTGGATCTCGCACAGGCACCCATGCCACTCTGTGCTCTGTTATACCCTGTCATCAACCCCAGGGAAAACAGGACGAGAGGTGTAAAGGAAGCCCTCTTATCAACTCGGTTCAACCAGGTATGTGAAAGTTTGTTTGTGGAAGGAGGGCTTTTCTTCCTTAGGGTTTGAGTTAACTCCTGACGACTGAAGACCTCATAACTAGTGGGAGAATATTCAAGAAGCAGCATAAGAGATAGAGAAAGGACATATCCACAGAATTAAGTCGAAGCACATAAATCCTTGTAATGAAGATCCTTGGGTACTGCTTTCTGAGCAGCACAATAGTGACATCATTAAATCCCACTTTTTATCTTATGAGGCTATCAGTCAGAGGCACAGTGCCTTAAATGATCTCACACTGCAGATATACACTTATGACACTCGCAGCATAGGGATGCTTAGCCACAAGAAATGCAATTTTTTAGGAGGAATTCAAGACAAAAGCTTAATCTTTCACAGTACCATTTATGTATAATTAACATTTTTGCATGTCTCTATTGAGATAGCAAAACTTTATTTTTTAAGTTCTGGTCCACTTAAATCCTATATGAACTTCAAGTTTTGCCCTTCAAAAAGAGCACAATATCCTTCTACATAGAATTTTCTACTCACATGGCAGCATTTAAAGAAGGGTGGAAACTGTTCTAAAGGTAAATGATAACCTTTATCAGATAATGAACCCCCATATATCATATTTATCAGATAATGAATACTAATATATTATTAGGATCTTCCTTTATTTATCCGCTCCATAGATAGATAGTCATCATTTCACATTATATATAATTGCCTCATTTCAATATTTTTTTGCCTTCAATATATATATATATCCATTCATGTTATACCCTTTGCTATTTCTGAGAATATGTATTCTTGTTGCATGTAAGTGATTGCATAACCAGTAATGGTATTACAAGTGAAACATGAAAAAATACTACCATACATTTCCTGTGCTTGCAACATATAAGCTATTTTCTGCTTTGGGGAGTTTCCATGAAAAATTTAATGTAATTTATTTTTGAAGTAAAAGTTAATAATTCTCTTTGCATGAAATATAAATGCTCCCATTAGAATTGCAGATTTCTTAGTGATATATCTGTACAAAATGATTTATTCTAATTTAATAATGGCATAGATTTTTTGGAGCTTGAGTATATACTTCTTCTCGTTAAAGCTGTAAAATATTTGTTGCCACTCAGGAATTCACCAGATCATTATTTTACAAAAGGAGAACCCATTTTGACAGATGAACTCCAGTCATTCTGAACAAATCACTGATACTCTATATAATAAGGCCTCCAAAGAGGTGAGCATGAACTTATTACTATGGCAACCCAAATCAAAACACTGTTTTAGTGAAGATTTCCCTGTTTTACAATGCAATGATGATTGTTTATGATACCACTGGAACCATATTCCACAAAGGTTTAAGAAATGAGCTGACAAGAGAAAACTCTTTATAGACATTCTTCAATTGCATATTCTCAAATTATCTATTATTGGACAAACACTGGAAATAGATTGCACAAAAGAGCCAGAATGACTGACAAGCTGAAGTGTTGAATTATGGAAAATAAGTTTCATCATTGGCAAACCAAATTGGTATAGCCAGTTTTAACAGGTTGATAAATATTCTAAAGTATTTTGCAATCTGGGAGCAGTTTTAAAATATTTTATACCAAATAGATTTTTAAATTCCTTCATGAAATATGTGAACTTTATCTAAGGTCTAAACTTCACACTATAGTCAATATTGTGCAAAGTTGGTAGCTTTCAGTTCCTTTTTTTATATGTCTAGATCAGTTTTTGGACTTTTCTTTTACTGTTTGACTTGGCTAATATATGGGGAATTAGTAAAATTATTTTGAGGACAATATATAAATGAGCATAAACAAAATACTATATATGTTCTGATATAATTGATGAATTATCATACTAGCTATATTATGAGGGCGTAAAAGGTTAATGAAAGTGTTACCATTATAAAGGTAACTTCTGTATCCTCAGTTTCTACCTCCAGGTTGGCTATGATGCCTTACAGGGACCCCCCTGGGGTCCTAAATGTAGCCACCTGTGCATGCTACTGGCCTGGGCTACATTGTGACATGTAGATGTTTCAAAGCCCCACATTCTAAGCCACTGCTTTGCTTCTCTGCCGAGGATTTTCATTGACAGCAGCTACCAATTCATCACTGTGCCTTCTGCATAAAAATAAGTGTGATGTGACAGTACACGCTCCCCAACCAGAAGTTCGAGAAGGGGTTGCTAAGAGATACTGAGTGAGGAGCTTTTCAAACCTGGAACAGTAAGTGTTTTAGGATAAATTTAAGAAGCAATTACCAATCTCACTAACTTTGGTGGACCTAAAGCAGCGATTTTCAAGCTGTGTGCCGTGTAAGATTTACAGGTTAAATATTGCTAGCATTTTGAAACCTTGAACATATTGAAAAAGTAAATGGTAAATCAAAAGTTAAAAAAGTAACATATATAAAATGCAATCTCTGTCAGTCTATCATATATTGGTTCCTTTCTCGATCTCTCCAATTGTATTATAATAAAAATAATATATTATAATAATAATGTATAATAATATTTATATTAATTAATAATATAGACCAGTCCATTCCAACTTGGATGCTTATAAATAAAGTTTGTTCACTGTTTAGTGATGAAGAAATACTTAATCGTGTCTGGAACTCTGAAAGAGAAACTGGTAAATGAAAAGCAAGGAAGCAAGTGAAAGTACAAAGAAGATTACAATCGCTTCAATATGATTTTCTCTCAAAAGCAGGCACATCCTTCACATTAAATTTAAAATTAAATATATATATGTAAAAATAAATAAGTTCTTCACCACAAAAATTGTTAACACTTTTCAGGTGTGCCGTGAAAATGTTTAGATCTTTTTTGGTGCGCCGCAAGACAAAAACGTTTGAGAAACACTGACCTAAAGGGAAAACGCAAAATGGCACTGAGGATTTCATACTACTTTTACTTCTTTGTGCTCCATTTCTTCTCAGTTTGCCTGTTGGAGCTCTTGAAAAGACCCTGGAGTACTGGGTACAGAAGGTCAATGAACTGTATAAATAAAAGGCTTTGATGGTCTCACAGCCTTCTTTTCTTAATACACAAAATAAAGAAATAGTCATCAGTGTGGCTTGTGATGAAGTAGATTTTAAAATATCTGTGAAACACATCAAGGATCTAACTGTCAGCAGCATCTAGTGCTCCTGCTCCTCATTCCAACATCCAGGGATTTGGCTATGGCACTCTCCTTATCTGTCCACCTGCAAGATGATTAATGTAATCAGTCTCTGGGTGGGAACCAAACCTGTTATAAGCCAGCCAAACCCTCGCTTGCATGCTTGTGATAGAGAGTGATACGTGTGGAATTCCTGATCAAGCCCCCATCTGTCTGCCTTGCTCTGCTTGTTTAGATTTTCCTGTGCATGACCTTGGACCGGATATTGGACTATTCCCTGAACTCAGCCTGCCTTTTACCCTGGACTTTCATGGAACCATTCTGCCTATCTGCCAACCGCTAGTATCAACATAAAAAATGTATATTATATTTTTATTGTATTTATATTATTGTATGTATTTATCCACTTTATTTATTTATCTAATTGATTTTACTGATCTACATAGTTCTTATTACACTATACAAATTTATTTTGATCTAATTTATCAAAAATCTCGAATGAGCACAATGAATATTATGAACACACACACACATACATATTAAATGACCTATTAACTTTATTGACCTATACCATGCTTCATTTTCATTTTGATTCCAAGGATTTGTACACCTGTCCTGATAAAATAACCTATTTAGGGCAACAAAATGTGTTGATGGTAAAGTATCAAGTGAAAAATAAAAACGTACCTTCTGATGAGAACACCTCAAAGTTACTTCTTTAACATGAATGCCTCTGCTAATCTCACCTCCATTTTTTGAGACAAATGTATTTCAATTCCTAAAAAGATACAGGCTAGAAGACCAACCAAAGACAGCTGTTACTAATGTGTACATTTTTACTTTGTCAAAAGTATGCTGCAATGCCCTCATCTTCATCCCCAGCACCTGGCTGCCGAAGTATGCAGAAATCATTAACACATGACTTTAATAAAACCTGGGGTGGATGTTAAGGATCACTTAATACACAAGTTCATATCACAAGGTCTTTTTGAAAGATTTATTAGTTAAGAGTAAGGATGGGCTAAATGGACCCCTGTTCGGTTCGCACCAGAACTTTCGAATACTGCAAAAGCTTGGACCTAAATAATAAACCCCTTTAAAGTCAATGGGACCCAAACGTCAAAAATAAAAAGTGACAATTTTTAAGGCTTATATGCAAGTAATTGGGCATACAATGGTTATAGGGGTCTGGGTCCTGCCCTAGGGGACATGTATCAATAAAAAAAAAGTTTGTGAAAAACTTAATTTTTAAATGAGCAGTGATTTTTTGATTTTTAAAGTGAAAGCATAAATATTAAAAATTCCTTTAAATATAGTGCCTGGGGGTCTCATTAGTCTACCTGTAAAGTGGCAGATCTGTACCATGTCTAGAATCTGCAGCAGCAATAATTGCATTTATAAAGCCAAAATAATTTCATGTTCCCTGCAAGCTGCATTTATTTTGCTCAGCAACAGCTGGGGAGCCAGTGTGTATGATAAGGCCACATTGTAGTACACTGGGAACAAGATGAGAGATTTTTTGGATACATTCTGGTGTTGCTTTGACTTTGGATAGAAGCAACAGGTGTGCAAAAATTAGTCTTTGAGTGTCAGTGGTGCCTTCCCAACATAACCCTATAGAGGTAATCTTGATGTAAGCAAGAATTGGCCTTACTGTAAAAAATTCCAATAACATACACCTGTCAAACAGGTGCAGAAAAATTGGTCTTTGGGTTTTGGTGGCAACTTTCCCACTGTAACCCTATAGAGGTACTCTTGATGAAAGCAGGAATTGGTCTTGCTGTAAAAAATTGCAATAATATGCACCTGTCAAACAGGTGCAGAAAAATTGGTCTTTGGGTGTCAATGGTGCCTTCCCACCATAAACCTATAGCGATACTCTTGATGAAAGCAAGAATTGGCCTTGCTGTAAAAAAATTGCAATGATATGCACCTGTCAAACAGGTGCATAAAAATTACTCTTTGGGTGTCGGGGGCGCCTTCCCACCATAACCCTATAGAGGGGCTCTTGATAAAGGCAAAAACAATTGCAATGATATGCACCTGTCAAACAGGTGCTGAAAAAATGGTCTTTGGGTGTTAATTGTGCCCATGAAACCTATACTAAAAACATTCTTCTAGATGTGATGCAGACTCTGCCAATGGGATGTGGAAACTGATAGCCCTGGGCAGCGAGGACTAAAAAAAATTGAAATGCCTCACTTAGGCAGACGCCTTCTCCAATGCGCCTCTCTTGACCAACAGAAGACTCAAAACTGACACGACATTGTAACCTACTGGAGTCAGGACAAATGCTCAATAAAATACTCTTTAACGTGTCCTCAAGAGATTTTATCTTCTGCACTCTCTGTGGGGATGCGATGAGTTCTGAGACCTTTCCCTTATAACGGTGGTCAAGGAGGGTTTCCAACCAGTAATCATTCTTCTTCTTTATGGCACGTATTCTTGGGTCCTTTTGCAGGCTTTGAAGCATGAGTATGCCCATGCACCTCAAATTTGCAGAGGCTTGAGAAGCAGACTCCTCGGGGTTATTTAGGATGACAACATATGGAACTTTCTCCTCCCAGCCACGTACTACTCCCAAGGGTCCTTGGTTGGAAAACCATTGCTTAAAGATTGACTCATGTCTTCCTCTTCTTCAAAGCCTATGAAAGTGCCAGAATTCTCCTCCTCATCTACCTCCCCTCTCTCCTCCTGTGTGTTCAGTGACATAGGAATTATGGTGTGTGGATAAAGTGGGCCTTGAGAGGAAAGGAAGTCCTCGTCTTCCTCCTGCTGCTCTACCTCCAGTGCCCTGCCATATTGTCATGCAGAGTCTGCTCCAGCAGGAACACAGCATGGATTGTGTCACTGATGCGTGCACTGTCATGGCTCACCGTCCTTGTAGCCTGCTCAAATGGTAACAATACAGTGCATGCATCCTTGATGATCAGCCATTGGCGTGGGGAAAAAAAGCCGAGGCGGTCTGAGCCTGTCGTTGGGCCTTACTCAGACAGGTACTCGTTGACAGCCCTTTGCTGCATGTATAGCAGCTGCAGCATTGCCAAAGTCGAGTTCCACCTGGTGGGCATGTCACAAATCAGGCGATTTATGGGCAGGTGGAATTCCCGCTGAATTTCAGCCAACTGAGCACTGGCTGTGTATGACCGCCTGAAATGGCTACAGACTCTCATGGCCAGCTTTAGCACATCTTGCAATCCTGGGTACATATTTAGGAAATGCTGCACCACTAAATTGAAGACATGTGCTTTGAACACTTAGGGGGTACCTGATATTCATAGGGCAATTCTGCAGAGGAAGGCATGGAGGTGGCGGAGGAGGAGTGGGTAGAGTTCACAGGTATGGCACCATCACCACTAGGGATGGCCGAACTGTTCGCTCGGCGGTTGTTTATCTGCGAATTTTGCATGTTCGTGATTCACCCGATCGGTGGACTATTGCCGCTGTTCGCCCGGCGGGCATATGTGTTTACAGTGTGAAAGAACTTTGACCCATGATGACACATCCATCATGGGGTACAGGACAGCCAATTGAGACATTTCAGCACATGGACAATTGGACATTCCCCCACCTTATAAATAGACCTGATCTGGCGGTCATTTTACATTCTGTCTTATTTCAGTGTAGGGACAGGACGCTGTGTGGAGCAGGGAGAGACTGTAGTGACACAAATCGCTAGCTATTAGGTCCACAAAAGTCCTTTTAAGGACTGGTATGGTATAGGTGTAGTACATTATATAGGATTGAGTACACTGCTGTGCTGGTGATTGCAGCAGCCTGTCTTTTGTCAGTGTAGGGAGGGACAGGACGCTGTGTACAGCAGGGACAGTCAGTTTAATCACTAGCTATTACTATTAGGTCCACAAAGGTCCTTTTAAGGACTGGTATAAGTGTACAGTATATAGGGTTGTACACGTATAATATACTTTCTTCCAAATATAGAAAGAATATTATACTTGACTGCTGCCCTATTCTGCAGCAGTCCTTTATCAGTGTAGGGACTGAGGTACAGTCTACAAATCACTAGCTACTTGGTCCACAAAGGTCCTTGTAAGGACTGGTATAGGTGTACTATTTGGAGGGTTGTGGTGCACTGCTGCAGATTGCTGCCCTATTCTGAAGCAGTCCTTTATCAGTGTAGGGACTGAGGTACAGTCTGCAAATCACTAGCTACTTGGTCCACAAAGGTCCTTGTAAGGACTGGTATAGGTGTACTATTTGGAGGATTGTGGTGCACTGCTGTAGATTGCTGGCCTATTCTGCAGCAGTCCTTTATCAGTGTAGGGACTGAGGTACAGTCTGCAAATCACTAGCTACTTGGTCCACAAAGGTCCTTGTAAGGACTGGTATAGGTGTACTATTTGGAGGGTTGTGGTGCACTGCTTCAGATTGATGCCCTATTCTGCAGAAGTCCTTTATCAGTGTAGGGACTGAGGTACAGTCTGCAAATCACTAGCTACTTGGTCCACAAAGGTCCTTGTAAGGACTGGTATAGGTGTACAATATATAGGGTTGTGGTGCACTGCTGCAGATTACTGCCCTATTCTATAGCAGTCCTTTATCAGTGTAGGGACTGAGGTACAGTCTGCAAATCACTAGCTACTTGGTCCACAAAGGTCCTTGTAAGGACTGGTATAGGTGTAATATATATAGGGTTATGGTGCACTGCTGCAGATTGCTGGCCTATTCTGCAGAAGTCCTTTATCAGTGTAGGGACTGAGGTACAGTCTGCAAATCACTAGCTACTTGGTCCACAAAGGTCCTTGTAAGGACTGGTATAGGTGTAATATATATAGGGTTATGGTGCACTGCTGCAGATTGCTGGCCTATTCTGCAGCAGTCCTTTATCAGTGTAGGGACTGAGGTACAGTCTGCAAATCACTAGCTACTTGGTCCACAAAGGTACTTGTAAGGACTGGTATAGGTGTAATGTATATAGGGTTATGGGGCACTGCTGTAGATTGCTGGCCTATTCTGCAGAAGTCCTTTATCAGTGTAGGGACTGAGGTACAGTCTGCAAATCACTAGCTACTTGGTCCACAAAGGTCCTTGTAAGGACTGGTATAGGTGTACTATTTGGAGGGTTGTGGTGCACTGCTTCAGATTGATGCCCTATTCTGCAGAAGTCCTTTATCAGTGTAGGGACTGAGGTACAGTCTGCAAATCACTAGCTACTTGGTCCACAAAGGTCCTTGTAAGGACTGGTATAGGTGTACAATATATAGGGTTGTGGTGCACTGCTGCAGATTACTGCCCTATTCTATAGCAGTCCTTTATCAGTGTAGGGACTGAGGTACAGTCTGCAAATCACTAGCTACTTGGTCCACAAAGGTCCTTGTAAGGACTGGTATAGGTGTACTATTTGGTGTGCAGTATATAGGTGTGTAATACACGTATACAATACTTGCACATATAGAAAGCATAGTATAGTGCATTTCCACTGTGCAGCATTGTGATTGCTGAGTGGTTCTGCAGCGATACTACAGAGAGCGACAAACGCAATAAAAAAAGTATTATAACTGGTGTGATAGACCAGTGGCCCCCAAAAACAACAGATTGAAGCGGGTGTTATATACCTTCTTCCACATACATACTGCACTTCTCTAAAGACTTTTGTCACAGGGTCATTTAAAAAATGACAGGCAGAGGAAGAGGCCTGTCATTCCGCAGGGGTGGTAGGGGTAGGGCAGGAGCAACAGACCTGAGCCAAAGTGGCAAATTGCAGAAGGTGCGTGCGATTACGTCAAAGAACGCACCAGACTTGGTTGAGTGGCTCACTCAGCCTTACTCTTCTGCACCCTCCTCATCCTCTCGATCTGCACCCTCTTCTTCACTCTCTGCTGTGTGCACCACCAAAGACACTACCACCAACACCACCACCACCATATACCTTCCGCTTGAGTCACAGAAATTATTTTCTGATCCATATCACAGTGCTGGTGTCAGTGCTCTATATCCCGGTGCTGGTGTCAGTGCTCTATATCACGGTGCTGGTGTCAGTGCACTCTATCACGGTGCTGGTGTCAGTGCTCTATATCACGGTGCTGGTTTCAGTGCACTCTATCACGGTGCTGGTGTCAGTGCTCTATATCATGGTGCTGCTGATGATCATCTCCTGCACCCTCGTCATAGCCTACCCTGACCTTTCCTCTCCTCCATTGCCTTCATGTGCTCCTGAGTCCTGAATTGTCAAAATTTCACATATAAAAAAAGAATGCTTGTAGTTGTCGATCACAGATTCACTTCATACATGTGTTATGTCAGTGGCCATGTGGTGGGACTATATGTGCACAGCTTGTAATTATTTTGTGGCTGGAAATATGACCTGTAGGTTTTTAAAGTTTGCCTGCCATTGAAGTCAATGGGGCCCGCCGCGAACTTCGCATTCGTGAAACGTCCCGTCGGAAGTTCGTCCATCTCCAATCACCACCAGCTGTATGGAAATGTAGCATAGAGCCCTGTCCTGCATTCTTTTGAGTTGCAAACAGTGTGCTGTGAACAAAATATATCATTCCTGCCCATGCTTGCTGGACCATATGTCAACAGTAAGGTGGATTTTATGGTTGACTGCCTTGCCCAATGATGCCAGAACATTCCCTTCCATGTGATGGTAGAGAGATAGAATGGCCTTACCTGAAAAGTAGTAGCGACTGGGAACCTGCCATTGTGGTACAGCACATTGTGTGAATTCATGGAAGGGGGCCAAGTCCACCAGGCTGAAAGGCAGAAGCTGGAAAACCAACAGCTTTGACAAGCTTACATTTAGATGCTGGGCATGGGGTGGCAGGGACTGTATTTTTTTTCTGCTGAAGAAGATGGGGCAGAGAAATTTGCCGGCTACAGTCTATAGCTGGTGGTAAGCTGCTAGGACCTGGGACACCCTGTGCTATACCATCATCCCTGTCAGTGGAGGCTGCTAATGCCGCGTACACACGATCAAACAAGCGGGTGGAAAAGTCCGGCAAACTCAAGTCCGCAGGACAATCCCCCCGTGTGTAGCCTCCGGCATACTTTTTTGACCCGAAAGTATGGCGGACTTAGAATGCCATGTTACACTCCAATCTTCCCGCCGGACTCGCATTTCGGCAGACAATCCGGCCGTGTGTATGCCAGTCCACCGTACTTTTGAAATGAACGGACTTTTCCCGTGGGTCTCCAGGTAGGCGGGGCCCGCGAAGGAGACGTCGCTGGCCCCGCCGCCTGGTATGGACTTAAAGGGGAACCCCAATGCCGAAAAAAATCGGCGTGGGGGTCCCCCCAAGTCCACAACAGACCCTTGTCCGAGCACGCTACCCGGCCGGCCAGGAAAGGGGGGCGAGCGAGCGCCCCCCCCCCCCTCCGGAGCCGTACCAGGCCGCGTGCCCTCAACATGGGGGGTGCCTTGGGGAAGGGGGGGCCGCGTGGCCCCCCCACCCCAAAGCACCTTGTCCCCATTCCTGCCCATGCTTGCTGGACCATATGTCAACAGTAAGGTGGATTTTATGGTTGACTGCCTTGCCCAATGATGCCAGAACATTCCCTTCCATGTGATGGTAGAGAGATAGAATGGCCTTACCTGAAAAGTAGTAGCGACTGGGAACCTGCCATTGTGGTACAGCACATTGTGTGAATTCATGGAAGGGGGCCAAGTCCACCAGGCTGAAAGGCAGAAGCTGGAAAACCAACAGCTTTGACAAGCTTACATTTAGATGCTGGGCATGGGGTGGCAGGGACTGTATTTTTTTTCTGCTGAAGAAGATGGGGCAGAGAAATTTGCCGGCTACAGTCTATAGCTGGTGGTAAGCTGCTAGGACCTGGGACACCCTGTGCTATACCATCATCCCTGTCAGTGGAGGCTGCTAATGCCGCGTACACACGATCAAACAAGCGGGTGGAAAAGTCCGGCAAACTCAAGTCCGCAGGACAATCCCCCCGTGTGTAGCCTCCGGCATACTTTTTTGACCCGAAAGTATGGCGGACTTAGAATGCCATGTTACACTCCAATCTTCCCGCCGGACTCGCATTTCGGCAGACAATCCGGCCGTGTGTATGCCAGTCCACCGTACTTTTGAAATGAACGGACTTTTCCCGTGGGTCTCCAGGTAGGCGGGGCCCGCGAAGGAGACGTCGCTGGCCCCGCCGCCTGGTATGGACTTAAAGGGGAACCCCAATGCCGAAAAAAATCGGCGTGGGGGTCCCCCCAAGTCCACAACAGACCCTTGTCCGAGCACGCTACCCGGCCGGCCAGGAAAGGGGGGCGAGCGAGCGCCCCCCCCCCCCCCTCCGGAGCCGTACCAGGCCGCGTGCCCTCAACATGGGGGGTGCCTTGGGGAAGGGGGGGCCGCGTGGCCCCCCCACCCCAAAGCACCTTGTCCCCATGTTGATGAGGACAAGGGCCTCTTCCCGACAACCCTGGCCGTTGGTTGTCGGGGTATGCGGGCGGGGGGGCTTATCGGAATCCGGGAGCCCCCTTTAATAAGGGGGCCCCCGGATACCGGCCCCCCACCCTATGTGAATGAGTATGGGGTACAATGTACCCCTACCCATTCACCTGTAAAATAAAAGTACAAAAAAAACACAACACACGAGATAAAATACTTTATTGCACAGCTCCGGGGGTCTTTCCGTCTTCGGGGGTCTTCTCGTCGGACTCCTCCCATGTGACATCCACCGAAGACCCCGCCCCTTGTCCCTATATAAGTCGCCGCGTGCCCGATCCCTGTCAATGTGAGCGGAGGACTCGGCGAGGCAACATCTGAAGAAGAATAAGAGAAGAACAGAAGAACGGAAGGCGGCGGCGGCGACAGAAGACCGGGCCACCGCCTGTAAAAGAGCTAGAAGAAGGCGCGATGGCCCGGCAGAAGAACCGAAGAGGGGGACAAGACCCCCGAAGTCGGAAGAAGAGGCCGGCGGCGAGGAAGAAAGCCGGACTCCTCCGCTAGCAAAAGAGCTACAAGAAGATAGCGGAGGAGTCCGGCGAGAAGACCCCCGAAGACGGAAGACCCCCGGAGCTGTGCAATAAAGTATTTTATCTCGTGTGTTGTGTTTTTTTTGTACTTTTATTTTACAGGTGAATGGGTAGGGGTACATTGTACCCCATACTCATTCACATAGGGTGGGGGGCCGGTATGTGGGGGCCCCCTTATTAAAGGGGGCTCCCGGATTCCGATAAGCCCCCCGCCCGCAGACCCGGACAACCAACGGCCAGGGTTGTCGGGAAGAGGCCCTTGTCCTCATCAACATGGGGACAAGGTGCTTTGGGGTGAGGGGGCCCCCCTTTCCTGGCCAGCCGGGTAGCGTGCTCGGACAAGGGTCTGTTGTGGACTTGGGGGGGACCCCCACGCCGATTTTTTCGGCGTTGGGGTTCCCCTTTAAGTCCATACCAGGCGGCGGGGCCAGCGACGCCTACCTGGAGACGCGCTCGAAATGAGCGGACTTTCCCCTGCGTGTGTGGGCGAGTCCGTTCATTTCAAAAGTAGGGCGGATAGTACGGCGGACTTAGTACGCCGTATTAGTCCGCTGAAAAAATGCCGTGTGTGGGCAAGTAGCCCGTTCGGAAAGTCCGACAGACAGTCTGGCGGGAAGTCCGCCAGACTAAGTACGTCGGACAGACGGCTACGTGTGTATGCGGCTTAAGATGTAATGACTCTGTATAGCAGGGGCAGACTGAAGTGAGTAAGGAGGAGGAGGAGGGACAGATTTGTGCCCCTTTTGTGTGGCTTCTAGATGCTATTGGCAATGGGCTGAGTGGTTGGATGTTAAATGCCTTGTTAAGCATGTGGTACCCAAATTGTTTGTTTTTTTGCCACGTTTGATGTGCCTGAGACACAGTTTGAAGATAGTAACAGCTTTGAGGCGTGGGCCAGGAGCTAACAGCTGCAGAATGTGATGGAATAGGGTGGCTGCTCTCTACTCTTTCTTGATGTCGGTCTCCTTGGGGTTGTGCCGCCTCACCTTCAGTTTCCTCCTCTGCTTTATCTGGCACCCAAGTCGCATCAGTGACCTCATCATCATCATCATCTTCATCTCCTACTTCCTCATCATCATCATCATTATCACTGGAAACAACTTGGCAATATGCTGCAGCTGGGGGAACATGAATTGCAGTTTGTCTACTAGTGTTCTTCCCTCTCTGCACACATGTCTCTGCTTGCTTGACAGAGGATGGGGAGGATGTATAAAATGCTACTCACACAATAGAAGATTAAAATTGTGTCTCAGTACATGTGTAAGTCACAGCGTATTTGAATTCACCACCGCCACCGCTATGCGAGAGTGTATACACCTTAGGCCACGCCCTACGCGTTTCGTCATTGGACGTCGTCTGGAGCCCATCTCCTATTGTGTGAGTAGCATTTTATACATTCAATAAAACGTGTTTTAAAACTGGATTACACTATGTTTGCCCTATCTTGCTTTTATTGAGGAAAAATTACTGGAAAATCACTGGATGGTAACCGGACCAGCTCTACATAGCGGCACAGGGGCTCACACTGTGGAGGCGCATTAACCCCTTAAGGGGAGGGAGAGCTGGTGAGTGCGGATTATTGTCTTTAACACGGAAATCGCACCGGTTGCAATCCAGGAATCCACTAAATATTGAAGCACACTGTCACTTTTGTTTCAGAAGGACTTTCTGATTGGAGTATTATTGTTTTTCTGCCGTTGGATTTTTATATCAACCTCAAAATTGCATGCTTCTATTTAGCGATTTTAAAAAGCATAAAGGACTGGATTTACATATTGTGGCACTTTCAGAAGCACGTTGCACTTTTTTCACAGCTGATATTGTTACTATGGCACTTTTTCAAGCACTTAGCACTTTTTAATGTATGTTTTGCACAAATTTATATATGCACTTTTAACATTGCAATAAGTGCATTGTAGTTTTCACAACGTGAGTTAGAGTTTCTACAGTATCCTTATGCATGTTTTATATTGCTAGAGATTTACACATGTGAAATATACATAATTTATTTGTTTTTTCATAATTTTTATAATCTTTGTGAGAGATATTGCCACTTAAGCACCTTAATGCACTAGGTTTCACTTAAGTTACACTTTTAATTTCACACATATCCCTGCAAAGACTAGGTATAACTAACAACAGGTGAGTCTCCTGCAGGTATAATTAATAGCAGGCGAGCGCCGTTACTACCACCTTAGCATTTATTTACACAGAAGTAAATGGCGATAAACTTGCAGTAATGCACAAAACTATATGGCATTAAACTGGTAGTAATGCACAAAATTATATAGCGTTAAACTGGCTGTAACGCACACACAACTACATGGAGTTAAACTGGCAGTAACACACAAAAAACGATATGGCGTTAAACTGGCAGTAACGTACACAGAATTATATGATGTTAAACTGGCAGTAAGGCACATAAAACTATATGGTGTTAAACTGGCAGTAACGCACACAGAAGTAAATGGCGTTATACTGGCAGTAATGCACAAAATTATATGGCATTATACTGACAGTAACGCACACAGAACTATATGGCGTTAAACTGGCAGTAACGCACACAGAACTTTAAGGCGTTAAAGTGGCAGTAACGTACACAGAAATAAATGGCATTAAACTGTCAATAACACACACAGAAGTAAATGGCGTTAAACTGGCAGTAATGCAATCAAATAGACAGTGATCAACCAGCACTACACTGACGTTATATATAAACTGTCCCTACTCTTTACTAATGTATATATGAATGACACATGTTTCGATATACTACAGTCAAACTAACTGAGCTGTCCCTACTCTAGCTGCAAACTATGCAAAGCTGAATGATGGTCTTCCTCACTACACTCACACTATCCCTAGACTGACACTAAACTAATATTCTACAATGACAGTTGAAGCAAAATAGCACAAATATAGCACACTAACTAATAGCACAGAACAGAGCCCTGTTCTATCTCTCGTCACGCCAAAATCACACTGAAAATGGCTGCAATTGAAAGAATACTTTTATACTGTGGGGCGGGAATGAGCCGTGATTGGATAAAGTCATGATAACAGTGTCCAATCATGACTCTGACAGTGTTCTGTGCCCTGATTGGCTGAAGTTTTCACTGCTTCCAATCAGGGCTTGCAATGCACTGTTCAGCGCCACAATGCATTGTGGTTGGTTCGGGGGCCAAACAAACAGTCGAATGACGTGTTTGTTCAGATGTTTGCAGAACGTCCAAACAACGAATGTTCGACCCGAACTTATGCTCGGGCGAACCGTTCGCTCATAGTTAAGAGCATCAAATACATCAATCACATTTTGGGGGTAAGGCCTACCAGTTCCTTTGGGCTTCAGCAGTGGATGTTATTAGAATCACAATGAGCTGCAATAGAATACTTATATTAGGGTTTGATAAAGACTGTAATATCTTACTTTCAAAGTATTTTATTTTCATATAACAAAGTACAGAGAAACTGTATCAACCAACTTGACAAGTAGTATTTGAATAGATACAAAGTGATGGTGACAGTCACGGTAGCTAACATATCAACCTTCTTGACAATTAAAGAATGAAGGGAATTTATAACAAAACAAAACACATGTGAGAAAATAACAGCTCTAAAAGTAATGAGCCTGGTTCCCTTCATCATAAGGGGGGGGGGGGGGAATGACCCAGAAGGTCCGCCTGGGTCAAGATATAAATGCACTTTGTCTTAGCAGGGAGTCTCAAATTCCCAGGTTGGGTCCAACCTGGGTTGGCTATAGGGGGTACCAATCAGTGCCCAGCAGTAACACCTATCAGTACCTCATCACCAGTGCCATCTATCAGTGCCAATCAGTGCTGCCTGTCAGTGCTGCCTATCAGTGCCCTCCAATTATACATATAAGTGCCTCCTCATCAGTGCCTATCAGTACTACCTTATCAGTGCCCATCAGTGCCGCCTCATCATTGCCCATCAGTGCCGTCTCATTGTCCATGTCTCAGTTTCCGTCAGTGAAGAAGAAAACTAAATTTTATGACAGAAACTAAGAAAACTTTTTTTTTTTTAAATGTCGCTTTTTTAGGTGGTTTAGCAAAAAATAAACCCCCCAGAGCTGATCAAATACCACCAAAAGAAAGCTCTATTTGTTGGAAGAAAATTATTAAAAATTTAGTTTGGGTAAAGTGTTGCACAATAATTGTCATTCAAAGTATGACAGCGCTGAAAGCGGAAAACTGTCCTGGGTAGGGATGGCCGAACTGTTCGCCTGGTGGTCGGTTTGCGGCGAATTTTGCGTTTTCGCAATTCGTTGGATCGGCGGACTATTGCCGCTGTTCGCCCAGCGGACATATGTGTTTACAGTGTGAAAGAACCTTGACCCATGATGACACATCCATCATGGGGTACAGGACAGCCAATTGAGACATTTTAGCACATGGACAATTGGACATACCCCCTACCTTATAAATAGACCTGATCTGGCGGCCATTTTACATTCTGTCTTATGTCAGTGTAAGGAAAGGTTGCTCTGTGGAGCAGGGACAGACTGTAGTGACACAAATCGCTAACTATTAGGTCCACAAAAGTCCTTTTAAGGACTGGTATAGGTGTAGTACAGTATATAGGGTTCAGTGCACTTCTGTGCTGGTGATTGCAGCAGCCTGTCTTTTGTCAGTGTAGGGACAGGACGCTGTGTGCAGCAGGGAGAGACTGTAGTGACAAAAATCACTAGCTATTAGGTCCACAAAAGTCCTTTTAAGGACTGGTATAGGTGTAGTACAGTATATAGGGTTCAGTGCACTGCTGTGCTGGTGATTCTGCAGCAGTCTTTTATCAGTGTAGGGACTGAGGGACAGTCGGAAAATCACTAGCCACTAGGTCCACAAATGTCCTTTTAAGGACTGGTATAGGTGTACAATACATAGGGTGCTGGTGCAGGGCTGTGCTGCAGATTACTGCTGGTTTCTGCAGCAGTCTTTTATCAGTGTAGGGACTGATGGACAGTCTGCAAATCACTAGCTACTAGGTCCACAAAGGTCCTTTTAAGGACTGATATAGGTGTACAATATATAGGGTGCTGGTGCAGGGCTGTGCTGCAGATTACTGCTGGTTTCTGCAGCAGTCTTTTATCAGTGTAGGGACTGAGGGACAGTCTGCAAATCACTAGCTACTAGGTCCACAAAGGTCCTTGTAAGGACTGGTAAAGGTGTACAATATATATCGTTGTGGTGCACTGCTGCTGACTGCTGCCCTATTCTGCAGCAGTCTTTTATCAGTGTAGGGACTGAGGGACAGTCTGCAAATCACTAGCTACTAGCTCCACAAAGGTCCTTTTAAGGACTGGTATAGGTGTACTATTTGGTGTGCAGTATATAGGTGTGTAATACTGTACATGTATATAATACTTGCACATATAGAAAGCATAGTATAGTGCATTTCCACTGTGCAGTATTGTGACTGCTGAGCGGTTCTGCAGCGATACTACAAAGAGTGACAAAGCAATAAAAAAAAAGTATTATAACTGGTGTGATAGACCAGTGGCCCCCAAAAACGACAGATTGAAGCGGGTGTTATATACCTTCTTCCACATACATACTGCACTTCTCTAGAGACGTTTGTCACAGGGTCATTTAAAAAATGACAGGCAGAGGAAGAGGCAGGCTCTTCCACAGGGGTGGTAGGGGTAGGGCAGGAGCAACAGGCTTGAGCCAAAGTGGCAAATTGCAGAAGGTGCGTGCGATTACGTCAAAGGACGCACCAGACTTGGTTGAGTGGCTCACTCAGCCTTACTCTTCTGCACCCTCCTCATCCTCTCGATCTGCACCCTCTTCTTCACTCTCTGCTGTGTGCACCCCCAAAGACACTACCACCAACACCACCACCATATACCTTCCGCTTGAGTCACAGGAATTATTTTCCGATCCATATCAAGACATTTCTGATGCGCAGCCACTCTTGGTATTGGATCAGGAAGAGGAGGCAACAACAACCGCTACTCAGCAGTCTGATGACAGTACCCAGATCAGCCCAAGGAGGAGGTTGGTCCCCGCTGTTGCTGCCTACTCCGAGATCTCTAATTATAGCGGTGGGGAAGGTGACGTCAATGATGACGTGTCTATTGATGTCACGTGGGTGCCCACAAGAGAGGAAGAGGAGGGGAGTTCAGAGGGAGATATGGACCAGCAGATAGGGAGGAGAAGCAGGAAGAACATTGCACAGGAGGGACAAAGCAGACTGCTAATGTATCAGGAGCGAGGCATCAACCATGTACGGTCACATTTGGCTCTCCCAGGACGTCGGCACATGGTTCCACAGTGTGGGCTTTTTTTAACGTGTCCGCTGCTGACAATAGTGTTGCCATCTGCAATTTTTACAGTCAACGCATAAGTCGCGGAATGCCCAACACTCACCTAGGGATGACTGCCTTAAGAAGGCACATGAGCTGCCATCACCGAGCCCAGTGGGAGCAATGGAACACACAAAGCCACACTCCAGGCTCTCATCGTCCAGCCTCGTCTTCTACTTTTCCTTCTCCTCTTTCCTAACAATTGTCCTCCACTCCACCTTCCATCACGCCATCCTCACGTTTTTCTGCAAAAAGGCAGGCTTCCATGGGCCAAATGTTTGAGCGTAAAAAAATTATGACGCAGGATAACCCTCTTGCCCAACGGTTGACAGCTGGCTTGTCAGAACTGATAGCCCACCAACTACCGCCATATAAACTGGTGGACTCGGAGGCCTTTTGAAAATTTGTGGCCATTGGAACACCACAATGGAAGGTCCCAGGAAGGAAGTATTTCTCACAGAAGGGCATGCCAGAGCTATATGGCCACATTCAGCGGCAAGTGAATGTAGTGAATGTATCTCTGGCACACAGTGTCGTACCAAGATACATCTGACCACAGACACGTGGTCTAGCAAACACGGACAGGGAAGGTATATCACTTTTGATGCCCACTGGGTGAACCTTCTGATGGCTGTCAAGCATGTAACCTGTGGCACCTGTGTAGATTTGGTTTTACCGCCACAAATTGCATGCAGGCCTGGCTCTTCTTCTTCTCCTCCTACTCCATCCTCCTCCCTCTCCTCCTCAGCTGACTCTTCCTTTTCCGCTGCTAGTGTCTCTTCCGCTGCACCGCCCAAGCTCCCCAGAACCTATTCGACATGCCAGGTGAGACGTTGCCATGCTGTGCTGCGTCTGTTGTGCCTGGAAGTCAAGAGCCACACTGGCCCTGCACTCCTTTCAGCTTTGCGTTCACAGGCAGATCAGTGGCTAACACCGCTCAATTTGACAGTTGGTAAAGTGGTGTGTGACAACAGTGTCAATCTGAAACAGGGCAAAATTACGCACGTGCCATGCATGGCACACGTCTTAAACTTGGTCGCGCAGCGATTCGTATACCCTGGGGTCCAGGACATCTTGCGGCAGGCAAGGAAAATCTTGGCCCATTTCAGAAGATCTTACACGGCCATGGCTCGCCTTGCTGACATTCAGTGGCGACACAATCTGCCGGTCAGACGTCTTATTTGCGATTGACCAATGAGATGGAACTCAATCTTATATGCTTGATAGGCTGCTCCAGCAGAAACGTGCCGTTAACGACTACCTGTACGAACTCTGCGGCAGAATAGATTCTGGGAGCTTGGTTTTTTTCACCGTGCCAGTGGCTGCTCATACGCGACGCATGCAGCCATTTGATGAGATCACCAAACTGGTCAGTCTCAGCCATGGTGCCATCAGTGACATGGTATCTTATGCCTTCTTTATGGAGCGTGCATTGCGTCGTGTCATTGATCAAGCCGTGGGGGAGCAGGAGCAGGAAGATGAGGAAGTCACAATGCTGGATGAATTTCCAGGGGGGTCTACTCTATCTGAGACAAGTCAACAACAGGAGTCTGAAGAGGAGTCAGAGGAGGATGGTGCAGGGGCGGATGAGGAGGAGCAAGAAGAGCATGCTTTAAACCTTTCTGGGATTCCTGTTGTTGTGCGTGGATGGGGAGAGGAGAACAAGGAGGACGACATTATCCTGGATGATGAGCAGGAGCCAGGCCACCACACCGCTTCCAGTATAGTGCAAATGGGAGCCTTCATGCTCCAGTGTTTTAACAGGGACCCCGTATAAAAAGCATAAGGGTCAAGGACCAGTACTGGGTGGCAACGTACTTAGACCCCTGGTACAAACACAAAATGGTGGAAATGTTACCACCGTCACAGAGGGCTGTCAGAATGGAGCACTTCCAGGCCTTGCTTCGAGAAATGCTGCATTCTGCTTTTGCGTGCGCTGGCAGAGGAGGAATTCCCACTCCCAGAGAAAGAGTTGTGGGTACCAATCCAACAGCGCCTGCAAGAAGAGAGCGGTTTGTAGATGTGTGGGTGACTTCTGATATGAGGTCATTCTTTCAGCCGACCCATCGACAGGTCTCATCCGGATCCAGCATCAGGGAACACCTAGACCCACAGGTGTCTGACTACATCGGGTTAATGGCCGATGTGGACGTTCTGAGGAGTGATGAACCCCTGGACTGCTGGGTGGGCAGGCATGACCTCTGGCCAGAGCTTGCCCAATTTGCGATGGAACTGTTGGCTTTCCCCTCGTCCAGTGTCCTGTCCGCAAGGATGTTCAGCACAGCAGGGGAGATCGTGACCGATAAGCACACTCGCCTAGCTCACGACAGTGTTGACTACCTCACATTTATAAAAATGAATGAGGCATGGATCTCGGAGGAATTCAACTCATGTGACCAGTAGACCATGTATATCTCTATTAACGATTTATTTAATCGAGCACACAGACCTTTTTTCTACATTTGGCTCACTTCCTTGTACAAAAAAAGCACACCGTACTATATGACCATACCCTCCTGTTTGAAGAGGTTGAGCGGTGTCATATTTTTGGTGCCCAGCAGCGAGTTGCTGGTATCAGTGCTGGTGTCAGTGCTTTTTATCTCGGTGCTGGTGTCAGTGCTCTCTCTCTCTATCTCGGTGCTGGTGTGGTGTCAGTGCTCTCGATCTCGGTGCTGGTATGGTCTCCGTGCTCTCTATCTCGGTGCTGGTGTCAGTGCTCTATATCATGGTCCTGGTGTGAGTGCTCTCTATCACGGTGCTGGTGTTAGTGCTCTCTATCTCGGTGCTGGTGTCAGTGCTTTATATCACGGTGCTGGTGTCAGTGCTCTATATCTCGGTGCTGGTGTCAGTGCTCTATATCATGGTGCTGGTGTCAGTGCACTCTATCCCGGTGCTGGTGTCAGTGCTCTCTACCTCGGTGCTGGTGTCAGTGCTCTATATCACGGTGCTGGTGTCAGTGCACTCTACTACGGTGCTGGTGTCAGTGCTCTATATATCGTTGCTGGTGTCAGTGCTCTATATCACAGTGCTGGTGTCATTGCTCTATATCACGGTGCTGGTGTCAGTGCACTCTATCACGGTGCTGGTGTCAGTGCTATATATCTCGGTGCTGGTGTCAGTGCACTCTATATCACTGTGCTGGTGTCAGTGCTCTATATCACAGTGCTGGTGTCAGTGCTCTATATCACGGTGCTGGTGTCAGTGCACTCTATCACGGTGCTGGTGTCAGTGCACTCTATCATGGTGCTGGTGTCAGTGCTCTCTATCTCGGTGCTGGTGTCAGTGCTCTATATCACGGTGCTGGTGTCAGTGCTCTAAATCACAGTGCTGGTGTCAGTGCTCTCTATCACGGTGCTGGTGTCAGTGCTCTCTATCACAGTGCTGGTGATCATTTCTGCACCCTCTTCATAGCCTACCCTGACCTTTCCTCTCCTCCATTGCCTTCATGCGCTCCTGAGTCCTTAATTGTCAAAATTTCACAGATAAAAAAAGAATGCTTGTCGTTGTCGATCCCAGATTCACTTCATACATGTGTTTTGTCAGTGGCCATGTGGTGGGACTATGTGTGCATAGCTAGTAAGTATTTTGTGGCTGAAAATATGACCTGTAGGCTTTTAAGGTTCATCTGCTATTGAAGTCAATGGGGCCCGCCGCGAACTTTGCAGTTCGCAAACTTTTGGCCACATCCCGTCGGAAGTTCGTCCATCTCTAGTCCTGGGCAGCAAGGGGCAAAAGTTCCTAGTATTGAAATGGTTAAAGTTTGTCTGTAACAACCTGCCTTCACCTCATCTATGTTTTTCAAGCTACAAGATGGAGGTACCCAGTGGGAGAAAACTGGGCCTCTGGGGACAAGCTGAAACTGAGTTAAGTTCACTGATAATGTACAAACTAGTAGTGTATACATATGTGGAAAAGTTTTGAAATATAAATGTTTTTTTAATATTACATTTGGCTTTCTAACACTGCACAGTTAACATGTTGATTGACGTTGGGTTTAACAAGAGCTAAGGAGGAAAATGTATGCTAGAGATAGGAAACAGGATCATAATTATGTCTGTGTTTTTCCCTGCTCACTTAATAACTATGTTAGCAATGATCTCCAGATGGACCATTCATCAACAAGCAGCATTAGCTTAGCCCCTGTCAGTTTTTGATGGAATGACTCAGTGTGGCAACTAAAACATCAAAACAATCTTTAACACTCTATCTAAACTGAAATGTTGCAGCACTGTACTAGGATTAAATAGTAATTTGATTGTTCTTTTTTTCTCTTTTCTTTTTTTTTTTTTTTTTTTTTTTAGAAGGATGAGAAGTTCAAGCGATGACAGATCTCCTATAAACTTGGTATTTTCGTTTGATATTTGTCTAAGCTGCAGTTTACTTGTTCAAATTCTGACAAGGTCAATTTATATACTTATCCTCCGGAGAAAATGAGAACCAATTCCAATAGTGTAGCAAGGAAAATGTGTAACTTGTCAGGGAGTCACTGAGATCTTTGGATACAAAGTGCTACAAGTCATTATTAAGTGTGATGCATTCCTATTAGATAATGTCAGTGACCCTGCTTTATGTTACTACCGTACTAAGTGCTATGTGCAGACCACTGAGATATGACAGAGACAGCTAAGAATGACTTGTAACCAATTCTCCAACATCAACCGTGTAAACAAGTGCATAAATGCATTGGTTTGTCCATGACTAGGACATTTAATCCTATTTACGCTTTGCACAATTCTCATTAATGATCAACTTATATTGTTCTTATTATTTATTGCATTATTATTTGTGACCATGCAGAAAAAATATAATCATTTCACACTATAAAATATTGTGTGAATTAGGTTAGCAGGCATCTCTCTCTCTCTCTATCTCTCTCTCCCTCTCTCTCTCTCTGTTCCATTAGATTTATCCAGCAGTTAGATAATAAATGTAACTGGACCTTACTGTTAAGGAAATGTACAAAAATATAGGTATCTTATGGTTAAAAAAAAATCTGAACTAATAAATAGAAACAAAAATATTATTTCAAATATTTGTTGTTGATATTGTATAGATACACTTATATTTTCCTCTCCAGCCTTGAGTGCATTTTGATAACTCTTTTAAGTGTTCATCTGCCCTATAGTATTATATTTTTATAATGTGTTTGAAATTGTGTACATCAGGTGTTATTGGTAATAAATAATACCTACTAGAAAGAACATAATGAGGTAAAGGTGAGAGATTTGTAAAGCAATTAGCGTGAACCCAGAAATGACACAGTTCACACCACATCAATTTGCTCAATATGGATATCTATGAACTTCTGGTGCCTTACTCCAAAAAGTTTTTGCCATTTCAAGTTTTGTGTAAGAAGCATACTGTGGTTCTCTTCATGATCTTTCATCCTTATCTATGGCTTCTCAACGTTTAGCTAATCAGGTGGAATATTGTTATCAGAAGTAGGGATGAGCCCGATGTTTGAGTTGAATGTAAGTTTGATTCGAACATCAGCTGTTCCCTGAACAGCAAACATTATGTGGTGTTTGCTGCAAATTTCGAAAGCTGCGGAACACCATTAAAGTTTATGGGACACTAACATGAAAAAACAAAAGTGCTCATTTTAAAGGCTTATATGCAAGTTATTGCCATAAAAAGTGTATGGGGACCTGGGTCCTGCCCCAGGGCACATGTATCAACGCTAGAAAAGTTCTTAAAATGATTGTTTTTCAGGATCAGTGATTTTAATAATGCTTAAAGTGAAGCAATACAAATTTAATATTCCTTTAAATATCATGCTGGGGTGTCCTTAGTATGCCTGTAAAGTAGTGCATTTTTACCGTGTTTAGAACAATACCACAGCAAAATTACATTTCTAAAAGAAAAAAGTAATTTAACCACTTCAATACTGGGCACTTAAACATCTTCCTGCCCAGACCAATTTTGAGCTTTCAGCGATGTCGCACTTTGAATGACAATTGCGCGGTCATGCTACACTGTACCCAAATGAAATTTTTATCATTTTTTCCCCACAAATAGAGCTTTCTTTTGGTGGTATTTGATCACCTCTACGGTTTTAATTTTTTGCTAAACAAATAAAAAAAGACCGAAAATTTTGAAAAAAAAATATGTTTTTTTTGTTTCAGTTTCAAAACTTTGTAAATAAGTACGTTTTCACTGATGGGCACTGATGGGCTTGCACTGAAGGGCACTGATAAGGTGGCACTGATGGGTACTGATGATCTGGCACCAATGAAGTGGCACTGATGAGGTGGCATTGATGGCACTGATATGTGGCCCTGATAGGCGGCACTGATGGGCACTGATAGGTGGCAATGATGGGCAACACGGATGGACACTGATAGGTGGCACAAATTGGCACTGAATTCTGGCATGGATTGGCATGGATAGGTGGCATGAATGGGCATGGATAGGCGGCACAGATGGGCATGGATAGGCGGCACAGATGGACGTGGATGGGCACTGATAGTTGGCATGGATGGGCACTGATAGGTGGCCTGGATGGGCACTGATAAGCGACATTGTATTGCATTGTTTTGTACTGATGGATGCCAATCAGTGCAAAACAATAATGCATGTCAATCAGTGATGTCCATTGTGGGTACTGATTGGCATCCATTTTGGGCACTGATTGGCATCCATTGTGGGCACTGACTGGCATCCCTGGTGGTCTAGGGTGGCATACCTGGTGCTGGGCATCCCTGGTGGTCTGGTGGCGTTCCTGGTGGTCCAGTGTGGGCATCCTTGGGGGGGCTGTGCTGATAATCGATCAGCTCAGACCCCCCTGTCAGAGGAGCAGCCGATTGGCTCTCCTCTACTCGCGTCTGACAGACACGAGTGAGGAAAAGTCGATCACCGGCTCTTCCTATTTACACTGTGATCAGCCGTGATTGGACACGGCTGATCACGTGGTAAAGAGTCTCCGTCGAGATCATAGTTGCAGGTGTCAGACTGACACCCCACAACAACGATTGCCGAGATGCGCGCCCCGGGGGGCGTGCAGCGGCTAAAAATCCTGAGGACATTTAAGTTTAATCAACAATAACACATTGCATACTCAAAAGAATCAGGATAATGCTGAGCTAACTGACCCTGACAGACCCTTGGCGGGTGGCACATCCACAGGGGAGGGACTACACCTATTATTCCTCGGTCCACAACAAATACTCCTTGAATACATCTTTGTGTCTCAGAGACTTAACCATATTGATGGACGCACGCTTCAGAAAAAGAGCTGAAAGCCCTGCTAGACAAGGTGCTGAAACTGGAGGCCCTACATAAAAGAGCGGCTGCTATTAAATTGGGCGACAACCTTTGAACGGCTCACAAAGAGTTGCAGGCTAAATTGGATCTGCAAGCGAAGCAAATACTATTTTTGAGATGAGATTTTTTTCTATGAACATGGTAATAAGAGTGGCACATTTTTGGCCACAGCATTAAGGGACATTCGTTCCATTACTACTATTACCCAGATTAAAAATAGAGAAAACAAGCTGGTACACACCACTGACCAGATAGCCTCAGAATTCCGGAGGTTTTACACCAGACTCTACAACCTTCCACCTACACACAAACCTGCATCATTTGAGGGAACTAGACCCCAGATAATAGAACAATATCAGACAAAACGGTTTACCTTGTCTGTCAACCTCTGATTCAGAGGAAACCAATAAACCCCTTGGCATAACGTACCTTTTACAGGCAATTAAAAACCTGAAACCCAGTAAAAGCCCAGGACCAGACGGCTTCTCAGCCATTTATTATAAAACCTTCTCCTCCCTATTAGCAAAACCCCTGCTCAACACCTTGAAATCGCTGAGAACATCTAAAGAACTCCCATCCTCCTTTATGGCACACATCCCGATGATTCCCAAACCTGGCAAGGACCCCAGTGTCTGCTCCAGTTATAGGCCAATTTCCCTGCTTAATTTGGACATAAAGCTTCTGTCCAAAATCATAGCTATGAGACTATGCAGGCACTTACCAGACATTATTGGGCTGGAACAAGTAGGCTTCATGCCAGGAAGGGAAGCACGTGATAATGTCACTAAAGCCATAAATCTCACACATACGCTTAAAGGACATACGGTAGAGGGCCTTCTCTTGTCCACCGCTGCAGAGAAGGCCTTCGACAGGGTTGCATGGGACTTCATGTTCATGGTGTGCAGGCATATAGGACTACAACTCAACATGCTAGCTTGGATATTGGCTTTATTCCGAGGTCCGACAGCTAGATTGAAGATTAATGGGACACTCCCAGAACCAGTAGAAATACAAAATGGCACCAGGCAGGGCTGCCTCCTGTCCCCGATCTTATTCATACTCACGTTGGAGCCATGCCTGCACACCATGAATGGAAACCCATCGATCCAGGACCATTCACTAGGGACTACACATTATAAATTAGCCACTTACACAGATGATCTTTTATTTGTCCTCACACAACCCCATATATCGATCCCTAACCTTTTAAAAGAATTAAAGCTGTATGGATACATTTCTAATGTCAAGATCAATTACAAGTCAGAGGCACTCAACATCTGTCTGGCCCCAGACCCCTACAAGAGACCAAATCCAACTGCCCCTTTAAATGGGTGGACTCCTCACTCAGATATTTAGGGATATGGCTTACACCCGACCTGACTAGCCTTTACGCCCAAAATTTTCACCCTATCCTACTCAAGATTCAACAGGACATGCGGCTTTGGAACCTCAAACCACTCTCTTAGTTTGGAAAGGCAGCTGCAGTGAAGATGACTATACTACCTAGGATACTGTACTTGTTTTATAATTGACCATCTCACTGCCTAAAAGGTTTTTCTCCCAATTGAACATGATCCTGAGAGAATTCATTTGGGTGGAGAAGAAATCACGCATCAGCATGACGACCCTGGCATCGAAAAAGATAGACTGAGTGTCAGGGAAGACGGGCTTTCCATGTAAGATCCCGGCGTGCACGCATGGGTACTAGCACTTTAAGACACACACCTGTCACTAATACTGAAGTCAGGTGGGCTATTTAAACAGGGCTCCTTCAGAGGTTCATTGCTGTTTGGTCTGCAGCTTCTGTGTTGTTTCCTGTTTCCTGTGTGACCTCTGAATCCTATCCAGCTTGTTGTTACCAGTGACTGCCTGCTGCCTGTTCTGATCCCGGCTTCCCTTGACTCTGATCCTGCCTGCTGATTCTGTCTGCTGATCTTCCGGTACTACTTGGCTTGTGACCTGACCTCCCTTCTGCCTACCGTCTATGCCCGATCTTCCTGATTAATACCGACCCGGCCTGTCTGACTCTGCATCTTGTTCATCCAGCCTGCTTCAGCTCCCAGCCCTGCAAACCAGCACTTGGTCCTGCTCGTGTGAGTTCATCCACCATCTGCCTGCTGATCACCACTACTACAGGAACTGTT
The DNA here is from genome assembly GCF_037356315.1 of Lithobates pipiens. Lineage (NCBI taxonomy): Eukaryota > Metazoa > Chordata > Amphibia > Anura > Ranidae > Lithobates > Lithobates pipiens. The sequence goes on along the minus strand of NW_027507785.1, from coordinate 236,588,031 downwards.
TTACAGGCACTCATACCCCACCGTGCTCCTGTGGCTGCTGTATCAATACCAGTGGTCCGTGAGCCGGAGTTGTACGAGAGGCCTTCCTCTGCACGTCAGGCTCACATCCCAGGTACGTAACACTGAGGTATTAACCTAACAAACTTTAAACACTACTACTAACTATGCAACACACCTGACACAAATTCTGGACTGGAACTGTCATGCCTCTTCCAAAGATTGGGTAAGAATAGAAGGCCTACAAACCAAAATACCCCCTTAGATTTTTACCTTGGATCTCCAAGGAAACACACCCTATGAATTTAAAACTACACCCTACCATTGTACTGACATTGAGGGTTTTCCAAACAGTCACAGTACAGTATAACATAGTCTTCACTCCCGGTCCACTGACACCACTGATCCACAACAAGGACTTCGCACAGGGCCATATAACCATATCATTCCCCCATTAGGACATGACACCTGTGACAGTTTCTCACTGTGTGGAAAGGGGCAGGCTCAAAACCTATGACCACCTGTGGATAGAAATACAAGGAAAGCATTTTACGTATTGGCAGTATAGACAGCTACATGACTATGTTCTCTGCTCAGACAACAGACAACATTTCCTACGCGAGACACCTTTTTTTGATTAACCATGTATCAAGGTAAACCCAGTCAGAAAAGCAACCTCTCTAATGTACAGTTGGTTGCAATCCAACAAAAACAGGTTACCCTGTAAACATAAGCAGGAGTGGGAAGTAGCGTTTAAGAAAAACCTTACGGATGAACAATGGCTTAATGCCTGTATGCTTTCACACAACTGTTCTATCAGTTCCAGTACTCAGGAAACATCATATAAGGTACTAGCGAATTGGTATTTCACCCCGGCCAGGCTGCATGCATGGTACCCAGATACGTCAGATGTATGCTGGTGCTGTGGTTCTGATAAAGGTACCATGCTGCACATACTGTCCACTTCTGCGCAGTTTCTGGGATGGTGTCTGTACTTAGATTTGCTCTATCACAGAAACCAAACTGAAACTCACTCCAGAATGTTGCTTGTTGCACATTTCTAACTACTCGCTGAGTAAATACAAAAAATCTGTGGTGCAAAATGCAAAGATTAGTTCACACTTTTTATTCTTGTTTACAGGGGTTGTCTGCACAATCAGTTACTGTATTAATATGCAAAAGTTATTTAATATAACAAATGTTTGATGTAAAGTGTGACACCCTGGAATGCTGTCTTTATATTTTTTTTATCAAATAACATTTTATTTTTGTTTGTATTTGCGATACAGAATAAAGGGGTACACAATTTCAAAGGTGAAAATCGTAGTATGCATCATTTCTTTCAAACAGTTATTCATGAATATTGATGCTATGTTTAAAGACGGTAGTCATTCTTTATCTAGCATTATTATGTCGTCAGATATGCATCTCTTATTTGTTAAATAAATCGTAACAATTTGCATGTTTTTGTAAGAGTCACAAGAATATTCTATAGGAAGGAAATTATGGGGAAGGAGAAAGAAGGGGGAAAATAAAAAGGAGTCATCACAATAGCTTTTTATTACCTGCTCATGGTGGGTCCTCCCAAACGTGCCACAGCTCCCAGACCTTATTATGAGCCTCCAGTCTGTCCTGCATCCTAGCCATCATTTTCTCCATCAATTTCACATCCTTAAGTCTGGAGAAAAGGGCTTCAGGAGATAGGGGGCTTGGCATTTCCAATTTAGGGCTATGAGACAGCCTGCCGCTGTGAGAACATGGCATGCTAGTTTTTTGTAGGGGGTGGGGAGCCTCAGTGGAAGCAGACCTAGTAGGAAAACATTTGGGGTTGCCGGGACCAGATTTTCTAGGAGGCGGGCAAAAAACTGTTGGAATGTGGTCCAATATAGGATGATTAGCGGGCAACTCAGATAAATATGGGGGAGGGTGCCCTTCGCCCCTGGCATCGCCAACACCTGTCTGTGCTAGTAGAATAAATGGTGTGGAGTACATCTGGGGTCATGTACCAGAATAGTAGGATGTTGTATGTGTTTTCTTTATATAGTGTGCATATTGAACTTTTGCTACTTGGGACTAGGGATGAGCTTCGTGTTCGAGTCGAACGTACGTTCGACTCGAACATTGGTCGTTCAGGCGTTCGCCGAATTCCGAACGTTTGGGCCGTTCGCGGCAAAATTCGTGTGGCCCACAATGCACTGCGATGGCGCAGTGCATTGCTGGCTCATGATTGGCCAAGCATGCACTGTGACCCCGCATGCTTGGCCAATCGCAGCGCCAGCAGCGAGGAGAGCCATGGTTGGCCACAGGCATCCTGCCTGTGGCCAATCATAGCTCAGGCTGTGTAGTGCATGCCCCACACTATATAAGGCCGCCTTTGAGGCGGCCTCATGTAGTGTGTTAGCATCTGAAGCAGTGGGTGTTCTGTGTACCTTCAACACAGTTACACACCAATCGTTTTTGGCTGATTTCCTATCTTGCTCTTGTGTAGTGGTTACTGTCTGTGCCCTGACCGCAGTATACACCACTATATTCACCTCACCTATATAGCTAGTGATCTAGCTTTAATAATAGAGCTTGCAGTCAGTAGTGTTAGGAGATAGTGCGTGCTGTCTGCGTGCTCTGTACCCAGTACATACCACTATATCCACCTACATAGCTGTTCTCTATTTGAGCCCAATTGCCATCTGCAGGAGTTATTGGAAGTTGTGTGTGCTTCCAGCACAGCACAGTACAGTATACATCTGTATATACCCCTTTAACTCTGCTGTTTTCTGGTTATTGTCTGCGTGCCCTGACCGCAGTATACACCGTGATATTCACCTCACCTATATAGCTAGTGGTCCATCTTTAATAATAGAGCTTGCAGTCAGTAGTGCCAGGAGATAGTGCATGCTGTCTGCGTGCTCTGTACCCAGTACATACCGCTATAATCCACCTACATAGCTGTTCTCTATTTGGGCCCAATTGTCATCTGCAGGAGTTATTGGAAGTTGTGTGTGCTTCCAGCACAGCACAGCACAGTATACATCTGTATATACCCCTTTAACTCTGCTGTTTTCTGGTTATTGTCTGCGTGCCCTGACCGCAGTATACACCGTGATATTCACCTCACCTATATAGCTAGTGGTCCATCTTTAATAATAGAGCTTGCAGTCAGTAGTGCCAGGAGATAGTGTGTGCTGTCTGCGTGCTCTGTACCCAGTACATACCACTATATCCACCTACATAGCTGTTCTCTATTTGAGCCCAATTGCCATCTGCAGGAGTTATTGGAAGTTGTGTGTGCTTCCAGCACAGCACAGCACAGTATACATCTGTATATACCCCTTTAACTCTGCTGTTTTCTGGTTATTGTCTGCGTGCCCTGACCGCAGTATACACCGTGATATTCACCTCACCTATATAGCTAGTGGTCCATCTTTAATAATAGAGCTTGCAGTCAGTAGTGCCAGGAGATAGTGCGTGCTGTCTGCGTGCTCTGTACCCAGTACATACCGCTATAATCCACCTACATAGCTGTTCTCTATTTGGGCCCAGTTGTCATCTGCAGGAGTTATTGGAAGTTGTGTGTGCTTCCAGCACAGCACAGTATACATCTGTATATACCCCTTTAACTCTGCTGTTCTATAAAAAAGGCATCTGCAGGAGTTAGTGGGTGTTGTGTGCCTCCAGCACAATATAAACTACCCAACTACTGTTTTACCCAACTCCCTTCAGGCCATTACCATGTCTGGAAGGCCAGCAAGGAGAGGCAGACAGGCGCGAGCCGATAAAAGAGGGCAAGCAGGCTCTGTGTCTAGAGACAACAGTGCTGGTCGTGGACGCGGTGCATTGTCATCAGCACGTGGCCATGGGACATGCTTGTCCTTCTTTTCTGCAGCTGGACATGTTGAACCGCAACATGCCAATGACTTGGTAGAGTGGATGACCAAGCCCTCTTCATCCTCCTCATCCTCTCTCACCCAGTCTCAGGGTAGTAGCAAAGCAGCTGCCAACGCATCGTCTTCCCTCCTCTCAATGTCATCATCAGTGACTCCTTCCCTAGACCCACCACGTCCTCCTGAGGAGTCTCCTGAACTCTTTGAGCACAGTGTTGGGTACATGCTCCAGGAGGATGCCCAGTGTTTGGTGGGCTCTGATGATGACACTCAGCTAGAGGAAGGCAGTAGCGTGAGCGCAGAGAGAGAGGATGCTCAAGAAGCACAGCAATCTGGCAGTCATGTTCCACAAGCTGCAGCATACTGCCAGGTTTGCTACAGCGATGAAGAGGGAGGGGATGATGAGGGCACTGACTCCACGTGGGTGCCTGGAAGGAGGGAGGAGGAGGAGGAGGAGGAGGCACATGTCCATCGAGGCAGGATGCCCTCCGGGGGCCAGCTTAGGGGCAGCACACCGACTGAATCACACCGCAGAGCTCCGCCTGCGCAGAGCGCTTCCTCTGCGCGTTATTCTAAAAGTTCTTTGGTGTGGGCCTTTTTTGAGACGAGTGCATCAGATCGCACCGCTGCTATTTGCAACATATGTCTCAAGCGTATCTCACGTGGCCAAAACATCAGCCGCTTGGGCACCACATGCTTGACCAGACATATGTTGACCTGCCATGCAGCTCGTTGGCAAGCGTACCTCAAAGACCCACACCAAAGAACAAAGCGGACCTCTCCTTGCTCCTCATCAGCTGGCATCTCCAACCCCACTAGACCTTCAGTCCTCTCTGAAACCTGCTCTGAGAGGAATGAAGGTGTAGAATTAGGTGTGTCACAGCCAAGTGCTTCCGGGAACTCTGCTAGCGGTACATCCACATCCGATTATAGCAGGCAAATGTCCCTGCCCCAGCTGCTGGACCGGCGGAAGAAATTTACTCCCAGCCATCCACATGCCCAGCGGTTGAATGCTAGCTTGGCTAAATTGCTAGCACTTCAACTGCTACCTTTTCAGTTGGTAGACTCGGCCCCCTTCCATGAGTTTGTACAATGTGCGGTTCCTCAGTGGAAGGTCCCCAAACGCCACTTTTTCTCACGGAAGGCGATTCCAGCTCTCTACCGGCATGTGGAAGGCAATGTCCTTGCCTCGCTGGACAGGGCGGTCAGCGGTAAGGTGCATATTACCGTTGACTCATGGTCCAGCAGGCATGGACAGGGACGTTACCTGTCTTTCACTGCCCATTGGGTCACTCTTCTGGCTGCTGGGAAGGATGCAGGACAAGGTGCAGTAGTGTTGGAGGTTGTTCCGCCACCACGCCTCCAAAATGCTACTATTGGTTGTGACACACCTCTCTCCTCCACCCCCTCCTCTTCTTCTTCCTCCATGGCCTCTTCCAGTGCTCTGTCCTCAGAACCAGCGGTGCTCCGTAGGCGTTCCAGGGGCTACGCAAGTACGCAGGCAAAACGATGCCATGCCGTGCTTGCGCTGGTTTGTTTGGGGGACAGGAGCCACACTGGGGCGGATGTTTTGTCAGCTCTGCAGGGGCAGGCCGAGAGGTGGTTGACGCCACGCCAGCTTAAGCCAGGAATGGTGGTTTGCGACAATGGCACCAACCTCCTCTCCGCCCTCCGACAGGGACAACTGACCCATGTGCCCTGTGTAGCTCACGTCCTTAACCTGGTGGTGCAGCGGTTCTTGGGCAGGTACCCCTGAAGCAGGCCAGGAAAGTCTGTGTGCATTTCCGCCGATCATTTAATGCCTGTGCTGGGCTGGCTGAGCTCCAAAAGGAGTTGAACCTGCCCAAGAACCGCCTTATATGTGACATGCCCACCAGATGGAACTCAACATTGGCCATGCTGCAGCGGCTGCACACGCAGCAGAGGGCCATTAATGAGTACCTGTGCGACTACGGCACCAAGACAGGGTCAGGGGAGCTTGGTTTTTTCTCACCACGCCAGTGGGGCATGATCAGGGATGCATGCACTGTCCTGTCACCGTTTGAGGAGGCCACAAGGATGGTGAGCAGTGACAGTGCATGCATCAGTGACACTGTACCTCTTGTCCACCTCTTGGGGCATACGCTGCGTGGAATAATGGACAGGGCACTTGAGGCAGAACAGAGGCAGGAAGAGGAGGACTTCCTTGCCTCTCAAGGCCCCCTTTATCCAGACAGTGTTCCTGCTGTGCCACCCATCACACAGGAAGAGGGTGAGGAGGAGGAAGAGGAGGAGGAGGATGATTGTGTCAGCATGGAGGTGGAGGCTGGCACTCAGCATCAGCATCAGCAGCAGCAGTCTTATAGGGATGATTTACAGTCCCAAGAAACACGTGGACTTGTACGTGGCTGGGAGGAGGTAGCTGCGGATCATGTTGTCCTTAGTGACCCAGAGGACTCCGGACCGAATGCCTCAGCTAACCTACGCTGCATGGCCTCCCTGATCCTGCAAAGCCTGCGGAAGGATCCTCGTATTCTTCGGATCAAGGAGAGGGACCATTACTGGCTGGCCACTCTCCTTGATCCACGGTACAAGGGTAAGGTTGCCGACCTTATCTTGCCATCGCAGAGGGAGCAGAGGATGAGACATCTCCGGGAGGCCTTGCAGAAAGCTCTGTGCAACGCGTTCCCAGAGACTGGGAGGTCACAAACTCCTGGTCCTGGACAACGTGTTGCTGAGGCATCAGTCAGAAGGAGCGGTGGAGAAGGTGGCCGTCTGACTGATGCTTTCAGACAATTTTTTAGTCCGCAGCCCCAAGGTATGATTGGTTCCAGCACCCATCGCCAGCGTCTAATTTACATGGTGCAGGAATACCTAGGGGCAAGGTCAGACTTGGACACCTTTCCCACCGAAAATCCTCTGGCTTACTGGGTCTTGAGGATGGATCACTGGCCAGAGCTGGCCAGAGCTGGCCAGAGCTTGCACAGTATGCAATTGAGCTACTGGCCTGTCCTGCATCCAGCGTTCTTTCGGGAACGCACCTTCAGTGCTGCTGGTGGCTTTGTTACCGATCACAGGGTGCGCCTGTCCACCGAATCGGTTGATCGACTGACCTTCATCAAGATGAATCAGTCTTGGATCACCCACAGCTACCAAGCACCTGAAGCTGATGTAACCGAATAATTTTTTTTGAAATACCACATCCCTTCAAGAAGTGTGGTGGCACCAGCACCAGTGCCTAAGGCCCAATTTTTCTGCCCCTGTTTAACAGGGGCGTTTAAGTACAATTTTTGATGCAATGCTTTGCAGCAGGGCTAATTCCTGCAATAAAACTAGAGTATATGGCAGAGGTTGAAGTGTGGTGGCACCAGCACCAGTGCCTAAGGCCCAATTTTTCTGCCCCTGTTTAACAGGGGCGTTTAAGTACAATTTTTGATGCAATGCTTTGCAGCAGGGCTAATTCCTGCAATAAAACTAGAGTATATGGCAGAGGTTGCAGTGTGATGGCACCAGTGCCTAAGGCCCAATTTTTCTGCCCCTGTTTAACAGGGACATGTAATTACAATTCTTGATATAATATTTCACAGGAGGGCCCCTTCCTGTGCCCACCCAGAGTAACGGTGAGGACTTATAGTGTTGTGGCACCAGCACCACAACCACCAAAGGTCAATTTTTCTACCACTGTTCAACAATGGCATGTAATTACAATTCTTGATATAATCGTTCACAGCAGGGCGCTCCAGCGCCCACCAAGAGTCACTTTGAGGGCTTACAATGTTGTGGCAAAACCAACACCTTGTTCCGCCATTTCTGCAGAGCATATAGGGCAGGCCCCTACTTTCAAACATCCAACTTACAAACATCAGACAGCAGCAAGTGAGATGAAAAAAGATGGACGACAAAACAAATTATACAGGGGTGATAACCCTTCCCTATGTTTTCCAAAAAGCTTAAAAATAATTTTTTTGACTGAAGCTACACTTTAAAAATGTACCAGTTGAAAATTACAAACAGATTCAACTTAACACAACAAACCTACACAGTCCCTGTCTTGTTTGCACCGCCTGTATACTGCTGTTCTGAGTATATAGGGCCTGGGGGCCACACGCATTTCCTTTTTTTAATATGGGTATGGGGTTCCCCTTAATATGCGTACAAGACCCAAATAGGCTGGTAATGGGCAGGGAGGGCTACCCATGCCATTTTTCTCAATGATTTTCAACCATATTGCAGGAACCAGATATAACATTAAAACCGCAAGCAGTTTTAAATGGTGTTATTTCCGTTTAATGTCATTTTGTGCAAGGACTGTTCTAAACACGGGAAACACGTGGCACTTCACAGGCATACTACAGACACCCCCCAGGCACCATATTTAAAGGAATATTTCACTTTTTTTTTTTCACTTTAATCGTCATTAAAATCAGTGCTCCCGCCAAAACGGCCGTTTTTAAAACCTTTTTTTGCATTGACCCATGTCCCCTGAGGCAGGAGTCAGGTCCCCAAACCCTTTTTAGGATAGTATCTTGCATATTAGCCGTTAAAATTAGCACTTTCCATTTCGAACGTTCGAGTCCCATAGACTTCAATGGGGTTCTAACGTTCGTTTCGAACGCGGGTCCGTTCGAAAGTTCTGGTGCGAACCGAACCGGGGGGTGTTCGGTTCATCCCTACTTGGGACCATATCACCTGCCACTGTTCTATGGGAATTTCCTCATTGAGGGCTTTCTCCCATCTGAGCATATAAAAATGCTCCCTCTGATCTTCTAGGGGACAAGTATTTAGTATCTTATAGATATCTGATATTAGGCCCTTCTTTGCGGTACCAGCCAGTATTGTGGTTTCAAAAGAGGATGGAAGGGAGAATTGTAAGTTATGGGATATAGTAAGTGCGTAATGTCGGATTTGCAGATACCCATAGAACACCTGTTTTGGTAGATCAAATTTGGTCTGAAGTAAGGGTAACAATTTGCGAGATCTGAGGTCCTCTAGGTTTCCAAAGTGGAAAAGGTTTTGTGATGTCCATGGATGCGACATCTGGTGTGTGAGGCTATCAGGCATTTGGGGTTACAGATAAAGAAGGTCGGGAGCAATTTCTCAGATGACAACCCGTGGAATTGTAATAGTTTGTGCCAGAGCCACCTGAGCAGGGACATAGAGCCCAGCAGACATTCAGGTGCTACCTCTGCATTCGCACTCCAGAGTAGGTTGTTTGGATGTGTCAGAGCCATCCATATTTCTTTGATTTCTGTCCATTTGTTATAGGATCGTTGGGTAAACCAAGAGGCTACTGCTCGCAGCTGGGTTGCCTCTACACAGCAAGAAATAGACCAACAGGGAATACCTCCTCCGCCATGTTTGATGGTTGGCAAGGCACACCTATCTTTGTACCCCTCAGTCAACTGCCATCACTATAGTACACCTCATTCGCCTGACCCACCAGCACTGCCGCCCACACCGGAGCCCACATACATATACCCGGTGATAGATCAATCGACCAGAACATACTACAAGGCCCAGCTTATCCCTATTTCTGCTCAACCAACCCCACTGATGATGGCAGGTTCCCGGGATGATAGGGCCTGCTTTCACCAGAAGCTGTGAACAACTTTGAAATTCTGAAGAAGATTCTTTCGACTGCCCCCGCTTTGGGCCTACCTGACTATGGAAAGACTTTCAAATTGTTTGTCTCAGAGAGACAAGGACATGCCACAGGAGTTCTAACACAAAACCATGGGTGTAGACTCAGATCCATAGGCTTCTACTCTGGCCAATTGGACTCAATGGCGAGGGGGGGGACCCTCCAGCCTCAGAGCTGTTTTTGCGGCCCAAATTCTCCTAGACAAGACTGCAGACCTCATTCTGGGCCATCCCTTAACCCTCCTCGCCCCGCATGACATCACTGCCATACTGAACCAGACCCAGCCCAGACACCTGTCTTCACAGAGGCACATCAGACTTCAGTGTGCCTTGCTTCTCCACGACAACATCCACTCTGCTTCCCATTCTCGAGGGGGGGAACCTTTTTGGAAGCTGATCCTCACCAAACTGCTCATGACTGCTTTGAAGTGATGAAGATGGAGACATCACACCTACCGACAGTCAGTGAAAAAGCCCTTGAAAACCGTGACCTGACAATTTTTGTGGATGGTTCCAGATATGCAGATGAGGCTGGATGGTACCACACAGGATATGCAGTCACTACTGAAGACACAGTTCTCCAGGCCTTAGCGTTACCCCCCTCTATGTCTGCCCAGGAAGCAGAACTGCAAGCTCTAATTATGGCATGCAAATTGGCAGAAGGCAAGCAAGCCAACATTTACACAGACTCGAGGTATGCTCTGGGAGTGGCCTGCGATTTTGGGATCATCTGGAAAATCAGAGGGTTCCTGACGGCTGCAGGAACACCTGGGAAACACAGCACAGCTATCAAGAACTTGATGGATGCCTTACTTCTCCCAGCACAAGTAGCCATACTTAAAGTAAAAGCGCACGGCAAAATGGTTTCCCGAGAAGCGCGAGGCAATCACCTGGCAGATACTGCCGCAAAGCAAGCAGCAGATGGGACGCGAGAAGTGTTCAGCAGAGTGAATGCAGCACCCATCCAAGACGATCCAATAGATTAACTCAAAGAGACACCACAAACGGTTATGACTCTGCAAAACCCTCCTGTGAGCAGAACTTACCTTAAGGAACAACAGGAGGCAGCTGACAAAGAAGAAAAGGATGTGTGGATCAAGAAAGGAGCCACAGAAGTCGAAGGAATCATGGAGTTAAACAAGAGGCCGTGCCTACCGCGGACAATGTTCCCTGCAGTGGTACAATGGGCCCATGGTGCCTCTCATCTGTCGAAAACTCTGATGAATGCCTTAATCAACAAATACTACCTAGCCCCAGGCATCACCCCACTTACCAACAACTTCTGCAGATCATGTGCTATCTGTGCCAAATGCAATCCTGGAAGAACAGAAAAGGTACCCTTGAAACACTTGGCGAAGACCCAATACCCCTTTCAGCAGATACAGATGTCAAGAAGCAGCCGATATGACTACGCTTTAACTGTCATTTGCATGTTTTCGGGATGGCCAGAAGCGTATCCGGTGGCCAACATGACCGCGAAGACTACTGAAAAAAGACTCTTGTCCGAAATAGTATGCAGATATGGTGTCTCAGAGGTTATAGAGAGTGATCAGGGGCCGGCTTTCACTGCCTCAGTAACCAAAGAGATATGGACAGCCTTAGGGGTCACATTAGCCTTTCACACCCCATACCAAGGAAGGCGGAAAGACTAAATGGTGCAATGAAGTCCAGGATGCTGAAAATGTCTCAGGAAACAGGAATGAGTTGGCCAGACAGCCTACCCATTGCCCTGTTCAGTGTCAGGTACACCCCAAGGGGAAATCATGGTTTGTCACCCTATGAGATATTGTTTTGTTCAGCCCCCAGACTGGGTTGTTATTTTACACAACAGTTGCAACTACAATCTGATGTATTAACATTAACCCGTATCCATGTGCAAGTGTTTTTCCTCTATCCCAGACCCTGAATTAGATCCTGAATTAGACACGGGATTGCACAGGTTAAACCCCGGAGATTGGGTATTGGTGAAGAAGTTCGTGAGGAAACACACCACATCAGTAAAAGTGGCCGGAAAGAACTCGTGGATACACGCCTCCCATTGCAATAAAGTCCCCATGCCCGAAGAAGAAGGAGAGGCTGAGGGGACCAAGCCATGATCCTGTTTATCCTTTTTATCCTTTTTATTGTGATTTATGTTCAGGCCCAAGAGGTGGCCATAAAACAAAAAGATGGTATGACTCAATTCTGGTATAACTCATCTAACACACGTGTTGCTACATTCATATCCCCTTATGGTAGGATACTGGGCACAGACTATTCAGTCAGAGACATAGGACTGGATTCGGGAACCTTGTATGTGTGTGTCACCGACACTTACTGGGGTGACAACTGTGATTATTGGGGAGCAGTGGGTTGGAACACTGGAGATACAAAATGGGGATACGACCCCGAAACCGCCAAAAATAGGAAAGACAAGAATGGGAAAACACTTCTAGACAGAATGACAATTAACAAACAACAAGGACGGTATGCTGAAAAGGAGTTTAGACTGACCAGCCCAGGAGACAGCGGGAGCTATGTTTTCGGTATATGGTGGGGAAGTGGGTATTACAGCGATAGGAAACCTTTCCAACTAAAAGACATGTTCAACAATCCAGACTGGACAGGTTCCCAGTTTGCACCTAACTCTAACCCCCTGAGGCCCCTTATGCGATCAATAGGGGACATGGTAGCCATAGCCTACCTTTGAGGATACTATGGCTGCAGAAACCGGGTTCTCAGACCTTAGCCATCCAGAAACTTGAGGACTTGTCCAGAGAGCTAAAACAGAATTTTGGGCTCACCAATCCCTGGGATCAGTATTTCACCTGGATAAAGGGGGGATGGCAGGGATTGTTGACCCAGATAGGAATAGCTATCCTGGTAATGGCGGCTATAATTTGCTGCATTCTCCCCTGCATCAGGAAATGTGTGGAAAAGGCAGTTAATCAAGCTACCCCTACATTGGTGAACCAAGAAACCCCAGACAATGACTACGATGTTTATGTTAGACTTGGCGATGCCTATGATGACAGTTATGTGTTACGCTCCGTTACAGTCACCCTCCCACGAGATGCGACGCTGTAGGGCCATAGGGACAGACAGCACCTGGCTACATTTCACCAGCTGTATCGGGGGGGGAGCTAGTCACTGCCCTTTCCCTATGTACAGCTTAAAAGAGTTGCAGAGGGGAATGATAAGCCGGTGGTTTTAGGTGAACTTTTTAGTATGAGGGACAGTTTAGTGAAATAAGCATTTCAAGGGGGGAACTGTAATGGATGTGATCATGAGTGTTATAAGTGAAATGCCTATTTCTGGTACTCTTATAGCTTATAAGTGCTTATCTTTCATTTTCAGTTATCAACCTTAATCATACACATATAATCACAATTAAGATGTCTGCCAGCTTCTCCCTATATGTGAAAACTGCAAGAGTTAAAAGAAAGAGAGCAACATCAAAGAGAAGAATCGCGCCTGTTCTCGGCCACCGTGACAGTACACCCAAGGAGAAACGGGGGCTGGGAACAAGACTAATTTAGCTACCAAAGCTTGCACTTCCCTATTTTGGACATAGCCCAGCTAAAAAGCTTATACTCCGTCACAATAAGGAATATGTATAATGTGTGGTTTGTACACGCTGTCTTTTATCTAGTTTTTGATTTGATAGTATAATATCCGGCTATAAGCATAATTAGTCGGAGCTCAGGAAATTAAAAAAGCAGAAGTATCTGAATACTGAACTGCGTGTGTGTCAGTGTTTGACTTCAAGTGTGCACACTTATATTAAGGATTAATTTGGCCAGGGGGTCAGAAACAATCCAGAGCTTTCCCAGTTTGGATCCAAAACACTTGAACATGACAATAGGTTTCACAGCCACCAGACCTCAATCCAATAGAGCACCTTTGGGATCTGGTGTAAGTGGAGATTCGCATCATGGATGTGCAGCTGACAAATCTGCAGCAACTGCATGATGCTATCATGTCAATATGGACCAAAATCTTTGAGGAATGTTTCCAACACTGTGTTGAATCTATGCCACAATGAGTTAAGACAGTTCTGAAGGAAAAATGGGGCCCACCCCAAAACTAGCAAGGTGTACCTAATAAAATGGTTGGTGAGTGTATATTACTCTAATCTTTTCTAGGGTATGGCTGGTAATTTTACACTTATTTACAAAACATAAAATATGTATGAAATTGAAGATGATCATAAAATGTTATGGACAAATATTTAAACTGGATGTTTTGCCCAGGATAAGCTATTGTTTCTAATAGATTCATATTACGTTAAGTATTGGTGCTGTTCTTGTATTGTTATGAGAACAGTTTTGCCAATTAGATTTTAATTTTGACTTTATTTCTTTTTTAAATACAATATAATTTTATCAAATAATGATATACAAACATCTTCAAACAAAACACAAATGAGGTTCACAAATATAATCAATAGGTTGTTGAGATTAGAAGGATACGAGTCATACAAAATAAATAGAGAATTTTGGGTTATATTAAAGGAGGTCAGGAATATTAAGCCATATAGTCCTTTCAGGACTACTTTTCTTTTAACATGAAGCCTGGAGGCTGAAGGCTATAATGCTTACATTTGGACTTATCTCTAAGGACAAATGTACTTTAATGTTAAATCAGCTGAATACATTCCAGGCGCATTAAAACAAATGGTGACCAAAGTTGTACAGTTAAATTTATTTAGGTTTCAACAACAGCCTGAATAGAAAAGTCTGCCCCCTGTCATTATTCTGTAGAAAAGGACCCCCTTGCTCTCTGTGGCAGCAGTGTCCCCCCACCTCGAAGCAGATTTTAAGCTGTAGGAAAGGAGGGGTTTAAACCTCTACAGAGAGAGCGCTGCTTTCACTCAGAGCATGCTGACAGGGGACAGACTACTTGAGACTGTGCTATCTTTCTAAAGAAAATAAACTCTAGGACTTTGTACCACTTTTGTTTTCATGCACCTAGAATGTATTTAGCTGATTTAAATGGAAAGTTGAGTTCAACTAGGCCCTATTCACAGGGGCTTTCCGATCAGGTCCATCTGTCAATTTTTCAGGCGGACCTGATCGGAGCCTCCATTCTGTTACCCGAAAGTTATATTTTGAGATTTAATATCTCTCAGATATGATTTGAGTTAATGAGAGTTCTTTGACCATGAGTGAAAGCTTTAACACAATAACAAAAATGTATTGGTAAATAGTAAGAAGGTCTAAACTAATACACAGCAATCTATCTATAGTACAGACATAGGAAGAAAATCATAGGTTAAATGAAGTAATACAGAGTATATTCCTCAAAACATTAAAATACAAAGAAAAACAAACAACAAATACGACAAAACATGTATACAAGTGCTAAGAGGTGTCCTGATATTTACCAGTGGGGTTGTGTTTGGGCCCAGATTAGATGCATCTCTTCTCCTTCTGCCATCTCAGTTTCAAACTTAAACTAATAAAGACCCATTTCTCCTAGACTTGCACAGGGCCACCCTGATTGGTGGAACTATCTTACCCTTCTCCTCCCTCCGGGTGTATCTCATCAAGGATTGCACTCCCCCCCCCCCATTTCCCCCATCCCCTTAATTTAACATAGCTCAGCCCCTCACTAGCTTCTTCCTCTCTTGGGGAGAAAAGGAATAGGAAGATTTGGCTGCTCAATGACCAGGCCATTTTTTGCAATACTGCACTGCGTCGCTTTAACTGACAATTACACGGTCATGCAACGCTGTACCACAAATAGAGCTTTCTTTTGGTGGTATTTAATTACCTCCGGGTTTTTTATTTTTTGAGCTATGAACAAAAGAAGAGCGACAATTTTGAAAATAAAACACAATGGGGTTTATTTACTAAAAGCAATCCACTTTGCACTACAAGTACACTTTGAAGTGCAGTCGCTGTAGATCTGATGGGCACATGCAAAGAAAATAAAAAAATTGCATTTTTGCTTGTACATGACTGGATGATAAAATCAGCAGAGCTTCCCCTCATTTCAGATATTCCCCTCAGATCTAAAGCGACTGCACTTCCAACTTGTAGTGCAAAGTGGATTTGCCTTTAGTAAATCAACCCCAATATCTTTTACTTTTTGCAATAAAAATCCCAGGTTTTTTTTTCAAAAAAGCAAATTTTTTTTCTTGTACATATTTTTGGTAAAAACACAAGAAGAGTATATATAGATTGGTTTGCACAAAAGTTATAGCATCTACAAAATAGGGGATAGATTTATGGGATTTTTTTTTTTTTTTTTTACTAGTAATGGCGGTGATCTGAGACTTTTATCAGGACTGCAATATTTTTTAGCACTCTATTTCACTTGTTTTCATTATCAATCTTTTCACTTTATTTATATTTTCACTTAAATTTTAGCATCTTTTAATCACATTCAGAGGTAAAAACTGTTCACAGTGCTTGTTGTAGCCCTTGGTGGCTAATCACAATTAATTTCATTCACACACACGCATCAATTAATTGATCAATCTATTACTTTATTAACTAATTATCTAGTCACATGGGTTTCAGTAAGAAAAAGTATTTATTCAATCTTTTGTGTGTGATTATCAGCTATGAGTAAGCACTACTGTTAGTGTGAAATGCGTCAGTGCCTTGTCTGCTGTGGCATGTATTTTTGATTTATGTGATTTTTTGAATAAAAAGGCAATTGTCCAGACCTACTTCCTAATTACATATAAAGATTGGTTTTGGCAAAAGTTATAGCATCTACAATATAGGGGATAGATTTATGACATTTTTTTTTTTAAATATTAATGATGGTGATCTGCGATTTTTATCAGGACTGCGATATTTGGACATGTTTGACACCATTTTTGGGACCATTGACAATTATACAGTGTTCAGTGCTATAAAATGTGCTGATTACTGTATAAATGTCACTGGCATGAAAGGGATTAACACTAGGGGGCGATTAAGGGGTTAACTGTTTTCCCTAGGTGTGTTCTAACTGTGGGGGGATGGGACTGACTAGGGGAGGAGAGAGATCGGTGTTCATACTTAGTATGAACACACAATCTCTCTCCTCTCCCCTGAGAGAACTGGGATTTGTGTGTTTACACATACAGATCCCGGTTTTTGCTCCGTCACAAGCAATTGTGGGTGCCTGGGATTCATTGCACCCTCAAGGTACTCGCATCGGCTCCGGGCACACGCTGCGGGTGCGCAGCTCAGGCCTCCTACAGCGTCTTTTGGGGGACATTGTACAGATACGACGGCTCACCCAAGGGAGACATTCTGCCACAGTATAACTTTCTTTTGAACATGGCATTAGTTACACGGGGTCATATCCTGGGAAAATTTTCCATTCCTGGACAGATGGCCATATTCTCTGCATATCAGACGTCTCTTTTGAAGTGGATAAAAGGGTTAGTTAACAAAGGGGTTCACAAGGCCTGATCTACTACGCAACTACCTCAGCCCAGTAAGGTCTCCGATACAGTATTTAATTTAGATGGTGTCCCATCTGAGTCTACGACAGGTAAATGGCAGAGCGTTTTCCATATCACACCCAAATATAACTCTTGCACTTCAAAAAGAACAGGTAAATCAATTAAGTTCTTTATGCTAAAACCTGCCAATTTAGTCCTCATATATGTGTTCAGATAACTATATTAACCCATTAAATAAAAACAATATTTCATACCAAATACTCTTATTCAAAGAATATATATATATATATATATATATATATATATATATATATATATATATATATATATATATATATATATATACTGTATATATATATATATAAATGTAGTGGGCTCCCCACAATATCCCGCTGCCTGGCCACGCTAGCCGAGATTCTTTTGTGAGGGAGAAAGTTTCTGTCTTTTTTCTTTTCACTGACACACACAGAGCTGCTCACTTTGCACTCTCCCCTGTGTCTCTATTGGCAGGAGGAGGAGAGCCAATTACAGAAGCAATTACAGGAGCAAATTAGAAGGACTTTAACAAGCAGCTGCTGCAAATGATTCTGGAATATGTAGTCCCCATCTAAAACAAAACCACAATAGCCAGTCTGCTGTGGGAGCCAATGGACTAGAGACATCTTGCTGATTGGAGGAGATTTCTCAAGACTCCATCTTGCTGATCGGAGGAGATTACTCAGACTACACGAGGCAGAGGAAGAGATTAGACCTATGGGAAAGGTGCTGCCTCCCAGGTCAATCCACGTTGAGATTTCAGGCATCCACAGCCAGTCAGGACATCTAGCCTCAGAGAGGGGGATCCCAGGTGCATATCCAGGCGCACCTGCACGGATGGTGTGAAGTGTTCCAGTGTGAGGTGACCAGTCGGGTCTCTAGAAGAGTCTGCCTGTTCCAGAAAGTTCATTTGAGCCTTTGAGTGAGGATTGGGTGAGAGGGCTGAGAGGGCTTTTGCTCATTTGCAGGAAACAAGGACACTGCACACAGATAGAGTTGTATGGACACTGTATACAGACATCATCACTCCTAGCCACCTTGCTGACACCTGTAGTGCCACAGGACACAAGATCAATCAGAGACACTGTATACAGACACCATTGTCTCTTCCCCTTGCTGAGGAAGATCCTGCATTCTTTACTTGATAATCCAAGCCAGTTGTGTTGTTTATCCCTGCTATTTAACAGTTCAAGTGGACCAACAAGAGTGGCTAGCTGAAGATATAAAGCCTCATCTTTCTTCAAAGGAGTTACTAGTGCTATATGGACCTGCACACACATACTCAGGGCTTTGTATATGCAGTGGGTGTGTAGGACAGTTTGTCTGGGAAGCTAAGCCATTAAATATTGATTTGAATAAAGTGTTTGTAGTTGGGTCTGTGGTGTCAGGAGACAGAAGAGAGGAGTCTGACATAAAGAGGATCAGTCTTTTGCTCTCCTCCAGCCTGGACCAAATTGGAATAGAAGTAACCAATCCAATATAAAGTGTCATATTGTGATTTATTTACCATTTAAGTGTGCCTCTGCACTTGGGGATTTTCTAAGGTTTGGAATCCCCTGAACGCAGCCTGAATATAGTATTGAACTACATTGCTCTTAGTTTCAGTTATTGCTCTCCAGTTGAATACTTGAATATATATATACTGTTACTGTTTGTTACTTTCCCGCAGAAATATTTCAGTAAAGACAATTTCTGTGTTTTATGTGTATTATGTGTGTGTTTCTTATTGGTCCTTGCACTAACACTATTGCCATGTGTGCCGGAGGGGGCTGAGACTGTTATTGGGGTTGAGAGGCAGAGTACAGAACCAAATATACTTAAGCGGCTCCTGCGGGGATATCGCTACACAAATATTCACAGTTGCTAATGGATATTACCCATAAACTCCTCATAATGAAATAATTCACTCCTATGGAGCAGCAGATATCAGCGATGACATGTCTGCTGACACTCGCTGTTATCTGATCCGATCCTGTCTGTGAAATCCAGATGGATGGTGACCCTATTTGCATCTGTTTGGAGAATGGGATTGGATGGAATCGTATGAAAATGGACAGGCGGTCCATTTTCATTCGAGATCCCCATAGAGGAGAGTGGGACTCTGATAGGTCCAGCTCAGCACAGGGAGTAGAGACAGACCTGTCATCTGCTAGCTCAGTAGGGATCAGCAGATCGATCCCCGCTGAGCAAAGTGAAGTCCACCGAGCTGCCTGTGTGACCCTTATTCCCTGTTCACACAAGACGAATTTCTGTCGGAAAAAGTGTGATGGGAGCTTTTGGTCAGATATTCTGACCGTATGTATGCTCCATCCAACTTTTTCTGTCTAAATTTTGGCAAGCAAAAGATTGAGAGCAGGTTCTCTATTTAACCATTGGAAAAAGTTCCTATCGGAAATTCAGTTTGTCTGTATGCAATTCTGACGTGCAAAAGACCATGCATGCTTGTAAACAATTTGACACATGCTTGGAAGGATTGAACTTCATTTTATCGGCTCATCATAGTGTTGTACGTCACTGCTTTCTTGCTGGTCGAAAGTTCAGAGAACTTTTGTGTGACCGTGTGTATGCAAGCCAAGCTTGAGCAGAATTCCACTCGTGTGTACGGGGCATTAGGCTTTAAGACAATGGTCTTTTCATAAAAGCCCTTGGCTTGTCAGAATTAAAGAGGTAAATGAATATAGCAATAATGAGTAATTACTCTCAAGCAATGATAAAATTGATTTGTTCTTGAGTATTAATTAGCCCATGTATAATTAACATATCATCCCATGACCTAATGCAAAGATTACTCGTAATCATGTGCTTGGGTAGTAACTGCATCTGTTTTACTGGTTTCTCCGGTAAGCTTGTTTAGTGAGCAAACATTACTTTTTAAACACGCCTTTTTATTTACACTTTATATATTATACATTCCATTATATTTCAAAAGGTGATAATGCCTGATGCTCTAGTGACGCTGAAATTTCAGCCGCTAGATATTTTGAAAGATGTTCAGTGGCCCTAGCTTAATTAAACATGCATGTGTATTTTCAAATGCAATCTTTTCTGCTTGTTGGTTTTTTGACAAACCTCCAAACAGGTCCAGGTGGAACTAAGCATGTAAACATGCTTGTTAATGCAATCTTAAAACACTCAAATTAGCACCTCCTGACAGTTAATATGTAAGCCATGGGATTGCTGTTATTGGCAATGATGCTTAACCATTCTCTTTCCAATACTAGCTGCTAATTTGAGACAATGGAGATAAGAAAACGTTATTTGGATGGTTTATGTTATTTTTTTTATGAATAAAGCTGGTAATATAGTTATGTTTGGTTTGGTGGTTAAGAGTGTTGAAAAGTAACTGCATTTTTTGTGTCTGTTAAATAAGAACAATGAAGGATAAGCAAGCTGAATGAGGGTTCTACTTAAAATTTACTTTGCGGATAACTTGCCTTGTACATCTCTGACATCCTCTCCTTGCCATAAATATCTTTGGAAACTTACAAATTCTGATTGTGGGCTTTTATTTAGTTACATATCTTTTGCAGGAAAATGTCTTCTATCAAGTTCTAACACACAATATTTAATGTCAGTAAATAAAGCCTTGGAATCTTTATCATTGTCAGGGCTGGGCTCAGCCCTTCCTTCTCTGAGCTGGCCACTCATCTGTAGGCTAATTGCCAGCTTCCATCTCTCTCCACAGTTACTCAGCTGCTGTTCATATCCTGCTCGTCAGTCCTGCCTACTTAAGCCGTCCAGTCCAAAGGATCTCTGCCTTCACCTTGGTCAACATCACAAGAAACATCGCCTGCATTCCTGTTTAAAGACTGGCTTTGCTGACATCCCCTCTGGCTCCAAATCCTGCTTGCTGTTCCACTAATTTGATCCCTGACTTCTGGCTTGGCTGACTATCCGTTCCGGTTACTGAACTCTGGCTATGTTTTGACAACGTTTGTTCTTTTTAGTTTTATTATTAAACAAGTGTGATTTAACTGTACTTCTGTCTCAGTCTGATTTCATGGTTTCTGACAATTTTCTTTCAATTGTGAGTGTCCTGACCTTCTTGATTATTTGAGGAAAATGGATAAATAGAACTGGACCTAAAAAGGTTAACTCATTGGTATTATTGCTATCCTAAAATATTAATGTTGATGTTTTTTATCTGGTTCCTAGGCAAGCAGTTTCTATACCCCCAAAAAAATAATAGAAACGAATGTGCTACACCACTCTTAAGAGGTCCAGATACAACTTTATTTCAATAAAAGTCAGGAGGACAATCCCAAAAAATAACCCAGCTGCAGACAAGGTCTGTGCTTGCAGTCACACTGGAAAAAAAAATTAAAGGTCCAGTAAATTTCTAGTCTATTCACAGTATTGTCAATCAAGCCCTGATGAAGAGGACACTCTTGGACCCCGAAAACACATTGGATACTTGGAATATTCCTCTAACTTTTATTGGAATAAAGCTGTATCTGTACCATTTTTGTTACATTACACTGCGACCAAGGAAACCTCAGAGATCTTTGTGTTTATTGACTCGATATCCCCTACAATGTGCACCAAGGACTTTATAAATCTAACATGAGTGGGGATCAACTATTGTTTTTTTTAATGATAACAATATGATATTATTTATACAGAAATACTCTTTTACTAATGGTATTGGTAAAAAATAACCACTTGCTGTCCCGCCCAACATCATTTGACGTTGCAGACTTTGAGTGGGGATATCTGAATGATGCCAACAGTTACAGACATCATTCAGATATCTTCTTTTACAGCCAGCGATTCCTTTTACCCTTTACCAGCTGCTTTATCATTCTTACAGGTGGTGGGAGGGGACATCACCCCCCCCCCTCCTGCCACCCTCCTGTCGCCCTCTGGTGGTTCTACCGGCTCACTCGTGTGATCAGTGAGCCTGTGGAGGGATCAAATGGAGTCAAATGTTGACATAGAGATTTCCAGTGGGCTAGATGGTCCCCAAAGTCTCTATGATTGTTCGAAGACAAGGCACGATGTTATTTCGTCACTCCCGGCCTCTGCATTTGAAAATTTGAAAATAATGCCCGCCTCGGCTGGGATCATTCTTTTTTTATTTTTATTTCAGGCTTCCCAGCCTAGAGGCGAGATATGGGGACTTATAGACCCAGATCTCTCCGTAAAGAGGACCTGTCATGCCCTATTCTTATTACAACAAATGTAAAATAAACAATAAAATAAAAATATTTGAAGCGCCTCAGTCCCTGCGTGCTCGCTCACAGAAGCGAACGCATACATAGGTTGCGCCCACATATGTAAACGGCATTCAAACCACACATGTGAGGTATCAACATGAACATTAAAGCAAGAGCAATAATTCTAGTATGAGACCTCCTCTGTACCTGTAAATTATTTTAAAGCGTCGCCTATGGGGATTATTATGTACCAAAGTTTGGCACCATTTCACGTGCAATTTTAAAGCGTGACATGTTAGGTATCTATTTACTCAACATAACATCATCTTTCACATTATGCACAAAAATTGAGCTAACTTTTAGCACTTGTCAAGCACTTGTCATATGAAGCTTCAATAAAAGGATTTTTGGAAATGCAGCCATCCCCAATTATTTATTTATGTTACATAGCATGCAAGCTGGTCTAGCACCTTACTAGTGTGTGTAGGGATTAACCAGAGACTCACCCACCTGGAGTGGCTTTTCTTGTTTCATTTATGATTTTTATATGTAGGAGAGAACTGTCAGAATTGGCCCGGTAGGCAAGTAGTTAAGGTGTCTGCCTGGGCAAAAATAAAAACTAACATATGCATTAAATCTCTGCAATATATGCATATTTAACCATGTATATTCCTTTTATGTATTATGCAAGCACAGAACAAAAATCATGTTAAACTGTCTAAAATCCAGTGAGCTATTAACCTCCTATAGTGAGCTGACATTGATGTCTCTGCTGCACTAAAATCCCCAGCAATGTTATCAGCCCTACATTGTCACAAAAATCCTCCCCTCTACTCCTCGACACAACATAAAAGTGGCTTGTAGTTCAGCAGCATTAGATTGTTTTCCCTCTGTTTTATTTATGTGGTGGAATATCTAATTAAATACCATTGAGTGTGGATTCGAGGACGGTACCCAGAGTGGGGGTTTACTATCTTGTGTTCTGTTTACTGCTATGTGACCTGTGTCAGGAGAGGCCATTTTTACCTGTGGTGGATGGAGCACTATCACCGAATGTATTGTTGTGTTCTTCACCGCACTGAATAAGATTTGTACTGTTTCCACATGCACCTACTGGGACTCTCTTATATATACTTTTATATATATATATATATATTTATTTGAGAATGTAATATGGAAGTTTATGAATTGCATTGAACTGTTGTATTTTATATGTCTATTTGAGGTATTATTTGAGTTGACCTGCAGTTCTTTCCAATCTTATGGTTTTTATGTGTCAGCGCTGAATATCCTTATATTTTTCCAAACTTTGGATTAAGAAATCTTGTTTCCTTTTACCATATTGTGAAAATGAAATTATCATTCTATCATATTTACAATGACTGAAGAGACAGTGCAAACAGTTGGTTGATGAAAGAATCAAGGATTAATGTAAAGCATCATGATAATGGCTGTAGAGGGAAATTATGGGAATGATTGGTGAATTTTGATTCCAACAATGTCAAACACTACCCAGAACTACTGTAGAATATAGATGGCATCTAAAAAATGAACTAGTCTGTCTGTGAACATTTTCAGGCCCGTAGCTTATCCCTCTCATGCCTAAGCCTATTTCTGACATTTGTTTCTTACAAGTTATAATCCATATTTTTATCTAGAAAATTACTTAGAACCCCAAATATTATAAATATTTTTTAGCAGAGACCCAGGGAATAAAATGGCGATAATTGCAATATTTTATGTCACCTGGCATTTGGGCAGTGATCTTTCAAATGCAATTTTCGGGGGGAAAAAGGCACTGTCACAAAAAAAAAAAAAGCTTTTTAAACAAAAAATAACAGTTACCAGGTTAGAGTTACAGAGGATTTATTTTGCTAGAATTATTGCTCTCACTCTGATGATTGCGGTGATACCTCACATGTGTGATTTGAACACCATTTACATATGCAGGCGCGACTTACGCATGTTTTTTTCTTTTTTTTATGTTGTCCCATTAAAAAAGAAAATCACATTTATTGCCGTCAGAAGGAATGTAAACATCCCTTGTAACAGTAATAGTTGGTGACAGGTGCTCTAAAAGACCCCAAATCCCTCCTTTACACTTAAAAGTATTCAGATCACCAAAAATGGCAAAAACAGTGCCATTGGCAGTTGAGAAAATTGGAAGTGATGTTTTGATGTCGCTTCTGTGTTATTACATAGGAGACTAGATAAAAAACATTTCTTTCCAGTTTCAGCCTAGCTGGAGGAAGTGCCAGATTGTGGATCGAGTCTCCCAGTGGAACGGTAGGCCTGGGAAGAGTGGCGGAAGGTGGTGGAAGGGGGTGAGTCCCCTCCTGCTCCTTTAGGATAACAGCTGAGCAGCTTTTAGCTGCATCGGTTGTTATCACTAAAAAGCCGACTGACAGCTCTAAAAAATGGTACTGGGTTGATGCCTGCAGCTGCAGGCATCACCCCGGTATAACCCCTTCAACCCGAGGCCTCATATGTGCGTACAGTTGGTGCTAAGGGGTTATTCTTAATCTGCATGTAGATTACTGACATACCATGGCACTATTAGACTTACTAAAATTTACACAAAAACAAAATAGTAACAAATCTCAATACATGTAAATGAGTACATACATCTACCAAACATTATTACACTATTACCACCATCAATACCTTTTAGTGCAGTAGTGCCTGCCCCCAAAATGTTGGATTGTACACTAAAGATTTTATAGTTATAGGACCCAGATGTTTTACTTATTTCTCTCAATGTTTTTAACGTTTATGGATGTTTTTTCAGGTCTGACCACTTTGATTCCTTCCCTGTTACTAGTAATCAAGCCTCATTTCCAGTATATAGAACTAGTATAATTAGACATTTTGGTACAGATATTTGAATGGAACCTCAGGATTTTATCTTTTTAAATGTTGATCCTCTGCTTACTACTGTTAAAACTAAGATTGGCATACAATCTAAACTCCTGATTGGTGTCATGGAACATAATAACCTATTAAAAATTATTGTTCTAACAAAATCCTTTATATGCTTTGGCTTCTTTGGTTGCATTGCAAAAGCGCTCCCTTGCTCTATGCACCTTAAGGAAAGGTACACTTTGCAAGGTCTTTTTCCCGCAGAGTTTTGTGTACATTGTGAAATATCACTTTTCAAGAATACCCAATCACATGCAAAAATAGAAACATAAAAAAAAACATTTTTTAATGTGCATGGTTGGATGATAGGCTTTGGCTGAGCTTCATCTCATTTACTAAGCTCTGGGGCAACTTCCCTTGCAAATTGAACAGCCTGTTTGACTTTATTAAAATAACCCCAGTATCCCAGTTCTGGGCATTAATAGTCACACTCCGTTTTGGCTGACTCAATTTTTGTTTGAGCTTTGTATGATACCACTTCCTGAGCTCTGGAGTAGACATGTTATCACTTGTTTAGCTCAGGTCTTTAGCTCAGCAACTCAAATCCTTTCTGGACCTTAAAGAGGAATTAAATTTGCCCAATTCTATGCAATTTGGGCTGTATTGCCTCACCCATTAACCTCACACAAAAAATAACATGAAATCCCCTACACCAGGATTTAGTATGGATTTTAAGGGTAATCTCCATGAAGAAATCAAGAAAAAAAAGCATGATGTCCTCTCAAAAAATCCATGCTATACCCTTATCTGAGCATACAGCCTGGAGGGCCAAAAAAAGGGGGAGAGGAATATGAACCAACCCCTTCTAAACCATGCAAGGCCACATGCACACAACATAAGGACAAGGGCCTCTTCTCCACAACCCTGTCCTGCTGGTTGTGTATATCTGCAGGCATGGGGCTTATTGTAATCTGGATGCACCCTCTAGGGCAGGGATAGGCAATCTCGGCACTCCAGCTGTGGTGAAACTACAAATCCCATCATGCCTCTGCCTCTAGGAGTCATGCCTGTGATTTTCAGGGTCTTGCAATGTTTCATGGGACTTGTAGTTTCAAAACAGCTGGAGGGCCAAGGTTGCCTACCCCTGCTCTAGGGGAACAAGTAAGCAGTGAATCCTAGCTTGAGTGCCTACCTTAGAACAGGGATGTCCAAACTTTTTCCAAAGAAGATGAAGTGAACATGCGTGAGGGCCGACCATTTTGCCTGACATTATTTGAACCATTAAAATTTGGTCTAAGTGTGTTCGTCCAAGCACTAATACACTTCCCCACAAGAATTCTCTTGCCTTTGTGGCTGTGTGTGGTGAATATTTGAACTCAAGTGTATTATTTGGATACACCGTATTTATTGGTGTATAACACGCACCTTCACTTTAAGAGGGAAGCTTCAGGAAAAAAAAAACTAAAAATTTTAAATAAAGAAATGTGAAGCAAAATAAGGGTCAGTGTCTAACTGCAGACCCACCATTGCTAGGAATGCAGCGCCCACTATTGCCAGGGATGCACCCACCATTGCCAGGAATGTACCCACCATTGCCAGCAATGCACCCACCATTGCCAGGAATGCACCCACCATTGCCAGAAATGCAGCCACCATTGCCAGGAATGCAGCCGCCATTGCCAGGAATTCACTCACCATTGCCAGGAATGCACCCGCCATTGCCAGGAATTCACTCACCATTGCCAGGAATTCACTCACCATTGCTGGGAATGCTGCCACCATTGCCAGCAATGCAGCCACCATTGCCAAGAATGCAGCCACCATTGCCGGGAATTTCACCCACCATTGCCAGGAATGCAGCCACCATTGCCGGGAATTTTACCCACCATTGCCAGGAATTTCACCCACCATTGCCAGGAATGCAGGCACCATTTCCAGGAATGCAGCCACCATTGCTGGGAATTTCACCCACCATTGCCAGGAATTTCACCCACCATTGCCAGGAATGCACCCACCATTGCCAGAAATGCAGCCGCCATTGCCAGGAATGCAGCCGCCATTGCCAGGAATGCAGCCGCCATTGCCAGGAATTCACTCATCATTGCCAGGAATTCACTCACCATTGCCGGGAATGCTGCCACCATTGCCGGGAATGCTGCCACCATTGCCAGGGAAT
Organism: Lithobates pipiens; assembly: GCF_037356315.1. Lineage (NCBI taxonomy): Eukaryota > Metazoa > Chordata > Amphibia > Anura > Ranidae > Lithobates > Lithobates pipiens. The sequence continues at coordinate 236,560,923 of NW_027507785.1, read as the reverse complement.
TCACCCGCCATTGCCGGGAATTCACTCACCATTGCCGGGAATTCACTCACCATTGCCGGGAATGCTGCCACCATTGCCGGTAATGCTGCCACCATTGTCGGGAATGCTGCCAACATTGCCAGGAATGCTGCCACCATTGCCAGGAATGCTGCCACCATTGCCAGGAATGCAACCACCATTGCCAGGAATGCAACCATCATTGCCAGGAATGCAGCCACCATTGCCGGGAATTTCACCCACCATTGCCAGGAATGCAGCCACCATTTCCGGGAATTTCACCCACCATTGCCAGGAATTTCACCCACCATTGCCATGAATTTCACCCACCATTGCCAGGAATGCAGCCACCATTTCTAGGAATTCACTCACCATTGCCAGGAATGCAGCCACCATTGCCAGGAATGCAGCTCCACAATTGCAATTGCCAGGAATGCTGCCACCATTACCATCAGTGCAGCCATGGAGGGCAAAACAAGCGCCAAAGACATCTTACAGGAGAATCTCCTGTTTACACAAAGGCCTCTTTAAGAGAAAGTCCCGCCTCCTTTGATGGACAGCACAGTCGTCCAATGGCAGAGATGGGACTTCCTATTACAGAGGCTGCCGTGTAAACTCGTCCCGCCTCCTCCCTCCGACGCAGCCAGACTATATATCTTTTGTGGCCCCGGCGCTGGGAGATCGCCGGGGGCCACAAAAGATATATATGTTTAAATAAGCAGGCGGGCCGTTCAAAACCGGACCGCGGGCCGCACTTTGGACATACCTGCCTTAGAACAATGGAAAGCAGAGATTACAATTAAAATGTATTCCAATTTAAGCCATTATGATTATTTATTTCTATTTATTTTACCATTGACTAATATTTTATTTATTTAATTAATTAATTTATTTATTATTTACTAGCAGCAATGCCAAGCTGCTGCTAACAAAGCAAGCAGAATATTGGTATGCATTAAAAAGGGAGATCAACTCCAGAGATAAAAACAATAATTCTCCCACTCTACAAGACTCTGATCCAGCCGCACCTAGAGTATGCTGTCCAATTCTGGGCCCCAGTCCTCAGGAAGAATGTACTGGAAATGGAGTGAGTACAAAGAAGGGCAACTAAGCTAATAAAGGGTCTGGAGGATATTAGTTATGAGGAAAGGTTGCAAGCACTGAACTTATTCTCTCTGGAGAAGAGACGCTTGAGAGGGGATATGATTTCAATTTATAAATACCATACTGGTGACTCCACAATAGGGATAAAACCTTTTTGCGGAAGGGAGTTTAACAAGACACGTGACCACTCATTAAAATTAGAAGAAAAGAGGTTTAACCTTAAACTGCGTAGAGAGTTCTTTTCTGCAAGAGCGGCAAGGATGTGGAATTCCCTTCCACAGGTGGTGGTCTCAGAGGGGGGCATCAATAGTTTAAAAAAACATATTAGATAAGCATCTGAATGACTGCAACATACAGGGATATACAATGCAATACTGACATATAATCACACACATAGGTTGGACTTGATGGACATGTAACTATTTAGATCAGTGTTATTTAGGGCAAGTTGTAGAATAAAATGTATACTTTGTTATTTACAGTAAACTTAACACTGTTTAAAATAGAAAAAAACATTTTTTCATATTTTTACATATTTTTTGTCTACATATTACACATGAATTAAAGTGGATGTAAACCCGCAAATTTTTTTTTTTATGTCATAATGTAGAGTATAATCCTATCATTTGAGTCAAGTCTTGCCACAAAGAGTTAATCCAGCTCTGAACAATCCTCTTTTATTCTTCAGTGAGATTAATCTTGACAGAGAAAAACTTTGTCAAATCCTCTCCCTTGCTGTGAGTGACAGGTGCTTTACAAATTTTGTGCACTAGCCTAAGACATGCATTATTTTTTAATTCCCTCCCACTCCTTTCTTCTGCTGCTCTGCAAGGATTGGCTGTTCTACACCTCAGCATGATTTGGCATGCTGAAGTCATGTGGGGACTTTACTGGGTTTTGACTGGATTTTAGTGATCATAGCAGAAGTTCAGTGTAAGAAATACACAGGAGAAAATTCATGTTGATAAGGGGAGTGTCGAGGTGGGCGGGGAGACTACTGACATCACAACTCCACCCACTGAGCCCTGGAAAACAGACCCACCCACAAAATCTGCAGTTTCGGGTCTCATAGCAGACAGAGGGGAGACATTTGACAGATAAGTATACATGCAGGAGGCATGTATATCCTTCTAGATGACCAATATTGCAGTAGTTTAGAAAGGATGAGAGTGGGTTTACATCCAAAGTATTACCAAAAAAATGTTAGTTTGTCCCCAGGAAACCAATGTATGCTTTACTTTGCTATCTTTAGAAACAACAAAGATATCACAGGCACATAGCGGAAAGGTAAAGGTTGCTCTAGTCTATAAGGGGTTTACGTGTACAAAAGCAGACCTGGTAAAGTCAACTAATGAAAGTATCTGAACAACAGTCAGACTGGGAGAGGAAGAACCAGCACAAAAGACCAATCAGGTTTGTTGCAGTGTACATTTGTTAATAGAAAACATGCTGACAGAAGGAGTGAGCAAAGAGATAACTATCTACACTGTCCAATTGCAGGCTGGAGGCTAAGAAGTACGGAAGATGTAAACCCATACAAGACACAACTATTTTTGATTTTTTTTGGACACACATATTCCACATCATATTCTTAGTACAAAGCATCTATATACACTGTAAAGAATAGCCTATAAACAAGAAATGAAAGCTGTACATTTTGTTAATGAAAGCATGCTTGAGTCAAATTGACATGTGTGCCAATATTTTACAAATTATTTAGTTTAATGCTGTCCAGATACAAGGTTCTTACTCCATTTTGGTGCCCTCTTCAGCTTGTGACACTCTAGTCAATCATCTAGTTTATCTAGAGACAAACCGATAACTGATGGTTGGTATGTGGCTCATGCTGTGCCCGATTGAATTAATACCCATATTAGATTTAATATAGATATAGATAGATATAGATGTCTATTACTGCAGTCCCTAATGTTGAAAAATGGGAATTGAGGAAGTATTTGAACGGATTTCTTGGCTTTGGGTCTCAAAGAAAACATATTTGATAAAATATCTAGACTGCCATGTCTGGCTTTCATTCTGCAAATGTCTGTCAATGATACTGATTAATACAAATTTAGTAAGCCGATAATGATTTTTTTCCCCCTAGTTGGCTTTATATGCATATTTCTTCCTGATATGTGACACTAAATATTTATACCAGAGGGTCAATAGAAAAGTCGGGCAACTAGACACTTCAAGAATTAAATCAATATTGGCAGCCCTATATTTTTCTAAGGAAAGCTTCCCTTTAAGGCAATGACCCTAGTCACCTTGCTCTTAATGTATTCCTGAACAATAATGGTAATAACATCAACTGAAACTGTAATGATAATAATAATAATAATAATTATTATTATTATTATTATTATTATTATTATATTAACAACTAATATTTATCTAAGTAGGTGTAAACCTTAGCAGAATTACATTTACCAATTTCTTACATAAACAGTTCCTCTTTTTTTTTTTTTTTAATACTTGTTTTCACATTTTTCATCCTTTGAAGGCTCTCAGAGTGTGCTGATGATATCCTTTCTAAGTCCCTTCTAAAGCCCCTTTCGCACTGGGGTGGTGTCGGTGTTAGCGGTAGTTTTAGCAGCGATTTACTGCTGTTATAGCAGTGCTTTTCGGCCGCTAGTGGGGAGCTTTTAACCCCTGCTAGTGGCTGAAGAAAGGGTTAATAGCACCCGTGTTGCGGCGCTGCCGAAGAGCTTTTCAGGCGGGGCTGGAGCGGTTTATACACTGCTCCCGCACTTCCCCATAGATGCTGCTTCCAGGACTTTTTTTCCCATCCTGCAAGCGCACCACCCCAGTGTGAAAGCACTTGGCTTTTCACACTGGGGTGGCTTGAGAGGCACTTTTCAGGCACTTTACAGTCGCTATTTTTAGCGTTGAAATGCCTGAAAAGTGCCCCAGTGTGAAAGGGGTCTTATATATTTCTAATGCCCCATATACACGATCGGAAATTCTGACAGCAAAAGTCCGATGTGAGCTTTTAGTCGGAAATTCCGACCACGTGTATGCTTCATCAGACTTTTGCTGGCGGAATTCCCGCCAGCAAAATATTGAGAGCAGGTTCTCAATTTTTTGGTCGAAAAAAGGTCAGATCGGTAATTCTGATCATCTGTACCAATTCCGACACAAAAAATTCCTATGCATGCTCAGAAACAATTTGACAAATGCTCCGAAGCATTGAAATTCATTTTCTTGTGTCATCGTAGTGTTGTACCGTGTGTATGCAAGCCAAGCTTGAGCGGAATTCCGTCGGAAAAACCATCCAAGATTTTTCCGACTGAAATTCCGCTCGTGTGTATGGGGCATAAGTGTGGGTTTTGACAATGGTTAAACATTGATGTGTAATGTATGTTAAATGGCCACTTGTAGTCTCCACTTTAAGCCCATGTTACATGAGCAGAATTAGGAGACAGGGATGGAGAATTCTCACCCTATAAAAGGAAGTGCCTCAACAAGGACTATCATTTCAGGATTACCAGATATTATTTTATTGAAATGTACAGATTTTTGAAGATTGAAAATCAATATTCAAATTACATTAACATCATACATTAACATCATACATTGTGTACAATATTTATAGGATTGGGTTTACATTTACTGTAATTAAAACAGTTTAAATTTGTTATTGCTATAGTTTTCTTTGTTTTTAAAGACCAAACATAAATTCTGTTTGTTAAAATATCTTTAGAAATTAAATGTTACTCCAGTCCTAAACTCAAAGTTATTGATTTAGGCTGATTTGGAATGAACTAAAATATTTTCTTACAGGTCAGAGCATCGTGCTGAAGTCATGACATATCACATTAAGCTGCTAAATCAAGCCTAATACACTCTGCTATCTTGAGGTGCACAAACACTTTGAAATCAAACCTTGTAGAAGCTGTCTTACTGATCTTTAATGGATTTTTAAAGATGACAAGGAAGGAAATGGGAAACTAAAGCAAAGAAAGACAAAAATTCCCTTAAGGAGCATTCTGAAGTAAATCAAGAGCAACTGAAAAGTGAACTGTTTGAGCCCAGGGATATCTTGGGTTTTATCAGCCGGACACTTTCTGCATATTGCGTCCCTGGACACCTTTCCTTTGGGTATGCTTTGACACAGCCAGCCACAGAAAATGAACTACATCACCTGAAGAGCTGTTCGAGGGCCAGGGAATTACTCCCATTGCTTCTAAACTCATGCCTTATTACCACTTTTCCCAACCATTTGTATACGCTAACTCTAACTCTTACAGACGGAACAGCTATGGCTGCTTAAGCGAACACTACAAAAAAAAGTATATTTTTATTTAATAGTTGGTAGTTCAGTTTTACAAATATATAGATATATATATAAAGAAAATTAGAATTATTGTATATTCAACAGTAGTAAGGCTGTTATGCTCACATTTGAGCAGGTACTAATATTTGTTTTTATTAAATATTAATTATCAAATAAGCAACTCTACAATAAAACAATTTTATTGTACTTCATTGTGAACAGAGAGGAATTTAAACAAGTTGGAGAAAAAAATTAAGCCATTAAATGTTTTATATTTGTAAACACTAACATTAAAAAAATACAAGAACCATTTTAAACTGCTGAAATTTTGTTGAATGATTATATTAGAGAAAAAATATATTTTGACACTTAAATGTCCCATTATAACTAATGCCACAAGATATATACTGTATGAATCATGTCATTATAAAAATATCCTTGACTTTTATTCTAAGAAGCTTATATTTAGAACAGGATAATTCAATCGATGACTCTGGTAATGTCAGAACTTTGAGATTTTTTTTTTTCTGAATCATAGGGATCACATGCAGATTAGGCCTGTAAGTATGGTGTGCCACTATCTCTTATGCAGGGACCCAAAACAGACATTTATGCCAGATTTAATGGTAAAACGTAAAAAATAGGCATTCGGCTCTAGTTCCAGTTAAATATGACTATTCACTAAGACCTGTAATAATGCTTCTTAATGCACATGAATTAAATTGATAAAAATGCACTGTATAGAAGCCGACTAATTAATGCATTTTTCATGGGTAAATCTATGAAATCTGCAACTTTTTTAAAGTGCAAAGATCCAATGTTTCCAGATAATGAGAGGGAAGCTCTGGAATCATGTAGACAAACCCAAAAAAAGAGAAGTCCAATGCAAAGGAAACATAATGCAGTAAATATATAGTTGTGTGAAAAAGTATTTGCCCCCAAATTTTTATTTTATTTTTATTTAATTTATTAAGGTAAAAAAGCTGTTCAAAAAGTAATTGCCCCCTCCTATGCCCCCTCCTATGCTGATTCTTGAATGAACTGTGATTAACCACAATTTTTTGGAAAGCGGTGTGAAATTTAGCTTGCCATCCCCAGGCCTGATTACTACCAGATTTGTTGAATCAAGAAATCACATAAAAAGAAGCTGTCTGACAAAGTGAAGCACGCTAACAGATCACAAAAAGCCACACATCATGCCAAAAAAAAAAAAAAAAAAAATCAAGAACAGATTAGAAACAAAGTAATGTACATGTATCAGTCTAGGGATAGTTTCAAAGCCATTTCTAAGGCTTTGGAACTCCAGTGAACCATGGGGAGAGTCATTATCCACAAATAGAGATAACTTGGAACAGTGGTGAACCTTCCCAGGAGTGGCCGACCTACAAAAATGACTCTAAGAGCATGACAACGACTCATCCAGGCGATCATAAAAGAACCCAGAACAACATCTAAAGAACTTCAGGCCTCACTTGCCTCAGGTACAATCAGTGTTCATGATTCAACAATAAGAAAGAGACTGGGCAAAAATGGCATCCATGGTAGAGTTTGAAGGCCAAAGCCACTGCTGACCAAAAATAACACAAAGGTTCATCTCACATTTACCAAAAACATCTTGATTATCCCCAAGGATAATCTGATGAGGCAAACATTTTACTTTTTGGAAGGTGTGCGTCCCGTTACATCTGGCATAAAACGAATACAGCATTTCATAACAAGAACACCATACCAACAGTCAGAAATGGTGGTGGTAGCATGATTGTTCTGGAGCTCCTTTGCAGCTTCAGGACCTGGACAACTTACCATAATTGATGGAACCAAGAATTCTGAGCTCTATCAGAAAATCTTAAAGGAGAATGTCTGGCCATCAGTTCGTAACCTCAAGCTCAAGTGCACTGCAGAACAATGATCCAAAACACAACAGCAAGTACACCTCCAAATAGTTCTAACAAAGCAAAATGTTGGTTTTGGAGTGGCCTAGTCAAACCCCGGACTTAAATTAAATTGAGATGCTGTATCATGAGCTTACACAGGCAGTCCCTGCTGGAAAACCCTGCAATGTGGATGAATTAAAACAATTCTGCAAAGAAGAGTGGGCCAAAATTGCTCCACAGCAATGTGAAAGACTCATTGACAGTTATTGCAAATGCTTGATTGCAGTTGTTCCCGCCAAGGGTGAAACAACCAGTTATTAGGTTTAGGGGAAAAAAACTTTCCCTGACAGACTCCATGGCAGCCTACGTGTGGGTTGACCCCGCCTCCACTCCAATGCTATAGGACCCCATTCAAATAAAAGAGCACTTACCACTCCACACGGTGTTCCTTTTTTGTCTTCCTCCATTTGGACCTACGCATGCTGTTTGGTTGGATTTCGGATTTCTCTCTTTGCATACCTATGCCGTGCAAGCTCAGTACCCAGCCATGGGCGGGCGAGTAGCTTTGAGGCTGGATGGTCCCCTGTATGAGGGTGGTTGCCTCGGTATGCTCCGGACGAACATTCAGGAGGAATCACTACAGCTGGCAAGGTCTGAAGAGTTTTTTCTTTCTCCATGGCAGTCATATATTTGTATATGTTTGTGGCTATTCCCTGGCATTTTGTTTATTCCCCCTGTTTGGCGGATGGAGCGATTTGCGTTCCAGATCGCCGCATTGTCTTCCGCATCCTGGACATGCCTGCGCAGTAGCCTCTTTCGATATTGAGGCTTGGTGTGCGCGTGCGCAGTTCGACCGAGCTATAGCGGCCGCACAGGCCCGGTATGGCCATCCCTCCCTGAGGGAGCGGTGATGTCATGGGCGGGGATTTTAAAACCAGACTGCTGCCTCAGTCTCACTGGGTATGTCAGTGCATTGGAAGCAGCAAGCCTGTTCCTCCAGCCCCAGTCTGCAAAGGTGAGCATCGTTACTTTGGATAATTAGATGCAGTGAGTGCATGTTGGAATACTTATATTTAAAAAAAAAAAAATGGAAAAGTTTTTAATTTGGTAATCTTGTTTAGAAAAAAAAAATGTATATATTTAATTAATTCTTTCTAATTATTATTAAGTAAAATATATTTATAAAGAGAAAGACGGATATATTTATATTTATGTACTTAATGCTTTCCCTTGGGACCTCATCTTCTTTTTTGCAGACTATCTTGTTTTTTGACGCTCTTCGTCCAAAAATTATGGACAAATCACCACCTTTAAGTGGCCAGCCCTTACGCACTAGGTATGTGCTGATAAGGAGAGGGGTGGAATTACAGTCGCATTTATTTGCGTTTTCTTTTTGATGCCATTTTTTCCCCCTTTACTGTTTTGTGTATCCTTTCAGGTTGGATCCTCAGGATAAAGACCTTGTCAGGCCACATCGCCATTCGTCTAGATCCAGACGGGAATCACCGCGTGGATCTCACCATCAGAGGAGAAGTTCACATTCCTCCTCCAGACACCGCTCTCACCGCCATGATAGTTGCTCTGATCACAGAGCCTGCTGGGGATGTGGGACTCGAGTCCCGGAGGGCAAATCTCTGTGTGATCAATGCTATGCCCAGGCGGTTGGAGAAAAAGAATCAGAAAGCCAGCGTATGGAATCCCTGGTGAAACGTGTGGTGCAGCAGTCTCTGAGAGACATGGACACCTTTCACACACTGAGTCGATCTACTTCCTTGTCTGGCCCTCAGGCTGATGAGGCCCGTGATGATCCGGGCACTTCCCAGCCCTATGCAGCATCTAATGCGACTTCGGAAGACGAGTTCCTAGGTGAGGAAGATATCGGGGGTTTCGACTTTGCTATGGTCTTCCCTCTGATTAAGGCAGTTAAGGAAGCCCTTAAGTGGGAAGACTCATCTACCCCTCCAGCCAAGCAGAAGAAATTCTTCAAACAGCTGGGGAAGGAACGTCCAAACTTTCCTTTTCTTACTGAACTGAAAGATATTTTTGAGGAAGAGTGGAGTAAAGTGGACAGGAAATCCTCTATGATTAATAAAACTTCCAGGTTGTATCCCTTCAAGATAGAAGACGTAAAGCATCTGGAAAATGCCACCCTGGTGGATGCGGCTTTGATGCGCTTGGCCAAACACGTTACCCTCCCATTGGAGGATTCAGTGTCCTTTAAGGACGGTCTGGAGAGGAAGATTGACCAGGACCTTAAGAAGATTTATGGTCTGGCTGGGATGGCCTGCAAACCTGCCCTGTCGTTAGCGGCTATGTCTAAAGCCATGGAAGCTTGATCCGAAAATGTGGAATCCTTCCTTAAGGGCGTTTCTGAGGATCTGGCTAAGAATTCAGCAGCAGCAGAACTGAAGTTGGCGGCAGTCTTTCTGGGGGAGGGTCCATTGATCGAATCCGTCTGTTGGCACGCGTGATGCTGTCGTCCGTTACGGCTACGCGGGCCTTGTGGTTACGTCCCTGGCTAGCTGACCCGGTTTCTAAGCAGGCATGGTGTAAGATCCCCTTTGAGGGCTCTACGTTATTTGGTAATAAGTTGGATAACGCCATTAAACGTGCTACAGGTGGCAAGTCTGGTTTCCTTCCCCAGGACAGAAGACTATTGGGTCGGAAGAGACTACAGTATAAAAAACGCAGCCCAGAGCGGACAAGGGGTGCACGTTCCTACAAACCAGGTCAGGACTTCAGGAGGAATTGGTACAGAGGTCAGACTTCCTTTCGTAAGCCCAGCAAGAACCAGTCATCAAGTGGTCACGAGCAGGCTGTCTTTCTGAGGTTGCGCCCGCCCAGGCAGGTCGGGTGGGGGCTCGGCTATCCCTCTTTTGGCACGTTTGGGTGGCCTCGATGTCAGATTACTGGGTAGTCAGGACGGTCTCATTGGGCCACAGATGGACCTTCTCCAGCTCCCCTCCTCCCAGATTCGTGCCCACCTTGCTCCCTTGTTCGGAGGAACAAAGTCAAGTACTGTCTTCTTATGTGGATCTGTTGAAGGCTCAAGGAGCAGTAATTCAGGTGCCAAGGGAAGAGTGGTTTCAGGGAGTCTATTCTCCTCTTTTCCTGGTTCAAAAGAAAAGCGGCTCCTGGTGCCCAGTAATAGATCTCACCTATCTAAACAAATACATAGAGTATGGGAAATTCAAGATGGAAACTCTTTCAACCATTCAACAAGCCATACAGATGGGACACTGGCTGATTTCGATCGACTTGAAGGACGCCTATTTCCACGTCCCGGTAGAAAAGGATTTTCAAAAATTCCTAAGATTTCACATAGGTCAAGACCATCTCCAATTTATTTGCCTCTCCTTCGGGTTGACGACCTCTCCCCGAGTTTTTTCAAAGATTCTCCTGGCTGTAGTGGCCTTTATCAGGTTAAAAGGTATTCGACTGTACCATTATCTGGACGACCTGCTGGTTCTGTCCCAAAGCAGAGAACAATTGCTGGAACACCGGGAACAGGTAATCTCTTCTCTGTCTAGTTTCGGGTGGCTTCTAAATCTGGCAAAAAGTCATCTAGAGCCGGTCCAGCGGCTAATATATCTAGGAGCACAATTCAACACTCTGCAGAGTACTATCTCTCTCCCGGACGAAAAAATACCGACAATACGAGAAAGAGTCTCTCGGACCCTATACACTCAGCACCTAAAAGCTTCTCAGTGTCTCAAGATCATAGGTACGATGGTCTCGACAGTCCCGATGGTGAAATGGGCTTTGTGGAGGCTTCGCCCCTTCCAAGCAGGTTTCCTCAAGCAGTGGAAGTCAGGGGACAAAAATCAAACTATTAGTATAACCACAACCATGAGAGAGAGCCTCTTTTGGTGGCTACAGCGCAAGAACCTGCTGAACTGTCATTCCATCATCCCCATCTCCTGGGTCACGGTCACGACCGACACCAGTGGGACAGGTTGGGGAGCTCTCTATGGATCAAATCTTGCGCAGGTCAAGTGGGATTCTCATCTCCCCTTACCGGGGTCGAACGACCTGGAACTTCGGGCAGCCTGGTGTGCTCTCCAGCAATTCTCTCACCTTCTGAAAGGGAAGTCAGTGTTATTACGGATGGACAACACCACGGCAGTGTCCTACGTGAAAAGGCAGGGGGTATTCGGAGCTCTACTCTTCTACAGGAGGTCGAATCCATCCTATCATGGGCACAGAAAAACCTGATGAACATCTCAGCAGTCTTTGTGCCAGGAGTTCAGAACTCTCAGGCGGATTTTCTGTCCCGGTCTCAGCTGGACAACAACGAATGGTCTCTTCATGCTCAAACCTTCAAGTGGATCCTGTCATTAGGGGTCAGTCCAGAAGTGGATCTTTTTGCCTCTCCCTGCAATTTCAAAATAAAGAAATTTTACACGTGAAGTCGTTGCAGTCAGGCCTGCGGGACGGACGCTCTGATGGACCAGTGGAGGTTCAGGAGGGCATATGCTTTCCCTCCACTTCCCGTGATCCTCAGATTCCTTCAGAGGCTCCGAGTGGAAGCAGTAGAGGTTGTGATGATAGCTCCCTATTGGCCCAACAGGCCTTGGTTTCCCCTCCTGGTCCAACTCAGTGTTTGAGATCCCATACCTCTCCCTCTCAGGCCGGGCACCCTTGCCCGGCAGTTCTGAGTAGGGATGAGCCGAACACCCCCCGGTTCGGTTCGCACCAGAACTTTCGAACAGACCCCAAATTCGTACGAACGTTAGAACCCCATTGAAGTCTATGGGACTTGAACGTTCGAAATTAAAAGTGTTAATTTTAACGGCTAATATGCAAGATACTGTCCTAAAAAGGGTTTGGGGACCTGGCTCCTGTCCCAGGGGACATGGGTCACTGCAAAAAAACCTTTTAAAAATGGCCGTTTGACGATTAAAATGAAAAAAAAAGGTGAAATATTCCTTTAAATATGGTGCCTGGGGAGTGTCTGTAGTATGCCTGTGAAGTGCCACGTGTTTCCGGTGTTTAGAACAGTCCCTGCACAAAATGACATTTAACGGAAATAACGTAATTTAAAGCTGCTTGCGGTTTTAATGTTATATCTGGTTCCTGCAATATGGTTGAAAATCATTGAAAAAAATGGCATGGGTAGCCCTCCCTGCCCATTACCAGCCCCTTTGGGTCTTGTACGCATATTAAGGGGAACCCCGTACCCATATTAAAAAAAGGAAATACGTGTGGCCCCCAGGCTCTATATACTCAGAACAGCAGTATACAGGCGGTGCAAACAAGACAGGGACTGTGTAGGTTTGTTGTGTTAAGTTGAATTGGTTTGTAATTTTCAACTGGTACATTTTTAAAGTGTAGCTCCAGTCAAAAAACTATTTTTAAGCTTTTTGGAAAACATAGGGTTATTACCCCTGTATAATTTGTTTTGCCGTCCGTCTTTTTCAGAGCACGCAGACAGCACGCACAATCTCCTAACACTGACTGAGAGCTCTATTTAAAACTAGCAAGATATTTAGCTATATATGTGGATATAGCGGTGTATACTGCGTTCAGAGCACGCAGACAGCATGCACAATCTCCTAACACTGACTGAGAGCTCTATTTAAAACGAGCAAGATATTTAGCTAGATAGGTGGATATAGCGGTGTATACTGCGTTCAGAGCACGCAGACAGCATGCACAATCTCCTAACACTGACTGAGAGCTCTATTTAAAACGAGCAAGATATTTAGCTATATAGGTGGATATTTTTTTAATGGTTATCTGCTACCGAACATACAAATTTTTCATTACAAATCAAATATCAGTTAACATACACTTTGCAATTTAACAGATAATAAACTATACAAACAAAAGGGAAAAAACAACTTACATGTCATCTTCCCCCTCCTCCTCCCCAGAAGAAAAATTTATAAGTAGAGCATCACCCCTACTGCTAGGCCCTTCTGGTGGCCCAGGATCTACCTCAGGTAACGGGGCCCTTTTTTTCTTCTTCTTCCCCTGCTTTTTCCTAATCGTGACCCAAGCCACTTCACCTTCCTCATCCGATACTTCTTTTGGGCGTTTCTGAGCCCCCTTAACCGAGACTTCCATCTCCTCCTCCCCAGACCTGTCATCCCCAGCCGAAGAATCCGATGAGGAGACAGTGACCAGACGTCTGCCCGGCCTACATCTCCGAGGAAGGGGAGTGGGAGCAGTAACCTGGGAAACAGAACCCTGTGCCCCCCCCTTATCCAAAAAGGGAGGCCCAACTACCTCCACCTGACCAATATCTGGACCGGGCACCTGAACTTCAGTGACAGGGGCCTGGGCAACATCTGCATGCCGTACCCCCTTTTCTCTTTGAGGGACCCTACTTGCCTTTTGGGTTCGAGGTGCACCCTGTGGCTCCGCCGTAGGAGCGCTTCCCTGCCTTTCCCCTCCAGAACTCTGCCCAGCAGGAGGAGGTGCACTATCCCCTCCTGGCCCACCACCTGCTGCAGCTTCACCCCTGTAGGCTCTGGGGCATCTGCTAAAGGGATGCCCCATTTGACCGCAAAGGTTGCAGCAGATCAACCCACACGTGTCACCTGAGTGTCCAAACTTATTGCACTTAGTGCAGCGCACAACTGTGCAATCTGCACTCATGTGGGTTGGACACCCACACCTGAAACACCTACGGGGCTGGCCTGGGTAGAACACCAGGATTCTGTCTCGTCCCAGGAAAGCACTTCCTGGGACATGTGCAACCGTGTTGCCAGATCTTCTCAAACGAATCCTGGTGTTCCATGCTCCAGTCCATACCCCACGCTCGTCTAAGCATTTATTTAGAGGACACTGCAACTGGCCGTGTCTCCCCAGCCAAGTTGCTATGTCCTCCGGGGGCAGGCTCTCGTTCCTTACTAACACCGTCAGGTTTTTAATCTCCTCCTGCCTACTCAAAGGAATCAGGCGGAACCCTTTCCAGGGATCAGCCCCTTTAACCAACCCAAAAGCGGTTATAAAACGCTCCATAGTCACAGCGTTGGTGAAACTGACATCAAAGTCAGGGGTGCCAGCTGGGTGGATCACAGCAAATAGCTCAGCCACCCTGAACCCCAACGCCAGGACCATGTCAACCACTTGGCCCCTCGTGGGGCACTGACCTTCACCCTCCCATCTCAGCTGGACCACATTCCTACGCTTGCGCTCCGGACCACCTGTCCCCCTAGACCAAGTACTGGCCCCAGGGGTCTGACCAGCCGGGGGTACCCGAAAGTTACTGGCCCCAAACTGGTGGTACAGGTGGTCCAGAGGCACACTGGACCCAGCCACATTGGCGTAGGAACGCCTTTCACCAAGTGCCGTCAGCAACTTTACCTCCGGTGTCCCCCTTAGTACGGGTCCCGGAGGAGGAGCCTCTGCCACAGACACTGGGGGTACAACATGAGAAGCAGCCCCCCCACTCACGGCATGGGAAGTCACACTCCCCACATCGTTTACCCCAGCCTGAACTTTAGGATAGGTCTCATCCTCAGAGCTATAAAGCAAAGCCTCCCAGGCTTCCTGCCACTCCACCTCCATATGGGCCCCGCAGGAATCCACTGACACTTGGCTCGGCCCTGATTGAGAACCCTCCAAGCCGCGAATGAACGTCATTGCAGGGTTCTCACCATCAAGCTCGCCCATTGGGCAGTCACCCCAGGCCGTAGCTTGTTCTGGCACTATACAATTAGACATTTCAACATTACTGTTACTGTTACTGTTTACACTCTCTTGACCAGAAAGCAGACCGGAAGTCCTTTGAAAACGACCCTCGGGGTCAACTTCCGGACCCGCCACCATCACTTCAGGCCGCGGGCTATTCTCGCCATGAACCAGCTCGCGCACCGGAAGTGCGTCATCACCCCTTCCCATGCTACTATTGGCCTCGCGGTCAGTAGCACCACCCCTCCTCCCGCGGGAAGACGGCGTTCTCTTATTCACGGCCGCCATTCCCGAACTGTCAGATGCCATGCCGCCGGCCGACACTGCACCGCTGCCCACAGCGGCAGCCAAGCTGGCTTGACTCTCATATACCCTAGTCCCCTTACCCTGAGACCGGCTTGCAGCAGTGGCAGCCGACAACGCAACTGACGGCGTGCCCTGCTTGCAACCACCGGCTGGGATCACTGGGGACTGTACAGGTAAGTCCATTTTTCCTTTGCTTACTATCCTAGCAAGCTGCACCACTGGTATCTTCTTAACAACACTCCTGTCTTTAATGTCCTTTTGCTGCCTCCTTCCCACTTCACCGGGGTCTAACCTGCCCTCTGGGGACACAGCCTCATTCATAGGCTGGCAACCCTTAGGCTTACCTGACCCCTCTGCAGGATTTTTGGAGTTAGCAGGGCTAGCAGTCTTTTCACCAGGAATGCTCTTCACATTTTCAGCCTTCACAGCACTCTCTCTCTCCAAAACTGTTTCTTTACACACCGCTGGCTTTCTTTCCACCACAGTCTTTCCCTCTGGTTTGTCACTGGCCACCTTTCTTTCCACCGCACTTTCCTTTTCTTCATGGCTGGCTTCCACAGAGGGACCCGCCATTTCCTCCTCCTGCGTTGTGTTTGGGGCTGGATACAGTCTACGGCGTCTCCCTGCCTGGGTCCCCTCGTCACACGCAATTCTCATCGCTTTGTCCACGTTAGATAGAAAGTCTTTCTCACCAGAAGCACTGTCAACCAGGTTGGATAACAGCTCACCCAATATGTTGCACTGCTTCTTCAATCCGTCTATCACCGTCTTATACTCCTGTCTCTTTACAACGCCTGATCTGTCTCTCCGGTTCCTTAGCTCCGCCAGGACCTTCATTTTCTCGCAGTAGCTGCGGGAAGCCTTTACAATTAAGCTTTTAGCTTTCTTTCTTCTGTCTGCAGATTTCTCCACATCCTCTCCTGGCTGTCTCAGAGACCAATCTGCAAGATCCAGCTGGTTCTCCAGAAACAACCTCTCCTCCTTGACGAGCTCCAGGAGCTTAGGGGCTCCACGTCCTTCATTAGGCTGAGAAACAGGCACCTGGCCTGGGCTGACTGAAGTCATCAGCTCCCTCTCCTCCTCCACCTCTCTGGAAGTCCTCAGAGATCAGAGCACGCAGCCAGCACACACAAGCTCCTACCACTGACTGAGAGCTCTATTTAAAACGAGCAAGATATTTAGCTATATAGGTGGATATAGCGGTGTATATTGTGTTTAGAGCACGCAGACAGCACGCACAATCTCCTAACACTGACTGAGAGCTCTATTTAAAACAAGCAAGATATTTAGTTAGATAGGTGGATATAGCGGTGTATACTGCGTTCAGAGCACGCAGACAGCACGCACAATCTCCTAACACTGACTGACAGCTCTATTATAAAAGATAGATATATCGCTAGATATATAGGTGAATATAGCGATGTATACTGCGGTCAGGGCACGCAGACAACAACCACTACAGAAGAGCAAGAACGAAAAATTGGCCGATAACGATCGGTGTATACTGTGTTGAAGGTACACAGAACACCCATTAACTGCTACAGATGCCAACACACTACACAAGGCCGCCGCGCTGGCGGCCTTATATAGTGTGGGGCGTGTACTACACAGCCTGAGCTATGATTGGCCACAGGCATCCTGCCTGTGGCCAATCATGGCTCTCCTCGCTGCCAGCACTGTGATTGGCCAAGCATGCGGGGTCACAGTGCATGCTTGGCCAATCATGAGCCAGCAATGCACTGCGCCATCGCAGTGCATTGTGGGCCGTGAGCGCCACACGAATTTGGTGCGAACGGCCCATAACGTTCGGAATTCGCCGAACGGGCGAACAGCCGATGTTCAAGTCGAACGTGTGTTCGACTCGAACACGAAGCTCATCCCTAGTTCTGAGACTGATGGTCTGGTTCTTGAGAGGAAGAGGCTAGAATCCATTGGATGTGCATCAAGTGTAATTTCCACTCTGATGAGTGCAAGGAGATCAAGTACAAACAAAGTATATGGCAGAATCTGGGACAAATTTGTTAAGTTCTGCTCTTCTTCGAATAGACCTTTTGAACATCCAGGAGTACAGGACATTCTTAGCTTCTTGCAGTCTGGCCTCGATCTTCCTTTATCGGTAAGCTCCCTCAGGGTGCAGGTGTTGGCTCTATCAGCTTTCTCAGGTACATCTTGGGCAGAGCATCCACTGATTCATCAGTTCTTCTGGGGAGCTTCAAGACTCAAACCCCAAAGAAAGCCTAGATTTCCCAAGTGGGATCTTCCTCTGGTCCTGGACTCAATCTCCGGTCTAAGTACGATGGGGCCATCCCCGCTCTCTATTAAGGATTTCTCAGCAAAAGTTGTTTTCTTAGTTGCAGTCACTTCAGCCAAAAGGGTTTCGGAAATCGGATTCTTGGGCTTCAAAGAGCCTTTTTTGACGTTCTTTCTGGACCGAGTAGTCCTTATTCCCATGTTGGGATCTAATCCAAAGGTTACTTCGGTGTTTCACCAGAACCAGGAATTTTTTTTGCCTACTTTTAGGACTTCAGATTCTAATGATATTCATCGTCTGGATGTTGGAGAAGCCTTGAAAGAATATCTTCTTATCACTTCCCCCTTCAGATTGTCAAATACTTACCGTAATTTTCCTTTCCTGATGGACTCCATGGCAGACGGAGTTCCCACCCATAAGTCTTATGAGGAGGCTAGTTACGGAACACTGTGTGGAGTGGTGAGTGCTCTTTTATTTGAATGGGGTCCTATAGCATTGGAGTGGAGGCGGGGTCAACCCACACATAGGCTGCCATGGAGTCCATCAGGAAAGGAAAATTACGGTAAGTATTTGACAATAAATTTTCCTTTTTTTCACATAAAACAAGGCAGGTTTGGACAGCTTTTTTGCCTTAGTAAATTAAACCATCCTTTGAAAACTGCATTTTGTATTTGCTCAGGGTATCTTTGTGTAATAATACAATTTGTTTGATGATCTGGATCCTTAAGGTGTGGCAAATATGCAAAAAAAAAGAAAAAATCAGAAAGGGGCAAATACTTTTTCACACAACTGTATATAATCAGGGCTTTTTTCAGTGGGAACACGAGGGAACACAGTTCCAGCACCTTCAGCACTGAATGTATGTAATAGCAAGGGGTACTGGGATGTGCTGGAGGATCTATTGATGCTAATTCCTAGGGGATCTATTATTCCTGGAGGAGTCTATTTTTTGCATGGCGGAGGTCTATTATTGTTGCTGGTGTGGGATCTTTTGTTGCTGGGGGGCTTATGTTGTTGAATGGGTCAGCTGTTGCTGGAAGGGATCTACTGTTGAGGGAGAGGTCTATTGTTGCTGGCTGTTGGGGGATCTTTTGTTACGGGAGGGCATCTATTTTTGTGTGGCAGTCTATTGTTGCTGAGGAGATCTATTGGTACCGGGTGGGAGAACTATTGTTGTTGGTTGGGCTTATGTTGCTGGAAAGCATCTACTGTTGAGGGAGTGGTATATTGTTGTTGGCTGCTGTAGAATCTATTAATGCTGGGCTGATGCTGGGAAATCTGTTGTTGCTACTGGGGTCTATTATTGTTGGGGCCCATTGTTTCTGGGGGGGGGGGTCTTTTGTTGCTGGGAGAATCTATTGTTGCTGGAAAGGGTCTATTGCTGCTGGCTGCATGGGGGTCAATTTTACTGCTTTTCTTATTATAAACAAATTCCATACAAATTACTTATCACCACAAAATGATACTTGGTTCTGTATTCTCGAAAACAGGTTGGTACTGGAAGGTGGGTAGGGGGTGGAACCAAGAGCTGTTGCTCAGAGGTAGGTATGGGGACAAGAAATGACTCAGAAGGGGTGAATTCCTGCACAAATTCTCTGAGAAAAAACTATTTATTCATTTTAAAATATGTGTATGAATGCAGTCACAAACATGATGAAGGAGAGAGCATGTAGTGTGGTGTACTGGCAGCTGATGTGAGCTGCACACACACTCTAGGATAGCTCCACTGACTCTGCATCTAAGGAGAAAAAGCCATTGCTGTCAGCGCATACACACCTCCTAGATGACATTACATACCGGGAGTGCCAAGATGCAAAGATGGCATTTGGGAGAGACACTTTTCTGTGAAGACTGATGAAAGGGGAATTCCTCCAGAAATGTGCCTCTCTCCCTACTGGCATCTCAGCATCTCTGCACTCCCGGTATGTGATGTCATCCAAGAAGTGTACAGGCATTAACAGTGGCAGCTTTTCCTCCTTGGGCGCGGAGTCAGGGGAGCTATACCAGAGCTGCAGTGTGCATTTCCATCCAGCCCAGCTGGGATTTCCCAGCACTCCTGAGCCTCGGAGCAGATCTGTGCTCATCCAGCTGCCAGTACACCACTCTGCATGTTCTCTCCTTCATCATGTTTGTGAGAGCATTCATGCATATATCTTAAATGAATAAATAGTTATATATACTCACGGTACTATGTTTTTTTCGCACTTGATTTATCTGTCTTTTTGTATGCCAGGTTTAATGACTTCTTAAAACTTCTAAGGCAACAGTACTTGTATTAATGGCAGACTGGGCTTGTTTTTAAACACACCTCAGAAAGAAAACTATTCTATAGGGATGAGCTAACTGAAGTCCATGTTCATATTTGTCACACTCTGTTCTTATCTGTGGAGATATTCTCCTTTCTTTTTATGCCAGTGAGCAGCTTTGCATGTGAAAGTGCTAGCCATTTTGAAAAAAAAAGTGTTAATTAGTGATAAAGAATTTTCATCAAATCCGGTCTGTCGGGCAGATATTAGGAAGGATACTAATTAAGAAATTTAGTAACAAAATTATATGTACATCTGTTACAAATCAAGCAAGTTAATCAGTGTGAAATGTTCCCGAGCATGATTTGTGGCAGGTCCGCCAAATATTATTGAAGCTCAGGTGTGGAACCCGAACCACACTGAGGGGAATGATAGATATTAAAAACAGCAATGCCCATTTTCCAGGCTACATGGCAAGGGAATGTCAAACAAATGGCATAGATGACAAGACATGTGTTTAAAATATTCCATTTGGTGGGAGCAACAATTTTAATAAAGCTTAAAGAATAGCAATAACATGCAAAATACCTTTAAATAACAGGCCTGGGGTAGCCCTTACCTGCCTTTGAAGAAAAAATGCTGTTTATATTGCCCCTAAATGAAATATCAGGCCCAGATGTCGGTGGGACCCCATACATGTCGGGTTTGCTGAACATATTACCCCTATTCATTCACCCAAAATTTTAAATAGTAATGAAACAGACAGACTTTTTGCAAGTCCTTTATTAAAAAACAAAAACAAAACAAAAAAGTCCATCCATTGTCTTTCACAATGCACAAGCAATCAAAGTCCAGTCCAAACCTGGGTTCAGACTAAACCAGTAGTTCATCCCTATTAAATTTTCACATTTATTTCAAAAACTTAAAAACATCTTAGCATGGATTCTGTAGTGACTCTACACTCACTGCAGATGGACCCAGATGGGTGTTAAGGTGAAGCAGTATAATCATTCCTAGAGTAAAAAAATTTATAAGTAGGATGATAATATAGATCCAGAGGTTGAGGAAGACAGACTAATAGAGCTTTCCCATTCTGAACAGGATGCTCATGAATGGAAAACAGAAGTGGCGGCACTCCAACGTACAAAACTTCTTTATTGATGAATCATGTAGCTAAAAATCACTAAAAACCTGCACCGCCCCAGAACAGTCAGTAAATGCGTTTCGCGCGCCAGTCCTTTTTTATTATGCAGTAATAAATAAGCACTGACATGTGAAATGCGTTTGCTGACTGTCCTGGAGCTGTGTGTGTCATTTGTGATTCTATCTACATGATTTCATCAACAAAGAAGTCACATTTTGTATCTCATAAGGGTTGGCCTTAGGATGTACCCCACTTGACTTTTTAAGGATACTCATGAAGCAATCTGAGAATTATCTATAGACTGACAGATAGTAAATACTTTTTTCACAGTTTTTACAAACATATTTCATGTGGTTATAAAGGCAGAATTTTTTTTTATCTTAATGCTTTTTATGCATTAAGATATAAAACTTTCTGTGGGCAGCAGCCCCCCTAAGTTTACCTGAATACTTACCTGAGCTTGCGATGTTGCACGAGAGTCTGAGCTGTCGGGGACTCTCCCTCCTCATTGGCTGAGACAGCAACTGGTGCCATTGGCTCCCACTGCTGTCAATTAAAGTCAGTGAGCTAATGAGGAGACAGAGGGGACAGTGCAAAGCCGTGGCTCTGTGTCTGAATGGACACACGGAGAAGCGGCTTGGATCAGGTGCCCCCATAGCAAGCTGCTTGCTGCAGGGCCACTTTGCAAGAGGAAGGGGCCAGGAGTGCTTACGGGGGACCCTAGAAAAGGAGGATCAGGGCTGTTCTGTGCAAAACCACTGCACATAGTAGGTAAGTATGACATATTTGTTATTTTTAAACAAAAAAAAACAAGTATTTAATATCACCTTAAATACTAGCAAATGGAAGTGTGCAGTAGTAGAGAGTGAAAAAGCATGTGGCAGTACAAGTGGCATTGATCAAGGTTGCACATGTCAGTGAGCAAAGCTGTTTGTGCACAATAAATGATAGACAGGTAGATAGACAGATGGATAAATAGATGGATAAATCTAAATGCAGTTTTGTACCTGGTACTGGCCTCATTAAAGGACAGAACACAATAGCTTTATTATGACCTATTAATAGTGCAGATGGAGGAGTTTTGGCCTGTGTGTGTGTGTGTGTGTATGTGTGTGTGTGTGTGTGTGTGTGTGTGTGTGTGTAAATCACCAGTCAATGGAAACCAGAACTATGTCTGGAGAGGTGAGGGGAAGCTATGTGGCTAGTGTTTGCCATTGACACTGAGCACCTCACCGACCCTCTATGGACCACTGATCATTCTAGAATTCCATCTCCTTAAAACAGAAAGGTGACATCAAACAGCACTCTGAATATTCACTCAGTGTTGGGGGGTAAAACTCTGTCGCCATTATGATGAACACACGTCTAGAGTAAATTCCTATGCGGTGACTAGGCTGCTAAAGGTGCTTGAGTGTCACAACAACCGCTGCCATGGTTGGACAACCGAGGAAGTGAGAGGCAGATCTAGCTCTCCCTTTCACATCCTGGATTTTCTTTTACAGTAAAAATAGGATATCTTGAGTACATGCAGTAAAATGATCTGCTCAATTAATTTTTGGAAGACCATACAAATAAAATGCAGTCACAATGGGACAAATAGAAAAACATTCATAACAAATAGATTACATTATCTGCACACTAGGTTGCTCAAAATTATATTTTTAAAATATATCATTTGTACAAATATAGTTTATTTTAAATCTGACTATCACAATAAACTTCAGTGTGAAACATTGCTGGGTTTGTTTACAATCAACAATCCACAAATCAAGGCATTGTAAATATTACATCTCAGTCAGTTGTTATTGGCGCTTCCCTGCCATTTGCAGAAGTGACCAGTTTACTTAGGTATACTGACAGCTCTACTGTAAAATTTGCAAGCATTAAAGGTCAAAAACATTCAGTTTTCCTCTGTCTACTTGAGCCCAAAAGAGAATAAATCTCAGAAAAGAATCACTTCTCTGACAATAATTTATGAATTATGCACCGACCCTGTTTGAATTGAGAAAGGCTTTCATATACTTTCCATTAGCTCAGATTAAGTTTTCATATAGATGCTGGGAAACATGCAAGCAATATCCTTAACTCATTTTAATGAAAATTTTATCAGTGCTTTTTTTTCTGTTCTACACTCCAATTGGGATGTCTCAGAATCTAAAGCTGAGCTCTGGACATGAACTTCTCTCAACCTAGCTGGCTGCTACTCTAAAGGTTTCAATATTTTATAGGCTCTGGCTAACTCAGCCGTGAGATTCAAGCTGCCGAGATTTAACTCTAATGTAAAATCATGAACGGATGAAATCTGGAATGTCATAAGTAATACATTCACAAGGACAGGATGCAGTTACCATTTTAAAAGGGTTTTAAAATGAAAACAGAATTTTCTGCAACCCTCTTTGTATCCCAAAATGAAAAGCCTTCAAGCTATTGAACCAATGTATAACCAGCTTTTCAAGGCTGTTTCTCTTTCAATTGCTGTCTAATTGTTATGTATTTTTTTTTCCATTTTCCTTCTGTCTCTATTGTGGTTGTGATCAGAGCAAATGCTGGCTTTTTCGAGGAATGAATGTTGCATGACTTCATTTATATAAGGCACAACCATTTCTGATCATCTTTTCTCAGAGAAACTGATTTTAAACATTTGGAAAATCCGTCTATTCAACTGGAGTGTTCTAGTGCATTATTTCGGACAAGCAGTGATCAGGCTGATGGACATCTTAACTGCAATCTATCACTATTTCCCTTGAGTCATGAGGGGGCTACTAAAGCAGAACAGCTTTATAATGGAGCATATAACAATGTGTTTTTGTGTAAAAGAATCCAGGGGGAAGTGCTGGAAGGTGCATTGGTCAGTAGGAAGTAGTCTTAGAGCATGTTTTTTCTATTTCATTATTTCTTTGCTTCCACTAGAATTATTTTCTTGACAGACTGCGAACATTTCCATTAAGCATTTACAGCCCATGAGTTGAACAAATACATTTATTTATGAAATTAATGCAGGTTATTAGCACATTGTGAATGGAAATATGTGCAATATGGATGAAGATTTATCGTTCTAGAATACGGAATCCTCTATGGAGTTAATCTTTCCCTTGTGATGATGAATAATCAAGTTATAAAATTAAACAAAGGAAAGAACATAGACTGATTGTCAGACTATAACAGTAACAAGTAAGACAATAGGTACATATTGCAGCACCACATTCCTAAATAATATTGAAAAAGACAAGAGGAAAATGAATGGGATTTTTACAGTGCTAAAAACGTCACCCTCAGGAAACAGGTTGATACAAATTTATATAATCATGAATTTTATTACAAAATCATGAAACATGATTTTTTAATAAAATTCATGATTTTATACATTTGTGTCAATCTATTTCCTGAGGGTGAAGTTTATTAGCAGCGTGAAAATCCCTTTAATTTTTCCTTTTGTCTTTTTCTATAGCGGTAAAAAGAAGACAAAATGAAAACACTTAAAAAAGAACAAAATTATGATAAAGTAAGCAAGGCTAAGAATAAGACAAAATAAAATGGGCCAAGATTTTTGGATTGGTAATATGCTGAAGCATAGGGCAACACACCTTTAGAGGGTTGAATAGCTCTGTTTTATAATTACAGATGGGTGATTGTGGTTTGACCCAAATTAGGCCACTTCATTCACATTTTTGATGGCTTGCGACCAGCATTTTGCTCTGTTTTGACATTATTTTGACAATCAGAAGGTTTCTCATAAGCTGTGTTTCAGTCCTTCCAGCCCTATGGCAATTCATTATAGCACAGAATATGTACATTACAATTCATTCAGAATGGCACACTCGCACACATATGGGTTGTCAACCAATGCTATTTCATGTAACCTCAGAGCACAAAAACATTCTTGAAAAGACTTGTGTTAAGCTTAGTTAACAATTACAGTACACACAGTAAACACAGGCAGTTGAGCAATGTTTTTACTACCTTCCAACCACTCCTCAAGCTACACAAAAATTATTACCCCATTGTGTTTGGTGGACAGTCCCACCCACCAAACATCACACATCAAATGAATGGGATTATGCAACAACCACTTGGTGCACTTCTAACCACTCCAAGATACATAAAAATGACCCCCCTACTGGGTTCAGTGGATGGTCTCTCTCACCAAACACCATACATTAAACCAATGGAGCCATGCCTCAAACACCTGGTGCACTTGCAGTGCACCAGTGCTGGGGTATGGGCCTTCAGGGATTACAACAGGTGGTGGGGAGGGAACATATTGCGTTCTCATCACCTGTCAAATGCAGGTCACTCTTCAAAGGTCAATGATTATGTAAAAGAGCCCTTTATGAGCACTGGGAGTTATAAATGGACCCTCATGCCATGTACACACGATCGGACTATCCGGCGGACCAGAGTCCAGCGGACAATTTGCCGGTTTGTGGGCACCGGCTGACTTTTTCTTCCAAAAAGTCAGGCGGACTTTGAAAGAAGTCTTGACTCAAAATTGTCCGCCAGACTCAGCAGTCCAGCTGACAATCTGCCCGTCTGTGTGCTAGTCCACCGGACTTTTGAAATGAATGGACTTGCCACACATGGAGTAAAGTCTATTAATTTTGAACGTGGCTCCAGGTAGACGGAACTAGTGAAGGAAGTCAATGTCGCCCCCTCCATCGGCAAGATTTACATCTTGCTAGCCCTGTCACCTGGTATGGATTTAAAGGTTGAACCCCTATGCCAAAAAAATGGCGTGGGTGTCCCCCAAAGTCCATAGCAGACCCTTATCCGAGGACACAGCCTAGCCAGTTAGGAAAGGGGGTGGGGACGAGTGAGTGCCCCCCTCCTGAGCCGTACCAGGCTGCATGCCCTCAACATGGGGGGGTGCTTTGGGGAAGGGGGGCCCTGCAGCACCCCCACCCCAAAGCACCTTGCCCCCATGTTGAGGAGGAGAAGGGCCTGGGCAGGGGGCTTATCAGAATCCGGGAGTCCCCTTTAATAAGGGGGCCCCAGATTCTGGCCCCCTACCCTATGTGAATGAGTATGGGGTACGATGCACCCCTACCCATTCACCTGGTGATAAAAGTGTACATAAAAAAACACAACACAGGTTTTTAAAGTACTTTATTAGACAGCTCCGGGGGTCTTCCATCTTCATGGGGTCTTCTCGCCAGGCTCCTCCGCTATCTACTGCTCGTTTGCTAGCTCTTTTACTAGCAGAGGAGCCCAGCTTTCTCCTTTGTCGCCTCGGCCATCCGGGGGTCTTCTTTCGACTTCGGGGGTCTTGTCCCGCTCTTCGGTTCTTTTTGCCGGGCCTTCGCTTTCTTCTTCCAGCTCTTTAACTAGCGTTGGCCCGATCTTGTCGCTGTCGCCACCGCCTTCTTCTTCTCTTCTTCTTCTTCTTCCTTCCTATGTTGACACAAAGCTTTCTCCAGCCTTAATGGCAGGGTCGCATCCCGGAGGATGCTGGAACTGTGACATCATAAGGGGCGGGGTCAGAATGTGAAAATGAAGGAGAATTACAAATGATTTACATTAGGGTTAATGCAAGTTCAGGGCTATCATTTCTGAGTGGGGAAAACTGTGTTTTTAGCTTTCTCCAGATTCTGTAGTTCTGAATTGGAACTTTCAATCCTGTGACTGGGTTTTGCTAGGCACCTGCAACCTGGTTATATACTCAGATCTGGGGATAGCTCAGAGATCCCAGTTTGGAGACCACTCCCAGTTTGTAGACTGCTCCCAATGGGGGAGATGGAAGGTCTCATTGAGGGGTCAGAGGACCCAGCCAGAAGCCAAGAGACAAAGGATCTCAGTTCTAGTAGTCAGGTCAGCTCCTATCAAGGTGTCAGGAGAACTTCAATTCATAGGCCAGAGGTGGGCTCTGCAACAGGGCACTGTGATTAAAGGCTATAGAGCCAAGTATCCAAGAGAGTTGGACAACACAGTCTGAGAGACTGGTAAGAGGTACAGTGTGGCAGTTCAACTGGGTGAGCTTGTGGGTGGCTCTGCATTTTACAATGTTTGTTTTCTGTTGAAGCTGGAGAAGATCTCCTGCGTGGAAAACTCTATGTTGAACTGTCATTTTGCTTTCTGCTGTTTTAAATTTAGTTCCTGTCTGCTGTGAACTTACTGTATAAATGCATCTGCTACAAGAGCTAACTACCGCATGTCACTAGATATGTGCAGACTGAAATATTTAGTTTCGGAATTTCATTTTCGTCCGAAAATAAATTTATTTAGTTACTCCCGAAATTCATTTATATTTATTTTGTTTTTCGTTAAAAAATTGCATTCGTCTGAAAATCCAAATGAATTACGGTTGAATCTGTCATTGAAGGCTTATGGTGTCTGTTGGAATGTTTAAAGAAGATTCGACGGAGCAGTGAAACTCACCTATGATGCTGCAATCATACATTTCCGGTCAAATATTTCGACTACAAGCTATAGTAGGATTCTAATGTTGTACGTCTTCTATGTTTTTTTTTTTAAGGCTATTTGCATTGCACAGGTCATTTTCATTAGCGTAAGAAAAAAAAAATTAAGAAAAAAAATGCGTGGGGGTCCCCTCGAAATTCCATACCAGGCCCTTCAGGTCTGGCATGGATTTTAAGGGGGACCCCGTGCCAAAAAAAATGGCGTGGGGGTCCCCCTCAAAATCCATCCCAGACCCTTATCTGAGCACGGAAGCTGGCAGGCTGCAGGAAAAGAGGGGGGACAAGAGAGCACCCCCCTCCTGAACCGTACCAGGCCACATGCCCTCAACATTGGGAGGGTGCTTTGAGGTAGCCTCTCAAAGCACCTTGTCCCCATGTTGATGAGGACAAGGGCCTCATCCCCACAACCTTGGCCGGTGGTTGTGGGGGTCTGCGGGTGGGGGGCTTATCGGAATCTGGAAGCCCCCTTTAACAAGGGAACCCCCAGTTCCCGGTCTCCCCCCTGTGTGAAATGGTAAGGGGGTAGCCCTGCCATTTCACCAAAAAAGTGACAAAAAAGTGTTAAACATGACAGGAGACAGTCTTTGACAATTCGTTTATTAAAGTCTTCTTTCATCTTCTTTCTTCTGGTCTTCTTCCTTCTTCTTTTCTTCATCCTTTGGTTTCTTCCTCCATCTTCTTCTTCCTCCAATCCGCTTCTTCTTGGTCCGGTGTTCTCATTCGGCATCTTCCTCCACGGCGTCTCTTCTTGGTTCACAGCCCACTCTGCTCAATGGGAGGCTCCCGCTGTGTGATGCTTCTCTTCTTCTGACAGTTCTTTTATAATGGAGGGTGGGGCCACCCGGTGACTCTGCCCCCCTCTGACGCACGGGTCCAGATTCCGATAAGCCCCCTGCCCGCAGACCACCACAACCACCGGCCAGGGTTGTGGGGATAAGGCCCTTGTCCTCATCAACATGGGGACAAGGTGCTTTGAGGGGCTACCTCAAAGCACCCTTCCAATATTGAGGGCATGTGGCCTGGTATGGTTCAGGAGGGGGGCCACTCTCTCATCCCCCCTCTTTTCCTGCAGCCTGCCAGGTTGCGTGCTCGGATAAGGGTCTGGTATGGATTCATGTTGTAAGTCGCGCTGTGATTTGCACTCAAGTCGTGTCCAAGTTGCCTTGCCTTCCAATGATGGGAGTTCAATAAACACAGATTGTTATTGTTAGAGTGCAAGTTCAATAGACCCAGATTGTTATTGTTAGAGTACAAGTTCAATAAACACAGATTGTTATTGTTATGCCGCATACACACGATAGGACTATCTGGCGGACTTGGTCCGGAGGACCAGAGTCCGCCGGACAATCCGGCCGTCTGTTTGCTAGTCCGCCGGACTTTTGAAATGAACGGACTTGCCCGCACACGGAGAAAAGTCTGTTCATTTTGAATGTGGCTCCAAGTAGATGGGACTAGCAAAGGAGGTCAATGTAGCCGCCATCGGCGAGATTGACACGTCGCTGGCCCTGTCACCTGGTATGGACTTAAAGGGGAATCCCTACAGCGAAAAAACTGCGTGGGGTCCCCCCCAGGTCCATATCAGACCCTTATGCAAGCATGCAGCCCGGCCGATCAGGAAAGGGGGTGGGGATAAGCGAATGCCCCCTCCTGAGCCGTACCAGGCTGCGTGCCCTCAACATGGGGGGGTGCTTTGAGAAAGGAGGGCCCTGCGCCCCCCACCCCAAAGCACCTTGTCCCCATGTTGATGAGGACAAGGGCCTCTTCCCAACAACCCTGGCCATTGGTTGTCAGGGTCTGCGGGCGGGGGGCTTATCGGAATCCGGGAGCCCCCTTTAATAAGGGGGCCCCAGATACTGGCCCCCCACCCTATGTGAATGAGTATGGGGTACAATGTACCCCTACCCATTCACCTGGTGAAAGAAATGTAAATAAAACACAACACAAGGTTTTAAAATAATTTACAGCTCTAGAGGTATTCTTCCGTCTTGGGGGGCCTTCTCGCCGGACTCCTCCGCTATCTTCTGCTAGCTCATTTACTAGCGGAGGAGCCCGACTTTCTTTTACGTTGCCACCCGGGGGTCTTCTTCCGACTTCGGGGGTCTTGTCCCCCTCTTCGGGGGTCTTGTCCCCCTCTTCGGTTCTTCTTGCCGGGCCTCCACTTTCTTCTTCCAGCACTTTTACTAGCAGTGGCCCAGTCTTCTGTCGCCGCCCCCTCTTCTTCCGACTTCGGGGGTCTTGTCCCCCTCTTCTTCCGACTTCGGGGGTCTTGTCCCCCTCTTCGGGGGTCTTGTCCCCCTCTTCGGTTCTTCTTGCCGCTGTTGTTGCCTTCTCTTCTTCTCTTCTTCTCTTCTTCTTCCTTGAGATGTTGACTCAACGCTCTCTCTGGCCGTAATGACAGGGACGCGTTGTGCGGCGACTTATATAGGGACAATGGGCGGGTCACTGGGTGATGTCCCCGCCCCTTATGATGTCACAGTCCCAGAGGATTCTATAATGAAGAAGATACTATAAACAATCAGTAAAATATATTTTAGCAACAGTCATGAAAAAAAGAGGTAGAAACAGATCCTAATAAAGCTGCAGCAATAAAACTTACACCGCCAGTCAGAGCTGGAAATGGATCTCGGAGTTTCCAGTTGCAAAATTCACTCTACATCTCGCTAATGTTTTATTCGCTGTGAGGGAGCTTTTTAAGGAAGACACTGACGTTCAATTGGAATTTTATTAGTGCAATAGTGCATTTAAGAGAATAAAAAAAACCTCAAAGCTGAATGCTGAAACACAAGCTAAAATTCTTGGAATGCTTATGGCAAGACATAACTAGATTAAGCAATGCACCACAAGGTTTGTGATGAAGTGTATGGTGGATATGCAAGTATTTCAGTGAAAGGGATAGAGCATGTTGGGCACCAGGTTTAGTTTTGGGTACCGGTTTGTGGGTGGGGTTTAAGGCGCCCTAGTGGGGACACTGCAGATCTACAACAGCTAATACCTAAATTACAGGCACAGAGCCGCTGTCAGGTGAATTCAACATTAAGGCGGAACTCCAGCTTAGAAGTGGGTTAACTCTCTCTACTCCATGCAGGCTAAACTTCTTCACACTGTTACCACTTGAGCACTTCATTCACACTTCCATTAGAGAACACCTCTCCCCTCCCAGAGTGCAGCATTTCTGAGATGGAGCCATGGAGCATGCACCAGTCTCCACCAACTCAGCAAATATATCACTTTACTCCTGGTGACCAATCCCAGTGTTTCTACTAAATACATGGAAATACACTTTCTCTATTCTTCATGTTTGCTTTCTCATCCCAAGGCCTTGCTATTTTAACTCTCTCTTCCGTGACTTCATGTTAGGTTCCTAGGGCCTCTGTGCTGTGGGTATGGTTCCAGTGTGTGGGGAAACTGGCTGCTAGTGAAGGTGGCAAGCACATAATCCCCTTTACTATCAGAGTGACCATCACCTTTGCCCTGTCACCCATCTTCTGGTTGGTTGGCTGAAATGCAATGTGATTTAGCCACTGTAGTTATTAGCAACAACATGCTAGCTTCCACTGGACAACATTTGCCTTGTTAGATCCATGTACTATATCTTCTCTAACACCAGTCCTCTGTTCTTTTGATATGCCATGCATGCAGTACTTTAACCCCCCTGGCGGTATTCCCGGGGTGGAATTTCAGTACCATAAGTGGTAACCCCCGAGCCAGACTCGGGATGGCATTGCAGGATTAAGGGATAGTTACTTACCTTGTCCCCTGGATCCTGCAATGTCCTCCCTGCTGTGTGTGCGAGCCATCCTCCGCTCGATTCACACAGTGCCCGAGTGCCACTGAGCTCTGTTCCCTGCGACGTTATGACGCACGGGAGCAGAGATCGGCGACAAATTCAAAAAAGCAAAAACATACAGATTACAGTACTGTATAAAAAAAGACACACCCCTTTGTCCCTAGTGGTCTGTCCAGTGCCCTGCATGTAGTTTTATATTATAAATACAGTTTTTTCTGCCTGGAATTTGGAGATTGTCCATAGCAACCAAAAAGTGTCCCTTTATGTCAAAAGTGGTTATAGACCAGCTAGAAAACAGCGATAATAAATTATAATCACTTGCATAATTGAGCGATAGCTATTTCTGGGGAAATTCGTCATCAAACACTAAATCTAATGACAATTCTGCAACTGAGCAAATTTCAGTGTTTTTGATTTGATTACATTATTGAATATTTTTTATTATTATTATATTATTATTTGTTATAATTATTTATAGTTATTTATTATATTATAATTTATGATGCTGTGTTTCAAACTACTATCATACCCAGGATGAGTTATTCCTAAGAATTGCAGGCTTACAATATAAAACGCCAAATTTCCATGCAAAATAATGGCACCGCTTTCAGCACCTAAAATCCAAAATAATCATACCACCAGGGAGGTTAAGAGGTTTCAGAGCAGGCAAAATGGGTGAACAAATGACGATCCTTTACTGAGGTAGTTTTCAAATAACAAGTAACAGTTGTTAAAATACATCTTCCACACAGTTCCTAAACAAAGCTCTCTAGTGCCCCATAAATTGACTGAATCTGAGGCAGATGGCAAAGTCCACAGGAACAATCTTTTCAAGGCAAGAGTCCATTCAAGCAATAAATCCACTGGAGGCAATGATAGTCCCTTAGAATCCATGATTTTGAAAAAAATCCACAAGGCAATAAAGTCCAAATCTGGCATTTGTAAGTCCATAAGGGTCTCCAGTAGAGTTGGGTAAAAAAGATTTGGCCCAAGCATGAGTGTGGCCAAAACATTGGCTGTTCACCTATTTGAAGAACACCCAAATTATTGATGTATCTGACTGTTTGTTTGGCCCGTCTTGGATTGAAGTGCATTGGAAGCCCTGACTGGCTGAAGCAATGAAGGCTATGGATATTAAGGGGAACCCTGTGTCAATTTTTTTTTTTAAATTACGTGGGGTTCCCCCTAAAAATCCATACCAGACCCTTTATCCGAGCAGGCAACCTGGCAGGCTGCAGGAAAAAGGGGAGGACAAGAGAGCAGCCCCCCTCCTGAACCGTACCAGGCCACATGCCCTCAACAATGGGAGGATGTTTTGGGGTCCCCCCAAAGCACCATGTCCCCATGTTGATGAGGACAAGGGCCTCATCCCCACAACCCTGGCTGGTGGTTGTGGAGGTCTGCGGGTGGGGGGCTTATCAGAATCTGGAAGCCCCCTTTAACAAGGGGACCCCCAGATCCTGCCCCCCTTCCTGTTTGAAATGGTAAGGGGGTACAAAAGTACCCCTACCATTTCACAAAGAAAGTGTACAAAATAGTTAAATAAGACAAACACACTTTTGAAAAAGTCCTTTATTAAAAATAAAAAAATAAAAAAAGATTCCAGCGGTGGTAATCCACTCTTGCTATCCAGCAACGGATCATCATCTCTCCGGGGTCCAGCAAAGGTTGATCTGATCCAGCGACAGGTGATCTCTCCCTCCAGTCCTGCGCAGCGCAGTCCATCCATCCTTCCTCTGTCTCCACTGGCTGAGACACTGCGGGATCCCGGCAGCCTGACATTTCTTATATGACCTGACACCGCCCCCCTCTGATGCTAGCGGGGAAGCCTGGCTTCCCCAATGACGTGTGGGTGACCATGTCCCCCTCTGATGTAAAGGAAACCTGCCTTACTTTCCCAATTGCGGTGGTACAATCAATGGGAAGCATGTCCGGATCATCCCACCACCCAACTTGGGGTCATACTACTTCAACTATAAGGGGTTCAGTAGTAACGTGATGTTGGCCGCGGTGATGGTGAATTATGAATTCCTATATCTAAATGTAGGGAAAAATGGCCATATGTCTGATATGGTGGTGTGATCTCCCAGACAGAATTTTACTGGCATCTCCAATATGGCACCTTGGGGTTTCCATCTCCAGAGGATAACATTGTTGGCCTCAAGATCTTTTTTGTGGGGAATGAGGCCTTTGTGCTGGGGGAACATATGATAAGCCCATTCCCCATGAGGACCCTAACCCCGGAGTAGAGGAGTTTTAATTTCCAGCTGGCCTGTGCCAGAAGAGTGGTTGAGAATGCCTTTGGCATAATGGCCAGCCTATCAGCATGGATGAATACAAACTAAATCACATTATCTTGAGCTGCTGCATTCTTCACAATTTCCTTTGGAAGAATGCAGCCAACTATCTGGCCTCAGTTGCGACTGAAGCCGACTTTTTACCAGGTCAAATAACAATAATGGCACTTTAAAGTGACCGTCCTGGCTTGCCCCCCAAAAAGCACCCTGCAAAGTACGACAAAACTATGTTGAGTAATCCGTGGGTATGGGGCAATTGATTTACAATCAAATCTGGAAGCTGAGGAATACATTTTCTTTGAAAAAGGAAACCCAAATTTCATTTGAATTACTGTTTTTGTTTCTTATCTGTCTTCTAGGTTTTCAAATGGCCTTTTATTTTTGGCAATTTTCTTAAATCTCCTAACTATTATGTTGCGCTGTGGGTCTGCTACACACACACAATGTTATCGCTGGTAATGTATGTAATGCATTAATGATAAAAATAATCATCCTTTTCAACTCCTAAAATAGCCTTGTAGTGCAAAGTGGATTTGGCTTTAGTAAATAACCCCCATTGACACTATAACCACACCAACTTAAAAAATAAACTGTTATTGAGCATTGAAAGAAGAAGCCACACGTTCAGTATAAAATATTTTACTCCAAGCCCATTGACATGTGCGTTATAAATAGTTTTGGAAAAAACCAACAACTTGGTGTATAACATGCATGTTTGACATAAATTTGCCTTTTTGGGGCTAAACAGGCATGTTTAAAAACAACATACACATCCCTAACTCAGGAACTTACAAAGTTCAACTTTTCTAAAGTGAAGGCCATATGAGACATTAGTATGTCAAAACTGTGTTGATTTTTCCTTCATCAGATGGGGTGATCTCATCCCTGTAAAAGCCAAATTGTGAAGATGCAAACAAATTGAGACTCAAAATTTGGATTTCCCTCATGATCCCATGCCTAAAATGTTTGTATTTTCCCTACATCTATTTTGCTAAAGCCACAAAACACACAGCATGTGCTATCTGCCATCATGGGATATCAATGTACGCGCTTGGGGGTGCAACTCCTTCCTCCAAACTTAAGTAGGTGAGAGGAAGGGGTTGCACCCCCGAAACACATCCATTGATCCCCCATGATGGGAGCTAGCACATGTTGACACACGGGGTCTATTTCAGAAAGGACAATCCACTTTGCCCTGCAAGTGCACTTTCAAGTGCACTTGCATTGCACTTGTAGTGCAAAGTGGTTTTGCTTTTTTTAAATGTGTTTTAGGGGTGCAACCTCTTCCTCTCACCTACTTTAGTTTGGAGGAAGGGGTTGCATCCACAAAACGCATACATTGATATCCCATGATGGCAGATAGCACATGTTGTCACACTGTGTGCATCTTCAAAATTTGGCTTTGCAATTCATTTAAAACTTTTAAAACACGCACAACAATAATGACAGCTTCAACATTTTTTTGTTTAGATTTTGATTCAATATCAATGATGTTGCTCAGTCTTTTTTGAACATTGTGGATATTTTGCTTCATCTTTTCTAAATCACAATTGTGCACCATGATCTCACTGATGAGTACTTGTGCACTTGCACTGCTGAAGTGAGTTTCTTCTTCCACAACATCCACATAACCTAAAAATAAAAAACACTTCATGCATTATAAATATGCAGGCATCCATCTATTACCTGAAGCTGTGGTCTCAGACACTGACCTGTTGTCGATACAATTTCGACCACTTCACCCGGCACTTCCTGAACCTCTGCATCCACATCCCCATGTTGTGTGGTGAGTTCCCTTTCTTCAGTAGGTGTGGGGTTACTGGTGTCCTCAAATGTCCTGATTCTTTTCTCCCCTATAAGAATACAAAAAAGGTATACGTAGCAGACAGATATTTTAGGCTAGAAATAGTAATATGAAACATTGCTTGGAAGTGTCATCCAATTGTCTGTTTTGGCAGAGTTTAAAGCTGAAGACATGATTTTTTTTCCCTCCAAAAGCTGGAATATTTGCCTGTTTTGTGCAAGTTTCACACATGGAGAGGCCCCTAGTATCTACTGGAGAACCTGTGTGGGACAGCATAACAAGATTGTTATGCTGTCCCACACTAGTGCTCCTGCGTCCAGATGTGTAAACAGCTGCTTAGTGTCCTCTCCTTACGCTGAATCATTGTCCTTTCATTATAGTTTCCAGACAACAATGTAATAAACTTATTTTAATCAAAATAGGCATGAACAAATGTAGTTAACCTGCATCTGCCAAAAAAGTCATATTAGTGGTCGAACGAACAATGTTTAATATGAACGATTCCTGTGCCCATGAACCTCAAACTTGGCATTTTAAACTGTACAACAGTAAAGAAAAGCACATGTACTAGCACAAAAGTAATAATCATAATAGGCGCACAAGACAAATACTTACTTTTTTGCAGCACTTTCCTGATCTTTCTATACTGATCTTGCTCCCTCAATTTCAGGTCTGACCAGTGTTTCCTCAATTGTTCTTTGGATTGTCATACCCCAAAAGTCCTGTGCAGACTTCTCACAACTTTAGTCATGATCTTGGCCTTTCTCACATTAGGGTTTCTGTACGATCCATGCTTCCCATCATAGTCTGTCCTCTTCAAGATGTCCACTATCTCCACCATCTCTTCAAAGGACATATTTGAGGCCTTATATCTCCTCCTGGATGTGGAACTGCCTTGCTCTGGGCTTTCCTCGTCATTGCTGATAACAGCACACATCTGCTGTGTCTCCACCATGTGCCCTCCCACTGCTCCGAAAGAGAAGAGGTGGGAAATACACCAGAAAGAAGGACAAGGGTGGAGTTTCACGCATTCACAATGTATATAAAGCATAGCACGCGGGCAATGTATGTATGATCTGTGAGTGGAGGACGGAGGATTGTTCGTGCCAAACGAAGGTATAATTGTAACTTGGGGCATCAGTGGTTAGTGGCCTATATTGCTTATAGATTGGGCCTATATTGGGACAAGATTAGGAGAGTTTAGCCTGACATTGTGGTTTGTCTTGTGTTGTGTCTTGCAGATAAAATGGTTGACAAATTCACAGCCGCTGATTTCCTGCCCAACTTTATAGACAAATACAGGGATCTACTATGTCTCTGGAAAGTCCAATGCAGGGACTATTCGAACAAGCAAAAGAGGAAGGCATGAACTGTTGGCGTTAGTGAAGCCTATGTATCCCACAGCAGACATCACCTATCTGAAGGCCAAAATTGGTAGCCTGAGGAGCACATATAATAGGGAGTGCAAGAAGGTGCAGGATTCCCTGAGATCCAGAGCAGCAGCAGATGACGTATATGCCCCCAGGCTGTGGTACTACAACAGATGGAACTCAGGCCCCCACTATCAACACTTCATTCCACATCAGTTGAGGATCCTGAGGTCCAACCTGGGCCTTCCACCCAGGAAGAAGATTTGAAGGAGCCCAGCTTGATTCAGGTATAGCATTGTTGAAGATATTTCTTGTCAAAAATTTAATGATGTTAACTAGATGTTATTGATCACAAATTTCTGATTTAACAAAGTGGTTTACATATGAATAGACAGTAGTAGCCAAAAATGATTGGGACAAGAATGAAAAATGCTGGGGTCAGAATGATAATATTTTCTATTTGTTAACATTTAATTTGCAACAGTCATGAGCTCAAAATTGTGTCTGATTGAGGACCAAAAACCTAAAACTATGTCATTTTCATACACAGGAAAGCCTCAGCCAGGAGGAGGCCGCGGCAAGCAGCCTGACTGTATCCCCGGTTCCTCCCTTCTGCCCTCTAACCAAAGGGATCAGGAAGGCAAGGAACCTGGAGGAGTCCAAGGCTGCTTTCCTAAAACAGGCTACTATGGCAATTACCGTGACCCTTGGAGTCCACGAGGCATTTGGATTCATCACTGCCAGAGAATTAGAACACATGGAGAATGTCATGTACCTGGGTGTATTTGAACCGGGATGTTCCTGGTCCCACAGCTGCAGTCTTGTTGTGCCACAGAGGAGCTCTGGAATTACAGCTATGTTCTCTTAGTTTGATGCATTACCTTGGACTCACTAGCCCCACCTGCTGCCAGCTGTGGACAATCTAAAATCAAAGCAGCCCATAAATACCAGCACTTCCTATCTCTCAGTGCCCCTTTTTTGGACTAGCTTCCTGGATGTTTTGACTGCTTTTTGACTCTGAATACCTTATTTGAACTTCTGCCTGAATTCCTGACTACTCTCTAGCCTGCTGATTTTGTACTTCACCGCCAGCTCATATATGACTTTTGCCTGCCTGAACAATCTCTGGATTTCAATAGTGTACTGCTTTGCCTGATCTGTTGCTTCCTGATCTGCGTGACTACGTTTTTGCCTGAATCCTCAGCACACAAGCTCCACTTTGGACATTACCTATCACTGGTACCTTACAGAGGAGACCCGATGCACTATATGCGAAGAGATTATTCTGAAGGCCCTAAACAAGGGGATGGGGGGCAAACTCACACCTCAAACACAACTCTGTGAGTTGGACCATGCTCTTCCACCACTTTCAACAATACCACCAACACCATAGCCACCCACCCACCACAGCAGCATGGAAGGAAGTGTGGAAGGAAGTGTTGACAGTGATGGCCTGGGTTTGGTGTGGTCTGGCAAAAAGCGCAGGCTGTTGTAAGACCACAGCCTTGTGATATATGTATATGCTGCTGCTCCCAATCTCTCTGAGTCCTGGACCGTATTGAGCTTGCTATTAAATGGACACCTCAGGTTACCAATTTTGAAAGGCAAATAATTGAGGTCTGCCCTGGGGTACAAAGGCTTCACCAATTCCAACTGTTTCTCCAGCGTTGCCTTCTTCTTTATTTTGATATGACCTTGTGCTCCCTATTAAATTCGTGTTTTACTTCAAAAAGAGACCATTTGTTTGTGAGTAGACAGGTACATTTCAAAAATACAATGTCAAATTAACAATGGACACCAACATAGTTCTATCTTTGAAGTTAAAAAATACAAGATAATAATGGTGTTGTGGTAACTTGGCGCACAATACGAAAAAAACCTAGAAAAAACACAAAATTATATATATATATTGTGGCAGCAGGCAGGTAAAGTCACCTGGTTGTATCCAGGATGGGAAATATGTGTGCCCTAGATTCAGGCTTTATGCAGACTTGTACAAATAGAGGGGAAGAGTTAATGAGCCCAGCTGAAGTAAATGGGCTCATTAAGACCTCTACAAAAAACCCCAGCATGCTTAGGGAGATGCTCCATCCTGGAACCAGTTTTGTGTTGTATAGACTGGGGAGTGTGACACCTGTTCTGTGCGGTGAGTTAACGCCTGTGTGGCAAACCTCTACAACAGAGACAGGGACT
The DNA here is from genome assembly GCF_037356315.1 of Lithobates pipiens. Lineage (NCBI taxonomy): Eukaryota > Metazoa > Chordata > Amphibia > Anura > Ranidae > Lithobates > Lithobates pipiens. Next base: position 236,522,220 of record NW_027507785.1, on the reverse strand, counting down.
GGTGCAGCACAAGGCTGCACTCAGTTGTTAGACAGGGAATCTAAGTGTGTAGTTAGAGGTCGAGCTGACCAGGATTTATTTTCATGTTTTATTTTTGTTTGGCTGTTATATGTATCACTGCATGTAGCATAAATAAACCGCTTCTTTTGTTTTTTTGCACCTACAACGCTGTCTGCTGTGCCTGATTTTGTGTTGTGAACCCATCCAGGGAGTCACACACACCCGCTGCCGAGCTAACCCCTCACAGTTGGTGGAGAATTTTGGCAGTTTTTTTTTTTTAGGCCAGCATGGAGGAGATACTGAGACAGCTGGCTCTAGCAAATGCAACTTTGCAGCAGAGTCTGGAAGCTCAGCAGAAGGCTCACCAGCAGAGTCTGGAAGCTCAGCAGAAAGCTCACCTGCAGAGTTTGGAAGCTCAGCAACAAGCCCAGCAGCAGACAAATGCAACTTTGCAGCAGAGTCTGGAAGCTCAGCAACAAGCCCAGCAGCAATCTGAAGCCCGCTTCATAGACCTGTTGCAGAAGCAGGAGCAGAGTTTTCAACAGCAAATAGAGACATTGATACAGCAACGTCCGCAGACCAATGAAGCAAGTGGTTACAATAATACTGCATCCTTTGGTGTGAGCCGTTTACTGACAAAAATGACTGGAGAGGATGATCCGGAGGTGTTTTTGACCACATTTGAAAGGACTGCTGAAAGGGAAAAGTGGCCTAAGGAGCAATGGGCTGGACTGGTGGCCCCTCTGTTAACTGGGGAATCGCAGAAAGCTTATTATGACCTAGAGCCTGACCAAGCAAAAGACTATGTGGTACTAAAAACAGAAATATTAGCACGGCTGGGTGTCACCCTGGCCGTCCGGGCTCAGCTTGTGCATAATTGGACTTTTCAGGTTGGAAAACCCCCCAGATCTCAAATGTATGATCTCATTCACCTGAGCAGGAAGTGGCTGCAGCCAGAGATTTTGACCGCACCAAACATTGTGGAACGTGTTGTTATGGATCGTTTCCTGAGAGCTCTTCCTACTGCCATCCAAAAATGGGTAAGCCATGGAGACCCAGAAAATGCAGATAAACTTGTGGATCTGGTTGAGAGGTACTTGGCTACAGAGAACTTGACCACCTCTTCCAGGGACTCACGGACTTTCCATCCTAAGACCAGATCATCCCCAGTGGCGGGTAAGATGACTCCAAGGGGTGAGGGTGGAGAGAGTGAGAGGATGGGAGTTCTACCTAAGGTCTGGCGGGAGCAGCCCAGAAAGCCCATGCTGCAAGAGGCAGCGAAAAAGATTATTTGCTACCACTGCCGGCAAGGGACATATTGCAGCCAATTGTCCCGTTGTGGATGAGCCTATGCAATGTGACTTTATAAGGGAGAGACGTCAGTCGCTGTTTGCGACAGTTGCACGCACTGCCATTCGGGGACCTGAGAAACATTTATGTAAAATGTGTATTAATAGTAGAAATGTTGATGTGTTGCTGGATTCAGGTATCCTGGTAACATTGATAAAAGCTGAATTAGTTACTACAGAGGTCTCTGGGAAGAACAAGGTGGCTGTTATTTGTGTGCATGGGGACACCCGAGAGTATCCTGTAACTTCAGTGTTTTTTGAGACCCCCAAAGGTAACCTCTCTCATCAGGTAGGGTTAGTGTCTCACTTACCACATGATGCTATTGTGGGAAGGGATTTTCCAAAATTCTGGGAACTCTGGGATTGTCCTGAGCCCCCCACTGGTGCCCCTGTAAACCAGGAAGATGACCAGAATTCCTCTGGGAGTGGTGAGGACTCTCCTGAATTTCCCTTGTCGGTATTGGCGGGGGAAACTCGAGAAACTGGGGAGGAGCCAACATCCTCAGATGAAAACATGCCGTCTGTGGAGTTTTTGGATCTTGAGGTTCACAGGGAAAATTTTGCCACAGAACAGTTAAAAGACCCCACCCTAATAAAGGCACGGGAAAATGTGGTGAAAATAGATGGCGAGTTAGTGAACCCAGATAAGACTTGCACTTATCCTTACTTCACTATGGAAAGGGACCTGCTGTATCGAGTGGCTCAAAGGGCAGAAGAAACCATTGAGCAACTTGTAGTGCCCAAACCTTACAGGAAGTTGGTGTTAGAATTGGCCCATGGGCACATTCTGGGAGGTCATCTGGGGGCCGAGAAAACCAGAGAGAGGGTACTGCAGAGATTCTATTGGCCTGGGGTCATGAAGGAAACAGAAAATTATTGTTCCTCCTGCCCTGTGTGTCAGAAGTCGGCACCTATGCCACATTTCCGTAACCCGCTGGTACCTCTTCCTATCATTGAGGTCCCCTTTGAGAGGATCGCAATGGATTTGGTAGGTCCGATAATGAAGTCTGCTAGGGGGCATCAGTACATTTTGGTTATATTGGACTATGCCACCCGTTATCCGGAAGCAATTCCTCTTCGAAATACCTCGGCCAAAACCATAGCCAAAGAGCTATCTCTTGTTTTTAGCCGCGTGGGTATTTGTAAGGAACTGCTTACGGACCAAGGTACACCCTTTATGTCCAGGGTTATGAAAGAACTATGCAAGTTGTACAAAGTGACACAATTGCGTACATCTGTGTATCACCCCCAAACAGATGGGTTGGTTGAAAGATTCAACAAAACCCTAAAACAAATGTTAAAGAAGGTGGTGGATAGAGATGGAAAGAATTGGGACTGTCTAATACCCTATCTGATGTTTGCCATTAGGGAGGTACCCCAATCCTCTACGGGTTTCTCACCCTTCGAGTTGCTCTATGGGAGACACCCAAGAGGGCTGCTGAATATCGCCAAGGAAACTTGGGAAAATGAGAGGTCTCCTCACAGAAGCGTGATTGAGCATGTCGCCCTGATGCAAGATAGAATTGCACAGGTAATGCCAATCGTAAAGGAACATTTGACCCAAGCGCAGTTAGCACAGCAGAGAGTGTACAACCGTGGGGCCAAGACCCGTACTTTTTCCCCGGGGGATAGGGTCTTGGTGCTAGTCCCCACGGTTGAAAGCAAATTTCTGGCCAAATGGCAAGGTCCATACGAAGTAATTGAAAAAATTAGTGAGGTGAACTACAGGGTTAGACAGCCAGGAAGGCGAAAGCCGGAGCAGATCTATCACGTCAATCTGCTGAAAGCCTGGAGGGATAGAGAATCCTTAGTCGCAGAGACTTTGTCACAAGCACAGCCTGATTGCTTAGTTCCTGAGGTTGGAATAGCAGACACCTTATCGAAAGCCCAACAACAGGAGGTTAAAGAGTTTGTACTTCGCAACAAAGAGATTTTCTCTGAGCTGCCGGGACAAACATCTGGCGTAGAGCATGACATTATCACCCCGCCAGGAGAAAGGGTAAAACTAAAACCTTATAGAATACCAGAGGCCCGACGGGAGGCAATACGTGGGGAGGTTCAAAGGATGCTGGAATTGGGTGTGATAGAGGAGTCCCAGAGTGACTCGTCCAGTCCTATCGTACTAGTGCCCAAACCTGATGGGAGCTGGCGGTTTTGTAACGATTTTCGACAATTGAATAAAGTTAAAAAATTTGACACCTACCCCATGCCGCGTATAGATGAGTTGATTGACCGGTTGGGAACAGCCCGATATATGACAACTCTTGATCTCACCAAAGGGTATTGGCAAATTCCCCTGGCCGAATCGGCCAAGGAGAAAACTGCGTTTGTAACCCCAGATGGGGCATTCCAATAGAAGAGAATGCCGTTTGGGTTACAGAATGCACCGGCAACATTCCAGCGGAAAATGGATAAGATTCTGAGGCCCCATCAGAAATATGCTGCAGCTTACCTGGATGATGTGATTATCCATAGCACAGACTGGGTCTCACATTTGCCAAAAGTACAAGCAGTCCTAGACTCTATCCGGGAAGCTGGGTTTACGGCCAATCCAAAGAAGTGTACCATTGGACAGGAGGAGGCCAAATATCTTGGGTACACTATTGGGAGGGGGGTGATAAAACCCCAAGTCAATAAAGTCGAGGCCATACAGAGTTGGCCACGTCCCAACAGCAAGAAACAGGTACGAGCCTTTCTGGGAATCGCTGGCTATTATCGACGATTCATTCCCCATTTTGCTTCTCAGGCTGTGCCCCTCACCAACCTGACAAAAGGGAAAGAGTCGGTCATGGTTAAATGGTCCCCAGAGGCTGAAGAAGCATTTCAGTCCTTAAAAACAGCCTTATGTAGCCAGCCAGTGTTGTACTCACCAGACTTCTCTAAGGACTTCGTGGTACAAACTGATGCATCAGACGTTGGGTTAGGAGCAGTGTTATCCCAGGTCTGGAACGGGGAAGAGCACCCAGTCATTTACCTCAGCAGGAAGTTGAAGTCCCATGAGGTAAACTACTCCACGATTGAGAAGGAATGTTTAGCAGTGAAGTGAGCTCTAGATTCCCTTCGGTACTATCTACTAGGTAGGCACTTTGACCTGGTGACTGATCACGCTCCTTTAAAGTGGATGGCTCAAAACAAGGAGACCAATAGAAGGGTAAATAGGTGGTTCCTGGCCCTACAGGAATTTAACTTTACAGTTAAGCATCGCCCTGGTGTTAAAATGGGGAATGTGGATGCTTTGTCTCGGATACATGCGTGTCTGACTGCTTGTGTTACAGCCCCAAGGTTGAAACAAGAGGGGGGGTATGTGGCAGCAGGCAGGTAAAGTCACCTGGTTGTATCCAGGATGGGAAATATGTGTGCCCTAGATTCAGGCTTTATGCAGACTTGTACAACTAGAGGGGAAGAGTTAATGAGCCCAGCTGAAGTAAATGGGCTCATTAAGACCTCTACAAAAAACCCCAGCATGCTTAGGGAGATGCTCCATCCTGGAACCAGTTTTGTGTTGTATAGACTGGGGAGTGTGACACCTGTTCTGTGCGGTGAGTTAACGCCTGTGTGGCAAACATCTACAACAGAGACAGAGACTGGTGCAGCACAAGGCTGCTCTCAGTTGTTAGACAGGGAATCTAAGTGTGTAGTTAGAGGTCGAGCTGACCAGGATTTATTTTCATGTTTTATTTTTGTTTGGCTGTTATATGTATCACTGCATGTAGCAGAAATAAACCGCGTCTTTTATTTTTTGCACCTACAACGCTGTCTGCTGTGCCTGATTTTGTGTTGTGAACCCATCCAGGGGGTCACACACACCCGCTGCCGAGCTAACCCCTCACAATATATATAGATAGAGTCTAGGACTGCTTGTACTTTTGGCAAATGTGAGACCCAGTCTGTGCTATGGATAATCACATCATCCAGGTAAGCTGCAGCATATTTCTGATGGGGCCTCAGAATCTTATCCATTTTCCGCTGGAATGTTGCCGGTGCATTCTGTAACCCAAACGGCATTCTCTTATATTGGAATGCCCCATCTGGGGTTACAAACGCAGTTTTCTCCTTGGCCGACTCGGCCAGGGGAATTTGCCAATACCCTTTGGTGAGATCAAGAGTTGTCATATATCGGGCTGTTCCCAGCCGGTCAATCAACTCATCTATACGTGGCATGGGGTAGGTGTCAAATTTTGTAACTTTATTTAATTGTCTAAAATCGTTACAAAACCGCCAGCTCCCATCAGGTTTGGGCACTAGTACAATAGGACTGGACGAGTCACTCTGGGACTCCTCTATCACACCCAATTCCAGCATCCTTTGAACCTCCCCACGTATTGCCTCCCGTCGGGCCTCTGGTATTCTATAAGGTTTTAGTTTTACCCTTTCTCCTGGCGGGGTGATAATGTCATGCTCTACGCCAGATGTTTGTCCCGGAAGCTCAGAGAAAATCTCTTTGTTACGAAGTACAAACTCTTTAACCTCCTGTTGTTGGGGTTTCGATAAGGTGTCTGCTATTCCAACCTCAGGAACTAAGCAATCAGGCTGTACTTGTGACAAAGTCTCTGCGACTAGGGATTCCCTATCCCTCCAGGCTTTCAGCAGATTGACGTGATAGATCTGCTCCGGCTTTCGCCTTCCTGGCTGTCTAACCCTGTAGTTCACCTCACTAATTTTTTCAATTACTTCATATGGACCTTGCCATTTGGCCAGAAATTTGCTTTCAACCGTAGGGACTAGCACCAAGACCCTATCCCCCGGGGAAAAAGTACGGGTCTTGGCCCCACGGTTGTACACTCTCTGCTGTGCTAACTGCGCTTGGGTTAAATGTTCCTTTACAATTGGCATTACCTGTGCAATTCTATCTTGCATCAGGGCGACATGCTCAATCACACTCCTGTGAGGAGAACTCTCATTTTCCCAAGTTTCCTTGGCGATATCCAGCAGCCCTCTTGGGTGTCTCCCATAGAGCAACTCGAAGGGTGAGAAACCCGTAGAGGATTGGGGTACCTCCCTAATGGCAAACATCAGATAGGGTATTAGACAGTCCCAATTCTTTCCATCTCTATCCACCACCTTCTTTAACATTTGTTTTAGGGTTTTGTTGAATCTTTCAACCAACCTATCTGTTTGGGGGTGATACACAGATGTACGCAATTGCTTCACTTTGTACAACCTGCATAATTCTTTCATAACCCGGGACATAAAGGGTGTACCTTGGTCCGTAAGCAGTTCCTTACAAATACCCACGCGGCTAAAAACAAGAGATAGCTCTTTGGCTATGGTTTTGGCCGAGGTATTTCGGAGAGGAATTGCTTCCGGATAACGGGTGGCATAGTCCAATATAACCAAAATGTACTGATGGCCCCTGGCGGACTTCATTATCGGACCTACCAAATCCATTGCGATCCTTTCAAAGGGGACCTCAATGATAGGAAGAGGTACCAGCGGGTTACGGAAATGTGGCATAGGTGCCGACTTCTGACACACAGGGCAGGAGGAACAATAATTTTCTATTTCCTTCATGACCCCAGGCCAATAGAATCTCTGCAATACCCTCTCTCTGGTTTTCTCTGTCCCCAGATGACCTCCCAGAATGTGCCCATGAGCCAATTCTAGCACCAACTTCCTGTAAGGTTTGGGCACTACAAGTTGCTCAATGGGTTCTTCTGCCCTTTTAGCCACTCGATACAGCAGGTCCCTTTCCATAGTGAAGTAAGGATAAGGGCAAGTCTTATCTGGGTTCACTAACTCTCCATCTATTTTCACCACATTTTACCGTGCCTTTATTAGGGTGGGGTCTTTTAACTGTTCTGTGGCAAAATTTTCCCTGTGAACCTCAAGATCCGAAAACTCAACAGACGGCATGTTTTCATCTGAGGATGTTGGCTCCTCCCCAGTTTCTCGAGTTTCCCCCGCCAATACCGACAAGGGAAATTCAGGAGAGTCCTCACCACTCCCAGAGGAATTCTGGTCATCTTCCTGGTTTATAGGGGCACCAGTGGGGGGCTCAGGACAATCCCAGAGTTCCCAGAATTTTGGAAAATCCCTTCCCACAATAGCATCATGTGGTAAGTGAGACACTAACCCCACCTGATGAGAGAGGTTACCTTTGGGGGTGTCAAAAAACACTGAAGTTACAGGATACTCTCGGGTGTCCCCATGCACACAAATAACAGCCACCCTGTTCTTCCCAGAGACCTCCGTAGTAACTAATTCAGCTTTTATCAATGTTACCAGGCTACCTGAATCCAGCAACACATCAACATTTCTACCATTAATACACATTTTACATATATGTTTCTCAGGTCCCCGAATGGCAGTGCATGCAACTGTCGCAAACAGCGACTGACGTCTCTCCCTTATAAAGTCACATTGCATAGGCTCATCCACAACGGGGCAATTGGCTGCAATATGTCCCTCTTGCCGGCAGCGGTAGCAAATAATCTTTTTCACTGTCTCTTGCAGCATGGGCTTCCTGGGCTGCTCCCGCCAGAACTTAGGTAGAACCCCCACCCTCTCACTCTCTCCACCCTCACCCCTTGGAGTCATCTTACCCGCCACTGGGGATGATCTGGTCTTAGGATGGAAATTCCGTGAGTCCCTGGAAGAGGTGGTCAAGTTCTCTGTAGCCAAGTACCTCTCAACCAGATCCACAAGTTTATCTGCATTTTCTGGGTCTCCATGGCTTACCCATTTTTGGATGGCAGTAGGAAGAGCTCTCAGGAAACGATCCATAACAACACGTTCCACAATGTTTGGTGCGGTCAAAATCTCTGGCTGCAGCCACTTCCTGCTCAGGTGAATGAGATCATACATTTGAGACCTGGGGGGTTTTCCAACCTGAAAAGTCCAATTATGCACACGCTGAGCCCGGACGGCCAGGGTGACACCCAGCCGTGCCAATATTTCTGCTTTTAGCACCACATAGTCTTTTGCTTGGTCAGGCTCTAGGTCATAATAAGCTTTCTGCGATTCCCCAGTTAACAGAGGGGCCACCAGTCCAGCCCATTGCTCCTTAGGCCACTTTTCCCTTTCAGCAGTCCTTTCAAATGTGGTCAAAAACACCTCCGGATCATCCTCTCCAGTCATTTTTGTCAATAAACGGCTCACACCAAAGGATGCGGTATTATTGTAACCACTTGCTTCATTGGTCTGCGGACGTTGCTGTATTAATGTCTCTATTTTCTGTTGAAAACTCTGCTCTTGCTTCTGCAACAGGTCTATAAAGCGGGCTTCAGATTGCTGCTGGGCTTGTTGCTGAGCTTCCAAACTCTGCTGCAAAGTTGCATTTGTCTGCTGCTGATTTGCATTTGTCTGCTGCTGGGCTTGTTGCTGAGCTTCCAAACTCTGCTGGTGAGCCTTCTGCTGATTTTCCAGACTCTGCTGCAAAGTTGCATTTGTCTGCTGCTGGGCTGCAAGGCTCTGTTGTTGAGCTGCAAGGCTCCTTTGTAAACCCGCATTTGTTTGCTGCTGATTTGCATTTGCTAGAGCCAGCTGTCTCAGTATCTCCTCCATGCTGGCCTTAAAAAAAAAAAAAAAACTGCCAAAATTCTCCACCAACTGTGAGGGGTTAGCTCGGCAGCGGGTGTGTGTGACCCCCTGGATGGGTTCACAACACAAAATCAGGCACAGCAGACAGCGTTGTAGGTGCAAAAAACAAAAGATGCGGTTTATTTCTGCTACATGCAGTGATACATATAACAGCCAAACAAAATAAAACATGAAAATAAATCCTGGTCAGCTTGACCTCTAACTACACACTTAGATTTCCCTGTCTAACAACTGAGAGCAGCCTTGTGCTGCCCTAGTCCCTGTCGTAGAGGTTTGCCACACAGGCGTTAACTCACCGCACAGAACAGGTGTCACACTCCCCAGTCTATACAACACAAAAACTGGTTCCAGGATGGAGCATCTCCCTATGCATGCTGGGGTTTTTTGTAGAGGCCTTAATGAGCCCACTTAATTCAGCTGGGCTTATTAACTCTTCCCCTCTAATTGTAAAAGTCTGCATAAAGCCTGAATCTAGGACACACATATTTACCATCCTGGATACAACCAGGTGACTTTACCTGCCTGCTGCCACAATATATATATATATATATATATATATATATATATATATATATTCTGGATATCACTAGAAAAAAACACAAAAAAAAATTATTCAGGAGATCATTAGAAACAATAAAAAAATACTTTTGTCAGTACTCTGTGAATATTAGCAGCAAAGCAACTTAATTATTATAGCATTATAAAGAAAAAGAGAATGCACTGCATTGAGAGATTTCATAATTTTCCACATCACGAATATGATATCTCCATTACGAGCACTAGTTTTACAAGACCATGCGCTTCCGGCTCGTACTTGATTCTGAGCATGCATGAACTTTTGTGCAACAGACTTGTGTAAACATGATCAGAAAGTCCGACAACAAAGTTTTGTTGGTGGAAAATTTGAGAACCTGCTAGCCAACATTTTTTGGCAAAAAGTTTGGCATCAAATGTCCGATGGAGCATACACACAGTCGGACTTTCAGTCAACAAACTAGCATCCAACATTTCCCGTCAGAAAATGTGATCGTGTGTACGTGACATAAATCCCGCCCCCCACTATAAAAATATTATCTGCAGGGCGGCCATTTGCAGAGTGATATTGGCTTGGAGAGACATAGTACAGGGCTATGTTCAATGCTGCTAGTAGGGATGGCCGAACGGTTCCCCCGGCAGTCGTTTCGCAGCAAATTTCGGCTGTTCACCGCCGTTCGCCCGGCGGACTTCCGTGTTTACTGTGTAAAAGAACTTTGACCTATGATGACACATCCATCATGGGGTACAGGACAGCCAATTGAGACATTACAGCGCATGGACACTTGGACATTCCCCCTAACTTATAAATAGACCCGATCCGACGGCCATTTTACATTCTTTCTACTGTCACTATAGGGAGAGGTTGCTGTGTGGAGCAGGGAGAGACTGCAGTGACCCAAATCGCTAGCTATTAGGTCCACAAAAGTTCTTTTCAGGACTGGTATAGGTGTTAGGTGTAGTTCAGGATATAGGTTTGAGGCACTGCTGTGCTAGTAATTGTTGCAGCAGCCTGTCTTTTGTCAGTGTAGAGAGAGGGACAGGACGCTGTGTGCAGCAGGGACAGTCAGTTTAATCATCAGCTGTTACTATTAGGTCCACAAAAGTTATTTTCAGGACTGGTATGGTAAAGTAATACAGGATATAGTTTTGAGTGCTATTCAAGTTATTGTTCCAGCAGCCTGTGTTTTGTCAGTTTAAATAGGGACATGCAGGAAGCTGTGTGTGGAAGTGAGGGACAGTCAGTTTAATCAGTAGCTTATACACAAAGGTTCTTATCAGGACTGGTATGGTAATAGGCTTGTACATGTATAATATTCTTTCTTACAAATATAGAAAGAATATTTTACTTGACTGCTGCCCTTCTGCTGCAGTAGTCCTTTATGAGTATAGGGACTGAGGTACAGTCTGCTAATCATTCACAACCTACTAGTTCCACAAAGGTCCTTATAAGGACTGGTAAGGTATAGGGTACTACAGTACATAGGGTTGAGTGAGGTACAGTCTGCTATTCCTTAAGGACTGGTATAGGTCCACAATATATAGGGTTGAGGTGCACTACTGCTGACTGCTGCCCTTCTGCTGCAGTAGTCCTTTATCAGTATAGGGACTGAGGTACAGTCTGCTAATCATTCACAACCTACTAGTTCCACAAAGGTCCTTATAAGGACTGGTAAGGTATAGGGTACTACAGTACATAGGGTTGAGTGAGGTACAGTCTGCTATTCCTTAAGGACTGGTATAGGTCCACAATATATAGGGTTGAGGTGCACTACTGCTGACTGCTGCCCTATACTGCAGCAGTCATTTATCAGTATAGGGACTGAGGTACAGTCTGCTAATCATTCACAACCTATTAGTTCCACAAAGGTCCTTATAAGGACTGGTAAGGTATAGGGTACTACAGTACATAGGATTGAGTGAGGTACAGTCTGCTATTCCTTAAGGACTGGTATAGGTCCACAATATATAGGGTTGAGGTGCACTACTGCAGACTGCTGCCCTATACTGCAGCAGTCCTTTATCAGTATAAGGACTGAGAGTTTTGTCACAGGGTCATTTAAAAAATGACAGGCAGAGGAAGAGGCAGGCCCTTCCGCAGGGGTGGTAGGGGTAGGGCAGGAGCAACAGGCTGCTTATTGTGACTGAGGCTGCTTATTATGAGGGGCTCCCACCATCCCTGTGCTGTGCTCACTTCCTCCTGGGGCTGTACCTCTGCTGTGCATATTATGAGGGGCTCCCACCATCCCTGTGCTATGCTCATTATGAGGGTCTCCCACCATCCCTGTGCTATGCTCATTATGAGGGGCTCCCACCATCCCTGTGCTGTGCTGACTTCCTCCTGGGGCTGCTTATTATGAGGGGCTCCCACCATCCCTGTGCTGTGCTGACTTCCTCCTGGGGCTGCTTATTATGAGGGGCTCCCACCATCCCTGTGCTGTGCTGACTTCCTCCCGGGGCTGCTTATTATGAGGGGCTCCCACCATCCCTGTGCTGTGCTCACTTCCTCCCGGGGCTGTACCTCTGCTGTGCATATTATGAGGGGCTCCCACCATCCCTGTGCTATGCTCATTATGAGGGACTCCCACAATCCCTGTGCTATGCTCATTATGAGGGGCTCCCACCATCCCTGTGCTATGCTCATTATGAGGGGCTCCCACCATCCCTGTGCTGTGCTGACTTCCTCCTGGGGCTGCTTATTATGAGGGGCTCCCACCATCCCTGTGCTGTGCTGACTTCCTCCCGAGGCTGCTTATTATGAGGGGCTCCCACCATCCCTGTGCTGTGCTGACTTCCTCCTAGGGCTGTACCTCTGCTGTGCATATTATGAGGGGCTCCCACCATCCCTGTGCTATGCTCATTATGAGGGGCTCCCACCATCCCTGTGCTATGCTGACTTCCTCCTGGGGCTGCTTACGGTGCAGGTGTCAGTGCTGTATATCACGGTGCTGGTGTCAGTGCTGTATATCACGGTGCTGGTGTCAGTGCTTTATGTCACGCTGCTGATGTCAGTGCTCTCTATCACGGTGCTGGTGTCAGATCACTCTATCACGGTGCAGGTGTCATTGCTGTATGTCCCGCTGCTGGTGATCATCTCCTGCACCCTCTTCTTTGCCTACCCTGACCTTCCCTCTCCTCCATTGCCTTCATGCGCTCCACAGTCCTGAATTGTCACAACAATTTCACATATAAAAAAGAATGCTTGTAGTTGTCGATCTAAGATTCACCTCATACATGTGTTATGTCATTGGCCAAGTGGTGGGACTATGTTTGCACAGCTAGTAATTATTTTGTGGCTGCAAATTTGACCTGTAGGTTTGCAAAGTTCACCTTCCATTGAAGTCAATGGGGCCCGCCACGAACGTTACGGTTCGCAAACTATCGCCCACGTTCGTGAAACGTCCCGTCGGAAGTTCGTCCATCACTAGCTGTTAGTAAGTTAGTGGGCTATAGTGTGCTTTGTGCTTCTATTCTCAGTGTAAAATATCAGTTTAATGTGAGTTTGGAGATAGTTCAGTGTGAGTGTAGTGTGACATTTAATTTTTACTTTATTTTCTGTTTTGTGAGTATATCATAACCACTCATTTTTACTTTAGTGTCAGTTTTGTTAATGTAGCGTGAGCATTCATTTTTTCAGTTTAATTTCTCAGGGCAGGTTTCCTGCAGTATATAGCAGTGCATTACTGCACGTTTAATGCAGTATATATCAGCGTGTTACTGCACATTCAACGCATTATATATTGATGTATTACTGTACATTTAACGCAGTATATATTAGTGTGTTACTGTATATTTAACACAGTATATATCTGTGCTGTGTGTTACTGCATGTTTAACGCAGTATATATCAGTGTGTTAATGTACATTTAATGCAGCATAAATCAGTACATTACTGCACGTTTAATGTAGTATATATCTATGCATTGCTACGTGTTTATTGCAGTATATATCCATGCGCTACCTCATGTTTAATGCAGTATATATTAATGTGTTACTGTACATTTAACGCAATACATATCAGTGCACTACTGCATGTTTAACGCAGTATATATCCATGCGTTACTTCATATTACTTTAACGTATAAGAGTGCATTACTGCACGTTTAACGCAATATATATCCATGTGTTACTGCATGTTTAACGCAGTATATATTCATGCTTTACTGTACATTTAACGCAGTATATATCAGTGCATTACAAGTATGTCCTTCCCTTTTTTTTTGGCCACCAGAGGCCGTGTGAACTGCTGGAGGCAGACATTTTCTGCCGGCCACATGTGATTGCATGCATGAGCGCTAGCATGGGGATTTGTGAGTACAAACACACAAATCCCTGTTCTGTCAGGGAAGAGGAGCCATATCGTTTGTTCCTACTAAGTAGGAAAAACAATATATCTCTTCCCCTAGTCAATCCTATCCCCCCCAGTTGGAACACACTGAGGGAACACACAATTAACCCTTTGATCACCCATAGTGTTAACCCCTTCCCTGCCAGTTACATTTACACAGTAATCAGTGCATTTGTATAGCACTGATCACTGTATAAATGCCAATGGTTCCAAAAAGGTATCAAAAGTCTCCTATCTGTCCATCGCAATGTTGCAGTATCCACTAAAAATCGCAGATCACTGGCATTACTAGTAAAAATAAATAAATAATAAAAATGCCATAACAGTGCTTTAAATCTTTCCCATAGTTTGCAGACACTCAACTTTTGTGCAAACCAATCAATATACTCTTATTACCATTTTTTTTACCAAAAATATGTAGAAGAATATATATTGGCCTAAACTGATGAAGATTTTTTTTTTTATTTGGGGTATATTTATTATAGCAAAAAGTAAAAAATATTGTTTTTATTTTCCAAAATGGCGCTCTTTTTTTGTTTATAACGCAAAAAATAAAAACCACAGAGGTGATCAAATACCACCAAAAGAAAGCTCTATTTGTGGGAAAAAAGAACGCAAATTTCATTTGGGTACAGCGTCGATCGACAATCGTCAGTTAAAATTACGCAGTGGCAAATTGTAAAAAGTGCTCTGGTCAGGAACTGGGTATAATCTTCCGGGGCTGTACGGTACGTGTAATGCATTATACAGTGCCTTGCGAAAGTATTCGGCCCTCTTGAACTTTTCAACCTTTTGCCACATTTCAGACTTCAAACATAAAGATATAAAATTTTTATTTTTTGTGAAGAATCACCAACAAGTGGGACACAATTGTGAAGTGGAACGAAATCTATTGGATTTTTGAAACTTTTTTAACTAATAAAAAAATGAAAAGTGGGGCAAGCAAAATTATTCGGCCCCCTTGCGTTAATACTTTGTAGAGCCACCTTTTGCTGCGATTACAGCTGCAAGTCGCTTGGGGTATGTCTCTATCAGTTTTGCACATCGAGAGACTAAAATTCTGAGACTATCACAGAGCAGGTGCATTTATACAGAGACTTGATTACACACAGGTGGATTCTATTTATCACCATCAGTCATTTAGGACAACATTGGATCATTCAGAGATCCTCGCTGAACTTCTGGAGTGAGCTTTCTGCACTGAAAGTAAAGGGGCCGAATAATTTTGCACGCACCACTTTTCAGTTTTTTATTTGCTAAAAAAGTTTAATTTATCGAATAGATTTCGTTCCACTTCACAATTGTGTCCCACTTGTTGGTGATTCTTTACAAAAAATAAAATTTTTATATCTTTATGTTTGAAGCCTGAAATGTGGCAAAAGGTTGAAAAGTTCAAGGGGGCCGAATACTTTCGCAAGGCACTGTATATCAGTGCATTATTGCGCGTTTAACACAGTACATATCAGTGCATTTCTGTCCACTTAACCCAGTAAATATCAGTGTGCTACTATGTGTTTAATGCAGTATGTATCCGTATACGTTACTGCGCGTTTAACGCAGTATACAGTATCTTACAAAAGTGAGTATACCCCTCACATTTTTATAAATATTTTATTATATCTTTTATGTGACAACACTGAAGAAATTACACTTTGCTACAATGTAAAGCAGTGAGTGTACAGCTTGTATAACAGTGTACATTTTCTGTCCTCTCAAAATTACTCAACACATTAATGTCTAAAATGCTGGCAATAAAAGTGAGCACACCCCTAAGTGAAAATGTCCAAATTGGGCCCAATTAGCCATTTTCCCTTTCTGGTGTCATGTGACCCATTAGTGTTACAAGGTCTCAGGTGTGAATGGGGAGCAGGTGTGTTAAATTTTGTGTTATCGCTCTCACTCTATCATACTGGTCACTGAAAGTTCAACAAGGCATGTCATGGCAAAGAACTCTCTGAGGATCTGAAAAAAAAGAATTGTTGCTCTACATAAAAATGGAATAGGCTATAAGAAGATTGTCAAGACCCTAAAACTGAGCTTCTGGTGACCAAGACCATACAGCGTTTAACAGGACAGGTTCCACTCTTGTCATGGTCCACCAAAGAAGTTGAGTTCACGTGCTCAGCATTATAGCCAGAGGTTATCTTTGGGAAATAGACATATGAGTGTCGCCAGCTTTGCTGCAGAGGTTGAAGGGGTGGGGGAGTCAGCCTGTCAGTGCTTAGACCATATGCCGCACGCTGCATCAAATTGGTCTGCATGACTGTCGTCCCAGAAGGAAGCCTCTTCTAAAGATGATCCACAAGAAAGCCCGCAAACAGTTTGCTAAAGACAAGCAGATTAAGGACATGGATCCATGTCCTGTGGTCTGATGAGACCAAGATAAACTTACAGTCAATGGTGGTGGGAGTGTCATGATCTGGTGCTGCATGAGTGATGCCGGCACTGGGGAGCTACCGTTCATTGAGGGAGTCATGAATGCCAACATATACCGGGACATACTGAAGCAGAGCCTGGAGAGCCTTCGGAGACTGGGCCACAGGGCAGTATTCCAACATGATAACGAACGCAAACACACCTCCAAGATGACCACTGCCTTGCTAAAGAAGCTGAGGGTAAAGGTGATAGACTGGACAAGCATGTCTCCGGATCTAAACCCTATTGAGCATCTCGGGGGCATCCTCAAATGGAAGGTGGAGGAGCACAAGGTCTCTAACATTCACCAGCACTATGATGTCAACATGGAGGAGTGGAAAAGTACTCCAGTGGCAACCTGTGAAGCTCTGGTGAACTCCATGCCCAAGAGTGTTACGGCAGTACTGGAAAATAATGGTGACCACACAAAATATTGACACTTTGGGCCCAATTTTGACATTTTCCCTTTAGGGTGTACTCACTTTTGTTGTCAACGGTTTGGACATTAATGGCTGTGTGTTGAGTTATTGTGAGGGGACAGCAAATGTACAGTGTTATACAAGCTGTACACGCTTTACTTTACATTGTAGCAAAGTGCCATTTCTTCATGTGTTGTCACATGAAAAAATATAATAAAATATTTACAAAAATGTGAGGTGTGTACCCACTTTTGTGAGATACTGTATATCAGTATGTTACTGCACATTTAACGCAATATATATCCATATATTACTGTACATTTAACAAAGTATATATTAGTGCGTTACTGCACTTTTAATACAGTATGTATCCTTGCATTACTGCGTGTTTAACGTAGCATTTATTCATGCGTTAGTGTACTTTTAAAGCATCATATATTAGTTTAACACAGTATATTTGAGTGCGTTACTGTACATTTAACGCGGTATATATCCATGCGTTACTGCGCATTTAATGCAGTATATATCAGTATATATCAGTGCATTACTGCACATTCAATGCAGTATATATCTGTGCATTACTGCATGTTTAATGCCGTATATATTCGTGCATTACTGTACGTTTAACAAAGTATATATCAGTACATTACTGCATGTTTAACACAGTATATATCCATGCATTGCTGCGTATTTAACAAAATATATAGCAGCGCTTTACTGCACATTTAACACGGTATATATGTGTGCATTACTGCACGTTTAATGTAGTATATATTAGTGCATTACTGTATGTTTAATCAGTCCCCATGAATAAGTCTTTTTATGACGAAACGTACTTCAGGAGGCAGACGTGCTGACGTCATCGCAATACAGCATAGGGGTGGACGGTTGATTGCATGCCAGCTGGCATTTTTTATGGGCTTTTTTACTGCTACATATGTAAGTGTAATTTTTAACTTTATTAAACAATTGGTATAGGGAATTATGCTATGGTGAATCTTCTTTCCATTTCTCTGGGACCTCGATTGCTGTCTGATTGCTTCATCCGTTGAGGTTGATGTTCTCGGTCTGTCTCATTCAATAAGAGAGCCAATTGTGACTGATTTGAGGAGGTGTTGCAAAGGTTTAATACAGGCATGATATCGCTTGCCTTTTGGTAAGCGCATACTTTGTGTGGTGGCAGTCACGTTTATCTGTGTTTTTTTCTGTCTGCATGGAGGATTTATTTATCTATTTAATAATTTTTATTTATGTTTATGAACTTTCACTTGATTATTTATGTAATTATTGATACATTTTTTATTGGACAATTTTCACTTCGCTGACTTTTTTCACTACTTCACTGGATAATTTTGTTATTTATTAATTTATGATTAATATTTGGTATAGATTTATATTTATTCACATAGATTATATACATACTTTTCAATTAATTTTGGTCATTATTGAGGGGTTGTTATGAATTTTTTCATTTTTTAATACCATCATGGTAATTTATGATTTCTGGTTGTTATCACTTAATTGATACACATCATTTAATTTATGTGCACAGCTTTTTCTTTTTCTCGTTAATTTATTGGGTTTACATATATCTTGTAATATTGAGCTGCAGCTAATTTATTTAAGGTTTATTGTATTTAGTTTAGTACAGCACAGTATTAATTTTTCCTTTTATCCAGTAATATATAAGTGCAGTACTGCACGTTAAATTTGGTATAAATCAGTGCATTATTGTACATTTAACGCAGTACATATCCATGCATCAATGCATGTTTAACGCAGTATATATTAGTGCATTATTATACGTTTAACGCAGTATATATCAGTGCTTTGCTGTATGTTTAAAGCAGTAAATATCCATGCATTACTGCATGTTTAATGCAGTATATATTAGTGTGTTGCGGTATGTTTCATGCAGTATGTATAAGTGCATTACTGTACATTTAATAAAGCATATATTAGTGCATTATTGCACGTTTAACTAAGTACATACCAGTGCATTTCTGTATGTTTAACCCAGTAAATATCAGGTGTGTTACTGCACGTTTAATGCGGGGGGACTTTATTTAACTATTTTATTGATGAATTCATGAGACATTAAGATTATTTTCAGTTTATTTGTATGAAATCTTGAATGTAATATGCACTGTGGTATATAAGAGTGGATGTTCAAGTTACCTTATATATATGAGCACCTTAACACAGGCTTTTGAGATTAATCTGCACAAACAATTCCCATTTTTTCTCCCTCATTACCAAAGGGGTAGTGTCAAGTAATATCACATAAAATTTAGTCCCAGCTTACACTACATAGTGATCCAACTAGGACATGCACTTTTAACTGTAAGTCATCACTGGAGGTCACTCTCCAGGTGATAGGCATCGCCACCCACCCTTGCACATATATATTTTTTTTCTGGTGCTTCACCTGTGGAGCCCATAGGGTAGGCAGCAGCCTTGCCTTACCTAAGCACAGTACCTACTATTTATAAATCATTCTGATAATGTTTTTTTTTTATGGACTCATCCAGCAGGACATTCTCCAGAATTCAGGACCTAAGTTCCATCTTAGTAGAGCCAAACTGCGAGATGAATGTGTGTCGCAATTGGAAGTAGTGAAAGAGATTGGGATTAGGTAGCTCAAATTTCTGTTTTAGATCCACAAATTGTAACAACTCACCCCCACTTGTTTACTAATATTGTGAGTTTACACTGTGTATTTAAAATTAGATCTATGTTTAAGTGATTCAATATGAATAAGATTGCTCATAATAGGCCCATATGTAGACACATTTATATACAAAATAATGTTATCCGATAGTGTGTTTCCTTCAACCTTGTATGTTTTCTGTGCAATTTAATTTTCTTTTTGGAAATCTGATAACCATCAGGAAGTCAGATTATATTTTGTTTCTCATAATGCTGTATATTTCACAATAAGGACAGTATGTGTGTACTACCTACAAACATGAGAGCTGTTTTTTTCTTTCCCTTTATCAAAGAAAGGATGCATATTGAGGCTTTGAGCGGTCTGGTAAGCAGGGGGTGGGCACAATGTAGTCCAGAGGCAATGTTTTACTTGTGTTTGAACTACTGTCAACAATAATGAAAACAACAAAAAGGAATATCAAGCAAGACTGATTCAGTAGATAATACAGCAGAAAGTTTGTTGGAATAAGAGGAGATATTGAGGTTGCTTGAACACCAGGTATTCTTATCATGCAGGGTGTGCAGATAATTATTTACACTACTCATAGAATTGTTGAACTGGCTTACTGTTACCATCTCATAAGACAACTTGATGATATCCTATGTTATGTCAAAGGAAATCTGATGTTTTTATTACATGTCTTTTCTTTCAAAATTGTCCAATTATCGTGAAATTGTTTTTGAAAAACAACACCCAGGCTGTTGCTTTCACTTACTGAAAGGCCCTAGCATGTAGAGCAGACTCCTTGCTTTGAATGGTCACTAGTAGTTTGCTGTAATATCCCTTGCCATGGCATTTCTTACACAGAGATGGAGGGAAAACATTTAATACAGCTCAGAAATGTTATTGTAGTAGAATGTTCATGTTAACCCATATATTTCATATTATTAATATTAATTAGCATATGTATTAATAACTCATTATTATTATTGTCAAGCAACAGTTATTAATTATAGAAATATAAGCGTAAAATATGATATAAAATATGTATATTTAAAAGTTAAACTTTAGATGACCTTTGTACTTCATATTGGTATATTTTTCCTGGGGGATAGGTCACTGGTATAGGGTTCAGACAGTTCCAGACATCATGGTCTGCAGGTGCAGACATTTATTATTTTTGTATTTATGTTAATTTTATTGAAGTATGTCTTGACAACCAATCATATTATTCCACATGTAATTGTATGGTGAAAGATTATTATAAAAGGAGTTGCTCCCAGCTGCAGTTGATATTAATAAAGCCTCCTGCTCTTTAGTTATAACTTAGGCTCCATTCACACATGAGCGTATAGATTTATTAGCATTTTACTGTTTTTTAAGCAATTTTGTGTTTATTTAGACATTTTTAGGTAGGTGTTCTCACCAGTGGCCAATGTAAACCAATCTAAACCAGTGTAATTTTTCTTACACATCTGCATCTCCTCTTCCTAGTTTTGTGGTGTGCTTTGTTCTATCAAGCTTCCTCATGCTGTCCTGCGTGTTATTCACAAAGCCTTGAAGATGCCTGCCAAGCATGGTTTCCTTGCGTGTGCAGCAGCTGCCCTACTGATTCTGGAGGAATAAGAGAAAGAAAGCAAGCACAGATGCTGGATACTTCCTGTTATTGCTAATAGAGAACAGTGTTGTCTTTTCTGGCCAATGTACAGTGATCTTCAAGTGCATACAGATAAATTCTTTACACATGGATGTCAGTAAAAAGGTGGGTTCATCTCCCCATCTGCACATTGCTTGTACAATTATAACAATGTATTACAGATTAATTACCTACTAACAATCAATATTATATTCTACAGTTTTGATAAGTTGCTTGGGTTACTCTTTGCACATCTGAAGTGAGAAGACATCTATTATCGGAACAGTATTCCATCAGTGGAAAGGTTCATCATCACATTGAGGTAAGCACCAACCCACCTCCCCACCACACTTCTCATCCCCTCTCTCCAACCCTCATCTCCCCCCATCCTCACCTCAACACCTAACCTCCTCCCCTCATGTCCTCCCCTGTGCCTTAACCTCCTCACCTCATCCCCTTACACCCAACCCCCTCCCCGCTCTCCCCTACCCCTCTATGAAGATGAGACACACAAACACAAATGTTGCTGAAAGTGTATTTGTAGTGAACAGATGAATTATTTATTTATTTATTTTGTACTTTTACAAAACATACAAAAATACTTAGATACAGTAGCAGTATAGCCATGAGGAACACCAGGCTTTTGTATTCATCTCCCAACCGTGGAGAGCCAACATTTCATCATTAGTGGAAAAACATTGTCTGATAAGCATGAGTGCGGTCCACATGGTCAACTAATGCGACAGAGACAAAAGGACATTGCGCATAAATGTGAAACATATTTTTTAATGAAGAGTGCTATCAGATTCCATTCTGTCTGTCTTGGATGCCGAAGGTGGTCCAACACCATATTAGGTAACAAGTGCATTTGTTCACAATACTTGTTTCCTTAATTTATTACAACCCTTTTTTAACAAGTTTACAGGTAACTAAAACCAAACAATAACGAAAAAAAAATGGTAGTTCAAAGATTGCCATAATTTTTGGGTGAGGACCTTTGACAATTAACTAGTGTTTAATTAACTGGGCTGAGATTGTTGAAGGTGCAGGACAGGAATATGTGGTAGGTAGACCAGAAAAATGTGTGGAAGAATACATGGATGTTGATGGTTGGGAGGTATGCATGGAAGTTGATGTCTGTGAGATATGCATGGATGCTGAGGGTTGGGAGGAATGCATGGCAGTTGAAGGTAGGAAGGAATGCATGGAAGTTGATGCTTGAGAGGAATGCATGACAGAGTGTTGGTAGGAATGAATGGAAGATGAAGGGTAAGAGAAATCCATGAAAGTTGAGGGGAGTGTATTTGTTTTATATGGGACATGGTGGTATGTGGATGGAACAAGGAGATAAGAGATGGGTGGGTAGTTCTGAAAATGTGTGTGGGAAGCTGGTGATGGTGTAGATGTGTATGGTGATGGGTGGTGAGAAGGTGGATGATATGGAGGATGAGTGGTGTTGAAAGATGTTGATGGATAGGGTGTGATTTGGGAGTCAGTTGTCTGGGAAATAAATGAGAAAATGCAGTTCAACAATTCCATGCGCATTGCTACCTGACACAAGTCACTTTATTTACAGAAGTTTCCAGGCTCTTCAGAAATAAAACAGTTTGGTTTTCCTCCATTTTTTTTAGAAATATTGAACATTAGATTGACAAGCCTGTTGTTTCTTTCTTGCCCTCTTCCTCTATTGGGCCTTGATGATGATCAATGCACAACCGCAGGAGGAGGGATTACAGTTTCAACCGAAGGTGCTATGCTTGATGATCTGCTATTATCAAGTGACATTTCTGGTAAAATTTCTTTGGCTGGGTATTTCAACTGCATCATTGTGACCCGTTGGGTCTTTATCCAGGAACTGTGGGTACTGTTAAAAATGAAATATGCTTTAGAACGTCTATATAATTTATATGCCGTACTTTCAAAGGAACATAACTTATCTACTCATTTCTAATACAGGCCTCAAAAAGTCTAGCTCCTTGGCATTTATGTATTGTTGAGGTTGTTCCGCAGCTTGCACATTCTGGAGTTCACATAGTTGTCTCCTATAGTGTAGACATCTGTCAGGGAAGGCATGTCCATAGTGCATATGGAGTTTCTCGGAGCATACATATGCACAGACTGGCAACTGGCCAGGCAGATGTGCTTAGTTGTGAGCATAGGCACGCATAAGTGCTGCCACGCACACTCAGGCATCAATGCACATGCCTGTCACTATTGCTGGCGCTAAGCTGGCTATTTAAACAGGCTTCTGTATGAGCTCATTGCTGTTTGGTGTGCAGCTTCTGTGTTTTGTTCCTGATTTCTGTGTTGAATTTTGATCTTAATCTGGCTTACTACTGACCTGCATTTGTGTGCTACCTGCCTCAACCTTAGCTTGTCTCTGGATCGTGCTTCTGCCTTCTGTTTCTGTTTGATTGACCTCCCCTTGCTTACTTGGCTTGCACACGGTCAGTTCAACCATCTTGCTGTCTGCTGTCTATGCCTGATCTGCCTGACTGTTACCAACCCAGCTTGTCTAACCCTGCATCTCACTCATTCAGCCTGCTACAGCTCTCAGTAGACATGTGTGGGATTAAATATTCGGACAAATCTTTAATTATTCTGAGTTTTGGATATATCTACATATATATATATATATATATATATATATATATATATATATATATATATATATATATATATATATATATATATAGGGATGAGCTGAACACCCCCCGGTTCGGTTCGCACCAGAACTTTTGAACGGACCCCAAATTCGTACGAACTTTAGAACCCCATTGAAGTCTATGGGACTCGACCGTTCGAAATTAAAAGTGCTAATTTTAATGGCTAATATGCAAGATACTGTCCTAAAACGGGTTTGGGGACCTGGCTCCTGCCCCAGGGGACATGGGTCAATGCCTAAAATGTTTTTAAAAATGGCCGTTTTGGCGGGTGCACTGATTTTAATGACGATTAAAGTGAAATAAAAGTGAATATTCCTTTAAATATCGTGCCTGGGGGGTGTCTGTAGTATGCCTGTGAAGTGCCACGTGTTTCCCGTGTTTAGAACAGTGCCTGCACAAAATGACATTAAACGGAAATTACATCATTTAAAACTGCTTGCGGTTTTAATGTTATATCTGGTTCCTGCAATATGGTTGCAAATCATTGAGAAAATAGCATGGGTAGCCCTCCCTGCCCATTACCAGCCCCTTTGTGTCTTGTACGCATATTAAGGGGAACCCCGTACCCATATTAAAAAAAGGAAATGCGTGTGGCCCCCAGGCCCTATATACTCAGAACAGCAGTATACAGGCAGTGCAAACAAGACAGGGACTGTGTAGGTTTGTTGTGTTAAGTTGAATCTGTTTGTAATTTTCAACTGGTACATTTTTAAAGTGTAGCTCCAGTCAAAAAAACTATTTTTAAGCTTTTTGGAAAACATAGGGAAGGGTTATCACCCCTGTATAATTTGTTTTGCCGTCCGTCTTTTATCATCTCACTTGCTGTTGTCTCCTTCCATTTGCAAGTAGGAGATGTTTGTAAGTTGGATGTTTGAAAGTAGGGGCTTGCCCTATATGCTCTGCAGAAATGACGGAACAAGGTGTTGGTTTTGCCACAACATTGTAAGCCCTCAAAGTGACTCTTGGTGGGCGCTGGAGCGCCCTGCTGTGAACGATTATATCAAGAATTGTAATTACATGCCATTGTTGAACAGTGGTAGAAAAATTGACCTTTGGTGGTTGTGGTGCTGGTGCCACAACACTATAAGTCCTCACAGTTACTCTGGGTGGGCACAGGAATGGGCCCTCCTGTGAAATATTATATCAAAAATTGTAATTAAATGCCCCTGTTAAGCAGGGGCAGAAAAATTGGGCCTTAGGCACTGGTGCTGGTGCCACGACACTGCAACCTCTCCCATATACTCTTGTTTTATTGCAGGAATTAGCCCTGCTGCAAAGCATTGCATCAAAAATTTTAATTAAACGCCCCTGTTAAACAGGGGCAGAAAAATTGAGCTGATGGCATCACCCAGAACCAGAAATGTTCTTCCAACATATCAGCGGAGGAGGAAGAGGATAGACAATCAACATAACAGGACAGTCACTCAGCATCAGCATAGGCAGTCTTGAAGGGATGTGATATTTCAAAAAAATTATTCGTTTACATCAGCTTCAGGTGCTTGGTAGCTGTGGGTTATCCAAGACTGATTCATCTTGATGAAGGTCAGTCGATCAACTGATTCAGTGGACAGGCGCACCCTGTGATTGGTAACAAAGCCACCAGCAACACTGAAGGTGCGTTCCGAAAGAACGCTGGATGCAGGACAGGCCATTAGCTCAATTGCATACTGTGCAAGCTCTGGCCAGTGATCCATCCTCAAGACCCAGTAAGCCAGAGGATTTTCGGTGGGAAAGGTGTCCAAGTCTGACCTTGCCCCTAGGTATTCCTGCACCATGTAAATCAGACGCTGGCGATGGTTGCTGGAACCGATCATACCTTGGGGCTGAGGACTAAAAAATTGTCTGAAAGCATCAGTCAGACGGCCACCTTCTCCACCGCTCCTTCTGACTGATGCCTCAGCAACACGTTGTCCAGGACCAGGAATTTGTAACCTCCCAGTCTCTGGGAACGCGTTGCACAGACCTTTCTGCAAGGCCTTCCGGAGATGTCTCATCCTCTGCTCCCTCTGCGATGGCAAGATAAGGTCGGCAACCTTACCCTTGTACCTTGGATCAAGGAGAGTGGCCAGCCAGTAATGGTCCCTCTCCTTGATCCGAAGAATACGAGGATCCTTCCGCAGGCTTTGCAGGATCAGGAAGGCCATGCAGCGTAGGTTAGCTGAGGCATTCGGTCTGGAGTCCTCTGGGTCACTAAGGACAACATGATCCGCAGCTACCTCCTCCCAGCCACGTACAAGTCCACGGGTTTCTTGGGACTGTAAATCATCCCTACAAGACTGCTGCTGCTGCTGATGCTGAGTGCCAGCTTCCACCTCCATGCTGACACAATCATCCTCCTCCTCCTCTTCCTCCTCCTCATCCTCTTCCTGTGTGATGGGTGGCACAGCAGGAACACTGTCTGGATAAAGGGGGCCTTGAGAGGCAAGGAAGTCCTCCTCTTCCTGCCTCTGTTCTGCCTCAAGTGCCCTGTCCATTATTCCATGCAGCGTATGCTCCAAGAGGTGGACAAGAGGTACAGTGTCACTGATGCATGCACTGTCACTGCTCACCATCCTTGTGGCCTCCTCAAATGGTGACAGGACAGTGCATGCATCCCTGATCATGCCCCACTGGCGTGGTGAGAAAAAACCAAGCTCCCCTGACCCTGTCCTGGTGCCGTAGTCGCACAGGTACTCATTAATGGCCCTCTGCTGCATGTGCAGCCGCTGCAGCATGGCCAACGTTGAGTTCCACCTGGTGGGCATGTCACATATAAGGCGGTTCTTGGGCAGGTTCAACTCCTTTTGGAGCTCAGCCAGCCGAGCACAGGCATTAAATGATTGGTGGAAATGCACACAGACTTTCCTGGCCTGCTTCAGGACATCCTGTAAGCCCGGGTACCTGCCCAAGAACCACTGCACCACCAGGTTAAGGACGTGAGCTACACAGGGCACATGGGTCAGTTGTCCCTGTCGGAGGGCGGAGAGGAGGTTGGTGCCATTGTCGCAATCCACCATTTCTGGCTAAAGCTGGCATGGCGTCAACCACCTCTCGGCCTGCCCCTGCAGAGCTGACAAAACATCCGCCCCAGTGTGGCTCCTGTCCCCCAAACAAACCAGCGCAAGCACGGCATGGCATCATTTTGCCTGCGTACTTGCGTAGCCCCTGGAACGCCTACGGAGCACCGCTGGTTCTGAGGACAGAGCACTGGAAGAGGCCATGGAGGAAGAAGAAGAGGAGGGGGTGGAGGAGAGAGGTGTGCCACAACCAATAGTAGCATTTTGGAGGTGTGGTGGCGGAACAACTTCCAACACTACTGCACCTTGTCCTGTTTCCTTCCCAGCTGCCAGAAGAGTGACCCAATGGGCCGTGAAAGACAGGTAACGTCCCTGTCCATGCCTGCTGGACCATGAGTCAGCGGTAATATGCACCTTACCGCTGACCGCCCTGTCCAGCGAGGCAAGGGCATTGCCTTCCACATGCCAGTAGAGAGCCGGAATCGCCTTCCGTGAGAAAAAGTGGTGTTTGGGGACCTGCCACTGAGGAACCGCACATTGTACAAACTCACGGAAGGGGGCCGAGTCTACCAACTGAAAAGGCAGCAGTTGAAGTGCTAGCAATTTAGCCAAGCTAGCATTCAACCGCTGGGCATGTGGATGGCTGGGAGTGAACTTCTTTCGCCGGTCCAGCAGCTGGGGCAGGGACATTTGCCTGCTATAATCGGACATAGGTGTACTGCTAGCAGAGTGCCCGGAAGCACTTGGCTGTGACACACCTAATTCTACACCTTCATTCCTCTCAGAGCAGGTTTCAGAGAGGACTGAAGGTCTAGTGGGGTTGGAGATGCCAGCTGATGAGGAGCAAGGAGAGGTCCGCTTTGTTCTTTGGTGTGGGTCTTTGAGGTACGCTTGCCAACGAGCTGCATGGCAGGTCAACATATGTCTGGTCAAGCATGTGGTGCCCAAGCGGCTGATGTTTTGGCCACGCGAGATACGCTTGAGACATATGTTGCAAATAGCAGCGGTGCGATCTGATGCACTCGTCTCCAAAAAGGTCCACACCAAAGAACTTTTAGAGTAATGCGCAGAGGCAGCGCCCTGCACAGGCGGAGCTCTGCGGTGGGATTCAGTCGGTGTGCTGCCCCTAAGCTGGCCCCCGGAGGGCATCCTGCCTCATTGGACATGTGCCTCCTCCTCCTCCTCCTCCTCCTCCTCTCTCCTACCAGGCACCCACGTGGAGTCAGTGCCCTCATCATCCCCCCCTCTTCATCGCTGTAGCAAACCTGGCAGTATGCTGCAGCTTGTGGAACATGACTGCCAGATTGCTGTCCTTCTTGAGCATCCCCTCTCTCTGCATTCACGCTACTGCCTTCCTCTAGCTGAGTGTCATCATCAGAGCCTACAAAACACTGGGCATCCTCCTGAAGCATGTACCCAACACTGTGCTCAAAGAGTTCAAGAGACTCCTCAGGAGGACGTGGTGGGTCTAGGGAAGGAGTCACTGATGATGAGATTGAGACGAGGGAAGACGATGCGTTGGCAGCTGCTTTGCTAGTACTCTAAAACTGTGTGAGAGAGGATGAGGAGGATGAAGAGGGCTTGGTCATCCACTCTACCAAGTCGTTGGCATGTTGCGGCTCAACATGTCCAGCTGCCGAAAAGAAGGACAAGCGTGTCCCATGGCCACGTGCTGATGACGATGCACCGTGTCCACGACCAGCACTGTTGTCTCTTGACACAAAGCCTGCTTGCCCTCTTTTATCGGCTTGTGCCTGTCTGCCTCTCCTTGCTGGCCTTCCAGACATGGTAATGGCCTGAAGGGAGTTGGGTAAAACAGCAATTGGGTAGTGTATATTGTGCTGGAGGCACACAACACCCACTAAGCCCTGCAGATGGCTCTATTAGAGAACAGCAATAAAGGGTAGATACAGGTGTATATTGTGCTGGAGGCACACAACACCCACTAACTCCTGCAGATGCCTTTATTATAGAACACCAGCAATAAAGGGTAAATACAGATGTATACTGTGCTGTGCTGGAGGCACACACAACTTCCAATAACTGCTGCAGATGGCAGATGGCTCAAATAGAGAAGAGCTATGTAGGTGGATATAGCGGTGTGTACTGGATACAGAGCACACAGACAGCACGCACAAGCTCCTAACACTGACTGCAAGCTCTATTATAAAAGATAGATATCGCTAGCTATATAGGTGAGGTGAATATAGCGGTGTATACTGTGGTCAGGGCACGCAGACAACAACCACTACAGAAGAGCCAAATCGAAAAATCGGCCGATAACGATCGGTGTATACTGTGTTGAAGGTACACAGAACACCCACTAACTGCTTCAGACGCCAACACACTACACAAGGCCGCCGCGCTGGCGGCCTTATATAGTGTGGGGCGTGTACTACACAGCCTGAGCTATGATTGGCCACAGGCATCCTGCCTGTGACCAATCATGGCTCTCCTCGCTGCCGGCGCTGTGATTGGCCAAGCATGCGGGGTCACAGTGCATGCTTGGCCAATCATGAGCCAGCAATGCACTGCGCCATCGCAGTGCATTGTGGGCCGTGAGCGCCACACGAATTTGTCACGAACGGCCCATAATGTTCGGAATTTGCCGAACGGCCGAACAGCCGATGATCGAGTCGAACGTATGTTCGACTCGAACACGAAGCTCATCCCTGTATATATATATATATATATATATATATATATATATATATATATATATATATATTGTGGCAGCACGCAGGTAAAATCACCTGGTTGTATTCAGGATGGTAAATATGTGTGTCCTAGATTCAGGCTTTATGCAGACTTTTACAATTAGAGGGGAAGAGTTAATGAGCCCAGCTGAAGTAAGTGGGCTCATTAAGGCCTCTACAAAAAACCCCAGCATGCATAGGGAGATGCTCCATCCTGGAACCAGTTTTGTGTGTATAGACTGGGGAGTCTGAGATCTGTTCTGTGCGGTGAGTTAACGCCTGTGTGGCAAACCCCTACAATAGAGACAGGGACTGGGGCAGCACAAGGCTGCACCCAGTTGTTAGACAGGGAGTCTACGTGTGTAGTTAGAGGTCAAGCTGACCAGGATTTATTTTCTTGTTTTATTTTGTTTGGCTGTTATATGTATCACTGCATGTAGCATAAATAAACTGCATCTTTTGTTTTTTGCACCTACACCGCTGTCTGCTGTGCCTGATTTTGTGTTGTGAACCCATCCAGGGGGTCACACACACCCGCTACCGAGCGAACCCCTCACAGTTGGTGGAGAATGCGGGCAGTTTTTTTTCAATTTTTTTTAAAGGCCAGCATGGAGGAGATACTGAGACAGCTGGCTCTAGCAAATGCAAACCAGCAGCAAGCAAATGCAAATCAGCAGCAAACAAATGCAGCTTTACAAAAGAGCCTTGCAGCCCAGCAGAAAGCTCACCAGCAGAGCCTGGAAGCTCAGCAACAAGCACTGCAGCAATCTGAAGCTGAATTAGTTACTACAGAGGTCTCTGGGAAGAACAGGGTGGCTGTTATTTGTGTGCATGGGGACACCCGAGAGTATCCTCTAACTTCAGTGTTTTTTGAGACCCCCAAAGGTAACCTCTCCCATCAGGTGGGGTTAGTGTCTCACTTACCACATGATGCTATTGTGGGAAGGGATTTTCCAAAATTCTGGGAACTCTGGGATTGTCCTGAGCCCCCCATTGGTGCCCCTATAAACCAGGAAGATGACCAGAATTCCTCTGGGAGTGGTGAGGACTCTCCTGAATTTCCCTTGTCGGTATTGGCGGGGGAAACTCGAGAAACTGGGGAGGAGCCAACATCCTCAGATGAAAACATGCCGTCTGTGGAGTTTTCGGATCTTGAGGTTCACAGGGAAAATTTTGCCACAGAACAGTTAAAAGACCCCACCCTAATAAAGGCACGGGAAAATGTGGTGAAAATAGATGGCGAGTTAGTGAACCCAGATAAGACTTGCCCTTATCCTTACTTCACTATGGAAAGGGACCTGCTGTATCGAGTGGCTCAAAGGGCAGAAGAAACCATTGAGCAACTTGTAGTGCCCAAACCTTACAGGAAGTTGGTGTTAGAATTGGCTCATGGACACATTCTGGGAGGTCATCTGGGGACAGAGAAAACCAGAGAGAGGGTATTGCAGAGATTCTATTGGCCTGGGGTCATGAAGGAAATAGAAAAGTATTGTTCCTCCTGCCCTGTGTGTCAGAAGTCGGCACCTATGCCACATTTCCGTAACCCACTGGTACCTCTTCCTATCATTGAGGTCCCCTTTGAGAGGATCGCAATGGATTTGGTAGGTCCGATAATGAAGTCTGCTAGGGGGCATCAGTACATTTTGGTTATATTGGACTATGCCACCCGTTATCCGGAAGCAATTCCTCTCCGAAATACCTCGGCCAAAACCATAGCCAAAGAGCTATCCCTTGTTTTTAGCCGCGTGGGTATTTGTAAGGAACTGCTTACGGACCAAGGTACACCCTTTATGTCCCGGGTTATGGAAGAATTATGCAAGTTGTACAAAGTGAAGCAATTGCGTACATCTGTGTATCACCCCCAAACAGATGGGTTGGTTGAAAGATTCAACAAAACCCTAAAACAAATGTTAAAGAAGGTGGTGGATAGAGATGGAAAGAATTGGGATTGTCTAATACCCTATCTGATGTTTGCCATTAGGGAGGTACCCCAATCCTCTACGGGTTTCTCACCCTTCGAGTTGCTCTATGGGAGACACCCAAGAGGGCTGCTGGATATCGCCAAGGAAACTTGGAAAAATGAGAGTTCTCCTCACAGGAGTGTGATTGAGCATGTCGCCCTGATGCAAGATAGAATTGCACAGGTAATGCCAATTGTAAAGGAACATTTAACCCAAGCGCAGTTAGCACAGCAGAGAGTGTACAACCGTGGGGCCAAGACCCGTACTTTTTCCCCGGGGGATAGGGTCTTGGTGCTAGTCCCTACGGTTGAAAGCAAATTTCTGGCCAAATGGCAAGGTCCATATGAAGTAATTGAAAAAATTAGTGAGGTGAACTACAGGGTTAGACAGCCAGGAAGGCGAAAGCCGGAGCAGATCTATCACGTCAATCTGCTGAAAGCCTGGAGGGATAGGGAATCCCTAGTCGCAGAGACTTTGTCACAAGTACAGCCTGATTGCTTAGTTCCTGAGGTTGGAATAGCAGACACCTTATCGAAACCCCAACAACAGGAGGTTAAAGAGTTTGTACTTCGTAACAAAGAGATTTTCTCTGAGCTTCCGGGACAAACATCTGGCGTAGAGCATGACATTATCACCCCGCCAGGAGAAAGGGTAAAACTAAAACCTTATAGAATACCAGAGGCCCGACGGGAGGCAATACGTGGGGAGGTTCAAAGGATGCTGGAATTGGGTGTGATAGAGGAGTCCCAGAGTGACTGGTCCAGTCCTATCGTACTAGTGCCCAAACCTGATGGGAGCTGGCGGTTTTGTAACGATTTTAGACAATTAAATAAAGTTACAAAATTTGACACCTACCCCATGCCACGTATAGATGAGTTGATTGACCGGCTGGGAACAGCCCAATATATGACAACTCTTGATCTCACCAAAGGGTATTGGAAAATTCCCCTGGCCGAGTCGGCCAAGGAGAAAACTGCGTTTGTAACCCCAGATGGGGCATTCCAATATAAGAGAATGCCGTTTGGGTTACAGAATGCACCGGCAACATTCCAGCGGAAAATGGATAAGATTCTGAGGCCCCATCAGAAATATGCTGCAGCTTACCTGGATGATGTGATTATCCATAGCACAGACTGGGTCTCACATTTGCCGAAAGTACAAGCGGTCCTAGACTCTATCCGGGAAGCTGGGTTTACGGCCAATCCAAAGAAGTGTACCATTGGACAGGAGGAGGCCAAATATCTTGGGTACACTATTGGGAGGGGGGTGATAAAACCCCAAGTCAATAAAGTCGAGGCCATACAGAGTTGGCCACGTCCCAACAGCAAGAAACAGGTACGAGCCTTTCTGGGAATCGCTGGCTATTATCGACGATTCATTCCCCATTTTGCTTCTCAGGCTGTGCCCCTCACCAACCTGACAAAAGGGAAAGAGTCGGTCATGGTTAAATGGTCCCCAGAGGCTGAAGAAGCATTTCAGTCCTTAAAAACCGCCTTATGTAGCCAGCCAGTGTTGTACTCACCAGACTTCTCTAAGGACTTTGTTGTACAAACTGATGCATCAGACGTTGGGTTAGGAGCAGTGTTATCCCAGGTCTGGAATGGGGAAGAGCACCCAGTCATTTACCTCAGCAGGAAGTTGAAGTTCCATGAGGTAAATTACGCCACGATTGAGAAGGAATGTTTAGCAGTGAAGTGGGCTCTAGATTCCCTTCGGTACTATCTGCTAGGTAGGCACTTTGACCTGGTGACTGATCACGCTCCTTTAAAGTGGATGGCTCAGAACAAGGAGACCAATAGAAGGGTAAATAGGTGGTTCCTGGCCCTACAAGAATTTAACTTTACAGTTAAGCATCGCCCTGGTGTTAAAATGGGGAATGTGGATGCTTTGTCTCGGATACATGCGTGTCTGGCTGCTTGTGTTACAACCCCAAGGTTGAAACAAGAGGGGGGGTGTGTGGCAGCACGCAGGTAAAATCACCTGGTTGTATTCAGGATGGTAAATATGTGTGTCCTAGATTCAGGCTTTATGCAGACTTTTACAATTAGAGGGGAAGAGTTAATGAGCCCAGCTGAAGTAAGTGGGCTCATTAAGGCCTCTACAAAAAACCCCAGCATGCATAGGGAGATGCTCCATCCTGGAACCAGTTTTGTGTGTATAGACTGGGGAGTCTGAGATCTGTTCTGTGCGGTGAGTTAACGCCTGTGTGGCAAACCCCTACAATAGAGACAGGGACTGGGGCAGCACAAGGCTGCACCCAGTTGTTAGACAGGGAGTCTACGTGTGTAGTTAGAGGTCAAGCTGACCAGGATTTATTTTCTTGTTTTATTTTGTTTGGCTGTTATATGTATCACTGCATGTAGCAGAAATAAACCGCGTCTTTTGTTTTTTGCACCTACACCGCTGTCTGCTGTGCCTGATTTTGTGTTGTGAACCCATCCAGGGGGTCACACACACCCGCTACCGAGCGAACCCCTCACAATATATATATATATATATATATACCCGAATTACAGTATAAACAAATTGTATTGAATGCTTCGAATAACTAAATGAAAAATTTTGGAAATTCCAATCGAATTTTACAAATTCCAGTCAAATTCAAACTGTAAACATATTTCTGAAATCAAAGACTGTGTGTGTAATTAAAGTACCATTTTAAAATAATGCTGTTTTTGTTATGCCAAAGGTGATTTAAAAAGTCATTGTAATCATTTGATGAAGATTTTTCTTTTGTTTGTTCACTTTGACACATTGAAATCAGAAAAAAAATCGAAAGTTTTTAATTTGACAGATTCAAAATTAATGTTTTCGAATGTTTTGAATCTAAAAAAACTGTAAATTTAAAGAAAATTTGAAAAAGACATAAAATGAATTCCAAATATGTATTCCAAATACGAATTGAATGAAACAACCAAATTTAACGAAGCAAAATACCTAGATTAATGAAACAAAACAACATTTTTCATCATGCACATGTCTAGCTCTCAGTCCAGCAAGTTATCATCTGGTTCCTGCTTCCAGCTGTCTTCCACAGTCTGTCGCCAGCCAAGCTCTATGCCAGCTCATTTGCCACCAGCCTGCTCTGCTGCCACATCCACCTTCTGACTACTGCAACGCAGACTACTAGACTGATTACAGGCACCTTGCCATGCTCCTGTAGCTGCTGTCTCACTACCAGTGGTCCCCGAGCTATAGCTGTACGAGATGCCTTCTTCTGCATGTCTGCCTTACTGACCAGGTATGTGACAGCATCCTTTAAATGTTTCCACTTTCTTTTGATGAGTACAACTGTAACAAAAAAAAAGACTTTTTCCCCCCACAGGTACATAGCAACTGGTCAGTCCTTGGCCAGTTTGCACTTTGCATTCATGATCGGAAAATCTACCGCAAGCAACATCATACGGGACACTTGCACTACAATTTGGGATGTTATGCATAATCTGGTCATGGCAAAGCCTACTAAGAAGGAATAGCTATCTGTAACTAATCTGTTTTTGGAGCAGTGCAATTTCCCAAACTGCGCTGGAGCAGTAGAATATTAGAATAATAGCGGCAGCATATTAGAATAATTAAACCAATTTCCTGTGTTAGCAAATATTTTAAATCTAAAAAAATATTTTTCATCTGTGGGACTGATGGTTGTGGATGCCAACTACTGTTTTGGATACATTGCCATAGGCTCTTATGCGAGTACCCTATGTTTTTGTTGGGGAGAAAGCCTTTGTCATAGGAGAGCACCTTCTAAGCCCCTACTCCAGTCAAAACCTCAATGTGGAGAAGAGGATTTTTTGCATAGCGCCATCAGCCTCAACATGCGGAACGTTATATGTGCAGTTAGGGCTGCATGCATCTTACATAATTTTGTAAGAGAGCGGGATGGCGTTTGTTTTGAGGATGCTTTAATGCACCAAATGCAAAGGGCACAATGGAGCGGGACCACAAGTAGCGCCCATATCCGTGATGTGTTTGCCACATTCTTCATGACCACAGGACAGCTTCCATAGCAACCTGAAACCATTGAAATTTGTTAAATTGACAATTTCAAATCATTAGAAAATAAGGACTTCCCATACTGTTTTGGGGAGCATAATAAACTTTTTGTATAGACTTCTGTGTAATTTGTTTTTATATGAGCTCATTTTAGTCAGCTAGCATTACCTAACAGTTTTACATTACCAAGCTTGCAATATGCTGGTTCCCAACTACCACTGGGGTATTTAGAAGGAAACAGAGTGTGCAAATTCTGGTGCAGGTTTGCATGGAAACCAATCAGCTTTCAGCTATTATGGTCAAATCTGATTGGCTTCTGTGCTGTGCTGTAGTGCTGTAGTGCTGTAGTGCAGTTATTTCCCCCCACATGTAGGACATGCAGCAACACTGTGATATGACTGCAGCTGCAGATAGTGGGATACATTTTCAAAAAAAAGGGAAAACATAGGCTGAACATGGTGGCACATGTCTGCCAAAAAATGCAGCTTCACAACAGTACAGTACATGCAGCATAAGAACAAGAAATACATGTGGCAGATATTGCATGGCTTGCTCAGATGCACGCAACAAATGCTTTTGCAATGATGCAGTCAATTTAGCAGAAAGCTAGCAAAACATGGCAGCAGTAAACATAACACACTTACCTTTCATCCGTTTCTGGGCTTTATCCAAACTGGACCAGCCTGGAATTACTTGAGCTGTGATTTCCTCTCAAGCTTTATTCTTCCGGTGACAATTTGTATATTGTAGATCCTTTGGAGTGGAACCATCTCCCCTGCAGGTGCTTACTTACATCTTCTGATGGATGCAGCCTTCAGCTTTTGTCTTATTTATCCTGGCTGGAAACAATCAATTAACTTGTGCATTAGCGTCCCATAGACTTAGATAGGATGCTGCTCCTGCAGTAGGGGTAAAACCTATTTAAGTCTATGGGATGTTTATGCACAATCGTAAGCGATTCACTAGATTTTACAGGCAGCTGCTGTTGGGGGAGGTAAGAAAACACCAGTAGGGGTGGTTCAGCTTAGTGCATTAAGGGGGCTAGAGAAAGAGGCTGGAGCTATTTTAGCTTATTACTAAGCATGTACTTCAAGACAATATTGAAAGAAAGTCAATTTAAAAGCATCCTTTTGGAATAAAAGTAGAACATTTACACTTGGTTTTCCGGCAGGTAGTGCGGTAAAACTCTCTTGCAGAGCTCTGGGCACGGCTTCTATTTACTACTTCTTTGCATGCCCCCTGATGCTCATCCTGGTTTTTCCCATTGACTCCACATCAACACAGGACCCAGTAATGATATAAAGATTAGTGGAAGCAACCAGAGTGTATAGTGGGGCACATGCTATCTGACAAACCCAGAAGTGTTAAATACCAGCTGTACTTAGAGACCTGAGTTTTATCTTCTGGAGTTAAACTACACTTAAAGATCGTGTTCACTGTTGAGCTGGACACAGGACAGCTCTTAGTTTCTGACATGATCAACATTTTTTTTTTGCTCTAACACAACAAAATACTTTGGTATTTATCATACCAAAATGGGAGCAAATAAGAAAAGTTAGGGTTTACAAGACCACTGATAAACATTGGCATGTTTAATGACTTTTCAACAAATAAAATGGTTTAGATTCAGCTGCTTTGTTTCTGCACATCTTGTACTTTAGCGCTACCTCACACAGACTCCTGAGCATATGTAATATCACCAAAAAAATATAATTGGCCAAAAGTAAAACAATAAATGCAAGGCACAGGGCTGTCCTTTCTTTCCTCGGCCAACATAGACCCTGACCTAGGGTGGCAGAACAATCAGGAGCAACACACAGCCAACCAGGCCAACCAGATATCGTGTTGCTTACTGTCACTAACACATTTCTGTGCATAAAAAGAATTGCTTTCAGATAATCACTCTGCCTGCCTGTGACAGTTGGGACCTAATGTTTGTTATCGTCCCCATATAAGTTATGTGTTTTTTTGTTGGTGGACAAGTGTAATGTGTACATGAACAGCAGACAGAGCGGAAAAAAAACAGAGCTGCAAATAGATTAGACCAACTGTATCCCCTACTCTTTTAGTAGTGGTTCTAGGTACATTCAAGTAGAATGGGCAGATTGTCTCTTTCAGCTTTTCTACTCCAGCCTCAATGTGCCTTATGTGACTATGACATCTGTTGTTGTTCAGACGATTTTAAGGCTAGCCATTAAACTAGGGAAGCAAGGCAATGGCACAAGACAGTTGGTGTATGGGGGCCATGATGTATTAGAAACAGTTAGTCAAGTCAAGTTAACCACTTCAATACTTTTGCCACTTTTACCACCTTCCTGCCCAGGCCAATTTTTAGCTTTCAGCACTGACACACTTTGAATGACAATTGCGCAGCCATGCAACACTGTACCCAAACTAAATTTTTATCATTTTTTTCACATAACTAGAGCTTTCTTTTGGGGGTATTTAAATCACCAGTTTTTTTTATTTTTTGCTAAACAAATGAATAAAAATCAAGAATTTAAAAAAAATATATATATATATTTTTCTGCTTAGATTTCTTTTATAAAATTTTGAAGCTTTCTTCAGAAATTTAGGCCAACATGTGTTCTGTTAAATTTCTTTGGTGAAAATAACCTAAATTGTTGTATATTATTTATTATGTTATATAGTCTGTTAAAGTTATATAGTCCACAAAGTATGGTGTATATATATATATCTATATCTATATATATATATATATATATATATATATATATATATATACAGTGGTGTGAAAAAGTGTTTGCCCCCTCCCTCATTTCCTGTTCCTTTGCATGTTTGTCACACTTAAGTGTTTCGGAACATCAAACCAATTTAAACAATAGTCAAGGACAACACAAGTAAACACAAAATACAATTTGTAAATGAAGGTGTTTATTATTAAAGGTGAAAAAAAATCCAAACCATCATGGCCCTGTGTGAAAAAGTGATTGCCCCCTAAACCTAATAACTGGTTGGGCCACCCTTAGCAGCAACAACTGCAACCAAGCATTTGCGATAATGTGCAATGAGGCTTTTACAGCGTCCTGGAGGAATTTTGGCCCACTCATCTTTGCAGAATTGTCCTAATTCAGTTACATTAGAGGGTTTTCGAGCATGAACGGCCTTTTTAAGGTCATACCACAACATCTCAATAGGATTCAGGTCAGGACTTTGGCTAGGCCACTCCAAAGTCTTCATTTTGTTTTTCTTCAGCCATTCGGTGGTGGACTTGCTGGTGTGTTTAGGATCATTGTCCTGCTGCAGAACCCAAGTTCGTTTCAGCTTGAGTACACGAACAGATGGTCGGACATTCTCCTTCAGGATCTCTTGGTAGACAGCAGAATTGATAGTTCCTTTTATCACGGCAAGTCTTCCAGGTCCTGAAGCAGCAAAACAGCCCCAGACCATCACACTACCACCACCATATTTTACTGTTGGTATAATGTTCTTTTTATGAAATGCAGTGTTCCTTCTACGCCAGATATACTTGGACACACACCTTCCAAAGAGTTCCACTTTTGTCTCATCGGTCCACAGAATGTTGTCCCAAAAGTCTTGGGGATCATCAAGATGTGTTGTGGAGAAATTGAGACGAGCTTTGATGTTCTTTTTGCTCAGCAGTGGTTTTCTCCTTGGAACTCTGCCATGCAGGCCATTTTTGCCCAGTCTTTTCCTGATGGTGGAGGCATGAACGCTGACCTTAACTGAGGCAAGTGAGGCCTGCAGTTCCTTGGACGTTGTTGTGGGGTCTTTTGTGACCTCTTGGATGAGTCGTCGCTGCGCTCTTGGGGTAATTTTGGGCGGCCGGCCACTCCTGGGAAGGTTCACCACTGTTCCATGTCTTCGCCATTTGTGGATAATGGCTCTCACTGTGGTTCGCTGGATTCCCAAAGCTTTGGAAATGGCTTTATAACCCTTTCCAGACTGATAGATCTCAATTACTTTCTTTCTCAATTGTTCCTGAATTTCTTTGGGTCTCGGCATGATGTGTAACTTTTAAGGATCTTCTGGTGGACCTTACTGTGTCAAGCAGCTCCTATTTAAGTGATGGCTTGATTGTGAACAGGTGTGGCAATAATCAGGCCTGGGTGTGGCTAGAGAAATTGAACTCAGGTGTGGACAACCACAGTTATAGTATGTTTTAACAAGGGGGGCAATCACTTTTTCACACAGGGCCATGATGGTTTGGATTTTTTTTCACCTTTAATAATAAACACCTTCATTTACAAATTGCATTTTGTGTTTACTTGTGTTGTCCTTGACTATTGTTTAAATTGGTTTGATGTTCCGAAACACTTAAGTGTGACAAACATGCAAAGAAACAGGAAATGAGGAAGGGGGCAAACACTTTTTCACACCACTGTATATACAGTATCTCACAAAAGTGTGTACACCCCTCACCTTTTTGTAAATATTGTATTATACCTTTTCATGTGAAGTAAATTGAAGTGAGTGTACAGCTTGTATAACAGTGTAAATTTGCTGTTCTCTCAAAATATTTCAACACGCAGCCATTAATATCTAAACCACTGGCAACAAAAGTGAGTACACCCTTAAGTGAAAATGTCCACGTTGGGCCCAAAGTGTCAATATTTTATGTGGCCACCATTATTTTCTAGCACTGCCTTAACCCTCTTGGGCATGGAGTTCACCAGAGCATCACAGGTTGCCACTGGAGTCCTCTTTGACTCCTCCATGATGACATCACAAAGCTGGTGAATGTTAGAGACCTTGAGCTCCTCCACTTTCCATTTGAGGATACCACACAAATGCTCAATAGAGTTTAGGTCTAGAGACAAGCTTGTTCAGTCCATAACCTTTACCATCATCTTCTTTAGAAAGGCAGTGGTCATCTTGGAGGTGTATTTAGGGTCGTTATAATGTTTGAATACTGCCCTGCGGCCCACTCTCCAAAGGGAGGGGATCATGCTCTGCTTCAGTATGTTACAGTAGATGTTGGCATTCATGGTTCCCTCAATGAACTGTAGCTCCCCAGTTCCGGCAGCACTCATGCAGCCCCAGACCATGACACTCCCACTACCATGCTTGACTTTAGACAAGACACACTTGCCTTTGTACTCCCCACCTGGTTGATGCAACACACCATCTGAACCAAATATGTTTATCTTGGTCTCATCAGACCACAGGACATAGTCCCAGTAATCCATGTCCTTAGTCTGTTTGTCTTCAGCAAACTATTTGCAGACTTTCTTGTGCATCATCTTTAGAAGAGGCTTCCTTCTGGGATGAAAGCCATGCATACCAATTTGATGCAGTGTGTGGCATATAGTCTGCGCACTGACAGGCTGACCCCCACCCCTTCAACCTCAGCAGCAATGTTGGCAGCACTCATATGTCTATTTCCCAAAGACAGCCTCTGTATATGATGCTGAGCATGTGCACTTAACTTCTTTGGCTGACCATGGCGAGGCCTGTTCTGAGTGGAACCTGCCCTCTTAAACCACTGTATGGTCTGGTCTTGGCAACCATGCTGAAGCTCAGTTTCAGGATCTTCGTAATCTTCTTATAGACTATGCCATCTTCATGTAGAGCAACAATTCTTTTTTTCAGATCCTCAGAGAGTTTTTTGCCATGAGGTGCCATGAGGGGACCAGTATATGAGGGTGAGAGCAATACCACCAAATTGAATACACCTACTCCCCATTCACACCTGAGACCTTGTAACTCTAACGAGTCTCATGACACTGAG
The DNA here is from genome assembly GCF_037356315.1 of Lithobates pipiens. Classification (NCBI taxonomy): domain Eukaryota; kingdom Metazoa; phylum Chordata; class Amphibia; order Anura; family Ranidae; genus Lithobates; species Lithobates pipiens. The sequence continues at coordinate 236,481,305 of NW_027507785.1, read as the reverse complement.
GAGGGAAAATGGCTAATTGGGCCCAATTTAGACTTTTTAACTTGGGGGTGTACTCACTTTTGTTGCCTGCGGTTTAGACATTAATGGCTGTGTGTTGATTTATTTTGAATGGATAGCAAAGTTACACTGTTGTACAAGCTGTACACTCACTACTTCACATTGTAGCAAAGTGTAATTTCTTCAGTGTTGTCACATGAAAAGATATAATAAAATATTTACAAAAATATGAGGGGTGTACTCACGTTTGTGAGATACTGTATATATGAAAATGTATCAATCCTTATGTACTGAAGGCTTATCTAATTTCTTGAATCCCAACTAAAGGAAGTGATCAGTATCTTTTTTTTTTACACATTATGTTTGCCTTTAGCAATGAATTTCATTGCTATAAGCAAGCATTTTCCTGAATGAAATTGATTCATTCCATTTGTTTTGATGTGATTAGTTGTGATTGGTCACAGCTGATCACATGACTCAAGTTGGTTGTAATTGGCCCAGTCTGTACCATGTGATCACTATGACCAATCACAGCTAGCAACATGTGTACACAATGGATGACTTGAAAGGAACAATATTGACATTTTGGGCCCAATGTTGACATTTTGGGCCCAATTTGGACATTTTCACTTAGGGGGTGTACTCACTTATATTGCCAGGGTTTAGACATTAATGATTGTGTGTTGAGTTCTTTTGAGGGGACAGCAAATTTACACTGTTGGGCAAGTTATACACTCACTACTTTACATTGTAGCAAAGTGTAATTTCTAAAGTGTTGTCACATGAGAAGTTATAATAAAATATTTACAAAAATGTGAGGGTATACTAACTTTTGTGAGATACCGTAGCAATGGATAAATTGAGGCCAACTGAAGAAACAGAACACCACATTATAAGTTCAAAAATCTATGAGAATTTAATCTTGACCATGGGGGTGACCAGAAATGCCAGTTTAAGGTATGGTCTATATCGGGAGCCTCATAAACCAATTCTCAGTCCTAATGAAGGTTTTTTCAGTGTCCTAGATCCATCTGATAAGAACCACTATAAACCTCCATTTTAGGAAAACTGAGCATCATGTCCAGCGCCTCCATCCTATTTTGTTTTATGGATAAATTGGGGCAAGTATGCCTGGAGACAGCCCTTTTCTCCATAAAAGTGCAAGAACACACTGGAAGTCCAGCAGCTGAAGGCATCCAATGTTGTGTTCCTATACTAATTACAGCAAGTTAAACAAAAATGGCAATTACCCCATTTTATAACTAGCTTTTAGATTGAGGTGCATATGGAAGGGCTTTCCACAGAACAAATAAAACAACATTTTCCCAGCACGCTTACCAATTAGCCAGGCAAAACAGAAAAACAAATTACACCATCTAGCAATGTGCATTAAAATAGAGGTTTTAGTTGTACAACATACTGTACATATGTGGAAATTGCACTGCGTTGTCAATGCTCCTAACTTTAGTCTATGAAAGACTCTTATGTTGGAAAAAATATAGCAATAACTAAATTGAAGGCAGGTATGCCTGGAGGCAGCCCATTTCTCCTTAAAGCCATCACATTCATTCTTCAAGCAATCACAATATTTTAAAGAATTTTGCTATTATTCTGATTACTTGAAAGTAATAAATTACATCAAACGTCATAAAATATAGCACTACAAACACAACTATTTATTATAGGAGCATTTGTCTTCTTTCTTGAAAATAGCATATACTTGTGTAGCGAGGTCCCGGACCTCTAGAGGCCTAATGGTGACCTCCAGAGATAGGGACAGCTGACATCCTTCTGTGTAGAGTGGGTTACAAGGCATGGTAGGTGTACTGCAAAATGAAATGGTGGGCCCAAGACACTTTTTGAATGCAAAGAGATTTATTGTCTCTTGAACAGAACTGTGAAAGAGAGGGTTAGGGCCAGGGCACTCTTAAGTAGATGCAATGAAAATTGGCAGACTCCAAGACTTCTATAGGTAGACAGCTATACAGGTGAAGGCCTCCAGACGGACACAGCTTCTGTATAGGTAGGACTGCTGTCTCCTATGGCAACAATCTTGTAGCAGTTACTAAGGGTAGTTGTATTCAACTATTGGCATCTCCGCTTACTTCACAGTCACTCACTGTGTGTCTTCACTCAACAAACTCCCATTCTTTCACTAGACTTCAGATCCAATGGCCACTGGATCCCCTGAGCTCCTCCACTTTTAGTACTCAGTATTTTCCTCAAGCGTCATGCCCACTTCCCTGCTGGGTCACTGGCTTGGAACTCACAGATACTCTTCAAGCGTCACCCCTGCTGACCTGCTAGGTCCCTGGCTTGGCGCCCACTGATGCTCCGCAAGCATCACCTCTGCTGTCCCGCTGGGTCCCTGGCTTGGCACTCGCTGAAGTTTTCCCACATCTTCATAGTCCCCAGCTGGTAAGAAGACTGCTCTGGTACTGGCTTCAGCATACTCACAGTGGTCTCCGGTAACAAGGTGGATGGTCCCTCAGTGGCAAAAGCTTCCCCGCCTGCCTTCAATCACAGCTGGGTCCCCACCCGGCTGAACCTCTACTTCTGGTTGGACTACAAGCCAGTAGTCCCCACCCTATGCTGCTCTCCCACTTCTGGAGAGGACCTCAGGCAGTCTAGCAGCCAAATATCCCCAGGATAGGCCTCAAACTTTCGGTGTAGCAGCCCGGGGCAGCATAACACACAGAGACAGCCCTCCAGGTGGTACAGAACCCCGATGACTTGATTCCACACAAATATATCCCAGCAGACCAAGGGACCAAAAAAATTCCCTGCCCATTGGCTGAGACACCCTATCCATTCATGTCTGAGTTTGCAAAGCCCCTGTATTATCTAGTGTCACTAGCATAATGCCACCTAGTGACAGAAGAGAAAGGGTGCAACAAGTCCAAATTTAGAGAGGAATCAATTGATGTCCTAACAATTGGCCCCGGCAACTATCACCTGGCAACTAAATTTGATAGCAACCCTGCCTAAACATCAGGGAGCTGCACTTGGCAATAGAAATATGTACTTTGGAGAACAAAAAAAGAAATATGTAGATATGTTCTAATATGCTAAAATTAGGAATGAAGTTTAGGAGAATTACCTTTTTTATATGATATTTCCCATTGACTATTCTACAAATACAGCATAATGCCTTATGTGTCTGCGTCTCTAAAGGAGGGGTCTCCTCTCACTTCCTGTCCTAGTAACAGAGAGAACCCTTTCACAGGGGCTTTCCAATCAGGTCCACCTGTTTCAGGTGCTCCATGCAGCTACATGGGTAGGCAGATGTCCAGCCTCCTACTTCTGAGTTGGTCCATGTCCAAAAAAATAAATAATGCATAATAATCTAAATATGATGAATTACAGTTATCCCGATGTAAATTGACACAAAAGGGGTTACATCAGGTCATCCATAGAGCCATCACATGTCCACCACTATTAACTATCAAAATACAGACACAAACGTAATGGGCATAAATATCACAGAATTTACATCCATCCCCATTCAGCTCCAATTCAGCAGGGGATCTGCTTATAGAACAAGGAGTCACCTTGTGAAAGGACTGGGATAGGAAGTGGTGGGGAATTTCTCCAAGGTGAACTAAAACAGAAACACACTTGTCATGTAGGAGGAAAAGGTTAGAAGCTTGGTCAGGTTTGTATTGCTGTATTCTGTCTGGAGTTGAATTTTAACACATCGTATTAACCACTTCAATAAAGAGCACATACCAATTCCCACCCAGACCAATTTTCAGCTTTTATCGCTCTCACATTTTAAATGACAATTGCCCAGTCATGCTACACTGCACCCAAACTAAATTTTTAGAAATTTTTTTCACACAAAGAGAGCTTTCTTATGGTTGTATTTATTCACCTCTGGGCTTTTTATTTTTATTTTTTTCGATATAAGCAAAAAAGAGTGAAAGCTTTGAAAAACTAACACTTTTTTTGTTTTTTATTGTAAAATTTTGCAAATAAGTATTTTTTCTTCATAAATCTGGCCCACAAATTATAATGCTACATATCTTTGGTAAAAATAGCCCAAATCAGTGTATATTATTTAGTCATTATTTAGTGCTAATCATTGAAAATTGATCATACCTGATCACATCTGATATACTGATGACATATTTGAGACACTAACAAGCCAGGACAAAGTACAAATACTCCCAAAATGACCCCTCTTCAGAAAATAGACAGTCCAAGGTATTTTGCGAGAGGCATAGTGAGTTTTTTGAAGTTGTCATTTTTTCCCACAATTCTTTTTTTACACAAACTTGTCATATTAACAAGTTATTTCTCACACACATCATATGCATACTTGCAATTACACCCCAAAATATATTATGCTACTCCTCCTGAGTATGGTGATACCACATGTGTGAGACTTTTACACAGTCTGGCCACATGCAGTAATATCCAAGTAGCACCTCCAGGCATTCTAGGAGCATAAATTACACATATAATTTTCTGATTACCGATCACATATTTGAAGGCCCTTCATATTTCTAACACATAGCATGTACATACCAAATAACAACCAAAGTATTGGTCCAGGTAGCAGGCAGAGATGTGGTCAGCAGCAGGCAAAGGAATTGTCCAGGCACAAATACTGTCCATAGTCAGTAGAGGCAGCAGGCAGAGATAGGGTCAACACAGCCAAAGTATTGGTCCAGGCAACAGGAAGAAACATGGTCCATAAGGTCCTGTGTCATTACGGGCAGCTATATGGTCAGCACAGCCAAAGTATTGGTCCAGGCAGCAGAAGGGACCTTAAAGCTTAGGGCCAGGGGGACAGGGGTAAAGGCTTTTCTTATCCAAATCTCTTTGAAGTCTCCTGACTCCAAACCCAGTTTTCGGAACACAGAAAAACCAAAAACTGTTTTTCTCTACTCAGAATGCTATTCTGAAGCCCCTCACACCCCCTGTGTACTGAAACTAGAAGGCAAAAGATTAGTCCAAGTGGCAGGCAAAAAACATGGCCGATTAACAGGCCAAGGTTGGTGCACTTGAAATTCAGAAAGGTGTTTTAAAATGGCAGGCAAAGGCATCGTCGGTAAACAGGCCAGGGTCAGTTAATGTGGAAGGTAGAAACATGGTTGCAAGCAAATGATCCGAACAGGTATTTGAAACGGGGAAATAGCAGTCTGTTACAAATAAGGGGAACTAATATCTTATGGATGTATGATAACTTCTGAAGCAATCTCCGATACACAGACCAGGTTGAGAGGGATATTGGGGACAAAAATAACTAGTATCTCTTCTAACTCCTCCTCTGCTGCATACACAACATCTCTTTTGGTGTCTTCTTCTGGATTCTGTGGGGGGAATGTTATAGAGAAAATGTTGGCCATGAAGTCGACTCACACTATGAGAGCAAATGCTTCCTCGGGTGGGTCCTTTCTGGTATATCAGGGCAGTCACAATGTCTTCAACATATTTGAGGTAGGTGATGGGTTGGTTTTCAGTTGATTTTTGATAGCAGACATACATATTAAACATGGCCATATGCAAAAGATGAAATGAAACTTTTTTATACCAGTAACAGCACTTCCGGGTTGATAAATATGGTTGTAGCATCTGGTCATTTATAATCGTGGACACATTCAGGCTTTACAATGGGGCCACATCTTCTCTGAATCTCCACCAAGGTGTCATTGTGGATGGTAGACATCATGTGAACATCTTTCTTGTCCCGCCACTTAATGGCCAACACTTCCTCATTCCTCGTGAATGCGGATTGCATTTTTTGATAATAAATTTTGTGGGAAGCCCTTCTTGTTTTATTTGAAGGTACCTCAGGCTAATGTTTTTCATGATACTGGTTACGAAAAAGGCTCAGGCTGCTGTAATAATTGTCTACATACAAATGATTAAAAAAAATAAAAAATTGAGCATGGGGTATGCAGCAGTTTGGCAGTGCATCTGGGACAAGCTTGAATATATATCAATTTTTAGAGTGGTGAGTAAGTGACAGAAACACATGCATAGTTTTAACCAAACATATTTTTCTCAATAATAAGTATATGGTATTCTCAAAATAAATTTTGTATGTAATAAATGTATGTTTCTAATCAAACGGAGGCTCCTGAGGAAGTGTTAGTATCGCAAAACATGTCGAGCATTCACCTATAATTTTAATGTGATCTCCACAGCCCATGACTATATCTCAGCAATCAATATCTTATACCAGTGGGACTATGTAACTATGTTATCAATACTATCCCACAGGAAGAAGGTTTTCAATGATATAATGCTGTTTGGTAGGATGAATTCATGGGCCTGTTGGACAAATATATATATATATATATATATATATATATATATATATATATATATATATTTGTTTTAATTAGTCTGTGGCTTTGGAATTTATGTATTTTTTTTAATATAAATAAATAAAGAGTTTGTTATATTTTTGTATATGTGCCTGAAAAGTCCAAGTATCCTTCATACATTTCTATTCCGTATGCAGATCCCAGATAATTTTATCACTGGTTTCAATATATGTTGGGCAATTGGAGGTTAGAGCTGGGAGTCTTTGCATATAATTTATTAGGGGGTGTATTTTATAGAATTTATCGTGGTTGGGATGATTTCCAGGAGTGCACTGAGAATTGTCATTAAATCATAGTAAATGCATAATCATTTCATAGCATGTCCTGGACATGACAGCAGAATATATCAGCATGTGATGGATGAGGTTGGCAGACCAGTAGGCATGCAGTTTGTTCATCTTTGTAAGCCCCATATTAAATGTAAGGCTCAAAAACAATTTGAATTTGTCTAGTGTGAGACGTCGCCATTGAAACATATGGGCGTAGGATGAATTGGAGTTTGAGGCAATACATTTCTCTGCATAGATATTTGTTTGGTCCACCATATACTGCAGCATATTTTCTGGAAAAAACTAATAAAAAAAAATCTGAAATTTGTAGTGTTGGGCTGTGCGGTGAAAGGGGGATTATAGCATACCCTGAGCTGACAGGCAACCATAACGGGTTTGCCAGGGCATCAGGAAGGTAGGACTGGGTTACGGATTCTTTGGGTTGTGTGTGTAATTCCAGTACTGGTACTGGGCTCCTTCCCCTGGGGTCCAGCGCTGCTGGTGGTAGGTAGATCTTCTGATCTTGGTCCTGATCTCTTTATTCTTTTAGGAGGGACGGTTTCCTCTGCTGACTTGTCTCTGATCCACTTCTCTCTACTGGCTCGTATTCCAAACCAGAATCGGATGATGAGAGATCCCCGCTGCTCTCATCATCCGACATAACATAGTAAGGATGTTATATGCCTCCTCCGGTGTGAAAAATCTTTGGGACATAATGGCTGTACTGATGGCTGGCCTGTGTGGCAGTACTGATGGTGATACTGACAGGTCAATGATGGAGGGCCTGTGTGATAGTACTGATGGCAGGCCTGTGTGACGGTACTGATAGGTCACTGATGGCAGGTCTGTGTGACGGTACTGATGGCAGTACTGATGACGGGCCTGTGTGATGGTACTGATGGCAGTACTGATGAAAGGCCTGTGTGACGGTACTGATGATGAGCCAGTGTGACGGTACTGATGGCTGGACTGATGGAGGGTCTGTGTGACGGTACTGATGGCAGTACTAATGCTGGCCTGTGGGATGGTACTGATGGCAGTACTGATAGGTCACTGATGGTGGCACCAACGGTGGGCCCATGGAATGGATCCAGATGGGCTATGTGACTTATCCAGATGTACTGTGTGACAGATCCAGATGGATTGTGTGACAGATCCAGATAGTCAGGGCTGGGCTTAACCCTTCCTTCTCTGAGCTGGCCACTCAGCTTTTGGCTAATTGCCAGCTCCTATCTCTCCACAGTGATTCACCTATTGATGATATCCTCCTCGTCAGTCCTGCCTACTTAAGCCGTCCAGCCCAGATGATCTCTGCCTTCCCCTTGGTCACATCTCTATAGACGCTCTCCTGTGTTCCTGTTAAAGACTTGCTTGGCTGACATTCTGGCTCCAGATCCTGCTTGCTGTTCTACTACGCTTATCTCTGGCTCCCTGACATTTTGGCTTGTCTGACTATCCGTTACGGTTCCTGAACTCTGGCTATGTTTTGACTACGTTTACTTTGTTTACCTTTTTTTATTATTATTAAACAAGTGAGATTTAACTATATTTCTGTCTCAGTCTGATTCATGGTTTCTGACAGTAGGCGAAGGCCATGAATTCAGAAGATGCAGTCAATCCACTTGGTAATATTTTTTCCAGATTGGATGAGGAGGATCACCACATGGATCAGTTTGCCATGGAGTTACAAATGCTCCTGAGTCACACGGCTCACCTGGAATCTCCCACTGTGGCTGCTCTGGTACAACTATTCCAGGCTGTCCCCGCTTCTGCTCCAGTCTCTGTGCAGGCACCCGCCTCTAGTATTACCTGTATAAGAGGTATGTCTGGTTCCGCTCCACTTCCCCACAATTTGGGGGTGATCCAGTCTAATGCAGAGGGTTTCTCAACCAGGTTGAGATATACTTTGAGATGCTGCCTTAGGCGTTTCCCACAGACAGGAGCAAAGTAGGTTTTGTGATATCTTTGCTTTCTGAGAAAGCCTTGACCTGGGCAAGCCCTCTATGGGAGATGCAATAGCCTGTTGTCTTGAGTTACCCTGAGTTTATGGCTTCCTTTAAAAGGGTATTTGGCATTCCCTCATGCTCCGCTTCTGCTGCTAAGTGCCTCATGTCCATTAAACAGAGTATGAGAACTGTTCCCGATTACACCATTGAATTCTGTACTCTGGCAGCAGAGGTTGCTTGGAACAATGAGGCCCTCCTGGCTGCTTTTTCTCATGGTTCTCGGATACAGCAGCCTGAGATATACCCACTGAGCTGGAGAAGTTGATCATGTTTGCCATCCTCATTGACTCCAGACTCAGAGAAAGACTCTCTTTTAAGGAGCGCTTGCGGAAGTCTCCTATATATTTGTCGCCAAGCTTTGCACTCCCACCCTTGCCTCACCTCCCATGCCTCCTGGTCAGGGCTGTCTTTAAGGCAGGGCAAAAGGAGCAGCTGCCCTGGGCCCTGTCATTGTTGTGGGGCCCAAAGCAGCTGCCTCATACTTGCCAACTATCCCAGTGTAAATTCCCTTGTCCCTTGAAGTTTTAGTCCTAATATCTCAGTGTGAAGTGATGGAACTAATGCTGCCCAGCTCTGCCCTATTGTTGTGTACAGATAACTCACCTGCAGACCCTGTGTTTACATGTAAATAACCGGCATTCATATGTAAATAGTGGCAGCATTACTAAGTAAATAGATGTGGCCAGGCAGCATTGATATGTAAATAAAGGTGGCATTCATATGTGTATCATGCTCCCCTGCAGTGAGGAGATGATGTGCTGTAACCTCCAGCAACCAATCAGTGAGCAGTATTACTTTACAGTAATCTTTAGTAACCAATTAACAAGCATAAATCATTTCCTGTAACCTCAAGCAACTAATCAGTGAGCCGTAATGTGTGCTGTAACCTCTAGCAACCAGTCATTAAGCAGTAATGATATTCTGTAACCGCTGGTAACCAATCGCAATTGCTGCCTGATCTGAAACAGTAAACTGATTTTGAGTCTAGCTGCTATTTATTGTATGTCTCAGAGCAGGTGGAGAGCAAAACTGCATGGGGGGGGGGGGCCCAAGAAATTTTTTGCCCAGGGTCCAATTAGTATTAAATACGGCCCTGCTCCTGGTACCGAGTCGGTCAGTGAAGATAAATCCATGCACTTGGGCTTCACGCGTCTCTCTGTGGATGAGAGAACCCTTAGGAGGAGGAGAGAATGTGCCTTTATTGTGGCCAGGCAGGTTATTTTTTGACGTCTTGTCCTATCTGTCCAGGGAATGCCCGAACCTTGAGGTCCTTTCATGGACAGATCTTAGGTGGCGTTGTTTTGTCCTTAGTTATCCAGAAGGATAATCCTCTGGTTTTGGTTACCCTTTCTTGGGCTGAGTTGTCCGTCCAAATATAGGCTCTAATCTACTCTGGGACTGCAGGCCTGTTCATTGATGCTGCCTTTGTATCAAAGCACTCAATTTCACTGCAGCTGTGTGACACTCCACTTGCCATTGAGGCTCTTGACTGGAGACCTCTACAGCCTGACCATGTGACTCATGAGACTGTTCCATTGTCCATGGCCGTAGGGGTTCTTCACCATGAGATAATCCAATTCCAAGTTATTTCCTCACCTAAGTTTCCACTGGTTATTGGTTATCCTTGGTTACAGAGGCGCAACCCCTCTTTTGATTGGCTCCATGCTAAGGCTCTCTCCTGGTCACCACAATGTAGTGAGACATGTTTCCAGAAGGTAGCCAAGGTCCTGTGCACTTCTTCTCTCTCCTCCCTGCCAGAGGAGTACCTCGATTTTAGCGATGTCTTTGACAAAGGTAAAGTCAGTCGGTCTTGGAGGATAAGGCCATGGAGGAGTAGGTTGCAGAAGCATTTTCTCAAGGTTTCATCTGCAAATCCTCGTCTCCTGCTGGTGCTGATTTCTTCTTTGTGCAGAAGAAGAGTGGTGAACTGAGACCTTGCATTGATTATAGGGGTTAATCATTTCACGATTAAGAACTCCTATCCGATTCCATTGATGACGGAGTTATTTGACTGCCTCAAGGGAGCTGGGAATTGAGGTTGCTTTCTCCTCTGCATATCACCCGCAATCTAATGGGGCCGCAGAACGAGCCCATCAGTCCTTGGAGCAATTCCTACATATATTTCTGACCATCTTAACAACTGGTCAGACCTCTTACCGTGGGCCAAATTTGCTCACAATAGTGCCTTGAATTCTGCTTCCTGATTGTCCCCGTTTATGGAGAATTATGGCTTCCAACCTTCCATGTTGCCTGACCCCTTTGTTCCGCAGAGTATTCCTGTGTTAAAGAAGTATCTCCGTGGTCTTCGTTCCACTTGGGTACAAGTTCAGGAGACTTTGCGACATGCTAATGATAGGTGCAGACTCCAAGCTGACCGCACACGCCTGCCTGTGCCTACTTACCAGGTTGGGGACAGGGTTTGGCTGTCATCTCGCAACTTCCGACTTCGTGTTCCCCTCTGAATTTGCACCTTGTTTATTGGACCTTACCGTATTCTTCGCAGGATTAACCCAGTGGCTAAAGCATTAAACCTTCCTTATAATATGCGTATCTCAAATGTATTGCGTGTCTCCTTATTAAAACCTTTGGTCTGCAACCGCTTTACCACCTCGGTGTTTCATCCTCACACTGTACAGTTTGAGAACCATGAGGAGTATGAAGTACAGTTCATTGTTGACTCCCGTGGGTTCCATGGACACATACAGTACCTTGTGCATCAGAAAGGGTACAGTCCGGAGGAGCGCTCTTGGGTCTAATCCTTTGACGTAAATACCCCTGTCCCTTGTCCTCCTCCATGATTTCCATAGACATTTTCCCCTCAGGCCTGGTGGTTCTCTGAGGTAGAGGGGTCATTGAGGAGGGGGTACTGTCAGGCCTGGGCTCAGCCCTTCCTTCTCTGAGCTAGCCACTCAGCTGTCGGCTAGTTTAACTGTACTTCTGTCTCAGTCTGATTCATGGTTTCTGACACAGATGGACTGTGTGATAGATCCAGATGGGCTGTGTGACAGTACTGGTGACAGGTTCTCTTTATTGGGGGGGGGGGCCGTGTGGTGCACAATAAGGTGTAATAACTGCACACATTCAGTTTTTTACTCACTGATTCCTGCTCTCTCCTCACACGATTGGTGTGTGATGAGAAGAAGCAGGGATCACCTAGAAACTGCACTGTTGCTGTGATTGGGCACATTCACTGTTTACCCTGATCGAGGATGGACTATGTCCGAGAGACACACGCGACATCCCTTATCACCGCAGTGCATGCCCCCAGGGACGCCCATTAGGCACACATGCTCTTTGTTTTTAATTGTGAGTGTCTGTGATTGGATACAGTCGATCACGTGTTAAATTTAATTGGCTGTTTATCCTGATCAGGGATGCGCTGTTTCCGAGGGACAAGTGTCATTTCTGATCACCGCGGCGTATCCTGCTGGATGTCATATGTCGTCCGGTCGGGATAATTTAACCACTTTGCTCACACGCCATTTTGTTATATGGTGGGCAGGAAGTGTTTACATATCATAGTTTCATAGTTGGTAAGGTTGAATAAAGACAATCTATCCAGTTCTACCTGTGCTGTTGTATGAGTGTGATTGTATTTATGTATCTCAAAAGATGGAGCCCAAGACAGTCACCAAATAGTGAACCGCACTAAGACCCTAGCAGCGCTTTATTGTTTTTAAAACTTAAACATCCAACTGTAAGTTTAAATTAGAAATGTAAAAATTTAAATGTGATACAAACTATCAAACTGCGCCCAGTAAGAAACCTTGTAATATATGCAATTCAAAGTTTTTTGATTTAGGTTGATTTAAAGTAGTACTGAATATAAGTGATTGACCATAATAGGTTAATCATCATTGCAGTTGAGGATTCTGTAAAATGTTTTTCATGCATTTATATTCGTATGTTTGCATGTAATAATTGTAGTGTTGAAGCATGTTTGATATCCGAAAGGTTGCATACATTGCTGACACTTTGGGAAGTGCAGGAAGTGTCATACGACATCATGTGATTACTGTGTCAGGACACTTCCGCTCGTTTTGAATGTATATAAAGAAGGTTGCTGCGCTGCCTGGCCACGCCCTCTGACGAAAGTGATAACTGAAACGCGCCAGGGCGTAGTCACGCAGCTTACCTGATTGTACGATCGTTGGACAGTCTACCCTTCCCGTGAACACCGCAGACGGCGGTGTAAGGTTAGACCATACCGATCGGATTTTGAGTTTGAATTTTATGCACTATTCAAGATGTTTACTTTGTGAGTGCGCAATTTTACGAGTGTTTTTAACATAAATAAATCTTTTGATACGTACGGAATTACGCTATGTAGTTTCTCCATTCCTTTATATGTGCAAAATACCTTCTGGGAAAGTGACTATTATACAGCCGACAGGATATATCCGATGCCTTACTATACGTGAGGGCTAATGATACGATCGGTCTTCCGGTGATATGAGATGTGCTTTTAAACCAGGGTTTTCTGGTAAGTGCATAACCTATAGGGATTTGCACAGGAGGTGTGGTGGTGGACTACTGTGAATCTGAACGATCTCCTAGCAACTTTTGCCACTTTTTGACTTACAGCACTTTATATTGGCACGATTGGTGCTGAATATGAACTATTATTCAATATACTAATAGACTATATTTTGTGTTTCTGACATATGTGATACCATTTACGTTTTCGGTTTGAAATTGATTGTATATATTACAAGGTTTCTTACTGGGCGCAGTTTGATAGTTTGTATCACATTTAAATTTTTAAATTTCAAATTTAAACTTACAGTTGGATGTTTAAGTTTTAAAAACAATAAAGCGCTGCTAGGGTCTTAGTGCGGTTCACCATTCGGTGACTGTCTTGGGCTCCATTTTTTGAGTTCTTTGTGAGTAATATAGCAGCAGCTACATTTTATGTTTTACCGTGAGCGCTGAGGGAATAGGATTTTTAGTTTTCTAATATCTTGCTCTTATTTCTTTTCGTATTTATATATCTACCAATTCTCATATCCCTGTATATTGCATTTGCCCATCTAAGCCCTTGTACAAACGGTCAGACATTCTGACAACCAAATCCGTTGGATTTTGTCCGACGGATTTTGTCCGACAGATTTTGTGCGAAACTGCTGCATGCACACGGTCGGACAAAGTTGTCGGAACATCCGATTGCTCAGAACGTGATGACGTTATTTCATTACGACGGGACTACGTTCAGGCTAGTAGCCAATAGCTTTGGTCTAGGAATTTGATCTGAGCATGCGTGGCACTTTGTCCGATTGGAATTCTCTACACACAATCGGACAAAGTCCGATCGGATCATGTTGTCGGAAAGTTTTATAGCCCAGCTATAAAACTTTGTCCGCCGGATATTCAGACGGAAACAGTACGATGGAGCCCACACACAGTCGGTTTATCCGACAACACGGTCCGATCGGACATTTTCCGTCGGAATGTCTGACCGTGTGTACAAGGGCTAAGAGCTTTTTGAACTTTATGACACTCTCCGCTGACAAGTACAGTATCAGCAGATTGAAGAGCTGAAATAGTAAAAGATGATGAGCATTGGCTTCAACTCGGTTCTCCATCCATTAGTAGATGCATTTTGCCCATGTGAGGCCTTATCATAGCATTTACTATATCTGCTTACACAGAATATTTGTGATTTAAGCTATTTACCCATCACATTGCACAGGTCACTTCAGTGTATTTCATGAATAATTGTGGTACCTTCTTTCAAGAGCAATTCATGCATAAATATCACTTTGATATTTTTTTTTGGGGGGGGGGGGGCAGTCAATGAACGCATTAATGCCTCTGCCTAAACAAATAAGCATTGGAATGTGATAACATGTCTCTGATTTTATTGGTAAATAAAAACAAAACACAGAATTACAAATTATGAAAGTGATAATATATCTAATAATATTCTATAAAAAATTAAAACATGTCTTGGAACATGAACAGACTTCTGCGTTACTCATTACTGGGGATGTTTGTATCTTGTGTAGTGGAAATGATCTGATTAACAGTTTTATTGTACACACAGCGTTTAATTAATCCTGATGATCCTGCTGATGTACTGGAAACTGTTTGTTTCAATAATGTGTTTTAAATTAGACTGGAGCAGCCACTCAGACAGCTGTCATGGAATATAATCATTTGAAAACACTTCAGATAATGACAGCAAAATAGAAATGGCTGTGATTTGGTATAATATTCCCATGACTACATTACATGCACCACTTTTTACATGACGATTCCTAGTAACGCACCAATATGGTGGTGAGTGAAAGAAAAGGCTTTGCTTGCAAGGATGTTACTTCGCATCATTATACAAGAGCTAAGCATAAAACATGATGTCTTCTAATAGTGTACTGTATGTAGTACTTGTAACAGACCATTGAACAATTTAGGTCAGTTCCTTGCAATGTTTAATTAGACTAGTATATATGTTTGTAATTAACAGCAGATGTGACAAGCTAATGTGTCCGTGTACATATAAATTAACCTTTGCCCATCAGCTGCTTGAGTCTGTGAGAAAACTGCCATGTTTGCTTGTGTTCCAGTGAACCAAGATCAAATTAAAAAGGTCATTACAAAAATAAATGCTAATGGAATTTGCCTTTCATTTGAAGCATGAACCTCAGGACACTCTCTTTCCACCACACAAAGATGCTTTACACAATTAATACAAACAGATATTTTCAATCTTATGGAAAGTTTGCAGGATGTTAATTCTGTGGGGAAAATAAATGTGTAAATTATATTTCCCCCTGGAAGGCTGAATCATCTGCATCTCAGTTAGTAACAGTATTTAAGATTTACATATTTTGCATACATAATGTAGCTCTTGTTGGGATTGTGCTTTCTATGATAACAAGGATATTAGGATTTTAAATATGTTGGGCAAATATTTTTTTTTTATATATTATTATTATTATTATTGTTCTTATTTAGTGAAGCTGATTTTTTAAAACTAAGGGAAATAAGTGATCTCTGCCCATGGCAATCCAAATTCAACCTGCAGTTAAAAAATGACCGGTCTCTAGCTACAGGCAGTAAATACACAATTTTTTTACTGCTAGTTCTTGTAAGGTAATCCTAAATAGGTTAAAAACAGAAAAATAAAACATAGAAATGATAAACTCAGGTAAACCAAAGCTGGTCATAAAAAATAGTTGGGGGTGTGGCTTGGCCTGCAATGGAGATGGAGGCTCACTAGCAGAGCTCCATGAAGAAACCCGGCCTGCAGCCTGTTACCCGGTGCATATCAATCTGGAAATGGGCAAAAAGCTTGACCAGACCCTGCAGACCCACTCCAGACACAACTTGGCTACCTCCTCAGCCAGGAACCTACTGGAGCTGTTCAAACTACAGTCGGCCTCCCATGGCAGCATGGCAGGGAACAAAATGGTGTGGACACAGAGGGAGGAGGAGGAGGACTTCAGCGAGGACATGCAATCTTCAGCGGAGAACACGGATAGGGGATACAAACAGACAGACCATCCCCTGACTTACGCTGATGTGTCAGGCTTTGCAGCCGACATCAAATCCACCTTCTCTGCAGTCATAATGGACCTAACGGACCTTAAATCTAACTTGCTGGTCCTCATGGAGAAGTTAGCTGCAGTGGAGAAAACTGGCAAACACAGGGATAGTAGACTGCACAGGCTGGAGAATGTGGTGATATCCTACTCCTCACACTTAATAGAAGTAAACAGCCATTTAGAATACCTGGACAACAGGGGCAGGAGGAACAACAGTAGATTGAAAGGGATCCTCAAATCTGTGGACACAGCCCAAATCATCCCTACCCTGCAGAGAGTGTTTAACAGCCTCTTAGAGAGACAGCGGGACATTGAAATTGAATTTGTGTGGGCTCACAGAGCCCTTAGAGCCAAAGACCTGATACTGCCCCTCCCAGGGACATAATTTGTTGCCTGCAAAGCTTCCAACTAAAAGAAGCCATAATGACTAAAGCACGGAGAAACAATAGCATTATTTTCAATGGGGAAACCATTATGCTGTTTCAAGACCTCTCACAGATAACTTTGAGGAACTGAAGGGCACTATGCCTCCTGCTGGACAAGCTCAGGGAAAATGACCTGAAGCACTTCCCCTTTGCCCTCATTGTCACCAAAGCAGGCAAGCAGCATGTCCTACAAACTCTGGCAGATTTACCAGGCTTCTACCAATCCCTGAATCTGGACCCCATAGCTCTCCCTGAATGGTACCAAGAATTTGCTCTCCCCCGCGCTGAAGGAGGTACGAACAGATCTCCTCTCTCCTCCCCTGATAAACGGGCAACAAAAAAGATGAAACACAACCGTGGCCCTAGCTCACATGGGGGGGACCTCCAGTTCAAGACCGACCACTTCCAGGGCTATGAAGAAGGACGAGATGGGAGCCCACTCCTGGTAAGTGAGGCTTAATACACAAACTTGGGGTCACATACAGTTTGCTACAGCGGCCTGTGACACACAATCCTTATCTACTTTTATAAAGTTGGACTTTTCCTGTTAAAACCTGAACGGTTCTTAGCTCACAGTGCCTCTCCCTTTGACTCCCACACTTTTGCATAGAGAACGCTTTGGGGAATGCAAACTCACCCAGTCAGAGACCTGAGACAGTAAATGTGTGCATATGTGTCCCCTACCGAAGCCAGGTACTGCTGATTTTAACCTCAGTGCTTTGTGAACTGGCCCCTGCTGAGGCTTACTACACACATCTGGGGTCACATATGGTTTGCTCCAGCGGGTTGTGACACACATTCCTTAACTAGTTATACAAGGATGGACATTACCTGTCAAATTCTGAACAGCTCTTAGCTTACAGTGCCCCTCACATTGAATCCCATACTTTTGCATGGAGAATGCTTTGAGGCACGCAGACTCACCCAGTCAGAGACATGAGACCGTCAGTGTGTTAATGTCCGGCTCCCACTGTAGCCAGGCACTGCTGATATTGCTAGAGTGGGAAGTCCAGGGTTTTGTGAACCGGACCCCACTGACAAGCAAGGCCACTTGGTAAAATTGGGTTTATGAGGGAGCAGCTAGCAGCAAAGACAACAGCATGAGAACACCTGCCCCTGCTCTGCAGGTCCCTGGGCTACTCATACTTCAGATAGTAACCATTTTCAGGATTGATTGTTCTACAGTTATTTATTTTTTCTTATATATAAGGTTAACGCATTTGCATTTCAGTAAAGGTTTTACTGTTGTATTACGTTAACGGAATTTCGAGCCATTTACAGGCTGGGTTTCTTCCATTCATGGATGTGCTATATTTCTTATTGCTTAGTTTCTCTATCATTAGGAGCCTAACATCTCCGAAGAAACTAGTTGATAGGATGCTTGTTTCCACTACTCGGTTATAGCTTAGCCACGTTACAGCAGAGTAGATCTGGGATTGAGACTTCTTGTCCCCCAACCCACTAACTGTTTACTTTGTTTTAGCAGAGAATTGCTAAAGTATTCTGGCAAATCTCCTTCTCACTCTCTCTCTTCTAACTCCTAGCTGCTCCCTTTCTCACCTCTCTCCCTCACTCCCCCAAGTTTGCACATTAAAAGGCTAAACTATTGATTGGCCTCAAGCTTTATTTTTCAGGCACAGATTGGATCTTCGTATACGTGAGTTCTCCAGATGGCTTACTCATCACTGGGGCAAGGCCCCACAGTCATATCACACAATGTAAGAGGGCTTAATGTACCGTAAAAAAGGGCTACAATTTTAAGAGAACTCAAGAAAGGTAGGCTGCACTTTGCTCTCCTACAAGAGACTCTTTTCAAGACCAACCAGATCCCAAGACTGACAAATTCATTCTTTACTTCTTTTCTTTACAAATGACTCTGCTAAATCAAAAGGAGTTTCGATCTTGGTTAGCAGAGAAGCCCCCTTCACTTTGACAGACTGCCTGACGGACCCGGAGGACAGATACATCTTTCTCAAGGGCAATTATGGGGCACACCCCTTACCCTAGAAAATGTATAGTTCCCCAATTTGGCCCATGTAACTTTCTGTCAATGAATGATACGGGCACTCCAAGGGTTCATGTCAGGCTGCCTCATTTTGGGGGGACTTCAATGTTCCGTCAAATACTTTAGCTGACACATCTTCAGGGAAGAAATGCATTACATATACGATTCTGAAAATAATTAAATCCCTCCTACACAATTATTTGACACCTGGCAATTCCTCCACCTGGCGAGAGTGACTTCACCTTTCACTCTAAACTACGTATCCGCTACTCCCGCATAGATTACCTGTTCATATCCCAGGAAGAGACCTACCCAAAGTGACAGAAGCACGGCTAGGTATCCGGTCCATGTCAGACCACACCCCTTTATCTCTGGCAGTAGTTCCTATCACACCCAAGGCTAACGCACACACTTGGATGCTAAACGCTTCTCTTCTGATGGATCCAAACCTACTACCCAAAATGACAACATCACTTAAAGTGAAGTCCCAGAAGCAGACCCCTTAATGGTATGGGAAGCACACTAGTGCTCTGCAAGGGCGGAACTCATGAAAATCTGTGCTCTATGAAAAAGACAGCAAGAAACAGAAATTAAACGATTAACAAATAGAATCTCTCAACTAGAGATGAAACATAAACAATCCCTGACTGAAAAATCTGCCACAAAACTAATAGAGGCAAGGAAAGCACTGCAACAGACATTAGAAACCCAAATGAAACGCCTACTCTTCTTCAAAAAGAAGATATACTATGAGGCAGAAGATAAATCAGCCAGACTGCTTGCTAGGGCATTATGAGAACTCCATATCTCCAAGAATATCATTGGCATCAAAAGATTAGATGGAACTCTTGACATAACGACAGAGGCCATTGTGGCTCATTTCCACACCTATTACTCCAAATTGTATAAACTACCACTACAACATAGCCTGAATACTAGCAGACTCCATAAACTATCAGAAGCTGACATAACCCAACTGGAAGACCAGATCTCCCCCACTGAGATTCATTAGACTATCAAAACCTTAAAACCAGGGAAAAGCCGAGGCCCAGATGACTATACAGCAATCTATTACAAAACTTTTATGAACATACTGACGGAACCATGTCCATGCCCCTTGGTTATCCTCGACTGTTTTGCGCCGGTGGGCTTGATCTGCATGGCGCTCTCCCATGGCCTTTGGCGGTGGGTGGGCGCCGTGCAGCCCTTGCCCTGGAGGTCCCCCAGGCATTCCCTCCCATGGTTTTTCCATATATTTAAAAAATGCTTTATTTTCCCTTTTTTGGTGATTTCTGTTTTTTCCCCAATTTTTGTTGTTTTTTTTTGTCTGGTTGATCTCTTGGGCTTGGCGGTTGCCATGGTGATTACTGGAAACATGCATTCATCATGTCCGGTTCACTGAGGTACTAACTTCCAGGCATCTCGAGTTGTTTACTCGCCCTACCCAGAGTCGTGATGAGATGACGTCACTGCGTTACCATATGTGATGACACGTCTCATTGACGCCAAATCAACAATATCATCAGCAGTCGAACAGACAACTGTGCATGCACTGACGGTGTTTTAAATCTGCTGATGGCACACTGATCAGTGCAGACTTTGCTTCTGAGACCTAGCAACATCTCAGCCATCTGCATTTACATATTTACTCAGTAAGTAAGTAAGTGAAAATACTTTCTTTTTATTAGTTTTATTGTTTTCTTTTTTATATTGTAATTATATTTTGGGAAAGTGGGAATTCCCTTCTTTCCTCCCTTTTCTCTTTCCCCTCATAAGAACTTTAATCTCTAATTGAAAATACAAATAATATATTAATTTGCCATTAAAATTAATGTTTTCTTTTTGGCATTTAAAAGGGGTTATGCAATAGTTTTGCTATGAAGCCTCATATTAATATAATATCGGTATTTTTTGACTATATTTATTTATATATATTTTTATTATAATAAGATATTTGATTACCCCATTTCTTTGTGGCTGTACCTAGAGGGACTGCTTCGTGGGGACCTTTGTAAGGGCTGTTTAGAGTCTAGATGGGGTTCATCACCTTCTTCATGGACAGACAGCGGCAAACTCATCCTTCTATGAAATCTTGTTTTTAAAGTACTTGTATGAAAATCCTTTACAATCCAATGTTGGTATGTATGGTGCACATGCTTGGATGCTACAACGTTGTCATTGCCATGAAATGCTGTGTTAAAACCACTATTCCTGCTTCCTTTCAGAATGTACTTGTTCCTTCTCCTATAATGCCTCTGAGGAAGGGATATGTTTCCTGAAACATGTCAGGCCAAAGGAGAAAACCCTGCGCAGTACCATGGGACTTCCTTGCCACACATATCACGGTTTTACCTAAACCTAACAAGAATATCACAGGCTACTGCAGCAACCGGCCCAGTTCATTATTAAACCTGAAGCTGCTAGCTAAAATCCTAGCAAATAGGCTGCGTCCACTCCTAGACATCATCATAGGACCAGAACAAGCTGGCTTCATGCCTGGCTGACAAGCGTAAGACAACATCATTAAAGCACTTATCTTAATACATACCTCCCAGACTCAGAGCACCGAAAGCCTTTTCCTATTCACGGATGCGGAGAAGGCTTTTGATAGAGTTTCCTGGGACTTGATGTTCGCAGCCTATATGGACTGGAGTTGGAAAAAACCTGGACTGGATTTAAAGAAAAACGGACTGGAGTTGAAAAAAACATGGACTGGATTGAAAAGAAAACCGGACTGGAGTTGGAAAAAAAAACCCGGACTGGATTTTGAAAAAAAACCTGCCTGTCAAATACTCTCTGAAAAGCGATCTGAAAGCAGTACTCACTTAAGGGGTTATTTTTTTTATTTTTCAATATTTCTCAATATACAAAACACTGCCAAAGGGATATGCATTATTTCCAATAACATACCCCCATTCCTTTTGCCTCCCCACCCCCTATACCTAGTTAAGCACTTATAATTAATTTCCACTATTTCAATATTGACTGAGCCATGGACAAGTCTCAGGAGTTGAAAAAAAAACCCGGACTGGATTTAAAAAAATGGACCGGAGTTGAAAAATAACCCGGACTGGATTTAAAAGAAAAACGGACTGGAGTTGGAAAAAAAACCCGGACTGGATTTATAAAGAAAAACGGACTGGAGTTGAAAAAACCTGGACTGGATTTAAAAGAAAAACGGACTGGAGTTGGAAAAAAACCCAGACTGGATTTAAAAAATGGACTGGAGTTGGAAAAAAACTCGGACTGGATTTCAAAGAAAAACGAACTGGAGTTGGAAAAAAACCTGGACTGGATTTCAAATAAAAACGGACTGGAGTTGAAAAAAACCCGGACTGGATTTCAAAGGAAAACAGGCTGGAGTTGAAAAAAAAACCCGGACTGGATTTAAAAAAATTGACTGGAGTTAAAAAAAAAACAGGACTGGATTTAAAAAAAATGGACTGGAGTTGGAAAAAAAACTCGGACTGGATTTAAAAAAAAAACCTGCCTGTCAAATACTCTCTGAAAAGCGATCTGAAAGCAGTACCCACTTAAGGGGTTATTTTTTTATTTTTCAATATTTCTCAATATACAAAACACTGCCAAAGGGATATGCATTATTTCCAATAACATACCCCCATTCCTTTTGCCTCCCCACCCCTATACCTAGGTAAGCACTTATAATTAATTTCCATTATTTCAATATTGACTGAGCCATGGACAAGTCTCAGGAGTTGAAAAAAAAACCCGGACTGGATTTAAAAAATGGACCGGAGTTGAAAAATAACCCGGACTGGATTTAAAAGAAAAACGGACTGGAGTTGGAAAAAAAACCCGGACTGGATTTATAAAGAAAAACGGACTGGAGTTGAAAAAACCTGGACTGGATTTCAAAGAAAAACGGACTGGAGTTGAAAAAAAACCTGGACTGGATTTAAAGAAAAATGGACTGGAGTTGAAAAAAACCTGGACTTGATTTAAAAGAAAAACAGATTGGAGTTGAAAAAAAAAACCCGGACTGGATTTTGAAAATAAACCTGCCTGTTAAATACTCTCTGAAAAGCGATCTGAAAGCAGTACCCACTTAAGGGGTTATTTTTTTATTTTTCAATATTTCTCAATATACAAAACACTGCCAAAGGGATATGCATTATTTCCAATAACATACCCCCATTCCTTTTGCCTCCCCACCCCCTATACCTAGTTAAGCACTTATAATTATTTTCCACTATTTCAATATTGACTGAGCCATGGACAAGTCTCAGGAGTTGAAAAAAAAAACAGGACTGGATTTAAAAAAAATGGACTGGAGTTGAAAAAAAACCCAGACTGGATTTCCAAAAAACTGACTTTTCCTCTTTGGCATCTCCCTCCTCAATAAGATGTACAAGACCGCAGCTTATGCGGACAACCTTCTATTCTTTGTGACAAAACCACACATCACTCTATCCATCCCTCTATCCAACCTCATGAAAGCCTTTGCCCATTAAGGTTTTGGCTTAAGATTAATCTATTTAAATCTGAGGCTATGAACATCAATTTATCTGCAGCAAACCTAGCTAAGACACAAGAAAATTGCCCCTTAAGTTACATAGTTAGATAGTAGGTAAGGTTGAAAAAAGACACAAGTTCATCAAGTCCAACCTATATGTGTGATTATATGTCAGTATTACATTGCATGAACACGCAAGAGTTGTGTGGGGGCGGATCGCCATGAGGTAGGTGTGTATCGAGGGAGGCTCCCTGACATCCCATCCTCCAGGAATCCCCGAGAGACAGCACGCCTCACGATGACAAAGGGGAAGCACGACGAGCGCGCCTGACGTTCATGACGAGGCACCCGGAAGGACCCAGCATGTTGACCCAGCAATAGAGTACCCTGTGAAGCGGAAGCCATGAGTTCCTCCGAGCGGGCGTCATAGCACAGAGGGGAACCGGAGAGAGTGCCCAGGAAGCCGCTGCCCAGAAGGGAATGGAGCGGTCGGTCGGAGCAGGGTGGAACGGCCCAGCAGAAAGTAGCAGAGGACTGGAGCGGTGGTAGAGGAGAGGGACTGGCGAACCGGCCTCCCCAGGACCAGTCCGTGCCCCAAAACGAGAGTGTGCTTCAAGCCATCCCAAGCCTGGAGCGTAACCTGCTCCACGAAGGACCCCCTCCGAAGTGTCTTGTGAACGGCGCAGTAGGGGTGAGGAACCAGCAGGCCCAGCAGTCCCAGGCATTGACGGGAGAGTCGCCAGAGTAAGGTCCTGGATGTTGGAGTGGTGAGTGACCGGAATAACACTGTTTGATGAACACTTAATAATACAGAGACAAAGCTGCTTTAAGTTCTGAGGCACCATGGTTTAAGTAAGGGGAAACTTACAGGACTGGGTAAGGAAAGGTATATTTCCCCCATTTTTATAGGTTTCTGGAAGGACAGTACCATCCCTAGCTCTCTCTGCCGGTCCCCACGGTAAGGGTACAGAATATAGAAAGTAGAAAGTTGGGGAGTGTGGACCTAATTCCAAAACCAGCTTGGAGATTGCTACCACCTCTGTAAAGGAGGGAAAAAAAAAAAGAACAACATTCAGAAGAGTATATCACACTATAGCTGCCCGGGACATTGGCCCCTGAAACCTCACAAAAAAAAAGAAAAAAGGGGTTAAAAAGAAAAAAAAGCTCAATAGCTCAACAACAAAAGCTGCAGGATTTACTTAGGCTATTGAAAAATAAGCTGAGCACTAGGTGTCAATTAAAAATATCAACCGGAGGCCAATTTTTTTTTTTGCCCAGGGCTAACGCAACACAGGGGACTTTTTTTTTTTCTCTCTCACACACCCAAAACAAGAGAACATAACAAAATTTAAGAGAGAGCAGAGACAATCCGGTGACTATTACAAGAGACTTGCTTCCAGCACAGAAAGATTCTAAGACTTTATTTTTCCCGGTTGAAGGAGGGTAAAATATAGGATAAAATTAGTCCCCTACACGAGGAAGAGGAGAAAGTGGAGGAGCCAAACGGCCATAGGATTGACCAGAGAAAAACCTGGGAAGAACCCCTTGGGACTACACCCGAGAATTCAACTAATTTTTCACTTCCTCAAAATACCAATTACTAGAAGAAGGGGGGACAGTTGATCGTGGTTGTGTTTATGGTTTGGTGTTTTATTGTACTCCCCCTCGGGTGTTGGGTTGTTTTCGGAAAGGAGGGCTAGACTAGATAATTATTAGACCTCAGAAAGGAGAAAGAATGAGAGGGAAGGCAAAAGCAGGAAGAAACGTCCCACCAGTATCTAGCCCAGGAGGGATTCAGAGATATATGGCAAGTAATACTGCCAACACCAGCACGACAGAGGAAGGGACTGGAGTTGAAAAAAAAAACCCGGACTGGATTTATAAAAAAAATGGACTGGAGTTAAAAAAAACCCGGACTGGATTTAAAAGAAAAACGGACTGGAGTTGGAAAAAAAAACCCGGACTGGATTAAAAAAAATGGACTGGAGTTGGAAAAAAACCCGGACTGGATTTCAAAGAAAAACGAACTGGAGTTGGAAAAAACCTGGACTGGATTTAAAAGAAAAACGGACTGGAGTTATTTTTTAATATTTCTCAATATACAAAACACTGCCAAAGGGATATGCATTATTTTCAATAACATACCCCCATTCCTTCTTCCTCCCCAACCCCTATACCTAGTTAAGCACTTATAATTCATTTCCACTATTCCAATATTGACTGAGCCATGGACAAGTCTCAGGAGTTGAAAAAAAAACCCGGACTGGATAAAAAAAAAAATGGACTGGAGTTAAAAAAATCCCGGACTGGATTTAAAAGAAAAACGGACTGGAGTTGGAAAAAAAACCCAGACTGGGTTTCAAAGGAAAACGGACTGGAGTTGGAAAAAAAAACCCCGGACTGGATTTAAAAAAAATGGACTGGAGATGGAAAAAAACCCAGACTGGATTTTAAAAAAAATGGACTGGAGTTAAAAAAAACCCGGACTGGATTTCGAAGAAAAACGGACTGGAGTTGGAAAAAAACAGGACTGGATTAAAAAAAAACGGACTGGATTTGGAAAAAAAACCCGGACTGGATTTAAACTGGAGTTGGAAAAAACTTGGACTGGATTTCAAAGAAAAATGGACTGGAGTTATTTTTCAATGTTTCTCAATATACAAAACACTGTCAAAGGGATATGCATTATTTTCAATAACATACCCCCATTCCTTCTTCCTCCCCACCCTCTATACCTAGTTAAGCACTTATAATTCATTTCCACTATTCCAATATTCACTGAGCCATGGACAAGTCTCAGGAATGGACTGGAGTTAAAAAAAAACCCGGACTGGATTTCAAAGAAAAACGGACTGGAGTTGGAAAAAAACCCGGACTGGATTTCAAAGGAAAACGGACTGGAGTTGGAAAAAAACCCGGGCTGGATTAAAAAAAAAAAAATGGACTGGAGTAAAAAAAAAACCCGGACTGGATTTAAAAGAAAAACGTACTGGAGTTTGAAAAAAACCCGGACTGGATTTCAAAGGAAAAATGGACTGGAGTTGGAAAAAACCCGGACTGGATTTCAAAGGAAAACGGACAGGAGTTGGGAAAAAAACCCGGACTGGACTTTAAAAAAAACGGACTGGAGTTGGAAAAAAAAACCCGACTGGATTTAAAAAAATGGACTGGAGTTGGAAAAAACTTGGACTGGATTTCGAAGAAAAATGGACTGGAGTTATTTTTCAATGTTTCTCAATATACAAAACACTGTCAAAGGGATATGCATTATTTTCAATAACATACCCCCATTCCTTTTTCCTCCCCACCCTCTATACCTAGTTAAGCACTTATAATTCATTTCCACTATTCCAATATTCACTGAGCCATGGACAGGAGTTGAAAAAAAAAAAACCCGGACTGGATAAAAAAAAGGGACTGGAGTTTAAAAAAAACCCGGACTGGATTTCAAAGAAAAACGGACTGGAGTTGGAAAAAAACCCGGACTGGATTTCAAAGGAAAACGGACTGGAGTTGGAAAAAAACCCGGGCTGGATTTAAAAAAAAAATGGACTGGAGTAAAAAAAAACCCGGACTGGATTTAAAAGAAAAACAGACTGGAGTTTGAAAAAAAACCCGGACTGGATTTCAAAGGAAAACGGACTGGAGTTGGAAAAAAAACCCGGACTGGATTTTAAAAAAAATGGACTGGAGTTGGAAAAAAAACCCGGACTGGGTTTGAAAAAAAAAAATGGACTGGAGTTAAAAAAAAAACGGACTGGATTTAAAAGAAAAACGGACTGGAGTTTAAAAAAAAACCCGGACTGGATTTGAAAAAAAAATGGACTGGAGTTAAAAAAAACCCGGACTGGATTTCAACGGAAAACGGACTGGAGTTGGGAAAAAAACCCGGACTGGATTAAAAAAAATGGACTGGAGTTGGAAAAAAAACCCGGACTGGATTTAAAAAAATGGACTGGAGTTGAAAAAAAACCCGGACTGGATTTCCAAAAAACTGACTTTTCCTCTTTGGCATCTCCCTCCTCAATAAGATGTACAAGACCGCAGCTTATGCGGACAACCTTCTATTCTTTGTGACAAAACCACACATCACTATATCACCATATCACACTATAGCTGCCCGGGACATTTGCCCCTGAAACCTCACAAAAAAAAGAAAAAAGGGGTTAAAAAGAAAAAAAAGCTCAACAACAAAAGCCGCAGGATTTACTTAGGCTATTGAGAAATATGCTGAGCCCTAGGTGTCAATTAAAAATATCAACCGGAGGCCAATTTTTTTTTTTGCCCAGGGCTAACGCAACACAGGGGACTTTTATTTTTTATTTTTTTCTCTCTCACACACCCGAAACAAGAGAAGATAACAAAATTTAAGAGAGAGCAGAGACAATCCGGTGACTATTACAAGAGACTTGCGTCCAGCACAGAAAGATTCTAAGACTTTATTTTTCCCGGTTGAAGGTGGGTAAAATATAGGATAAAATTAGTCCCCTACCCGAGGAAGAGGAGAAAGTGGAGGAGCCAAGCGGCCATAGGATTGACCAGAGAAAAACCTGGGAAGAACTTCTTGGGACTACACCCGAGAATTCAACTAATATTTCACTTCCTCAAAATACCAATTACTAGAAGAAGGGGGGACAGTTGATCGTGGTTGTGTTTATGGTTTGGTGTTTTATTGTACTCCCCCTGGGGTGTTGGGTTGTTTTCGGAAAGGAGGGCTAGACTAGATAATTATTAGACCTCAGAAAGGAGAAAGAATGAGAGGGAAGGCAAAAGCAGGAAGAAACGTCCCACCAGTATCTAGCCCAGGAGGGATTCAGAGATATATGGCAAGTAATACTGCCAACACCAGCACGACAGAGGAAGGGCAAGAAAGTCCTAGACAAGGAGCTGGACGGAGGTCTGGCCCGGGCAGACAGAAAATAGTGGAGGAAGGCAAAGGGGGGAAGGCCAAACAGGGGGGTCGAAAGGAGTAAATGAAACATTACAAAGTGCCATCAATGGGCTACAGGAAAGGGAGGGGGGAAGGATAGCTGAAGAAGCAGTGAGTGAGGAGAGGACTCTAAGAATTCCCCCCCAAGAAGAATCTCCACCTATAAAGGAAATGTTAGGGGAAATGTTTGCTAAAATGGAGGCGACCTTTAAGATAGAAATAGCAGGAGTACGGGCAGACATTGGACGAGTGTTGGAGAGGGTTGAGGAGATAGAGGAACGACTAGATAGCCAGGAGCTTAGGCTGGAGGAGATAACAGAACAAGTACAGAGTCTCCAGAGAGCAAATAGAACCCTCCTTTATAAATTAGAGGATCAGGAGAATAGGAGTAGGAGGAAGAATGTTCATATTAAAGGTCTCCCGGAAAAATATGGTAGTGTGGAGCTGGGCAGAATAGTACAGCAGGTCTTTAACCCGATATTGCAAAGAGAGCCATCTGAAGCCCTAAAGATAGATAGAGCCCATTGGATCGCAAACCAAGGGGTAGCAAGGGTGGACTCCCCACGTGACGTGATAGTAAGGTTTCATTATGCAGAGGAGAAAGGGCAAATAATGGAGAAACTAAGGGCACTGACGGAGATCACCTTTGAGGGCGCAGAGCTGCGGGTGTATTCAGACTCAGCCCCTGAAACACTGAGGAGGAGGAGACTATTAAAACCTTTAACAGAACGAATGATTGCGTCGGGAGTCTCCTATCAGTGGGGCTTTCCAGCATGTTTGAGGGGGAAGAGGAATGGAAGATCCGCAGTTCTGTGTTTCCCTGAAGATTTGAGAGGGTTCTGCGAGTGCCTGGATATAGCACCCCCCCCCCCCCCATTACCAGGTTGGCAGGAAGAAAATGAAGCTAAGCCCCCCCAAAGGAATTTAAGATGGCAAAGAGGGAGAGGAGCACTAATAAATGATAGGGGAAAGAGTAATTAGCAGCTGGGAATAGATAATGAAAGAGGAGTGGAGGGGTCCAGGGAAACAGGGGAGAGGGGGAGTGTCACGTACCTGGTGATGGAGCCTGATATGCAGAGGACGGCCTCTCTTACAACTCTGACTTGGAGCCCCTGATAGAGCTGACAGGAAGCACCGAGATGCAGAGTCGCACGAGTGCCTGGTAGGATCGCTGAACCTGGAGCTGGATCGGAGCACTCGGCCGGGCTGTAGAGGTGTCTGTAGAACTCCCAGAGCAGTGATAGGCAGGTAACTGGAACAAGTAGACAACTGATCCCCACGGGCAGGAGTGCAGATGCAGCAGAAGGGATGGTGGCACCCTCAAGGCTGAAGAGAAGGCAAGTACAGGCAGGCCGAGTCATACACAACGGGCACGTCAGGAACAGGGACTGAAGCAGAAGCAGAATCAGATTACCAAAAAATTATCAAAAAAACCTTGAATCGCGTATAAGGTCCTAGTAAAGGAAAAGGAAAGAGGAGGAGTGGCACTACCTGATTTTAAAAAATACTACGAAACAATAGTAATATCTAGAATAGCGGATTGGCTGCATAATCAGAAAGAGAAGAGTTGGGCGAACCTAGAAATTAGACTAAGCAGGACGGAACTAGCAAAAATGATTTGGATTCCACAGCATGCACGTAATTTAGGAGTAAGCACTAGCAGCATAACAAGACACACATTTAAAATATGGCATAAAATAAATAAGTCACAAAATTGGTCATATAACTCCCCATTAATGTCACTGTTGAACACAGAATATTTTTTACCAGGGAAAGAGGAAAGGTTATATTTTAGTAGATGGGCAAAGAGAGAAGAAATACTATTAGGGGAGGTGATTATAGGGAATAGGATATTCACGTATAAGGAAATCACTCAAGAGTGGGGGCACAAACCATTAGATAGATGGAGACACAATCAACTAACACATTTCACACAGGGGCTTGAACAGCCCTTATGAGGACCGGCTCAGCTTAGACCACTAGAGAAATTGTTTAAGGATGCACAGTGTTTGGCGAAAAGAATATCAAAAATTTATAAAATACTAAGATATGAGGGAGATCTGGAGTTACCAGCATATTTAGGGAAATGGGAAGGGGAATTGGGGTCACTAAGAAACGAAGAGCACAGGATGAAAATATTGAAAATGACACATTCGCTTCCAAACGACTCCCGAACTATCGAAATGTCATACAAATTAATAGCGAGGTTGTATATGACGCCCCATAGAATGCAGAAGCTCAGAGGGGAAGAGCAGTCAACCTGTTGGAGGGAATGTAGTGAGCAAGGGTCCCTTAAACATATATGGTAGGACTGCCCGAAAATATCCCCATTTTGGGACAAAATCCTCGAAATTATATTCTTTGTGACAGGAAGGAGGATTAGGAAATGCCCATGGGCTTGTCTGTTCCATGATTCAGAAATAGGAGTTAGACAATATAAAAGCTCAATAGTCCCTCTTCTGTTGACTGTTGACTGGAGTTGGGAAAAAAAACCCGGACTGGATTTAAAAAAAATGGACTGGAGTTGGAAAAAACCTGGACTGGATTTCGAAGAAAAACGGACTGGAGTTATTTTTCAATATTTCTCAATATACAAAACACTGCCAAAGGGATATGCATTATTTTCAATAACATACCCCCATTCCTTCTTCCTCCCCACCCTCTATACCTAGTTAAGCACTCATTTCCACTATTCCAATATTGACTGAGCCATGGACAAGTCTCAGGAGTTGAAAAAAAAAAAACCCGGACTGGATTTAAAAAAATGGACTGGAGTTAAAAAACCCGGACTGGATTTCAAAGAAAAACGGACTGGAGTTGGAAAAAAACCCGGACTGGATTTCAAAGGAAAACGGACTGGAGTTGAAAAAAAAACCCGGACTGGTTTTAAAAGAAAAACGGACTGGTTTTAAAAGAAAAACGGACTGGAGTTTGAAAAAAAACCCGGACTGGACTTTAAAAAAATGGACTGGAGTTAAAAAAACCCGGACTGGATTTCAAAGGAAAACGGACTGGAGTTGGGAAAAAAACCCGGACTGGATTTAAAAAAATGGACTGGAGTTGAAAAAAAACCCGGACTGGATTTCCAAAAAACTGACTTTTCCTCTTTGGCATCTCCCTCCTCAATAAGATGTACAAGACCGCAGCTTATGCGGACAACCATCTATTCTTTGTGACAAAACCACACATCACTCTATCCATCCCTCTATCCAACCTCATGAAAGCCTTTGCCCATTAAGGTTTTGGCTTAAGATTAATCTATTTCAATCTGAGGCTATGAACATCAATTTATCTGCAGCAAACCTAGCTAAGACACAAGAAAATTGCCCCTTAAGTTACATAGTTAGATAGTAGGTAAGGTTGAAAAAAGACACAAGTTCATCAAGTCCAACCTATATGTGTGATTATATGTCAGTATTACATTGCATGAACACGCAAGAGTTGTGTGGGGGCGGATCGCCATGAGGTAGGCATGTATCGAGGGAGGCTCCCTGACATCCCGTCCTCCAGGAATCCCCGAGAGACAGCACGCCTCACGATGACGAAGGGGAAGCACGACGAGCGCGCCCGACGTTCATGACGAGGCACCCGGAAGGACCCAGCATGTTGACCCAGCAATAGAGTACCCTGTGAAGCGAAGCCGTGAGTTCCTCAGAGCGGGCGTCATAGCACAGAGGGGAACCGGAAAGAGTGCCCAGGAAGCCGCTGCCCAGAAGGGAACGGAGCGGTCGATCGGAGCAGGGTGGAACGGCCCAGCAGAAGGTAGCAGGGGACTGGAGCGGTGGTAGAGGAGAGGGACTGGCGAACCGGCCTCCCCGGGACCAGTCCGTGCCCCAAAATGAGAGTGTGCTTCAAGCCATCCCAAGCCTGGAGCGTAACCTGCTCCACGAAGGACCCCCGCCAAAGTGTCTTGTGAACGGCGCAGTAGGGGTGAGGAACCAGCAGGCCCAGCAGTCCCAGGCATTGACGGGAGAGTCGCCAGAGTAAGGTCCTGGATGTTGGAGTGGTGAGTGACCGGAATAACACTGTTTGATGAACACTTAATAATACAGAGACAAAGCTGCTTTAAGTTCTGAGGCGCCATGGTTTATTACTAAGTAAGGGGAAACTTACAGGACTGGGTAAGGAAAGGTATATTTCCCCCATTTTTATAGGTTTCTGGAAGGACAGTACCATCCCTAGCTCTCTCTGCTGGTCCCCACGGTAAGGGTACAGAATATAGAAAGTAGAGAGTTGGGGAGTGTGGACCTAATTCCAAAACCAGCTTGGAGATTGCTACCACCTCTGGAAAGGAGGGGAAAAAAAAAAGAACAACATTCAGAAGAGTATATCACACTGTAGCTGCCCGGGACATTTGCCCCTGAAACCTCACAAAAAAAAAGAAAAAAGGGGTTAAAAAGAAAAAAAAGCTCAACAACAAAAGCCGCAGGATTTACTTAGGCTATTGAGAAATAAGCTGAGCCCTAGGTGTCAATTAAAAATATCAACCGGAGGCCAATTTTTTTTTTTTGCCCAGGGCTAAGGCAACACAGGGGACTTTTATTTTTTATTTTTTTCTCTCTCACACACCCGAAACAAGAGAAGATAACAAAATTTAAGAGAGAGCAGAGACAATCCGGTGACTATTACAAGAGACTTGCGTCCAGCACAGAAAGATTCTAAGACTTTATTTTTCCCGGTTGAAGGAGGGTAAAATATAGGATAAAATTAGTCCCCTACCCGAGGAAGAGGAGAAAGTGGAGGAGCCAAGCGGCCATAGGATTGACCAGAGAAAAACCTGGGAAGAACTTCTTGGGACTACACCCGAGAATTCAACTAATTTTTCACTTCCTCAAAATACCAATTACTAGAAGAAGGGGGGACAGTTGATCGTGGTTGTGTTTATGGTTTGATGTTTTATTGTACTCCCCCTGGGGTGTTGGGTTGTTTTCGGAAAGGAGGGCTAGACTAGATAATTATTAGACCTCAGAAAGGAGAAAGAATGAGAGGGAAGGCAAAAGCAGGAAGAAACGTCCCACCAGTATCTAGCCCAGGAGGGATTCAGAGATATATGGCAAGTAATACTGCCAACACCAGCACGACAGAGGAAGGGCAAGAAAGTCCTAGACAAGGAGCTGAGCGGAGGTCTGGCCCGGGCAGACAGAAAATAGTGGAGGAAGGCTAAGGGGGGAAGGCCAAACAAGGGGGTCGAAAGGAGTAAATGAAACATTACAAAGTGCCATCAATGGGCTACAGGAAAGGGAGGGGGGAAGGATAGCTGAAGAAGCAGTGAGTGAGGAGAGGACTCTAAGAATTCCCCCCCAAGAAGAATCTCCACCTATAAAGGAAATGTTAGGGGAAATGTTTGCTAAAATGGAGGCGACCTTTAAGATAGAAATAGCAGGAGTACGGGCAGACATTGGACGAGTGTTGGAGAGGGTTGAGGAGATAGAGGAATGACTAGATAGCCAGGAGCTTAGGCTGGAGGAGATAACAGAACAAGTACAGAGTCTCCAGAGAGCAAATAGAACCCTCCTTTATAAATTAGAGGATCAGGAGAATAGGAGTAGGAGGAAGAATGTTCATATTAAAGGTCTCCCGGAAAAATATGGTAGTGTGGAGCTGGGCAGAATAGTACAGCAGGTCTTTAACCCGATATTGCAAAGAGAGCCATCTGAAGCCCTAAAGATAGATAGAGCCCATTGGATCGCAAACCAAGGGGTAGCAAGGGTGGACTCCCCACGTGACGTGATAGTAAGGTTTCATTATGCAGAGGAGAAAGGGCAAATAATGGAGAAACTAAGGGCACTGACGGAGATCACCTTTGAGGGCGCAGAGCTGCGGGTGTATTCAGACTCAGCCCCTGAAACACTGAGGAGGAGGAGACTATTAAAACCTTTAACAGAACGAATGATTGCGTCGGGAGTCTCCTATCAGTGGGGCTTTCCAGCATGTTTGAGGGGGAAGAGGAATGGAAGATCCGCAGTTCTGTGTTTCCCTGAAGATTTGAGAGGGTTCTGCGAGTGCCTGGATATAGCACCCCCCCCCATTACCAGGTTGGCAGGAAGAAAATGAAGCTAAGCCCCCCCAAAGGAATTTAAGATGGCAAAGAGGGAGAGGAGCACTAATAAATGATAGGGGAAAGAGTAATTAGCAGCTGGGAATAGATAATGAAAGAGGAGTGGAGGGGTCCAGGGAAACAGGGGAGAGGGGGAGTGTCACGTACCTGGTGATGGAGCCTGATATGCAGAGGACGGCCTCTCTTACAACTCTGACTTGGAGCCCCTGATAGAGCTGACAGGAAGCACCGAGATGCAGAGTCGCACGAGTGCCTGGTAGGATCGCTGAACCTGGAGCTGGATCGGAGCACTCGGCCGGGCTGTAGAGGTGTCTGTAGAACTCCCAGAGCAGTGATAGGCAGGTAACTGGAACAAGTAGACAACTGATCCCCACGGGCAGGAGTGCAGATGCAGCAGAAGGGATGGTGGCACCCTCAAGGCTGAAGAGAAGGCAAGTACAGGCAGGCCGGGTCATACACAACGGGCACGTCAGGAACAGGGACTGAAGCAGAAGCAGAATCAGATTACCAAAAAATTATCAAAAAAACCTTGAATCGCGTATAAGGTCCTAGTAAAGGAAAAGAAAAGAGGAGGAGTGGCACTACCTGATTTTAAAAAATACTACGAAACAATAGTAATATCTAGAATAGCGGATTGGCTGCATAATCAGAAAGAGAAGAGTTGGGCGAACCTAGAAATTAGACTAAGCAGGACGGAACTAGCAAAAATGATTTGGATTCCACAGCATGCACGTAATTTAGGAGTAAGCACTAGCAGCATAACAACACACACATTTAAAATATGGCATAAAATAAATAAGTCACAAAATTGGTCATATAACTCCCCATTAATGTCACTGTTGAACACAGAATATTTTTTACCAGGGAAAGAGGAAAGGTTATATTTTAGTAGATGGGCAAAGAGAGAAGAAATACTATTAGGGGAGGTGATTATAGGGAATAGGATATTCACGTATAAGGAAATCACTCAAGAGTGGGGGCACAAACCATTAGATAGATGGAGACACAATCAACTAACACATTTCACACAGGGGCTTGAACAGCCCTTATGAGGACCGGCTCAGCTTAGACCACTAGAGAAATTGTTTAAGGATGCACAGTGTTTGGCGAAAAGAATATCAAAAATTTATAAAATACTAAGATATGAGGGAGATCTGGAGTTACCAGCATATTTAGGGAAATGGGAAGGGGAATTGGGGTCACTAAGAAACGAAGAGCACAGGATGAAAATATTGAAAATGACACATTCGCTTCCAAACGACTCCCGAACTATCGAAATGTCATACAAATTAATAGCGAGGTGGTATATGACGCCCCATAGAATGCAGAAGCTCAGAGGGGAAGAGCAGTCAACCTGTTGGAGGGAATGTAGTGAGCAAGGGTCCCTTAAACATATATGGTAGGACTGCCCGAAAATATCCCCATTTTGGGACAAAATCCTCGAAATTATATTCTTTGTGACAGGAAGGAGGATTAGGAAATGCCCATGGGCTTGTCTGTTCCATGATTCAGAAATAGGAGTTAGACAATATAAAAGCTCAATAGTCCCTCTTCTGTTGACTGTTGACTGGAGTTGGGAAAAAAAACCCGGACTGGATTTAAAAAAAATGGACTGGAGTTGGAAAAAACCTGGACTGGATTTCGAAGAAAAACGGACTGGAGTTATTTTTCAATATTTCTCAATATACAAAACACTGCCAAAGGGATATGCATTATTTTCAATAACATACCCCCATTCCTTCTTCCTCCCCACCCTCTATACCTAGTTAAGCACTCATTTCCACTATTCCAATATTGACTGAGCCATGGACAAGTCTCAGGAGTTGAAAAAAAAAAAACCCGGACTGGATTTAAAAAAATGGACTGGAGTTAAAAAACCCGGACTGGATTTCAAAGAAAAACGGACTGGAGTTGGAAAAAAACCCGGACTGGATTTCAAAGGAAAACGGACTGGAGTTGAAAAAAAAACCCGGACTGGTTTTAAAAGAAAAACGGACTGGAGTTTGAAAAAAAAACCCGGACTGGACTTTAAAAAAATGGACTGGAGTTAAAAAAACCCGGACTGGATTTCAAAGGAAAACGGACTGGAGTTGGGAAAAAAACCCGGACTGGATTTAAAAAAATGGACTGGAGTTGAAAAAAAACCCGGACTGGATTTCCAAAAAACTGACTTTTCCTCTTTGGCATCTCCCTCCTCAATAAGATGTACAAGACCGCAGCTTATGCGGACAACCATCTATTCTTTGTGACAAAACCACACATCACTCTATCCATCCCTCTATCCAACCTCATGAAAGCCTTTGCCCATTAAGGTTTTGGCTTAAGATTAATCTATTTCAATCTGAGGCTATGAACATCAATTTATCTGCAGCAAACCTAGCTAAGACACAAGAAAATTGCCCCTTAAGTTACATAGTTAGATAGTAGGTAAGGTTGAAAAAAGACACAAGTTCATCAAGTCCAACCTATATGTGTGATTATATGTCAGTATTACATTGCATGAACACGCAAGAGTTGTGTGGGGGCGGATCGCCATGAGGTAGGCATGTATCGAGGGAGGCTCCCTGACATCCCGTCCTCCAGGAATCCCCGAGAGACAGCACGCCTCACGATGACGAAGGGGAAGCACGACGAGCGCGCCCGACGTTCATGACGAGGCACCCGGAAGGACCCAGCATGTTGACCCAGCAATAGAGTACCCTGTGAAGCGAAGCCGTGAGTTCCTCAGAGCGGGCGTCATAGCACAGAGGGGAACCGGAAAGAGTGCCCAGGAAGCCGCTGCCCAGAAGGGAACGGAGCGGTCGATCGGAGCAGGGTGGAACGGCCCAGCAGAAGGTAGCAGGGGACTGGAGCGGTGGTAGAGGAGAGGGACTGGCGAACCGGCCTCCCCGGGACCAGTCCGTGCCCCAAAATGAGAGTGTGCTTCAAGCCATCCCAAGCCTGGAGCGTAACCTGCTCCACGAAGGACCCCCGCCAAAGTGTCTTGTGAACGGCGCAGTAGGGGTGAGGAACCAGCAGGCCCAGCAGTCCCAGGCATTGACGGGAGAGTCGCCAGAGTAAGGTCCTGGATGTTGGAGTGGTGAGTGACCGGAATAACACTGTTTGATGAACACTTAATAATACAGAGACAAAGCTGCTTTAAGTTCTGAGGCGCCATGGTTTATTACTAAGTAAGGGGAAACTTACAGGACTGGGTAAGGAAAGGTATATTTCCCCCATTTTTATAGGTTTCTGGAAGGACAGTACCATCCCTAGCTCTCTCTGCTGGTCCCCACGGTAAGGGTACAGAATATAGAAAGTAGAGAGTTGGGGAGTGTGGACCTAATTCCAAAACCAGCTTGGAGATTGCTACCACCTCTGGAAAGGAGGGGAAAAAAAAAAGAACAACATTCAGAAGAGTATATCACACTGTAGCTGCCCGGGACATTTGCCCCTGAAACCTCACAAAAAAAAAGAAAAAAGGGGTTAAAAAGAAAAAAAAGCTCAACAACAAAAGCCGCAGGATTTACTTAGGCTATTGAGAAATAAGCTGAGCCCTAGGTGTCAATTAAAAATATCAACCGGAGGCCAATTTTTTTTTTTTGCCCAGGGCTAAGGCAACACAGGGGACTTTTATTTTTTATTTTTTTCTCTCTCACACACCCGAAACAAGAGAAGATAACAAAATTTAAGAGAGAGCAGAGACAATCCGGTGACTATTACAAGAGACTTGCGTCCAGCACAGAAAGATTCTAAGACTTTATTTTTCCCGGTTGAAGGAGGGTAAAATATAGGATAAAATTAGTCCCCTACCCGAGGAAGAGGAGAAAGTGGAGGAGCCAAGCGGCCATAGGATTGACCAGAGAAAAACCTGGGAAGAACTTCTTGGGACTACACCCGAGAATTCAACTAATTTTTCACTTCCTCAAAATACCAATTACTAGAAGAAGGGGGGACAGTTGATCGTGGTTGTGTTTATGGTTTGATGTTTTATTGTACTCCCCCTGGGGTGTTGGGTTGTTTTCGGAAAGGAGGGCTAGACTAGATAATTATTAGACCTCAGAAAGGAGAAAGAATGAGAGGGAAGGCAAAAGCAGGAAGAAACGTCCCACCAGTATCTAGCCCAGGAGGGATTCAGAGATATATGGCAAGTAATACTGCCAACACCAGCACGACAGAGGAAGGGCAAGAAAGTCCTAGACAAGGAGCTGAGCGGAGGTCTGGCCCGGGCAGACAGAAAATAGTGGAGGAAGGCTAAGGGGGGAAGGCCAAACAAGGGGGTCGAAAGGAGTAAATGAAACATTACAAAGTGCCATCAATGGGCTACAGGAAAGGGAGGGGGGAAGGATAGCTGAAGAAGCAGTGAGTGAGGAGAGGACTCTAAGAATTCCCCCCCAAGAAGAATCTCCACCTATAAAGGAAATGTTAGGGGAAATGTTTGCTAAAATGGAGGCGACCTTTAAGATAGAAATAGCAGGAGTACGGGCAGACATTGGACGAGTGTTGGAGAGGGTTGAGGAGATAGAGGAATGACTAGATAGCCAGGAGCTTAGGCTGGAGGAGATAACAGAACAAGTACAGAGTCTCCAGAGAGCAAATAGAACCCTCCTTTATAAATTAGAGGATCAGGAGAATAGGAGTAGGAGGAAGAATGTTC
This sequence comes from Lithobates pipiens, assembly GCF_037356315.1. Lineage (NCBI taxonomy): Eukaryota > Metazoa > Chordata > Amphibia > Anura > Ranidae > Lithobates > Lithobates pipiens. The sequence continues at coordinate 236,442,623 of NW_027507785.1, read as the reverse complement.
ATATTAAAGGTCTCCCGGAAAAATATGGTAGTGTGGAGCTGGGCAGAATAGTACAGCAGGTCTTTAACCCGATATTGCAAAGAGAGCCATCTGAAGCCCTAAAGATAGATAGAGCCCATTGGATCGCAAACCAAGGGGTAGCAAGGGTGGACTCCCCACGTGACGTGATAGTAAGGTTTCATTATGCAGAGGAGAAAGGGCAAATAATGGAGAAACTAAGGGCACTGACGGAGATCACCTTTGAGGGCGCAGAGCTGCGGGTGTATTCAGACTCAGCCCCTGAAACACTGAGGAGGAGGAGACTATTAAAACCTTTAACAGAACGAATGATTGCGTCGGGAGTCTCCTATCAGTGGGGCTTTCCAGCATGTTTGAGGGGGAAGAGGAATGGAAGATCCGCAGTTCTGTGTTTCCCTGAAGATTTGAGAGGGTTCTGCGAGTGCCTGGATATAGCACCCCCCCCCCATTACCAGGTTGGCAGGAAGAAAATGAAGCTAAGCCCCCCCAAAGGAATTTAAGATGGCAAAGAGGGAGAGGAGCACTAATAAATGATAGGGGAAAGAGTAATTAGCAGCTGGGAATAGATAATGAAAGAGGAGTGGAGGGGTCCAGGGAAACAGGGGAGAGGGGGAGTGTCACGTACCTGGTGATGGAGCCTGATATGCAGAGGACGGCCTCTCTTACAACTCTGACTTGGAGCCCCTGATAGAGCTGACAGGAAGCACCGAGATGCAGAGTCGCACGAGTGCCTGGTAGGATCGCTGAACCTGGAGCTGGATCGGAGCACTCGGCCGGGCTGTAGAGGTGTCTGTAGAACTCCCAGAGCAGTGATAGGCAGGTAACTGGAACAAGTAGACAACTGATCCCCACGGGCAGGAGTGCAGATGCAGCAGAAGGGATGGTGGCACCCTCAAGGCTGAAGAGAAGGCAAGTACAGGCAGGCCGGGTCATACACAACGGGCACGTCAGGAACAGGGACTGAAGCAGAAGCAGAATCAGATTACCAAAAAATTATCAAAAAAACCTTGAATCGCGTATAAGGTCCTAGTAAAGGAAAAGAAAAGAGGAGGAGTGGCACTACCTGATTTTAAAAAATACTACGAAACAATAGTAATATCTAGAATAGCGGATTGGCTGCATAATCAGAAAGAGAAGAGTTGGGCGAACCTAGAAATTAGACTAAGCAGGACGGAACTAGCAAAAATGATTTGGATTCCACAGCATGCACGTAATTTAGGAGTAAGCACTAGCAGCATAACAACACACACATTTAAAATATGGCATAAAATAAATAAGTCACAAAATTGGTCATATAACTCCCCATTAATGTCACTGTTGAACACAGAATATTTTTTACCAGGGAAAGAGGAAAGGTTATATTTTAGTAGATGGGCAAAGAGAGAAGAAATACTATTAGGGGAGGTGATTATAGGGAATAGGATATTCACGTATAAGGAAATCACTCAAGAGTGGGGGCACAAACCATTAGATAGATGGAGACACAATCAACTAACACATTTCACACAGGGGCTTGAACAGCCCTTATGAGGACCGGCTCAGCTTAGACCACTAGAGAAATTGTTTAAGGATGCACAGTGTTTGGCGAAAAGAATATCAAAAATTTATAAAATACTAAGATATGAGGGAGATCTGGAGTTACCAGCATATTTAGGGAAATGGGAAGGGGAATTGGGGTCACTAAGAAACGAAGAGCACAGGATGAAAATATTGAAAATGACACATTCGCTTCCAAACGACTCCCGAACTATCGAAATGTCATACAAATTAATAGCGAGGTGGTATATGACGCCCCATAGAATGCAGAAGCTCAGAGGGGAAGAGCAGTCAACCTGTTGGAGGGAATGTAGTGAGCAAGGGTCCCTTAAACATATATGGTAGGACTGCCCGAAAATATCCCCATTTTGGGACAAAATCCTCGAAATTATATTCTTTGTGACAGGAAGGAGGATTAGGAAATGCCCATGGGCTTGTCTGTTCCATGATTCAGAAATAGGAGTTAGACAATATAAAAGCTCAATAGTCCCTCTTCTGTTGACTGTTGACTGGAGTTGGGAAAAAAAACCCGGACTGGATTTAAAAAAAATGGACTGGAGTTGGAAAAAACCTGGACTGGATTTCGAAGAAAAACGGACTGGAGTTATTTTTCAATATTTCTCAATATACAAAACACTGCCAAAGGGATATGCATTATTTTCAATAACATACCCCCATTCCTTCTTCCTCCCCACCCTCTATACCTAGTTAAGCACTCATTTCCACTATTCCAATATTGACTGAGCCATGGACAAGTCTCAGGAGTTGAAAAAAAAAAAACCCGGACTGGATTTAAAAAAATGGACTGGAGTTAAAAAACCCGGACTGGATTTCAAAGAAAAACGGACTGGAGTTGGAAAAAAACCCGGACTGGATTTCAAAGGAAAACGGACTGGAGTTGAAAAAAAAACCCGGACTGGTTTTAAAAGAAAAACGGACTGGAGTTTGAAAAAAAAACCCGGACTGGACTTTAAAAAAATGGACTGGAGTTAAAAAAACCCGGACTGGATTTCAAAGGAAAACGGACTGGAGTTGGGAAAAAAACCCGGACTGGATTTAAAAAAATGGACTGGAGTTGAAAAAAAACCCGGACTGGATTTCCAAAAAACTGACTTTTCCTCTTTGGCATCTCCCTCCTCAATAAGATGTACAAGACCGCAGCTTATGCGGACAACCATCTATTCTTTGTGACAAAACCACACATCACTCTATCCATCCCTCTATCCAACCTCATGAAAGCCTTTGCCCATTAAGGTTTTGGCTTAAGATTAATCTATTTCAATCTGAGGCTATGAACATCAATTTATCTGCAGCAAACCTAGCTAAGACACAAGAAAATTGCCCCTTAAGTTACATAGTTAGATAGTAGGTAAGGTTGAAAAAAGACACAAGTTCATCAAGTCCAACCTATATGTGTGATTATATGTCAGTATTACATTGCATGAACACGCAAGAGTTGTGTGGGGGCGGATCGCCATGAGGTAGGCATGTATCGAGGGAGGCTCCCTGACATCCCGTCCTCCAGGAATCCCCGAGAGACAGCACGCCTCACGATGACGAAGGGGAAGCACGACGAGCGCGCCCGACGTTCATGACGAGGCACCGGAAGGACCCAGCATGTTGACCCAGCAATAGAGTACCCTGTGAAGCGAAGCCGTGAGTTCCTCAGAGCGGGCGTCATAGCACAGAGGGGAACCGGAAAGAGTGCCCAGGAAGCCGCTGCCCAGAAGGGAACGGAGCGGTCGATCGGAGCAGGGTGGAACGGCCCAGCAGAAGGTAGCAGGGGACTGGAGCGGTGGTAGAGGAGAGGGACTGGCGAACCGGCCTCCCCGGGACCAGTCCGTGCCCCAAAATGAGAGTGTGCTTCAAGCCATCCCAAGCCTGGAGCGTAACCTGCTCCACGAAGGACCCCCGCCAAAGTGTCTTGTGAACGGCGCAGTAGGGGTGAGGAACCAGCAGGCCCAGCAGTCCCAGGCATTGACGGGAGAGTCGCCAGAGTAAGGTCCTGGATGTTGGAGTGGTGAGTGACCGGAATAACACTGTTTGATGAACACTTAATAATACAGAGACAAAGCTGCTTTAAGTTCTGAGGCGCCATGGTTTATTACTAAGTAAGGGGAAACTTACAGGACTGGGTAAGGAAAGGTATATTTCCCCCATTTTTATAGGTTTCTGGAAGGACAGTACCATCCCTAGCTCTCTCTGCTGGTCCCCACGGTAAGGGTACAGAATATAGAAAGTAGAGAGTTGGGGAGTGTGGACCTAATTCCAAAACCAGCTTGGAGATTGCTACCACCTCTGGAAAGGAGGGGAAAAAAAAAAGAACAACATTCAGAAGAGTATATCACACTATAGCTGCCCGGGACATTTGCCCCTGAAACCTCACAAAAAAAAAGAAAAAAGGGGTTAAAAAGAAAAAAAAGCTCAACAACAAAAGCCGCAGGATTTACTTAGGCTATTGAGAAATAAGCTGAGCCCTAGGTGTCAATTAAAAATATCAACCGGAGGCCAATTTTTTTTTTTTGCCCAGGGCTAAGGCAACACAGGGGACTTTTATTTTTTATTTTTTTCTCTCTCACACACCCGAAACAAGAGAAGATAACAAAATTTAAGAGAGAGCAGAGACAATCCGGTGACTATTACAAGAGACTTGCGTCCAGCACAGAAAGATTCTAAGACTTTATTTTTCCCGGTTGAAGGAGGGTAAAATATAGGATAAAATTAGTCCCCTACCCGAGGAAGAGGAGAAAGTGGAGGAGCCAAGCGGCCATAGGATTGACCAGAGAAAAACCTGGGAAGAACTTCTTGGGACTACACCCGAGAATTCAACTAATTTTTCACTTCCTCAAAATACCAATTACTAGAAGAAGGGGGGACAGTTGATCGTGGTTGTGTTTATGGTTTGGTGTTTTATTGTACTCCCCCTGGGGTGTTGGGTTGTTTTCGGAAAGGAGGGCTAGACTAGATAATTATTAGACCTCAGAAAGGAGAAAGAATGAGAGGGAAGGCAAAAGCAGGAAGAAACGTCCCACCAGTATCTAGCCCAGGAGGGATTCAGAGATATATGGCAAGTAATACTGCCAACACCAGCACGACAGAGGAAGGGCAAGAAAGTCCTAGACAAGGAGCTGGGCGGAGGTCTGGCCCGGGCAGACAGAAAATAGTGGAGGAAGGCTAAGGGGGGAAGGCCAAACAAGGGGGTCGAAAGGAGTAAATGAAACATTACAAAGTGCCATCAATGGGCTACAGGAAAGGGAGGGGGGAAGGATAGCTGAAGAAGCAGTGAGTGAGGAGAGGACTCTAAGAATTCCCCCCCAAGAAGAATCTCCACCTATAAAGGAAATGTTAGGGGAAATGTTTGCTAAAATGGAGGCGACCTTTAAGATAGAAATAGCAGGAGTACGGGCAGACATTGGACGAGTGTTGGAGAGGGTTGAGGAGATAGAGGAATGACTAGATAGCCAGGAGCTTAGGCTGGAGGAGATAACAGAACAAGTACAGAGTCTCCAGAGAGCAAATAGAACCCTCCTTTATAAATTAGAGGATCAGGAGAATAGGAGTAGGAGGAAGAATGTTCATATTAAAGGTCTCCCGGAAAAATATGGTAGTGTGGAGCTGGGCAGAATAGTACAGCAGGTCTTTAACCCGATATTGCAAAGAGAGCCATCTGAAGCCCTAAAGATAGATAGAGCCCATTGGATCGCAAACCAAGGGGTAGCAAGGGTGGACTCCCCACGTGACGTGATAGTAAGGTTTCATTATGCAGAGGAGAAAGGGCAAATAATGGAGAAACTAAGGGCACTGACGGAGATCACCTTTGAGGGCGCAGAGCTGCGGGTGTATTCAGACTCAGCCCCTGAAACACTGAGGAGGAGGAGACTATTAAAACCTTTAACAGAACGAATGATTGCGTCGGGAGTCTCCTATCAGTGGGGCTTTCCAGCATGTTTGAGGGGGAAGAGGAATGGAAGATCCGCAGTTCTGTGTTTCCCTGAAGATTTGAGAGGGTTCTGCGAGTGCCTGGATATAGCACCCCCCCCCCATTACCAGGTTGGCAGGAAGAAAATGAAGCTAAGCCCCCCCAAAGGAATTTAAGATGGCAAAGAGGGAGAGGAGCACTAATAAATGATAGGGGAAAGAGTAATTAGCAGCTGGGAATAGATAATGAAAGAGGAGTGGAGGGGTCCAGGGAAACAGGGGAGAGGGGGAGTGTCACGTACCTGGTGATGGAGCCTGATATGCAGAGGACGGCCTCTCTTACAACTCTGACTTGGAGCCCCTGATAGAGCTGACAGGAAGCACCGAGATGCAGAGTCGCACGAGTGCCTGGTAGGATCGCTGAACCTGGAGCTGGATCGGAGCACTCGGCCGGGCTGTAGAGGTGTCTGTAGAACTCCCAGAGCAGTGATAGGCAGGTAACTGGAACAAGTAGACAACTGATCCCCACGGGCAGGAGTGCAGATGCAGCAGAAGGGATGGTGGCACCCTCAAGGCTGAAGAGAAGGCAAGTACAGGCAGGCCGGGTCATACACAACGGGCACGTCAGGAACAGGGACTGAAGCAGAAGCAGAATCAGATTACCAAAAAATTATCAAAAAAACCTTGAATCGCGTATAAGGTCCTAGTAAAGGAAAAGAAAAGAGGAGGAGTGGCACTACCTGATTTTAAAAAATACTACGAAACAATAGTAATATCTAGAATAGCGGATTGGCTGCATAATCAGAAAGAGAAGAGTTGGGCGAACCTAGAAATTAGACTAAGCAGGACGGAACTAGCAAAAATGATTTGGATTCCACAGCATGCACGTAATTTAGGAGTAAGCACTAGCAGCATAACAAGACACACATTTAAAATATGGCATAAAATAAATAAGTCACAAAATTGGTCATATAACTCCCCATTAATGTCACTGTTGAACACAGAATATTTTTTACCAGGGAAAGAGGAAAGGTTATATTTTAGTAGATGGGCAAAGAGAGAAGAAATACTATTAGGGGAGGTGATTATAGGGAATAGGATATTCACGTATAAGGAAATCACTCAAGAGTGGGGGCACAAACCATTAGATAGATGGAGACACAATCAACTAACACATTTCACACAGGGGCTTGAACAGCCCTTACGAGGACCGGCTCAGCTTAGACCACTAGAGAAATTGTTTAAGGATGCACAGTGTTTGGCGAAAAAGAATATCAAAAATTTATAAAATACTAAGATATGAGGGAGATCTGGAGTTACCAGCATATTTAGGGAAATGGGAAGGGGAATTGGGGTCACTAAGAAACGAAGAGCACAGGATGAAAATATTGAAAATGACACATTCGCTTCCAAACGACTCCCGAACTATCGAAATGTCATACAAATTAATAGCGAGGTGGTATATGACGCCCCATAGAATGCAGAAGCTCAGAGGGGAAGAGCAGTCAACCTGTTGGAGGGAATGTAGTGAGCAAGGGTCCCTTAAACATATATGGTAGGACTGCCCGAAAATATCCCCATTTTGGGACAAAATCCTCAAAATTATATTCTTTGTGACAGGAAGGAGGATTAGGAAATGCCCATGGGCTTGTCTGTTCCATGATTCAGAAATAGGAGTTAGACAATATAAAAGCTCAATAGTCCCTCTTCTGTTGACTGTTGACTGGAGTTGGGAAAAAAAACCCGGACTGGTATTAAAAAAAATGGACTGGAGTTGGAAAAACCTGGACTGGATTTCGAAGAAAAACGGACTGGAGTTATTTTTCAATATTTCTCAATATACAAAACACTGCCAAAGGGATATGCATTATTTTCAATAACATACCCCCATTCCTTCTTCCTCCCCACCCTCTATACCTAGTTAAGCACTCATTTCCACTATTCCAATATTGACTGAGCCATGGACAAGTCTCAGGAGTTGAAAAAAAACCCGGACTGGATTTAAAAAATGGACTGGAGTTAAAAAAAACCCGGACTGGATTTCAAAGAAAAACGGACTGGAGTTGGAAAAAAACCCGGTGTGGATTTCAAAGGAAAACGGACTGGAGTTGAAAAAAACCCGGACTGGATTTAAAAGAAAAACGGACTGGAGTTGGAAAAAAAACCCGGACTGGACTTTAAAAAAATGGACTGGAGTTAAAAAAACCCGGACTGAATTTCAAAGGAAAACGGACTGGAGTTGGGAAAAAAACCCGGACTGGATTTAAAAAAAATGGACTGGAGTTGAAAAAAAACCCGGACTGGATTTCCAAAAAACTGACTTTTCCTCTTTGGCATCTCCCTCCTCAATAAGATGTACAAGACCGCAGCTTATGCGGACAACCATCTATTCTTTGTGACAAAACCACACATCACTCTATCCATCCCTCTATCCAACCTCATGAAAGCCTTTGCCCATTAAGGTTTTGGCTTAAGATTAATCTATTTCAATCTGAGGCTATGAACATCAATTTATCTGCAGCAAACCTAGCTAAGACACAAGAAAATTGCCCCTTAAGTTACATAGTTAGATAGTAGGTAAGGTTGAAAAAAGACACAAGTTCATCAAGTCCAACCTATATGTGTGATTATATGTCAGTATTACATTGCATGAACACGCAAGAGTTGTGTGGGGGCGGATCGCCATGAGGTAGGCATGTATCGAGGGAGGCTCCCTGACATCCCGTCCTCCAGGAATCCCCGAGAGACAGCACGCCTCACGATGACGAAGGGGAAGCACGACGAGCGCGCCCGACGTTCATGACGAGGCACCCGGAAGGACCCAGCATGTTGACCCAGCAATAGAGTACCCTGTGAAGCGAAGCCGTGAGTTCCTCAGAGCGGGCGTCATAGCACAGAGGGGAACCGGAAAGAGTGCCCAGGAAGCCGCTGCCCAGAAGGGAACGGAGCGGTCGATCTGAGCAGGGTGGAACGGCCCAGCAGAAGGTAGCAGGGGACTGGAGCGGTGGTAGAGGAGAGGGACTGGCGAACCGGCCTCCCCGGGACCAGTCCGTGCCCCAAAATGAGAGTGTGCTTCAAGCCATCCCAAGCCTGGAGCGTAACCTGCTCCACGAAGGACCCCCGCCAAAGTGTCTTGTGAACGGCGCAGTAGGGGTGAGGAACCAGCAGGCCCAGCAGTCCCAGGCATTGACGGGAGAGTCGCCAGAGTAAGGTCCTGGATGTTGGAGTGGTGAGTGACCGGAATAACACTGTTTGATGAACACTTAATAATACAGAGACAAAGCTGCTTTAAGTTCTGAGGCGCCATGGTTTATTACTAAGTAAGGGGAAACTTACAGGACTGGGTAAGGAAAGGTATATTTCCCCCATTTTTATAGGTTTCTGGAAGGACAGTACCATCCCTAGCTCTCTCTGCTGGTCCCCACGGTAAGGGTACAGAATATAGAAAGTAGAGAGTTGGGGAGTGTGGACCTAATTCCAAAACCAGCTTGGAGATTGCTACCACCTCTGGAAAGGAGGGAAAAAAAAAAGAACAAAATTCAGAAGAGTATATCACACTATAGCTGCCCGGGACATTTGCCCCTGAAACCTCACAAAAAAAAAGAAAAAAGGGGTTAAAAAGAAAAAAAAGCTCAACAACAAAAGCCACAGGATTTACTTAGGCTATTGAGAAATAAGCTGAGCCCTAGGTGTCAATTAAAAATATCAACCGGAGGCCAATTTTTTTTTTTTGCCCAGGGCTAAGGCAACACAGGGGACTTTTATTTTTTATTTTTTTCTCTCTCACACACCCGAAACAAGAGAAGATAACAAAATTTAAGAGAGAGCAGAGACAATCCGGTGACTATTACAAGAGACTTGCGTCCAGCACAGAAAGATTCTAAGACTTTATTTTTCCCGGTTGAAGGTGGGTAAAATATAGGATAAAATTAGTCCCCTACCCGAGGAAGAGGAGAAAGTGGAGGAGCCAAGCGGCCATAGGATTGACCAGAGAAAAACCTGGGAAGAACTTCTTGGAACTACACCCGAGAATTCAACTAATTTTTCACTTCCTCAAAATACCAATTACTAGAAGAAGGGGGGACAGTTGATCGTGGTTGTGTTTATGGTTTGGTGTTTTATTGTACTCCCCCTGGGGTGTTGGGTTGTTTTCGGAAAGGAGGGCTAGACTAGATAATTATTAGACCTCAGAAAGGAGAAAGAATGAGAGGGAAGGCAAAAGCAGGAAGAAACGTCCCACCAGTATCTAGCCCAGGAGGGATTCAGAGATATATGGCAAGTAATACTGCCAACACCAGCACGACAGAGGAAGGGCAAGAAAGTCCTAGACAAGGAGCTGGACAGAGGTCTGGCCCGGGCAGACAGAAAATAGTGGAGGAAGGCAAAGGGGGGAAGGCCAAACAGGGGGGTCGAAAGGAGTAAATGAAACATTACAAAGTGCCATCAATGGGCTACAGGAAAGGGAGGGGGGAAGGATAGCTGAAGAAGCAGTGAGTGAGGAGAGGACTCTAAGAATTCCCCCCCAAGAAGAATCTCCACCTATAAAGGAAATGTTAGGGGAAATGTTTGCTAAAATGGAGGCGACCTTTAAGATAGAAATAGCAGGAGTACGGGCAGACATTGGACGAGTTTTGGAGAGGGTTGAGGAGATAGAGGAACGACTAGATAGCCAGGAGCTTAGGCTGGAGGAGATAACAGAACAAGTACAGAGTCTCCAGAGAGCAAATAGAACCCTCCTTTATAAATTAGAGGATCAGGAGAATAGGAGTAGGAGGAAAGAATGTTCATATTAAAGGTCTCCCGGAAAAATATGGTAGTGTGGAGCTGGGCAGAATAGTACAGCAGGTCTTTAACCCGATATTGCAAAGAGAGCCATCTGAAGCCCTAAAGATAGATAGAGCCCATTGGATCGCAAACCAAGGGGTAGCAAGGGTGGACTCCCCACGTGACATGATAGTAAGGTTTCATTATGCAGAGGAGAAAGGGCAAATAATGGAGAAACTAAGGGCACTGACGGAGATCACCTTTGAGGGCGCAGAGCTGCGGGTGTATTCAGACTCAGCCCCTGAAACACTGAGGAGGAGGAGACTATTAAAACCTTTAACAGAACGAATGATTGCGTCGGGAGTCTCCTATCAGTGGGGCTTTCCAGCATGTTTGAGGGGGAAGAGGAATGGAAGATCCGCAGTTCTGCGTTTCCCTGAAGATTTGAGAGGGTTCTGCGAGTGCCTGGATATAGCACCCCCCCATTACCAGGTTGGCAGGAAGAAACTGAAGCTAAGCCCCCCCCAAAGGAATTTAAGATGGCAAAGAGGGAGAGGAGCACTAATAAATGATAGGGGAAAGAGTAATTAGCAGCTGGGAATAGATAATGAAAGAGGAGTGGAGGGGTCCGGGGAAACAGGGGAGAGGGGGAGTGTCACGTACCTGGTGATGGAGCCTGATATGCAGAGGACGGCCTCTCTTACAACTCTGACTTGGAGCCCCTGATAGAGCTGACAGGAAGCACCGAGATGCAGAGTCGCACGAGTGCCTGGTAGGATCGCTGAACCTGGAGCTGGATCGGAGCACTCGGCCGGGCTGTAGAGGTGTCTGTAGAACTCCCAGAGCAGTGATAGGCAGGTAACTGGAACAAGTAGACAACTGATCCCCACAGGCAGGAGTGCAGATGCAGCAGAAGGGATGGTGGCACCCTCAAGGCTGAAGAGAAGGCAAGTACAGGCAGGCCGGGTCATACACAACGGGCACATCAGGAACAGGGGCTGAAGCAGAAGCAGAATCAGATTACAGGCCGGGTCGTCAACAGTCTGGCAGCGGAGTAGCAGAAGGAGCAGGCAGGTGCGGAGTGGGGGACAAGTCGGGGTCGGATGCAGGCAGGAAACAGTAACGTCAGGAAGCAAGCCGGGTCACAACAGGAACAGAAGTCAGGTAGCTAATTGCAGGTTACACAGGGAACGCTGTAGAGCAGACAGCACTGAGCCTGGAAACTGGCTGAGTTTAAATAGCCTGTTTGGGCGGACAAAGCTGTCACATGGTGCGTGCACACTAATGGCATCCTGACAGGGGCAGAGGTAATAGGTCATCTTCTTCTGCAGCCATCTTGGGTGCTGGCATGCCCTTCTTGACAGGAAGAGGTAACAGGTCGTCTTCTTTTGCAGCCATCTTGGGTGCTGGCATGCCCTTCCTGACAGGGAGGGGTGGAGGGAGCCGCCTCATATTTGTCTGTCTCAGGGGTGAGCCCTGGGGTAAATATGGAGAAGAGACGATATCATAGAGATAGAAGTCGGGTCCATATACCAAAAGAAAAAAAAAGGGGGTGAGACCCCGACCAACTACTGCGGGTGCAGAGTTGGGAGGAGGGGAGGGAGGGGGGAGGAGGGGAGGGAGCAATGTGGTTCTAGGGGTTTTTTTTTTTTTTTTATGTGCATTAATGTGATCACATATAATGTGAGGGGCTTAAATACAAAGGAAAAAAGATATAAAATTAATAAAGAACTCCAATTTATGGGAGGGAATGTAATATGCCTCCAAGAAACATATATCACCCATAATTCAGGGATCAAATTGACATCACCACAATTCCCACTTTGGTTTATGGTGACACTCCGTCTGCCCACTCAAGAGGAGTGGCTATTGGTTTCGATAGATCATCAAGGTTTGTAATTGAGGATCGTATGGTAGATCCAGAGGGGAGATATTTATTCTTAAAAGGTAAATTGGAGGAGATGCAATGTACTATTGGAAATGTGTATGCGCCAAACAGAAACCCAGATACATTTTTAATGAAAGTACTAAATAAATTTGAAGAGTTCAGATCAGGTAAAGTGTTGTTAGCAGGTGACCTGAATTGGTGTTTAGATCCCAAGATAGACACCTCCGGGGGTGGGCTACGAGTGGTCGGAACAGAGATATAGAAGGGAAATAAAAGCATTGACCAGGGCCCAGTTACATGATGCATGGAGGATCAGTCATCAGAGAGAACGGGATTATAGTCACTTCTCTGCAGTCCATAAAACTTTTACACGATTAGATTACATACTGATAGGACAACAACTAGTGGCCAACTTGAAAAAAGTGGAAATTAAACCTATCACTCTGTCCGATCATGCCCCTATAAAAATTCAATTACAAATACAGGGCTATATGGGGATAGGAAGAACTTGGAAATTGAACGACTCACTAATCCAAGAACAGGATGTAAGTAGTAAAATCTTACAGGAATTTAAGGATTTCTTTGAGCTTAATGACATGGAGGAGGTTTCAAAAGCAACTATCTGGGAGACACATAAGGTGGTTATTAGAGGAACGCTGATTGGTATCGGAGCAGGAAAGAAGAAGGAAAGGGAGAAAGAGAAAGCACAATTATATAGAGAGATTGAGGAATTAGAGCAAAAAACTAGACCCAGGGGGCTGCAGGAGAGTCAGGATTTACAAAAAAAGAAAAGGGAGTTGGAAGAGCTCCAAGAGCAAGAGAGGAGAACAGCTTTCCACAAAATAAATATGGAGAGATATCAGTGGGGGAACAGTTCAAGCAAGTGGTTGGCAAGAAGAGTAGAAGGATCAGAAAAATAGGACCTATATTCCGAAGATTAGAGATAAAAGGGGGGAGATGAAATTCGCTACTCCGGACATCGCAGAAACCTTTCATGCTTACTACAGCTCCTTGTATAATTTAGAAGAAAGAGGGGGCGACGAAGGGAAAAAGAAGGAAGCCATCAGGAAATATCTCAAGAACCTTGACTTTGTAAAAGGTACGGGGGAGGAGATGGAGGAATTAGAAACCCCCATATCAATAAGGGAAGTAGAGAGCGCAATTAAAGATATAGCCCTTGGTGGAAGCCCCGGCCCAGATGGATATTCCATCCTATACTATAAAAAATTCCGGAGTTTTTTGGCACCAAAACTATGTGAATACTTCAATGCAGTGGGAGATGGGGAGGTCTTCGGAGAAGAGGCTCTGCTCGCCCACATTGCATTGATTTTGAAGGAGGGTAAGGACCCAGCAGCAGTGAAGAGTTATAGGCCGATATCATTATTAAATACGGACGTGAAGATCTATGCTAAAATATTGGCCGAGCGTCTGAAAACATTCCTCCCGATTGGATACATACCGATCAGGTGGGATTCGTACAGGGACGGGAGGGGAGGGATAATTCCTTGAAGTCGATCATTCTGATTCAAGAAGCAATAAGAAGGAAGACCCCTACACTATTACTATCTGTTGACGCTGAGAAGGCTTTTGACAGAGTGGATTGGGAGTTTATAAAGGAGACCCTAAAATATTTGGGATTAGGTGAGAGAATGATGCGATGGGTAAATGCGTTATATGCTCGACCAACTGCTAGGATCGGGGTGAATGGATCTCTGTCTCGCCCCCTTGAATTGTTCAACGGGACGAGACAGGGATGCCCTCTATCGCCGATTATTTTCGTGATTATTCTGGAGCCCCTTCTAGCAGCGATCCGAAGGAACCAAGATCTTAGGGGAATAGAGGTGGGAGGTAGAGAATATAAGGTATCGGCATTTGCCGATGACTTATTGCTATACATAACAAACCCCAGAACATTGATCCCGTCGGCACTTAAAGAACTGGAACAATATGGACGACTCTCAAATTTTAAAATTAACCTCTCGAAGTCAGAAATCCTTAATTTGAATCTATCAGAGACAGAGCAGAGAACTCTCTCCACAGCTCTGCCTTTTAAGTGGTGTAGTGGAGAATTGAGGTACCTAGGGATAAAATTAACGGCACAAAGGTCTAAATTGTACGAAGCCAATTACATGCCTCTTTTAAATAAAATCTAAGGACAAATGAAAATGATGAAGTACAAAGCAGTATCATGGATGGGCAGAATAAATGTTATAAAAATGTTTGTATTGGCAATTGTAATTTATACATTTCAAATGATCCCCATTTCACTACCGGGAAGTTTTTTCAGAAAATTTAAATCCCTGGTCCTATCATATATATGGTCTCCAAAAAAAACTTGAATCGCGTATAAGGTCCTAGTAAAGGAAAAGGAAAGAGGAGGAGTGGCACTACCTGATTTTAAAAAATACTACGAAACGATAGTAATATCTAGAATACCGGATTGGCTGCATAATCAGAAAGAGAAGAGTTGGGCGAACCTAGAAATTAGACTAAGCAGGACGGAACTAGCAAAAATGATTTGGATTCCACAGCATGCACGTAATTTAGGAGTAAGCACTAGCAGCATAACAAGACACACATTTAAAATATGGGATAAAATAAATAAGTCACAAAATTGGTCATATAACTCCCCATTAATGTCACTGTTGAACACAGAATATTTTTTACCAGGGAAAGAGGAAAGGTTATATTTTAGTAGATGGGCAAAGAGAGAAGAAATACTATTATGGGAGGTGATTATAGGGAATAGGATATTCACGTATAAGGAAATAACTCAAGAGTGGGGGCACAAACCATTAGATAGATGGAGACACAATCAACTAGCACATTTCACACAGGGGCTTGAACAGCCCTTACGAGGACCGGCTCAGCTTAGACCACTAGAGAAATTGTTTAAGGATGCACAGTGTTTGGTGAAAAGAATATCAAAAATTTATAAAATACTAAGATATGAGGGAGATCTGGAGTTACCAGCATATTTAGGGAAATGGGAAGGGGAATTGGGGTCACTAAGAAACGAAGAGCACAGGATGAAAATATTGAAAATGACACATTTGCTTCCAAACGACTCCCGAACGATCGAAATGTCATACAAATTAATAGCGAGGTGGTATATGATGCCCCATAGAATGCAGAAGCTTAGAGGGGAAGAGCAGTCAACCTGTTGGAGGGAATGTAGTGAGCAAGGGTCCCTTAAACATATATGGTAGGACTGCCCGAAAATATCCCCGTTTTGGGACAAAATCCTCGAAATTATATTCTTTGTGACAGGAAGGAGAATTAGGAAATGCCCATGGGCTTGTCTGTTCCATGATTCAGAAATAGGAGTTAGACAATATAAAAGCTCAATAGTCCCTCTTCTGTTGAATGCAGCCAAAGCCTTGATCCCGTATTACTGGAAAAGTACACAGGTTCCAACAATTCCGGAATGGGTGAAGAGGGTAGAGCAGGGTAGGCGAATTGAAGAATCGATCCAAAAAATCCAGGATACAGAAGGGGAAGGACAAGGGAAATGGCAAAAATGGCTGGCATTCTTGTTGGGCGTTGGTCAAGTGAGAAGGGGACAGAGATGACGGAGAGGGGGAAGGGGGAGACTGAGGGGCACATCTCCCCCCCTTTTTTTTTTGTGCCCCGGAGGGAGGGGGGTGGGACAAGAGGGACATTATAGGATGGGTTTTGTATTAGGTAATGAGAGATGTGAGAATGTGAGAAGACCCTAATATAAAGTATATTGTTGGTTCTGTATTTATGAATGAATATGTATCAAGTGGAAAAAAGAAAAATAAAGAATATATAAAAAAAAAGTATTACATTGCATATCCCTGTATGTTGCGGTTGTTCAGGTGCTTCTTCTGATAGCTTCTTGAAACTATCAATGCTCTCTGCTGAGACCACCGCCTGTGGAAGGGAATTCCACATCCTTGCCGCTCTTACAGTAAATAACCCTCTATGTAGTTTAAGGTTAAACCTCTTTTCTTCTAATTTTAATGAGTGGCCACAAGCCTTGTTAAACTCACTTCTGTGAAAAAGTTTTATCCCTTTTGTGGGATCACCAGTATGGTATTTGTATATTGAAATCATATCCCCTTTTAAGCATCTCTTCTCCAGGGAGAATAAGTTCAGTGATTGCAACCTTTCCTCATAACTAATATCCTCCAGACCCTTTATTAGCTTTGTTGCCCTTCTTTGTACTCTCTCCATTTCCAGAACATCCTTCCTGAGGACTGGTGCTCAGAACTGGACAGCATACTCTAGGTGGGGCGGACCAGAGTCTTGTAGAGCGGGAGAATTATCATTTTATCTCTGGAGTTGATCCTTTTTTAATGCATGCCAATATTCTGTTTGCTTTGTTAGCAGCAGCTTGGGATTACATGCCATTGCTGAGCCTATCATCTACTAGGGCCCTCAGGTTCTTTTCCATCCTAGATTCCCCCAGAGCTTATCCCCCAGTGTATAGATTGCATTCATATTTTTGCCACCCAAATGCATTATTTAACATTTTTCTATATTGAACCTCATTTGCCATGTAGTTGCCCACCCCATTCATTTGTTCAGATCTTTTTGCAAGGTTTCCACATCCTGCGGATAAGTTATTGCCCTGCTTAGCTTAGTATCATTTGCAAATACAGAGATTGAACTGTTTATCCCATCCTCCAGGTCGTTTATGTACAAATTAAATAGGATTGGTCCCAGCATAGAACCCTGGGGAACCCCACTACCTACCCCTGACCATTCTGAGTACCCCCCTTTATCACCAACCTCTGAACTCACCCTTGTAGCCAGTTTTCAATCCATCTACTCACCCTATGGTCCATGCCAATGAACCTTATTTTGTACAGTAAACATTTATGAGGAACTATGTCAAATGCTTTTGCAAAATCCAGATACACCATGTTTACGGGCCTTCCTTTATCTAGATGGAAACTTTTGAAAAATCTATTAACCTTATAGAAGGTTTGACAACAGCGATTCTTCATGAATCCATGCTGATGACTGTTAATGATACCGTTCTCATTACTAAAATCTTGTACATAGTCCCTTATCATCCCCTGCAAGAGTTGACATACTATTGATGTTAGGCTAACTGGTCTGTAATTCCCAGGGATGTATTTTGGGCCCTTTTTAAATATTAGTGCTACATTGGCTTTTCTCCAATCAGCTGGTACCATTCCAGTCAGTTGACTGTCAGTAAAAATTAGAAACAATGGTCTGGCAATTACTTGACTGAGTTCCCTTGGGTGCAAGCCATCTGGTCCCAGTGATTTATTAATGTTAAGATTCCCAAGTCTAGTTTTAATTCTGTCCTCTGTTAACCATGGAGGTGCTTCCTGTGATGTGTCATGAGGATAAACACTGCAGTATTGGTTACTGAAACCCCCCAATTACCTCATGAAGACTGATGAGAAGGATAAATTCAATACCTTTGCCATCTCCTCATCCCTGTCCTTCCTCATTCTTTATGGGGCCAATATGGTCTGTCCTCCTTTTATTGCTATTTACATACTTAAAACATTTCTTGGGATGTTTTTGCACTCCTCTGCCATGTGTCTTTCATGTTCTATCTTAGCCGTCCTTATTGCACCCTTACATTTCTTGTTGCATTCTTTATAAAGGCTGAATGCTGATGATGATCCCTCAACCTCGTATTTTTTGAAGGCCTTCTCCTTTGATTTTATATGCATTTGTACATTGGAGCCATCCAGGACTTTTGTTCTCTCTTTTAAATGTATTACCCAATGGGATGCATTGGCTAATGCCCTTATTTAATATGCTCTTAAAGCAAACCCATCTCTCCTCCGTGTTCTTTGTTCCTAAGATTTTATCCCAATTTATGTCATCTAGCAAGGTTTGTAGTTTAGGGAAGTTGGCTCTTTTCATATTCAGTGTTTTTGTATTCCCCTTATGTTTTCTATTTGTGTGATTTATACTGAAGCCAATTGACCTGCGATCACTGTTACCTAAATTGCCCCGTACTTCCACATTTGTGATCAGGTCTGCATTGTTGGTAATCAGTAGATCCGGTAACACTTTATTTCTAGTTGGTGCATCTACCATCTGACCCATAAAATTGTCCTGCAAGACATTTAGGAACTGGCGAGCCTTAGATGAATGCGTGGTTCCCTCCGCCCAGTCTATATCTGGATAGTTAAAATTCCCCATTATGATAACACTTCCCATCCTTGCTGATAATCCAAATTGTGATAGGAGATCTGTCTATCCTTCCTCCCTCAGGTTAAGGGGCCTATAGCATACTCCCAGTATTATTTCCCCCCTAGCTTCATCTTTGAAGCTCTACCCATAAGGATTCCACCTCCTCCCTAGTAGGGATGAGCTTCGTGTTCGAGTCGAACATATGTTCGACTTGAACATCGGTGAATTCCGAACGTTATGGGCCGTTCGCGCCAAATTCGCGTGGTGCTCACGGCCCACAATGCACTGAAATGGCGCACTGCATTGCTGGCTCATGATTGGCCAAGCATGCACTGTGACCCCGCATGCTTGGCCAATCACAGCGCCGGCAACGAGGAGAGCCATGATTGGCCACAGGCAGTATGCCTGTGGCCAATCATAGCTCAGGCTGTGTAGTACACGCCCCACACTATATAAGGCCGCCAGCGCGGCGGCCTTGTGTAGTGTGTTGGCGTCTGAAGCAGTTAGTGGGTGTTCTGTGTACCTTCAACACAGTATACACCGATCGTTATCGGTCGATTTTTCGTTCTTGCTCTTCTGTAGTGGTTGTTGTCTGCATGCCCTGACTGCAGTATACACCGCTATATTTACCTATATAGCTAGCGATATATCTATCTTTTATAATAGAGCTTGCAGTCAGTGTTAGGAGATTGTGCGTGCTCTCTGCGTGCTCTGAACGCAGTATACACCGCTATATCCACCTATATAGCTAACTATCTTGCTCGTTTTAAATAGAGCTTTCAGTCAGTGTTAGAAGATTGTGCGTGCTGTCTGCGTGCTGTGAACGCAGTATACACCGCTATATCCACCTATATAGCGAACTATCTTGCTCTTTTTAAATAGAGCTTTCAGTCAGTGTTAGGAGATTGTGCGTGCTGTCTGCGTGCTCTGAACGCAGTATACACCACTATATCCACCTATATAGCTAACTATCTTGCTCATTTTAAATAGAGCTTTCAGTCAGTGTTAGGAGATTGTGCGTGCTGTCTGCGTGCTCTGAACGCAGTATACACCGCTATATCCACCTATATAGCTAACTATCTTGCTCGTTCTAAATAGAGCTTGCAGTCAGCGGTAGGAGCTTGTGTGTGCTGTCTGCGTGCTCTGAACGCAGTATACACCGCTATATCCACCTATATAGCTAACTATCTTGCTCATTCTAAATAGAGCTTTCAGTCAGCTGTAGGAGCTTGTGTGTGCTGGCTGCGTGCTCTGACCTGTGAGAGCTTTCAGAGTGGTGGAGGAGGAGAGGGAGCTGATGGCTTCAGTCAGCCCAGGCCAGGTGGCTGTTTCTCAGCCTGAGGAAAGGCGTGGTGCCCTAAAACTCCAGGAGTTCGTTAAGGAGGAGAGGCTGTACTTAGAAAACCAGCTTGACTTGGTTGACTGGTCTCTGAGACAGCCAGGTGAAGACATGGAGAAATCTGCGGAGAGGAAAAGGAAAGCTAAGAGCTTAATAGTAAAGGCTTCTCGCTGTTACAGCGAAAAAATGAAAGTTTTTGCCGAGCTGAGGAATAGACGCGACAGATCAGGTATCAGGAAGAGATCAGAATTTAAACCTGCCATAGATGGACTGAAAAAGCAGTGTAATATGATTGGTGAGCTTCTATCAAATCTAATTGAAAGTGCCTCAAGCGAAAAGGACTTTCTGTTGAGTATAGAAAAAGTTATGAAAGTGGCGTGCGATGAGGGCTCTCAAGCAGTAAGACGCCGCAAGCAGCGTTTAACCCCAACTACAGCGCCAGAAGGAGAGATGGAGGGTCCCTCTATGGAGGACACCCATGGAGAAGCAGAAGTGGAGGAAAAAAGGCCGGTAACCCCAATATTGGTCGAGGCTCCAGCTGTAGCTGCAACCCCGGCCAGGAAAGAGACATCCCCGGTAAATGGGAGTGTGGAGGAGAGCGTAGATGGGAGAAGAAACCCCAAGGCAAAGAATGCTGTTCCCGATGGTACTGCGGAGGGGCCAGGTAAGCCTAAGGGGAGCCAGCCTGTGTGTGTGGCTGTGACCCCAGGTGGCGGTTTAGGTCCCGGTGATGCAGGAGGGAGACAATATCAGAAGGATAGCAAGGAGAAGAAAGACTTTAAGGAAAAATGTGAGAAGATTCCTGTGGTACAGCTAGCAAGACTGGTAGAAGATAAAGAAAAACCGGACTTATCAAAACAGTCCCCAATGATCCCGGCCGGTGATTGCAAGCAAGGCACGCCGTCAGCTGAGTTGTCGGCTGCCCCTGCTGCAAGCCGGACCCAGGGTAAGGGGAAGGGGGTTAAAACGTGTGGAGGGAGGGAGAAGAGCAAAGACAGCTTGGCCGGCACTGTGGTTGGTGGTGCAGTGAAGGCTAGCAGCAAAGCTCTGGGTGACTTGGTAATGGCGGCCGCCGACAATAGAACGCCGTCTTCCAGTGGGAGGGAGGGCGGTACTGTTGGGCGGGGAGCCAATAGGAGTGCAATGAGAGCGGGTGATGCACTTCCGGTAGGCGGATCTGTTCCTTGGCGGGGATGGTTCGAGGCCGGGAGTGAAGATCGCGGAAGTGGAGGTTGACCGCGGGAGGCCCCTTCGGTCAGTGACACCTGGGACTTCCGGTACTCCATCTTGTCAGGAGAATGCCGGCGGGACTCATATGGAAATATCTAATGGTCTGGAATCAGGTCAGGTTTCTGCTTGGGGAGATTGTCCCATGGGGGAGATAGGAGATGACAGCCCTGCTATGGATTATATTCGAGGTTTAGAAGGGTCCCAACGGGAGCAGGGACAGGTGCCAGTGGATTCCTGTGGGGCCTATACAGAGGTGGCCTGGCAGGAGAATTGGAACACCCTCTTCTATAGTTCAGAGGAGGAGGCCCCTCCAATGGAACAGTCTAGTAGGGAGGGGGAGGAGAGTAGGTGTCCCCAAGCTGAGAGGGTTGCTGTGTTGCCCCTGGTTGCTCCACCTGTCCCAGCAATAGAGGCTCCTCTTCCTGAACCTGTTTTGAGGGGTACACCGGAAGTGAGGCTGCTAACAGCCTTAGGGGAAATACGTTCCTACGCAAATGTGGCAGGGTCAAATGTTGCGCTGGACCACCTGTACCATCAGTTCGGGGCTGGTAATTTTCAGGTGCCCCCGGCTGATCAGTCCTCCGGGGCAAATTCATGGTCTAGGGGGACGGGTGGTCCTGAACGCAAACGTAGGAACGTTGTACAGTTAAGGTGGGAGGGGAGTGGCCAATGCCCTACAAGGGGTCAGGTTGTGGACATGATCCTATCATTGGGGATCAAGGTTGGGGAAATTTTTGCAGTAATCCACCCATCGGGGTCCCCTGATTTTGACATAAGCTTCATGAATGTGGTAATCATGGAGCTTTTTATTACTTCATTTGGTCTAATCAGGGGGACGGATCCGTGGAAAGGGTTCCGTATAATTCCTTTGAGTAGACAAGAGGACATCAAGAACATAACAATCTTAGTTAGAAATGAGAGTCTGCCCCCAGAGGACATTGCAACTTGGTTAGGAAGACATGGCCAATTGCAGTGTCCTCTAAATAAATGCCTGGATGAACGAGGGGTGTGGACTGGGGCATGGAACACTAGGATTAAGTTAAAAAGGGCCGGCAACACGGTTGCACATGTCCCGGGTAGTGCTTTCCTGGGAAGGGATAGGATCCTGGTGTTCTATCCAGGCCAATCCCATCGTTGTTTTAGATGTGGGTGCCCAACCCACTTGAGTGCAGACTGCACGGTGGTGCGGTGCATCAAGTGCAACAAATTTGGGCACTCAGGGGAGTCTTGTGGCCTGATCTGCTGCAACCTCTGTGGTCAAATGGGGCATCCATTTAGTAGATGCCCCAGGGCGTACAGGGGAGAAGCAGCAGCGGGCAGTAGATCGGGTGGTAATGCTGCTCCACCTCCAGCTGGGCGGAGATCTGGAGGGGAGGGGCAGAGTAACGTGTCTGGGCAGGGGGGGCAGGAGGAACCCCGGACTCAGAAGAAACCTAAGTTGCCCCAGAAAGAGAAAGGGGTTCGGTCTACGAATGTAGCCCGGGCTCCTGATAGTATAGTTCAAGCTTCTATAAGTAAGGTTGGGTCCGTGATGCCTTCTGAGTCTCTCCCTTCCGGGGGAGTGGTGCAGGGATCTTGTCCCCCAGTTCCTATTCCCTCTCCCCTTCCTCGGAGGCAGCGATCTGGTGGTCGCTTAGCTGCCACCTCCTCGTCTGATTCCTCAGCGGGTGAGAGCCAGACCGGGGAGGAGGAGATGGAGGTGTCAGTAAAGGGCGCTCAGATGCGTCCTAAAGAGTTATCAGATGAGGAAGGTGAGGTAACCTGGGTAACGGTCAAGAAGAAGCATAGTAAAAAGAAGAAGAAAAGGGTCCCACTACCTGAGGTAGTGTTTTTGTAAAGTTTTGATTTCTTGTATGTTTTGGTAGCAGAAAATCATTAAAAAAATATCCACCTATATAGCTAACTATCTTGCTTGTTTTAAATAGAGCTTGCAGTCAGCGGTAGGAGATTGTGCGTGCTGTCTGCGTGCTGTGAACCCAGTATACACCTCTTTATCCACCTATATAGCTTACTATCTTGCTTGTTTTAAATAGAGCTTGCAGTCAGTTGTAGGAGCTTGTGTGTGCTGGCTGCGTGCTCTGATCTCTGAGGACTTCCAGAGTGGTGGAGGAGGAGAGGGAGCTGATGGCTTCAGTCAGCCCAGGCCAGGTGGCTGTTTCTCAGCCTGAGGAAAGGCGTGGTGCCCTAAAGCTCCAGGAGTTCGTTAAGGAGGAGAGGCTGTACTTAGAAAACCAGCTTGACTTGGTTGACTGGTCTCTGAGACAGCCAGGAGAAGACCTGGAGAAATCTGCGGAGAGGAAAAGGAAAGCCAAGAGCTTAATGGTAAAAGCTTCTCGCTGTTACTGCGAAAAAATGAAAATTTTGGCTGAGCTGAGGAATAGACACGACAGATCGGGTGTTGGAAAGAGACCAGATTTTAAAGCTGCCATAGATGGACTGAAAAAGCAATGTAACATGCTTAGTGGGCTTTTGTCAAACCTAATTGAAAGTGCTTCAAGCGAGAAAGACTTTTTACTAGGTATAGATAAGGTCATGAGAGTGGCGTGTGAGGAAGGCACTCAAGTAGGAAGACGCCGCAAGCAGCGTTTAACCATAGCCGCAACGCCTGAAGCAGAGATGGGAGATCCCTCTAAGGAGGACACCCGTGGAGAGGCAGATGTAGATGGAGGGTCCAAGGTGGCAAGGCGCCATAAACAACGTCTATCGCAGACAGTAGAAGATGAGGTGTCAGCAGAGGAGGAAAAGAAACCGAATGTTTTGACTTCAAGAGATACAGTTGTGGAGAGTAATGGTATGAACTTTAAACCCACGACCACTGGTTCAGGTAACACCGCTGAGGGTCCCAGCAAACCTGGGGGTACTCAGCCTGCAAGCAAGGCTGTGATCCCAGTGGTAGCAGTGAACTCCAGTGATGCGGTTGTGAGCCAGGGTCAGAGGGTGAAACAAATCCAGGATGGCGTGATGGACTCTAAACCTATGACCATGGGCTCAGGTAATACTGTGGAGGGTCTCGGTAAACCTGGGGGTTCTCAGCCTGCAAGCAGGGCTGTGGTCCCGGTGGTAATGGCAGACTCCAGTGAAGCAGTACCGAGCCAGGGTCTGAGGGTGAAGCAAAACTTGGTAGTACTGCTTAAGAGACTAGAGGAAGATAAAAGGACAATGAACTTACCTTGTCAACCCCTGGTGAACCCAGCCGGTATTTGCGGGCAGGGCATGCAGTCAGTGGCTTTGTCGGCTGCCGCTGCTGCAAGCCGATCCCAGGGCAAGGGGAAAGGACTTAAGGGTGAGGGTGGGAAAAAGGTTCAAGCCAGCATGGCCGTTGCTGTAGGTAATACAGTAACGGCCAGCAGTAAGGTAATGGCGGCACAGCTTAGTGAGACGCCGTCTTCCCGTGTTGGGAGAGGAGGTGGTGACAAACAGGAAGTGAACGAATGTTTGGCGGGAAAGACTGGCGCGGTTTCTATGGGCGGGGAAGCTGTGGTCGCGCCGGAAGTGACGCGCTGCCCGGAAACGGAAGTCGACCGCATGGAGCATTTCCGGTCGGTGACTTCCGGCGCAACGGCCCAGCGGGAGGAAGTGGGTGGAGTCAGTGATGCCTGCATGGAGGAGCCTGATAATTTTCAACCTGGCCAGGTGTCAGCATGGGATGATTGTCCTATGGGCGATCTAGGGGACAACAGTCCGGCAATGGCTTATATCAGACATCTGGAGGAGTCCCAGCAGAACAATAAGGGACAGGTTGAAGTGGATTCCTGTGGGGCACATACGGAGGTGGGTGAGTCGGTCAGCCTGGATGCCCTCATATGTGACCAGCTATTAAATGACTTGGAGGTGAGCTCTCCAGTAGTCCGGCAAGAAAATATGGAGGTAGACGGTGATAGACAAACTGAGGAGGTTGGTGCAGCTCATTCAGGTCCTGTGGAGGGGGTGTCCTCCCCCAGGCCTGTTTTAAGGGGTTCACCGGAGGTCAGGCTCCTAAATGCGCTAGGGGAGAAGCGCTCTTATGCGAACGTGGCTGGTTCAAATGTGTCTCTGGACCACCTGTACAATCAGTTTGGTGCCGGTAATTTTCGTGTCCCCCCGATTGACCAATTCTCCGGAGCCAGTTCGTGGTCTCGGGGTACAGGTGGTCCAGAGCGCAAGCGCCGTAATGTGGTGCAACTGAGATGGGAGGGAGTGGGTCAATGCCCCAGTAGAGGTCAGGTAGTTGACATGGTTTTGTCATTGGGCATCAAGGTCAGCGAGATCTTTGCGGTCATTCACCCCGCGGGATCTCCTGATTTTGATCTAAGCTTTACAAATGTTGTGATTATGGAAATTTTCATCACTTCCTTTGGTCTGATTAGGGGGGACGGATCCCTGGAAAGGCTTCAGGATCATCCCTCTGAGTCAGCAGGAAGATGTGAAGAGTCTAACAATTTTGGTGAGGAACGAAAGTTTGCCGCCAGAGGACATTGCGACATGGCTAATTAGGCATGGTCAACTGCAGTGTCCCCTGAGCAAGAGTTTAGATGAGCGAGGGGTTTGAACTGGGGCGTGGAACACCAGGATTCGGTTGCTGGGAATACGGTAGCACATGTTCCCGGTAGTGCGTTTATTGGAAGGGACCGAATCCTGGTGTTCTATCCAGGACAACCCAGGCAATGCTTTAAATGTGGATGTCCGACCCATCTAAGTGCGGACTGTACAGTAGTGAGATGCATAAAGTGCAACAAGTTTGGTCACTCTGGTGAAGCTTGCGGCCTGATTTGTTGTAACCTGTGTGGACAAATGGGTCACCCCTTTAGTAGGTGTCCTAAGGCCTATAAGGGTGATGGCCCGTCTGGTGGTCAATCCAGAGGGGAAGCCCCCCCCCCTAGGCCCGGAAGGGGAAATGTGGGTGAAAGACAGAATGTGGCCGAGGAGGCGCAGAGAGAACCTTCAGGGGCAGCTAAAAACCCTCTTGTTGAGGAGACCCCTGGTACTGCTGATGTGCCTGGAGATGGGGGGTCATCTGAATTGAATGTACCAATGGAAGGTGTAGCTTGTCCTGAGGATGCCTCTACAGCGAAGGTTTCTGGGGACAAATGTATCTCTCCTGCTCTTCCTCCTGCTGGGAGTACCCCAAGTGGCAAAGTGTTGGCCCGTCGGGGACGGAGTCCGGCAGGGGGGAGGGGAGGAAGGGTTTTGAGAAGAGGGTCGATACGTCAGAGGCCGGAACCAGTAAGGAGCTCCTCCCGGAGTAGGAGCCCCCTTAGATCTCCTGGCCCGGCTTCTCTCTCTCCGTGTCGTCTTCCAGGTAAAGGGGTTGAATCCTCAGATTCGTCAATATCGGGGGATGAGCAAGGGAATAGTAAGGTGATGGAGGTGGAGGTTGGTGCAGCTCAGGATAAAGAAATAAGGGAAGGTTTGGGTGAGGAAAAAGGTCCTATACCTGGTTGTAGTAGTAAAATTATTGGTAAGAAAAAGAAGAAAAAGAAGGAGCGTAGTGACTGGGATAAGGTCTTTGACAGTATGTTTGATGACCAAGTACGAGATCTTATTTTGTCTCCGTTATGTAAGCAAAGTGGCGCTAAGTAATTAAGTTCTAGTTAATGTTAAATTACTTTTGTTATGTAACCTTGTAAAGTTTGTTATGTCATAAGTTATGTTTGGTAGCAGTCAAATTTAATAAAAACATCCACCTATATAGCTAACTATCTTGCTCGTTTTAATTAGAGCTTGCAGTCAGCGGTAGGAGATTGTGCGTGCTGTCTGCGTGCTCTGAACCCAGTATACACCACTATATCCACCTATATAGCAAACTATCTTGCTCATTTTAAATAGAGCTTGCAGTCAGTTGTAGGAGCTTGTGCGTGCTGTCTGCGTGCTCTGAACCCAGTGTACACTGCTATATCCACCTATATAGCTAACTATCTTGCTCGTTTTAAATAGAGCTTGCAGTCAGCGGTAGGAGATTGTGCGTGCTGTCTGCGTGCTGTGAACCCAGTATACACCGCTATATCCACCTATATAGCTTACTATCTTGCTCGTTTTAAATAGAGCTTGCAGTCAGCGGTAGGAGATTGTGCGTGCTGTCTGCGTGCTCTGAACCCAGTATACACCGCTATATCCACCTATATAGCTAACTATCTTGCTCGTTTTAATTAGAGCTTGCAGTCAGCGGTAGGAGATTGTGCGTGCTGTCTGCGTGCTCTGAACCCAGTATACACCACTATATCCACCTATATAGCAAACTATCTTGCTCATTTTAAATAGAGCTTGCAGTCAGTTGTAGGAGCTTGTGCGTGCTGTCTGCGTGCTCTGAACCCAGTATACACCGCTATATCCACCTACATAGCTCTTCTCTACTTGAGCCATCTGCCATCTGCAGGAGTTAGTGGAAGTTATGTGTGCCTCCAGCACAATATACACTACCCAATTGCTGGTTTTCCCAACTCCCTTCAGGCCATTACCATGTCTGGAAGACCAGCAAGGAGAGGCAGACAGGCGCAAGCCGATAAAAGAGGGCAAGCAGGCTCTGTGTCTAGAGATAACAGTGCTGGTCGTGGACGCGGTGCATCGTCATCATCAGCACGTGGCCATGGGACACGCTTGTCCTTCTTTTCGGCAGCTGGGCATGTTGAGCCGCAATATGCCAACGACTTGGTAGAGTGGATGACCAAGCCCTCTTCATCCTCCTCATCTTCTCTCACCCAGGCTCAGGGTACTAGCAAAGCAGCTGCCAACGCATCGTCTTCCCTCCTCTCAATGTCATCATCAGTGACTCCTTCCCTAGACCCACCACGTCCTTCTGAGGAGTCTCCTGAACTCTTTGAGCACAGTGTTGGGTACATGCTCCAGGAGGATGCCCAGTGTTTTGTAGGCTCTGATGATGATACTCAGCTAGAGGAAGGCAGTAGCGTGAATGCAGAGGGGGTGCTCAAGAAGGACAGCAGTCTGGCAGTCATGTTCCACAAGCTGCAGCATACTGCCAGGTTTGCTCCAGCGATGAAGAGGGAGGGGATGATGAGGGTGCCTGGTAGGAGAGAGGAGGAGGAGGAGGCACATGTCCAACGAGGCAGGATGCCCTCCGGGGGCCAGCTTAGGGGCAGCACACCGACTGAATCACACCGCAGAGCTCCGCCTGCGCAGGGCGCTGCCTCTGCGCGTTATTCTAAAAGTTCTTTGGTGTGGGCCTTTTTTGAGACGAGTGCATCAGATCTCACTGCTGCTATTTGCAACATATGTCTCAAGCATATCTCGCGTGGCCAAAACATCAGCCGCTTGGGCACCACATGCTTGACCAGACATATGTTGACCTGCCATGCAGCTCGTTGGCAAGCGTACCTCAAAGACCCACACCAAAGAACAAAGCGGACCTCTCCTTGCTCCTCATCAGCTGATCTCCAACCCCACTAGATCTTCAAACCTGCTCTGAGAGAAATGAAGGTGTACAATTAGATGTGTCACAGCCAAGTTCTTCCGGGCACTCTGCTAGCAGTACACCTACATCCGATTATAGCAGGCAAATGTCCCTGCCCCAGCTGCTGGACCGGCGAAAGAAGTTCACTCCCAGCCATCCACATGCCCAGCGGTTGAATGCTAGCTTGGCTAAATTGCTAGCACTTCAACTGCTGCCTTTTCAGTTGGTAGACTCGGCCCCCTTCCGTGAGTTTGTACAATGTGCGGTTCCTCAGTGGCAGGTCCCCAAACGCCACTTTTTCTCACGGAAGGCGATTCCGGCTCTCTACCGGCATGTGGAAGGCAATGTCCTTGCCTCGCTGGACAGGGCAGTCAGCGGTAAGGTGCATATTACCGCTGACTAATGGTCCAGCAGTCATGGACAGGGACGTTACCTGTCTTTCACGGCCCATTGGGTCACTCTTCTGGCAGCTGGGAAGGATGCAGGACAAGGTGCAGTAGTGTTGGAGGTTGTTCCGCCACCACACCTCCAAAATGCTACTATTGGTTGTGACACATCTCTCTCCTCCACCCCCTCCTCTTCTTCTTCCTCCATGGCCTCTTCCAGTGCTCTGTCCTCAGAACCAGCGGTGCTCCGTAGGCGTTCCAGGGGCTACGCAAGTACGCAGGCAAAACTATGTTATGCCGTGCTTGCGCTGGTTTGTTTGGGGGACAGGAGCCACACTGGGGTGGATGTTTTGTCAGCTCTGCAGGGGCAGGCCGAGAGGTGGTTGACGCCACGCCAGCTTAAGCCAGGAATGGTGGTTTGCGACAATGGCCCCAACCTCCTCTCCGCCCTCCGACAGGGACAACTGACCCATGTGCCCTGTGTGGCTCACGTCCTTAACCTGGTGGTGCAGCGGTTTTTGGGCAGGTACCCGGGCTTACAGGATGTCCTGAAGCAGGCCAGGAAAGTCTGTGTGCATTTCTGCCGATCATTTAATGCCTGTGCTCGGCTAGCTGAGCTCCAAAAGGAGTTGAACCTGCCCAAGAACCGCCTTATATGTAACATGCCCACCAGGTGGAACTCAACGTTGGCCATGCTGCAGCGGCTGCACACGCAGCAGAGGGCCATCAATGAGTACCTGTACGACTACGGCACCAGGACAGGGTCAGGGGAGCTCGGTTTTTTCTCACCACGCCAGTGGGGCATGATCAGGGATGCATGCACTGTCCTGTCACCATTTGAGGAGGCCACAAGGATGGTGAGCAGTGACAGTGCATGCATCAGTGACACTGTACCTCTTGTCCACCTCTTGGAGCATACGCTGCGTGGAATAATGGACAGGGCACTTGAGGCAGAACAGAGGCAGGAAGAGGAGGACTTCCTTGCCTCTCAAGGCCCCCTTTATACAGAGAGTGTTCCTGCTGTGCCACCCATCACACAGGAAGAGGGTGAGGAGGAGGAGGAGGAGGAGGAGGAGGATGATGATTGTGTCAGCATGGAGGTGGAGGCTGGCACTCAGCATCAGCAGCAGCAGCAGTTTTGTAGGGATGATTTACAGTCCCAAGAAACACGTGGACATGTACGTGGCTGGGAGGAGGTAGCTGCAGATCATGTTGTCCTTAGTGACCCAGAGGACTCCGGACCGAATGCCTCAGCTAACCTACGCTGCATGGCCTCCCTGATCCTGCAAAGCCTGCGGAAGGATCCTCGTATTCTTCGGATCAAGGAGAGGGACCATTACTGGCTGGCCACTCTCCTTGATCCACGGTACAAGGGTAAGGTTGCTGACCTTATCTTGCCATCACAGAGGGAGCAGAGGATGAGACATCTCCGGGAGGCCTTGCAGAAAGGTCTGTGCAACGCGTTCCCAGAGACTGGGAGGTTACAAACTCCTGGTCCTGGACAACGTGTTGCTGAGGCATCGGTCAGAAGGAGCGGTGGAGAAGGTGGCCGTCTGACCGATGCTTTCAGACAATTTTTTAGTCCGCAGCCCCAAGGTATGATCGGTTCCAGCAACCATCGCCAGCGTCTGATTTACATGGTGCAGGAATACCTAGGGACAAGGTCAGACTTGGACACCTTTCCCACCGAAAATCCTCTGGCTTACTGGGTCTTGAGGATGGATCACTGGTCAGAGCTTACACAGTATGCAATTGAGCTACTGGCCTGTCCTGCATCCAGCGTTCTTTCGGAACGCACCTTCAGTGCTGCTGGTGGCTTTGTTACCGATCACAGGGTGCGCCTGTCCACCGAATCAGTTGATCGACTGACCTTCATCAAGATGAATCAGTCTTGGATCACCCACAGCTACCAAGCACCTGAAGCTGATGTAACCGAACAATTTTTTTCGAAATATCACATCCCTTCAAGACTGCCTATGCGGATGCTGAGTGACTGTCCTATTATGTTGATTGTCTATCCTCTTCCTCCTCCACTGATATGTTGGAAGAACATTTCTGGTTCTGGGTGATGCCATCAGCCCAATTTTTCTGCCCCTGTTTGACAGGGGCGTTTAATTAAAATTTTTGATGCAATGCTTTGCAGCAGGGCTAATTCCTGCACTACAACTAGAGTATATGGGAGAGGTTGCAGTGTTGTGGCACCAGCACCAGTGCCTAAGGCCCAATTTTTCTGCCCCTGTTTAACAGGGGCGTTTAATTACAAATTTTTGATGCAATGTTTTGCAGCAGGGCTAATTCCTGCACTAAAACTAGAGTATATGAGAGAGGGTGTAGTGTCGTGGCACCAGCACCAGTGCCTAAGGCCCAATTTTTCTGCCCCTGTTTAACAGGGGCGTTTAATTACAATTTTTGATGCAATGCTTTGCAGCAGGGCTAATTCCTGCACTAAAACTAGAGTATATGGGAGAGGTTGCAGTGTCGTGGCACCAGCACCAGTACCTAAGGCCCAATTTTTCTGCCCCTGTTCAACAAAGGCATGTAATTACAATTCTTGATATAATCGTTCACAGCAGGGCGCTCCAGCGCCCACCAAGAGTCCCTTTGAAGTCTTACAATGTTGTTGCAAAACCAACACCTTGTTCCACCATTTCTGCAGAGCATATAGGGCAGGCCCCTACTTTCAAACATCCAACTTACAAACATCTCCTAATTGCAAACGGAAGGAGACAACAGCAAGTGAGATGAAAAAAGACAGACGGCAAAACAAATTATACAGGGGTGCTAACCCTTCCCTATGTTTTCCAAAAAGCTTAAAAATAGTTTTTTTGACTGGAGCTACACTTTAAAAATGTACCAGTTGAAAATTACAAACAGATTCAACTTAACACAACAAACCTACACAGTCCCTGTCTTGTTTGCACCGCCTGTATACTGCTGTTCTGAGTATATAGGGCCTGGGGGCCACACGTATTTCCTTTTTTTAATATGGGTACGGGGTTCCCCTTAATATGCGTACAAGACCCAAAGGGGCTGGTAATGGGCAGGGAGGGCTACCCATGCCATTTTTCTCAATGATTTTCAACCAGATATAACATTAAAACCGCAAGCAGTTTTAAATGACGTTATTTCCGTTAAATGTCATTTTGTGCAGGGACTGTTCTAAACACGGGAAACACGTGGCATTTCACAGGCATACTACAGACACCCCCCAGGCATGATATTTAAAGGAATATTTCACTTTTTTTTCACTTTAATCGTCATTAAAATCAGTGCTCCCGCCAAGACGGCCATTTTTAAAAACATTTTAGGCATTGACCCATGTCCCCTGGGGCAGGAGCCAGGTCCCCAAACCCTTTTTAGGAGAGCATCTTGCATATTAGCTGTTAAAATTAGCACTTTTAATTTCGAACGTTCGACTCCCATAGACTTCAATGGGGTTCTAAAGTTCGTACGAATTTGGGGTCCGTTCGAAAGTTCTGGTGCGAACCGAACCGGGGGATGTTCGGCTCATCCCTACTCCCTAGCTACCTTAGTGATGTCATTTCTCACATTCACTTGTACATTATTCTTGATATATAGGCATACTGCTCCCCCTTTTTTACCCTCTCTATCCACTCTATCCTTGCGAAAAAGGGTATATCCTTGAATGTTTGCCAGTCAATCATGAGAGCTGTTGAACCAGATATCTGAAATTCCCACAAAATCCAAATCCAAATCCTCCTCGTACAACAGTATTTCTAGTTCACCCATCTTGTCCGCTATTCTCCTGACATTGGTGAACATGCCACATAGTTTAGACCGGTTGCATGTTATCCTCTTATTGGGTGTTCTGAGATTGCAACTAGGAATTGCTACTATACATAACTTGGGTTTATGTGCTTTGGCCAACCTACCACTAATGTCCCCAATGCTACCCTCGGGAATATGTTCCGCGCTGACTATCTCTACCTCTGGACCCTCCCCCCATCGCCTAGTTTAAAAACCCCTCTAACGTTTTGGCCATCTTCATTCCCAGCTGATCTGCACCCTCCTCATTTAAGTGCAGTCCATTCCTTCTATAGTACCAGTTATTGACTGATAAGTCAGCTCAGTCCTCCAGGAACGTAAACCCCTCCTTATCACACCAGCTCTTCAGCCACTTGTTTACTGCCTTTCTGGTGTGGCTCGATGTACCGGTAGTATTCCTGAGAATCCTGAGAATACTACCTTGGAGGTCTTTTTCCTCAATTTAGCTCCTAAGTCCCTAAAATCAGTCTTTAGGACACTCTATCTGCCTCTGACTTTGTCATTGGTGCCAATGTGCACCATGACAGCTGGGTTTTCCCCAGCCCCTCCCAGTTATCTGCCCACCAGATCCATGATGTGCCAAACCAGAGAGCCCGGTAGACAACATACTGTTCAGTGCTTCAGGTTTTTGTTACAGATTGGCCGCTCTGTCCTTCTAAGAATTGAATCCCCTACCACCAGAAGCTGTCTTTCCTTTCCCTTCACTCCCCCCCACTCTCACTGGAGGAGTTCTTCCCCAGCAGCTAGGAGAGTCCCTCAGCCCTAGCAGTGCTGGTCCCTGACTGGCCTCCCCAATGTCACTCAAAGTATAGTTATCAGGATGCTCCAGCCCTGGATTGGCCTCCCTGGCACTTCCCCCTCCACCGCTCCTGACTGTCAGCCGTCTACTCTTTGCTAGTGCCTGCACCTCTTTGCTTTGTCTCCACCCACCTCTGTGCTGGCCCCTGCCGGCACCTGCCGTGTATGTTCCTGGCTCTCCTTTAGTATGGAGGGACTTCTCAGTGCTGACAGTTGCTTCCCCAGATTCAGAACCTGGGCTTCCAGGGAAACAATGCGCTTACATTTTGCACAGCAGTATTCACCCTCGATTGGATGACCAAGGAACACGTACATGCCACAAGATGTACAACGAGTCACCTTTCCACACCCGCCAGGCATCGTACCTATTAAATTTAATGAGGATTGGGGATTATACCCTGTCCAAATGACCTAACAACTAGCTTCCTGACACTAATACTCAACAAGACAATACACAGTCACTCAACATGACAATACACGGGTACTCGCGGGCCTACATGCACTCACAGACTTACGTGCACTCACAGAACTACGTGCACTCGCAGACCATTCACAGAACTACATGCACTCGCAGACTTATGTGCAGACCTACATGCACTCACAGATCTATGTCCACCTGCAGACCACTCACAGAACTACATGCACCTACAGACCACTTGCAGAACTATGTGCACTCGCAGACCTACGTGCACTCGCAGACCACTCGCAGAACTATGTGTACTCGCAAGACCTATGTGCACTCGCAGACCACTTGCAGAACTACATGCACTTACAGACAGACCTACATGCACTCACAGACCTACGTGCAGACCTATGTGCACTCGCAGACCTTTGTGCACTCACAGACCACTCACAGACCTACGCACACTCGCAGATCTATGGACACCCGCAGACCTACGTGCACTCACAATACACAAGTACTAACGATTCACACACACACTACTCAGACAACACTCAGGTACTCACACTACACAGGTACTATAACCCCTGTTATAACCTCCTGTTTTAAACTCTGGTTTTTAACTCACCATTTAGACCAGTTC
The DNA here is from genome assembly GCF_037356315.1 of Lithobates pipiens. Classification (NCBI taxonomy): domain Eukaryota; kingdom Metazoa; phylum Chordata; class Amphibia; order Anura; family Ranidae; genus Lithobates; species Lithobates pipiens. Next base: position 236,408,383 of record NW_027507785.1, on the reverse strand, counting down.
CACTAACTCTGGTTTTTAAATCACCACTTAGACCACTTCCACTAACTCTGCTTTTTAACTCACCACTTAGACCAGTTCCACTTGGACAGAGTTCCAGCAAGCTCGAAGATGAGCAGCACAGCACTTAAGTATCTAGGAGTATGGCTGACCCCTAAGCTGGCCGTGAACTACGACTCAAACTTCCCGCCGCTACTCCGGATAATAGAAAAAGACTTAAAACTATGGAACGCTGGCTATATTTCCTGGTTCGGGAGGGATGCCATCCTAAAAATGGTCATCCTACCCAGGTTGTTATACCTACTACATGCACTACCGGTTAAAATTCCCCCAAAGGTTTTAAAAAAAATTACACTCAATCCTCCTGCAATTCTTCTAGTCACACAAAAGGCCCAGGATCAGGTTTGCCCTACTAGGATCAGGCTTGTCCTACTGACCAGACCAAAGGAGATGGGAGGGATAGGACTCCCCAATTTTAAGAAGTATTACCTGGCCTCAAACATAACAAGAATAGTAGACTGGCACTGCCAGACACTAAAGACTAGGTGCCCTTAGAGACTGGTCTGAGCCCTTCCCACTACTTTTTTCACCATGGAACCCCAGACACAAACAGTTATTACAACTACACCCACTGATGAGGACCACGTTGATGGCCTGCAGAGAAGCTGCAAAACATCCCAAGGTAACCTCCTTACTTAGCCCCCTAACACCGACATATGACAACCCAGACTTCCCCCCTGCAATCAAGAACAACCTATTCTGCCACCAGACAACTAACAATCCCTTACTAGTGGGTAAGTGTTTACACAAAGAAAAGTTTAGGGATTATGTGGCACTGAAAAGCATGTATGGAAACTGACTTCTACGGCATACAAACCTTAACGCCGAGGACAGATTCAGAAATCACTGGTCTAAAGCACTTGGATTGACCATAACGGACAATCAATGAAAAAAGGCTTGTATACTTACAAATAAGTGCCCGATTAGCACCAAGACACAGGAAACGTCGTACAAATTACTGACTGACTGGTATGCCGGTAAAACTCCACGTATGGAATGCTCAGACTCCAAGCACATGCTGGATATGTGGGATTGACATGGGCACCCCTGTGCACATTTGGTGGCACTGCCCTCCCTTGGTTTCATTTTGGTGTTAAGTCAGGGAACAGATCAAACACATCAAAGATGGTGTTCAATGCTGCCTGTTCTTTCCTACACATCTCAAACATCCCACTCAAACACTACAAACATTTCTGACCAAACACCTGCTGAATGCAGCTATGGCATTGATACCAACCCTCTGGAGAACTACACGAGTGCCTTCTGTGTTTCAGTGGCTGACCACCTACTCACACCCCAGCCAGCCCTAGGGCCCTCTATCGGTTCTCCCAAAGATGGTAAAGGGAGCCTCAAAATAGGGAAAAAGCAGGCTTCAAAACAAATAAGTATCACTAGAAATATGTATGCGTAAGCACATATGCACAAACATGTTTACATGTTTGTGCATATGTGCTTACGCACGCATATGTCTAGCGATACCTATTTGTTTTGCAGCCTGCTTTTTCCCTATTTTAAGGCTCTCTTTACCATCCTTGGGAGAACCGCTGCTTCCAATCACACTACCACAGATATATTTTAATTATTTTGTGTAACTATACAGGTTTGTATCAAGGATGAGATATTTTATATCTATATATAAACATACATTTATATCTTGGCCAACCTAATGGATCCCCCTATGTTTTTTGCATAACATTTTTTTGCATTTTTTTCTATAGACATTAAAATTTTCCTCTCTCCCTGACAGCTTGTTAACTTTATTTTCTGTATCTTGTGCTGGTTCCCACACTCATCTGGGAATTTGCCCTTAGACGCCCTTTGATTTGTTCGATCTGGCTATGGTAAGCTCCATTTGATCAACTTTCATGGGGTTCTATCTATGAGTGCTAAATGATATATAAGCCTACTTAATAACTACAGCACTGTAGGGATTGTAGAGTATGCTCCCCTCTGTGGCAGAAATCAGGAGTGTACACATATGCACCTATCCTTACTAGCATGTATATATGTGTTTCTTTTTATGAGTTTGATTATTTATATGTCCATTCCTTATAGAGACAATTACATATAATTTCTCGGGAAACACACACTCCTGAAGAAGCGGTCACCCCGCAAAACATGTTGAGTTTGAACCAGTTCGATCGTCATTCTTTTTTCCTCATGGATGATTAAATGCACTCTTCACTGTTCACTTTTAGAGATATATGTATATGTATTGTGCATGTTTTCTCTTGAGGATTTTTTAAAAAACCTTGTTTGTGAATTTTTCTAAATAAATTTATACTTTTTATACAAAAGTTTATGTTAGTCATTATCGTACCATGAAAGTCCACAGTTGCCTCAAATCTTTTGCCAATTGCTTTCTTTAAATTTATAGGACGATGGTACTTTAATGTTTTTTCTATCATATAGTACCACAAATTCAATTAACTGGCTGAGATGCTTCCCATATAGTCACAGAAAAAAGAAAAGGAAGACAAGTAGTAGGAAGAAGAGATGGAAAAAAGGTCAGAACTTGAGAAGCAAAAGAAACAGGAAAAAAAAGAGAGAAATGAGGGGCGTGGCTTGGCGCACGGAGGAGATGGTAGCCTAATCGAGGAGCTCCGCCGGACCCTCTGCCCAAGCAAGTTCTATTGCCGTTCAGAACCTGATGATGAGCAAACAAAACCGCTCAGCGCAGCACACAAGATCCTGCCGACACACCGCTACCTCCATTGGGAGGAATATATCGGAGATTTTTAAGAGCCAGGCTGTGGTTCAGAGGATCAAGGCGGGAGGCAATATGGAGCTGATCCAGCGGGACGAGGAGCGCAGCGAGGACTCACAATCTGCATCGGTGGTAGGAAACACACCAGACCGGACCACTCCCTCACTTATGCAGACATGTCAGGCTTTGCTGCTAACATCAAAGCCTCATTTTCGGCAGCCATCACAGACTTAAAGACAAATCTGTTGGTGCTCACAGATAAGATGGCTTCTGCTGAGATGGCAGGCAATCCCAGAGACCAAGCTATACATAGACTGGACAAAGTGGCCACCTCTCATGCCCTCCATTTTATTGAGATGAATAGACATCTTGAAGATCTCGATAACAGGGGGAGGAGGAACAATATTAGAGTGTGCGGGATCCCTGAGACAGTAAACACAGACCAAATAATCCCCACTCTCCAGAGAGTGTTTAACAGCCTCCTGGAGAGGCCAGAAGATTCGGCCATAGAATGCGTCAGGGTGCACAGGGCCCTAAGAACTAGAGGCCCGGACACCCTTCTCCCACGTGACATCATTTGTTGCCTGCAAAGCTTCTCACTCAAGGAGGAGATCATGCTTAAAGCGTGCAGAAATGACCAGATCATTTTCAATGGGGAGACCATTAAGTTGTTTCAGGACTTGTCCCAAATCACGTTGAGAAATCGCAGGGCTCTGCGTCCCCTCTTAGATGTGCTACTTGGTAAGGATCTTCGCTATACCTGGCATTTCCCATTCGCACTCCTAGTAACCTATAATGGTAAACAACACATACTCCGCACCCCTGATGACCTCCCGGAATTTTGCGATTTGCTGCAACTTGACCAGATCGAACTCCCGGAGTGGTACTCCGGAAAAGCATATACCGAAGAGACAAAGACAAGGCAAGCGGAATGACGCGGGGTTTGACACCCCACGAAGCAGGGCACACTCCTCCAGAAACCCTCCGGATGTCTAGAACAGCGGAAATCTAACCATTTGAGACATACGACCTGTTAATTATTTCCATCACCATTTTTGTTTTTGTCCTCATTCAGTTCAACCTGCTCATCAACAACCAGCATTAACTCTCTTACAGGTATACCGCTCTGTCCCCTCATCTGCACCCTACATGGGGAACCTGAATAACAACCAGTATGTGTTGCCACTAATACTCTGATTTTTCTGGGGTGACAGGCCTCAACACTAACTGATAGAACTGTATAGGTACAGCCCTAGGCATGCAGGCCTGCGATCTAGGATCATTTGTCCAGGTGACCCAACGGATGTGTTCACTAATATCCTTCATTGAACCTTGAAGAGAGCAGGTGCTTTTCTTGAACGCAAATCAGCCCCCGATATCAGCACCACTGACTTAATCGGGGAGAGGGCAGATGACATCGGCGGTACAGGAACTCTGACTGAACCACCTACTGCATAAAAGTGGTGGCGAGTACACCAAATTCCCACAAACGGCAGTGATATTGACATTGAGGCGGGGGGGAGAGTGAAAGAGGGGAACCAGAAGGACCTATACAGCGATCTGCCGGGTTTAGAAGGCTTGCACAGTTTGATATACCTCCAGGTTGATTTCATATGTTTGTAACAATATATTGGAGGCTGGGGAGATGGGCGAGGCGGAGGGCTGCTGGGTCTCTCGGCCTCGCTCGCTCCCCACCGCATGTTAAATAGCGTTAAATTTAGAAATAATGGTTATTGTTTGTTTGATAGCGCCAGAACTTATTTACTTCACATTTAATATGGCAATATGTAACACACAAAAAGTCACTTTCCATTGGCCAAAGGGGCGGAGGTATGGCTGTCTCATCACTCAGACAGTTTCTTCTTGACCTTCTTATTTGGAGTATTTCCTTTACTTTTTGGGTTTTCTTTTTTTTTTTTTTTAAACTGTCTTAACCAGATTGGGCCCATTCTCTGTCTGCGTGCCTCCCCCGCTACCACAAAGTGGACTAGTTGTTGCTTTCAGATGATAGTACACTAAACTTTGAGCCACCTGGGTACTCCTACAGCTCGGGTGGGCGATACACTACACTCCCACTCTACCTGTTCTATCCACTCTTATTCCCTTTCATCACCTCTCTCTTACACTCTTACTAGACGCATCTATCCTTTTTAATAAGTGACCGGTTACTTCCAACAAGGATCTATTCTTGTGCTCAATTGGAATATTAAACTTTCTTCTCTCCCAGCAGCCTCTGTGATTGCCAACTCAACGTCTCTCTCTGAGCCTGAACGATGGCCTACTCTGTGCTTGGAAAGGCACCTACAGTGGTTTCCCCTAACGTTAAAGGGTTAAACATACCAGAAAAACGCTCTACTCTCCTGAGGGAACTGAGAAAAAGTAAACCCAAATGTGTTTTTCTTCAGGAGACACACTTTAAGATTAACCATATCCCCAGGCTAACTGACTCATACTTCACAGAGGCACACCATGCCACTAGTGATGTCTTGAAGTCAAGGGGAGTGTCGATCCTGTTGAGTAGGGACGCCTCCTTTGAGCTAATGGACAAACTAGTGGACCCAGGGGGGAGATTCATTTTTATCAAGGGCAAATGCTTAGGAGTTCTCACCACATTAGCTAACACCTACTTTCCTAACTCGGGTCACTTGACTTTCTGTCAAAAGATAGTGAAAGAGTTGGAGGGTTTCAGTGTGGGTCATCTTGTCTTGGGCGGAGATTTTAACATCCCTCTCAACCCACTAGTTGACACCTCCACAGGGAAAATGTACATAACCTTCCGGATCCTTAAACGCATAAAAACGTTTTTACATGCGCTAGACCTAGATACATGGCGCTTCCTACATCCAGATGACAAAGACTAATCGTTTTACTCAATCCCACACAATCGTCATTCAAGGATTGACTACCTCTTCATATCTCAGAGGGATCTCCACCTAGACAGGGAAGCCCACATAGGGATACAGACAATCTCTGACCACGTCCCAATTTCTGCGAGCATAGACCCGGCGGAACCCTCCACTGGGAAGGGACCTTGGAGATTGCACTCCTCACTCATTTCCCACCCAGCTCTACTACCTGAGTTGCACACTAAACTAAGTGACTTCCTCAGCCTCAATGCGACACTGGGAATGGATCCATTAATAGTATGGGAGACCCACAAATGTTACATGAGGGGGGAGTTCATCAGGTTTGGAGCACGGAGAAAGAGGGAACGGGAAAGTGAAATATTAAAACTGACACAGACAATCAAACGCCTAGAAACCCTACACAAACAATCCCTGTCCACACAATCAGCAGAGTCCCTTCTCAACACAAGAAAAGCCCTCAAACAGATTTTAGACTCCAAAACTAGACACATCCTACACTTTAGGAAAAAAAATTACTATAAGCAGGGAGATAAACCAGGACACTTACTCGCCAGAGCTCTAAAAGGTCCAACAGCAAACATCACCATCACAGGTATCCAGAACAAAGGGGGGCAAATAGACAGGACCAATGATAAAATAGCCCAACACTTCCAAGAGTTCTACACTAATCTCTATAACCTCCCACCCCAACATAGACCACCAGACATACAGGGAAATAGGCTCCAGGCGATACGGGACTATCTCAGAGATTCTGGGCTCCCATCACTCAAAGCAGACGTTGGTGACTCATTGGATCACCCCATCATCTCCCCAGAACTAAGACTAGCTGTCAAAGATCTCAAAACAAGCAAGAGCCTGGGACGGGATGGGCTAACGGCTATATATTACAAAACATTTATAGACAAACTGGAAGTGCAGTTGAGGGATTCCTTGAACTCGCTTTCGAAGCTGAGACAAGTCCCCTCCAATTTCCTATCAGCATATATCACGGTCTTACCCAAACAAGGTAAGGACCCCCTTCACAACCCAAGCTACATGCCTATATCCCTCTTGAACCTCGATGTCAAATTGTTAGCGAAAATCCTCTCCAATAGATTAAAACCCCTACTACGTGATTTGATAGGCCCACACCAGGCAGGATTCATGCCTGGGAGAGAGGCCAGAGATAATGTAACCAAAGCATTGAACCTAATGCACACCACCCAGGAGTGAAAGACTGAGGGCCTTCTCTTGTCCACCGATGTGGAGAAGGCCTTTGATCGAGTAGCATGGGACTGCATGTTTGAAACATGCAGACACATAGGCCTGAGACCTGGTATACTGACGTGGATAACCTCCCTATACCAAAACCCCTCAGCCAGATCAAAAATAAATGGTACCCTATCCAACAAAATAAGTATACGCAGCGGTACAAGGCAAGGTTGCCCACTTTCACCTTTATTGTTTATACTATCATTAGAGCCATTCATTAGACACGTTGTTGCAAATGTAACCATACAAGGATTCAAGGTCGGGGCGAGGGAATTTAAGGTGGCCGCATTTGTGGACGACCTTCTATTTTTCTTGACCAAGCCACATTTCTCCATCCCCGCCCTCATGAAGGAATTCACAACATTTGGCTTTATGTCCAATCTGAAAATAAATTACACAAAGTCAGAGGCGATCAATATCTCACTCCCAGAGCATGCACTACAGTTAGTAAAGAACAACAGCCCTTTCAAGTGGGAAACACATGCTATTAAATTCTTAGGGGTAATGCTGACGCCCAACCTAACCTCGCTTTTTGCAAAAAACTTCCCCCCTCTCCCCAAAACGATCAAAAAGGATTTAAATAACTAGCACGTCAAATATCTTTCATGGTTCGGCAGGGTAGCTATATGAAAAATGACCATACTACCTAAAGTCCTGTACTTGCTATGCACTCTCCCCATAAGGATACCAAAAAGCTTCCTTAGATCCCTGCAGACCATACAGATGCAATTCATATGGGCCCATAAACACCCACACACTAAATTCTCCTTACTAGCGAGAAGCAAACCAGAGGGAGGGATGGGGATCCCGGACTATAGAAGGTAATATCTTGCCACGCATGTGGCCAGAGTGATAGATTGGCACTGCTACGCAGAGGCCAAGGACTGGATATCAATAGAAAATGACTCCAGCCCGATTCCCTTGCTGTTCTCCCCTTGGATCCCCTATGCCAAATACCCCCAAAAGCTGAGGGAACACCCCGTGATAGGCACCACATTGGGAATCCTACACCAACTTATAAAAAAAAAAACACAGACTTTCATACCCAACCCGGACTTCCCACCGGGTTTAACAAACCACTCTCTGCGCTCAAAAGATAAAAAACAGCCACTCCTAGCAGGTCAATGCTTTCACAACAAGAAAATAAAAGATCTGACCAACCTCAAGGAAGATAATAACTTGCCTACCCTACCGCTGTAGACTTACCTCCAGGTCCGAAACTACGTGAACACGGCCACTCGCAAAGGATACTTCATTAGGGAACTCACAGACGTGGAAGCAATATGTTTAAAAGGAGAACAGGTTTCAAAAACCACCTCAAAAGCCTACAAATGGCTAACAAATATGTCAGACCCAGACACTGATAGGCTCAGGGAGAGGAAAGGGTCGAATGCTACCATGCCACTTGGTCTCCGTGGTTTGTTTCTAGACACTCTCGAGTAAAGATGAGCCAAACCCCCCCCCCGGTTCGGTTCGCACCAGAACTTTCGAACGGACTGAAAATTCGTGCAAACTTTAGAACCCCATTGAAGTCTATGGGACTCAAACGTTCTAAATTAAAAGTGCTAATTTTAATGGCTAATATGCAAGATATTGTCCTAAAAAGGGTTTGGGGACCTGGCTCCTGCCCCAGGGGACATGGGTCAATGCCTAAAATGTTTTTAAAAACTGATGTTTTTTTGTGAGCACTGATTTTAATGACGATTAAAGTGAAAAAAAAGTGAAATATTCCTTTAAATATTGTGGAGGGGGGTGTCTATAGTATGCCTGTGAAGTGGCACATTTTTCCCTTGTTTAGAACATTCCCTGCACAAAATGACATTTAACGGAAAAAAAGTCATTTAAAACTGCTTGCGGTTTTAATGTAATATCTGGTTCCGGCAATATGGATGAAAATCATTGAGGAAAGTGGCATAGGTAGCCCCCCCTGCCCATTACCAGCCCCTTTGGGTCTTGTACGGATATTAAGGGGAACCCCGTTCCCATATTAAAAAAAGGAAAGGCGTGGGGCCCCCAGGCCCTATATACTCAGAACAGGAGTATACAGGTGGTGCAAACAAGACAGGGACTGTGTAGGTTTGTTGTGTTAAGTAGAATCTGTTTGTAATTTTGAACTAGTACATTTTTAAAGTGTAGCTCCAGTCAAAAAATCTATTTTTAAGCTTTTAGGAAAACATAGGGAAGGGTTATCACCCCTGTATAATTTATTTTGCCGTCCGTCTTTTTTCATCTCACTTCCTGTTGTCTCCTTTCATTTGCAAGTAGGAGACGTTTGTAAGTTGGATGTTTAAAAGTAGGGGCCTGCCCTATATGCTCTGCAGAAATGGGGGCCTAAGGTGTTGGTGTTGCCACAACACTGTAAGCCCTCAAAGTGACTCTTGGTGGGTGCTGGAGCGCCCTGCTGTGAACGATTATATCAAGAATTGTAATTACATGCCATTGTTGAACAGTGGTAGAAAAATTGGGCTTTTGGTGGTTGTGGTGGTGGTGCTGGTTCCACAACACTATAAGTCCTTACAGTTACTCTGGGTGGGCACAGGAACGGGCCCTGCTGTGAAATATTATACCAAGAATTGTAATTACATGCCCCTGTTAAACAGGTGCTGAAAAATTGGGCCTTAGGCACTGGTGCTGGTGCCAGGCACTGCAACCTCTCCCATATACTCTATTTGGAGTGCACGGAATGAGCCCTGCTGCATAGCATTGCATCAAAAATTGTAATTACACGCCCCTGTTAAACAGGGGCTGAAAAATTGGGCCTTAGGCACTGGTGCTGGTGCCACAACACTGCAACCTCTCCCATATATTCTATTTGGAGTGCAGGAATGAGCCCTGCTGCAAATCATTGCATCAACATTTATTAGTACATGTACCTGTTAAACGGGGGCTGAAAAATTGGGCCTTAGGCATTGGTGCTGGTGCCATGACACTGCAACCTCTCCCATATACTCTATTTGGAGTGCAGGAATGAGCCCACGTGCAAAGTATTGCATCAAAAATTGTAATTACACGCCCTGTTAAACAGGGGCTGAAAAATTGGACTGGTTGCATCACCCAGAACCAAAAATGTTCTTCCAAGATATCAGCGGGATCATTGAGAAGGAAGAGGATAGTCAGTCAACATTAGTATGTAATGGAGGGGGATGTCAATGATATGTGTCTCCATTGCTAGGGACAGATGAGTTGTCAGCTTATCTTTCTAGTATAAAACATTAGGGAGCTCTTTTAAACTTAGATCAGGGAGACTATAGTACCTCCAAAAATGTTCATTACTGTTTGTGGTGGTATACTGATAAACCTACTGGGCAGTTGTCTCATATCATTAGATATAGAGGTAGTCCTCGAGACAATTCGGTAGGTATTACAAATATAAAGAAAAAGTTGTCAGATGAGTTGTCAGCTTATCTTTCTAGTATAAAACATTAAGGAGCCCTTTTAAACTTAGATCAGGGAGACTATAGTACCTCCAAAAATGTTCATTACTGTTTGCGGTGGTATACTGATAAACCTACTGGGCAGTTGTCTCATATCATTAGATATAGAGGTAGTCCTCGAGACAATTCGGTAGGTATTACAAATATAAAGAAAAAGTTTACCGGTGCCCAAAATGCTGCTCCCTGAAGACACGGGAGCACTGCAGGTATACTTCGGTTAAGACTCCAGTAACCCCTCTGGGGAGGAAGCTCGAGACCTCCTCCGGAGACTCTGTGATCGTGGAGGGGGACCTCTCCATGTAGATGACTTATCCGGGTGGTCCGCCGGTCACAGAAGATGTTAAAGCCAGTTTGGAACTTGGATGGGTTCAATCTCCAATAAGGCAAAAAAAGCAGTGTGGTCTCCAGGTGTGCGGAATGTGAAGGACCATGGGCCCTTGCGAAATGTGGAGGAAAGGGGGAAGCCCCAACAGTAAGGGAAACCTAACCAGTGGGCCAATTCCAGGACAGGACGCAACAGGGCTCAACATTGCAGAGTTGCTCTTGAAAGATCTTGGATCATTTTTAACATCAGCCCCATCAAAATCTATAGAGCCAGACCCCCATGCCCTGCAGAGGATGGTTTCTTTGTGAATATAGTGATGTAGCCTGCACATAACATTGCAAGGTCTAGAAGGGTCCATTAACCGGGGGCCCCAGGGGCCCTGTGAATCTGATAAAAGTCCAGTTTGGCAGGGGGCGAATCACCCAGGATTTTATGAAAGATGGCAAAAGCCGTTGCTGGTAAATCCTCCATATTGGTAGCTTCTGAGAGTCCCCGGGTAAGTTGTTGCAGCAGCTCTGGTCCTCCCGGTCTTCCAAGTCTTCCAAGTGAAGCTGTAGGGCCACCGCTGCATCCACATGAGAGTCTTGCAGGGATTCCAATGCGCTCACCCATTCTTCCAGGGTTGAAAATGTTGATTCCCCATAGAACAGACAATCTGATAGGGACTGTATATCCGATTTAACCAATTGTAGGTCCTGTCGGTGTGTCTCCATTATCCTTTGGATAAGAGCTCCTGTGTCTGACTTAGGAGGGCCCGAAGAGCCCTGAGCTCATTATCCACCCACAGCGTTAAAGATGGCTGAGGAGAACCCCACATGTCTGGCCGGAAAGTTGTAGGTATTTCCAAGTAGGCATCCGAGGGCGTAATGCAGGGGTGCCCAACTAGTGGCCTGGGGGCCACATGTGGCCCACAGAGGCCTCTGAAGTGGCCCCCCGACCTCCTGCTCTGGGATAGCGAGTTGGAAAGCCCACATTGTGGGTTGCCAACCTGCCATCCCAGAGCATCAGTGTTGTGAATAAATCCACTGGTAGAACTTCTGTTTTAAAAAAAAGCCACTGGTAAAAGAAGCAAGTGGCTGCAGAGCTGCATAAGCCGATGCTTCCTGTATAGCACCAACTCCTATCACAGGTGGAGTGACACCAAATGCGATCTGCCTGGGACAGCAAAAAGCGATACCTGATTGGAAAACTGTTATTAAAGGTAAGTTTATTACTTAAATTGCAGTGTATATATGGGCATATCTGTTCTGCGGTGGTTACTGGGCTGCTTTCAAACTGATCCGCGGGTGCAGCGCAGAACACCTGTGGGTTATCTACGCTGATCCATAGACTTCTGTTATTACCTGAAAGATTAGTGCACTTTCAGAAAGTGCACCACACCCGCAGGATATAATAGAAGTCTATGGCAAAGTACAGCTAACCTGCAGGAAAGCCACAGGTGAACTTGTCTGCACCCTCTGTGTGGGTAAACCACAGAGCATCAGTGTGAAAACAGCCTTAGGCCCCATTGACACTATCGGTCTGACCTTCTGTTCACCTCTATTGAGCCGCAGATGTAAACTGACTTGTGGCCGTTTACACCCCACTTACCTCCAATCCGATCCATCCCCTTCTATCTGGGCAGATGGGATCCAAGGGCCCATAGAGTAGATTGGGCTGTATCTGTTTTCGGCTCTGCATATGCACAATGGACATGGAACTGTCATCCTTCTGCTCCACTCATTGTGGCCCGTGACTGGTTACCAAGTCGCTTAAGTGGCCCACGGTCTTCAAAAGGTTGGGCACCCCTGGCATAGAGGCATTAGGGGAGGCCGGAGGAGCTGTTATGTCAGGACCCTAGTGTTGACCACCTCATGGTTCCACCATCTTGGAGTTGGGGGAGGCCGAGTGGGAAGACGTTGTATCTCCCCTCCTGCTTTAGATGCAGGGGATGTATAGGTTGTCCTGGCATTGCTTTTTGCTTTCCACCTGTCACGCACCTGGTTATTGAGCCGATATGCAGAGGGAGGCCTCTCTTACAATCCCGACTCACGGCCCTTGGTAGAGCAGACAGGAGGCACAGGAGTGCAGGACAGCACGAGTACCTGGTAGGATCAACAGCTGGTATGCTGGTCTGATGCTTCGCACGTAATTGGAACAGCAGGAACAGCAGGTGGAATGCAGCAGACAGGAAGCTGAAGCTGGGAGACAGGCACTCACAGGATTCGGATTGATGGTCCCAAGGATGGAGACACAGGCAGGTCAGGCAGGCTGGGTCATACACAGGAAGGTGGTACTGGAACAGGTGCAGAAGGCAAACGGGAGATCACTAGGCAAGCCAGGCTGGTAGCGGACTGGTGCAGATAAGCCAAGGGATCAGGCAGGAGAGAAGTCGTGGACAAGCCGGGGTCAGATGCAGGTGGATGGCAAGGATGGTCACAAGGCAAGCGGGTAGTCACAGGAACGGATCAGGGACACTGGAAACACTCAGGAAATGCGGTAGATCTGGCAGCAAGAATCCTCTGACATGACAGGGTTTAAATAACACTTCTGGCGCCAATGACCGTGCGCCTGTGTGCGCGCCGGTGCACACACGGAACTACTACTCCCAGCAAGCCTTTCCTGACACCACTGCTTTGCTGAGAGCATATTATGAAAAAACTAGCAGATTAACCCAGAATGGGTAGGAGAGGGACAGGAGCTCACAGGAAACATGTCTCGGCCATATCCAGACCACACCCCCCCAATGTTGCCCTATTTATCCAAGGGCATTTATGTGTCCAAATAAATTGGTTAAGGTTGTTTTGTAAGCATAATATCTCTTGTCTAGGAACTGCTATAGGAAGGGTTCTAAAGTAGTGAAGTAGTTTAAGCAGGAAATGTATTTTGATAGAGTGAATTCTGCCAAACCATGAGAGTGAGAGACTGGACCACTTAGCCTAATTTTCCCTAAGATGCTTGAAAAGGGGTGAATAATTTGCAGAGTAGATCTTCTTTGGAGTCATCGTTGGAATCAAATTAATTCCTAGGTAGGGTAAAGATTTGGGAGCCCATTGAAAATGGAAATTATCGTACAGTAGGTCAATAGCATCTTGATTTAAGTTAACATATGAGGACACAAAAGGGTTTTTACCTTGCCTTTGATTGTGAGATCCACCACCATATGATAAGATTGGAACACTTACTAGAGAGTCTGGACTCATATACCGATAAGTATTGAGTCATGCGAGCATTCGTAAGGAATACCTCAACAATATCCAGCAGGATCATATGGATGGTTGGAGATTCCCTGGCCATGACATGGATGGAGGAGTTTCACTTGGGGAAAACAGACTGCCGAAATCAGCATACATTAATAGGGAAGGCAGCTCCCAAACATATATATAGAGAATAAATGGCCACACATAGTGTAAAACTGCATAGATTATTTAATATAAAAAGCAGGAGTACACTTGCAAATATCCACTTGATTCAAGCAATAAAATCCAAGTTAGGATCAGAAAGGATTGCAATGACTCCATGAGCGTCAACTGGCGCATTTCATCTTATTGAACATCATATGGGGTAAGAGGATCGTGCATAGTCACTTTGATACATTTAAGTTTGCAATCCAATCGGAAAAAAACTCCAAATTGGCGGGTGGAGACACCTGAAACCAGGGCTTCAACCTATTCCAAGATGATGATCCACACCTCATTTTCAAAACAAATAAGCAGGGGCGTAACTATAGAGGGTGCAGCAGTCGTGACCACAACTGGGCCCTGCGTTGCAGGGGGCCCATGCAGCCCCCTCTACATATGGCCGGTAGCAGCATAGGCAGCTAGGGGTACCAGTGCACCATGCACACGGGTGGCTGGAGGTGGAGGGTGACTAGCAGAGCTCCATGCTCGACTATCGCACTGGCTGCTCTTTAGTTGTGCATTCCCCTCATGACCTTTGTCCTCGGCCGGCTCCTCAGAGTACCCCTCTCCTGCTCTATGCATTGCCGCTCAGTCCGATACTCAGCAATACTCTTCCATCCATCCATTCTCAGCCAGACAGATTTTAAAAAAAACTAATAAAAAAAAAACTACTGATGCCAGTGGTGGAACTACAGGACTCACAAAGGTCATACCTGTGACCACACCCTGGAGTTCCACCGCAGGACTCGGAGGGAAGGGCCCTGGCTGGGGTTCCGGGGGGCCCTTCATGGTTTCTTGCATCGGGGCCCTGAAGGTTCTAGTTACGCCACTGCAAATAAGAGATCACTGACATGCTTTCCATGCCTCAACATCACTGTAATGGCTTTGGGACCTTGCAGTTCGTGCTTCATTGTCGATTAAACATTAACCAAAGAGGCGTATGATCAAGACCGGAGCAAAACATTCAGGTGCCACTTTTGGCCATTAGGAGAACTAGTAAAAGGACCGACTATGACATATGAATCTCTTCATCCCAATTATCACATATATCCCATATACTTAATGAATAAATCATTAAGTGCTATCTTGACATAGCCGCTGAAAAACTTTCTAATTATAAATAATCTCAAATTAATATATAAACGGCATAAACAAAAAAAAAGCAGGCATCCAAAATTAACCTAATATTAAAATTAAAGCACACATAAGAGGACAAAAAAAAAAAAGGTCTGAAAATTAATTTATATTAGAACCATATGTAATTATGTAATAAATACAAGTATGAATCACAACATGTGGAGTGGGCACATTACGCCCCATTAATAAACATATTGATGTCCCACTCCACATTCATACCATAAGGATAATATGATTTAAGCTCATAGATCCAATATGTTTCTTGTTGTGAAACTCCTCTCTTGGCTGCACCTCCTCGCCAAGGTGGAATATATTTGTCAATCACAAGGAATTGGGTTCCCCTGGAATCCCTATTGTGAAAGCAAGCATAGTGTTTAGGAACACTGTGATTGGTTTTCCCTTTTTTGTGTTGGAAATATGTTTATTAACTTTGGTGGGAAAATTATGGATGGTCCTGCCTACATAATGCTTGCCACAAGGACAAGTAATCAACTAAACCACATTTTTAGTGGCACAGGTGACAAACTGTTAATTAGGTATGAACTGTTAGTGACATTAGATCTAAATGATTCTGACTTCCTCCTCCCATGCGTGTTATGCAAACACACATTGCATCTCTTGCAGGGATAGTACCCAATTAAGTTATGAACAAAGTTGGTTTAGAAGGGGAACTAATAACATTAGGAGCAATTTTCATCTGTAAAGATGAAGCTCCTCTATAAATAACATTGACTCTTTCAGGCAGTAATAGCCCTATGATACTGTCATTTTTTAAAACATTCTAATGTTTATTAATAATGTTTTTAATTTGTATATATAGGGATGAGGTGCACTACTGCTGACTGCTGCCCTTCTGCTGCAGCAGTCCTTTATGAGTATAGAGAATGAGGTACAGTCTGCTAATCACAACCTACTAGTTGCACAACGGTCTTTCTAAGGACTGGTAAGGTATAGCGTACTAGAGTATATAGGATTGAGTGAGGTACAGTCTGCTAATCATTAAGGACTGGTATAGGTCCACAATATATAGGGTTGAGGTGCACTACTGCTGACTGCTGCCCTTCTGCTGCAGCAGTCCTTTATGAGTATAGGGACTGAGGTACAGTCTGCTAATCACAACCTACTAGTTGCACAAAGGTCCTTCTAAGGACTGGTAAGGTATAGCGTACTAGAGTATATAGGCTTGAGTTAGGTACAGTCTGCTAATCATTAAGGACTGCTATAGGTCCACAATATATAGGGTTGAGGTGCATTAATGCTGACTGCTGCCCTTCTGCTGCAGCAGTCCTTTATGAGTATAGGGACTGAGGTACAGTCTGCTAATCACAACCTACTAGTTGCACAAAGGTCCTTCTAAGGACTGGTAAGGTATAGCATACTAGAGTATATAGGGTTGAGTGAGGTACAGTCTGCTAATCATTAAGGACTGGTATAGGTCCACAATATATAGGGTTGAGGTGCACTACTGCTGACTGCTGCCCTATTCTGCAGCAGTTCTTTATCAGTATAGGGACTGAGAGTTTTGTCACAGGGTCATTTAAAAAATGACAGGCAGAGGAAGATGCAGGCCCTTCCGCAGGGGTGATAGGGGTAGGGCAGGAGCAACAGGCTTGAGCCAAAGTGGGAAATTGCAGAAGGTGCGTGTGATTACGTCAAAGGAAACACCAGAATTGGTTGAGTGGCTCACTCAGCCTTACTCTTCTGCACCCTCCTTATCCTCTCGATCTGCACCCTCTTCTTCACTCTCTGCTATGTGCACCCCCAAAGACACTACCACCAACAACACCACCACCACCATCACCAACACATACCTTCCGCTTGAGTCACAGGAATTATTTTCCGATCCATATCAAGACATTTCTGATGCGCAGCAACTCTTGGCATTGGATCAGGAAGAGGAGGTAGCAACAACCGCCACTCAGCAGTCTGACGACAGTACACAGATCAGCCCAAGGAGGAGGTTGGTCACCGGTGTTGCTGCCTACTCCGAGATCTCTAATTATAGCGGTGGGGAAGGTGAGGTCGATGGTGACGTGTCTAGTGATGTCACGTGGGTGCCCACAAGAGAGGAAGAGGAGGGGAGTTCAGAGGGAGATATGGACCATCAGATAGGGAGGAGAGGCAGGAATAACTTACATTGCACAGGAGGGACAAAGCAGACTGCAAATGTATCAGGAGCGAGTCATCGACCATGTACAGTCACATCTGGCGCTCCCAGGACGTCGGCACATGGCTCCGTCGTGTGGACTTTTTTTAACGTGTCTCGCTGCTGACAATAGTGTTGCCATCTGCAAGCTTTGCAGTCAACGCATTAGTCGCGGTAAGCCCAACACTCACCTAGGGATGACCGCCTTAAGAAGGCACATGAGCTGCCATCACCCAGCCCAGTGGGAGCAATGGAACACACAAAGCCACACTCCAGGCTCTCACCGTCCAGCCTCGTCTTCTACTTCTCCTTCTCCTCTCTCCTCACAATTGTCCTCCACTCCATCTTCCATCACGCCAAGTTCACGTTTTTCTGAAAAAAGGCAGGCTTCCGTGGGCCTAATGTTTGAGCGTAAAAAAATGATGACGCCGGATAACCCTCTTGCCCAACGGTTGACAGCTGGCTTGTCAGAACTGGTAGCCTGCCAACTACTGCCATATAAACTGGTGGACTCGGAGGCCTTTCGAAAATTTGTGGCCATTGGAACACCACAATGGAAGGTCCCAGGAAGGAAGTATTTCTCAGAGAAGGGCATCCCAGAGCTATATGGCCATGTTCAGCGGCAAGTGAATGTATCTCTGGCACACAGTGCCGGTGCCAAGATACATCTGACCACCGACACGTGGTCTAGCAAACACGGGCAGGGAAGGTATATCACTTTTACTGCCCACTGGGTGAACCTTCTGACGGCCGTCAAGCATGTAACCCATGGCACCCGTGTAGATTTGGTTTTACTGCCACGGATTTCATGCAGGCCTGGCTCTTCTTCTCCTCCTCCTCCTACTCCATCCTCCTCCCTCTCCTCCTCGGCTGACTCCTCCTTTTCCGCTGCTAGCGCCTCTTCCGCTGCGCCGCCCAAGCTCCCCAGAACCTATTCGACATGCCAGGTGAGACGTTGCCATGCCGTGCTGCGTCTGTTGTGCCTGGAAGCCAAGAGCCACACTGGCCCGGCACTCCTTTCAGCTTTGCGTTCGCAGGCAGATCAGTGGCTAACACCGCTCAATTTGACAGTTGGTAAAGTGGTGTGTGACAACGGTGCCAATCTGCTTAGCGCATTGAAACAGGGCAAAATTACGCACGTGCCATGCATGGCACACGTCTTAAACTTGGTCGTGCAGCGATTCATTGTCAAATACCCTGGGGTCCAGGACATCTTGCATCAGGCAAGGAAAATCTCGGCCCATTTCAGAAGATCTTACACGGCCATGGCTCGCCTTGCTGACATTCAGCGGCGACACAATCTGCCGGTCAGACGTCTTATTTGCGATTGCCCGACGCGATGGAACTCAACCTTCTATATGCTTGATAGGCTGCTCCAGCAGAAACGAGCAGTTAACGTCTACCTGTATGAACTCTGCGGCAGAACAGGTTCTGGGGAGCTGGGTTTTTTTTCACCGCGCCAGTGGCTGCTCATGCACGACGCATGCAGACTTCTGCGGCCATTTGAGGAGATCACCAAACTGGTCAGTCGCAGCCATGGCGCCATCAGTGACATGGTACCTTATGCCTTCTTTATGGAGCGTGCATTGCGTTGTGTCTTTGATCAAAGTGTGGAGGAGCAGGAGCGGGAAGATGAGGAAGTCGCAATGCTGGATGAATTCCCAGGGGGGGGGCTACTCTATCTGAGACAAGTGAACAACAGGAGTCTGAAGAGGAGTCAGAGGAGGATGGTGCCGGGGCGGATGAGGAGGAGCAAGAAGAGCATGCTTTAAACCTTTCTGGGATCCCTGTTGTTGTGCGTGGATGGGGAGAGGAGAATGAAGAGGACGACATTATCCTGGATGATGAGCAGGAGCCAGGCTACCACACCGCTTCCAGTTTAGTGCAAATGGGGGCCTTCATGCTCCAGTGTTTTAATAGGGACCCCCGTATAAAAAGCATAAGGGTCAAGGACCAGTACTGGGTGGCAACGTACTTAGACCCCCGGTACAAACACAAAATGGCGGAAATGTTACTGCCATCACAGAGGGCTGTCAGAATGGAGCACTTCCAGGCCTTGCTTCAAGAAATGCTGCATTCTGCTTTTGCGTGCGCTGGCAGAGGAGCAATTCCCACTCCCACAGAAGTAGTTGCGGGTACCAATCCAACAGCGCCTGGAAAAAGAGGCCGGTTTGAAGAGGTGTTGGTGACTTCTGATATGAGGTCATTCTTTCAGACGAACCATCGACAGGTGTCATCCGGATCCAGCATCAGGGAATGCCTAGACCGACAGGTGTCCGACTACATTGGGTTAACGGCCGATGTGGACGCTCTGAGGAGTGATGAACCCCTGGACTACTGGGTGGGCAGGCTTGACCTCTGGCCAGAGCTTGCCCAATTTGCAATCGAACTGTTGGCTTGCCCCTCGTCCAGTGTCCTGTCCGAAAGGACGTTCAGCGCAGCAGGGGGGATCGTGACTGATAAGCATACTCGCCTAGCTCACGACAGTGTTAACTACCTCACATTTCTAAAAATGAATGAGGCATGGATCTCGGAGGAATTCAACACATGTGACCAGTAGACCATGTACATGTCTATAAACAATTTTTTTAATCGAGCACACAGACCTTCTTTCTTCATTTGGCTCACTTCCTTGTACAAAAAAAGCACACCGTACTATATGCCCGTACCCTCCTGTTTGAAGAGGTTGAGCGGTGTCATATTTCTACTGGGGCTGCTTATTATGAGGGGCTCCCACCATCCCTGTGCTATGCTCATTATGAGGGGCTTCCACCATCCCTGTGCTGTGCTGACTTCCTCCTGGGGCTGCTTATTATGAGGGGCTCCCACCATCCCTGTGCTGTGCTGACTTCCTCCTGGGGCTGTACCTCTGCTGTGCATATTATGAGGGGCTCCCACCATCCCTGTGCTATGCTCATTATGAGGGGCTCCCACCATCACTGTGCTATGCTTATTATGAGGGGCTCCCACCATCCCTGTGCTATGCTCATTATGAGGGGCTCCCACCATCCCTGTGCTATACTCATTATGAGGGGCTCCCACTATCCCTGTGCTGTGCTGACTTCCTCCTGGGGCTGCTTATTATGAGGGGCTCCCAACATCCCTGTGCTATGCTGACTTACTCCTGGGGCTGTACCTCTGCTGTGCATATTATGAGGGGCTCCCACCATCCCTGTGCTATGCTCATTATGAGGGGCTCCCACCATCCCTGTGCTGTGCTGACTTCCTCCTGGGGCTGCTTATTATGAGGGGCTCCCTCCATCCCTGTGCTATGCTGTCTTACTCCTGGGGCTGTACCTCTGCTGTGCATATTATGAGGGGCTCCCACCATCCTGTGCTGTGCTGACTTCCTCCTGGGGCTGCTTATTATGAGGGGCTCCCACCATCCCTGTGCTATGCTGACTTCCTCCTGGGGCTGCTTACGGTGCAGGTATCAGTGCTCTCTATCACGGTGCTGGTGTCAGATCACTCTATCATGGTGCAGGTGTCATTGCTGTATGTCACGCTGCTGATGTCAGTGCTCTCTATCACGGTGCTGGTGTCAAATCACTCTATCACGGTGCAGGTGTCATTGCTGTATGTCACGCTGCTGATGTCAGTGCTCTCTATCATGGTGCTGGTGTCAGATCACTCTATCACGGTGTCATTGCTGTATGTCACGCTGCTGATGTCAGTGCTCTCTATCACGATGCTGGTGTCAAATCACTCTATCACGGTGCAGGTGTCATTGCTGTATGTCACGCTGCTGATGTCAGTGCTCTCTATCACGGTGCTGGTGTCAAATCACTCTATCACGGTGCAGGTGTCATTGCTGTATGTCACGCTGCTGGTGTCAGTGCTCTCTATCACGGTGCTGGTGTCAGATCACTCTATCACGGTGCAGGTGTCATTGCTGTATGTCACGCTGCTGATGTCAGTGCTCTCTATCACGGTGCTGTTGTCAGATCACTCTATCACGGTGCAGGTGTCATTGCTGTATGTCACGCTGCTGATGTCAGTGCTCTCTATCACGGTGCTGGTGTCAGATCACTCTATCATGGTGCAGGTGTCATTGCTGTATGTCACGGTGCTGGTGATCATCTCCTGCACCCTCTTCTTTGCCTACCCTGACCTTCCCTCTCCTCCATTGCCTTCATGCGCTCCACAGTCCTGAATTGTCACAATTTCACATATAAAAAAAGAATGCTTGTAGTTGTCGATCCCAGATTCACCTCATACATGTGTTATGTCATTGGCCATGTGGTGGGACTATGTGTGCACAGCTAGTAATTATTTTGTGGCTGCAAATATGACCTGTAGGTTTGTAAAGTTCGCCTCCCATTGAAGTCAATGGGGCCCGCCGCGAACGTTACGGTTCGCGAACTATCAGCCACGTTCACGGTTCGCGTTCACGAAACGTCCCGTCGGAAGTTCGTCCATCACTAAAAGGAAGGTTATGAGGGAGGCATAAAACCAGGTCAGTTCTAGACATGGTGTTATATGTATCAGAATGGTAAGAGAATTGCTGATCATCTGGATGCCTCCACCTCCACACATCACTTTGGTCATAATTGGTAACTAATCAACAAATGTATTTAAGGTCTGCTCAATTTACCCTAGTGATCCCTTGTGGGGTCCCAGACTCCCACTTTAAGGGTTTGCAAAGCTATCATTTTTGAAAGATTTGAACCATACATATTCACTAGAGTTACAGTTCTACTGACTATTTTTAGTTTGAGTATGAGCCTTCTGGTTCACTTTGGAGTTGTAAAATTTGAATGTGTGCCACTATTGCTTACTCATGTTCAAGATTTACACTAACCATCTCTTGATATACTATATCATATTGCACAGTTGTAATCAATACATATTTACCAACGTAGCATTAAATGTTAACAGATAGGTGTAACAAATCATTTACTGGGGGGCTGTTAATACCTTGTTGATGGACCAACAGATTGTAGGACTGTCATTTGCTAGAGAAGCAGCCCCAGAACTGATTTTGTGCAGAGTTAGTCAATAGAGTAGTATGGATTTTTTTTGAGAAGGAGCATTTTCACTGTCTGAGAATTGCCTATTTATGATCCACCTATGCATCGCGCAGTCATTGTTGCTATTGTAAAAAGCATTCTCAGAATAAAAAGGTTTGAACTGTCACAGCTGGTCCCGCAAGTCATATTTTGCAAAAGTGGAACTGAAAACTGCTATTAAGGTTGGTAGTGGCATTTACAAAGTGTACCTAATTACATGAGAATCCGACTATTATAAAAAAAATATTTAGTGATCTATAAGTAACTACTTCCTAGCTGGCATACTCTTACAGTGAAAAAGTTTTACACTGAAAACAGAACTGGGTTTATAAATAGCTCTGATTTTGCTGGCACATGATTACCCCTTAATAATTTCTTTAAATTATCCATGGTATATTACACATACTGTATTTAACATAAACTGACTTCCTTTGAAAAATAGCTGATTGCCTCAATAAAAACAAAATCAAAGGGATAAATTGTAGGAGCTTCATTCGAAACCATTATACATGGATTGTATGATTTGCTTTGGATAAATTAGAGCATAAAGAAAGATGAAAGGTTTGGTCTTTTGTACTTCTTGTTCTGTCACTTGCCCAAATAAAATGTAATAACAATTATTCTGAGTCTGGTTAGATTGTCTTTAGTAACTAATGGCTAAAATAACACAGACTGCATTTGTCTGGAGGAACTATTAGGAATCCACTATGATTTCATATAAATTTAAAGAACTTGGAATAAGCAATTTTAAGGCGAATTATTTTTTTTTTTTTATTCTCCTAAACATTTTGAAAAAGATTTGTTCTGTCTGCAAAGAATTGTATTTCTTGTTCTAAGAGGGCAGTAGTGATTGTCAAAATCTGCCGGTCAGTCAGTCAGTCAGTCAGTCAGGGGGTGTCTGCAGAGGTTGTCCAATCACATCTAGAGTTGAATATACTATAAATAGCATTATTAGATTAATACATTAATTCAAGTGGCATTCACAAAGTCCAACCAGAATCTTGGTCATGGTACTTGAAAACTGTTATGCCGCCTACACATGGTCGGAATTTCAGCCAGCAAAAGACTGATGAGAGATTTTAGTCGGAAAATGCGACCGTGTGTATGCTCCATCGGAATTTTGCTGGCCAAATTTCTGCCAGCAAAAGATTGAGAGCATGTTCTGAATTTTTCCAACGGAAAAAGTTTCTATCGGAAATTCCGATCGTGTGTATTCAACTCCGACGTCCAAAAAAACACGCATGCTCAGAATCAAGTTAAAACTAGCGTTCATAATGGAGATCGCACATTCATCACACAGATAATTTTTAAATCTTTCAATGCAGCGTATTCTATTCTTCTTTATAATGCTAGAAGAACGACGTTGCTTTGCTGCTCATATTCACA
The DNA here is from genome assembly GCF_037356315.1 of Lithobates pipiens. NCBI lineage: Eukaryota > Metazoa > Chordata > Amphibia > Anura > Ranidae > Lithobates > Lithobates pipiens. Next base: position 236,384,684 of record NW_027507785.1, on the reverse strand, counting down.
CAGAGTTCTCACAAACTTCTTTCTTTATTATTTCTCGTGAGCTCATGAATAATATTTTTTTTTATAAACTAGATCTCCATAATAATGTTTGGAATAAAAATTGTTTTGTTGTTGTTATTTTTTTAAACAAGATCTCCTGTTGTTTTGTTTTTTTTGGCAAATTATTTTATAGTGATCTCCATTTTTTTCACGTTTCCACAACACCATTATTATTTTGCATTGCAAATCTCAAGAAGGTTGTTTGGTGTTGGTGTCCCTTATTAATTTGACATTGTATTTTTCAAATGTACCAGCCTACTCACAAACAAACTGCCATTTTTGAATAAAAACACATAGGCATGTATTTTAGAAATCAAAATAGCCATTTATTATGAGCCCTAACAAAATAAAGAGGAAGACAACACTGGAGAGACTGGTGAAATTTGTGAAGCCTTTGTACCCCAGGGCACACATCAATTATTTTACAGTCAAAATTGGTGGCCTGAGGAGTCCTTATAATAGTGAACACAACCTGGTCCAGGACTACAAGAGATCAGAAAAAGCAGCAGATGGCATATCTGTCCCCAGGCTGTGGTCATGCAACAGCCTGCATCTTTTGCCAGACCAGACTGAACCCAGGCCATCACTCTCTGGTCTTCCTTAGACGCTTCCTTCCAGGCTGTGGCTCTGGTGTTGGAGGTGAGCAGGAGGTGGAGGAGGAGGAGGAGGACCACGGTTCAACTCACAAATGTAGGTTTGTCTTGAGAGTTGGCCCCTCAACCCCTTATTTAAAGCGGAGGTCCACCCTAAAATGGACCTCCGCTCATCGGAATCCCCCCCCCTCCGGCGCCACAATCGGCACCTTTCAGGGGGGAGGGGGGTGCAGTTACCTGGATAATCCAGGTAACTGCACCCACTTCCGGGCTAGCTCTCTGCGGAACGGGGCGTACGTTACGCCCCCGTTCCGCAAGCGCCCGCCCCCTTCAGCAAGTGCCCCGCTGCCTGCTGGGAAACACACAGCTCCCAGAGGCAGCGGGGACCGTCCGGATTGCGCCGCGCGGCTCGCGCATGCGCAGTAGGGAACCGGGAAATGAAGCCGAAAGGCTCCATTTCCTGATTCCCATACCCAAGATGGCGGCGGGACCCGGCAGCCGAGCGAGCGATCGGCTTCGGGTGCCGACATCGCGGGCGCGCTGGACAGGTAAGTGTCACTATTTAAAAGTCAGCAGCTGCAGTATTTGTAGCTGCTGGCTTTTAAAAAAAAAAAAAAAACGCGGAGTCCCGGTGGACTCCCGCTTTAAGGCTTGCAAGATCACTTCTTCACATAAGAGCCCTTTTGAACACTGTGGGGGGTTGTGAGGGCCACAGTAGCCTTCAGAAATAGGCCAATTGCTGCCTCCTTTACCTGACTCCTCTTATTGGCACTTTTTTGTGGGGGGAGGGGACCTGGGATTTGGGCAGGTTACTGGGCCCGACCACCTCCTGGCTGCCACTTTCCTCGTCCTGGCTGAGGCTTTCCTGTGTTTGAAAATGGTACGTAGTTTTAGGTTTTTGGTCATCAATCACACACAATTTTCAGCTCATGACTGTTGCAAATTGTATGTTAATAAATAGAAAAGACTATCATTCTGACCCCAGCATTTTCCATTCTTGTCACAATCATTTGTGGCCACTACTGTCTATTGATATGTAAAACACTTTGCGAAATCAGAAATTAGTGATCAAAACTAACATATATTTCACATCATTAATTTGACAAACAGAAATATTTTGAAGAATGCTATGCCTGACTCAAGCTGGGCTCATCCATGTTGCTTCCTGGAAGGCCCAGGTTGGGCGTCAGAAGCCTCAGTGGGGGGGGGAGGAATCCTTGAAGGAAGACTGGAAAGTGATGACCCGGGTTCAGTCTGGCCTGCCATAAAATGTAGTCTGTCATGGTACCTCAGCCTGGGTATATATATGTCATCTGCTGCAGCTCCTGATCTCAGGGAATCCTGGACCTTCTTGTGCTCCCTATTATAAGTGCTTCTCAGGCCACCAATTAGGGACTTTAAATAGGTGATGTCTGCCGTGGGGATCACCGGCTTTACAAATTCCACCAATTGATCCAGTGCTACCTTCCTCTTTGTTTTATTATGGGAAAACGGGTGGTTCAGCTGCCACAGACAGGGCAGCTCCCTGTACATATCAATGAATCTTGCTAGAAATGGCCTATCATTGAAGAGATCCATTTTCTCTGCAAGACACAACACAAGACAAACCCTAATGTCAGGCAAAACTCTCCTAATCTTGACCCAATATGGGCCTCAATCTATAAGCAGTATAGGCCACTGAGGCACCAACTTAAAATTGTACCTTCGTTATAACGATCATTGCTCCCGTTACATCGTCCTCCGCTTACAGATCGTACATACGACATATGCATCTTACGCTTTATATACACTGTGCATGTGTGAAACTTCACCCGCCCCTGACGTTCTGTCTAGAATATTCCCCTCCTTCTCTTTCTTCGCGATGGGAGATGACATGGCGGAGACACAGCAGGTGCTTAATAGCAGTAACGAGGAGGAAGATGAGGAGCAAGAAATGTCCTGATCCCAGGGGGGAGACTTAAGCTCACAAATATGTCCCTTGAAGAGATGGTGGAGATGGTGGACATATTGAAGAGGACCGTCTATGATGGGAAGTATGGACCGTACCTAAACCCAAATGTGAGAAAGGCCAAGATCATGACTAAAGTTGTGAAGAGTATGCGGCGGAACTTTGGGGTATGACAATCCAAGGAGCAATTGAGGAAACGCTGGTCAGACCTCAAATTAAGGGAGAAGGATCAGTACAGAAAAATCAAGAAAGTTCTTCTAAAAAGTCAGTGCTTGTCGTGTGTTCCTATTATTAATATTACTTGCATGCTGTGCCATGCCATGTGCTTTTTGTGTACAGTTTAAAATGGCTACTTTCATATTCGTGGACTGCACAGTAATCGTTCGTAGTAAACATTGTTCGTTTGCCAACTAAATACAATGTTTTTACAAGATACAGGGTTAACTACATTTGCTCATGATAATTTGTATTTAAAAAAAGTTTAGAACATTGTTGTCTAGATGTGTTTGAAACTAGAAGGAATAGCAAACTAGAGTCAGTGGAATGTAAGGAGAGGACACTCAGCAGCTGTTTACACATTTGGACTCGGGAGCACTAGTGTGGGACACCAGAGTACATTCTTTATGGTGTCCCACACAAGTGTGTACATGTGTGAAACTTGTCCAAACAGATAAATATTCCAGCTTGGTTAAGGGAATTAATCATGTCTTCAACTTGGAACTCTGCCCAAACAGACAATTATACCCCATTTCCTAGCAATGTTTCATATTCCTATTTCTGGCCTCAAATATTTGTGTGCTAAATATACCTCTTGTTTCATTCTCATAGGGGAGAAAAGACTCGGGATGTCTCAGCACACCAGGGACACCCCCCACCTCCTGAAGAAGGGGAACAGAGATCACCACAATCTGAGGATGTAGAGGAAAGAGAGGTGGTGGAGATTGCCACCACAACAGGTGAGTGTCTGACACCCCTGATTCAGGTAATAGAGGGTATGCATACATTTTTATAATATATGGTGTGTATTTTACTTTTTAGGTGATGTACAGGTTGTGGAAGAACAATCTCATCATTTCGCCAGTTACAGTGCCCAAAGGATAATCCAAGAGATACTGTGTTGTAGTCGGGATTTAGACTGTATAAAGCAAAAAACAATTGAGATTGAACAAAAACTGAAGAACATAATTGATGTCCTAGGAAGAATCTACTGTAAATACCCCAAAAGTTTCACCATTTTTTTATACCACAAATTTTTCGAACATTTTAAAAGCCAACATTTTGAAGATGCACACAGTGGGGGTTTTTTATGAAAGGCAAAATTATTTTGCACTACAAGTGCAAAGTGCACTTGAAATTGCACTGAAAGTGCACTTGGAAATGCAGTCGATGTAGACCAGAGGGGGATATGCAAGGAAAATAAAAAACAGCATTTTCTCTTGCACATGGTTGGATGATAAAATCAGCAGAGCTTCCCTCATTTCAGATCTACCCCTCAGATTTACAGCAGCTGCACTTCCAAGTGCACTTGCAGTGCAATTTCAAGTGCACTTTGCACTTGTAGTTTGCACTTGTAGTGCAAAGTGGATTTGCCTTTCGTAAATATCCTCCAGTTTGTCAACAGGTGCTATCTGCCATCAGGGGATATCAATGTATGCGTTTTGTGGCTGCAACCCCTTCCTCGAAACTCAAGTAGGACAGAGTAAGTGATTTCACCCCAAAAACACGTCCATTGATCCCCCATGATGGGAGATAGCACATGTTGACATTAGGCATGAGATAAAGAGGGAAATCCCCAGTTTGGCTCCCAAATTGTGTGCATCTCCAAAATTTGTCTTTTATAGGCAGGGGTCAAGTCCTGGGGAAAAAAGTGTGGGAACTCCCACCCAAGATCCACTCCCCCACCAAAAAAAAAATGATAAGCTCATATGCACGAACACTTAAAAAGTGGTATTTTTCATCCAATTTTCGTATTGTGTATATGAATCTTAACTGTTAGTACATAAAAAAACAATAAACATAAATACGGTAATTCTCTGAATAATCAGCATTCATTCAATTGTGCTTCCATGCAAATGTGAACATCATGTTCTGATCTTTATTGGGGAATTTTATTTTGTATATAGTGTTTATGTGGTGAGTTTACACTTTTCATTGAACAGAGTTTGGATAACACAGGGTTAAACGGAAAGGTCATAAATTAACTGCACATTATCTGAACAGCATGCTTAGGGAGATAGTGGTGTGTTCCTGCTTATGAGATGTATGTTAGCTTGGGGGGCTGCAAACTCTGCAGGGCTACAACACACACTCGCTGCTATTACAACCCTTCACATATTTCCACATAAACTTCCCTCCTGGCATTAAACTTTGCCAGGTATTGTGCTCAGCTTACCACCCAAACTGATGTTCCCCCCTCAGCTCACCTCTCTCCCTGCATGTCCTGTGAGCAGAATAGCTGTGCTCTTCCTCTGGGTTCTCTCATCACATGGCACTTAAGATAGAGGAGGGGGGATTCAGCAAGTACAGAGCAAATATGCAGGACACTGGGGGGGGGGGGGGGGGGGGGGATAAGGTGACAGAAAATCAGGAGGAGCCGTCGGGGAGGAGTGCATCATGAGAGGTCTGACTAAATACATTCTCTTAGCAGCAGGGACCTGATCTACCTGTCAGCTAGCTGTGATTGACAGGTAGATCGAAGAGGAAGCTGTCATGGGGCCCCCTACTGGCAATGCCTGAATGGTCAGTCCACCCCTAGTGTGCGGCACTTACTATTGCGAGCTGTGTTGGCGGCTGCTGATGTAGCACCTGCCACACAGCTCGCATACTTCAAAGTCTTGCAGGACACAGCTGCTAACAGGAACTGAGTTTCTGTTGTGGAAAAAGTACAGGAACTCCGTTCCCATGCGTTCCCGCAGGACTTGAGCCCTGTTTATAGGGGTCACTTCACCTTATCTGATGAAGGCAATATCAAGACATTTTGGACACTATAATGTCTGATATTGCCTTCAGTGTTTAAATATTGAACTTTGTAAGTTCCAGAGTTGTGAATGTTATGTTTAAAAACATGCCTGTTGGAGTGCGCATGCGCGGGCAGCCGGAGCGGATGCAAAGCTAGACTGCTCCGCACTCTCCCGGCACTTTCGGCGATAATACGCTGCCCACCGGCCTCGCTCGTCCCCATATACATACGGGACAGCGGGCACTGTATGCACGGAACGCTTCCCCATGCCTACTAGGTCGTCGGGGAAGGCGCACGGCGGCAATTTCCATCCGCCTCGTGGATCTGGCCGTAAATCCAAGATGGCGGCCGGCAGATACACAGGGCCCGGACCGGAGCAACAGCCACAACTACAGCGGGACAGGAAACGTTTAGCTGGCTGCAAGTCCTTTGATGAAGGCTCTCTCACAGCTTCTCCACCTTCAGGTGAGCAGATGGATCATCCCTGTCCAGCATCCAGCCCTGTCAGATCTCTCTCTCAGGCCTCTGCTCCGTCCCCGGGCCCTGCTTCTCAGGACTCCTCTGCCCTGGAAAAGGACCTATCAGACATATTTCTCAGCCAGACCAGCAGCCATGATATGGATCCTGATAGTCCTGAGGGGTCCCCTGACCCTTTACCTGCACCATTACCATATTCCCCTGATACTGTTTTGCTTGCTCGCTTTGCGGACATGCTGAGGAAGGAGCTAGAGAAAGCTACATCTAAATTAACCTCTGATCTACGGCAAGCTTTCCAGAATTTGGGTTGTCGGTTGGATAGTATTGAATCTAAAGTTGATGAGACTGTCCATAGAGTGTCACAGAATTCTGACATGATTACCGAACTTCAAGATCGTTTAGAGGAAGCCTATAATAGAATTGATGACCTGGAAAACCGTGCCAGACGTTATAATTTCCGTATTCGCGGTTTACCGGAATCGGTGAAAGATATTACCTCTTTTACTACTTCTTTGATGCATTTAGTGGTCCCAGAGATTGATGACATTCATATGGAAATTGATCGCATTCATAGAGCTTTGGTTCCTCTGAAGCCTGATGGACCGCCTCGTGACGTGATTGTAAAGCCCCATTTCTTTGGGATTAAAGAAGCAATTATGCGATATGCCAGGGATCGCCCTGATTTGGAGGTTGAAGGTCATCATATTCAAATCTTCGCGGATATATCGCAAGCTACCATTCAGAAGAGGAGGGCGTTTAAACCGCTGCTATCCCCTTTGATCCAGCGCAACATTCGCTATCGCTGGAACTATCCCTTCCGACTACAATTTACTTATGACAATCGATCCTATGCTTTTTCTACATTCGCAGATGGAGAAAAAATCTTGCTGAAACTGGGGTTCATTTCCCAGGCCCCGATTTCTTCTGGTCCGCCCACAGCTACTGATCCCCCCCCCCCCCGCTTTTGCCGCTTTGGTCTTCCCCGACTTCGAAGAAATCCGCGACATCGCGTCGAGTTACCTGAGAGACTCTATTTTTCTTTTTTTGATTTTTTTGCTTCTACTGGTACACCGGACTTTGGGGGGAAGGGGATAATATACAAAGTTGTAGATTTATGTTTTATGTGGTTTTTTCCCTTTCTTCCTGGGGTCTGGGGGTGGTTTTTTTGTGCGGTAGCTTCTCGGTGGTCCTTATATAGGACATTAGCTGCCGCTTGCAGATTTTTGTCGCTTGATCGGATTGTTGTATATCCTTTCTTTTTTTTTGCATTACTTAGAGTTTTCGGGTATGGGTCTATGGGCATAACATTTGCTATCTCATACTGTGCCGGGAGGTGGCTATGTGCTCTCCCTTGATTTTCTTTGGTGGAGACTCCCACATTTCCAGACTTAGATTTTGGTCTACGTTGTTATATTGTGTTTAACTTCTGTTGCTTAATGGTTTTTTTTCCATTGATACTGGGTGTTAGTTGCACCCACGTGTCGTTTTTTTTTCCTCCTCTTCTTTCTCTCTTTGCTTTCCTTCCAGTCTTCACTTTTAACTCTTTTTTTTCCCTTGAGGGTCAGCCAGCGGCATTTTGGTTCATCGCAGAGGTCCATGTGTTGCCATCGTTCGGTGAGTCTGTCTATCATGTACATTTACGTTTTTTACCATGCCCCGGTTAACTGACTCGACTGGAACCATCCGACTGCTATCCCATAACGTACAGGGATTGGGCTCCCCATCTAAGCGGATCCAGGTATTTAACTATTATAAATCTCTGCATATAGATATTGTAGCTCTTCAGGAAACACATTTTGCCTCCTCTTTCACCCCCCGCTATATACATAGAGATTACCCTGTGTGTTACTTTGCTAATGCCACAGAGAAAAAACGTGGGGTAGCACTCTGTTTGTCACGGCGACTTTCATTTATGGAAAATAAAGTACTGCGGGATCCAGAGGGGAGGTTTCTACTGGTTAAAAGGTCACTTGGGGAGCAATTTGGTAACAATTCTGGTTTATTATGCCCCCAACACGAATCAGGTAGCATTTTTTAAAGCCTTGCTCCGGTCATTAGCTTCGGAATTTGAGGGTGATGTGATCCTAGCCGGAGATTCTAATTTAGCACTAGATCATGTCCTGTATAAATCACACTTATCTCGTCTTCGATCCCCTCCCAAATGTAGCCGAATTTTTGCTCAATTACTACATCGTTATGACTTAGTCGATGCTTGGAGGGAGGCCAACCCTACCGCCCGCGATTATTCTCATTTCTCTAGGGCCCACAATCGCTATTCACGTATTGACCATGTGTTCCTCGCCTCGGGACTGTTACCTAAACTGACTGCAGCTAAAATTGTATCTACACCTTGGTCAGATCACGACCCGGTAGTATTACTGTTTTCGAATCTAACGTTTAAATTAGCGAAGTCCCACTGGAGGCTGAATGAGTCTATCCTCGGCAATGAATCTCACTGTACAGAGATTATAACCCACCTAAAAGCATATTTTGCGGTTAACAAAGCAGAGGACACCAACCCTGCTATTAATTGGGCGGCGCATAAGGCCTCCATTCGGGGCTCTCTAATTCAATTGACGTCCAGACTTAATAAGGCTAACAACACCTTGATCTTAACCAAAACTAGGGAATATGAAACCCTAGCTACCCAACATAAACGACTCCCTCATCCGGACTTATTACTTAAGCTTGAACAGGCCCGCACCGAACTTAATATATGCCTTACTACAAGGGCCGAAAAATGCCTTCGTTGGACCAACCATAGGTTCTTTACATGGCGTGACCGTCCAGGTTCCTTGCTAGCTCACAAACTTACCCCTAAACACACACATACGGCTCTCCCTAAAATTAGACTTTCAGGGGGTAATCTTTCTCAAAATCCTCAGAGTGTCCTTCACGAATTCCAGAATTTTTATACTACACTATATGCCCCAACTCACGACAATGCGTCTGTTTCTATCAACAATTTCTTAAGCACTTTATCGCTGCCGTCTCTTACGGAACCTCATAGAGAAATTATGGACCAACCTATCACTTGTGAGGAGTTACACCACACCATTAAATTATTATCTCTGCATAAATCGCCTGGTCCTGATGGACTCCCTAATAGCTATTATAAAAAAAATTCTGAATACCTGGTCCCTCATATGGCTCTCTATTTTAATTCCTTACGAGACGGTGGCGAAGTACCTTTAGATGAAAACAGGGCCCACATTAGTGTTATACCTAAACCAAAGAAAGATACTACTGATATTCTTAATTATCGCCCTATATCATTGATTAATTGTGATCTCAAAATCCTTACGAAATTATTAGCATTGCGATTGGGCGCCTTTTTACCACAATATATACATAAAGACCAATCAGGTTTTATACATCAACGCCAAACTTTAGACCAAATTCGCCGATCCATAGCTTTGATTTCTGCGGCTCGCTCTCAATGGGATGCTCCTGGATCTCGGGAACTGCTTTTGCTATCACTGGACCTTCATAAGGCCTTTGATAGTCTTAATTGGGACTATTTATTTACTACTCTTGGGGCCTTTGGTTTTGGTCCTGTTTTTATTTCCTTATTACGAAAACTTTATAGCAAACCGTCGGCCCAGGTCGCTATCAGGGGTTATAGATCATCCTCATTTCTCATTGGCCGTGGCACAAGGCAGGGATGCCCACTTTCTCCATTACTTTTTGCGTTGGCAATTGAGCCTTTAGCGGTAGCGATTCGATCTCATCCCCGAATTCATGGAATATGTTGTGGACAGCAGGAACATAAATGTTCCCTGTTTGCCGATGATGTTCTTATGTATATTACCAACCCTACAATTACCCTGCCTAATTTGTTGTCCCTATTTCGTCAATTTTCCCAACTTTCAGGACTTACCTTAAACACTCAAAAAACGATGGCCCTTAATGTCTCTTTGCCCCCTTTAATGGAACAACAGTTGCGACACGATTTTCATTTCCAATGGACCTCAACATCTCTTCCATATTTAGGTATCCAATTGACATCCTCGATTAGCACTTTATACAAAGCTAACTATCCCCCACTTTTTTGCCGATTACGAGAGGACCTTCGGTGTTGGGCGGATTATTCCTTATCTTGGTTTGGTAAGATTAATTCCGTCAAAATGACGTTTCTCCCCAGACTACTCTATTACTTTAGGACCTTACCCATTGCAGTCCCGAGGAGAGAATTGCAACAGTTACAAGGAGATGTTCTCCGTTTTGTTTGGGGTAATAGGAAACCCCGCATGAATAAATCAACATTATATACCTCGAAATTGCGCGGTGGGCTTAGCCTCCCTAATTTGCAAGCTTATTATCAGGCAGCTCAAATAACACAGCTCTCATATACCACAGCCAGGGGGTCTCAGCCCCTTTGGGTGTCTATTGAAGCCCTTTCGTGCCACCCTCTTGCTATTGGCTCCTTGCTGTGGTTGCCGAGTCGCCTTCGCCCTCCTATCTTATGCCCCACCCTGTCTCACTCCCTTGAGGTTTGGGACAGGGTGCGCTATCGTAAATTGTTAGTGTCTTCGCATACTCCCTTGGCTCTGGTGTTTTGTAACCCAGAGTTTCCACCTGGCTTGACTCCACAAGTATTCCAGTGGTGGCTCAATAAAGGCCTCCTACGGATAGGTGACTATTTAGATGGGAACCGACCTCATTCCTTGCAGTACTTTATAGAGACAATGCAGATGCCCCCTAGTGAACTGTTTCGGTATAATCAAATTGTGTCCTTTATACGTTCTAAACTCGGTTTGCTAGATAGACCGTTTACTCTTACAAATTTTGAATTATCTTGCCAGTCACAGGACTTAGTACGGGGACGTATATCTACTATTTATGCTTCTATTACGGACCCACTTACTAAACTCCCCTATATGACCCATTGGGAACGGGACTTGAATCTTACCTTTGACCTGTCTGATTGGCAAGATATAGCTTATGCTTTATCTAAAGTATCTGTTAATACTGCACTGATTGAGGCGAATTACAAAACTCTACTACGATGGTATTTAGTGCCAACCAGGATAGCTAAGATGCATCCGTCTGCATCCCCCATGTGCTTTAGACGGTGTGGTCAGATGGGTACAATGTGCCACATTTGGTGGCAATGCCCGATGATAGTTAGATTTTGGATTCGTATATTTAACCTCATCTACACGGTCACTGGGGTTAATATTCGTAGAGCCCCAGAGGTAGCGCTTTTTCAAAAGCTCCCTGATGGGGTTCCCAAGAAATCTTTCAAACTGATAACATATATAATTCTGGCTGCTAGGATAACTATAGCTAGATATTGGAAGCAGTCGATGGTTCCTCTTGACTCTGTGAAACTTAAGCTTAACTGGATTATGGTCAATGATAGACTCACCTGGACCCTCCGTAATAATTCCAAGAAATTTAATATGATTTGGGATCCGTGGATCAAATATGTTTCTCCACTGTGACTTGCCGCTGGTTGACCCTCCCTCTTTCTCTCCTTTTTTTTTTTTTTTCTATTTTTTTTTTCTCTTCTCTTCTTCTCTCTTTCTTTCTTCCCTATCTTTACTGTCTAACAAGATATTTTTTATAATTTGAAAAAAGGTCAGGCGCAACTCTGTACGGTCGTTCCTTATGGAAGGGGGGTGTAGGGGAGTTCTCCTCCCCTCCCTGTTTTTTCTTTTTTATTATTTTTGCAATATAGATATAAATGGTTCTCTGGACAAGATCCAAATGGGTCTAACGGAGTGTGGGGCACGCTTGTGAATTTGATTGGTGAAGCACCATACTCTTTTGAGCTACTCTGTAATGTGTAGTCTATCATTATACTGATTACGTTTAGCCTATTTGACTTATGGTTTTGCATTCTCATGTTTTACTGTTGTCTGACCCGGCCACTGTGTGGGGTAAGGGTCATATTTTTCAGAGTTTACTTGTTCATTGACCGTATTACTTGTCATATTTTCTTACTGTCTCACCTTGCAATATAAATAAAAACATATTGAAAGTAAAAACATGCCTGTTTATGTACCCTAATTTTTTTAGAAAAAAAAAAAAGAATTGGTGTTTTTACCAAAAATATGTTTTACAACACACATGTTTTATACTAAAAAATGTGTGGCTTCTTCTTTCAATGATCAATACCAGTTTTTTTATTAAGTTGGTGTTTACAGTGACAATGGGTGTTATTTAATAATGGAAAAACCCCTTGGCACTACAAGTGCAATAGGAGAACCTAGGAGACAGAAAAATAAAATGTATTCTAAATTGGGTGGCAATGCCCCCCCATCAGTAAAATATTCTAAATATTTTTGCTGCACTTCACGGGCGCTTCCAGGGTCGTCAGTGTTTCATTACTGTGTCTGGCCTCAGTCCCAACTGTTGCATCTTAATTAGCATTGTTTCTTTTTAAAAAGTTGTCTTGTGTGCAGCAGCTCAAAATGATATAGTTCAGTTTGTATTCTGCCATATTTATGGCCCTTTGAAACAGGTGGAACCGGCTGGCCAGGATCCCAAATGCATTCTCCACAACTCTTCTGGCTCTGGCCAGCCAGCAATTAAAAACCTTCTTCTCTGGGGTGAGGGCCCTCTGGGGAAATTGTCTCATCATGTGGTCACAAAGACCGAATGTCTCATCTGCGACAGACACAAATGGCAGTCCTTCGATGTTCTCCTCTGGAGGTTGAAATCCGAAGCCACCACTCTTGAGACATTGGTCGAACTCGGTCCTGGCAAATGCTCCACTATCCGACATCCGGCCATTCCTCCCCGCGTCCACATACAAAAACTCATATGTCGCGGGCACCACCGCCATCAACACAATACTATGAAACCCCTTATAATTAAAATAGTATGACCCCGAATGAGGTGGTGGCACGATGTGGACGTGCTTACCATCGATTGCTCCTCTGCAGTTAGAAAAATGCCAAATTGGGCAAATTGGAAAGCCACAGTCTGCTATTCCTGTGGCATTCAAGGAAACTGATAATAAACTGATAACTAATTTTACACATAAACATTGCAAGCAGATTAGACACAAACATTCTTGACCAACATCAGTAAAACATTTTTTTTGGAAGGAGTATTTAAAGGCAAAAATATAAGGCCTACTTATCAAATTCCTCACCCCCTCTGATGGCCTCTTAAAAATATTTTAGGAGGGGCGGGGTATGATTTGGATAGGTAACCCTTTCCATTAAGTAATGGAGTAACGCCTAATGCCTTCAATAGGCCTCTTGGAGTGCCTATTGAAAGAGGCCTATTAAAGGAGCAGCTGCTCCAAGCCCATAGCCTATCTGCCCATCCAGCACTAGCTTGTCTCCTTGTTGGAAGCCCTCCCCCGGAAGTGTCCCAGGCTGGCCCCAGCATCTTCCTGATGGCCACAGGAAGTACTCTCTGCCGATAATCATCCATCTGCAGCCCAACATCTCTGCAGCATCACCCAGATTGGGAATTGAAGAAATCTCCATGGGCCAATGAATAACAGATGAGCCTTTTTATCTTTGTTGTCTTGTAAGTGTAATAATATGTTGTGTCATTAAAACATGCATTATAATACTGCACTCAGGTGACACTTCCCTTTTTACCCTTCTCTAGGTGTATATGGGCCCAGGATAACATGCTGGGGAGGTTAGTGAAGGGAAATATGCATGAAGGACAAAAAAGGAGCATTAAAAGCTTACAGCATGCATGAGGACAAAGGGGACATTCACAGCATATTCCAATGATGGTAATTAGGGAATGATGAAAGAAATAAAATACATTAGCAAACATTAAATACATAGAATGTGATGTTAAAGGAGAAAACTTACCCTAATATAGTCCTTCTGCAGGACCTGAATAATGGCAGAACAGGTCTCTGGAATAATGATCTCCAGAGCCTGGGGGGAGATGCCTGTTGAGAACTTGAGGTCCTGCAGGCTTCTCCCAGTCGCCAAGTACAGCAACGTGGCAACTAGTCTCTGCCCCGGAGTGATGGCTTGCCTCATGCAGGTATCCTGCCTGCTGATATAAGGGGTGAGCAAAGCTCACAGACGGTGAAAAATGGGGTCTATCATCCTGAGATAATTCCTGAAATCATCAGGATTATTCTCACGGATCTCACTAAGCAAAGGCATGTGAGAGAATTGGTCACGCTGGAGTAACCGATTCTTCGCCATGAACTCCTCCTCACCCTGTTCATGGACTAGGCTTGTGCCAAAGTGAGAACCCCAACACCAAGACCCCGCATAGAACGAACTCTGCGACGAGCACATACCCGCAACATGGCTTCAAAACAGTCGGCTGGTCAGAACGAACTAAACAGAAAGCACTGAAAAACAGCAAGACTTGAAAGAACGAGCTGAAAATCAGAAATGAGCGGATCAGAATGCATTGATAATCAAATACGGTACTACTATAAATAGCACGCACTGACAAACAAATGCGAACTGACTAATAGACAAGTGCACACTGAAATATTTCATTTTGGAATTCAATTTTCTTCCGAAAAATAAATTTATTTAGTTACTCCCGAAATTTGTTTTTATTTATTATGTTTCGTTAAAAAATGCATTCGTCCGAAAATGCAAAATAATTAAGGTCGAATCTGTCATTGAAGGCTTATGGTGTCTGTCAAATGTTATAAGAAGATTAGACGGAGCAGCTAAACTGTATAACGCTGCAATCCTACATTTCCGGTCAAATGTTCCTCCTACAAGCTATAGTAGAATTCTAATGTTGTATGACATTAGTAATAATTATATTTATTAATTATTATTACTAGTCAACCAACATTAGAATTCTTCTATAGCCTATGGGCAGAGCATTTGACCATAAATGTCCGCTCTTGGCAACTGCTTTGTTGAATCTTCATGCGAAATCTTTTCTCTCTATGTCGAATAATCTTGGACTAATAGAGTTAGGTTAGGCACATTTGACATTTTTTGCTATTGTCTCTATAATGTTAAATCTTTTCTCTCTATGTAGAATAATCTTGAACTAATAGAACTAAGGTTAGGCACATTCGACCACAAGTTCAATGGACACAGATCGCTATTGTCAGCATCATGTTGAATCTCCTATCTATATTGAACTGTTGAAACGAAAACAAAAATAAAGCATTTGTATATGTCGGATCTTTCGGTTTTCAGATTCTGCGTGTTCGTTATAATTTGTTAAAACGATAACAAAAATACCCGAAATTTGGACGACAACGAATGCACATGTCTATTGACTACACGCACTGAAGAACAGATACAAACCCACAAGCACAAACTAAAGATCAGCAATGACCTGAAAAGCATGAGGCTGAAAAGCACGACTTGTCTCTCACCAAACTTCTACTAACATGAGATAAACACGAGATTAGCAGAAGGAGCCCACAGGGTGGTGCACTGGCTATTGAACTTGCCTTTTCGAGTCCCAATGTACGCGGTGTATGTGACCGTGTTCTTGGCAGTCGGAATTTGGTGTGATCATGTGTAGGTAAGACCACTTGAGTGGAATTCTGTTAGAACTCCGTCTGAAAAACGGTTTATTTAGACGGAAAAAACGGTCATGTCAAAAGATGCCAAACCAAACAGTCTAGCAACCCTACATGTTATACAATGAAGCATCTCTACTCTGAAGATCTGAAGTTTGTTAAGGATCACTATTTTATGCTTTGCAGCAGTGAGTGCAAACATGTGGGGAGCTGATTGGGAAGGGTTCTCCTGCTGCTCAAGAGCTTTTCCCTTGAGACATTGCATTGAACATCAGGGCAGGTTAAGGAAGTCCCTGATTGATTCTTGAAAAAGGTGAGACTGGCAACTGGCTAAAGATCATAGGTTCATTGATCATGGGTAGCATTTGACATGGGGCAAAGGTAGAGGTACTGTAATACAAGGATTTACTGGTTCATATACTGTTCTGCACAAATTCTGAGACATCAGAGTAGTTTCACCTATACAGTAGTAGCCACTCTTCCCCTAATGCTACTATGCCTACTGGTACTTGGATGCACCCAGCATTTAAGGCACGGTGCTATATTCTTAGAATTAGTATGCTTCCCAGTGACCACAGAGAGAGAGTTCAAATATCATGTCACATGGCTTCAGGATGCAGAGTAGTCCAGTTAAGGAGTTGTGTGCAGGAGTGAACAGGACTAATGACTGGCTAGCCAAGCTTACAGAGTCCAGAGCAGACAGCAATGACAGGGTCACTTATCCAAACAAGGGTCAGGGCAGGTGTCAATCAGTAGTATAATCAGTATCAAAGCAGGGTCAGGTGAGGAGGCAACCAGTAGTGTAATCCATATCCAAAGGATCAGGTGGTGATCAGAAGCACATCCATTATCCAAGCAAGAATCAGTAGCAGAAGCATTAAAAAAACTAGGCAGAGCAAGGTAAGGTAAAGCATGAGGTACTGGAACCAGGCAGCTTACACTATCCAAAGCCCTAGGCCTCAGATGTTCAAAAAGGGAGCCACAGCCCCACTGGCCAATCAAGGCAGAGAAGGTGATACAGGCAGTGCCAAGCCACTGGCTAGCAATAAGGATGCCTCCTTCTGTTATAGCTCTCTTCTCCTGCATTCTCTGTTGGGTCTTCTCATTATTTTGGCTTCCTTCCTGTGCCCCAGAATTTGCAATTCTCTCTTTGCCTATCTCCTCAGGTGTCTCTGTGTAGGGACTCAGTGCTAGACAGATGAATAACTATGCACCTTACATTGAACAAGCTTCAGGAGGATTTAAGCCCATGGTAGTTAGATTAGCTCAGTTGTGAAAGTAAAAAGACTATTTCAAGCTCTAGAATATTATCATTCTATATAGGTGCAACATCCCCCTCCCCCCTCCAGTCTTGTATAACAATTGATGCAAAACTGATAAAACTTCTAAGTGAAATAGTATTATTTGAACTTCATAGTTCTGGATTAACATTGGCCTGGAGCTAGTTTGTGTATACTTGGTTTGCACAAGCGGCTTAGCTACTGTGGCTATATCGACATAGAGTGTCCATGAATGACATTACGGCTACTAGGAATGATACAAAATAAAAGCAAAAAATGCAGCAAGTAGTTCTGTAAATTACCTTTTTTTTTCTAGTGAAATGCTCTGAAAAAAAGAGAATTACCTTTTTTTTCAACAGAATCTCACTCAAAAATTACCTTTGCCAACTGACGCTATCGTAAAGTGCCTTGATGTTAAGCAATATAGTTTTAAGTTGAAAATGTCAGAAGGCCATGAAAAGAAATTGATGGAAAATTTCAGGGTTCCTTGTTGATATTTGAAGCAGCCTGTGGATTTTTCTCCTTTAACATAGATAGTGTCTGCTGTGTTGCCACTTTGATTTCCGTATTGCCAAAAACAGCATGTTTCTAGGCTTAATGGCTTCACAGAGAAAGAGTATGAAAGTGATTTAGTTATTGCTGTAGAGTTACTGTTACCAGCAGGAAACTGGTAAACAGATGCTTTCAAAATTCTGCCCCTCTCTCTTTATTGTGGAGCTTTAAGAATTAGGTAAATAAACTAAGAAAGTTTTTCAGAGAGTGCCCAAATCATCAAAGCCCAGTGAAGGACATGGTCTGCAAAGTGCACAGCATCTTCAATAAACAGAAGGATGAACCTGTAAGAGATTAATTTAAAGTGAACTTGTGCTTTGCTCATACAGGGCAAAGCAACAGGTTTACTTTAATGCCCTCTTTGCAATCTGTGCATACTTACCTTTCTTTTGCTTTCTCTCTTGTCCCCCTCGGGAGCAAAGAAAGAAAGCCTTTTGTAAAGTATGAGTTTCTTCAGTTTGAGCTTACATAGTGCTGAGGTTATCAGCTTCTCTATACTTGGAAGTAATGTGCATTTTCTCCCCCTTGCCAGTTGAATGGGGAGAATGAAGTAAAGGTGAGGCTTCTAGGAGGGGGCATTAAAGCAAACCTATTGCTTTGACTTAATTCACACATGAACATTTTTAGTTTAGGATAGATTTCTGCCTGGGACCTCATTGGGAAGAAGTTTTCTTATTTTCTATCCCTGTGACACCCATACAAAAAAAATGAGGGCTGTGATTATCACTGGGACAGAAAGGCATAGACAGTATTAACAACATTGTAAGCCTTTCTAAAACTTATTCACTATGTTAAACATGTGCATATGGTTATTCAAAGACTTACACAATAATAGAACATACTGAAGGTATAGAATGCACTAAAGTAAGCTAAACAGCTGGTTCTTACTAAACTTTCTGCAAACATTTTCTGTTGATACCTGCCCCACTTCCAAAATGATCGACTATGTGGGAATGACGTTGCTTATCCTTATCTGTAGTCTCCTGGGACACATCATACATCCCAGGAGGCTGCATGACCAGTCTCCCTGAACCCCACAATCTTGAGCATGCACATTAAGGAGCTGGCTGTGATTCCTCAGGAAGTCACAGCTGGTCCCAAATCCAAGATTAAGGCACTGGGGCCCACAGCAGTGAGAATAATCAATTGCAGGAAGACAGTGCTGGTTCTATAAACTGGTAAGCACCTGATTTTTAAAAGTCAGCAGCTACAGTATTTGTACCTTCTGACTTTTAGGGCGCAGTGCATATCTAGTTGTTAAGGAGTGAGGCTGGGAAGCTGGCCCTGGTGTCCTTTACAACCCATGAGTCATCAGCTGTCAATGGGCTTCCCTGCTGACAGCTGAATAAAAAAAAAACATTGCAGACAATAAAATAGTGGGGGAAAAAGCCCCGCTGGTATGGATTTTCAGGGAAAAAAACACTCTAAAATGTAAAAATAAATTGACGTGTGTTCCCCAAAATCTATATCAGACCCTTATTCGAGCATGCAGACCGGCAGGCCAGCAAAGGGGGGGGCAAGCAAGTGCCCTCCCTCCTGAGCTATATCAGGCCACATGCCCTCAATATGGAGGGGTGCTTATTTGATGGGGACAAGGGCCTCTTCTCAACAACCCAAGGTGGTGGTTGTGGGGGTCTGTGGGTGAGGGGCTTTTCAGAATCTGGAAGCCCCCTTTAACAATCAGATGCTGCCCCCCCCAAAAAAGTGTCAAAAAGTAATAAAAACACAGAGACAGTTTATGACAATTCCTTTATTAAAAGATAAAAAAAATTGTCACCTTCAATGTAAATCCATGGTCAATCATAATGCCGCCCCCACCGCCGACCCGAAAAAATAAAATAAAAAACTCTGCTGTCAACTAAGGCAAACCACCAAATGCCTGTCTTGCCGTTTGACATTTCTTATATAGGTAACATTACCTGGTGGCACTGGCCCCTTTGTAACATCACCAACCAATACATGCCGGGTCGGTGATGTCATAAAGGGGTGGTGCCACCAGGTGACATCACCTGGTGGCCCTGCTTTTACCTATGTAAAAACTGTCAAACAGACATTCAGCAGTTTTCCTTAGTTGGCAGCAGAGCTTTTTTTTTCTTTCTTTTTTGGGTCTGAAGGTGGCATCAGCATTGTGAGTGATGATGGATCTACATCAGGGGACATTTTTTTATTTTTAATAAAGCAATTGGCAAAAACTACCTCCTGTTTTTATTTATTTTTACACGTTTTTGATGAACGGGTAGGGATACTATGTACGAGGTATGATCTGGGGATCTTCTTGTTAAAGGGGGCTTCCAGATTCCTATAAGCATTACTCAGGGTTGTGGGGAAGAGGCCCTTGTCTCCATTAACATATGGACAAGGTGCTTTTGGGCGGGGGGGCAGAGCCCCCCTGCCTAAAAGCACCCCTATACTGAGAACATGTGGCCTGGTATGGTTCAGGAGGAGGGGTGCTTTTTTAAAAAAAATAGCATTAATACATGTCCCCCAAGGCAGTACCTGGACCCCCATACCCTTTTTATGGCCAATAAATTGCATATAAGCCTTCAAATAGGGACTTTTGATTTTTCAAGTTCGGGTCCCATAGACTTTAAAAGGTTTCTCCATTCATCCATTCAGATCAGAACTGTTTTTCTGTTTGCGAATTCTGGTGGGAACCGAAGAGTTGCAACATTGTAATATATCAAATAATAGATTATTTAAAATTAATTATGTTTCAAAAACTGCACTGTTTCTAAACTTTCTACTATTGCCTAATATACTGATATCCGTCTTTTTCAGTCCCTGTACAGTGGAGCTCAGAGTGTAAGAGGAACAACGCGTTTCATCCCACCGGACATCTTTGGGGTGTGACGTCCCAGATTATCCCCGGTGGGACTAAATGTGTTGGGTGTTGTTAGTGACAATCGCTCTATACCTAGAAGACAAGCTTGTTTTTATCTGATTTCTTGTTTGCAATATAAGGTGTACAATATAACATAAAGTTTTATTGTTTGCAATATAAGTTCACATTCACCTATTTTTGAGTGCTACACTATTTGTTATTATATTTGTTTTGTACTTTGTGTCCAGTGAAGTGTTGGCAGCTCACTCAATTTTCTCTTTCCACAATTTTCTCTTATATACAAAGTGTACAAAGGGGCACTTCATTCATGCCACTGCATTTGCTTTGCAGTGACATGCAGGTTCATGTAGAGTTGTGCGATTTTATTGAAACTTGTTGCATAATATCGCGCTGCTCTTGAACACAGTGTAAAGCCTGGTACACATCTCTAGATGACAGCTCCAGTCAGATCTCCCCTGCTATTCTTTTGTGTTCTAACAGGGGATGGCCCCCCTGCCAGAACACTCTGGTCATTGGCTGAGAGCACTGATCAGGAGACAGTCGCTGCTGGTTTTCCAGCATGTTCGTCCAACAGAAGCCAGTAAAATGGTCGGCTTCTGTCAGACCTGCTGCGTTTATACATGGGCCGAACGTTGGATATTTTTTAATGAACTGGCTAATGTTGCCCGACATTTAGCCCATGTGTACTAGACTTAACACTACATTCTGGTCTGAACATGACATGCAGAAAACGTCAGTATTGTTTTGTGTGTGTCATTGCAGTTATTTGCATTTTTCCATGAGAAAGGAATATATAGGCGGCTGGGAAATATGCTGCAAGAGTACCCAGTTTGATTTTTTGGGGGACCACATTTGGTAGGGGACTTATTCCAGTTCTTCTTCAGTGCTCCTTGGCCTTTACCTATGAGTCTTTCTCTAGGGGTAAGAGAGGAAGAGTAGACAGTAGCAAAAATGGAGCATAAAATCCTTAGGCTATAGTTTTCCTGCCTTTACCCACAGAAAGGCCTTGTGGCTGGGTTCACACTGTCATGCGAAGCAGTTCACAGCAGGGGTCCGGCGCATCCCTGTTCACCATTTCAGGTCCAAATTTGTTCTGAATTTTTGGCTGAATTCAGACCTGAAATGGATCAGAAGACGCACAGGACTCCTGTGCAATTCACTCCGCAGCCATTCAGGAGGTTAGGCTTTTTACCTTTATATGGTTGAGGATATACCGCTGACTAAATGAGGTCCATTATGTGCTCAGGGTAACAGCTTACTCTGCTGCAGGTGTCATGACAGAGAGGGTATTCACTAGAGTTGGAGGATGTATGGCTGAGAAGCTGACTTTTAATAAAATGAATTAGGCTTGGATCACTGAAGACTAACAAGCACCCACTTACATGTATTAATTTATTTTATATCTCTGAAGGACCTGAAAAGCTTTAGAGCCCCTAGTAGGATCCAGCCTGTGAGTAACAGCTTGGCCCCTTGTTGGAGCACTATTTTTTACCAGAGAGGTAGCTACAGGTATGGGGTTGCTAACTGCGAATGTTGTCACTATATGTGGCACAGGAAAAAAGGAGGTCGTGGATAGTGCTGGTATCAAATACAGTATTAGAACTGTGGATCCCAGTATGCAGTAGTTTGCCTTATTTGTCCTTGCTTTGATAAAAAATTGTATGGCTCAGAGCAGTGGGAAACAAAGTCTTACTTTGGAAGATTGCAGTCAGGGTGTCCAAGCTTAGGTGTCATCCCACACACCAATAGACAAGCGGTCATCAAATAAAAGCAGCGGGCAACTCCATACCATCAAGCGTATTTATTTGCAAGCCTTCACAGTGAGTACAGTCAGCAGCAGACTAGTTTCGCCGATAAGCCTTGTTCACAGCACTCACTCACACAAGGCTTATTTGTCCAGTTACCTGGTTCCCTATCCCCCCTGCATGACGGGGGACCCGATGCGTGTGGCCGGCGGTCGCAATCGTAAACACACAAATCCCCGTGCTGTCAGAGGAGAGGAGACGTGTTGTTTGTTCCTAGTAAGTAGAAACAGCAAAATGTCTCCTCTCCAACTCAGTCCTATCCCCACACAATTAGAACACAGTGAGGGAACACACATATAAACCCTTGATCGCCCCATAATGTTAACCCCTTCCCTACCAATGTCATTTACACAGTAATCAGTGCATTTTTATCGCGCTGATCGCTGTATAAATGTCAATGGTCCCAAAAATGTGTCAAAAGTGTCCAATAGGTCTGCCGCAATGTGGCAATACCTCAAAAAATTGCAGATTACCGCCATTACTAGTAAAAAAAAAAAAAATGCCATAAATCTTTCCCATAGTTTGTAGATGCTATAACTTGTGTGCAAACCAATCAATATCACTTAATGTGATTCTTTTTACCAAAAATATGTAGAAGAATATATATTGGTCTAAAATGATAAAGAAATTTGGGGATATTTATTTTATTATAGCAAAAAGTAAAAAATATATATATTTTTTTCAAAAATTGTCGCTCTTTTTGTGTGTATAGTGCAAAAAATAAAAACCGCAGAGGTGATCAAATAAAATCAAAAGAAAGCTCTATTTGTGGGGAAAAAAAGGACGCAAATTTTGTTGGGTACAGCATTGCATGACCAGGCAATTACCAGTTAAAGCGACGTAGTGACAAATTGTAAAAAGTGCTCTGGTCAGGGAGTGGGTAAAACCTTCCAGGGCTGCAAACAAACGTAATAAACTACCCAAATTTTTGGTAAAATATAAAAGACAAGGTTGCATCGAGTAAATATATACCCACCATGTCAGACCTTAAATTTGTGTGTGTCTCTACAGTTATGGGAAGAAACCCCGCATCGGTTTGTATGGGTGGATGGCCTAGTGTTTTGGTCATCACCCTCAGTTCTTGTGATGTTGGGGTAGGGTTTTGTATGTTCTGTGGGGAGAGGGTTTTTTTTCTTAAAGCTAAGGTCAAATTATGTGCTGTTTGTCTACTGAAGAGTATGTATACTAAATTTGGGTTTGCTTCCATCTACGGGTGGTGTGGGATTATCCTGTTCTTGTTTCCCCCTGACGTCCCATGATGGCCTCCTCTGATACCGAGTCGCTAACTATTATTTCATGGAACGTCAGGGGACTCAACTCCAAATACAAGCGTTCGCTGTTATTTCAATATTTAAAACTACATAGTCCCCACTGCTGCAGGAAACACACTTGACTGGTAGTAAGGTTCTGGCTCTGAAAAAACCTTGGGTGCAAAGGGCACTACATGCGACCTACTCCTCGTACTCTCGAGGGGTGTCGATACTGATCAGTAAGCGAGTGCCATGCATGATCCATGAGGTTCACTTAGATCCCCAGGGGAAATTTGCTATGGTGGTCTTGAACATCTTTAATAAGAAATATGTTATTGTTAACGTGTATCTCCCTCCTCCGAGTCAGGTGCAGGTTTTGTATACTTTATATGAGAGGTTGGCTCCGCATTGCCCGGCGAGTGTCCTGTTTATTGGTGACTTTAACGCCACATTGTCCCGTGACCTAGATAGGCCCTCTCCACAAGCGTCCTTCAACCCTGACCTTGGTTCGTGGGCCCTAGCAACGGACTACCAGGAGGTGTGGAGATGGCTTCACCCCCAGGATAGAGCATACTCCTGTTTTTCCTCCACATTCAAAACGTCCTCCCGCATTGATCTGGCATTTGCAAATGACCTCCTGCTGGCTAATGTCCGGGAGGCTAGCTACCTTCCCTCCGGTCTTTCGGATCATCACCCCCTTAAATTGATTATCAGGACCACCAAGATGAGGAGTAGTGCCCTTTGGAGGCTACAGCCCCATTGGATCAGTAACGTAACAGTTCACGACAGAGTTGCTCCCTCCTTGCAGGACTACTGGGTGCGCAATGTGGGGTCAGCCTCCCTGGAGATGACGTGGGATGCTTCCAAAGCCTATGGTAGGGGACAGTACATTTCCGCTGTGGCGGCAGTCAAGGCAGAACTTGGGGACAGGGTATCTGAGTTGCAGCACAGGGTTGAGGAGGCTCTAGCTCAGTACTCTGCCTCAACGACGGTCCCCAATTTCGAGCACCTCTTGTCGCTCAGGCGAGAACTGCATCTCCATGTCTCAAACACTACCAGGCTGGGTCTACAAGACAGCAGACAGAAATACTTTGAATATGGAGATAAGAATAGCAAATTACTGGCTATGCTGGCGCAGCAGGACAGGCCTGTGGCGGTTATACCTGAAATACTCACAGAGGACGGGGTACTGGTTACCTCTCCGGAGGATATTTTATCTGCATTCACCAGGTTCTACACCTCACTGTATGTCTCCTCACTCCCTGAATGCTTTGACCCTGCACCAATGACCTCATTGTTAGACACGCTGTCACGATCAGGAGTGAGGCCGAAATGCTGAGAGGGCTCCCCTTGCGGCCGAGCGCAGCACAACCCTGAAGTTGACACAGGGATGCAGTGCCCACAGTAGCACAGGTTGCCAGGTAGCAGCAGCAGAGGCCAAGTACGGGGTAGGCAGGCCTAGATGGGCAACTGTGCTAGGAAGTCCGAGAGTAGGCAGCGGAAGTCCAGAGAATAGTCAAACAGGCCGGGATCAGGTGCAGGAAGCAGATCAGGAACGTCGGGTACAAGCCAGGAGTCAGAGCCAGGAGAACAACAGGAGCAGGTCAAGCAAGCCGGGTCGGTACACTGGAGGTCGGATAACAGGAAACACGGGTACAGGTTCACAGGAGAGCTGACGATAATCCAGTAATGCGGGAGTGTCAGGCGATCGTTTAAATGGACGAGGTGACCGGGTCACGTCGTGAGCACGTTGGAGCGATCGTACGTCTACGTCGAGTATGTTGTGTATTCGTGGCATCACCGCGTATGCCCGCCCGGTTAGACGTAGCGTCGGTCGTTCGTCTAGAAACTACTTTGCGCTTACGTAGGCGCCGACGCGCGTTAACACGAATGTACCTCGTGAGATTGCGGCTATTTCCCTGACACACGCTGGCACTGGGGTGGCTCTCTGATGCGGAGCGACAGCTCCTTGTTTCGGAGATCACACCAGAGGAGGTCACGATGGCCATTGGGTCTTTCCCGGCAGGGAAGACCCCGGGGCCGGATGGGCTACCCATAGAGTATTATAGAGCACACGTGGAGCTCCTTGCCCCCAGGTTGGCTCAGGTGTATTGCTCATGTCTTGGACGGGGCTCCCTGCCCCCCTCTATGAGAGAGGCCCATATTATTCTTATACCGAAGCCTAATAAGGACCCCAAACAGTGCGCCTCTTACAGGCCGATAGCACTACTTAATTGTGATTTAAAAATATTGACTAAAATACTGGCCATTAGACTTAATAAGGTAATCAAATCTCTGATTGATTCTGATCAAACTGGCTTTATGCCAGGTAGGTCCACGGATATCAATATCCGTAGACTGTTTTCCAACATTCATGCCCCCCATGATAATCAAGGCACTAGGACTATTGCCACTCTATATATGGAAAAGGCATTTGACACAGTGGAATGGGTGTATCTGTGGGAGGTGCTTAGAAGAATGGGTTTCCCCCTGCAATTTATTGCCTGGATACGCACACTGTACACCGGTCCCATGGCACGCATTAAAATGAATGGCTCCTTGTCTCCTCCGTTCCCCCTGCAGAGGGGCACTTGGCAGGGATGCCCTCTCTCCCCGGCCTTGTTTGCCCTGGCCATGGAACCTATTGCTGAGGCTCTCAGGACTTCGGCTGAGGTCCGTGGTCTTCGGGTGGGCTGGCTGGAGGAGAGAGTGGCTCTCTATGCAGATGACCTTCTGCTCTTTTTGAATGATCCTGGTGACTCTCTGCGGGGTGCACTTGGAATTATGGATGCCTTCTCTGTCTTTACCGGGTTGAAGGTGAATTGGCATAAATCTCAACTCTTCCCGGTGGACGAAGGGGCCAGGACCTCTCCATCCTCTACCAAGCTTCAGTGGGTGGATAGGTTTACCTACTTGGGTATTATTGTCTCAAGGGAGAGCAGGGACTTTATCCGGCTCAATCTTGAGCCTGTTCTGGTAGGGATTAGGTCCAGGTTGAAGGCGTGGGGCAATCTTCCCCTCTCCCTTATAGGCCGCATAAACCTTCTAAAAATGAAGATCCTTCCCAAGCTTACGTACATTTTTAGGAACTCCCCACAATGGCTGACTAAAACCTTCTTTAATTCTCTGAAACAACTTTTCCTCTCCTTCATTTGGGGACCCAAGTCCCCTAGATTCAGATATTCCACTCTCACCAGGCCTGTGGGGAATGGGGGGTTGGCTCTTCCTGATTGTCACAAATATTTCTTGGCCACTCAGCTCGTGACAGCCCACTGGTGGTTGCGGCCGGACCTGACTAATGGTGCAACGGTCCTGGAGGCAGCTATAGTGGGGTCGCTGGAGGCCTTGCGGGGGTTGCTATTCAGGGGGCTGAAAACTCCTCACTGCCTCACCCCTTCTATGCGCACCACTATAAGGGCGTGGAGGGTGGGGGAGGCGCTGAGGACCCCCCTGCCGAACTCCTGGTCTCCCCACACCCCCTTGTGGCTGAATCCTAACCTCCCGCAGTTCAGTACCATCCCGGACCCGCAGGCCTGGGCCAAATGTAAAATATTAACTCTCAAACATGTCATCACTAACGGGGAACTTACTCCTTTTCATATACTACGCACTAAATTTAATGTGCCTGCGTGGGCCCATTTTCGTTATCTCCAAATAGCACATGCATATCGATGTCAATTTTTAAGTCAACCGGTCGTGCTAGAATACTCTGAGCTTGAATCCATCCTTCGGGTTGAGGACCTGGAGAAGCCCATGTCTCAGATTTATAGGTCCCTGCTGGTTGCAGCCGTCCCCGAGTTGTCCTCAGGAAATGGGTGGAGGACATACCGGAGTTGGATGACGATGACTGGAGGGAGGTTTGGGATTTTCCGTTCTCCCCTTTGGTATCAGCCAGGGACAAATTGGTCCAATACAAAATTGTTCATAGAGCCCATTACACGCCTCACAGATTACATCAGATGTTGCTGACGCATTCTTCAGCATGCTGGCGATGCTCCTATCGGCCAGGAGACTTCCTTCACATTTTCTGGACTTGTCCAGCGATTGAATGCTACTGGAAGGAGGTTCTCCTGGTGATAGGCAGGACTACTAAGATCAGTATCCCTTGTGACCCTAAATACTGTCTGCTGGGGCTCGTGGAACAAATGTCGATCCTCAGAGCTAGGAAAACGCTTATATCGTTGTTATTGTACTATGCACGAAAGGCCATCGCCATGACCTGGAAGCAATCGTCCCCCCCTTCTATCAAATTTTGGAAGAACCTGGTGAACGCTAGTTTGCCCCTTTATAAGGCCACCTACTCGAGCAGGGGTTGCCCACAAAAGTTTGACAAGGTGTGGACCTGTTGGTTGGATGATACCACTACGGCAACCGATGTAGTGATCGAGCCATAATCCTTCATTGAGGTCATAGTGGGCTGTTAGGCTGCCCAAATACTCCTATGCTATTTTATTCTGTACGTATAATACTTAGCACAACACCTCCTGCAATAACCTCTCCCCACATTGGGGGTTAGCTAGTTAACGTTGTATTGTTTTGACCTGTCCTGATGCGGCCGTTGCTGCATAAGTGACAGACCATATGTTAAGAGACTGTGTCCCTATGTGGCCTGTTGCCGCATTTAAAGGTTTGCCCCTGCGTGGGTACTGTTTGGCCCCTGCGTGGGCAATTGTTGTGCTGATGAAAATTCAATAAAAACGATTTTATAAAAAAAAAAAAATTTGTGTGTGTCCGTGAACTGGTGACAAACTTCAGTACCCTTTATTTTCTATAGGCGATGCTTTAAAAGCCCCCTATAGGTCATCTTTGTAAAGTTATGGAGGAAGTCTTGTGCTATAATTATTGCTCTCACTCCAGCATGTGCAGCGACATGTAACATGTGTATCGCAATTGATGTTTTCACGCACAGGTTCCCCTGACGCATGCCTTTACTTTTGTATGTGTGTATATAAGGGAGTGGGCGGCCTTACATTTTTGACCCTGCATGTCTCCTCTGGGCTCCACCTAATGCATTGCAATGCACATTGTATGTCTCCTCTGGGCCCCACTGAATGTATTGTAATGCAAATCGCACTGTAATACATCCCTTCACAGCTATGCTAACTGAGGTGACCGGATGACCCAAAAGTGACATCATACATGTTGCTTTCTGGGTCACAGCAAGAAGGGGAGGAGAGTGAATGTCTGTCTCTTCTCCCTCTCCTCCACTCGCTGGCACCTGCTGCCGATTGCTTCCAACTAACAGGTATGCATCTACCTATCAGTTTTACACACAATCCCTGTGGCTAAATCCACCGGATAGTGTATGAAACCAACCCCCTGCTGTCAGGTCCATATAATGTATGGACCTGGCAGTGAAAGAATTAAAGGCTTTTAAGTAATCTTCAGGCCTAAAATTATTTTTAAACGTGCAAAAAATGCAAACACACCTCTGGCAGCAAAAACAGCTCACATATTGTCCTGTCTCTGCAAAGTTGCTTTTCATAAGTCTATCTGAATTTTTAAGAACTGCTTTGTTTGTGTCTGCACTTTTTGACCAGTCTACCTGAATATGAATCTACTACCATGCTGCTTGTCATTTTTGTATGAAGTGTCTCTGGGACTGTATGCTTTTATTTTCAGTGAAACAAAACAGCTGCCTTATGTCAAAGCCCTCTTTGCCTTGCCACAGGCTTCTCAAAGAAAGCTATAAGCTGCTGTGCTGGTGCACATTGCACTGTTGTCACCATTTAAAAATAAGTCTGTAAAAATATGCTTGAAATAGAGAAATGCAGCTCATAAATGTCCTTAGTAACAAATAAAACATCCATCAATCCTGAGAGGCACCCAATAGGTGATTTAATCTTGATTAAAAGGTGAACAATAATCTTCCACTGATACCACAGTGAACCAAGCCTCTTAACCTCACAACTGGACCACTAGATTATAGGTGGTCAAAAATGTCAAAACCTCAATCTACCACGGACTGCTCCAGCATGGACCCAGGCATCACTCCACATGTTGAAAGGTGTAAAGACAAAAAACACTTCATTGTGTAGTATATCAAAATATGTTTTCGTCAGCAACAATTAATAAATATACCCTGTGTAAAAGCACATACAACCTGTTATCTGTGTAGTACACAGGGACAGAGACAGGGTGTAAAAAGACTGCATGACCTCAGGACCATCTTGTTGTCCATGGCAAGTAATTCTGTATTGTAAACAACTGTGTGCATTGTGAAGAAGTATTGCTATAGTACATTGCTTCTTTTTTTTTTTCTTGGTATTTATGAAGTTTAATCCTGCTTTGTAAAGTCTAAGCTCAGTATAAAAATTGTATGCATTTCACTTGTTGGAGGTGCTCCCTAGTGTCCAGGTTGTGGACCCAGTTCTTGCTGCTTTCAAACCTCCTAGCTTATAGCTTTCTAGGGACGGTGTGACATAGTACCAACTCATCTCACTGGTTTCCAGAACAGTCACTTATCTAATCACCTTGCAGGCCCTATACCTGTAAAGGAAGAATTTACACTTCCATGCAGAGGCCTTGTTTACCACTGAAGTCCACATACTACATAATACCAGACACTTACTGACAGATCTGGTCTTCTATAGGTTACACCTTGGAACCTACCTGTTCACTATTCCTAAAGATGACAGTAGCTGAACACTACCACTCTTTCCCCGAAACAGTCTGTTAAAGGTTTTTTTCCCCCATATATAGTCTGGGTCTGAGTGGAGGTGAAGATCCTTTTTAATGCACTTGATTCATTGTAGGACTTTACTTCTGTGTGAAATTTGTTGCATTCTTTGAGCATAGGCTTAATCTGAGCTTGATTACGCAGATGAAAACTTTAGGTTATTTACGGTGTAAAAATTACAAAAGGAACAATACACATAATATTAGATCAACATTCCTTCCAACTAATATGATTTTTTCCCAAATTTCTGGTTGTGTTGGTCTCAAACAAATGGATAGACTGCACAAGCTATTGAAAAAACTCACAGTTTGTGACAAATCCTGTCCAAAGCCACAGAAAGTGGAGCTGGTGTGTGACATAATACCCCAAACCTATGGCTTCAGTTTCTTTCTGACGTAGGCCTCACTGTGTGTGTTCCATGGTAGGGGTCCATTTTTCCAAACACACTGCTTCCCACTACCATGTCCATGCCATGGGCAAGAAAAGCATAAAAAAAACTAGAGTAGTATGCCCCTTCAGTAAAGTTCATCTGATTTACCTGTAAGGTCTGATGCTGTTTCTGGCTTTACAATAAGAGAAGAACCTGCATCTAAATGCAATGCCACAATTTTGTCATAGGCCCCTTTCACACTGATTCACTGCAGTTCCCCCGCAGCACACCATGGTTTTTGTGTGGGTTGCCCATGCTTTTCCATAGACTTCCTGAAAGCATGCAGGACTTTTGTTGTTCTTTCAGAAAACGCACCAAAACAACCCAGTCTAATGACTGTCTATGGCAAAGCGCAGGTAACCCGCACGTAAAAACCTACACTGCACTGCACCTGCGCTGAGGGGAAATCACAGATATTCAGTGTGAAGGGGACATTGAAGTGTACGTAAAACCTAACAATAAACTTCTCTTGCTTGCCTGCATTTGGTTTGCCATTGAAAGAAGCATTGAAAGCATTTTGCATTATCTGTTAATAATTTGTTAATAATGATAATGTTAAAAAAATCTGTTGAGCATGACAGAAGTTCAGAGCTGTACTGTGTCCAAAGCTCACTTCCTGTGCTGTCTCAAGGATTGTAATTAGCCCTCTTCCTCTCTTCTTGGGACTACAGAGTGATTAGCTTTTATTTTGTGGAGATGGAAAAGTGGATGTGTCTAAGTAACTTAGCAAGGAAAAACTGGACAATGCTGACAGCACAAAATTGCTCTGTGTTGTTAGCCCACAATAGGGCTTGCATTTATGGCAGACCAACAGGTATTTTTCGATATTTGCAGGGTCTTATACTTTGTTTTTATTTGTTTTTTTCAGGGGTTTTTTTCAGTCTGACATACACTTTAAATTCAATTTCTTTGGAATTCAGTTTCCAGATGTACTCTCACTGTATAATTAATCAGAAACAAAAATGCCTTATTATTTACTTTGTTTTGCATTGAGCTTCAGGTAGTTTAAATGATGTACATGAAAATTAGTTTTCTTATTGGACTATAACTGATAATGTGTAATTTACATCTATGGCACTTTCAATGGAAACATCTTTACCATTATTCTGTCTACACTGTAACCCTGTCATTTTCTAATGGATCCATTTTTAATTTAATTTTTCTACCTTGAAAAGAGGGAAAAGAAAACAAAATGTAACCTGTAATATATTTTTTATGAAATGTTCTACATTTCTGCTCCAAGATCTTGATTTTTTTTTGTCTCATGTTATTAAATATTTCATAAATCATTCCCAGGTTTGTGACAGATTTTTACCATAACATAAACAGCGGGAGGTGTAAACTCAACTCAGTTCATATAGGCATATAATATCAGTGTCAACACCGTCGTGCCCTGCAGGTATATTGGCAAAACAACCAATGGATGCAAAGCTTTTTCCGACAAAGCTTCGAAAATAAAGTTCTCTCCTTTTATCCTACTAGAAATCAATTGGAGCCCTTACAGCAAAATCCTATAAAATAACTTCAAACGCAACTTCTTAGTCTAAAAATTTGTATTATGGCTATACCCCTTTGAAGATATATGACTGAAGTTTGGAGAAAAATGACTTAAGTGCTATCTGCTAGACATCAGAGTGTCAAAATTTTCTCTCAGTTTTATTTGACACATAAATTGCTGGTCTTTTTTTTTTATTTTATTTTTATGGATTTTGATTTCTTTTCAGCAACCCATCTGGTTTGAGTTTAGGAACGTCATTCAACTGCTGTTTGGCCTACTGTCTTATTAAGTCAGACAATTACAGCGTGAACAGCCAACTGACTTTGAAGGTCTAGCGAGCGCCTTGGCCAACAGCGCTCTGCGGGTATTTGGCCAGTCAATTAATGCCGAGATGTAATAGAAGCTGTAAATTCTTTGGAATAATCAATAACATTACAGAAGAAGACCAAAATAGAAGAATTATGAAAATTTTCATAGCTAGCTGAAGGTATTGCCTCATGTTTCCAGAACAAATACAAATAATATAAAGCAAGATTCTATATCCTCAAAAGAGAACTTTTTATAAAGTGACTTTTTCAATGAAAAAATATGTTCAAAAAGTGTTCCCTGTGTAGTGCAACCCCCGAAAGAGACACTTGGTAACTGTGGTTTCTTATTCTGTGCCTCATCTCTAAGAACAACCTCAACCTCTCTGACACACCTGAATACCTACAAATCACTGCAAACATGGATAAATACACAAGTGTGCAATACCTTTAACCTGGCTGTGGGTTACTACCAGTAAATAGACACACACCCGTTTAGTATTGGTAAATGCTCTTAATCTATTGACGTGGGTTAGAATAAATGGCAAATTGAACATACATGAACACGCAGCTGATTATAAAACAGTATGCTAGACAGAATAATAACTATGTTAAACTGGCAAAAATTCGATTTTATACCCCTTACTAGAATCCGGAGGGTACGTTAGTAAGTCAGCAATAAACAATTTTAGTAAATGTTAAATGCAGTATAAATGATGATAACAATATTCACTAAGTTAGAGTGCACTCTTAATGATTGGCTGGGATGCAGCATTTCTTAAGAGGTACCTCCTTAACAAACAAAAAAAGTACAAGGCTTTAGGGCAGCAACTGTTTTATTTAGTGCTGACACTTCAGCCTGCTAACATTGGGGCCTGCTGGCATGCATTAAGGCAGAAAATAAGGCCTGCAGGCAGTTTTAGGGCAGTGGAGTAGCTGGTAGGTAGTTCCTAATGTCTCAGCTTCTAACAGTGTAGCAGTTACAAGCCCCCTCACCAGACCCAATGCCACAACAGTAGCGATCTCTCCAATCGAGTTCTGCTCACTCTGGATTGCTTTTTCCCTCCACAAAATCTATATATACGTGATTCTACAATTGCAGGTACAGCACATGGCGATCACCGAGTTCTGGTCAGGGATTGACTGCAGGCACCCGTGATTAGCTCGGAGTCTCACGGAACACAGCTCTGTAAGTGTAAACAGCACAAAGCTGTGTTCAGTGACAGTGAATTTTGTTGATTTTTCATTCCCTGCCAAGGAGGGAATGAAAACATCTAAATACCCAGTACAAACAGCACGCAGTACACACACAGACACTTATTAGGCACATATTCAATCCCTTTTTAGCCCTAGATATTAACCCCTTCTTATCCAGTGTCATTAGTATAGCGACCATGAATATTATTAGCACTGATAACTGTAATAATGGCACTGGTGATGTCAGTGGCAGTTAGTTAGTTCCCCCCAGCGTCAGTTAGTGCCAGATTTGACCACTGCAGTATCTCAGTCCTGTTATAAGTCACTGATCACTGCAATTACTAGTGTACCGCCACCCCCATGAGGACAGCTGGAAGATGACTGACCCCAAAGGTTGCCATAACCTTGCAAGCTTCCCAACACCTCTGGCACCCTGGGTTTGGACATGTTTAACAGTGATAATACAACTACACAAACACCAGACTGTAGCAAAGTAAACAAGTATTTTAATTAAGATTCTTAAAGCAGATAAGAACAAGAATAACTTAGGAAGATACTGTATCTTTCAGTGTTAAACTCTTACTCTTGGTAAATAGCAAAGGGTAAGCAATGCAAAGAAAATCACCATACAACAAACAGTAGTAACCAGTAAATCCTAAAAGAACCTATGACATCAGGCATAAAAGGGAAGAGAATGACATTTTATGTCAGATAGCTCCCTTCAAATCCTGATGCCATGGGCCCAACAAACTTTATGGCATAATTATAAAACAACAAGTTTGTTTAAGTGGTGGGAGAAGAGAAGAGTGGAGGAGTCCTTATGATGTAGATGTTCAGTGCCTTCTGCTAGCTCAGCAAGGGCCCATAAGTATTGCTGTGCAATGGCAATCAGCAACAGAAAGTAGCATGTGCAAAGTGTTTCTTTTTTGAGGTTTTAATGTA
This sequence comes from Lithobates pipiens, assembly GCF_037356315.1. Classification (NCBI taxonomy): domain Eukaryota; kingdom Metazoa; phylum Chordata; class Amphibia; order Anura; family Ranidae; genus Lithobates; species Lithobates pipiens. The sequence continues at coordinate 236,350,446 of NW_027507785.1, read as the reverse complement.
AAGAGATGGGATAAAGGTGTCTACATGCAATGTCTTTGTAGGGTGTACACAGGCTGGGCTTCTGCCTGCTCACCAATCCTGATGATACCAAGGTTCATGGGAATGGGATGTCCCAGAACAGGCTCTTGAAGAATTTGCAACCAGTGAAGGGTGCCTGGCCACGCACCTAGCAATGCTGGGATTCAGCTGAGTCTGTACTGGTAACAATGAGCGTGACATCTGACAGGGAGCTGGCAATGGCTGGATCTGCTTGCTCGCTCGCTGGAGACTCTCCACGCCGCCTAGACTGCGCCACCTGCTTGCATTCCCCATAGCGGTCAAGTCCTTGCTTTCAGCTGAAGGCTGTGGTCCCAAAAGAAAGACTACCGGACCAAGCTATTTATGTCCTCAACAAAGAGAAGATGATCGGAGGCATGTACCGTAACTCACCTCCATCCCTCATTATGCAAATAAAAACATAAAAGTGGCCATGGGATTTTAACCACTTCTGGACCAGCCGCCACAGTTTTACTGCGGCAGGTTGGCTCCCATGCACGAAAACCACGTTATTGTACATGGTCTTGCAGGGCCCGGACAGCAGGCGATCCGTCACTTCATCTGGTTTGTTCCCTCCACCTTCAGTTAGAATCACCTCCCAGGGAACACAGTTAACAACTTCACCACCCCCTAGTGTTAACCCCTTCACTGACAGTGACATTTTTACAGTAATCAATGCATTTTTAATGGCATTGATCGCTGTATTAATGCCAATGGTTCCAAAAATGTGTCAAAATTGTCCGGTGTGTCTGCCTTAATGTTGCAGTCACAATAAAAATCATAGACCACCGCCATTACTAGTAAAAAAAAAATAATAATAATAAAAATGCTAGAAATCGGGGGGGCGTGGCTAGCGCGCAGCGGCATGGACGTGTAGCAAGAGAGCTCCGCTCCAGCGACGGGATCTAAAGCAGACCGAGGCGGTGAATCTCCATTCTAATTACACCAGATCAGTGCTAAACACTTCCTCACCTACCGGAGATGACCCGCAAGCGGAGTAATGCCGCCCAGCCGAAGAAACTCCGGGACTCCTTCACGCCTAAAGGCCGCGAGGCCCAAGATAGCGCCGGAGGCAGCTCTTCTTCCCCATCAGCCGGACCCCTCTCTCCATCCCTATCAGCGACGCCGAGTCCGGGATCAGACAGGGAATCACAGCGGCACTCCCCGGTTGCCTCGACACCTCTATCCTGCAGCCTGGTCAAATCGAAACCTCGCCTGGCGACAGATCCACCGGCAGAAGAGGTTAGTACGCAGATGGGCTCTTTAGACGACACCAGAGAGTTAGCTGACACCATTAACTCTTTCCCTACTACAAACCAGCCTATATCTGATACCACCCTAAAGGACATGCTGATTTCCCTGCGGGGCACGCTACATTCGGATATGATGGAGTGTATGAGGAATTTTAAATCAGAAGTGACTGAATTAGGGTGTAGAGTTGACCACGTTGAGAAAAAAATGGGGGAATATGCCACATCATACAATACACTGGTAGACTCTCATAACGATCAGGCGGATGAAGTAGCCTGGCTTAAGGCTAAACTCACGGACCTCGAGGATAGGTCCCGCCGTAACAATATTAAACTGCGTGGCATACCTGAGACCGTTCTCCCTACTCACCTGCATCAATACGCCAAAGACCTCGTACTGGCATTTCTACCCTCAATCCCGACTACTGAACTGGTCATAGACCGGATCCACCGCCTCCCTAAACCGTCTCATCTCCCAGACAACATTCCCCGAGATGTGTTGATGAGGGTGCATTTCTACCATGTGAAAGAACATCTTATGGCAGCTTATCGTAAGAACTCTAACCCCCTGGAACAATACTCAAATCTTCAACTATACGCGGACCTCTCACAATACACTATGCAAAAACGCAGGTCCCTTCTGTCAATCACCAAGGCACTTCGGAGCCACAATATCATGTACAGATGGGGGTACCCAACCAAACTTATTGTCACACGGGAAGGTAAGATGTCCATAATCTCTAACCTAGATGAAGGTTTGGCCATGCTTCGATCGTGGGATATCTTGCCAGCCCAGATTTCTGACAACTACACAGCTACTTCACCGCCGACTGTAAGTGACGATTGGCAAGTGGTGTCTCGCAAAAGACATAGTAAGAAGTCTGACAAATAAACACTCTGGCCGGATGGCTATTAGACCGACAAGATCCCTGGCGCTATGGAGCTCCCAGCCCGTATTTCTCCCCATTCTCAATTATGTGCAGTTTCTCTGCCACCGGATTCCTGAAGGAATCTAACTTTTTATTTCTTCACAAGTTGATGTTTTGTTCTTATTTGACCGTTGTTTTTTTACATTTAACCCCTTTATTCCTTCTCCCCAAAACTCGGAAATGGACGTGTCGGACCGCACAAGGAGACGATTCTTCCGACATCCTCACCATTGGCCCTCTAAACCGGACTTCCATGGGACTAATCTGGATCTATCAAGGTACTTTCTATGGCACTCCTTTACACTTAAAAAATATCATTCAAGGTAACCTCTTTTAATGTTCGGGGCTTGAACCACCCCGCCAAGCGTGCCTCCCTGTGGAAGGAAGCCCTCAAATTGGGATCTGATGTCCTGTGTGTTCAGGAAACTCATTGGTCATCTTCCAGTGAACCTACCTTTAAACATAACAGATTCCCGCATGTTTTTAGAGCCTCTGCCCCCGCTAAAAAAAGAGGGGTTCTCATCGCTATAAAGGACTCAATTGCTTTTACACTTCAGGATACTTTAATTGACCCCGAGGGAAGGTACATAGTACTAATTGGCATCTTCAACAACAAACTTTTCACCCTTGTTAATTTATACTCACCCAATACTCATCAACTGCACTTTTTGAAAAGGCTTCTGCGCAAAGTAGAATTACTAAAGCGGAATGAACTATTAGTTTGCGGAGACTTTAATATTACGCCTAACTACGAAGTGGACACAACCTCTAAAGCGCAGCGCCCTCTACCTACTCTACAACCTTTGTTATATGCTGAAGGTCTATACGATGTGTGGAGATGCCAGCACTCCACTGAACGGGACTACTCCTTCCATTCCTCCAGGCACAACTCATATTCCCGTATTGACTTACTCTTAACTGACAAACTTTTACTTCAAAAAATCTCGTCTTCAACTATCCACGACATTACTTGGTCGGATCATGCTCCCGTATCCATCACGGTGGATGGGGGGCGTCCTCTGACACCTGCTAGTGTCTGGCGTGCCAACCCTCATATCCTTCAACAACCGCAACAAGTTGCCTTCCTTACTGAGCAACTGAAAGAATACTTTTCTTTTAACACTGCTTCTGTAACTAGCCCGTCTACTGTATGGTGCGCCCATAAGGCTTTTATTAGAGGTATTCTTATCCAACTCAGCTCGCGGGCAAGGAGGCAGAGGACACAAAAACTAGATTCCCTTCTTTCTGAAATCAAACAACTAGAGGCCCAAAACAAAACCTCGACTAATTCAAATATTACTGTAATACACCAATTATCCAAACTACGGTCAGATCTCAGGCTCCTCTTGTTAGAACAATATGACAAACACGTCCACTCTCTGAAGGTATCTCACTACGCCTCTGGCAACCGAGCCGGCAAACTATTGGCCCGGAGATTGAAAGACCGCAAAATAAAAACCACTATCCCTTTTTTAATTCGCACCTCTGATAATAGTAAAATATACAATCCCATGGACATAGCAAACTCCTTTGCAGACTACTATTCCTCTTTATATAACCTTAGGAATGACCCAGCTACACCACAACCTACTGTAGCCGATATTCAAAAATTCTTCGCCGACCTTTCCCTTCCCACTCTATCACAGGAGCAGTTGGAATCCCTTAACTCGCCTATTACGGAGCCTGAGATCCGACGGGCTATAAGGACTCTTCATAACGGAAAGTCCCCGGGACCTGATGGACTCCCGAACTGTTACTACAAAAACTTCTCAGAGACTTTGTCCCCAGCTCTGGAAGCAGTTTATTCAGCCGCTGTGTCCTCTGCCTCATTTCCCCTGAAATGCTCAATGCATTTATTGTTACCATTCCGAAACCTGGGAAGGAGCCTACTACTCCAGCTAACTTCAGGCCTATTTCACTATTAAACACTGATGTGAAGTTATATGCCAAAATCCTGTCTCATAGGCTCCTTCCTATCCTGCCGTCCCTGATTGGACCGGAGCAAACTGGTTTTACAAGGGGACGACAGGCATCGGATGCCACTAGGAGGGTGGTTGATATTGTTTACCACGCTGGGTCCTGTCGGATGCCTTCTCTACTGTTGTCCTTGGACGCGGAGAAGGCGTTCGACAGGATCCACTGGGGATATATGACTCAGACTCTGGGTAGATTTGGGTTTTCAGGTCCCATTTTATCTGCAATTTTAGCTTTGTATTCTTCCCCCTGCGCCCAGGTATATACCTCCAACATGTTATCTTCCCCATTTCCCATCTCAAATGGCACTAGACAGGGCTGTCCCCTGTCCCCCTCTATTTTTTATTTACTGATAGAGCCCCTTGCTGAAAAAATTAGAACTCACCCTGACATATCAGGATTCAAGTTCTCTGATAAATCCCATACTATAAGCCTCTTCGCGGACGACGTCATCCTCTTTCTCTCCTCCCCATCTACTTCTTTGCCCTGTGCCCACTCCATTCTCAATGACTTTAGCTGTATATCATATTATAAAGTCAATTTTACAAAATCCCTCATTCTGGGCCTTAGCCTCCCACCTCCATTGCAACTTAGTTTGCAAAAGAATTTTCCCTACACATGGGCAGAGACGAGTATCCCTTATCTCGGCCTACAGATAACATCTGACTCATCAAAATTGGCTGATGCCAACTATATCCCACTAATTGCCAAGATAAAAAAGGAGGCGAACAGGCTCACTAAAACAGAACCTGGTCGGGTAGACTGGCATCCTATAAGATGCTTTTACTGCCTCAGATACTATACGTGTTCCGTACGTTACCTATACCTATTAAGAATAGCCATCTAAAAACACTTAACAGTATTCTCCGACAATATGTTTGGGGTGGTAAGCGACCTAGATCCTCCCGAACTCTCCTAATTAAACATAGGTCAGTGGGCGGAATGGGTCTGATAGATTTGAATGACTACTATAGAGCAGCCATACTTACTTCACTTAAATACTGGTTCTCTCCCTCGCCGGATATTCTCTGGTGTGGAATAGAACAGTCCCTCAGTCCGACAAAGGATATGCGTTTGCTTTTAGTTCTGGACGCATGGAGACCCCTCTCCTTACGATGCCTCCCTCCGACACTTCAGGCCTCCCTACTGGCTTGGAGAGATGTATGCAGTCTAACTGACACGTCTTCCACAGTTACAAAACTCCCTGTACCTATAGAAATTTTACACCACATGATCCCACACGCAGATTTGCAAAGAAGTGGAAAGCCCAGGGTATCTCCTACATTGATAATCTATATCAAGACGACTCACCTAAAATATTTGAATCACTTAGGGTAGAATTTGGCTTGCTCCCTACGGAATATTACCGATATTTGCAAACAATGCACCTTCTCAAATCGTTAAGTTCCCCCCACATTTCTATTCCAGATAAATTATGGCAATTTTATACTAAGTCCCCTCCTCCCCCCAAAGGGATATCTCTTTTCTACTATGTTTTTCAACATAAACTTACCTTCACTAACTCTGGTCCTTTCGCTAAGTGGTCATCAGATTTTATTAAAAACTTCGCCCCGCAAGATTGGCAGGACGCATTTCAAACTATCTATAAAGCGTCCAAGTGCGTGAACCACTGGGAACTCTCACAAAAAATAACCCTGAGATGGTACTGGACACCGTATCTTATGGCAAAATTCTCAACGTCCAACTCCCCTCTGTGTTGGAGAGGATGCGGAGAAGTAGACACCATCTCGCACATGTTTTGGTTCTGTAAACACCTTACCAGTTTCTGGAACACTGTGTTCCGATGTATTTCACGCATTACAGGGATTCTAACACCATTGAACCCTGAACTAGCAGTCCTAAACCTGGGCATTAAGCGTTTCCACCCTAGCTGCCGCATGGTCATTACACATGTTCTATTAGCTGCTAGACTACTGATTGCCAGAAACTGGAAGTCCAATAGAGCTCCCAATCTTTCTGATGTACTCCACATAACTAGACAAAACCACATCTTCGAATCATTGATAGCCAGTAGAAGAGGGACCCGAAAGAGCCTTGACAGTCAATGGAAAATCTGGGTTGATTGGTTTGAATTAAATCATTGATGCTTAGATGTCCTTTATTGCTCTTGATTACGAACATATCCTTGCTACTCCTAGCTTAGCGACAATTCTCAAGGTATTGAACTGCATTATTAGTCTCCTTGTCTGTATCTCCATTAGTCCGAGTTCCTTGTATTCTTTGCCTCTCCCTAATGTTGTCCTTTTTTTTTCCTTTTTTTTTTTTCTTTTCTTTTCGTTTTCTGTGTACTATATTATATCATCCATACAACGATAGGACTACCATATATGTATGCAAGAATGCTATGATGATAACTCGCATGTTACACTACTTTGTGTATTCCTATTGCGCATGAAGTATAATGTATACACTTCTTGTATTTCTATTCTTGATAAAACCTCAATAAAAACTAATAAAAAAAAAAAAAAATGCTAGAAATCTATCCCCTATTTGGTAGACACTATAACTTTTGCGCAAACCAATCAATATACGTTTATTGTTATTTTTTTACCAAAAATATGTAGAATAATTCATATCGGCCTAAACTGAGGAAAAATATAGAGCAAAAAATAAAAACCACAAAGGCGATCAAATACCACCAAAAGAAATTTGTGGGAAAAAAAAGGACATCAATTTTGTTTGGGTAAAATGTTGCATGACCGCGCAATTGTCAGGTAAATAGACACAGTGCCGAATCACAAAAAGTGCTCTGGTCAGGAAGGGGGTAAATTCTTCCGGAGTTGAAGTGGTGGTTCACAGGGTAAACTGATAAATTTGTTATGACTTTCAAAAATTTGCAGAACTGCATTGCAAACAATAATTATGCATCCATCCACAAAAAAAAAAACATAAAAAAAATACATATACAGTATAGAAAATGCATGCACAGTATAGCAAGGCATTACACACATGATATTCATGGGATGTCATAATAAAATATATGATGATGATGTATGAAACAACTGTCAGGGCTGGTCTCAGCCCTTCCTTGTCTGAGTTGGCCGCTCTGCTGTCAGCTAATTGCCAGTTCCAATCTCTCCACAGTTACTCAGCTGTTGATGATCCTGTTCCTCAGTCCTGCCTACTTAAGCCGTCCAGTCCAGAGGAGTTCTGCCTTCTCCTTGGTCACATCACAAGAAACATCTCCTGTATTCCTGTTTAAAAACTGGCTTTGTTGACATCCCTTCTGGCTCCAGATCCTGCTTGCTGTTCCACTACTTTGACCCCTGACTTCTGGCTTCGCTGACTTTCCGTTCCGGTTACTGAACTTTGGCTATGATTTGACAACATTTGTTCTTGAATTATTAAACAAGTGTGAATTAACTGTACTTCTGTCTCGGTCTGATTTCATGGTTTCTGACAGTAGGTGAAGGCCATTAATTCAGAAGATACAGTCAATCCACTTGTTGGTAATATTTTTTCCTGATTGGATGAGCAAGATCAGTTTGCCATAGCATTACAAATGCTCCTGAGTGGCATGGCTCACCTGGAATCTCTCACTGTGGCTGCTCCCAACCTAAGTTGCAGGCAATCCCTGCTGTTGCGCCAGTCTCTGTGCAGGCACCCACCTTGAGTATTGCCTCTATAGGTATGTCTGGTTCTGCTTTGGACCTTCAACCTGGTGCCATACCCCCTCGTGGCCAGGTTCACCCTTTGTCGGTCTTGGAGGATAAGGCCATGGAGGAGTATGTTGCAGACGGACTTTTTTGAGGTTTCATCCGCAAATCCTTGTCTCCTGCTGGTGCTGGTTTCTTCTTTGTGAAGAAGTGTGGTGAACTGAGATCTTGCATTGATTTTAGGAGTCTCAATCGTTTCACGATTAAGAATGCCTATCCGATTCCGTTGATTATGGAGTTATTTGATCCCCTCAAGGGAGCAATGGTTTTAATGAAGCTTGATTTGAGAGGGGCATACAATCTTGTGAGGATTAAGGAGTGCGATAAGTTAAAAACTGCTTTTAATACCAGAACAGGCCATTATGAGTACCTCGTAATGCCTTTTGGTCTCTGTAAAGCCCTGGTAGTTTTCCAGAATTTATTAAAGATGTCCTCTGAGATTTGTTGCAGTTATGTGTGGTGGTTTATCTTGATGATATCCTCATATTTTCCAAGTCCCTGGAGAGCCACCACACAGATGTCTGTCTTGTGTTTCAGAAACTAAGGCCGCGTACACACGGGCGGATTGTCTGTCCAACTTAGTCCGCTGAACAGTGTTTCAGCGGACAATCCGCTCGTGTGTGGGCTTCAGCGGACTTTTTCAGCGGACTGTCTGACGAACAAAGTCTTACGGAATTTCCGAAATTTTGTCCGTTCAAACTTGGTTTTGTCCGTCCAAACTTGGTTTCAGCGGACAGTCCGCTCGTGTGTAGGCAAGTTGGACGGACTAAGTATGGCGCATGCTCAGAAAGGATTTACACGACCGAAGGTTGCATTGCAGTGTATAGGACGTCGTTTTTCTAGTCCCGTCGTACGTGCTCTACACGTCATTGCGCATGCTTTCAGCGGACTGTCTGCTCATCGTGTGTGGTCAAGTCCGTTCATGCAAATTTTGAACGGACTGTCTGTCGGATTGTCTGACGAACTTAGTTGGCCAGACAATCCGCCCGTGTGTACGCGGCCTAAGAGAGAACAATCTCTAATGTAAACTGGAGAAGTGCAAGTTTCAACATGAACAGGTTAAATTCCATACTCTCATCTTAGGTTCGCAGGGATGTTGTTATATGTTAAAGTTATTGTATGCTGTCTACATGTACTGTTTCATTTTGGCCGGGGTGGTGGGGGTGGGCTGGGGATGCTCTCATGGAGCCTGCTCTGTCCGCCCCCCCCCCACATAGTCCAGCACACAGACCCTCCGTTTAACCTCGGGGGGCATGTGTGTGTATTGTAATTGGGATTAACCAATTTTAGTTTGAGAGTGGGGTGACGGACGGATTGTGTCCGCGTCTCTTGCTCCCCCTTTTTTCTTTCTTTTTTTTTCTACATTCCTTCTCCTCCCCTTTCCTAGTTGGCAGTGGATAACCTTAAGGTGCTCTCTCTAAATGCTAAGGGCCTGAATATTCCCGAGAATAAAAAGATGCTTTTACACAAGCTGAAGGCCTCTTGTATTGATATAGCATTCATACAAGAGACTCATTTTAGAGACGACAAGCTGCCTGTACTTAAAAATAGTTTTTTCCAAGTGACTTTAAACTCTACCAATAGGGCAGCTAAATCTAAGGGTGTATCTAGCCTGATATCTAGTAAACTTCCATGGACTTGTAGTAAAACTTTGCTAGACGTAGGAGGTCGCTTTACATTTATAAAAGGCCTCCTGGGTGGGGTGCGCCTGACGTTAGCAACAGTTTATGCGTCTAATGATCACTAGGATGTCTTTAGCCACCAGATTTTGACCAAGCTATTAGACTTTACTGATGGTCAATTGATCTTAGGTGGTGACTTTAATGCCCCCCTGGCTCCCAAAGTAGATACATCTTTGAGCTTATCCTCTATCCCCGTATGCTCCCACAAATGACTTACACAATCCATACATAGGGCCCAGCTAATCAATGTGTGGCAACTCCAACACTCGGGAGAAAGAGACTACTCATGTTATTCTCCTCCCCCCATAAAGTTTATTCGAGAATCGATTATTTTCTGATCCCTTACGCTCATTTACATGCGATTCTCAAAACTTCTATCAGGTCGATCACGTGGTCTGACCTTGCCCCATCTTATTGACATACGCTCTGTCGCAAGTAACTTCCCAGGCATCACCCGTATGGAAGCTAAATGAAAGCCTGCTCCAAATTCCAGAAATACTTGAAGAAATTAAGAAAGAACTGCCCTTATATTTTCAGATGAACCAAACCCGTATAGCAGCCAAGGCATGGTATGGGAGGCTCATAAAACAGTCATTAGAGGCATTCTTATTAAACATGGGTTCAAGAAAGAAAGAGAGGGAGAAGCAATTAAATTTACTTCTGACTAAGCCTCAAACTACTGAATCTCAGCATAAACATGCACCATCCCCTACTCTAGAACAGGAACTTACTACACTTTGTACTCAGATTAATGACTTACTACATTATAAGGCCAAAGCAGCTTTGCATGGATGTAGGAGGATTAGTTATGAATATGAGGATAAATGAGGGAAGACTTTAGCTAGATCGATTAGAGAACATCGACTCCAATCATGTATACCACACATTATATCCCTACACGCAGCACCTTAATATTGGATTGATAACCACTAAATCGCATGGATTACATTGGAGCCCTTTTGAACTTTTTTTGATTGCACAGCACATTGAAGCACCTTTTCTCATTTATTTTTATATATATATATATATATATATATATATATATATATATATATATATATATACACATACACATACATATACATATATACACACACACACACACATACATACATATTATTGTAATAAGGATTTTTGAGTTTGGTTCACCATTATATTGTTTTTAGGATTTTATTGATTGCGTTTTTTCTCACCATATGGACGTTTTATCATATACCGCACAAAAGCACTTTATTTGGAATGTCGTTTGTAACTTAGCACGTTATCACTTTATTACTGTTGACATATAGCACATCTTTACATTTTGTTCCATTTCACTATTTGGATTTTATGTTTGAAAGTGCAGCGTACTTTAGAATATTGGATGATCTTTGCATGGTTTATGAGACATGTGCAACGCTAGCTGCTGATTCAAAATAAGAGTGTCATTTGAGAGATCGGATTTGGGCTTTTAGTATAGAGGTGGCTTGTAGGACATGACATTATAGAAGATTATATTATAGAAGATTACAGCACAAATATCGGAAGTTTTTTGAGACTTCTATGAATCTCTCTATAATCTACCCTCTGCCATGAAGTCTCAAACTTTAATGGACAAGTATGTCCATTCCACTCAGCTGCCCACAATTTCATCTGAAATTAAAGCAGATCTGGGTGCGCCAATAAGTTTAGAGGAACTGGAATTGGCAGTAGGTTCTACTAAGTCAGGTAAGGCCCCTGGGCCCAGATGGCCTTATTCTTCAGTATTATCAGACGTTGCTCCCTATCTTAGGCCCTCATATGGTGGATTTGTTTAATGGTCTTGATAATGATGTAATTCTACCTAGAGATACCTTGAAGGCACATGTTTCTGTTATGCCGAAAGAAGGCAAGGACCCGACCTTGTGCGGCAGCTACAGGCCAATTTCGCTCCTAAATGTTAATCTTAAATTATTCACTAAGATCCTTGCGATCCATATAGCTGAGCACTTGCTGGACCTGGTGCACTTAGACCAGGTGGGCTTTATTCCCACTAGGGAAGGTAGAGATTACATGATGAAAGTTCTCAACCTACTTCATGTAGCTAGCTCCTCCAACATACCTTGCGTTTTTCTTAGTACAGATGCTGAAAAAGTGTTTGATCATATGAACTGGCAATATATGTTTACGGTATTTCGGCATCTAGGCCTTGGGGAAACCATTATTAATTGGATTACTAAAGTATACTCTCAACCTACAGCCCAGGTTAAAGTCAATGGAGTTCTGTCTGATCTTTTTCCTATAGCAAATGACGCAAGACAGGGGTGTCGCTTTTTGTTATTCGCTCTGTCTTTAGAACCATTTCTGAGTAGAATCCATTTGAACCCAGATATACAGATCCTGATTTTCGGAGGTAATCAGCACAAAATCTCGGCATATGCAGATGACTTATTCTTCTCTCTGACAAACCCCACCATCTCACTCCCTAATCTTTTACGAGAGTTTGAAACCTATGGGTCTCTATCCAATTTGAAGATAAATTGGCATAAATCAAAGGCAATGTGAATTAAGATTATCACCTACTCTCTTTTCTACAATTAGATCTAGCTTTAACTTCAAATGGACGGCGACGGCCCTAAAGTACCTGGGCACTTACATCCCTACAACTCTATCACGTGTATTTGAGCTTAACTTTCCACCACTGCTATCTAGAACCGTGTGCTCTTAGACACCTGGAACAAAGGTCTACATTCATGGTTTGGTAGAATTAATCTATTGAAAATGTCTATATTACCTAAGTTTCTCTACTTATTCCAAGCCTTACCAATTAAGATCCCCCTTGCTTATTTTAAACAGGTTAACTCACTTTTTGTTAAGTTTCTCTGGGCACATAAAAAAAATGTCTTCCTCTCCATTTATTGTCACTACCCAAACAATACGGCAGTCTAGCCCTTCCAGATGTCCGCAAATACTATCAAGCAACTCATTTGAGTAGGATCATAGACTGGTGCCATCATAGTCAATTTAAACTATGGGTTCAGATAGAACAAGCTCAGACTCATGTTTTGCTTTCAGGGACTTTGTGGTGCTATGATCATCTTCAGCCGTCACTGAAAAGTCACCCTATAATAGGTGCAACGCTCCATATAGGCTCGCACATTAGTAAACAATTTTCCCTTTTCTCTCCGGATTCCCTATTATTCCCTATTTTGGATTTTGCCCTAATACATTCAGAATCCTACAACAGTTGGGCAAGACTCAGGCATCTCATTTTCTAATAGACGGCAGATGGCCCTCTATAGAGGAACTGATGGCAAAGCCAGGCCTTTTTAGATTGTCCTTCTGGCCGCCACTCCAGTTGCGACACATTTTTGACACCTTCTCTGATCCAATCCTCTGACGATGCTTGAGGAATAATTCTCCAAGGAAGGTGTCATAACACAAGTACTTTCCAAAATGTATTCTCTATTGAAAGGCCCAGCAGCTCTGCCACATCTGCCATTTTTGGATAAGTGGGAACAAGACCTTCAGTGGAAAACCACCCAAATACAAAGTATACTATGATTCACACTAAAGTCTTCAGTCTGTAAAAAAATCCAAGAGTCCAATTATAAAATTTTGACGAGATGGTACCTCACCCCCCAGCTTCTACACTGGTATTACCCTGACACTACTGACCGCTGATGGAGAGCTGTTGGCCATCATTTTAGCCCTGAAAGAATGGAGACATCTCCTCGAAGGTACCACTGTGCCGGATCTCATTCTTACTGACCATAAGAATCTCACATTCAGGCTAAAGGTCTCTCTCCCAGAAGGCGGGTGGGCTCTTTTCTTGTCAATTTTCAATTACATTGTCTCATTCTTACTAGGTACTAAGAATGTAAGGGCTGACGCCTTGTCACGACAATTTTCCTCTACTTCCAAGTTGGAGTTGGTTCTGGTTCCTGTGATTCCTCCTGATTGTATTCAGGCTATGGTTCGCACCAGTCTCACTTCTCCTTTGGGTGACAAAATTCTTGCTGTTCAATTCCATGCTCCTCCTGAGAAATCTTGTGACTGCTGTTTTGTCCCAGAGAGTCTCTGTACTGCCGTTCTCCAGACTTATCATTCTCTAAAGGCTGCTGGCCACCCTGGGAAGAATCAACTCATTTGGGCCATTTCCCAACAGTTCTGGTGGCCTAGTCTATGTGCTGATGTAACTGCCTTCGTAGCTGCCTGTTCCATGTGTGTTCAGAGTAAGACTCCATGACACCTTCCAGTGGGCCTCCTACAACCCATACCCAATGGAGAGGGGCCCTGGACTCACCTGTCTATGGATTTCATTCTGGAGTTGCTCCCAAGGCAACACTGTTATCCTTATGGTGGTTGACTGGTTCTCAAAGATGTGTCATTGTATTCCACTTAAGAAGTTGCCCACTTCTAAGGTACTGGCTTCCATTTTTGCTTGGGAGATCTTTCACTTAAATGGGCTACCCATGGTGATTGTCTCAGACAGGAGGTAGTCAGTTTGTGTCCAGGTTCTGGCAAGCCTTTTTTGCACAGTTGGGAATTCCACTTGCTTTCTCCTCAGTGTATCACCCACAGAACGAGCCAATTAGTCCTTGGAGCAATTCTTACGTTGCTATATTTCTGACCATCATAACAACTGGTCAAACCTATTACCGTGTGCAGAGGTTGCCATGAATTCTGCTTTCTGATTGTCCCCGTTCATGGTGAATTTTGGTTTCCAACCTTCCATGTTGCCTCACTCGTTTGTTCCAAAAAGCATCTCTGTGGTCTTCGTTCCACTTGGGCACAAGTTCAGGAGCCTTTGCGTCATGCTAATGATAGGTACAAGCTCCATACTCACCGCAGATGCCTGCCTGCACCTTCCTACCAGGTTGGGGACAGTTCTGGCTGTCATCTTGCATCCTCTGACTTTGTGTTCCATCACTGAAGTTCGCAGCTCAGTTTATTGGGCCTTTGCGTATTCTTCGCAGGATTAACCCAGTGGCTTATGCATTAGATCTTCCTTCTAATATGCGTATTTTGAATTTATTTATTTCATGTTATTAAAACCTTTGGACTGCAACAATTTTACCACCTCGGTGCCATGTCCTCTCCTTGTACATGTTGAGAATCATGAGCAGTATGAAGTACGGTCCATTGTTGACTTAAATAGGTTCCGTGGGCGCATACAGTACCTGGTGCATTGGAAAGGGTACGGTCCGGAGGAACACTCTTGGTTCTCATTCTTGGACGTACATGCCCTTGTTCTCCTCTGTGATTTCCATAGACATTTTCCCCTTAAGCCTGGGTGTCCTCTGAGGGAGACGGGTTGTTAAGGAGGGGGTACTGTCAGGGCTGGGTCAGCCCTTGTTTCTCTGAGCTAGCCACTCAGCTGTCACCTAATTGCCATCTCCCATCTCTCGCCATAGTTACTCAGCTGTTGATGATCCTGCTCATCAGTCCTGCCTACTTAAGCCGTCCAGTCCATAGGAGCTCTGCCTTCGCCTTGGTCACATCACAAGAAACTATCTCCTGCATTCCTGATTAAAGACTGGCTTTGCTGACATCCCTTCTGGCTCCAAATCCTGCTTGCTGTTCCACTACTTTGGTCCCAAACTTCTGGCTTGGCTGACTATCCGCTTTGGCTATGTTTTGACTATGTTTGTTCTTTTATTATTAAACAAGTGTGATTTAACTATACTTCTGTATCGGCCTGATTTCATGGTTCCTGACAACAAATTCTGTAGCATCTGTGTAACTCAACGCATTTCATGGATCATGTTAATGTCCACTCATCAGGAGTTTGATGAAAAAAATTTAGCGAGTAAATAGAGATAGTAATCTTGTATAAAAAGAAAAAAAATATATAAAAAAAAATTCTCCAACCAGTCAAAGGGAAAAATGTCAACAATAAGTACTTAGCTACTCACATGTCAACTCAGGGAGAGGGCTCAGCATGTTGGAGGAGAATTGTAGGCACTGAGACAAACACCTGTCCCGGGTTGAGACAGTAAAGTGCCCAAAGCAAGAAGGGAAGCACAGACCAGAATACAATGTGGTTCATAAAATGTGTAGAAATCTGTGAGCCAATAGATACTGCAATAAATATATATATATATATATATATTGTGAGATATACAGTATGCGAATATGTGATGTAGTAAATGTTAAATGGTGTGTTCAGTGGGTCCAGAAGGGATACCAAAGTAGTGAGGTATGGAGAAGGCTTAGCATGAGCAATAGTATGATCATTGAAAATAAACCAGGCACAAAAAAAAAAGGGAAAAAACAAAGAGGCACATGAATAGGTGCATGAAATAGTGAAATATGCGATGGAGGTGGATAACCACCCAGCAGGGTGTTACATCTGTGAAAAATCAGGTGTTGTCGTTTTTTTTTATTTTTCATTGTGGATGGATGGATAATTATTTTTTGCGTTTCTGCCTATTTTTGAAAATCATAATAAAATTATCAATTTACCCTGTGACCTACCTCATTTAAAGTCCCATGAACATTTTCTGTTTTTATTTTTATGTCCTCACCCAACATTCTTCTCTCTCTCCCAGCCATCTGGGACTTGTAGTCTGCTGCCTGAGATGACCTGATCCTGCATTTGTCTGGCGGGCAGGACCGCCCAGTCTTCGGGGAGGGTGGGTCTGGCAGAGGATCTGTCAGCCTATCAAAACATCAGGAGCAGACACAACAGAGGAGCCCTTGTGGTAGTATGGTGGAGTGTGTGAGAGAAACTGTGCTGCTGCACACTGTCTGTGGCCTGCAGGCAGATGGAGTTGCATGGACCATCCATGGAAACTGAGTCACGGACCAGCCCAGCAGCTGCCCAGGCATCCACAGCACAGACGGACAAGCCCAGTGCAGGCACACAAGCAAGGCAAGCCTGCAGACTCAGAGGCAGAGCTCTCAGGTGGGTGGGATATTCCCCCCAGCCCCAGACAGAGCCCCCTTCCAGGCCCCCATACCTGTGAGGTCTCGCTTTAAGTGGGAGATGCTGGTTAGGATTTAGTTGCTGTCTAGCTGAGGGACTCGGGGAGTGGGGATTGATAAGGAAGTTAAGCAGTGGAGCTGCCTAAGACTGACACTGCTCCATAATCAGTGGAAAAGACTAATATTTTG
The DNA here is from genome assembly GCF_037356315.1 of Lithobates pipiens. Lineage (NCBI taxonomy): Eukaryota > Metazoa > Chordata > Amphibia > Anura > Ranidae > Lithobates > Lithobates pipiens. The sequence continues at coordinate 236,333,821 of NW_027507785.1, read as the reverse complement.
CATGGTGCCCTTAAATTTGAGGGACCATTTCTATGTGCCAGAGACTGACTGCTGAGCAATTAGTGCACACATGCTGGGTATCAAGAGACCCAGTGTCCAGGCAGGCAGTCATCTTCATCTTGTGCGTCAGGCCAAATACCCTGCCCTTTGTGAGGTGGGAAAGGGGGAGCAGCAGTCTGCTGGGCACTGCAGGCTGGCAGAAGATCTCTCTTGGCTCTCGCAGTAGGGGCAAACAGTCTCTCTCTCTGTGAGGGCAAAGCAGTCTCTCTCGCTCTCTCTGTTGGGGCAAAGCAGTCTCTCTCTCTCTCTGTTGGGGCAAAGCAGTCTCAAACTCTGTGTTGGGGCAAAGCGGACTCTCTCTGTCTCTTTGTGTTGAGGAAAAGCGGTCTCTTTGTGAGGGCAAAGCAGCCTCTTTCTCTCTGTGGGGGCTAAGCGGCCTCTCTCTCTGTGGGGGGAAAGCAGCCTCTCTCTCTGTGGGGGAAAAGCAGCCTCTCTCTCTCTGTGGGGGCAAAGCAGCCCCTGTCTCTCTCTGGGGGCAAAGCAGCCTCTATCTCTCTGTGGGGGCAAAGCAGCCTCTCTCTCTCTGTGGGGGCAAAGCAGCCTCTCTCTCTCTGTGGGGGCAAAGCAGCCTCTCTCTCTCTGTGGGGGCAAAGCAGCCTCTCTTTCTCTGTGGGGGCAAAGCAGCCTCTCTCTCTCTGTGGGGGCAAAGCAGCCTCTCTCTCTCTGTGGGGGCAAAGCAGCCTCTCTCTCTCTGTGGGGGCAAAACAGCCTCTCTCTCTCTGTGGGGGCAAAACAGCCTCTCTTTCTCTGTGGGGGCAAAACAGCCTCTCTCTCTCTGTGGGGGCAAAACAGCCTCTCTCTCTCTGTGGGGGCAAAACAGCCTCTCTTTCTCTGTGGGGGCAAAACAGCCTCTCTCTCTCTGTGGGGGCAAAACAGCCTCTCTCTCTCTGTGGGGGCAAAACAGCCTCTCTCTCTCTGTGGGGGCAAAACAGCCTCTCTCTCTCTGTGGGGGCAAAACAGCCTTTCTCCTGTGGGGCTCACCTGAGGTGCGGAGTCTAAGTACTAACCGGTTTTCATCAGAGCTCCTGATGGTGGAGATGGATTTAGCTGCGTGTTAGTACCAGGTCACGGTCCTCAGAATCGCCCCACCAGGAGGTGAGCAAGCCGGGGTTCAGTAGCGGATGAGCAGGTAAGGATCAAACAGAAGCGTGGTCAGTAAGCAAGCCAAAAGGTCGGTAATTAGTTGTTGCAGGTTGGGATCAGGCAGAAGCGTAGTCGTGGAACAAGCCAAGGGTCAATAACGAGCAGTAGCAAATATAAACGGCAGCAGGGAAGACTGGAGCGAGATACAGGCTGGAGATAGCACAATATTCTGGCAAGGAGGAAGTGCAGAGACATGGCTTATATCAGGAAGTTCATGGGAGGAGCAAAGAGTTCAAGGTTCAGCTGAAATCAAGGTACAAGGCAGGGTTGTCTAAAGGATCTGATAAGGCACTGTCCAGCAACTCAGATAGCTCAGTGAGAAGATTCATTGCCAGACACAGCTGAAGTCCCAGGTTCAAGTCCAGGTCCTGACAGTACTCCCCTCCTTCCAGGCTGTCCACTGGATGTCTTAGGGCCCAGCTTGTGAGGGAACCTCTGGTGAAATTCTCTTATTAATCTAAGAGCATGAACATTCTGCTCAGGCTCCCAAGAATTTTCTTCTGGCCCATATCCTTCCCATTGAACCAGATATTGTAATTTGTTCCTATAGATCCTGGAATCAAGAATTTTCTCCACCACATATTCTTCTTCACCCTGTACCTTAACAGGTGGAGGGGGTGGAAGAATTCTTCCTGAAAAAGTATTTTCGTGAAAAGGTTTGAGTAGCGATATGTGAAAACACAGGGTGAGTCTTCATACTGGCTGGAAGTTTTAGGCGAAAAGCGACTGGGTTGATCTGTGCCGAGATCTGGAAAGGTCCCACAAACTTTTGTCCCAACTTTACAGATGGAACATGAACCTTCAGATTTTTAGTAGATAACCAAACTTGATCACCCACATGAAAGGTAGGAAGTGCTCTGCGATGTCTATCTGCAGCCTTCTTGTAACTTTCCTGAGCTTCCCTCAAAGTCTCGATCAATTTATCCTGGATCTCCTGTAAAGCAGTTAATCTGTTGGTAACAGCAGGAATCGGAGTGGAGATAGGGAGATCAGGGATAAAAGCTGGATGCCCCCCCCCCCCCCCCGGGTATTTATGAAAAAAGGGGTCTGAGAGGTGGAGCTATGTTTAGAATTGTTATAAGCAAACTCCGCTGTAGGAAGATAGTCCACCCAGTCATCCTGAAGATGATTAACAAAACATCAAAGGCAAAGGTACTGCTCTAACGTTTGATTGGTCCTCTCGGTCTGACCATTAGACTGAGGATGAAAAGCAGAAGATAGATTAATTGTTACTCCTAGAGCTGAGCAAAAGCTTTTCCAAAATTTTGAAGTGAACTGTACTCCTCTGTCAGAAACGACATCTTCTGGAATTCCATATAGTCTAAAGATTTCTCGAACCGTCAATTCCACAGTTTGTTCTGCAGAGGGTACCCCCTTGACCGGTATAAAGTGAGCCATCTTCGTGAAGCGGTCAATAACAACCCAGGTAGTGGTTATTTCTTTAGAGGGGGTAAATCGACTACAAAGTCCATAGAAATTTATCCTCATGGTCTTGATGGGACAGGGAGTTGCTGGAACAACCCTAAAGGAGAAGCTTGGGGTGTCTTATTGCGAGCACAGACCAGGCACGAGGCTACATAACCTTTGACATCTCTTTTGTACCCAGGCCACCAAAAGGAATGGGATAAAAGTTCCTCTGTCTTAGAAACTTCAAAATGTCCAGCAAGTTGGCGTCATGAACGAACTTGAGGACTTCAACCCGAGCAACTCCAGGTACATAGAGGCGATGTGCTTGAGTCCAGAAGCCATTTTTGTACTCAAGGATGATGTCCATAGGAGGATTTTTGAGGAGTGGGTCATTCTCATACCCTTCCTTGAGGAGACTCAAGAGTGCTTCAGAACTTGTTCTTTTGAGGCAGGACTGTGTATTCAGAGTTGTTCTCCTGGAGAGGTCCAGACAACATTCGTGATAAGGCATCAGTCTTACCATTCCTTGACCCAGGTCGATATGAGATAATAAAATTGAACCTGGAAAAGAACAATGACCAACGTGCTTGTCTAGAAGACAATCTCTTGGCAGAACAAATGAATTCCATATTCTTATGATCTGTGAGAACGGTCACAGAATGCTTAGCGCCTTCAAGAAAATGCCTCCATTCAGAAAATGCTTCCTTAATTGCCAGTAACTCCTTATTCCCAATATCATAATTTCTTTCGGCTGAAGACATTAAACGAGAGAAGTAAGCACAAGGATGAAGCTGCATCTTTTCACCACGTCGTTGAGAGAGGATAGCTCCCACGGCAAAGTCCGAAGCATCCACTTCCACTATAAAAGGTAATTCAGGATTGGGATGTACCAATACTGGTGAAGAAGTAAAAAGAGTTTTTAACTTTCCAAAAGCAGCCTGTGCCTCAGATGACCACACAAAGGGCACCCCTTTCTTTGTTAGTTGGGTAATTGGAGCAATGACCTTAGAGAAGTTCCTTATGAATTTTCAGTAAAAGTTGGCAAACCCGACAAATCGTTGGATTTCCTTAATGTTTCCAGGGGCAGGCCAATTTACCACTGCTTTAATCTTCTCGGGATCCATACTCACTCCATCTGGAGAAATAATATACCCTAAGGCCGCGTACACACGGGCGGACTGTTCGCCCAACTTAGTTCGTCAAACAATCCGACAAACAGTCCGTTCAAAATTTGCATGAACGGACTTGACCACACGATGAGCAGACAGTCCGCTGAAAGCGTGCGCGATGACGTGAACGGCACGTACGAAGGGACGAGAAATTCGACGTCCAATACACTGCAATGCAACCTTCGTCGTGTAAATCCTTTCTGAGCATGCGCCAAACTTAGTCTGTCGAACTAGCCTACACACGAGCGGACTGTCCGCTGAAACCAAGTTTGGACGGACTGTCTTACGGAAATTCCGTAAGACTTTGTTCGTCAGACTGTCCGCTGAAACAGTCCGCTGAAGCCCACACACGAGCGGATTGTCCGCTGAAACACTGTTCAGCGGACTAAGTTGGGCGAACAGTCCGCCCGTGTGTACGCGGCTTAATAACTGGATCTGGGCTTGTTCAAACTCACACTTCTCCAGTTTGATGTAAAGTTGATTCTGCCTTAATCTTTCAAAGACCATGCAAAAATGCCTGCAGTGCTCTTCCAGGTTATCGGAAAAGATAAGGATATCATCCAAATAAGCAATGACAAATTGGTCCAACAGATCTCGAAAAACATTGTTTACGAAGTGTTGAAAAGTCACAGGGGCATTGCAGAGACCAAAAGGCATGACCAATGACTCAAAATGTCCATATCTGGTTCTAAAGGCGGTTTTCCATTCGTCTCCTGGATGAATACGGACCAGGTTATATGCCCCTCGTAGGTCAAGTTTTGTAAACACTCTGGCAGAACGAAGTCTTTCCAACATTTCCGAGATCAAGGGGAGTGGATAACGGTTTTTAATAGTGACCTTATTTATGTGCCTGTAATCAATGCATGGACGCAAGGTGGAGTCTTTCTTTTCAACAAAGAATAGGGCTGCTCTTGCAGGAGATGTTGAGTGTCTAATAAAACCCTTCTCTAAATTTTCATCAAGCCACTCCCTGAGCACTTTTAATTCAGGTTCTGACAGATTAAAAAGGCGGCCGAAAGGTATTTCAGCCCCTGGGAGCAGCTCAATAGGGCAATCGTATGGACGGTGAGGAGGTAATTGATCTGCATTTTTCTTATCACAGACATCCCGGAACGCATGGTATTGTGGAGGCAAGTTGTGATATGACTGGGTAGTTACCACACCAACTTGTAATTCTTTGACCAGAGGAGAACTTGTTTGGTAAGATTCCTTACAGTGTTCCTTGTAGTGGGAAGATGTAAAATCTATGGTCCGTGTTCCCCAGTTGATAGAGGGATTGTAAGTGGAGAAGCAAGGAATGCCCAAAATGATGGGAAATTTGGGTGATGTGATCAACTGAAAGCTGATGGTCTCACGATGGTCAGCCTTAAACTGGCTTACCAGAGGAACTGTTTTATCGGTAACAGGACCTGAGGATAAGGGTGAACCATCAACCGTCTCCATCTCAATAGGAGCAGATGTATTTCTGGCTTGAATGTTATTGCGGTGGGCAAACTCTATGTCCATAAAGTTTCCTCCAGCCCCAGAGTCCAGCATAGCAGCAGGGGATTTCATGGCCCTCAGAAATAAGCTTAATAGGAATGACAAAATGAGACAGTGGAGAATTTACTTTATTTTCTTTGTGAATCAATGGGGAGATAGACTGGGTAATAGAGTTGATTTGTTCAGGCAGGATCACATCAGTCGCTGCAATTGTTCTTCTAACCTTGTTAGGACAGTTAACTGCGTAATGTCCAGAGTCTCCACAATATAGACAGAGGTTCTCCGAACGTCTTCCTTCTTTCTCCTGAAAAGAAAGGGATCTCTTAATTGCATCATCCTGCATAGGTTCAGCTGTGTCAGAATTTGGAGAAACTCTTGGATCCTTCTGAACAAATTGACTAGCAGAGAAATGCATGCCACCATTACTTCCAAACATTCCCAGCCTCTCCTTCCACCTTTCTGTAAGCTTCTGATCAACTTGGATACATAGTTGGATGAAGACTTCAAGATCATTAGGAGTCTCTACTCTGGCAAGCTCATCTTTTACCTGTTCAGAAAGCCCTTGGCGGAACTGACTTTTTTGCGTTGCTGGGTTCCAAGTGGTATCTGCCATCCAACGTCTGAATTCAGCTGTGTACTCAGCAACAGAGCGTTTACCCTGCTGTAAACTATGCAACTTTGCTTCAGCCGTAGCGCAGTGGTTGGGATCATCAAAAACTTGATTCATTGCATCCTCGAAAGTCTGTCTTATTCGATATAGGGGGAGGCCCAGGCTAGAGCTTCCCCAGTCAGGAGGTTGATAACAAACATTACCTTCTGTCTTTCAGAAATGAATGCAGTGGGTCACATTAGGAAACAGATGTGACACTGGTTAAGAAAACCTCTGTAATGGTGGCGGTCGCCATTAAACTTGGGAGGGTGAGGCATATGTGCATAAGTATCATCTCGGGAACGTAGATCCAGCAATTGTTTTGTCAGAGCACGGATCTCTTCATGCTGCTCCTTCACCACACCTTCCAGTACGGAGAATTTTTCTTGGTAAGTGACACCGAACTCCTGCAGCTCTGCAATTTTCTGCCTGAATGGAGCCACAGCATTTGCTATAGCAGCCTTCATGTTTTGGGCCAGAATATTCTGTCACGATCAAGGGTCAGGCTCAAAGACCAATTGCTATAGCAGTTGCAGGACTACCACTAACCAGCAGGACACAGGCAGTCACCCTGGCAGATGACACAGGCTCACCTGAGGTGCGGAGTCTAAGTACTAACCGTTTTTCACCAGAGCTCCTGATGGTGGAGATGGATTTAGCTGCGTGTTAGTACCAGGTCACGGTCCTCAGGTTCGCCCCACCAGGAGGTGAGCAAGCCAGGGTTAAGTAGCGGATGAGCAGATAAGGATCAAACAGAAGCGTGGTCAGTAAGCAAGCCAAAAGGTCGGTAATGAGTTGTTGCAGGTTGAGATCAGGCAGAAGCGTAGTCGTGGAACAAGCCAAGGGTCAATAACGAGCAGTAGCAAATATAAACGGCAGCAGGGAAGACAGGAGCGAGATACAGGCAGGAGATAGCACAATATTCTGGCAAGGAGGAAGTGCAGAGACATGGCTTATATCAGGAAGTTCATAGGAGGAGCAAAGAGTTCAAGGTTCAGCTGAAATCAAGGTAGAAGGTAGGGTTGTCTAAAGGATCTGACAAGACACTGTCCAGCACCTCAGATAGCTCAGTGAGACAATTCATTGCCAGACACAGCTGAGGTCCCAGGTTCAAGTCCAGGTCCTGACAGCTGCGAGACTTTGCATCCCAGTACACTGGACATACTGACCATTAGAGAATGGTTACTCAGAGTATTGGTAATGGAGGAATTGATATTTACTGCCCAGAAATGCATACAAACATTTACAACCACTTGGGCTTGTTGGATACAGTTCAATACGCCAGATTGTGGGAGAGGAGAGGAGCTGTTTATAGGACAGTGTCTCGTCCCTGAAAAAAGTTATTGCTGTAAAGTACCATGGTGTGGAGGTAAAAGGCACTGCCATTAGGTCTAATTGGCCAATGTCCAGGAAAGCTGAAAGTTTAAGGAAACAGAGAGTGCAGTGAAACAACCGCTACACTCTCAGAGTTTGCACTGGAGCGGGTGTAAGGGAAATTAAGAAGACAGCCCAAGTTCAGGCGAAAGTCATTCAGTTCATGGAATCTGCTTGATCAGGTGCTGGTGAGTTGAAGCATCCTCGTTTGTGGGTGACTGCATTATTCTTGGCTCTGGGGAGGCTTGGAGCCTCTGCGAGGAGCAGGATGCAGAGCGGTGATGGAATCCCTCAGGAGTCGGGTCAGCTGAAAGTAGACAAAGGTCACGCAAGGTAGCTTGGAGGTCATTAACAGTTTCAGGGAGGCCGCAAATGCGGAGGTTAGAGGGGCGGGCCCTATTCTCATAGTCTTTGAGGTGCATATGGAGGGTGATGTTTTCATCACAGGGGGCTTCAAGGTCATCAGAGTGGTTGGCCATCATGACCTCCTGGTCGTCTGTGCATTGTTCCAGAGTTGCTGTGCAGTGTCCAAGTTCACATATTTCCTGTGACAGTCTCTCTGTTATGTGGATGTTTGTTTTAGGGCTTTGTTAAGCATCTGCTCAAATTGATGGGTCAGATCTGGTTGGGAGATGTCAGAGTGGAAAGCTATGGGTGTGGTATCGAGGTCTGTGTCAGACGCACCTTCTGCTGCCACCATCTGCAGTGTCAGCTTATGCTGACGGGGCATGCTTGGCTGTAAGGAGGAAGAAGTGGCCATCTTGGACAAGGCCTGTGCTACGACCTCGTGGGTGGTTTTTGGCTTGTGCTTCTGTTTGGTGCCGCCGTATACTATCCTAGTTGGGTCTGGCGGATGTCTATTACTCAGCGGTGCAGTGGGTGTGAGGAGGGTTGCTGGGTTCTGGTTTTTAGTGGCCGCGGGAGTCCGTGAGGAGCGGAGCTCTAGTCAGGCATGTCCTGGTAGGCTGGCTCTGTGCATGCTCCCCCTTATTTTTAATAATTCCTGCTGGGGGTCTTTGGTGAGATATCAGGGGTCTAAACAAACCACTGACATCTCCCTTTTAAGACAGGGAAAGGGACTGTGGACAGAGATTCCCCAGTCCCTTTCTCAGCTGCCTCAGCTGCACTAAAGATGAATGGACAGGAGACAGAGGCTCCTGTTCATTCATAAACTGAAGCGGCATAAACACATTTTATGATGCTCAGTTATGAATGGACAACTGACTCTTTTCATTCAGAAAAAGAGGAAGCCGGTAAATTACATATTTACTGGTTCCATCCTCTGCTCTCCATCCTGACAGATCCGGAACGAGGGGGGACCGGAGGGGCACAGAGGAGGACCAGAGGAGCCCACAGAGGGAGGAGCACAGAGGGAGACCAGAGCAGGACCCGGTGAGTCAGAGGAGGATACAGGGACTCGGAAGAGGAGGAGGACACCTGGAGCCAGAGGAGATTAAGAAACATTTGATGGCAGTCGGGGATGATCAGTGCAGCGGTGGAGAGAGTTACAATTATTTCCCTGTATGGCTTTCAATGAAGCAGCTGACAGCCTCGAGAGGGAGAGGATAAGCGGCTGTCAGCTGCTTCATTGAAAGCCATACAGGTAGATCGGTGCTTGTAGCTCCCCCCACTGCCGCACTGATCATCTGTTAGGCTGCCCAAGCCCAGTGCCATCTTAATAGCATTATGGGTCCCTAGGCAAAGTACTTCACTGGGGCCCCTACCAGGGAGATGGTGACCTGCGGCATGCTAGGCGTGCCATGGCAAACAGTGGGTGTGGCTATATTATGCTACATATTGGGCATGGCTTTTTAGTCTGATTAGAAACAACAAATAAACACAACCAGAGAATTATATTGACCTCTTGTACATGCTGTTCCGCCCTCTCTACACACTTTCCCCTGTATACATTAACTCTCCTTTTCCCTGCACGCACTGCTCCCACTCAATATTGGGTGCAGTAATGTATAGTGTCAGGCTAGAGCAATATAGTGGCAGTACATTGGCAGGCTGGAGCAGTATAGTGGCAGGCTGGAGAAATATAGTGTTAGTACAGTGACAGGTTAGGGCAGTATAGTGGCTGTATCATGTCAGGTTCGAATGGTATAGTGGCAGTATATTGGCAGGTTAGGGCAGTATAGTAGTTGTAGAGTGGCAGGTTAGGGTGGTATCGTGGCAGTATTTTGACAGGCTAGGGCAGTATAGTGGCAGGTTAGGAGGGTACAATGACTGTATAGTGGCAGCTTAGGATTTTATAGTGGCAGGTTAGGGTGATATAGTGGCACATTAGGGTGGTATAGTGGCAGGTTAGGGAAGTATAGTGGTGGTATAGTGGCAGGTTAGGGTGGTATAGTGGCAGGTTAGGATGGTATAGTGGCAGAATATTGACAGGTTAGGGCGGTATAGTGACAGTATATTGGCAGGTCAGGGTGGCATAGTAGCAGGTTAGGGTGGTATAGTGGCAGCATATTGGCAGGTTAAGGCAGTATAGTGGCAGATTAGAGTGATATAGTGGCAGCATAGTGACAGGTACGTCCAATCTTTAATGCCACCCTGCCATCGCTCGCGTGCCGGTCGGGGCTCCCGTGAGGTCGGTCGTGGGTCCCACAGACTCGATCACCACGGGCATATATGCGATCATCTCACGGGGCGGCTGAATGGAGAAATGCCGTTGTAAACAGCATTTCCCCATTCTGCCTAGCAACTAGTGACGCTGATCGGAGCAGAGATCAGTGTTCACTAAATGAAAGCCCAGCCCCCCACAGTTAGTAACACACCTCTAGGAACACTTAACCCCTACACTGCCACCCACTGGTTAACCCCTTCACTGCCAGTGTCATTTACACAGGAATCACTGCATTTATATAGCAGTGATTGCTATATAAATGACAATGGTCCCAAAAATGTGTCAAAAATGTCCGATGTGTCCGCCATAAAAATCGCTGATCGCCGCCATTACTAGTAAAAAAAAAAATTATTAATAAAAATGCCATAAAACTATCCCCTATTTTGTAAACGCTATAACTTTTGCGCAAACCAATCAATAATCGCTTATTGCGATTTTTTTTACCAAAAATATGTAGAAGAATATGTATCGGCCTAAACTGAAGGAAAAAAAATTTTTTTATATATTTTTGAGGGATATTTATTATAACAAAAAGTAAAAAATAATGTGTTTTTTTCAAAATTGTCGCTCTATTTTTGTTTATAGCGCAAAAAATAAAAACCGCAGAGGTGATCATATACCACCAAAAGAAAGCTCTATTTGTGGGAAAAAAAAGGACGGAATTTTGTTTGGGAGCCACGTTGCATGACCGCGCAATTGTCAGTTAAAGCGACGCAGTGCCGAATTGCAAAAAGTGGTCTGGTCTTTGACCAACAAAATGGTCCGGGGCTGAAGTGGATAGTGGCAGCATATTGGCAGGTTAGGGCAGTATAGTGGCAGGTTATGGGGGTAAAATTGTGGGTCAGGGTGGTATAGTGATGGTATATTGGCAGGTTAGCGTGGTATAGTGGTAACATATTGGCAGTTGGGGTAGTATAGTGGCAGGTTAGGGTGGTATAGTGGCAGCATATTAGCAGGTTAGGGCAGTATAGTGGCAGGTTATGGTGGCATAGTGGCAGCTTATTTGCAGGTTAGGGCAGTATAGTGACAGTATGTGTCAGGTTAGGGCAGTATAGTGACAGTATATGGCAGGTCAGGGCAGTACAGTGACATTATACGGCAAGTTAGGGCAGTCTATTGACAGTATATGGCAGGTTAAAGCAGTATAGTGGCAGGTTAGGGTGGTATAGTTGCAGCATATTGGCAGGTTAGGCAGAATAGTGGCAGATTAGGGTGGTATCGTGACAGCATATGGCAGGTTAGAGCAGTACATTAACAGTATAGTGGCAGGTTAGGGCAGTGTAGTGACAGTATATGGCAGGTTAGGGCAGTATAGTGACAGTATATGGCAGTTTAGGGCAGTACAGTGACAGCATAAAGTGAAGGAGGAGGATCTAATGAACCACTGTAGAAACCCCAAGACACCTGGCAACATCCCAAATGCAATTATGAAAAAAAAATTTCAGTCCATAAAGTGATAAAGTCCACGCTGGGGAAATTTCTTTCATAAATACAATGACAGTATATGGCAGGTTAGGGCAGTATAGTGACAGTATAGGGCAGGTTAAGGCAGTGTAGTGGCAGTATATGGCAGGTTAGGGCAGTATAGTGACAGCATATGGCAGGTTAGGGCAGTGTAGTGGCAGTATATGGCAGGTTAGGGCAGTATAGAGACAGTATAGGGCAGGTTAGGGTGGTATAGTGACTGTAAATGGCAGGTTAGGGCAGTATAGTGACAGTATATGGCAGGTTAGGGCAGTATAGTGACAGTATAGGGCAGACTAGGGCAGTATAGTGACTGTATATGGCATGTTAGGGCAGTATAGTGACAGTAAATGGCAGGTTAGGGCAGTATTGTGACAGTATAGGGCAGGCTAGGGCAGTATAGTGACTGTATATGGCATGTTAGGGCAGTAAAGTGACAGTAAATGGCAGGTTAGGGCAGTATTGTGACAGTATAGGGCAGGTTAGGGCAGTATAGTTACTGTATATGGCAGGTTAGGGCAGTATAGTGACAGTATACGGCAGGTTATATAGTGACAGTAAACGGCAGGTTAGAGCAGTATAGTGAAAGTATATGGCAGATTAGGGCAGTACAGTGACAGTATATGGCAGGTTAGGGCAGTATAGTGACAGTATAGGACTGGCCAGGGCAGTATAGTGACAGTATACGACTGGTCAGGGCAGTATATTGACAGTGAAAAATAAAGGTGCAATGCTAATAAGATTTAAAAATTAATCAAATGTAAATCTAGGTAATCTAAAGTAAATGAAACTCATAGTAATACTGACAATAAATCACAATAATGATAAATGAATATACAAGTGAATTTATTTTCCCAAAAATTCCAAGGTGAAAAAAATAAAAATGAAGAGAAAGCAAAACAAAAGAAAGTCCACTTAGTGTCAAAAACATGTTGATAGATGAATATATCTTAAAGTATATAAATCTTGATGGCCCAAACGTTGATTTTCAAACCACCACTGAAAGTGTATAGAAAAGTGAAGATGGAGCACCACCACCGATAACACTGAAGCTTACCGGAGTGTATGGATTCAGTAGGACCTATGCCCCATGAATCATTCAGGCTTGTCAGTAATTACACACCAGAGATGGAAGCACCTCAATGAATGCGGATGTTGAAACAATTGGATATGTAGCAATCCCACTCTTCTCACAATAACCATAGTCAACAAGAAAGGAGGCTTCAAGGGTGTATACCGTGGTGTGGATTTCACATATAAATGGCCAAAAAGGAATAAAAAACACACATAGCATGAATCCACATAACAAGGAATATATTGGTAAAAAATGAAAGAATACACTCACATTTTTGAGAAGTAAAAAAAATGCTTGTCTATCCGATAAAATGATGCAATGGTAACAGTGGGCTTGAGCTATGTGCGCTTTTTATTCCTATTTGTCCATTTATATGTGAAATCCTCACCACCCTATAAAAACCCTTGGAGCCTCCTTTCTTGTTGACTGTGGTTATTGTGAGAAGAGTGGGATTGCTACATATCCAATTGGTTCAATATCCATATTCAATGAGGTGCTTCAATCTTTGGTGTGTAATCACTGACAAGCCTGAATGTTTCATGGGGCATAGGTTCTATTGAATCCATACACTCCGGTAAGCCTCAGTGTTATCGGTGGTGGTGTTCCATCTTCACTTTTCTATGCATTTTTAGTGGTGGTTTGCAAATCAACATTTGGGCCATCAAGATCAAGATTTATATACTTTAAGATATATTCATCTATCAACCCATTTTTTTTTGTCACTAAGTGGACTTTTTTTGTTTTGCTTTCTCTGCAGTTTTATAGTTTGTGTTTAGTTGTTCATTGCATCTTTATTTTTTAAGGAGTGTGATATTATTGTATTCATACAGTTTCACCTTGGAATTTTTGGAAAAAAAACATTTTTTCACTTGGATATTCATTTATCATTATTGTGATTTGTTGTCAGTATCACTATGGGTTTTTATTTACTTTAGATTACCTAGATTTACATTGGATTCATTTTTAAATGTTATTAGTGCTGCACCTTTATTTTTTCACTTACACCATTTCCAACTGTAATTTGCGGTGAAGTATAGTGACAGCATACGGCTGGTCAGGGCAGTATAGGGTATTATAGTGGCAGGCTAGTTTAGTATATAGTGAGTGCCACATAACCATATTTGGTCAATGATGTCAGTCAGCATCCCTGGCCCCACTGTTTCCATTCAGGCAAATGGGGCCAGAGATATGTCATTGGTGGCTATTTAGTTTGACTATTCACCATTGCACAGACCCTGCCAACCTCACTTAAATTAGAATTGTAGGGCTACAGGGCTAGACTCCTCCATAGTTAGCATTAATTATCCCTTAAACCCGACTCAAGTAAGGGGAATATGGTTGGTCACAAAGGTAAACTCATGGCCAAACAGGTATGGCTGCAAATTCTTGAAAGCCCATACCACAGCCAGGCATTCTTTTCTATGGTGGTATAGGACACTTCCCTGTCTAACCAATAAACCCTCAGTGCAAGTACTCAAAGGGTGCGAGTAAAAATCTCACTGGGCCCTAAGGCTCCTAGTAGAATGCATGGTGTGTGTGCCTTTAACAGATACACATCAAAACATGTTATCTTGGAGATCAGAGAAGCTGTAGCTTTTCGGGGATCTTCCATTGGTGTTGGTGTAGTCATGTCTGGTTCTGCGGTGATGCACATCCAGTTCACTTTCAGTGTCTCAGCGGGCCGGTTTCCTTTCTGACTCCACATCCATCTGCACCATGGACCATGAGACATCTGCAAGTCAGGTGTTGTTGGCTGCCACATCTTCACAAACACCCCCACTAAGGCTGACTACACAAATCCATATGCTGCACACCATGGATGCCTATGTACTGTAGGCACTGTACAGGATGATGAGGATAGGTCCTGGATGGGTTCTATGTGTCACCTATATTTGGGTTGGGGTTCCTTTAAGGGAAATGTCTGGTCTGGCAGTTGGTGTATTCAGTGGTCTCCTCCATGCAGGGTGAGGAATTGTGGGACTGTCAAGCATAAGTAGAGGCCTGACTTGCAGCTCTCTCTGCATTTTTAATTGCTTTTTTAGGACAGGAAGTAGCACTTAAGACAGGAAGCTCCCAGTGCTGGGTGTGGTGTAATAGAAGTTTGAGAGAGGAGAGCTGTCTGAGGGCTGCATGTGGGCTGGAGGATGGTAAATAAGTGAGGGTGAACTTTTCTGTATCCGAATCTCTGAATGAAATCGTAATAAATTTAGTTGAAAGCCATTCACCCAAAAAAGTGACAAAAAGTAAGAAACACAGGAAACAGATTTTGACAAGTCCTTAATTAAAATAGAAAAAAAATGTGTCCCTCCATGTACAGCCATTGTTCATCATGACACCTGCCGCCCCAAAAAATAGAAAAATGGCAAAAAAAACGTAGCTTCCTAAGAGGCTACCTACCGACTTCCCTCTCTTTACTGTGACAGCTCTTATATAGGCAAGGAACGGGGCCAACTGGTTACTTCACCTGGTGGCACCGCCCTCTTCTGATGTCACATGATGTCAGAAGGGCCACCGGGTGACGTAACTGGGATGCCCCCCCCTTGCCTATATAAGAGCTGTCAAAGCTAAGAGAGGGCAGTCGGCAGGTAGCCTTGTAGGAGGCAAAGTGTCTTTTGACATTTTTCTATTTTTCCAATTGGCAGGTGTCGTGATGGACAAAGGATGTACATTGAGGGACACTATTTTTTTTTTTCTTTTAATAAAGGACTTTCAAAAATTGTTTCCTGTATTTCTTACCTTTTTTTGGTGAATGGGTATGGGTACAATGTACCCCAATACCCATTCACATGGGGGGGGGAGTTGAGATCTGGGGCCCCCTTGTTAAAGGGGGCTTCCAAATTCCGATAAGTCCCCCACCCGCAGACCCCAACAGCCACAGCTCATGGTTGTCGGGAAGAGGCCCTTGTCCCCATCAGGTGCTTTACTAATGTTACTAAACAAAATTAGTAACATAGCGAATCTACCTAGAATGAAACAAAACACATTTTTCCATTCTGCACTTGTCTAGTAAGCACCCTTAGCCTTATACCATGAACTGTGATATTGGATTGCTTATTGATCTTTTGTGTCATATATTATGGATTCCCAGTTTTATTACCTGAAGTTCAATATAATTTGGTTTATGATTTTTTTTCTTTTACAAAAGTTTTATTGTCATGTTTGCCAACAGAGCAGGTTTACAACAGAGCTTTGATACAGTCAAGAAACATTACAACTCAGGGCCTAATGGCCTTTATCAGTACAAAAGAGTCAGAAGACAAATATCTTATAATTAAATTCAATCAGACAGCATCTAAGAGTCTGACGATCCTGGTCCCATATCATACTAGGGATACTATATGCCTGTGGCAGGATCGTGTATTACACCCTATTGGTACCTGAGAGTTGGTATCCTCAAAAGAGGAGTCAGAATAGGAAAGGAGCATGCGAGGAAAAGAGTCAGAAGATCAGTGAGATATGAAGGGATGCAAGGGAAGGGAATTAAGTTCAGAATGGCTAGGAAGAAAGAAGAAGGAGGAAAAGGGGACAGGAGAAGAGAGAGATAAAAAGGGGGGGGGGGATCCACAGGGCGGGCGCACCAAGGTCTTATAGTGACAGTAATGCTACATCGAATCTAGAGGGATGGTGGTATGCAATACAAGATTGCCAAACCTTGAGGAATTTGGTGTGTGTGTCGGAAAGGATGGCCGTTAATTTCTCATTGATCATAACATCGTTCAGGCAATTTTTAACTGCTTCAAAATTCAACATGGGGGTTTTCCACGCTCTCGCAATTGTCAACTTAGTTGCAGTAAAAAGATGCTGCGCGCGTTGACGTTCGGTTCGCTTTAGTTCGGCTATGGGTTTGGCCAATAATGCCTCATAGGGGTTCCTTTTAAGATTGACCTGAAATAGATTACAAATAAGTGTGTATACCCTGACCCACAGTCTACATACCCGCGGGCACCTCCACCAGATATGCGCAATGGAGCCTCTCTGAGAGCATCCTCTGAAGCAGAGTGGGGAGTAGGCCGGAATGA
Source organism: Lithobates pipiens (assembly GCF_037356315.1). Lineage (NCBI taxonomy): Eukaryota > Metazoa > Chordata > Amphibia > Anura > Ranidae > Lithobates > Lithobates pipiens. The sequence goes on along the minus strand of NW_027507785.1, from coordinate 236,317,353 downwards.
AGCGGGCTAGCCTCACTGGTGTATAGTGCCATCTGTACAGCACTTTATAGGTGTTTTCTAAAATTAACACATTAGTGGAACATTTAGATATTGCCAACGTCATCGCTTGCCAGTCTTCAGGGCCCAACCCTCTACCCAACTCCCCCTCCCATTGAAAGTGGTAAGTATGAAATGGGGGTTTCTTCATAGATATCACAGCTGAATAGATCAATGATAGCAAGCCCGGGGAGTGGGGCCTGGATCTGCAAAGGCTCTCAAAGGAAGTCAGAGCGTAAGGCGTAGGATGGGGTTTTATCAGGCTCTGAAGGAAATGGCGAAGTTGCAAGTAACTATAATGTTCTCGTAAGGAGATGTCATGGGAGGTGCGTAGAGCCTCAAACGCCACAATTCTCATTGGTGTGAGCAATGAATGAACATCCGTGAATCCATTCAAAGTCCACCACGAGAACCATGAGGGGTTGCCATGGCCTGGAGGGAAAAGTGGGCAACGCAGGAGCTGCAATAGAGGGAGGTGGGGGGAAATCAGTCCCGTCGAGTATTTCACCGAGTCCCATATTCCCAGGGTATGGGTCATACAAGGCCCCACAATTGTCGGGCGATGCGCTGGAGGGATCCACGGAAGTGAGGCGACAGGAATGGGGTCAACATCTACTAGGCCGATTGTGGCCCAGAGCGGGAGTCTCAGTCCCAGCTGTCTCGTGGAGGCGTGAGAGCGGGGCTTTATTGGCTGCTATATAATATGTCCTCAAGTTGGGAACCAAGAGCCCGCCGTTTAGCAAACAGAATCTGTTTGGCTATGCGGGGGCAAAATGATCCCCAGATGAACCACAAGATCCTGTTTTGGTGGATGCGAAGAATATGCGACGGAACGGGAACCGGCATGACCCGAAATTAATATAATAATTTTGGAAGATAGGTTATTCGGATAGCTGTAATTCGTCCAAACCATGACAGGGGCATACTGGACCAGGATGACAATATATCTGTTAATTTTTTAAATAACGGAGGGAAATTCACCTGATATATACCAGAATGTGTCGGAGTAAGACGGATACCCAGATATGGCAGTGACGTAACCCACTGAAAAGGGAACGCCGATTGTAAGTCTCGCAGCAAACTCAGTGATAGATTGACCGACAGGGCCTTCGATTTGGAGGGGTTAACCCGGACCCCCGTAACGGAGCCAAAGGTATCCAGGAGCACTTGAAAGTTTGGTAGGATAATTCTGGGAGAGGTGACCGTCAGAAGGATATCACCGGTGAACAACGATATTTTATGGGAACAGCCCGCTACCTCAACGCCCCTGATATCAGGATGCGTTCTGATCGCCTCCGCCAGGGGCTCCAATGCCAGGATAAAAAGCAGAGGAGATAATGGGCACCACTGGCGAGTTCCTCTGGCGATGTCAAACACCGGAGATTCAAATCCACAATATTTGATCTTCGCCCGGGGGGAGTCATACAGAACAGACATCTATCGCATAAAGGATGCCCCAAAACCATAGTGTCAAATGACAGACATCAGGTATTGCCATGACAAAGTGTCAAAGGCTTTGTTCACGTCCAGAGACAGGAGCATGGACTCAAGCGAGCGAGTGTTGGCTATGTGTTGGAGCTGCAATATGCGCCGAATTGCATCCCCTGTCTGTCTCTGGGGTACAAAGCCAACCTGATTAGTCAAGGGAGAAAAGAATTTAAACAATTCGCCAGGATTTTTGTCAACATTTTCATATCAATGTTAATAAGAGAGATCGGTCTAAAATTAGCCCAGGAGGAGTGGTCACGGTCTGGCTTAGGGATCATTACTATGTTTGCTGTCAATAAGTCTGGGGTAAAGGAAGAACCATTCTTAACGGAATTACACATGGCTGTTAGATGCGGTGCTATTACCGCAGCTAGCTTCCTGTAGTAGAGTGCCCTGTAGCCGTCCGGTCCTGGTCTCTTTCCCTACTTGAGCTCTTTAATGCCCAGGAGGACCTCCGAGACCTGTATATCCCGGTCCATGAGAGCGACATGTGCTTCCGTCAAGGTTGAAAGCGCAAGGTTGCTAAGAAAGTCTGCAATGTTTTGAGCATTAGGCTGTTCCTGTGCTGTGCATAATTTTGTTAGGCGGTAACAAAATTCTGCTAATACATTTTTGGGATTACTAGTAAGAACGTTGTGCCGATTGCGTAAGGTGATGGGGGCAAATTTGGAGGCAAAGGTACGAAGTCTGTTCACTAGCGTTTGATTAGGCTTGTTCGCCTTCGCATACCACCTCTGATGGGACCAGCGCAAAACCCGTTCAGCGCCATCTGTGAGGCAGAGTTCGAGCTCAGTGCTGGTTTTTTCCAAGAGCTTATGGCCGTTTGGGGTGGGAGATTGCTTATAGGCCACCGAAATGGTCTCTAGACGGGTCTCAAGGGCTTTCTGTTTCGCCTCACGCTCCTGCTTACGGTTCAACGCCACCCGAATAATGTGGCCCCGCAGTACTGCCTTGTACGCCTCCCAAAGCATTACAGGGGACGCTACCGACCCTGTGTTTTCACGGAAGTAATCTTCTGAGGCCTTCAGTAAGTCTTCCTGTACCCCTTTGAGCGAAAGAAGGGAGTCATTCATCACCCAGGGCGAGAATTGAGAATCTAGAATTGGGTGGCAGACCACCAAAACAGGGTCGTGGTCTGTCCATGGGGCTGCCAAAATGGAAGCAGTCACTACCTGGGGAAGGCTACGGCAAAGCATAAACATGTGGTCGATTCTAGAGTGAAGGTGATGGGGGTGAGAATAGTGGGTGTAATCTCTACCTTGTGGATGGCACTCCCTCCAGAGATTGACCAAGTCATGTACCTGTAGAGAACGAAGACATTTTTTTGGCCCTGAGGATGGGGCCGCCTTCTCTGATGGGTATTTGTCTAGAGATGGATTTAAAACTAGATTAGAGTCGCCCGCAAGAAAAAGGGTGCCCCTGCTGTGGGAAGCCAGCAGGCTGCAGACGTGGGTCAGGAAAGGTCCCGGGTTTAGGTTCGGGGCATAGTAGGTCATAATTGTGACCTCCGTTTCTTGGATGGTGCCTTGCAATAGCAGGTATATGCCATCAGGATCCGCAATCTGTTTAGTGCAAATAAAAGGGATTGATTTGCGGTAAGCTATGAGTTTGTTTAGTTGAAGCATTAGCCAAAAACACCTGAGGGAACTGAGCATCAAAATACTTGGGATGCAATATCAATCCGCTGTTTCCTCAAGTATTTAAATATCTTTACCCTCTTAATTGGGGAATTCATGCCCTGAACATTCAGAGATAACCAATTTAGTGTCATGGTGGTATTGACAACAGGGAATAAACCAAACCCCGGAGAGTGCACCCCACGGACCCGTAAAAAAGAGGAGAAGATAGGAAGAATAGAACAGACAAGTAAGAGAAAGAAATCTGGTTTAAAGAGGCAAAAATTCTGAATGGGATTTGGAATGAGAACATTCCACGTAATGAGATTGCAATTGGTTGTGAGGTCAAAAGTCAGGAGTCGGCCAGAACTGGCGCTCGGACCGAGTACCGACATATGGGGGAGCAGTAGTCCGTCAAGGACCACCCGGCTGTATTGCTAAAGTAAGCTATTTGCATAAATGTATCAACAATGGCACAGGATTAAGAATCTTATGCATTTGGTGAACGCCACCTTTCTAATAACATGAATAGGCTATAACTTAATACCGATAACCTGTCAACAAGAACCCAAGTTAAAACTGTAGATTGAACTGTGGTTTGACGGGGGCACGGGTTATGCCCATACCTCAACCTCCCGTCAGAGCCCCGAAGATCCAGCCAAAATAAGGAAATAACTTTCAGACCTCTCCACCCCGGTCACTCAATGGGAGCAGCGACAGCAGATCCGCGTGTCCCTCAGCACCATGATGCAAACTGCAGCACGGAAGCCAACGGACACTGACTCCACCAACCCCACCCCACAAGAAATTGTCCCGTCAATAGTACCCATTAGTAATAAAAAGCTGGAATGTTCCGTTTAGCATAAAGATTCACACACAAAAAAAAAAGTTTTGGGAAAGAACATAATAAGCATATGGTATGCGGTTGCAAACGGGAACAAATGACCATGGGTTAGACACAGTCTCAAATTAGCAATGCTGTCATCATGCTGTCAAGGCCACAGTAGACTGGGGATCCAGCCAGTAATAACAAATCAGAGGATGCGGAAATGGGATCATTGAGGGACAATTGTCTAAAAAAAATAAAAATTTATAAAAAAAGGGGGTTGCAACAAGAGTTCTGTGCGCATAAAGTACTTGAGTCTGGAGGCTAAGATGGTCTCGTGTTCTCGCTGGGACTGTATGGATCGATGACAAGAGGGAGACGGATCATCTTTCTGTCACAAGTCCAAACGAGCCCCGAGGAGGGTGACCAGTCAATACGCCACAAATACTCACACTGGAAACAGCAAGCAGAGCTCAGCATTAACCATCTTTGGAGGTACTCTGGAACCGTTGCCCCCGAAGTGCCTGGAGGACCTGAGACCCCTGCTGGGATGATTGTGAAGAACCAGGATGTGCCCGGGATGTCTGGGGCCAAGCCGGCAAAGACTCCAGTTGGGAGGGGGGGCAAATCAAATTGCAGATCCTGGAAATGCCTCCACAGCTTAGGGAGGGAGGAGGCATGAAACTGGCGGTCAAGATGGTAAAAGGAGAGCTTGAAGGGGAACCCCATCTATATCTGACGCCTTTAGCCTGTAAGACCTCCAAATAAGGTTTCATGCTCCTTCTCTTAGCTATAGTCACTGGGGAGAGATCGGCAAAAAGTTGTAAGGGGTTACCTTGAAAAGAGAGGTCCGGGAGGTCCCTTGCTGCTTGAAGGAGTCGTTCCTTGGGCCTATAAAAGTGAAAATTAATGATAACATCCCTCGGGGGGCCATCAACGGGCTTGAGAGCAAGGGATCTGTGTATGCGATCGAATTCCAGGCATTCCGCAGGCATATCAGGCGCCAGTTCCTGGAAGAAGGCTGTGGCTGTTCCCTGCAGGTCTGTAATGGTCTCAGGTAGCCCTTGTATGCGTAAATTGTCCCTGCGGGCCCTATTCTCAGAGTCCTCCAATTTATCCTGCAGGCCTGCTAACTCCGCGTTCAGCCTTTCCACCTCATCCTCATGGCCCTCTAGAACCGTTGTTGTCAGGTCCATCCGCTGATCTAATTGATTGGTGCGATGGCCTAGTTCATTAAGACCTCTTACCAGATCCGCAGACAGCTTACGGAGGCTGCAGTGATCTCATTGTGGACTATCGTGCAAAATCTTTGGAGCAGGGCCTCCGATCCGGCATCCGTGGAGCTCTCCAGGTTGGTGGCGAACTGCAGCAGGCTGTCCTCAGAGTGCTGTGTGTTATCATCCGGCTCCGGTGGGTCAGGCGCCATCTTGCCTCTCCCCTTCCCCGCGGCGGAGGAGGCCTTCTGCTGGGAGAGGTTGCGCTGCCTGTTCCGGGGGGTGTTAAACATACCCACTGGATGCTGCTGTTATCCGCCGTCGCGGGAGCTGACTCACGGCGTCCGGTATCGCCGTGTGTCTGATTAGCCGGGTGTTTCTGGTCCGACGGCGCAGAGCAGAGAGATTAGGCTGCCATCTCCTCCGAGTCCGTTCATGCCCCGGTTTATGATTTTTTTTGATTGGTTGCATGGATTAGACAATCTGTTAATAGGAACACACATCATGCATGGCGACAAGTTGCTTTAAGATGGGGGGTTGCAGAGCTATATGGGGGCATATGGCCTGGTATGGTTCAGAAGGGAGAGCACTGGCTCATCCCCCCTCTTAACTGACCTGCCAGGCTGCATGCTTGGATAAGGTATGGATTTGGGGGGGGGTACTCCTTTTTTTTTTTCCTTTTTTTGTTGCCGGGCCGTGCCATTATTCTTAATTTTTATATTCATCTTTTAGTGGGGAAACCCACTGACAGGTGATAACTCATGGTTGTTAAGGACGTTAAAAAATGAATAAATGAAACAAATTTTAACGAAAACAAAACTAAATTTAGGGAAAACAAAACTAAACTAATTCCATAACAAAACAAAATTAGTAACATAGCGAATCTACCTGGAATGAAACTAAACAAATTTTTCTATTCTGCACGTGTCCAATTTTTCCATAAGCACCCTTAGCCTTATACCATGAACTGTGCAATTGAATTGCTTATGGATCTTTTCCTATATTATGGATTCCCAGTTTTACTCCATGAGGTTCAATATGATTTGTTTTATGATTTTTTTTGCATGGATTGGACAATCTGTTAATAGGAACACACAGCATGCATTCCTTTAGGAGCCTTATGGCCCAGTGTGATTATTACTCACACCCTTTGAGTTCTTGTGCTGAGGGGTTTTTTTTGTTGTTGTTTCTTTGTGCTTCCCAACTCTCCAGTGGAAACCTATAGCAGCTGGACCTTTGGAGACTTTTTTATTTATTTATAAATTGAACAGAGATGTCCAGTCCAATGGCTCTTCTTTTGTACACTTCCCTGTCCAGTAACTTCCTGCTAACAAAAAAATACAGGTTGCTTTTTCCCTGTCATGTTTATCTGGTTGGAGAGACCCTAATCTGTAGGTAGATGCATTGGACAGCACAAGGACTCTTCAAATGTAATTTGGAGCTGTCAAAGCTGGTTGCTGGTGATGGCATTTATGAGCTGTTCAAAGGCTGTTTAAGAGCCTGGGGTCCAAGTCAACATCCTGGGCATCATCTTCTTGGTGAGGTCCATCAAAAGTTTTGCTATTGTCCTAAAATGATTAATTCATATTTAATAGCAATTGGCATTGCCCAGAAAATCAAGTACTTGTTTCTTAGCAATAGGCCAGTTCTTAATTTCTTCAACTTTAGCAGGCTCTGGGTGCCAATGTCATCAAGATAAGCATTTGCAAAGTGTTTGGCATTTGTTAAACAGCTGATCAACATTTTGCTGGAAGGTGGCAGGGGCACTGTTCATTAAACAGGGTATGTTGAGGAATAGTACAAAGGGATAATTTTCTACTTGCCAAATCACTTCTAAATCTCAACCTTTCAAAAAACCTTTCAAAAAATTAGCTCATAATATTTTCTTCATCTTGTGACCAGTCCCCAATCTTTTCCATCTAGAATAATAGCACCACTACCCACCCCTTATCCTAGGGGTGTATATACTATAATACTAACACTTCATAAAGGAGCGTGCATGTGCCTCACGGACTTTGCGCATGCTCTGAAATGCATTGTTTCTCCTGCTGACGTCAAACGCTGTCTCCACCAGTTTCTCTGCAGTCTGCCGAGTGCGAGATACAGCTGAGTTCCCCCCAGTGTCTTGCGGACCTTATTAAAGTTGCTTGGACTTCCAGATACATGCTTGTGACAGCAGCCGATCGCTTACGTATAGTTCTGTGTACTCAAATATGTAAGTGATATTATATTGTTCTACGATTAATTAAAAGCATTTTTACTGAGTGGCACTCTTCAATCATTACTTATACTAGGGTGTTAGGTGTAAACCTGGACTCCAACCTTTCCTTTCAACCCCACATCCTAACAGTGTCAAAATGTTATCGCCTTCACCGCCAGCATTTCCAAAATATGCCTTTTTTAACCAATGACACCACTAATCTACTAATTCACTCTCTTGTTATTGCTTGCCTTAAATACTGATACTTCCTCCTCATTAGTCTATGTCTACACAAGCTATTCCCCATTCAGGCTATAGGGAATGCTGCTGCCAGACTCATCCACCTTACCAAAGGCTGTGTCTGTCCCTTCTCTCTTTCAATCCAGCCACTGGCTTCTGATTTCCCAAAAATAAAATAAAATATTAACAACTTGCAAAGCCTTTCACAACTTTGGCCCAAGCTTCATCATAAACCTGATCTCAAAATATCAACCATTTACACTATTCCTGTCAAGAGCTCCTGCTCTTTTGCTTTCATGGCACCTCCTCTCCTGCTTGTGAACTCCTCCAGAGCTTCCTCCATCCTTTGGAACTCCCTACTCCAACCAGTATGGCTTGCTCCTATTGTGCCCACCTTTTGACAATCCCTGACAACTTATATCTTCTATTTAGCCTCTAGCTAGCAACTGAATCTTACGTTTTCAAACAATTCATTCCCACACAGTTACATTTTCTATAACTTCCCCTTTCCTTTAGATTGCAAGCTCTCAGCCTTCCTAACTCAATTGTCTTGAATTGTTTTGTAACTGTACTGTCTCCCTTTTTTCTGTAAAGCACTCTAATAGAATAATAATTGTGACAGAAACAGGGGGAGGCTCATTCACTCAAGATGTAGGGTTACACCCACTAAAGGGAAGTATATTGTTCTCCTAGCAGCTTTGTAGGGGGTTTGGTACTTTGTGTCTGAACCAAAAAATGTGACACCTAAAGTCTCCCAAGTCATTACTGAGGAGTACATCTGTTAGTAGCCCTCCCATCACTTCCACATTGCAGGTTCTGGGCCACAGTACATAGTCAAGATCAATGGTAGCTGAAGCGCATGGTACCCCTGGCTAACTAGTACATCTGGGTGGACAATTTATGTGTTCATAATCATGAGGAGGCTCCTGAGTCCTGAAATCTCACAGTTACTTGTCCATCCACAATAACCTCTTGCAAATACTTCCATAATTTATTCAAACCAAAAATAATGTTTTAGCTATATATAAACTTGACCTGTTTCTGTAACCAGTTTTTTTACATGAAGAGGGATATCTGCATGGTCAACAAAGGCCATGGCCTAGGATGACAGGACAGCAATGGATGGCACACTGTCACATTTCTAACTGCCAGTAAAACATTCCTGTACTTCATAAGAGGTCCCATAACGATGGTCTGTCTATCAGTCCTCATTGATGCTGTTAATGCTGTGCTTACATATTTGCTTGTATTACAGTTCACTCACCCTGTATATTTGCACTTAGAACTGAACTGCTAACAGAGTAGGGTGGCATACCTTTAATTTTAAGATCTGGATGTCAACTGTGGTAGAAGAAGAGCAACACAAGACAGTTGGTCTTGGGGGAAGCAGAGTATAAATCAGGTCCTGATGCTTCTAGGGGAATTTGTTTGGTTGTTGTGGTTTTTTGTTTTTGTTTTTTAGTAAACTAGTAGAGATTTACCTCTTCGGTGTACAATGTTTTTGCTATAATACAAATAAGGAGGTGCCTTAATTTTCTCCCTTTACTCTTGAACTGTACATTACAACCATAATTTCTAAGAGGAAATTATAAAGTGAGTAAATAAAAGTTTTTTTTTTTTATATTTTGTCTTTTTGTGTTCTCTTTTCTTACCCCTACATATACAGTAGATTTAAATCAGTTCACCTGCTGTCGCAGATGCTACTGAGGACAGGCCTAAGATGTTGCATTAAAAGTGATGTTCTTTTCTCTTCAAAATAGGCATTGATAAGGGCATACAAAGAGTCAGCATTGTGAGAACACACCAAAATAATTTTCACTACAGCTAGCCTATTTGAGAAGCATTAATGAACAATTAACCAACACTGGCACTCTTTCCATCCCTAATCCTATCGTAGAACCACTAATCTCCACCACTAGCAGCTAACGATGAATGTCTCAGAAGCTTTGCTTCTTATCTCAGTCAGTTCTTAATGCTTGCGTAAGTATGATTTCTGCAAAGGGGGCCCCCTACTGCTCCGCAACCTGAATACAAAGGAGCAGTGCATTTTTTGAAGGGCTTTCTGTTCAAAAACACTTTCAGACTTATGTTTGCCTTCGTACTACAACAAGAACAAGTGATCAACGGAGGACTATTGGGGTCGCTAAGGGCTCTTTTTGGAAATACTTGTAATAATGCTTAAAAGAATGTATTCATTCCACATTAACTGCATTTTTTTTCTTTTCACAGACAAAGACATTAAAGGAAAATTATGACGGCATGAAAAACTATCAAAGAATAGAATAGAGCTTTTAAAATATGCTACTTTTGCAAAATATGCCTTTTCGCGGAGTGAGATGAAAAACTATGATCCTTGGCAAATTAACTTTGCTTGTTAATTTCAATATGGTATTATGGGGTTAGGGTAGATAAGTTCATTAAATGGTTATAATGCTTTATTTTGGTGGTGTGCTTTTTAAATACCAATTGTACTGACAATGCTAGCTCAAGGAATGAATGAAAAAGAGCAGTTGAGACCCAGATAGCAGCCTTCTCACAGAATGAGCAAGTTGAATGGACCAGCTTTTGGAGCTTCTGAGCTTGATACTGTATGAGGTCAGCTCAGGTTATGTTTTCCGTGTTTTTTTTTTTTTTTGTTTTGTAAAACCACTGTGTTAGAAGTGTTTATCTATCTATCTATCTATCTATCTATCTATCTATCTATCTATCTATCTATCTATCTAGCTCATAATATACAGTATACATGTAAAATGTAATATCCAGGAAGACAGAGTTTATTTTAAAAATTTAGTAAAACACATCAACAAATAAAAAAAAAACTTACTTTTATAACCATTCAAAAGTGATGAAAGCTAAACTCCTACAGGTGTAAATGGGAGAGCATAATGTATTTTTAGTAAGCCCATATTTCGGGGGTTATTGTTGAAATTTGATATGATTTTTATTTTTGATATGATTTTTTTAAGCAGCTTTGATATGATCTTTCTTTCAAAAAATTTTTATTAATGCAAGGTACATACAGCTCAGAGAAGTTTACAATTCGTCTTGCACAACGTTAAGAAAAAAAATAATAACAGATAGTACCAAAATTTGCATCAAATTGTAACAGTGGTGACATAAAAGTCATGTAAAATAAAGTATAGCTTCTTGAGAACAAGTATTCTCATGGTCCGACCTTTACAATGTGTAATAAACGTGAACATCTCAAACAAAGGCCAGGATGCTAAGAATCAAAAGGAAAGCAGAATATCTATTGTCGTGTTTACAAACAAATACAACACATACAAATCATAACTGATTATACCCAGGAACACCACTAGGGTGAACCTTTATCGCAGTTGGGTACTTCCTTAAGACAGAAATCAAAGTGCAAGGCGAAAAGAGTAGATGAAGAAAGGGGGAAATGAGAGAAAGAAGGAAAATAGAAGGGAAGAGGTGAGAGAAGAAAAGTGGAAGAGGGGGAGAGAGATGGCAGAATGGGATCATAGAGGAAATGAAAAAAGAGGGATCAGAAGAGTGGGTAGGATGGCCGGCCGGTTCCTAAATGGCTACCAAGGACCAGGAAAAGGTTGTCATTCAGGGGGGGCTGGGATTTATGGTGCTAATAACCGATGGTCAAAATGCGGGGGTAAGTAGTGATCGACCCACGGTTGCCATATCTTGGTATGTCTGGGGACAGTATCTTTAACAGTAGCTTCAATTTTACTGTGTATCATTGCTTGTGTAACTCTATTCTTAACTTCAGCCAAACGAAGAGTAGATGTCTTCCATGCTTTAGCTATTGTTTGTTTAGCAGCGGTGGTGACCTGCAGAGCAAGGCGTATCTGGGCCCTAGTGAAAGAATCTGGGTAAAAATTGAGAAGGGCTAGTGCTGGGTCAGGATCTAATGAACTGGTGAACAGAGTGGATAGAACCAAAAATATTTCAGTCCAGAAGCACTGTGCCACTGGACAGGTCCACCAAATATGCAAGTGCGTGCCTCTCTCGCTACAGCCACGGAAACAGTTCGGAGAATATGAAGGTAAAAACTTTGCAATTCTATCTGGTACTAGGTACCAACGCATGAGAACCTTGTAGCTCGCCTCTAGAGCCACAATGTTCGATGATGATAGTTTAGTGTGTAGCCATACATCAGACCAGTCGTTTTCCTCCAGATTTAAGTTCAGGTCCCTGGACCAAGACTGCGCATATGTCGGGAGTGTTGACGGCTGGGAGGTAAGGTGTGAGTATAACTGTGATATTTGTCCCGGGGCATGTGGATCCGTATTGCATAATTTTTCAAATAACGTATATGTGTTCGTATCCCTAGTCAAGCCAATAGTCCGTTGAACAAAGTGCGATATTTGGAGATAGCCAAAATATTCATTATTTGGCAATTGTGATTGAGCTTGCAGGGAAGGGAACGATTTGACCGTATCCCTGGCCACTAGGTCACATATACGCGTTAGGTTTGCACATTCCCAAGCTTGGAATGAGGAAGGGGAGGTGTAGGCTGGATAGAACTTAGGGTGACCAATATAGGACAACAAAGGGGAGTGCGGGGAGATCAAATGAAACGGTTTACGAAGTTTATCCCAGAGTTTGACAAAGGTAGAGGTTATGGGGTTGGATATTGGGCCTCGGGAAGCAGGGGGGAGCCAGAGAAGATTAGTTAGGGATATAGGGTGAAGATCTACTGCTTCAAGGCTCACCCAGATGGGGATTTCCACTTTAGCATGATAAAGCGTGGCTTGAGCAAGTTGGGCCGCGTGGTAATAATGTTGGAAATTGGGTATGCCCAGCCCACCGGCCCTATGATGGCGAAGCAAAGTGGGTCTAGATATTCGTGGCTTCACAGGGCCCCATATGTAATTAAATACCCGGCCTTGGATTATGCGATGAAAATAAGGGGGAACCGAGATGGGAAGGACTCTGTATAAATAAAGAAGTTTAGGGAGTAGGGACATTTTGACCGCGGCAATACGTCCCATCCAGGATATGGAGAGGGGCCGCCACTCCTGGAGTAAGGAGGAGAGATGCCTCAACATTGGGAGGTAATTTGCTCGGAAGAGGTCCGCAGGATCTTCGGTTAGTTTAATACCCAGATATGGGATAGCCGAATCAGACCATTGAAATGGGAAATTAGTCTTAAGAAGCGCCAAGGTGTCATCTGACAGTGACACATTAAGGGCTTTGGATTTTTTCTGATTGACTTCTAAGCCAGAGATTTTAGAGAATTTATCAAGGAGATTTATTAAATTAGGGATGGATGTGTGTGGAGAGGTGACAAACAATAGTGCGTCATCAGCGAATAAGCATAGTTTATGAGTGACAGAAGCAACCTCCAGTCCCCTAATATCTGGGTGTGCTCTAATCAAAGCAGCCAGGGGTTCTATTGCTAAAGCAAAGAGTTGTGGCGACAGGGGGCATCCCTGCCGAGTCCCTCTTCGTATAGGAAAACTTTGGGAGTTAAACCCAGCGTATGTCACCAAAGCTTGCGGGTCAGCATACAAAGACGTGATCCACTGTAGGAAGTGGGGGCCAAAACCCCAACGTTTCAGAATGAAGTGGAGATAGGACCACGAGACTGTATCAAACGCTTTTCTGATGTCTAAGGATAGGAGGTGCATGGGGATGGAGCGCGTTCTCGCTAGGTGTTGTAACAGGACTACTCGGCGAATGTTATCACTAGCTTGCCTACGGGGGATAAAACCTACTTGGTCTTTGTGGACCAGATTTCCTATGATCAGATTGAGACGCAATGCTAAGATTTTAGATAGAATTTTTATGTCTACATTTAGCAGGGAAATTGGTCGATAATTGGACCATTGGGTGTCATCTGAGTTGGGTTTAGGGATCATAACTATCTTGGCCAATAGAGAGTCTCTACCAAGGGGTTGTTGTTTCAACAGGGCATTAAACGAATTTGCCAATAAGGGAGCCAGGATATCTGAGAATTTCTTATAATAACTGCCAGGTAAACCGTCCGGGCCTGGACGTTTGTGTGGCTTGAGCAATTTTATAGCTTCCAGTACTTCATCTGTAGTGATTAAAGCATCAATAGAGTTTCTGGCTGTGTGGGATAGTTCAGGTAAAGACAGGTTCTGAAGTAGGGATTCGGCATGCTGAGGAGAGAACTGAGTTTTATCTGAGTAAAGGTCAGCCAACTTCTCACGGAATTCGGCTAGAACTTTGATGGGGTTGCTTGTGTGGGAGTTCTTAGCAGTTTTAAGTCTAATCGGCTTACGGATTTTATCTGGTTGTCTGAGACGTAGGGCCATAAAGGTATCCGGTTTATTAGCTTTGGTGTATATCGTGTGACTAGACTTACGAAGAACCTTATCCGCTGATTCAGCTAACAAAAGATCCAATTCCAATTTAGTTTTTTCAAGGATAAGCTTATGGGACTCTGTCGGTGAACTTTGGAACTGGAGGAAATGTGAGTGATATTCTTCTTCTAATTTTTGCTGTCTGATCTGTCGGTCTTTCTTAATATGTGTGGCTAGGGATATGCAGCTGCCTCGAATTACTGGTTTATGGGCTTCCCAGAGTAGTACCGGGGAAATATCTGGGTTAGAATTATGTTGCAGGTAGTCAGTGAGAGCAAAACGAATATCAAAGCAGTATGATTGATCAGTAAGGTGCGATTCGTTCATGCTCCACGACCTTTCCTTGGTTTTAGGGATCAATGAGGCGATAGTAGTGACTACAGCGCAGTGGTCGGTCCAGGGAATCGGACATATGGTGGACTGGAGAACAACTGGGAAGGATGCTACGGGTGTCAGAATATGATCAATCCTAGAAAACGAATTGTGAGGATATGAATAAAATGTGTCATTTTTTTTCAAAGGATTACACTCCCTCCAGGTATCTATGAGGGAAGCCGAAAGGAACTGCTTCCGTAGCTGAGTCGAAAGGGAATGACCTTCAGGCGTATACGGCGATTTATCTATATGTGGCTGCAGAGTCAGGTTGGAGTCCCCACAAATAAAAAGTGTACCCCTACTGTGGGTCTTAATAACCTGTAATAGGTGCGAAAAAAAAGGGTTAGGGTTACCGTTCGGGGCATAATAGGAAACCAAAGTGGTTTCAATATCTTGGAGAAGGCCTACCAAGATGATATACCTCCCCTCTGGGTCTTTAATTTCTATTGTGGGTGTAAAAGGCAGAGAATGATGGAATGCTATCAGGACACCCCTCTGTTTAGAGTCTGCAGAGGCCGTAAAGACCTGAGGGTAACGGGAGCTAAAAAACTTTGGTGTTTGGGAACCTGAAAAGTGCGTTTCCTGTAAAGCAACTATACCTGCTTTCAGAGAGTGAAAGTTTCGGAAGGCCTTAACCCTCTTACTGGGGGAGTTAAGGCCTTTGACATTAAGAGATAAAATATTCAGAGGGGCCATCGAAAGACAGGGTGAGAAGAGCTATAAAATATTATGTAAGGAGTAGGAACCGACCGACCAAAAAGAGCCAAGAGAAGTGGAAGGGAGGGGGGAAGGAGAGAGCAGAGAGAGGAGAGAGAGGAGAGAAGAGGAAATTTGTCTGCAGGGCAAACCATGAGATGACATAAACAGTCAGATACCAAGATAGGTTGCTCGGCCAAACAATGCTCAGTCTCCGGGGTCCAACACAGGCAGCCCAGGAGAGCGCGCATTCTGAGGGAGGGGAGCAGTGGCTATTCTCCACCACCGTCGGGACAGCAACTATACATAAACACTGCAATTTACAGAACCAGTAAAAACCAAAACGAAAAAGAAAATAATATAAAAAAAATGAACATTAGGACTTGTCTTAATGGGCAAGACACCCAGAGGTGTCGGATAGAACAATAAAGTGATATATAACACCCCACCAGGGCGGAAATTCAGGGGTCTTTGGGTGTGCAGGTGTATGGAGATGGGGAAGAGGGGGATGGGGAGAGGGTTAGTCGGGAAGGGGAAGGATAGGCTAGGGAGGGGGGGGAAGGGAAAAGAAAAAAAAAAAGGGGAGGGGACAGAGGTCATCAGGTAAATTGGGGAGGGATAGGGATAGAAACCAGAGGAGGCGAAAGCCAAGGAGGGAGGGCAAATGGGGAGCTGGTGGGTATATAGTAGATAATTAACTAAAAGGAGCTAACATCATCTACAAATGCAATTATTAGATCATGTAAAAAGAATAATCGCGGATATAGCCTGACCTCACTGGACCAATATAGTGTGGGTGTGAGGCTCTTTTAGCATAGCAATAAAAAGTGATTCACAATACAATGGAACAATATGAAAGTTAGGCTCCATGTAGGCAAGGAGCCTCAGGTCAAAAGAAAAAACGGATAGATAGCAAAAAATTTGAATTAAGAAGTCGTCGGTGCTGAAGAACTTGAAAAAGAAAAAACGAAAAGAAGAACAAACAAGAACAAGTACGTACGAAACAGCAGGTCGAAAAGATTCGGTGGAAGAGGTCCTCCGGAGTAGGGGACACCATTCATCTTCCGTTCGGATATCCGAATCCTAGAGGTCTCACAGGGAAATGTAGAAAATTTAGCAATAGAAACCTGAAAAAGAAAGAAGTGACATTTTCCGAACAGTTAGTTCAGCGCGGTGGGCGAGATTTGGGAGTGGAAGCTCTGTCATCCGACAATCTGGCGGGGGTTCCCTTGCGGACAGACAACGGGCCAGGCTGGTTACGATGCGGCGTAGCTGAGTAAGGGTGCGCTGTCGAGCGTGCTGGAGTGCGGGGTAAGCTGGTCTCCGAGTGTAGGTCCGGACGGACTAGATGAAGGCTCTCCAACAGGCGTTGCAACGATTCCGGGGACGAGCAAGTGTGTTGCTGACCCTGATAGGAGAATTGTATGGCAAACGGGAACCTCCAGGTGTACTTCAATTGGTGATGGAGTAAGATCTGTAATTGTGGTTTCATGGCCCGGCGCTTGGTGATGGTGAGGGGAGCCAAGTCCGAGAACAGCTGATAAGTGTGGCCCTGAAATTGCAACGACTCTTTATTGCGTGCTGCAGTGAGTAGTTGTTCTTTCGTGCGAAAAAAATGCAGCTTAACGATGATATCCCTGGGAGGTCCGTCCGCCTGTCTGCGGGTCAGTGCCCTGTGGATTCGATCGAATTCTAGACGTTCGATTGGAATGCCCGGGGCTAATTCCTGAAACATGGCCGTTACGAAGGACTGAACATCGTCAACAGTCTCAGGGATTCCTCTTATTCTCAGGTTGGCTCTTCGAGAGCGATTTTCGGCGTCCTCCCATCTTGAGAGGAGGGTGACATTCTCCTCTCGGAGGGCAATTTGCTCCTGGGCCTGTTCCTGTAAGGTAAGTTCAATATCGTCCATTCTGGACTCCAAGGCGGCTGTGCGTTGGCCGATGTCACGTATCTCCCGCGAGAGTCTCTCGGTGATCTGTTCTGAGGTAA
Source organism: Lithobates pipiens (assembly GCF_037356315.1). NCBI lineage: Eukaryota > Metazoa > Chordata > Amphibia > Anura > Ranidae > Lithobates > Lithobates pipiens. The sequence goes on along the minus strand of NW_027507785.1, from coordinate 236,300,362 downwards.
CCTTCAAGGCTTTCTGTAACATGGTTTCCATGTGTTTAAGAAAGTCACTAGGGATCATACTCGGTGGTAAAGAGGAAGCTTCCGCGGGATCATGTATGCTATCCTCATGATCAGTATCGCTGTCTGAAGTTTCGCGGCTGGGGGCAGAGGAAGCCTGCTGGATAGCAAGGGCCTTAGCCGCCATTTTAGACGAAGCACGGGCGAGGGCCTCCTTGATGGGTTTGGGTTTGTTCTTACCTCTGTGACCTGTGAGCACCATACCGTTTGATGCCAGGGTTTGCGAGGTAGAGGTACAGTTCAATAACGCAAGTATTGCGGGTCCGGTTCTGTAGTTAGGTCCCGATACAGTGGTGGAGAGTGCGGAGCCTTAGCAGGATGCGACCGCCATGCTAGACTTCGCGCATGCGCCCCACCGCTTTGATATGATCTTTAACCACTTAAGCCCTGTACCATTATAGGACCAAGCCCCTTTTTGCGATTCGGCACTGTGTCGCTTTAATGTGGCTCCGAAACAAAATTGACGTCCTTTTTTCCCCACAAATGGAGCTTTCTTTTGGTGGTATTTGATCACCCCTGCGGTTTTTATTTTTTGCGCTATAGACAAAAAAAGAGCGACAATTTTGAAAAAAACATATTATTTTTTTACATTTTGCTATAATAAATATCCCCCAAAAATATATATATATAAAAAAACATTTATTTTCCTCAGTTTAGGCCAATACGTATTCTACATATTTTTGGTAAACGAAATCGCAATAAGCGCTTATTGATTGGTTTGCGCAAAAGTTATAGCGTCTACAAAATAAGGGATAGTTTTATGGCATTTTTATTAATATTTTTTTTTACTAGTAATGGCAGTGATCAGGGATTTTTATTGTGACTGCGACATTATGGCAGACACGGCGGATAATTTTGACACATTTTTGGGACCATTGGCATTAATACAGCAATCAGTGCAATTAAAAATGCACTGATTACTGTAAAAATGTCACTGGCAGTGAAGGGGTTAACCACTAGGGGGAAGTGTAGGGGTTAAGTGTGTGTGTGTGTGTGTGTTTTTTAACTGTAGGGGGCGTGGCTTGGCATCTGACTTCACTGATCGTCTTTCCCTAAAACAGGGAACAGACAATCAGTGACAGCCTTAGTAGGAAGCACAAGGAGAGGTTTGTTTACACTTACCTCTCCTCGTTCTCCTCACGGGACACTGGCTGCAATCGGGTCTGCGGGTCCCACAGCCACGGTCACAGAGCTCAGGACCGGGTCGCAAGTGTACTGCCAGTGGCGCGCTCGCGACCCACAGCTGGGCACTTAAACGGCAACGTACAGGTACGTGCTTGTGCCCGGCCGTGCCATTCTGCCGACCTACAGCGGTGTGAGGCGGTCCTTAAGTGGTTAATTAGTCCTTTGCATGCCCCCACCCCTCTTCCCTCTCTGCTTCTCCCTCTCGAGGGGAAGTTCATTTTGCACTTCACCAGTACCTGCCTTGTTCAGCATATCTGCCTGTAGCACCATTAGAAGCCAATCAGTTTCTACTTCAGTTTGTTCAATTAAGCTTTGACAAAAAATCTGGAAGCTGATTGGTTTTTATGCAGAGCTTCACCAGATTTTACACTCTCCCATTTTAATAAATCGACCCCTTTAGATACTGATATATATATATATATTTTTTCAAAATCACATACACAGAGTAATAAGGTTTGTTGTTGGGTAATAGTTTATAAACAATAAAACAAGGTATAAACAGAAAAAAAGAAACAGACAATTTCAAGGCAAACATTTAACATGCTCAGTTGATTAATGGGAACTTGTATTGGCCAGGTCTATGTGCTTATGTTCTTTGCAGTTCCCCTGGATCAGGCCCTGTCACAATGAATTAATACTACACGTCAACCAGTAATAGATTCCAACCTAGCTAACTGACTTTGTTTTCAGATTGAGCATCCAAGGCTGTTAGTTACAGTATTATGGTTTCCATTAGCATTTTTGTACCCTTTTCTTTGCTGTGGACTATTTGATGTGATGTGACCCCCGATTATTAATAAAAACACAAGATTTTAAGCCTTTTTCCGGTGTGCGGCTATCCAGAGTCTTTTGCTATTGCTTGCCTATTATGGTTTTCATGGACATAGAATTGTTGCTTATTCTTGAAGGAAATAGACCAGCATTGAAATGATTATCTGGTATTTTTGGGTGCATTAACACAACTTAATGTACCAATAAATTGCCCAGTTTTTGTACTGGAACTGTAAAATGTGTGAAGGTGGTTACAGGGAGTGCTATGCACAAAAAAGCAAAGTATGCTGGATGACGGCTGGACGAGCAGGATGCACTGCTGGGCAGGGGTCTCTCAGATATACCAGATGAGACCTTGCCGAAGGGAGAGACAGAAGCAGGGTCAGGAGCTAGGCAAGTAGTCATTCATGGAGTATCAGCCAGGGGTAAGGCAGCAAGCAGGAGTAAGCCGGGGTCATACACTGATAATCAGGCAGCAGAGGAATCCAGAAGAACAAGCCAGAGGTCATGCATGGGTACAGCAGACAGGACCGGAGTCAATGGAACCAGCAAATGGGCAAAGCTTGAAATGGAGACAAGACAGGTCAAAGGAAAACTGTGTCGGTAAAAGTAAATCCAATAGTGTCAAATACATGAACACACGGGGGAGCTGAAGATCATCCAGCAACTAGTGGCTGATGCCACTGGCTTTAAATAGACCACTGGGCACCAGAATCTGTCATGCACTGTGTGCGCACTGGCACATGAATATTCCCGGCCCGTGTGCATATGCGTATTAGCAGTGGCAAATTTCTATGTGCCAGTGGTGAATTTCTATGTGCCAATCTACAATTCTGCTGGGCATTAACAGATGTGCCATTTCTTCTGAGGGCTGTTCTCTGACTTGAGATATCTGCAGAGCTCTAATATAATTATCTCTAACCTCTCTACCCGGTGTGGTTCCAGTCTGGTCCAAGTCGATTTTGGCTACATGGAACATCTTAAGTTGATTCACCACAATTTTGGAGAGGATTTTTAGTGTCTATATTCAGCAGAGACAACGGGCAATAGTTTGTGCATAAAGAATGATTTTACCCTTCTTTGAAATCACAGTAATGTGTACTATTATTTCTTCTTTGGTGTATAGACAGAATAGACAGTGACCTTAGGGGTCAAAAAGGTGGTTCAATTAAGAAGAAGCAGCTTCTATGAAAAGTTATTGATATTCCCCTGGCTTTTATCAAATGTGAGGTACTCAGAATCTATTGACATAGAAAAAAAAAGCGTGTTTTCTACCTACTAAAACAAAATTGACATTCACAAAGAAAAAAAACCTGACATGACTCACTGAGAGTTTCGGGCTACTTTCACACTGGGGTATGGGGGCGTTAGCTGTAATGGCGGCGCTTTTCAGCAGCTAGCGAGGTGCTTTTAACTCCCGCTAGTGGCCAAATAAAGGGTTAAATGCGCCCACAAAGCGCCGCTGCAGAAGCCCTTTGCAGACGCTTTGACAACGGTGGCCATTAATTTCAATGGCACAGGCGGTGGAGGAATGACATATACACCCCTCCCAGACCACCCAGAAGATGCTGCTTGTAAAAGCACTAACACTTTCAAACTAGGGCTGCAGGAAAGCCATTTTCCAGGCTCTTTACAACACCTCAGTGTGAAAGTAGCCTCAGTGGTGAGATATCTGGCCAACATTGTATACATCATGATAACACTTGGATTTGATTCAATTCACCCTCTTTTCTCTCTGGCAGAGTCTAAACTGGTCATGATTACCCTCAAATTAAGCCTTATAGATGGCTGATCATTGTGAGTGATGATCATTTTTGGTACATTGATTCTATATATTTGGCAGGAGAAAAGTCATTGCATCACTGTATTGCTGAGACCAGTCTAACATTAGTCTAACATTAACCCAAGACAGATGGTGAACGTTTGGCAGCAAACCCATCAATGGTGCATCTATCTTTTTCCTGATAGTTTTAATAACTGTGCATACTTGCATCCTAGAAGCATGGCTGGCTATGTGCACAACAGACACACTTTATACAGTTCTTGCTTAGGTCTTGCCACACAGGAACATTAAATTACTAAATTAACAGCAAATAACCTTTCCTCCCATGATATGTCTCTACAAACGATGTCAACTGAAATCTTTGGTTACCATAAACATTTATTCTTTTGATCTACGTAATAAGACCAGATGAACAAACTCCTCAAAGCCTCTCACCTAGGTAGTAAGTCTGGGTTTGTTCAAGGGAAATGTCATTCTTGTATCTCCTTATGACTTCTGCTTATAATGTTTCAATCACCTGGGTGAGTTATCTTTCTGTGAAATGTTGCTAAAGATAAATGAACAGCCCAAATTGAACACTTTTGCATTTTCTGTCATAATATTTAATACATATTTAAGATCACAAAAAAAACAATATTTACACATATACTTTACATTACATATACGTTATACAAATGAAATGTTATCAATTCCTACACATTAACCGCTCCTTCCCTTTGTTCACTGAAAGTCAATTTAAATGATGTATAAAATCACAGTGTTACACATGAGGTCATGAAACTCAATTTTCTCCTTGATGGAAGTATTTTTTTCTGTTATTATTCTTGTGAGGTCGAGAAGACAAAGTTGTGGGTCTGTGATCCATTTAATGTTAAATACTGTTTTTCACCCGCTAATAACTTTAGAGAGAAATGTCAAATCCAGAAATCACTTGGTGAATCTTTTGTCCATTTAGACTTTTTTCACATTTTAACAGTCTAACCAGAAAATTGTCTACATTGAAAGAATAAAACCATGTATATTACAGGATTTTGACGCATCTAAATAAACATTTATTTGCTTATGTCTGGTGTTTTGATATTTTGTATTTTAAATCTCAGATTTTTCAATAAAATTATGTTGAACATAAATAACATTTACTCAATTTACAGAACAATGTCTTGCTTTACATGAAGCATGTTGTTATTGTGAATAATTTGTGTGATTTAGTGAAGGTGAAAATGTAAGCTAAAAGTATAAAACATTCATGAAATAATAAAAAAATAATAACCCATTTTCAAAATGTTTAAACTTATATTTCTAAAATGAATGTATTATCACTAATATTGTATACAACTGCTTTAAAAATCATATGAATAGGCAAGCCAAGGAACTGAAAGATCTTTCCATACAACCTTCTTTGAATCAAAGTTATTCATGTGTTATTCTACCAGAAGTCCAAAATAGCGGGGATAAGGCTTTATTTTGAGTGAATAGTTGGGGGATTCTCCACCTGCATATTCAGCCCTATTGCTGTATAGTACAGCTACAGGCTAATAGTATTGTGCCATTAATTCCAAACTGCATAGAGCTGTTTAGGCACACTGCCCACCATTAATGCAGTGCATGGAAACAGTGACTTCCAGAGAACAGGGATTAGTAAACCCTGAGAAAATATAACTTGGCAGGTTATGATGAAAGGGACCAACACTTTAGAGATGTTGCTCATTTTCTGACTGGTGACCATGAAAAAATTATTGATGGAACATCTACAGGTGGTTCTAACTCTTCACAATATGTCCAAAAATTATAACGTTTTAACTGGAATTGTGCTTAAAGTTACATGATGATTATTTGGCAATCATAGACTGATCATGTAGCTTTCTGCTGAGAAAAAAGCAGCTGTACACATTTGCATTTTTCTAAAGCTGACTACAGAAAAGAGCAGATTTCCCTGCATTGAAAATAATGTGTGGAATTACAAGCACTTTTAACATCGGAAGCACTTATTATTAGTATCTCAGGAAGCCCTACAGTTCAAGACAATCAGTCATTGCAGGTAATGTGTGAACTGGTATAGTGACTGGGCCCATGTATGGCTCATGTGAGCACATGTACAGTACCTGTTGCAGTAACGGGTACTGTTGCAGTACCTGTTGTCAGATGTAGTTAACCTTAAGTGGTGCTGTTAAGGAATCCAATGTACATAATGATAATCAGAAAATGTCTATTTGCTTATGTGTATACATGTTTCTATGCTCCTTACTTATTATGTAGCATACAGATTGACCCTGTTCTGCGGAGCCAAGATGGCGTCTATACCCTACATCCCCCGCATTAAAAGAATGCATTCGAGATAACAGAACCAGCTTCAACCAAACTTCAAGCATCAAGTTTCTTCATTTCTCTTGTATTGTAACCAATAAGATGTACCAATTAGACTGACATAGTAATGACGTATCTTTCTGTATAAAATATTAACACCGCCCACGAATAAATCAGTATTTAGAAGTAGCCTGAGCTGAACATATCTCAGAGAGTGTTTACTTCTAATGTGCATGCACATTTATACTTTTTAATTAGGAATAGCAGCAGATAACCAAGAACTGATTTATAGTTCTAATCCATCACAACTGGCGCCCAAATCTGTGGGGGCTTTCAGGCTTCAATCGAAGGGAGACCGCATTCCAGGACTGAACGGCTGGCCAGATCAGAGAAGGGGGTTAAGCGCGCAGCCCTAACAGTACGGTAAGCATATTTATCCTTACCATTTGTACGACTTCTCTGGTTTGACTGGTTGATTTTGTCTTGTTGGCTCCTTTCGATTGTTCAAAGAGGCAGGTAACTTATTTCTCGCCTGAAGCTGTTTTAACGAACCTGCTAATGGTTTTCTGCTGACTATTATCTGTTCAGTGTCTGTCATTCTGAAGGGCTGCAAATTTAGCAGACTGAAAGTGCAGCTGCAGGCGTGTGTCCATCCTCACCCCTAGATTCTACCTCTAGTGGTGGGGTGGAATTCTGCAGGCATTTATAGACGGGGTTACTCGAGGTTGGCTGTGTAGGACCTCTGAGGGTTAATCTCAAACTGTGAATTAGGGCAGTTTGAAAGAAGGCTTGCGGATGTGGCAGCCTTGCAAAACGTCTATGAATGTTCTGCTCGGGAAAGCTTTCCTGAGGGTTTATCTCAAACTGTGAATTAGGGCAGTTTGAAAGAAGGCTAGCTGGAATTTGGCAGTCTTGTGACTCAGGTGAGCTTTTCCCGAGAGCTATCTTTGCAGTTCAAAGAGTGTCAGGTGTCATGTACTGTGTGTGTATTTGTCCATTACTGTTTGATATACACGAAGAGGGTGACAGTGAGAGAAAGTGGCTACCTGAAGGATCAGTTGGGCCATAAGCCACTGCTCCACACCACCTCTGACGTGCTAGTTTTGACCCTCGAACAGTCAGGAGTGTGCGAGGAGACAGATCTCTCGCAGGGATGCGAGCCCCCACCCTAGGAATTCTTTGATAAGACAGCAGTCAGAGAAGTATTAACCACTTTGTTGCCTGTATTCTCCTCTTAAGCCGTCCGCTGAAAAAAAAAAAGAGAGAGAGAGAGAGAGAGAGAGAGAGAGAGAGAAGGGAATGCTAGAATGTGATATTAGAAGAGGAGAGAAGATGTTGCAAGAAGCAGAGGAATGGCATGTGCTGATAAGAAGACAAAGTAGAGTCTGTGTGATAACGGCTTATTGGATGTGGCAGAAGCATGGTACAGGACGGCAAGGGCATTGCACAAAGAAGGTTGGATAGAAGAGGAAATCAAGAAAGATGCAAATTGTACTATGTATGTACACCCAAGCCCTCACTTCAGGCACAGCCCAGTGCACTTCCTGCTGGCGGCCATTTTGGTACACCCAATAGGCCCAGCCATGGCATATAACCTGTTCTTCCCGTTTTAAACCAGGATGGTTCCTACCACACACCTGTCTTCCCTAATATGGAAGCACTACCTTCACAGGCTGGATATGTTAATGATGAAGAAGTGTCCAAGTGGGAAGACCAACAACAGGCAGCAAGGCCACCTGCTGATTTAACCCCTAATCCGGCTCCGGACTCACAGTTCCGAGAGGATCGCAAACATATGCTGACAACCATGAGAAACAGTGCCATTCTCAGCCCCCCGCCCCAACACCAGTCTCGGTTACCAGAAGGGGCACTGGTGATGTATGTTGCTTTTACCCCATCACAAGCAGCAACCTTAGTGACAAGTCTGCCTGACCCAGAGAAACAGCCAATGCTCTTCTACCGCAGGATAGTGCAGATACAAGAAGCTTACTCAGCTGCCTGGAGAGACTTGATCAGCCTATGCCAAATTAAAGCAGGACATGTCTTTTGGCCAGTCATGCAGACAGCCTTCAATGATGCCTGCCTGGCCAAAAGACATGTCCTGCTTTAATTTGGCATAGGCTGATCAAGTCTCTCCAGGCAGCTGAGTACACTCCCCTAGTGATATAATGGGTGGAGTCTGTCCCACAGGTGAGAACCAACCACTGTGGGACTCAAAAAAGAGCAAGGGGAGAGATGGCTGGACTTATGATAGCTGCAGAGTTACGCACTGTAGAGACTACTATTCATGAAGTTGTGTAATGGAGGTACTGTATTCTGTACTATAAAGTCACTCTTGAGGAAGTCAATTTATGGCCTATAATGCTATGCAAATGTTCTTAAGGCACCCTGTGTGTGGGCACTCTTTGTACGGGGTAATCAGAATAGGTGTGTGGACACTCTTTTGGCTGGGAATATGTGAGTGATATAAAGTGGGTGAGCCTCTGGTCTGGTGAGTTGGTGACACAAAAGGGCAGAGTCTCACCCAAAAGACAGTTATGTGTATGTCCTACCTGAAGAAGAAGGGACCTGGGCCAGCTTGGCGGGAACCACTGTCTAATCCAGGTCTCTTACATACCTGTTAGAATTTTGGGCTTTACAACATTAGCTATCAATAGCCAGTTTAAGAACTGCAGAAATTGCATAGATCTGAACACTGCCATGTGCAACATAAAGCTGGCCTATCAGCTAAAAGGATTTGTTACCCCAACATTTCATATTCCTGATATGTGCCGGCTGTACCATGTACTTGTATGAGAAAATATCCCGTTCTCTTCGTATTGCTTCCTTTGTGGGAAATCCTTGACGTTTCTGCCAGCCCCTCTGGTTTCCTATTAAAAATGACCACACTTAGCAGGAGAGCACACCCTGGTAAGTTCTCTAGCTGTTATATCCCCTCGAAAGATCAGACTTGTCTTGACACCCCCCCTTCACAGCAATTCACTGGGAAGATCAGTGTGCTATTGCTTCTCCTCCCCCACTGCTTATGCAGCTCAGAACAGAGGGAATAGGATCACTTACAAAAAAGGGAAAACGTGTATTTATAATGTGTTTTTTTTTTATATACTGTATTTATACACAAATGTTTTGCCTTTCATTTATATTTTAAACTGAATGGGTTGTTTTGCAAGGTGAGGGTTTACAATAACTTTAGTACTGTATGAATAATATGTCTGGCAAAGTGGGTGTACCAGAGCATGTGAGCAGCCTCTTTGGAGTAGGTCATCATAAATCTGCTACAGACATAAGGAAGTATTTTTCTCCTCACCCCCAGCTCAAAAGTAGAGGGACTGCAGCAGGCTGTGCATAGCTGTGTACAGCCAACCTCACCAAATTATGTCTATGGGCGGTTGTATGCAGCCCCAGGACATCCTGGGCATCAAAAATTCTCAGTGTGATTACTTTGCATGAGCAAATGTTCACGCATTCTAAGGGGGTTTGATTATCTGTTATTGCCAATTATTGGCTCTTGTTACTCATTTGACCAGGGGCAAAGGCTATGCACTGCTTTATAATATGGTTCTGATTTTTGCCGGGAAATCTGCAAATCTTTCAGCCAAAAGCTTGTGGTTTACACCTCATCCCTACTAGTAGCATTATTTAGTGCCTTTAAACCTTCCTGGAGTTTAGATTTAACAGTATGCTATAAAAGGCATGCAAGTAAAACACTGCTATGTATGCATTCTCTATTGTGTGTATACAAATATTACTGCTCTCAGCATGACAAAATATATAAGACAATGTTGAAGCCCTGAAGTCACAGCAGAAAACAACACCTTTATCTGTGAAGGGGATAGGATTCAAATCTACTCTCCTTAGGTTACAAAATTGTGTGTAAAGCAGCTGCCACTCTGTCAGCAATCGATAAAGAAAAACATAGCTCTTTAATTCAGATATGACAAAGGGGAAGGAAGGATCACTTTTTTCTGTCACCTTTAGGATTGTTGGACACTTAGCAGCTATATCCAAGATTCTAACATCAGATTTTTTTTTTAAAAATGCTATGTTTTACTGCTACCTAGGATCTAGGAGTCCTAAAGGTGCTGCAGAGTGATTCTTACGTCCTTCGTCATATCTGGATTAAAAAAAACGTTTTTTTTTACTGATTACAGTAAAGTACTGATTCACATATTTCCTACAATAGCACAGTTCATAGTTCAACATTATTTGGTTAAGCTATGCCCATTTCTTTGCCCATCAGATTTGGCCTGGTTGAAAATGCATTCCATTCTTAATAAATACCATGTATTTTTACAATGAATTTCATTAATTGAAACGTAGTACATTAGTATCAATCTCCGCTCTACTCTACTTTATTTCTTTATATACATTCACATATTAGTAGAACTAATAGAAACATTTTTTTTTCATTTTGGATAGAGTAAAAAAGCCCAAGGAAAAGTTCCAAGCCTACTTACTAACCAGCCCGCGGACAACCAAATCAACCTGTCTAACAGTATGCGTTAAAAACAGGGGTTTAGTCTGCACACATTTTCAAAATTTTGATCCGGTTGTCCGCGAGCTGGTCGGTAAGTAGGCTTGAAATTTTTCTTCGAGTTTATCCTCGGCCTTGTTTATATCTATTCGCCCTCCAATGCTGCTTGCTTACTGTAATGGCCAGTCATAAGTGGGGGTAGTGGACCCCTTTTTTGCAACAATGCTATATTGGTCAGGCAATGCACTGACACCTTTGCAGCCATTGTGCGATTTGCTGGGTGCTCAGTGTGCACCTATACCTTTAACCCTTTCATGTCCATTTCTGACATTTGGTGCTTACAAGTTAAAATCCGTATTTTTTGCTAGAAAATTACTTAGAACCCCCCAAAAATGATATATATATTTTTAGCAGAGAATCTAGAGAATAAAATGGCGATTGTTGCAATATTTTATGTCACGTGGTAGTATTTGTGCAGCAGTGTTTTAAATGCAACTTTTTGGGAAAATGGACTCCTTGATGGATTTAAAAAAAAAAACGGTAAAGTTAGCCCAATTTTTTTGTATAATGTGAAAGATGATGTTACGCTGAGTAAATAGATACCAAACATGTCACGCTTTATAACTGCAAGCGCTAGTGTAATGGCGACAAACTACGGTACCTAAAAATCTCCATAGGCGATGCTTTAAATTTTTTTACGGTTACCAGGTTAGAGTAACAGAGGAGGTCTAGTGCTAGAATTATTGCTCTCGCACTGACGATCACGGCGATACCTCACATGTGTGATTTGAACACCATTTACATATGCGGGCCTGACTTCCGTATGCGTTTTCTTTGCTGTGTGAGCTCACAGGAACAGGGGCACTTTAAAAAAAAAAATCCTATTTATTTTATTTATTTTCATAGTATTAAGTTGTGTTAACCACTTGACAATTGGGCACTTAAACACCCCTCGTGACCAGACCAATTTTCAGCTTTCAGTGCTCTCCCACTTTGAATGACAATTACTCAGTCATGTAACACCGTACCTAAATGAATTTTTTGTCCTTATTTTCCCACAAATAGAGCTTTCTGTTGGTGGTATTTGATCACCTCTGGGTTTTTTATTTTTTGCTCTATAAATGAAAAAAACACATTTTTCTTTGTTTCTGTGATAAATTTTGCAAATTTTTTTTTTTCATGAATTTTGGCCACAATTTATACTGCTACATATCTTTGGTAAAAAATAACCCGAATTAGTGGATATTATTTGGTCTTTGTGAAAGTTAGAGAGTCTACAAGCTGTGGTGCAAATCATACAAAATTAATCACACCTGATGTACTTGTGGCCTATCTCATTTCTTGCGACCCAAACAAGCCAGGAAAGTACAAATACCCCCCAAATGACCCATTTTGTGAAAGTAGACATTCCAATGTATTTAGTAAGAGTTCTTTGCAAAATGAAGATTTTTTTTCTTCACAAAATTGTCATTGTAATAGGTAATTTCTCTCACATGGCATGTGTATACCACAGATGACACGCCAAAATAAATTCTGCTACTCCTCCTGAGTATTATGATACCACATGTGTGGGACTTTTGCACAGCCTGGTCATATAGAGAGGCCCAACATGCAGGGAGCACCGTCACGTGTTCTAGGAGCATAAATTACACATCTAACTTGTTGACTAACTATTACACTTTTGAAGGCCCTGGAGCACCAGGACAGTGACACTGACGTGACACTGATGACAGATGGCACTGATACGTGGCACTGATGACATGTGACACTGATGACAGATGGCACTAATATGTGGCACTGATGACACGTGGCACTAATACGTGGCACTGACAGATGGCACTAATACGTGGCACTGATGACAGATGGCACTAATACGTGGCACTGATGACAGATGCCACTAATACGTGGCACTGATGACACGTGACAATGATAACAGATGGCACGTGATACTGACAGGTGGCACTGATGACAGATGGCACTGATACATGGCACTGATGACAGATGGCACTAATATGTGGCACTGATGATACGTGACAGTGATATGGCACTGATGACAGATGGCACTATGTGGCACGGATGACACATGGCACTGATGTGGCACTGATCACAGATGGCATTATGTGTGGCACTGATGACAGATGGCACTTATATGTGGCACTGGGGACAGATGGCACTGACAGGTGGCATTGGGGCAAATGGCACTGACAGGTGGCACTGGGGCAAATGGAACTGGGGACAGATGGCACTGACAGGTGGCAATGGGGACAGGTGGCACTGACAGGGGACACGGCCAGGGGACACGGCCAGCACAGAACTTTCCCGATGCTTGCGGGAGCGCGCATTGCAGAAGTAAACAGGAGGACGTCCAGGGACGGCCTCCCGGCAATTGGCGTCCGCTCTGCAGCCGTCTTTCGGCTATAGAGCGGACGCCTAGTGGTTAAAGAAAAAAATTATGTTGATCACTTTTATTGCTGTCACAAGGAATGTAAACATCCCTTGTGACAGTAATAGGTGGTGACAGGCACTCTTTACCCCCGATCCCTCCTTTGCACTTAAAATTATTCAGATCGCCATTTCCGGTGATTCTGAATACTGTATATTTTTTTATATGCCATTGGCAGCCGAGTAAACAGGAAGTGACGTTGTGGCGTTGCTTCCGTGTTTACAATCAGGAGGCTGGAACAAAGCCACTTCCAGCTTCATTCCAGTCTGTCCCTAGTTGCCAGAATCTGCGTTTTGTTGAAGAGCTGGGAAGAGCAGAGAGAGGCGGCAGGAGGGGGGACGTCCCCTCCCGCTCCTCTGGGATAACAGCCGAGTGGCTTGTAGCCGCATCAGTTGTTATTCCTGGATAGCCGATTGCCTGCTCTAAAAAACGGTACTAGGATGATGCCTTTAGCTGCGGGCGTCATCCCGGCATAACACCCAAAATTCGAGTACCCACATCTGCGTATGCTCAGCGGGAATGGGTTAAGAAGGGAGTGGGCTCCCTTCAGTCCATCTGCCCTCCACCTACTCCTCAGAATGCATGTACTTCCACTCTGAAGTCACTCGTCAGTCAGTGATAGGAACTACAGATACCAGAGTGCCTTGGTAGGGCCTGTAGCTTACGCATGTATTTGCAAAAGCTTTTAACGCATACTGTTAGGTTGATTCGGTTGTCCGTAGGCAGTTCGGTAATAGGCTTGGAGTTTTTCCTTGGGTTTATCTTCGGCCTTGTTTATATCTATTTGCCCTCCAATGCTGCTTACTGTAATGGCAAGTCATAGGTGGGGTTAGTGGACCCCCTTTTATGTAAAAAGGGCTATAACCCCTGTCAGTTTTTTTTTGCCACCTGTATCGCTATTGGTAGATTTTCCTTCACTTCTTGTCAGTGGCATACTTACGGGGGAGGGGCGGTATGCCCTGGGTGCCACACATTGGGGGGTGTCAGGCCGGCTATCAGAGCTGGGACAAGGCAGTGGCGGGTACAAGAGATGCTCTCTGCTCTGCAGCTGTTCTGGGCTGGCTCTCATTTGTGTGAGTTGGCTGCTCTGTCATTGAGCTCACATCAAGCTCTATACTGCCCCCTCTGGCTGCTTCATGTATGTGCGTCTCTCGTGTGTTCTGTACCACAGTGTAGTTTCACAGGGAGATGTGGAATCAAGACCTGGGACAAGGAAGACCACCTTACAAGTGGGGGCTGAGAGTACAAGTGAGGAGGCTGCTGCCTGGGGGCTGGGGACCCCCATTATACAGGACATTTTTTGGTTATCAATGAAAGTGTAACATGTTATTGCATATGAAAAACTTAGATTGTACAGATATACCTGTACATATACAAAAAATGTTGACTTACACAATTACTTGACATCACAAATAAATATTGATAATACAATAATATAATACAAATTCTAGGAGAGACAGACAGATACAATACACCTTAAAGTTTCTCCATTGTTCCAAACATGCTGTTCTCGAGCATGGAAAATATTTTTTTCTCAACAAAAGAGGAATTTTACTTTAGAATTGTGGATAATAATGATAGTAATGATGGTAATAATGTGTGGCTTGTGTTCAAATGATTTACTGAGAAGGCCAAAGTCTAACTAGACAGTCTTCTGTCCCTTAGCATGCCCTTCTGCTTGACCTCTGTTAATCAATCTTTTCAAGACTCGGGCTAACTTTTTTCATATATATGGTGACCCATTACTGTACTGGTGCCAAGTGAGGAACTGTATTAAAAGCAAAATAGAGCAAATATTTCATGAAAGGAGAGGGACTGAGATTCAGTTCCCAAATAGTTATATATTAGGGCTGTTACTGATTAAAATTTTCGTGTTCGATTAATCGTTTTTTTAATCGATTAATCGATTAATTTCAATTAATTATAATGCACATACAGATCCAATTACTTTTAGCTGATCTCCTTGCATTGCAACTCTACATTAGTCAGTGGTAAATGTGGTCTACATATATAGTTTCCACAATCCATGACTTAAATTCACAGTTCACACAAATACGTTTTAAATTCAAACTGTAGCACTGACGTAAGTATTTTTTTTTGTCCACAGTAGTGTGACAATCCCTCCCTCTAACTAATCACTCTCACCTTATGGCATGGACTCCTGTGCAAACAGGTGGTCATACAAGCGGGTATCAAAAGGGTTAACTCGGACCATAAACTTCTCTCATGTTTCCTTAGATCTCAGCAAGGATTCCAGGTTATGGGTAGAAAGAAAAGATTTAAGTGCTCACCACTTAAGTATAAGATTAAATTTTTGTGTTCAAACACAAACTACTCACATAAAGATGATAAAAACACAGTATGTAAAGCCGACAATCGCGTTAGTTCCGTAGGGCAGCAGCGGGTGACGTCATGCGTAGCTCCTCCCCCGTACGCCTTACATTCAATCAGCACTTTGAATTCACTGGACTCCTCCCCCTTCCTTTCGTTAGCATATGGAGGCACTTGGGGAAGGGGGGAGGAGTCCAGTGACGTTGGTGTCCGTGACG
Organism: Lithobates pipiens; assembly: GCF_037356315.1. Classification (NCBI taxonomy): domain Eukaryota; kingdom Metazoa; phylum Chordata; class Amphibia; order Anura; family Ranidae; genus Lithobates; species Lithobates pipiens. Next base: position 236,284,796 of record NW_027507785.1, on the reverse strand, counting down.
TCACCGGATCTCCGACAGAACTCCTTGAAGACCCGGAAGCCGGCAGAGAGGTGAGTACTGATCAAAAGAATTTTGATCGATCAAAAAAATTCATTGATTAATCAAGGAATTAATCTTTAATTTCCACAGCCATATATATATATATATATATATATATATATATATATATATATATGTCTTTTTTTTAGATGTCATCCCATTGACCAACTAAAGGGCCTTGTTGGCCAGCAAGATGTTTTTATTTAACAGGGGGCAAGCAGAGATTTGGGTTTTAAAGCACATTTGGGAACTCAAAGACATAATAGCAAAATGATTATAAAACTTTAGGAAGCAAAGAGATATCATATCCGGCACCTTTTGGTCATACTAGGTCATTTTCTAGGAAGCAATTTTAGTTTTACATAAAGAGGAGAACAGGTTGACTAAAAATAAAACCAATAAAAAAAAAAATCTATAACACTTAGCCAATTGTGTTTTTCTTTTCTTCCTTATATGCGATGATGAATTTAAATAGTAAAGTCTATATTTGATTTAAAGATGATCATGATAGATATGTGTTATGTAAAGCATTAAGAGTCTGAAGTACATTGTAGAATTAATTAACTGTTTGACAGTTGCTGGTAAATCTGGTGTTCACAAAGGTAATCCTTCATAGTCTGGTTTGGTTACCAAAGCAACTAAATTAGCTTAACACATTTTACAATATACTAACATAAGAAGTAATGAAATGACATAATGAATTGTATTTATATAAGAAGACAGACAGATAAAGTGATGTAAAATATAAAAATCTAATTAAAATTTTAAGTCTTGGATGTCATTGCATTGCTCTTTCAGATAACATCTATGCAGACATTTTTGCACAGAGAATAAAATCAAAACATATTTGCACAAGGATAAAACATAGGGGTTTATAAAGTAATGTAATATATTGGATTGTAATTTGTTTAACAATAGCACACTCTCTTGTTTAACAACAAACAGAACAAAGAACAACCATGAGCTGTGATCCTTGATAGCTAGCTTTCAACTTTTCAGTAGCTCAGAAAATGGAAGTTTAAATGATATCCTTTATTGGCTAACTTGAGTTATTAATGATATGCAAGTGTTTCGGATAATTCCCCTCCCTCCCTTCATCAGGCTTTATACTTATAGAAAGAAGTATGAAGCCTGAAGAGATCTGAATTATCACAAAACCTTGCATCTTTAATAACTCTAAAAAATAAATATAACTAAATAAGTTTGCAAATACTATATACCACTTAACCACTTCAGCTCCGGACCAATAAATACCTTAAGGACCAGAGGTCTTTTTGCAATTTCGCACTGCGCTGCTTTAACTGGTAATTGCGCGGTCATGCAATATTGCACCCAAACGAAATTTGCGTCCTTTTCTTCCCACAAATAGAGCTTTCTTTTGATGGTATTTGATTGCCTCTGCGATTTTTTTTTTTTGCGATATAAATGGAAAAAGAGCGAAAATTTTGAAAAAAAAAGATATTTTCTTCTTTTTGTTATAAGAAAAATCGAATAAACTAAATTTTAGTCATACATTGAGGGCAAAATTTATTCAGCCACATGTCTTTAGTAAAAAAAATGTCAATAAGCGTATATTTTTTGGTTTGCGCAAAAGTTATAGCGTCTACAAACTAGAGTACATTTTCTGGAATTTACACAGCTTTTAATTTATGACTGCCGATCTCATTTCTTGAGGTGCTAAAATGGCAGGGCAGTACAAATCCCCCCCAAATGACCCCATTTTGGAAAGTAGACACCCCAAGGAAATTGCTGATGGGTATGTTGAGCCCATTGAATATTTATTTTTTTTGTCCTAAGGGATTGAATAATGACAAAAAAAAAGAAAAATTTTTTTTTTACAAAAAGTTGTCACTAAATGATATATTGCTCACACATGCCATGGTTATATGTGGAATTGCACCCCAAAATATATTCCGCTACTTCTCCCGAGTATGGGGATACCACATGTGTGGGACTTTTTGGGAGTCTAGTCGCGCACGGCACCCCGAAAACCAATCACCACCTTCAAGATTTCTAAGGGTGCAAATTTTTGATTTAACTCCTCACTACCTATCACAGTTTCGAAGGCCATAAAATGCCAAAATAGCACAAAACCCCCCAAAATGACCCCATTTTGGAAAGTAGACACCCCAAGCTATTTACTGAGAGGCATGTTGAGTCCATGGAATATTTTATATTTTGCCACAAGTTGCGGGAATATTACAAACTTTTTTTTTTGCACCAAGTTGTCACTAAATGATATATTGCTCACACATGCTATGGGCATATGTGAAATGACACCCCAAAATACATTCTGCTGCTTCTCCTGAGTACGGGGATACCACATGTGTGGGACTTTTTGGGAGTCTAGTCGCGCACGGCACCCCGAAAACCAATCACCACCTTCAGGATTTCTAAGGGTGCAAATTTTTGATTTAACTCCTCACTACCTATCACAGTTTCGAAGTCCATAAAATGCCAAAATAGCACAAAACCCCCCCAAATGACCCCATTTTGGAAAGTAGACACCCCAAGCTATTTACTGAGAGGCATGTTGAGTCCATGGAATATTTTATATTTTGCCAAAAGTTGCGGGAATATTACAAACTTTTTTTTTTTTTGCACAAAGTTGTCACTAAATGATATATTGCTCACACATGCTATGGGCAGAAGTCAAATTACACCCCAAAATAAATTCTGCTGCTTCTCCCGAGTACGGGGATACCACATGTGGGGGACTTTTTGGGAGCCTAGCCACGTACGGGACCCCGAAAACCAAGCACTGCCTTCCGGATTTGAATATAAAATGCTACCAAAAAACCTGTTAGCGATGGCAGGGATCAGGCCTGACTCTGCGATCGCTGCAGTTATGTGTTTAGTGTTTTGTAAGTGACAGTGATCGATCGATACTGCACTTGGGTGGGCTGGGCAGAGGGGCAAAACGCAGGTGCCAGCAGGTATTTGGGCTGATCCCGCTAACAATGCGTTTTTTTGGAACCCTAAACTGCTGGGGACGCTAGTATAGATCTGATCAGATCAGATATTGATCTGTTCAGATTCTATACCACTACGGGAGGTGTATGCTTTGCGTGTGGGTGTTAGCGGTACTGGCACTAACCTAGCGCTGCCTGGGGCGACGCAGACCCTGACCCTAAAACCTAATTGATATCACCCGCCGGGTGATCAGGGGGTTAAACCTTTATTGGGTAATAAATGGTGGGTGCCCTGATGCTATAAAAAACAAACTAACCAGAGTCACCCGTAGCACTTATACGGTGATCAGTGGTGAAAGGGTTAACTAGGAGCAATCAGGGGGTTCAAATTTTTATTAGGTAGTATATGGGGGTCCCTGGCGCTATATAAAAACCTGACGGGGAACCTAAATAACTAACTGGCTAACCAGCGTCACCAGTGACACTTATACTGTGATCGCTGGTGAAAGGGGGTGAAAGGGTTAACTAGCAGCAATCAGGGGGTTAAAACCATTATTGGGTAGTATATCGGGGTACCTAGCGATATAAAAACCTGGCGGTGAACCTAAAAAAATAACTAGCTACCTAGCGACACTAGCGACACTGATGCAGCGTTCAGAAAAATGATCGCTTAGTGACACTGGCAAAAGGGGGTGAAAGGGTTAACTAGCGGAAATCAGGGGGTTAAAACCATTATTGGGTAGTATATCGGGGTACCTAGCGCTATAAAAACCTGGCGGTGAACCTAAAAAAATAACTAGCTACCTAGCGACTGTAGCGACACTAATGCAGCGATCAGAAAAACGATCGCTTAGTGACACTGGCAAAAGGGGGTGAAAGGGTTAACTAGCGGCAATCAGGGGGTTAAACCCATTATTGGGTAGTATATCGGGGTACCTAGCGATATAAAAACCTGGCGGTGAACCTAAAAAAATAACTAGCTACCTAGCGACACATGCAGCGATCAGAAAAATGAGCGCTTAGTGACACTGGCAAAAGGGGGTGAAAGGGTTAACTCTAGGGGCAATCAGGGGGTTAAATCTTTATTGGGGGGTGATAGGGGGCTACCCTGGACCTAACACTAACTGTCCTGACAGTTTTTACTGTCACAACTGACACTGAATGCATTGATCAGTAAAGAAATGATCAATGCAATCAGTGACACTGTGACTGGGGGGGGAGGGGGGGCGGGGGGGATCGGGGGGCGATCGGGGGGGGATCGGGGGGGGGTTTGTGTGCCTGTGTGTACCTACATGTCAGTGTAGTGTTGGTGCACACTTACTTTTACTCTTCTCCTCGTAGTCCGGTCAAAAAGACCGCCCCGAGGAGAATGACATCACTTCCTCCTTCCTGTGTAAACAATACACAGGGGAGGAAGCTTCTCATTGGCCAGGAGCGATCCAGAGGGGGTGGCCGAAAACCAACGGCCATCCCCTCATCACGGAGCGCTCCTGGACCGAATCGGACCGCCGTAACCAGCGGGAGGGGGTCCGATCGGACCCCCCACCCGCTGGAAGGCAATCACGTAGATGTACGTGATTATGCCTGCCTGTGCCATTGTGCTGACGTACATTGGCAATACGGCGGTCCTGAAGTGGTTAAACTCCAAACTTACTGCAATCATTACAGTACTTTCTGTCTGTCTGACAAAGCTCTTGGCTTTTCCTTGCAGCTGGTTTCCATTTCTGCTCCCAATATTTGTGTTTGTTGCATATATCTCCATGTTCATGTTGCTATATCTTATCAATGTGTAATACATTTTGAATATTTTTTTTACCATCAAACTGTTTGTGGATCGGTTTAAAGTCCCAATATGAGGAATTCATGTTTTGACTCATCCTTCATTTGGGTTGTGCAAACATTGAAGAGATGAAACCCCAGATCTCCAAACTGGAGATTGGAGTAGCGGGATGTAACTCTGTCCCAATACACAAAACTAAGGTAACAATAAAAATACTAAATATCTTTATTAATACATGACATGATTTTCATATAAAAATTACATACATATCTGCATATTAGATGTACATGAAAGAGATACAGAGCCTAGTGGACTGACATGTTTCGCATTGATTCAGAGCTTCTTCAAGGTCCACACGTTCTCACAATCAAAGATATGGACATAATGTCTATAACAACGAGAATATAAACATTTACAAAAACAAATATATATTCAAAAATTACAAATGTAATATTTCAAATTCCCATTATGCAGTCTATAGATGTATTGCCCTCTGGAAAAAAAAAAAGAAAAAAACGATTTTTAGAATTTTTTCCAAACGTCCCAGGTGATCATGAAGATGGACAAACACAGCACTCTGGGGGGACAATAAAGACATGAACTGTGTGTATTTCCTCACCCAAATTTTTTCATCACTGAAACATCCAACTGGTGCATCCAAGGTTTATCAAATTGTATATAAATACATGGTAGGTATCTATGGTATAATAAACAGTAAAACAAGATGCGTTGCTTTGAAAATTACTCATCCCTTATAGCGAAAAAGAAAAAGAAAGAGGGTCTACAAACATGGTAGTGCATCCACCTGCTCTCATCTAACCATCAGAATGCATGTGCCTCCACTGCGGGGACACTTATATGTTAGTGTTAGGACCACAGATACCAGGGTGCCTTGACGTGGCTCTGTGGCTCACGCATGCGTTTGCATTTGCAAATGCGTGCGGACTAAACCCCTGTTTTTAACGCATACTGTTAGACAGGTTAATTTGGTTGTCTGCGAGCTGGTGGTAAGTAGGCTTTGTTTTTTTCCTGGGCATTCCCCAGACATTGTTGCTACCTGTTGTTTAGCCTTCCAAAGCCGATTACTGCGATAGCCAGCTATAGATGAGGGCGGTGGCAAGTTTTTGTTATCACGGTAGTGTTTGTATTGGTCCAGGAGTGCACCAACACCTTTGCTGCCATTGTGCTCTCGCTGGGTGTTTGGTGTGCTCCTGTACCTTTAAGGAGGGGTGGGCTCCCCTTCAGTCCACCAGCTCTCATCTAACCATCAGAATGCATGTGCCTCCACCGCCGGGACACTTATATGTTAGTGTTAGGACCACAGATACCAGGGTGCCTTGACATGGCTCTGTGGCTCACGCATGCGTTTGCAAATGCGTGCGGACTAAACCCCTGTTTTTAACGCATACTGTTAGACAGGTTAATTTGGTTGTCTGCAAGCTGGTGGTAAGTAGGCTTTGGTTTTTTCCTGGGAAAAACCCTATTTTTTTTAATAGGGTTTTTTTTCCATCCAGACCAATGTTTGAGGTAGTATGCACTATTCTGTAGATCCCGCTCCCTCTCTCTTTGTAATAATTCTGACCTTCAAGAGATGTCTGTGACAATCACTGCTGCACAGTCAGGGAAAGAGTTTAAAATATTGCAGCACTCTTCAAAGAGACAAAGATTCTTAACCACTTCAGCCCAGAAAGTATTTACCCCCTTCCTGACCAGGCCATTTTTTGCGATGTGGCACTGCGTTACTTTAATTGAGTGGTCATGCGACGTTGTACCCAAACAAAATTTATGTCCTCTTTTTCCCACAAATAGAGCTTTCTTTTGATGGTATCTGATCACCTCTGTGGTTTTTATTTTTTGTGCTATAAAACAAAATAAGACATATTATATATAATAAATATCCCAAAATGAAAAAAAAATTTTTCTCAGTTTAAGCTGATATATATTCTTCTACATATTCTTGGTAAAAAAAAATCACAATAAGCGTATATTGATTGGTTTGCACAAAAGTTATAGCATCTACAAAATAGGGGATACATTTATAGCATTTTTATTATTATTATTTTTTTACTAGTAATGGCGGTAATCTGTGATTTTTATTGGGTCTAAGACATTGTTGCGGACAGATCAGACACTTTTTACACATTTTTGGGACCATTGACATCCTCGTTCTGGCTCTGTCAGGAGTGATCGCGGGTACCTGGCTGACATCGCGACCACCGAGAATGCGCATAAGCTCTTCAGAGACACAGCGGGTGCCCCCTATACCCCTTAAAGCGGCGGCCGTACAGCTACGACGACTCGCGCAGGGGAGCCATTCTGCCGACTTCAAATGTCGGCGGACGGTCGGCAAAAGGTTACATTTTTTGTTTAGAGCATTTCGAGAATCAGCTTAAAAATGTTTAAATATTAGTGAAAAGGAAAAGAGACAAAAATTGTACATTACATGAAAAATATATACAGAAAATATATTACAAAAACAGACAAAGGCAACAGTAAAATTAACAGGATTAAACATAAAAAGTACTTAACAGGTTTTTACAGGAACAGTGATTTTAATGATGCTTAAAGTGAAAGAATAAAAATGAAAAACTCCTTTAAATATAGTGCCTGGGGGTCCCCTTAGTCTGCCTGTAAAATGGCCCATGTGTACCGTGTATAGAACCTGCAGCAAAACTGACTAAAGAAAGAAAAATTAAATTTAAATAGATTTTCCTGGCTGCAAGCCCTTGCCAGCAATAAAAAAAACAGCAAGGGGTCCCCCGCTCCATACATACTTGGTCCTTTGAGTCAGGTATGGATTTTAGGGGAACCACAAGCCAAAATTAGGAAAAAAACAGCGTGGGGTCCCCTGCAAAATCCATACCAGATCTTTATTCAATCATGCTGCCATGGAAGGCCAGGAAAGGGGGGGGCAAGTGCCATACCGGGCCACATGTCCTTAACATGGGTGAGTGCATTGGGGCAGGGAGGCTCTTTGCAGCCAGGAAAATCAATTTGAATGTAACTTTTTTCTTTACATATGTCAGTTTTGCTGCAGCAGGTACTATACATGGACAGATACGCCACTGTATACAAAATACATATTTTAAAGGAACAGTGATTTTAATGATGCTTAAAGCGAAACAATAAACATGAAAAATCCTTTAAATATAGTGCATTGGGATCCCCTTGGTCTGCCTGTAAAGTGGTGCATCTGTACCATGTATAGAACTTGCTGCAGCAAAACTGACATTCGTTAAAAAAACATTTAAATAAATTTTCCCAGCTGTAAGCCATTGCCAGCACTAGGGAAAAATGGTGACGGATCACTTCCCCCATGCATACCAGGCCCTTTGGGTCTGGTATGGATCTGAAGGTAAACTGTGGTGTAGGGTCCCAACAAAATCCATACCAGACCCTTATTCGAGCATGCAGCCTGGCAGGCCAGGAAAGGGGGACAAGCGAGTGCCCCCTCCTGAACCATACAAGACCACATGCTCTCAACATGGGGGATGCTTTGGGGCAGGGGGTCTCTTTGATGGGTGATGGTTGTGGGTGGTGGACGGTGGTTGTGGGGGTCTGTGGGCAGGGGGCTTATCAGCATCTGCAAGCCCCCTCTAAGAAGGGGCCCCCAGATTCCAGCCTCCCCATGTGAATGAGTATGGGGTACATTGTACTCCTACCCATTCACCCCCAAAAAAGCTGTGTAGTATAAAAAACAGGAGCCAGTTTTTGACAGTCGCTGGTTAGCCTTCGTCACAGGTGGAGCATTTTCTTTTTCCGGGTCCGACAACATTGTAATTGATGATGGATCTACATCAGGGGACATTGTTTTTTTATTTTTTAATTAACGACTTGTCAAAAACTGGCTTCTGATTTTTTTACACTGCATTTTTTTTGGGGTGAATGGTCAGGGGTACTATGTACTTCATACTCATACTCATACTTCATGATAACCTTCAGCCTGCAGAGCCCCCTGCCCCAAAGCATCCCCCCATGTTGAGGGTATGTGGCCTGGTTCAGGAGGGGGGGACCTCACTCCTACCCCTCTTTCCTCTTTCCTGCCAGGATACATGCTCTGATAAGGGTCTGGTATAGATTTTGGGGGGCCCACACTGTTTTTTTCCTAATTTTGGCTTGGGGTTCCCTTAAAATCCATACCAGACCCATTCTATTGCCAGCTAATTCGGTAATGTTTTATTTTCATTCAACTGTCAGCGGAGAAGACCGGCTGACAGCTGATGACTCATCCATTGTTAAGGATGGGGCAGCCATTTTATCGGCCCTGTTCCTTAACAACCAATTGACTGTGATCAGCAGGCGAGCAGTCCACTGAGCGCACAGAAAATATTGGTGTTCAGTGATTTTGGGTGTTTTGGTGATGGTCTCCCCGCCCATACCTACTAGTCTGCCATCCCGGAAGATTCCAATTCACTTCAACGTAAATCTAATTATGACTCACAGGCTGTCATGAATGACCCCTAGTATTCATGTATATTTTTTGATAAAAAATTGAGAGAGCTCTCAGCAGCTAATTGTAACGGCTTTATTTGGACCCTCTAGAGGGGTCCAAATGAAACAATCTTCACCAATTAAGAGAGCTGAGGGTGGAAGGTAGGAGTGCTGAAATGTCTATGATATTTCAGCAGACACTCTCTCACGTTTTGTAACTGTATCAATATTTCCAGCAAACTACGTTTTACAGTTCAACGACCAACATATAATTTCACAGAATTAAATCACAATTTCATAGACATTGATATTGATCTTATCTTTGACTTCCTCAGAAAAAAAAGGATGGGCCGAACACCCCCCCCCCCCCCCCCCGATTCGGTTCACACCAGAACACTGCGAACAGGCAAAAAATTTGTGTGAACATGTGAACACCATTAAAGTCTATGGGACACGAACGTGAAAAATCAAAAGTGTTATTTTTAAAGGATTATATGGAAGTTTTTCCATAAAAAAAGGTATGGGGATCCGGGTATTGCCCCAGGGGGCATGTATCAATGCAAAAAAAAGAAAATGTTCTGCCTGTGACGAAGGCTAACCACTGACGTTTTTCAGGAGCAGTGATTTTAATATTTTAATAATGCTTAAAATAAAAATGAAATATTCCTTTAAATATCATGCCTGGGGGCCCCCTTAGTCTGCCTGCAAAGCGGCGCATCTGTCTCATGTGTTTTACTGTGCCGCAGAAAACTTATATTTCTAAAGGTAAAACTATCATTTAAAATGGTTTGCGTCTGGAATGTATTGCAGGATCTCAGCAATATAGATAAAAATCAATGAAAAAATTGGTGTGGGCCCCCCTCCCAGTCCATACCAGGCCCTTCGAGTCTGGTATGGATATTAAGGGTAACTCCCTACCAAAATAAAAAAACTGTGTGGGGTCTCCCCAAAATCTATATCAGGCCCTTGGGGTCTGATATGGATTTTCAGGGGAACTCCATGCCAAAAAAAAAAAAAAAAGGCGTGGGGTCCCCCCCAAAATCTATACCAGACCAAAGGGTCTGGTATGGATTTTAAGGGGAACTCCATGCCAAAATAAAAAAAAGAGATCCTGCCCCCTCCATGTGAATGGGATACCCCTACCCATTCACCAAAAAAGTGTCAAAAAGTAAAAACTACAAAAGACATTTTTTAACAATTCCTTTATTTAAAAAAAAGTGTCCTGCGATAACACTCTGCCTCCATGGGAGGCATCCCACCGACTGCTGTCTTTTCACTGTGACAGCTCTTATATAGGCAAGAGTGGGGCCACCCACTGACATAACCAGATGACCCCACCCTTGTCTATATAACAGCTATCACAGCCAAGAGACAGCAGTCCAAGGGATGCCTTCCATTGAGTCAGTGTTTTTTTTCTATTTTTTGGGTCCATCCGGCAGCGTGATTGAAGAATTGTCAAAAACTGTATATTGTGATTTTTACCTTTTGACACTTTTTTGTGAATGGGTAGAGGTACAATGTACCTTGTTAAAGGGGGCTTCCAGAATCTGACAAGCTCCCTGCCCGCAGACCCCCACAACCACCGGGCCAGGATCGTGGGGATGAGGCCCTTGCACCATCCCCATGTTGAGGGCAAGCAGCCTGGTATGGTTCAGGAGGGGGTGCTCACTTGTTCCCCTTCCATCCTGGCCTGCCAGGCTGCTTGCTCAGATAAGGGTCTGGTATGGATTCGGGGGGGACTCTATGCCAATTTTTTTATTTTAGCATGGAGTTCCCCTTAAAATCTATGCAAGACCCAAAGGGCCTGGTATGGATATTGGGGGGCCCCACACCATTTTAATTCATTTTGGCGTAGTGTCCCCTTTAAAATCTATACCAGATCTAAAAGGCCTGGTATGGACTGGGGGGGTGGAACCCATGCTATTTTTTTTCTTAATACTGTAGGGTTCCCCTTAACCACTTTAATACACAATTTTATATCCTGTACACTGCACTATACACCCTGCATTGTATTATATATACTATACTGACTGCACTATATGCTCTGAACTGCAGTATATATACGATACGGACTGCACTATATACTCTAAACTGTAGTATATATACTATACGGACTGCACTATGTACTCTATGGACTATGGACTGCAGAAAAATTGGGCCTTAAGTGTTGGTGGTACCAGAACACTGTAACCCCTCACAGTTACTCTTGTTGAATGCAGGAATGGGCCCTGTTGTTAAATATTATTACATGTGCCAGTCAAACAGGTGCAGAAAAATTGGGCCTTGGGTGTTGGTGGGGCCAAAACACTGTAACCCCTCACAGTTACTCTTGTTGGGTGCAGGAATGGACCCCACTGTTGAATATTATTTCAAAAATTTTAATTACATGCCTTAGTCAAACAGGTGCAGAAAAATTGGGCCTTGGGTGTTGGTGGTGCCCTAAATCAAAAATATTGTTGGAAGCTAGCATCATCAAGATTCAGGCATAAGCAGTCTTAAAGGGATCCCAGATCCATAGAAAATTCAATCAGTTACATCAGTATCAGGAGCTTAATAGCTTCTGATCCAGGACTGATTCATTTTTATAAATGTGAGCCTATCAATGTTGTCTGTGGACAGACTCACTCTTTGATCCATTACAAACCCTCCAGCAGCACTGGATGTGCATTCAGAAAGCACGCTGGTTGCCGGACAGGCCAGTAGCTCAATTGCAAATTGAGCAGGTTCTGGCCAGTGGTCCATCCTCAAGACCCAGTCACCCAGTCGATGCTCTGTTGGAAAGGTCTCCAAGTCTGCTCTTGCCCCTAGATATTCCTGCACCATATAATGCAGACACGGGCGATGGTTGCTTGAACCTACCATACCTTGGTGCTAAGGACTGAAAAATTGTTTAAAGGCATCGGTCAGCTGGCCACCTTCTCCACCACTCTTCCTCTGATCGAACAAAGCCTCAGCAACACATTGTCTAGCACCAGAAAATGGTAACCTCCCAGGGTCTGGAAAGGCATTACACAAAATTTTCCTCAAGGCCTCCTGAAGATGTTTCATCCTCTGCTCCCTCTTGAAGGCAGGATGAGTTCTGCCACGTTACTCTTGTAATGTGGATCAAGAAGGGTTGCTAGCCAGTAATGATCCATCTCCTCGATGCTACAAATCCTAGGGTCCTTTCGCATTCTTTGCTGAATCAGGGAGGCCATGCAGTATACGTTTACAGAGGCATTTGATTATGAGTACTCTGGGTCACTAAGGATGACATTATCAGGAACTACGTCCTCCCAGCCACGTACAACTCCTTGGGTTTCTGGGGACTGAAAACCATCCCTTGAAGACTGCTACTGAGTATTATCCTCTACATCCATGCTGACATAATCCTCTTCCTCTTCTTCCTGTGGGTTTGGTGGCCCGGCAGGAATGCTATCTGCATAAAGGGGGCCTTGAGAGGAAAGGAAGTCCTCCTCTTCCTCTCGCTGTTCTGCCTCAAACCCCCTGTCTATGATTCAACAAAGCATTTGCTCCAGCAGGAAGACTAGAGGGACAGTGTCACTGATGCATGCATTGTTGCTGCTCACCATCCTTGTGGCCTCCTCAAATGCTGACAGGATAGTGCATGCATCCTTTATTAGTAGCCACTGGCATGGCGAAAAGAAGCCAAGCTCCCCTGACCTTGTCCTGGTGCCATACTCACAGAGGTACTCACTGATAGCCATCTGTTGTGTGTGTAGCCGCTGCAGCATTGAGATGTTGAGTTCCACCTAGTGGGCATGTCTCAAATGAGGCGGTTGTTGGGCACCACCAAATTCAGGATGTATGCCAAGCATGGAACATGGGTCAAGTGTCCCCATCAGAGAGCAGAGAGAAGGTTGGTGCCATTGTCGCATACAACCATTCCTAGTTCAAGCAGCCGTGGCATCAACCACCTCTGAGCCTGCCCCTGCAGAGCTGACAGAATCTCTGCCCCAGTGTTGGTCTTGTCCCCTAGAAGCACCACGTGGCATCTTTTAGGCTGACTGCTTACATAGCTCCTTGAGCACTTAGAAAGCACAGCTGGTTCAGAGTAAAATTCTACAGAATAGGCAATGCAGGAAGAAGAATCAGGGGGAGGGGAGCATACAGATGTTGTGGCAGAATCACCACCAGCTTTTTGCTGGCGTGGTGGCTGAACAGCAGAGTTATCCAGTGCACTGTGAAGGAAAGGTAACGTCGCTGCCCATGCCTGTTGGACCATGAGTCAGCGGTAATATGAACCTTGCCGCTGACTGCCCTGTCCAACAAGGCCAAAACATTGCCTGGTAGAGAGCTGAAATGTCCTTATGTGAAAAGTAATGCCGTTTTGGAACCTGCCACTGTGGTACAGCACATGCCACAAATTCAAGAAAGGGGGCAGAGTCTACCAGCTGAAAAGGCAGCAGTTGCAGTGCTAGCAATTTGGCCAAGCTAGCATTTAGGCTCAGAGCATGTGGATGGCTCGGACAAAAACATGTTTCATGATTCAGCAACTGGGGTAGCGAAATTTGCCTGCTGAAATCAAAATCAACTGGTGGTGTACTGCTAGCAGATTGTCTGCAAATACTCATGGCACCTATTGCTATACCTTCATTCCTCTCAGTGCAAGTGCAGTGCAACCCTATTGTAGGGTTTGAGATCCCAGATGAGGAGCAAGGAGAAGTTCCCATTTTTATAGGATGTGGGTCTATCAGGTGCTGCTGCCAATGGACTGCATGGTAGCGATTGCTGTTCTGACCACGCTTGATCCACTTCAGACATAGATTGCAAACAGCAATGGTGGCTCTACTGTGCACGTGTCAAAAAAAGCCCACACCAAGGAACTTTTGCAAGTCAGCAGGGAGTCAGCAGCTCCCTGCACCTGCGGAGCTCTGTGGTGTGATGCAATAGGGTGGCTGCCCTTAAGCTGACCCCTGGAGGACATCCTGCCTCATTGAAGTTGTGCTCCTCCTCCTCACTTTTCTTCTCTCTTCTTTCAGGCACCCAAGTACAGTCAGTGACCTTATCATCACCTCCCTCCTCATCACTGGAGCAAACTTGGCAGTATGCTGTAGCTGGGGGAACATAACTGCCAGTTTCTTGTCCTTCTGTGACACCCCCTCTCTCTAGGCTCACGGTATTCCCTTCCTCAACCGTCCGTGTTCTTTGTTTCTAAGCTTTTATCACAATTTATGCCTTCTAGTAAGGTTTGTAGTTTATGGAAGTTGGCTCTTGAAATTCAGTGTCTTTGTATTCCATGTTTCCTATTTGTGTGATTTATACAGAAGCCAATTGACCTGTGGTCACTGTTTCCTAAATTGCCCCGTATTTACACATCCGTAATCAGGTCTTTATTGTTGGTAATCAGTAGATCTAGTAACGCTTTATTTCTAGTTGGTGCGTCTACCATCTGACCCATAAAATTGTCCTGCAAGACATTTAGGAACTGGCGAGCCTTAGATGAATGAATGGTTCCCTCTGTGTCTAAGTGTTGAGTTATTTTGAGGGGACAGCAAATTTATACTGTTATACTGTTAAGCTGTACACTAACTACTTTACATTGTAGCAAAGTGTCATCCCTTCAGTGTTGTCACATGAAAAGTTAGAATAAAATATTTACAAAAATGTGAGGGGTGTACTCACTTCTGTGAGATATTGTATATATTAGCAGGTCACCCTGGTGAATGAAGCAGGCTTACCTAAACTGCGGAGTCTTAGCACTAACTTATGTTCACCAGAGCTTCTGATGGTGGAGATGGGTTTTGATGCATGTTAGTAATAGGATGCGGTCCTTAGAACTGCCCCACCAGTAGGTGAGCAAGCTGGGATCCAGTAATAGATATAGCAGCTAATGATCAAACAGAAGAATAGTAAGTGAACAAGCCAAGAGCTGGTAACCAGTGGTTGCAGGTTGGAATCAGGCAGAAGGGTAGTTGAGGGACAAGCCAAAGATCGTTAACAAGTGATAGCAAAAATATGGACCGCAGCAGTGAGATATTGGCTGGAAATAGCACAAAAATCTGGCAAGCAGGAAATGCAGAGACATAGATTAAATCAGGAAGTTTATGGGAGGAGAATAGAGTTCAAGGTTTAGCAGAAGTCAAGGAACAATGCAGAGTTGTCCAATGAATCAGACAGGGTGCTGTGCAGCATCTCAGGTATCTCAGCAAGAAGAGTTATTTCCAGACACGACAGAGGTCCCAGGTTCATGCCCAGGGCCTGATATCTCATCTTGAGATGCGTAATTTATTGGGGGTAAGATGAGGTATGTCTCACACAAAATTTTAAATCTAATCATCTGTCGCTGACTTGAACATTTAGGAGAAAAAAGGGTGATGGTGGCACTGCATTCAGTTAGGGTTGCCACCTGTCCGGGATTCACCCGGACTGTATGGGTTTTGAAACATTTGTCTGGGTCTCTGCCCACCTGAGACCCAGGCACATTATTCAGACCCGCCGGTGGCTCCCTTGCCTACAGAGAGGGTCCTCTATTTAACTTCCCTGGTTAATCAGAGTAATCTAATGCCCGCAGCTTGTGCGAGGTATCTTCGTTCCCGCACACCGCCCACAAGCTCCACTTTTTTGGGCAGAGCCGACATCTCTCTCCACTGTCCCCAGCTGCCACACACATACACAGTGCACAGTACTGTGGCGTGAACTGAACCCGCCCCTCCTCCTCCTGCTGTGATGTTTTCTTGTGTACACAGAGGAGTAGGGGGAGGTGGAGGCTCCCCACACTGCCAAGACAACGCTGCTGGACTGAGATCAACTGTCTGAACTAATCCAAAGTGAGTCTTCCAGAGGTGGGGGCATGAACAAGAGGGTGAAGGGGGAACTAGCCTACAGTTCTCTTTGAGTGATTTGGGGGGGATATGTTCTAGGGGGCACTTTAGTGCACTCCCCTTAGCACATATACTCCCCCCCAATATTAAAGAGATGATGTCTGCCACAGAGGGTGTGGCCCTTGGCACCCCACAAGAGATGATGAAAATTGCTCCAGGTGCCCATACTAGTACCCCCTTCAAGGCAAGTTAGTGGAGCAAAGAGTGGGTTCCAAGTCACAGGGCAGGTTCACACTATGAAAATACAGGAATGCACTGTGCGTTCTGTGCAATTCACATGTGACCCGGGTGCAATTTCAGCCCAACTATGTTTGCAGTCTCTGACCATCTCCTGTACTATGTCTTCAGTCTCTGATCATCTCTTGTACCATGTCTACACACTCTCTGACCATCTCCTGTATCATGTCTGCAGTCTTTGGTCATCTCCTGTATCATGTCTGCAGTCTCTGACAATCTCCTGTGCCGTGTCTGTACACTCTCTGACCATCTGCTGTATCATGTCTGCAGTCTCTGGTAATCTCGTGTATCATGTCTGCAGTCTCTGACAATCTCCTGTGCCGTGTCTGTACACTCTCTGACCATCTGCTGTATCATGTCTGCAGTCTTGATAATTTCCTGTATCATGTATGCTGTCTCTGACCATCTCCTGTACCATGTCCACACACTCTCTGACCATCTCCTGTATCATGTATGCAGTCCCTGACCATCTCCTGTACTATGTCTGAAGTCTCTGACCATCTCCTGCACATTGTATGCAGTCTCTGACCATCTCCTGTACCATGTCCGCACACTCTCGGACAACTCCTGTATCATGTCTGCAGTCTCTGACCATCTCCTGTATCATGTTTGCAGTCTCTGACCATCTCCTGTATCATGTTTGCAGTCTCTAACCATCTCCTCTAGTATGTCTGCAATCTCTGACCATCTCCTGTACCATGTCCACACACTCTCTGACCATCTCCTGTATTAGGTATGCAGTCTCTGACCATCTTTTGTACCATGTCCACCACACACTCTCTGACCATATCCTGTATCATGTATGCAGTTTCTTAGCATGTCCTATACTATATCTGCAGTCTATGACCATCTCCTGTAGTATGTTTGCAGTCTTTGACCATCTTTTGTATCAGTCTGTGATTATCTCTTCTATTATGGCTTGAAGAAAAGGTGACAACCCTACATTCAGTATAAGGGTGGATCATTCAAACATCCCTTCTCACTCAGTTTGGGGTAATCACACCTCAACATGGTCACACTAAATGTCCTTTATGCTAAACAACTTCCTCTGAAAAACATTATGCTTAAACTATCCAGGCAATAACTCGTGATTTGCATAAACAGTGCCTTCTGTTTTGTTTATTTTTGCTGTCTCAAGAGTGTTAGTCAGACTTTACAATGTTGTGACTTCTGTCACAAAAGACACTGGGAAATAATTTCCCTTATCTGCAAGAATAGCAGACATTTTAACATCTTTTATATCAGTAAGGCTGCTTTCACAATCTGGCGTCGGTGCCGTTGGCGGTAAAGCACCACTATTTTTACCATAGTTTTTGCAGAGGTTTTTGACCACTAGCAAGTCACTTTTAACCCCCGCTAGCGGCCACAAAAGGGTTAAAATCACCCGCAAAGTGGTGCTTTGCCGGTGGTTTGGCGGCGCTCCCCATTCATTTCAGTGGGCAGTGCCCCAGAATGAGCTGAAAAACCATGTAGTATGTCACTACGTTCATAATTGTTGGCCAACATTTGTACGACTGTGTGTATGCAAGACAAGTTTGAGCCAACACCCGTCGAACAGGGGTGTTGTCGGAAAGTCTGATCGTGTGTATGAGGCATTATAGTTTCTGTCCAAATACTTTTTAAAAGCCCTATTTATACTTTAAAATGTGATCACTGAGATATGTAATTTATAAAAGAAATCTGGAATAAAAGAAAAACAGTTGCCTGACATTTGTACATTTAAGTTAATGACTTGGAGAAATCATTCAGAATACAGACATAAGTCCTAATTAGCATACTTTCTCCAGGTTAGCCTGTGGATGGGGCCAGACAGTAGGTATCCAAGATGGAGGAAAGACACTTGGGGATCAAGTAATCCACATGGTTGTTTTCGGATTAAATAGAAACAAAATTTACACATGTCAAGGAAATGGCAGAAGCTTACATAGCGATCCCAGAATTGTGGCGGCAGAGTCTTTGTTCTGCTCATATCAGGACTTTTTGTACTGTGCAGAGATAGGTATTCCACCTACTGATGCTTACTCTACCACGGACAGCATCTGAATGAAGAGGGTGGTTGTTACTTAGTGGTGTGGCACAACTATAGACTGGCAGAAGTTTTCAGCACATTTTAGTCCCAGATCAGCAGAGCAGCGGTAGATCCCGACTTTGTCCCTCCTCGACAGGAACCTCTACCTAGTGCTAGTGCTATGTCCCAAGCCAGTGGAGAACCTTCCCCTACACTATCCACTTAGCAACTGTGTGCCAACTGCATTAGGTCAGGGCTTATGTAAGTATTGCCCTCACTAAAGATGGCCACGGAGGTCATCCAGGGTTGAAATGTCCAATCAGACAGATGCTTCCCTGATGACACGCATGGAAGCTTTAGAGGAACAAAATTCCTCTTATCCTCCATTCCCTTCTGTATCATTGATGTAACCCAGTGTCACCTACAGATGGGAGGGTAAACTCCACCTGCCTACAAGCCAGTCAAGAAGCACAGAGGCTATGAAACTAACATGACAGCCATTCAACTATCATTTTCAGAAGGAGAGATTAGCAATATCACTCTCCATATATTCTCAGTTTCCGTTAATAAAAACTCCCATTTTGAACTTTAGGGTGTTTGATGATCAGCGTGATGTAGTGGATGGAGTGGCTGCAGGCACAACAATGTTTGGGTTGTCAGATCTTCCCCTCTTCTTTCACTTTGAGGAAAATGAGTGAAAGCTAACTGTTTATATATACTGTAGCAATTCAAAACTTACTCATTTTTAAACTCCTCCCAGTTTGACCCCAGTTCATAAAATTAACTGGAATACAAAGAATGTTCTTTAAGAAGAGCTTCAGAGTCAGCCAAAACTGCAATACACACTAGCATGGCCATGCAAATACAGTTTTGTAAAGGATTGTGTCCTAATCCAAAATATGACTCTCCTGGCAAACCAACCATAACACATGCTGGTTGAGGGGCAGCCACAAAGGGAAAACATTTTTTGTATTCCAATACCTTTGTTACAAAGATCATGTCCTGTTGCTGATACAGTCCATATACTTGCTATTTGGACAACACAACCTAGTAGCAGAAGGGGAGAAGCCAGATAAATTCATAATGGAAGGATGGAAAAGGTTGCAGAATTTTAAGCAGGTCTATACTGTTTTTTTTCTGTATTTCAGTAACCATTAAAGCCATGTGGACTACAAATGTTGCCAATATATTTGGAAAATTCGTTGGGATCATAGGAGGAAACCAAGGTATATTTTTTCAGATATCACAGAATATACTTAAAAGTATTTTTTAACCACTAATGCCACCCACACACGACCAGACTTTTCTGGCGGAAATGAATGGACTTGCCCACACAAGAAGTAAAGTCCATTAATTTTGAACGTGGCTCCAGGTAGCCGGGACTAGCGAAGGAAATGAATGTCGCCGCCTCCATCGGCGAGATTGACACCTCGCTAGCCCCGTCACCTGGTATGCATTTAAAGGGGAACCACTACTCCAAAAAAAACGCTTGGGGTCCCCCCAAAGTCCATAGCAGACCCTTATCCAAGCACGCAGCCGGACAGTCAGCTCCGTTGGTCTTCTCTTCTTCCGTCTTGTGGGGTCTTCTCGCCGGACTCCTCCGCTATCTTCTGCTCTTTTGCTAGCTCTTTAACTAGCGGAGGAGCCCAGGGTTGTCGGGAAGAGGCCCTTGTCCTCATCAACATGGGGACAAGGTGCTTTGGGGTGGGGGGCCGCAGGGGCCCCATTCCCCAAAGCACCTCCCATGCTGAGGGCACGCGATCTGGTACAGCTCAGGAGCGGGGGCGCTGGAGATGGTGCCACAGTGAAGCTCAGCCCCCCTCCTTTGTCCTCAGCCACCGCCAGGCCAATTGCAAAGTGCAGCGTGCTTTGCGCATGTGCAGTAAGGAACTAGCTGTGAAGCCAAAAGGCTTTGCTGCCGGATTCCCTTACCAGATGGCAGCTGCACCCGAGAGCCAAAGATCGGCTGGGGTACCGACATAATGGGCTCCCTGGACAGGTAAGTGTCCATATAGAAAAAGTCCATAGCTGCGGTATTTGTAGCTGCTGACTTTGAATTTTTCGTGGGGTGGTGGGTAGACCTCCACTTTAAGAAGAAAACAAATCCTGCATGCGCACTTAGTAAATACAGCTGCCAGTAGATACAAATTTTATGAATGATATATAGAAACAAGATTTTTCAACTGGAATCCCAGGAAAAACAAAAGTTAACCCTTTCTGTGGGTCCCCCTCTGCACTGCATGGGTTAAATTTTGTCTAGGGTGAGAGGAATAAGAAGATATACTTTCTTGCTCTTGCTCAATGTTCCCAAGTTTTTATATGACCGCAGACAAGTTGGCTTTATTGTGTGCTGTTGGACATTGGTGATATGTACTCGGAGACAATATGGCTGGTGGTAAAGCTGGTAAAGACTCTGGCAAAGCCAAGGTGGATTCTGTTTCACATTCTGCTAAAGCTGGTTTACAGTTTCCAGTTGGTCGTATCCATCGAATTATGAAGAACCGAACAACCAGTCATGGACGTGTGGGTGGAACTGCTGCAGAGTACACAGCAGCCATTTTGGAATATCTTACTGCTGAGGTGCTTGAGTTGGCAGGGAATGCTTCTAAAGATCTGAAAGTGAAGCGTATTATACCTCGTCACTTGCAGCTTGCCATCAGAGGTGATGAAAAATTGGATGCCCTCATAAAGGTCACAATTGCTGGTGGTGGTGTTATTCCTCACATTCACAAGTCTCTGATTGGAAAGAAAGAACAACAGAAAGCTGTATAAGTAACCTTCGCCCAACAATGGACCATGGCCCAGCATCATACTTTGTATTGCTGCTTATCGGTGTTACAGTACCCTGGTTTCTGGAACGGGATTGTAGCCACTTTCCTAGTTTTGGCTTCAAAGATGGCAGTCTTGAACGAACACTGATGCTGGTTTTAACTCTTAGTTTAAAAAAAAAAAAGAGGATGTGTATTCTTTTTGTACAAGACAAACAGAAATGATTATATTAATTGAACATATGTTAAATAAATCATTTTTGGCGACATAAAAAAAAAATATATACTATAGCAGAGAATGGTGTTGCGCTGTTTAGAGGGGATAGATCTACTAAACAATAAAAAAAGGGGGGGGGGGGTAAGGTGCGCTATGGACGGTTTTTAGATCTACTAAAAAACAGTAATATGCAATTTATCTTATGTAAATAAACCATAAATAAATCTACCATAAAAATGTGTAAAGCCAAAAGTGTACAAACCAACATCAATTAGAAAATTTAAGATAACCGATGGTGATAATCTTCAATCCTAAAGTGAATAGATACTATAGGCAATGATCCTTATATCTATCTGGTGATATTAAAGTGCTCCGTGCAAAACTAAGCCGATGTAATAATATCATAAACAGGAATATAAGATGTGCAAGTCTCCTTCTGATACAGTGCTAGATATTGCTACATATATCTCAAAGTGCTCATGTGCAAAGTATGTGAAAAAAAAAGGGGGGGATGGATGAGGTGTCACGTGGTTGTGACGTCACGCGTAGGGACGGGATAGGCGTTCTAAACTGATACAGGCAATACGAGCTCGGCACTCGTCGGAGATAGGCACTGCTGGTTTGTTTTTATGTGAGTACCTTTTTATTAATAATCGCATTTGTGGATCTAAAACATACTACACCATGTGGCACTCCTCCTTCCTTTGAGCTGTTCCTACTGCTGCTTAGAAACAAAGACAGGCTATAGCCCACCCTGAGGGTCCAGGTTTTCATTACCAAGGACAAGGAGAAGAAAAAGAAGGGGAATAGCCAGTATACTTATATGCCGTTACCTCTTTATCGCAAGGTAAGGGGCCATTGCTTACTGGTGTGGTGTGGCACGAAGAGGAAAAGGACAAGGTTGCACAAGTGGAATATTTGGCACATCAAACAATTTTGCACTTGAAAGCACTTTAACTTTTATAGGTTGTTTTGCACATATGGAAATTTGGTTCATATGAGAATTAGTGGCAGATATATGTATTGATCCTGCATCCTGGAAATTTTTCCCAAATACAAACTATAAGCATCACTGAATTACCATATCAATTGGTGGATATATATGGACTAAATATTACTTGGCATGGTTGTTTGATTTTTATACTGTATATATATATATTGGTTCTTAGATATATATATATATATATATATATATATATATATATATATATATATATATATATATATATATACTCTGTAGCATTTTGTTTTTTTCACATACTTTGCACATGAGCACTTTGAGATATATGTAGCAATATCTAGCACTGTATCAGAAGGAGACTTGCACATCTTATATTCCTGTTTATGATATTATTACATCGGCTTTGTTTTGCACGGAGCACTTTAATATCACCAGATAGATATAAGGATTATTGCCTATAGTATCTATTCACTTTAGGATGGAAGATTATCACCATCAGTTATCTTAAATTTTTTGGTTCATATGAGGATTAGTGGCAGATATATGTATTGATCCTGCATCCTGGAAAATTTTTCCCAAATACAAACTATAAACATCACTGGATTACCATATCAATTGGTGGATATATATGGACTAAATATTACTTCATATGATTGTTTGATATATATATATATATATATATATATATATATATATATATATATATATATATATATATATATATATATATATATATATATATATATATTGTAACCTGGGGGACAGGTAGCAGGTACAAAGTTCCCTGGAATGAGCAGTTCCCAGGCACAGATACCAAATCCAGAGATGAAGTGACAAACAGTGCTGTGTTTATTTGTGTTATATACAAGTCCAAATACAGGTGCTGTACAATGTTCCAGAAAACAAAATAAAGGGCAAAGTAGCAAAACACAAATCCTAGCCGTGTCACGGCTCTAACTATACAATCTGCAGGCCCTCACTACCAGGCTGAACAAGCCTAACACTCGTCAGTCTCTACAAAAACTACTTAACAGCTTTTACCAACCTTACTCTCTTCACAGACCAACTTTGTGTGTATGTCCCAGGCAGAGAGCAATGGTTGTCTGCTCAGGTGAGCTTAAATTAGCCTGGGCAAGAGGACCAAGACCCGAACTGGACCATGGATCACAGATTTCTAAATGTGTACGAGAGGAGCCTGGGAGACGTATAAACCCTGAACGGGACTTTTCCTGGCTCTCTCTGGGATGCTCTGCTACATATCCTCCCCCCTTGTTTCAACCCCAGGGTTGGAACACCTGTGGCCCAACAGGAGTGAACACGGGACAGGGCATCTACATTCCCCATCTCAACACCTGGCCTGTGTTTTACGGTGAAGGAGTAATCCTGTAGAGCCAAAAACCACCGGTTCACCCGTCTATTAGTCTCCTTCTTTTGGGCCATCCATTTCAGGGGAGCATGGTCAGTTACTAACTCAAACTGGCACCCTAACAAATAGTATCTGAGCGCATCCACGGCCCACTTTATGGCTAAACATTCCTTTTCAATGACTGCATACTTTTTCTCATGGTCATTGAGCTTTCTGCTTAGGTATACCACAGGGTGTTCTTCCCCATTGTGTACCTGCGATAGTACTGCCCCGATATCAACATCAAACGCATCCATCAGAACCAAAAAATCTTTGGAGAAATCGGGGGAGTATAGTACTGGCTGTGCACAAAGAGCCTTCTTCAGGACTTGGAAAGACTCCTCTGCTACTGAGGACCATTTCACCATTACAGAGTCTTTACCTTTCATCAGGTCTGTCAGAGGGGCAGCTATAGTTGCAAAATTTGGAATAAATCTTCTATAATACCCCGCAATGCCAAGAAAGGCCCTGACCTGCTTCTTGTTTGCAGGACGTGGCCACTCCTGGATGGCTTCTATTTTACTCACTTGAGGTTTTATGACACCACGGCCAATAGTGTATCCCAAATACTTGGCTTCCTCTAGACCAATGGCACATTTTTTTGGATTTGCTGTAAAACCTTCTTTGAACAGAGAATCAAGGACAGCCTGGACACGAGGCAAGTGAGACTCCCAGTCAGTGCTATATATGACTATGTCATCTAAATAGGCTGCTGCATATCGGTGGGGTCTTAGGGTCCTATCCATGGCCCTCTGAAATGTTACGGGGGCATTTTGCAACCCAAAAGGCATTTTTTTATATTGAAATGAACCCTCTGGGATCACAAATGCAGTCTTCTCTTTGGCACTACCAGTCAGGGGTATTTGCCAATACCCTTTTGTCAAGTCCAAAGTGGTAATATAGCGAGTTTTGCCAAGTTGGTCTATAAGTTCGTCTACTCTGGGCATTGGGTATGTGTCAAACTTTGTCACTGCATTAAGCTTCCTGAAGTCATTACAGAACCTCCAAGTGCCATCCGGTTTTGGGACTAACACGGTGGGGCTAGACCAGTCACTATTGGATTCATCAATAACACCTAGCTCCAACATTCTTTTAACTTCATTGCTGATTAGTGATGGCCGAACTTCCGACAGGACGTTTTGCAAACGCGGCCGATAGTTCGCGAACCGTAACATTCGCGGCAGGCCCCAATGACTTCAATGGGAGATGAACTTTGCAAACCTACAGGTCAAATTTGCAGCCACAAAATAATTACTAGCTGTGCAAACATAGTCCCACCACATGGCCAATGACATAACACATGTATGAGGTGAATCTGGGATCAACAACTACAAGCATTCTTTTTTTATATGTGAAATTGTTGTGACAATTCAGGACTGTGGAGCGCATGAAGGCAATGGAGGAGAGGGAAGGTCAGGATAGGCAAAGAAGAGGGTGCAGGAGATGATCACCAGCAGCGTGACATACAGCAATGACACCTGCACCATGATAGAGTCATCTGACACCAGCACCATGATAGAGAGCACTGACATCAGCAGCGTGACATACAGCAATGACACCTGGCGTGAGCTTGGGGTGATGGAAGGTGGAGTGGAGGACAATTGTGAGGAGAGAGGAGAAGGAGAAGTAGAAGACGAGGCTGGACGGTGAGAGCCTGGAGTGTGGCTTTGTGTGTTCCATTGCTCCCACTGGGCTCGGTGATGGCTGCTCATGTGCCTTCTTAAGGCGGTCGTCCCTAGGTGAGTGTTGGGCTTACCACGACTAATGCGTTGACTGCAAAGATTGCAGATGGCAGTAGTGCACCTCAACCCTATGTATTGTGGACCTATACCAGTCCTTAAGGAATAGCAGACTGTACCTTACTCAACCCTATGTACTGTAGTACACTAGACCTTACCAGTCCTTATAAGGACTTTTGTGGAACAAGTAGGTTGTGAATGATTAGCAGACTGTACCTCAGTCCCTATACTGATAAAGGACTACTGCAGCAGTAGGGCAGCAGTCAGCAGTAGTGCACCTCAACCCTATGTATTGTGGACCTATACCAGTCCTTACGGAATAGCAGACTGTACTACACTCAACCCTATGTACTGTAGTACCCTATACCTTACCAGTCCTTATAAGGACTTTTGTGGAACAAGTAGGTTGTGAATGATTAGCAGACTGTACCTCAGTCCCTATACTGATAAAGGACTACTGCAGCAGAAGGGCAGCAGTCAAGTATAATATTCTTTCTATATTTGGAAGAAAGAATATTATACGTGTACAAGCCTATTACCATACCAGTCCTGAAAAGAACCTTTGTGGACCTAATAGTAACAGCTACTGATTAAACTGACTGTCCCTCACTGCCTCACACACAGCTTCCTGCCTGTCCCTATTTAAACTGACAAAACAGAGGCTGCTGGAACAATAACTTGAATAGCACTTTTGTGGACCTAATAGTAACAGCTAATGATTAAACTGACTGTCCCTGCAGCACACAGCGTCCTGTCCCTTTCTCTACACTGACAAAAGACACTCAGGCTGCTGCAACAATGACTTGAATAGCAGTGCCTCAAACCTATATCCTGAACTACACCTAACACCTATACCATGATACCAGTCCTTAAAAGAACTTTTGTGGACCTAATAGATAGCGATTTGGGTCACTGAAGTCTCTCCCTGCTCCACACAGCAACCTCTCCCTATAGTGACAGAAGAAAGAATGTAAAATGGCCGCCGGATCGGGTCTATTTATAAGTTCGGGGGAATGTCCAAGTGTCCATGTGCTGTAATGTCTCAATTGGCTGTCCTGTACCCCATGATGGATGTGTCATCATAGGTCAAAGTTCTTTTACACAGTAAACACGGAAGTCCGCCGGGCGAACGGCGGCAATAGTCCGCCGATCGGGCTGATGGCGAACAGCCAAAATTCGCCGCAAAACGACCGCCGGGCGAACCGTTCGGCCATCCCTTTTGCTGATGTCTTTTCTCCTTGCTACAGGAATTCTGTATGGTTTGAGCTTGACACGTACCCAAGGTTCAGTAACAATATCATGCTGAACTGCTGAAGTCATGCCAGGTAACTCTGAAAATTTCTCTCTATTCCTTATCAGGAACTCTCTAGCTTCCCGTTTTTGTGAAGATGACAAGGTATCTGGAATTGTGACCTCAGGGATCAGAGGGGACTCAGTACCCTTAGGCGTTACCGGGAGGGATCTTGCAGTTAACGCCAGTCTATCCTTCCAGGGCTTTAACAGGTTTACATGGTAAACCTACTCGGGCTTCCTTTTTCCTGGGTGATACACCTTCTAGTTGACTTCCCCAACTCTTTCAATTACTTCAAAGGGACCCTGCCACTTAGCCAGGAACTTGCTCTCAACAGTAGGAACCAACACCAGGACCCTGTCACCAGGTAAGAAAACCCGGAGTTGGGCCCCCCTGTTGTATATTCTCTGTTGGGCTGCCTGGGCCGGCAGTAAGTGTTCTTTTACCATCGGCATGATTGCTGCAATCCTCTCCTGCATTTGAGCGATGTGCTCAATGACACTTTTATGGGGTGTCTGCTCCCCCTCCCAAGTCTCCTTGGCTATGTCTAAAAGTCCCTGAGGGTGTCCCATAAAGCAACTCAAATGGAGAATACCCTGTAGAGGACTGGGGAACCTCCCTGATGGCAAACATCAAGTATGGTATCAGGAAGTCCCAGTTTTTCCCATCCTTGTCAACAACTTTTTTAACATGCTCTTTAACGTCTTATTGAAGCGTTCCACCAAGCCATCCGTTTGAGGATGGTACACTGAGGTTCGCAACTGTGTCACCTTAAACAACTTGCACAGCTCCCTAGTTATTCGCGACATAAATGGGGTGCCCTGGTATGTAAGGACTTCTTTAGGGATGCCCACCCGACTGAACACCATAAACAATGGCAATGTTTTTAGCAGAAGCGGTGCATAAGGGAACCGCTTCAGGGAAACGGGTAGCATAATCCATGATTACTAGGATATGCTGATGACCCCGGGCAGACTTGGGGAGTGGACCCACAAGGTCCATGGCAATCCTCTCAAAGGGCACTTCAATAATAGGTAATGACACTAAAGGACTTCGGAAGTGGGGTAGTGGGGCTGACATCTGACACACTGGACATGATTGACAATAATTCTTAATATCTTTCTGTACCCCAGGCCAGTAAAACCTAAGCAACACCCTTTCAGTAGTTTTTTCAACCCTTAAATGGCCTCCTAGCAAGTGCCCATGGGCAAGTTCCAACACCACCCGTCTGTATGGCTTAGGGACCACCAACTGTTCAACCCCTTCATCATTCATTTTACATACACGATACAGTAAATCCTCATTGCTGCTGAAATAAGGAAAACAGGGCCTGTCCCCTGGTTCGACAGGTACCTCATTAATCACTATTACATTTTCCCAGGCCCTGGCAAGGGTCTGGTCTTTTCTTTGCTCAGTACCAAAATTTTCTTTGTGCACATTAGGGTCAGCAAACTCCAACGTAGGCTCAGATTCAGCAGACGGCTGTCCAGCTCTACTGGTGGTGGGGACTTCCTCAGACTCCTCCAGTTCTCCTGCCATAACCAATAGAGGAAAACCTGGGGAGTCCTGAGAGGAATCCCCTGTACCCACCTTGTCAGTAGTGGCCAGGAGTTCTGGCTCTGCCACTGAGTCAGGCACTGCGACCGGGTCGGGACGATCCCACAGTTCCCAAAACTTAGGGAAGTCCCTACCAATGATGGCCCTGTGCACCAAGTTGGGGACAAGTCCAACCTGATGGGCCACCATACCTAAGGCAGTTTTAAACCTAACAGTGGTTATAGGGTACTTCCTGGTATCCCCATGAATACAGGTCACAGCAATTTTTTTAGCACGACAATTTACAGGTTCAATCATTTCAGCTGTAACCAAAGTAACTAGACTTCCAGAGTCCAGCAAGGCTGTAACAGGCTTATCAATAACAGTCATTTGGCACATTGGTTTTCCCACATTTGGCGCTGCATCGCATGAAACAGCTGCAAACATAGACTGTCTCCTAATGGAAAAATTGCACTGCATCGGTTCATCTGTCAATGGACAGTTTGCTGCAACATGTCCCAGTTCTTGGCAACGAAAACACCTGACGTTTCCCCAATTTGGTTTGCTGACAGGCAATGGCTTCCCTTGTTTGGGACGCCAAACTTCAGTCCTGGCAACAAAATTCCTCCCCCCTATTTCCTTGCCATCTTTACCACCCACTTCCCCTGGAACAGTCTTACCGATTGCCTGGGGAGACCGTGGCTTTGGGTGGAAAGTCCGTTCAGTTGTAGCGGTGGTGACCAGGTTTTCTGCAGCAAAGTACCTTTAATCGCAGCATTAATTGAAGCATTTGTTTGCTCCTGTACAGCACTAATCTGTTGGAACAGCACCTTGGTTTGCTCCTGTGCGATAGCATTAGCTTGCTGTTGTGCAGCATTGGCTTGCTGTAGTGCAGCATTTGTTTTCTGCTGTGCAGCGTTTGCTTGCTGTTGTGCAGCGTTGAGTACAGCGTTTGTTTTCTGCTGTGCAGCGTTGGCTTGCCATAGTTCAGCATTTGTTTGCTGTTGTGTAGCGTTGGATATCATCAATTGTTTTAGGATTTCCTCCATGTTTAGTCACTCTAGGTACTGGCCTTTTAAGTAGTAACTTACTACAGCTGGTCGCAGCCTCCACCATATGTAACCTGGGGGACAGGTAGCAGGTACAAAGTTCCCTGGGATGAGCAGTTCTCAGGCACAGATACCAAATCCAGAGATGAAGTGACAAACAGTGCTGTGTTTATTTGTGTTATATACAAGTCCAAATACAGGTGCTGTACAGTGTTCCAGAAAACAAAATAAAGGGCAAGGAAGCAAAACACAAATCCTAGCCGTGTCACAGCTCTAACTATACAATCTGCAGGCCCTCACTACCAGGCTGAACAAGCCTAACACTTGTCAGTCTCTACAAAAACTGCTTAACAGCTTTTAGCAACCTTAGCTGAGCTTAAATTAGCCTGGGCAAGAGGACCAAGACCTGAACTGGACCATGGATCACAGATTTCTAAATGTGTACGAGAGGAGCCTGGGAGACATATAAACCCCGAACAGGACTTTTCCTGGCTCTCTCTGGGACTCTCTACTACAATATATATATATATTGGTTTTTATATATATATATATATATATATATATATACTCTGTAGCTTTCTTTTCACATTCAGATATATAAGATATACATTGAGATATATGTAGCAATATCTAGCACTGTATCAGAAGGAGACTTGCACATCTTATATTCCTGTTTTTGATATTATTACATCGGCTTTGTTTTGCACGGAGCACTTTAATATCACCAGATAGATATAAGGATTATTGCCTATAGTATCTATTCACTTTGAGATGGAAGATTATCACCATCAGTTATCTTAAATTTTCTAATTGATGTTGGTTTGTACACTTTTGGCTTTACACATTTTTATGGTAGATTTATTTATGGTTTATTTACATAAGATAAATTGCATATTACTGTTTTTTAGTAGATCTATCCCCTCTAAGCAGTGCAACACCATTCTCTGCTATAGTATACATTTTGTGGACACGGTTTGACCCACACAGGTTTTTGCTGCAGCTTCACCTTTACTACCCTTATCCTCTCCTTTCCCTCCCTTTCCTCTTATTACCTCTCCCCTCTCAATTCCCCCTTCCCCCTCCTGTATTCACATATTATTTCATCACACAGTAGTGTGAGAATAACTTGGAAATAAAAAAAAAAAATACTTTCTTGCTCCTAAAGGCTTCCACGCCCCCACATGATTAATTTCTTTGCCATTTCTCTTCACCGCTAGGTCAGTTAGAGTCTATCTGGTGTCATCACAGACAATGCAGGACCAGCGGTTTTGCAATAATGTGAAGATATCAAGGGCTCTACCCACATCCTGGAGCATTGGCTAGCAGAGAAATGTGCTGACTGCATGAAGAACAAGGAATAGGGTAAAAATATCTGCTTATTCCTCTACCCTTAGACAAAACATGCATTTAACCCTTGCAGTGCAGAGGGCAACCCCATTTTGTTGTTTTCCCTGGAGTTCCACTTTAAATCAAATGCAGTAAGTTTATCCTGTTAATGTGTATTATGAAAACATAGACATTACATATTAAAGCAATATGCTTGTAATTTAAATATCTGTATTAATTTATTCTTCTGTGGTATGTTGACATAAAATGACATGACATTAAATGGATCATTTAAGCTTTTTAGACATAAAAGAAAATATTACCTATATTATTGATGCCTCTGTAATTATTGCAACTTTGTATTTAGAGTTATACATGTTAGAGAAGTCACAACCTTTAAAATAGAAGGAGTCCTTTATCAACAATCTTTAGTCCTGGTATTATAAATATCTCATAGGAAGTGTAACACAATGGAAACTTACCTAATAAGAAAGACATCAGCTTTTTGCTGAAACATAGAGGATGTGAATTGGCATGTAAGGAGCCCATTGGGGAAATTAATGTCAGAGGCCTATTCTCTATTACATTCTGTCATTGCATTTTTCTACCTCTGTCTGTCTTCTCTTCTCTCAAGCTAAGTAAATGCATAAAATTGCCTGTTTCCCTCTGAACATTGCTTCAGCTTCATTAGTTTGGATTCGGTTAACAGACTTCTTCTTTCTATCAGGGCTCAGGCTCTCCTGATTACAAAATCATTGTCCGTACCTCCAGGCTACTTAGGAGAACAATGTTAACAGAGCATTTCTAGGCAACTTAAGCTCCTTTAAAGGGTTGCCGCTATCCAGTTCTTCTATAACTTAATGCAAAGCTCAATGGTTTGAAACGTGTGATGCTACATGAATCCCACATATAATGTGGAGTGAGATGCTCCATGTGAATTCAGATTCCTCTCAGCTAAGCTTCTGGTTACAAATGAAACACTTGTAACTTACAGTTTAAACCTCCCACTGATGGAAATCTCCTGAATTTGAGCGTAGCCATTTTAAAGCATTTTTGTAATCTTAACAATGTCCTGATATATGTCTGGGCTGTTGCAAATCTGGTTTTCTGTGGACAGCTTAATAGAACCTATGCTGCTCCTGCCTTCTTTTACAATAATGCCAGTCTAGTGGAATGTTAGTAACAGATTACATTTATCTATCTATTTATCTATCTATCTATCTATCTATCTATCTATCTATCTATCTATCTATCTATCTAAAATGTATTTATTTTTATGCATCAATTTTTGTAGCAAAGTGGCTCTATGGTACTTAATGTATATAATTTAATAGATTAAGCGTATCCACAAAAGTCAAAATTTGATGTCTTGGTGTATAATATCTATATCAAATTTTTTTTGGTAATGGCAGCGATTGGTGACTTATGATGGGACTGCGCAGTGTGCAATCTGACACTAAGTGATACTGGGTGGGAGCTGGCTGACACTGACATCACCAGTGACACTAATACAGGGACCAGTGCTAATACTATGCCTGGAAAGGGGTTAACATCTAGGGGCAATGAAAGATTTAATTGTGTGCCTAACATATATATTGTGTGCAATATGTGCTGCTTTTACTAATAGATGTGGCTGATTTTTCTCCCTGCAGGGAGAAAAACATATACAAATAAAGAAAGTTGCACTACGGACTGCTCTGTGGGTAACTTAAACAAAGATGAGTAAAAAATGAGCAAAAAGTAAATTAAGGTGGGCTAAAGCTGCCTCTACCTAGAAACCTCCACCCCAAGGAATGGGGGGGGGGGGGGTGGGGGTGTTGAATTTAGAAGTGTGAATAATAGGTTATGGCGCTAAACCCAAAATATTGTATACCTGGTATATTATAGCCTGTCTATGACAAGAAACTAAAACTAGTTTATGTAGTGATCTGTGTGCAAAACATATTATTGTGTAGGTGTAATAGTGTCCAAGAACTATAATTAAGTGCTGAAATATTAATTGAATATTAATTAAGAAGTGGTAGTGATTTATATGTTGAACATGTGCTAACACAGATGTGCCAATAAAATTAATATAGATTAAATTACATATGGCTATTACACATTATAAAATTCATTCAAGATTATTGTGCAAACATCATTGCGTGTGAAAAAAACATTCAAACACACGTCCTAGGATCGCTGAGAAAATGTCCCATGTAACAACGTCCCAGGTAACAGTGAAATAAAGTGACAAGTGCAAAAAGTGCCAATATCTTCAATGCAGAGAAAACGATCTTCCCCGGTACGCCACTCAGTGCTGTGGTAATGTGAATGCTCTCACCAGAATTTATACCCCAGCGGGGTTGGATGGGCTTTCACAGTATGAGCCACTGTGCTGCTATCTGGCCTCTGCTGCTGGTGCGCTGGGGAGATGTTCGCTCTTCAATTTATATTGTCTCCATTGGTATATGCATTGAGGGAAGAAACATATCCATGGTGTAGTATGTACAAACAATTGCTTTATTTAAATCCGAAGAAAACCTATTCACATTTGTAAAGTAAAAGATCGCTCTGTTTACAAAACCATCCACCAGCCGCTGCACCTTTCCCATAGCTAGCAGCGGCCGGCGGCCTAATTACCATGATTGCAATATGCTGTAATTGATATGCTGTGCCCCTTTGTCCTCCTGCATGCTGGAAGCTTTTAAAGTTCCTTTTTTGTCCTTCATGCATATTTACCTTCACTAACCTCCCCAGCATGCACTTCTGGGCCCATAAACCTATAGCCTAGTCACTTAGCACTGTATTTTGTCAGCTCCATAGTATTGCTTTCCCCTAAACACTCCCTAAAAGGTGTACAAATGTTATGTGTGTTAAATTCATGCAGAGCGCCAGAGGTTTTTATTTTTTGGTGGGCCAAACTCATTAGGAACCCACCTCCCCCCAACTGCTAGGTCAGCTGATAGCAATCCTCTATCTGCTGACTTTGCCAAACACAATACACACTATATTTACCTCTTTTATGGTCAGATTTATGGATGAATTAACCAAAACCTTATACTTTAGGCTTTAAATACTTATTTCCAAAAAGGTTGTGTCTAATCTGCTTGCAATGTCGATGTGCAAAAATGACTATTTTTTTTTTCTTGTTTGACTCCACAGTTTCCTTCAATGCCACAGGAATGGCAGACTGTGGCCTCCTACTTTGCCACCCATTGGGACTTTCCCAATTGTGGAGGTGCAATTGATGGGAAACATGTCCGCATTGTCCCACCCCCCAACTCGGGGTCCTACTATTATAATTACAAGGGGTTTAATAGTATCGTGATGTTGGTGGTGGGGTCAGCAACATATGACTTCCTGTATGTAGACGTGGGGAAAAATGGGCGGATGTCGGATGGTGGAGTGTTCGTGTAGACGGAGTTCTACTGGCATCTTTAGAGTGGCAGTCTGGGCTTGCCACCTCCAGAGGAGAATGTGGAAGGACTCCCCTTCGTTTTCGTCGTGGATGAGGCATTTGCTCTGACAAACCATCCGATGCGGCCTTTCCCGATGAGGACCCTCACCCCGGACCAGAGGATCTTTAATTTACGGCTGGCCAGAGCCAGAAGAGTAGTGGAGAACACTTTCGGGATAATGGGCAGCTGGTTCCCCCTTAGTTTTGACTCCAATCCACATGGCGGAATATAAACTCAATCATATTGTGTTTTCGTGCTGCATTCTGCACAATTTTTTGAAGAAACACTCACCAAACTATGTGGCCTCAGTTGGGCCTGATGCAGACTTGCCTGAACATGGCAATCTGATGGCCCTTAAAGCTGGCCATCCTGGCTTGCCCCCCCAAAGCACTCGCAAGGTCAGAACAAGATATATGGAGTACTTTGGGGGTAGGGGGGCCGTTGATATGCCAGACAGTCTTTCAAACTGCAAACCCAATTTCTGTGCGAGATGAGGTGACAGTCTCTTCTTCAGATAATATTATTATGTTGTGGTCTGATACACACACACACTTGTTTTTGTTGTTAATGTATGTAGTGCATTATTGACAAAAATATTGCTCATTTTCAGCACGATGGCAGAAATGTGTGGGGTCATGAAAAAGGCGTGATTGGGGAAATTTAAAAAGCACTGTGCGTGTTATCTACTAATAGGGATGAGCTTCAAGTTCATTGCCTGTTCGCCTGTTCAACGAGCAGTGAACAATTTGGGCTGTTTGCGGCAAATTCGAAAAGCCGGAACACCCTGTACAAGTCTATGGGAGAAATCTAAAGTGCTAATTTTAAAGGCTAATATGCAAGTTACTGTCCTAAAAAGTGTTTGGGGACCTGGGTCCTGCCCCAGGGGACATGGATCAATGCAAAAAAAGTTTTAAAAATGGAAGTTTTTTTCAGGAGCAGTGATTTTAATAATGATTAAAGTGAAACAATAAAAGTGTATAGTGTGTCTATAGTATGCCTGTGAAGGGGCGCATGTTTCCCATGCTTAAAACTGTCCCTGCACAAAGTGTAATTTCTGCAGGAAAAAAAGTATTTTAAAATCACTTGCGGCGTAATACAGAGAACACTCAATGAGTGTTCTCTGTATTACGGGAGCCGACAATTCATTCATTGATTAAAAAAAAAAAAGTGTGGGGTTCCCCTAAATTAAATTACCAGGCCCTTCAGGTCTGGTATGGATATTAAAGGGAACCCCGCATCAAATTTTAAAAAAAATTGACGTGGGGGTCCTCCTAAATATCCATACCAGACCCTTCAGGTCTGGTATGGATATGAAGGGAAACCCTGAGTCAAATTTAAAAAAATAATTGATGTGGGGGTCTCCTAAAAATCCATACCAGACCCTTTATCTGAGCAAGCAACCTGTTAGGCTGCAGGAAAAGAGGGGGGAGAGAGAGTTGCCCCCCTCCTGAACCGTACCAGGCCATATGCCCTCAACATTGGGAGGATGCTTTGGGGGTCTGTGACCCCTTAAAGCACCATGTTGATGGGGACAAGGGCCTCATCCCCACAACCCTGGCCGGTGGTTGTGGGGGTCTGCGGGCGGGGGGCTTATCAGAATCTGGAAGCCCCCTTTAACAAGGGGACCCCCAAATCCCACCCCCCCTGTTTGAAATGGTAAGAGGGTACAAAAGTACCCCTACCATTTCACAAAGAAAGTGTAAAAAATAGTTAACCACTTTCAGACCGGACCAATTTGCTGGTCAAAGACCAGACCACTTTTTGCGATTCGGCACTGCGTCGCTTTAACTGACAATTGCGCGGTCGTGCGACGTGGCTCCCAAACAAAATTGACGTCCTTTTTTTCCCACAAATAGAGCTTTCTTTTGGTGGTATTTGATCACCCCTGCGGTTTTTATTTTTTGCGCTATAAACAAAAGTAGAGCGACAATTTAAAAAAAAACGCATTATTTTTTACTTTTTGTTATAATAAATATCCCCCAAAAATATATAAAAAAACATTTTTTTCCCTCAATTTAGGCCGATACGTATTCTTCTACATATTTTTGGTAAAAAAAATCGCAATAAGCGATTATTGATTGGTTTGTGCAAAAGTTATAGCGTTTACAAAATAGGGATAGTTTTATAGCATTTTTATTAATAATTTTTTATTATTTTTTTTTTACTAGTAATGGCGGCGATCTGCGATTTTTATTGTGACTGCGACATTGTCGGGGACCCATCGGACATTTTTGACACATTTTTGGGACCATTGTCATTTATACAGTAATCACTGCTATATAAATGCAGTGATTCCTGTGTAAATGACACTGGCAGTGAAAGGGTTAACCAGTGGGTGGCAGTGTAGGGGTTAAGTGTTCCTAGGGGTGTGTTACTAACTGTGGGGGGGGTTGGGCTTTCATTTAGTGTACACTGATCTCTGCTCCAATCACATGGAGCAGAGATCAGCGTCACTAGTTGCTAGGCAGAATGGGAAAATGTTGTTTATACAGCATTTCCTCCATTCGGCCGCTCCGTGAGACGATCGCGGGGATGCCCGCGGCGATCGAGTCCGCGGGTCCCGCGACCGGACTCACGGGGGTCCCGACCAGCGTGGGAGCGCGCCGCCGGCGGCGCGCTCCCGATGGCACGGCGGCAACGAATATTGGACGTACATGTACGCCAATATGCCTGCCCGTGCCATGCTGTCGACGTACATCGTCGTGCGCTGGTCGGGAAGTGGTTAAATAAGACAAACACACTTTTGAAAAATTCCTTTATTAAAAATAAAAAATTTTAAAAAAAGATTCCAGCGGTGGTAATCCACTCTTGCTATCCAGCAACGGGTGATTTTCTGTCCAGCGCATTCCATCCATGCATCCATCTTCTGTCTCCACTGAGGAGACACTGCGGAGATCCCAGCGCTGAAGTTTCTTATATTAGGAGGGCAGGGCTACCCGTCACCTGACCCCGCCCCCTCTGACGCTAGCGAGGGAAGCCAGGGGTTCCCCCCAATGACGTATGGGTGACCCGGCCCCCCTCTGATGTAACGGAAACCTGCGTTACATCAGAGGGGGCGGGGTCACTCATACATCATTGGGGAACCCCTGGCCTCCCTCACTAGCATCAGAGGGGGCGGGATCAGGTGACAGATGGCCCTGCCCTCCTAATATAAGAAACGTCAGGCGCTGGGCTCCCTGCAGTGTCTCCTCAGTGGAGACAGAAGACGGATGCATGGTTGGACTGCGCTGGACTGAAAATCACCCGTCGCTGGATCAGATCAGCCATCACTGGACCCCGGAGAGATGACCATCCGTCGCTTGATAGCAAGAGTGAATTACCACCGCTGGAATCTTTTTTTCATTGTTTTATTTTTAATAAAGGAATTTTTCAAAAGTGTGTTTGTCTTATTTAACCATTTTTTACACTTTCTTTGTGAAATGGTAGGGGTACTTTAGTACCCCCTTACCATTTCAAACAGGGGGGCCAGGATCTGGGGGTCCCTTGCTAAAGGGGGCTTCCAGATTCTGATAAGCCCCCCGCCCGCAGACCCCCACAACCACCGGCCATGGTTGTGGGGATGAGGCCCTTGTCCCCATCAACATGGGGACATGGTGCTTTGAGGGGTCACAGACCCCCGATGCATCCTCCCAATGTTGAGGGCATGTGGCCTGGTACAGTTCAGGAGGGGGGTGGCGCTCTCTCATCACCCCCTCTTTTCCTTCGGCCTGCCAGGTTTTGTGCTCGGATAAAGGGTCTGATTTTTAGGTGGACCCCAAGTCAATTTTTTTTTATTATTTGATGCGGGGTTGCCCTAAATATCCATACCAGACCCTTCAGGTCTGTCATGGATATTTAGGGGGACCCCCACATCAATTTTTTTTTTAATTTGACACGGGGTTCACCTTAATATCCATACCAGACCTGAATGGCCTGGTAATTTGAATGCTTTTTTTTTTTTTTTTTTATCAATGAATGAATTGTCGGCTCCCGTAATACAGAGAACACTCATGGAGTGTTCTCTGTATTACGCCGCAAGTGGTTTTAAAATACTTTTTTTCTTGCAGAAATGACACTTTGTGCAGGGACAGTTCTAAGCACGGGAAACATGCGCCCCTTCACAGGCATACTATAGACACCCCCAGGTACGAAATTTAAAGGAATATTACACTTTTATTGTTTCACTTTAATCATTATTAAAATCACTGCTCCTGAAAAAAACGGCCGTTTTTAAAACGTTTTTTTGCATTGATCCATGTCCCCTGGGGCAGGACCCAGGTCCCCAAATACTTTTTAGGACAGTAACTTGCATATTAGCCTTTAAAATAAGCACTTTAGATTTTGAACGTTCGAGTCCCATAGACTTTAATAGGGTTCTAAAGTTCACACGAAGTTTAGGTCTGTTCGCAGGTTCTGGTGCGAACCGAACAGGGGGGTGTTCGGCTCATCCTTATTTACTAAAGGCAAATCCAATATGCACTACAAGTGCACTGAAAAAGTGCACCTGAAACTGCACTTGGAGTGCAAAGTGGATTTGCCTTTAGTAAATAACACTCATTGCCACAGAAAATGACAACTTTACTACAAATACTGCTTTTGCGCATTGAAAAAAGAAGCCACACATTGTTGATAATTAAACTTTTTACTCAAAGCACATTCACATGCGTGTTTAGAAAAGGGTTTTATAACAAACCAACACATTTAATGTATATAAAACATTATTTTTGGTAACATTTATATAACTTGCCGTTTTTGTGTAAACAGGCATGTATCAGAGCATAACATACAGAACACAGGAACTTACAAAGTTCAACTTTGAAAAATGAAGACAATATCAGACATGAGTACAAACTGTGTTGATATTGCCTTCATCACATGGGGTGTCACCCCTGTAAAAGCCAAATTTGGAAGATGGACACAAATTATGAATCAAAAAGTGGCCATTTTCCTCCTGATCCCATGCCTAATGTCAACATGTGCCCCGTCATGGGGTATCAATGTACGCATTTTTGGGGTGCAACCCCTTCATCTCAGCCACTTTAGTAGCAAGGAAGGGGTTGCACCCACAAAACATGTGCATTGATCCCCCATGATGGGAGATAGCACATGTTGACACACTGTGTCCATCCTCCAAATTTGCCTTTTCTAAAAATATAAAAATGTTTTGGAAAAATTAAAATGGATGCTAGCTAGTTTTGGGTGTTTCAGATTCTCCCTAAAACATCAATGATGTTCTTCATTTTTTGTTGAACATCATTGATGTTTTTCGTGATATTATCTAAATCACGATTGCACCCCATTATCTCCCTGATGAGGATCTGGGCACTTTCACTGGTAAAATGCGATTCTTCTTCCACAACATCCACATCACCTAAAAAGAAACCAAAAAAACACAGTGTATTATAAATATGCAGACATACATTGATTAGTTTACCTCTCAGACACTCACCTGTTATGGTGCCAATTTCGACAATCTCTACAATCTCTCCTTCCTCCTCTGCTTCTAGTGTTGGTATTTCCCCTTCTTTGGGAGGTGTGGGGTCCCTGGTGTCCTCAGACATCCAGAGTCTTCTCTCCCGTATGAGAATGTAAAAAAGGAATAATTAGCACACAGATATTTGAGGGCAGAAATAGAAATATGAAACATTGCTTGGAAGTGTCGTACAATTGTGTTTTTTGGCAAAGTTCAAAGCTGAAAACACTTTTTTTTTTACACTTTCTAAAGCTGGAATACTTACCTGTTGTGTGAACAAATGTAGTCAAGTGCAACTTGCCAAAACATCGTCTTTGGAGTGGGCTAGCAAACGATGTTTATTATGAACGATTGAACCCATGAAAATGAAAGTGGCCATTTTAAACTGTACAACATTAAATCAAAGCACATGGAGCAGCATGCAAGCAATAATAATAATATGAACACACGACAACTACTTACTTTTTTTAAGAACTTGCTTGATCCTTCTGTACTGATCGTGCTCCCTCAGTTTCAGGTCTGACCAGCGTTTTCTCAGTTGATCCTTGGATCGTCGTACCCCAAAATTCTTCTGAAGACTCTTCACAACTTTAGTCTTGATCTTGGCCTTTCTGACATTTAGGTTTGGGTAATTTCCATACTTCCCAGCATAGTAGTTCCTCTTCAATATGTCCACCATCTCCAACATCTCTCCAAAATACATATTTGAGGCCTTAAATCTCCTCCTCAGGGATCGGGACGTTTCTGGCTCTGGGCTTTCCTCGTCCTCCTCCTCGTTAGTGGAATTATCATGCCCCTGCTGTGTCTCCGCCATGTACTATCTCCACTGTGCCGAAAGAGAAGGGGCGGGGAATAGACTAGAAAGAATGTCAGGGTCAGGCGGCGTTTCATGCATGCGCACTGTATATAAAACACAACACGCATGCGTCGTACGTACGATCTGTGAGCGGAGGAAGGAGCTGAAGCACTGATCGTTAGAACGAAGGTACAATTTTAACTTGGTACATCACTAGCCTATACTGCTTCTAGATTGAGGCTTATATTGGGATAAGATTGGGAGAGTTTAGCCTGACATTATTAGGGTTTGTCTTGTGCCGTGTTTTGCAGAGAAGATGGATCCCTTCAAGGAACCACATTTTCTGGAGCTAATCATTGATATGCCCAGGGAGCTGCCCTGCCTGTGGCAGATGAACAACCCCTTTTCTAAGGACCTAAGAAAGAGGAAGGCAGTGCTGGAGAAACTGCTTGGTTTGGTGAAGATCATGCTCCCACGGCAGACATGACCTATGTGATGGCCAAAATCGGTGCCCTGAGGAGTACATATCTGAGGGAGCACAAGAAGTTCCAGGATTCCCTGAGATCAGGAAATCCAGATGACATTTATGTATGCAGGATGTTGTACTATGAGAGGCTGCATTTTCTGGCAGACCAGAGGGAACCCAGGCCAGCACTCTACAGTCTTCCTTCAAGGCTTCCTTCACCCCTAGCTGAGGCTTCCAATGTCCAAAAAAAGCAAAGGAGGAGGAGCCTCTGGGTGTAGAGATAACATACACTTTAATTATAAAAACGTATTTAACACAGGCAACTCACATTTTGGATGTGATCTATGAGTATTCAGTCCCTTTAACAGCTGAGCATGTATGTAGTCATCTGATAGTCCGTCAAGCTGAGGCGCTGTAGCCGCTAGCGGCCAGGAAGTGGCACAGACGCCTGCCGTGGAGCGCAGTTCAAAGGAGAGCGAAGTCTGGAGCGCCGGCGGAGAGAGATGACATCATGAGGTGGGTGCGGCCGGTTTCGTGAGCGTACAGACTGAGGTTGTTTGACAGCCACACTCCAGGCGTCTGTGCCACAGGCGTCTGTGCCACTTCCTGGCCGCTAGCGGCTACAGCGCCTCAGCTTGACGGACTATCAGATGACTACATACATGCTCAGTTTTTAAAGTGACTGAATGCTCATAGATCACATCCAAAATGTGAGTTGCCTGTATTAAATACGTTTTTATAATTAAAATGTATGTTATCTCTACACCCAGAGGCACCTCTACCTTTGCTTTTTTTCACAGACTTTGGAACATGGTTTCTGTCCTTCACTGATGGCAGCCCTGGATATGGTGCTCCTGGTTTTAAATTATTTCCTTTGTTCTACTGGACAGTAGCTTTTTTATTTATAATCATACGGACATAATAACATAATATGGACTCTCATTCATATAATTGGATTTTTGTTTTTGCACATTTACTTGTGTATTGGGCTTCTAACTTGGGCCTTTCAGGCAGCAACATGTGGAGGGGCCCAGCTTGAGACAGGTATAGCATTGTTCAACATATTTCTTGTTGTACATTTAATGATGTTAACTAGATGTTATTATTGATCAGTAAATTGTGATTTAACAAAGTGGTTTATGTATTAATAGACAGTAGTGACCAAAAATGATTGGGACAAGAATGAAAAATGCTGGGCTCAGAATGATAGTCTGTTCTATTTGGTAACATTCAATTTGCAACAGATATGAGCACAAAATTGTGTGATTGATGAGCAAAAAACTAAAACTATGTCCTATTTTAATACACAGGAAGACCTCAGCCGGGAGGATGCTGTGGCAAGTGGCAGCCGGGAGGAGGCTGTGGCAAGTGGCAGCTGGGAAGTCTACCATCACCCTTCTCCTCCTCCACCTCCTGCCACAACTACAAGAGCAGAGCCACAGCCTGGAAGGAAGCCTGGAGGGAAGTGCCTAAGGAAGACCAGAGAGTGATGGCCTGGGTTCAGTCTGGTCTGACTGAAGATGCAGGCTCTTGTATCACCACAGCCTGGGGACATAGATGTCATCTGCTCTTCCTGATCTCTTGGACTTCTTGACCAGACTGTTTTCCCTTTAGATATGTACTCCTCAGGCCACCAATGTTGCATTTAAAAAATAATTGATGTCTGCCCTGGGGGCCAAAGGCTTTGCCAAAGTGACCAGTTTCTCCAGCGTTGCCTTCCTGTTTATTTGTTTATGACACCTAAATAAAGTTTTTTTTTGGTTCAAGAAATACTTGCCTATGGGTTATTACTTCAAAAAGGACAGTTTATTTGTGAGTAGGCTGGTACATTTCAAAAATACAAAGTCAAATTGATAACAAGGGGCACCAACACCAAACAACCTCCTAGAGATTAAAAAAAAAATAATAATAATGGTGTTGTGCTAAGTTGACACACAAAACACACCAAAAAAATTTGGAAGATGAGCAAAATGACAAAAAGGGTAATTAAATAACCAACCACAAAATTTACAGAAAAAAAAA
Organism: Lithobates pipiens; assembly: GCF_037356315.1. Taxonomy (NCBI): domain Eukaryota; kingdom Metazoa; phylum Chordata; class Amphibia; order Anura; family Ranidae; genus Lithobates; species Lithobates pipiens. The sequence goes on along the minus strand of NW_027507785.1, from coordinate 236,242,097 downwards.
TCAAAAATGATTGGGGAGATCTGATGAATTAAAATATTGTATTCATGAAATGAGGAAAAAGAATAAAGAAATACGTTTTGGAGAAGTGTGTGTGAATATGAGCAGCAAAACAACTTCATTCTTTTAGCATTATAAAGAAAAAGAGAATGCGCTGCATTAAACAATTTACATTTCAGCGTGACGAATGTGCTATATCGATTAGGAACGGTAGTTTTACCTGACCGAGCGATTCCGTCTCAGAATTTATTCTGAGCATGCGTGGCACTTTGTCCGTCGGACTAGGCTACACACGATCGGAATTGACACGCATCGGATCATGTTGTCGTAAAATTTTATATCCAGCTCTCAAACTTTGTTGGTCGGACATTCCGACGGAAAAAGTCAGATGAAGCCCACACGAGGTCGGATTATCCGACAACGCAGTCCGATCGGACATTTTTCGTTGGAATGCCCGACCGTGTGTACATGGGCTTAAACTTCCCACCACACTATCACAGTCCCACAATAAGTTGCTGATCACCACCATAACCAGTATAATAAAATAAAAAAAAACAAAAAATAAAACTTTCATGCAAACCAATTAATATACACTTATTGTTTTGTTTTATTTAAGACATTAAGTCGCAAAATACATTTTGGCCTAAATTTATGAAGAAATTTGTTTGTTTTTTTTACATTTTATTGGATATGTTTTATAGCAGAAAGTAAAAAAAAAAAATTTCAAAATTTTCAGCCTTTTTTATTTATATAATAAGAAAATAAAAAAACCCAGTGGTGTTCAAATACCACCAAAAGAAAGCTCTATTTGTGTGAAATATAAATTTCATTTGGGCACAGTGTTGCATGACCAAACAATTGCCAGTGAAAGTAGCTCAGTGCCAAATAGCAAAAAACTGGCCTGGTCATGAAGGGGGCAAAATCTTACAGAGCTCAATTGCTTTTTTTTTTTTTTAACTGACCTACAAACAATTTGAAAAATAGTTCCACCGTATTTATTCAACCATTTTTGATCTTCAAAAATAAATTTGACTGTCACAGTAAGCACACTAACCATACGAAAATTGAGTGATTGTTCAACCAACTCAATTTTTTTTTATTTGATTTAGTATCAATGTATGGCCAGCTTAACCACTTTCAGACCGGACCAATTTGCTGGTCAAAGACCAGACCACTTTTTGCGATTCGGCATTGCGTCGCTTTAACTGACAAGTGCGCGGTCGTGCGACGTGGCTCCCAAACAAAATTGACGTCCTTTTTTTCCCACAAATAGAGCTTTCTTTGGGTGGTATTTGATCACCCCTGTGGTTTTTATTTTTTGCGCTATAAACAAAAATAGAGCGACAATTTTGAAAAAAACGCATTATTTTTTACTTTTTGTTATAATAAATATCCCCCAAAAATATATAAAAAACATTTTTTTCCCTCAGTTTAGGCCGATACGTATTCTTCTATATATTTTTGGTAAAAAAATCGCAATAAGTGATTATTGATTGGTTTGCACAAAAGTTATAGCGTTTACAAAATAGGGATAGTTTTATAGCATTTTTATTAATAATTTTTTATTATTTTTTTTTACTAGTAATGGCGGCGATCAGCGATTTTTATTGTGACTGCGACATTGTGGGGGACCCATCGGACATTTTTGACACATTTTTGGGACCATTGTCATTTATACAGTAATCACTGCTATATAAATGCAGTGATTCCTGTGTAAATGACACTGGCAGTGAAGGGGTTAACCAGTGGGTGGCAGTGTAGGGGTTAAGTGTTCCTAGGGATGTGTTACTAACTGTGGGGGGGTTGGGCTTTCATTTTGTGAACACTGATCTCTGCTCCAATCACATGGAGCAGAGATCAGCGTCACTAGTTGCTAGGCAGAATGGAGAAATGTTGTTGTGTACAACGGCACTTCTCCATTCGGCCGCTCCGTGAGACGATCGCGGGGATGCCCGCAGCGATCGAGTCCACGGGTCCCGCGACCGGACTCACAGGGGTCCCGACCAGCGCGGAGCGCGCCGGCGGCGGCGTGCTCCTGATGGCAGGGCGGCAAATTTAAAGGGACGTACATGTACGCCCATTTGCCTGCCCGTGCCATTCTGTCGACGTACATCGTCGTGCGCTGGTCGGCAAGTGGTTAAAGTGGTTCCAAAGCCAAAATATTGTTTACCTTAATGCATTCCCTGCATTAAAGTAAAAAATGTTTCAATGTCTGTACTGCCCCCTTAACCTCTTAAATTTACCTGAGTCCTCAGCACTGTGCCAGTCACTAGCGATTCTCTCATGTCTCCCTGCATTCACAGGACAGGGAGGCAGCAGTGGGAACCAAATCCTGGTAGCAGAGAGTGGGGGTGGGGCTGAGCTATGCTTTTTGTATGTATGGATGCACAGAGCCTGGCTTGGGAGCTATTCTGCACATGCGCCCCCCATAGGGCTTTCTGTGGTGACACACGGAAAAGAGGAAGAGCCAAGTATGCTGACAGAAGACCCCAGAAGCAGAAAAATAGTAGCTATAATGTAGTTATAACTATAATATATATATATATATATATATATATATATATATATATATATATATATATATATATATATATATATATTATTTTTTATTTTTTTTTAATTAGGAAGACTATAGCATAGCATAGAGGTGAGGTTCATCAAAAAAAATAAAAAATAGAACTGGACAGGGCTGATTATACTTATAATGTATAGCAATGCAGAACAGGCAATGTGTACAGGACGTTTTGTGTTCACTAGATTTTAGTTTCAGTTTTTTATATTTATCAAACAAAACACTTTCATTGGTATATTTAATAGAGTAAAAGGGAGAAGATACATTCATTGTTAGGGTTTACATACACTTGAACAGCCAGTTTTAGAACCTCATAAGCTTGTCTATTTTTCTCCGTAGTATCCTGTGTTATACACAACAGTTTGCATCAATTGAAAAGTGCCCATTGGCGATGTATTACAACATCAAATGCACATCTGCATCTTTGTGTTAGCTGCAAGACAACATGGCAGGGACTTATAAATTAGAATGTTGATGCATGGCTGAACATACATTCCTTTGAAGCTCCTGTGGCATCTTGGAATACTAGCAAGTGTTTCTATGTTTGGGGTGAAAATATTTCAGAGCTGTTAAGGTTTATAGTACACTTCCTCATCTAATATTCTGAGTTCAGTTTATGTACTCCTTGTGGGCAATAAACATTGCAAGCTCTTTTAAGCTACTCCAGAAACACTGCTTTATATGCCCTGATTATAAATTCAGCAACATAACCCACGCTGAACCGTTTATCTTATGTAGTTATTCCACCAACATTCAAACTGACAAGTCTACTATTTCCAGTGTTTCTTTTCATATATTAATGTATGCTTTTCTCAGATAACGTGCAGACATCACGAAACTTTACATGGGTTTTGATTTCCAACATAAAGTAAGGGGCAGATTTACAGCATATGTATTCAGCCATTCATTTTTTTTTTCCCTAGATCTTTGAAGAAGACTTCAAACCCTGTGAAAATATAACCCAAATACAAGTTTGCTTTGCACTCTGTACAAACACGTTTAAGATGCTATATGTCAAGGAAGGATGCGTTCTGGCTTAATTGAAGCTTTACTATATATGAAGCTAGTGACAGAATATAATGTAGAGATCTCAACGGAAAATAGCATTTGGGATGATGATAAAAACACAAAAAAGAGAAAACTAAAAGATATTGTTTAAGAAAATTTACTTAAACAAAATCTACCAAAAATAACCTTAAGGCAAATAGTGGAGTTGAAGACGTATATATATATATATATATATATATATATATATATATATATATATATATATATTACACACTCAGTGGATGATAGTGCATTAAAGAACATAAAAAAAAAATAGTCCATAATAGATGATGTCCAAAACTGGATAAAGAAATCAGTTGGTTGAGTGATTTGACATCACACCACGTGATAGAAAAACGTGTTTCCACTTCCCCAATTGAACTCACCAACACTATTCAAGCGCCTTGAGGCGATTCAGTTCGCCTTTGTAGCATTCATTCACTTCCGGGGATACCTAAAATGTCACTTCCAGCTGCCGTACAGCCACGCCCTGATGTGTTTCATCATTATGACTTTGTCCTGGGTTTCCATATTTCTTATTTTGAAATCGGCTGTAGCCCTTTGATAGATGCACAAAGCTACTGCAACCTCATATTATTATGTATACGAGACTACACACTTGCTTGCATCAGCATTTCGTTTTGTACCAGAAAACCCTTGTAGAATAACAATTTAGTTGCCCCTAGTAACCAATTTAATTCTACTTTTAATTTTCAAAATTTGCTCAGGAGATATCACAGTTGAAAAGGAAATGATTGGTTAACATATACACTGGCACTTGACTGTTCATGAAAATTAAAGTAGGTTTGTAATATGTGTGTCAAGGTAGAAATGTAGAACTATCTTTTTACAAAGCTCCACGGTGCAATACAACCAGAAAGGCAGCATTTTCTTTCAACACAGATTATCTGTATTTTGTAGTGAGCTACAAGATATTGAAATGCATTGTGTAGGTGCATTTGAATTGTATTTGCAACACTTGCACGATATGTTACTGCATCCTGTTACCACAACACACTGATCTGGACAGGCTTTTGTGAGCATTGCTAAAACAGAGGTCTAAATTCAAATGCATAACTTCAGCAGACAGTCACATTGGGGTTGATTTCCTAAAGGCAAATAGTGCCTTTGCAAAAGCAGTTGCTCCAGAGCTTAGTAAATTAGGGGAAGCTCTGCTGATTTCCATCATCCAATCATGTGCAACCAGAAATGCTGTTTTTGTGTTTTTGTTTTTTATTTTCCTTGCATGTGATTGGATATTCTTTGCAAAGTGAAGCTTCACTTCATTTACTAATCCCTGAAGCAATTGCGCTTGCTGAGTGCATCTGCACTTTGCAAATGGTACAGTCTATTTGTCTTGATCATCCCATTGAGTCAGCTCTGTCTACCGTGTTTTGTGCCTGCACTGCAGATAAAAGTGCAGAATAGCAATGTTTGTGTTAACCCTTTGGTGCCAGCCCTGTAAGTGGTTTGTTATGCCGGGAGGCAATGTGGGGCTTATGGCCCCATGACTGCCTTGATTGGCTGTCATGGCGGTCACATGATCAGAAAACTTTCCATGAGCCACCGGTCACTGTGCCAGGAGCATGCAAGGTGCGCACTCTTGGCTTGGCACTGTCAGCGCTATTGCATACAAATATGCAACCACTCTGGCGCCAAGGCCGGGCCTCTATTAGGCTGCATATTTGTATGCGCTCGGCTCCAAGAGGTTAAGCTATTATATGATATAGACATACGTTTTTTTTTGTTTGTTTTTTAGGCAAAGCCCACCTTTAAAAGAAAAAAAGAAAGAAATTGCATGTATTTTCGCAGGGAAAAATGTGCACTTATTTATTTATTTTTTCACAGGAGTTTGCAAAGCTTTGCAGCCTCAATCAGTGAATTGTGGTTGCAATGCCAGACTTCTACAGATTCTTCCTCCAGCTCCCTTCTCAAACAGAGGTAGGGACTTTCAGTTGGAAGGCTGCAGGAAGCATGAAAGGTCTGCAAGTATGGTGATGACAGCACTTACTGTATATTCCATTGAGAACTACAAATCCATCTTCCACGGAGGAAGACAGGGCTTGTAGTTCACTCATTCAGAGTGACTTTCATGTGACAGTAATGCTTGGCACCATGTTATACTCTAAATATTGGTGTCACATTTAACATGATGTCAAAGGTGGATTTGGACTTTAAAGCTGATCTTTGAGCATCAAGTCCATCATCACATCCACATCCCCACTGTTTACCCCTATCCCCTTATCACCATGTGTTAAAAACTTTTAATGAAAAAGCCAAAATCCCCTTTTACTAAAGCCGCGTACACACAATCGGATTTTCTGACAGGAAATGTGTGATGTCAGGCTGTTGGCAGAAAATCCAACTGTTTGTATGCTCCATCGGACAATCGTTGACGGTTTTTCCGCAGACAAATGTTGGATGGCAGGCTTTAACATTTTCCACGGACAAATGTCTGTTGTTGGATTTTCCGAGCGTGTGTACACAAGTCCGCCATACAAAAGTCCAAAGTACAAACATGCATGCTCGGAAGCAAAGATGAGCCAGAAGCAGTCGGTCATGTAAACTAGCACTCGTAATGGAGAATTAAAATTAGTGACGTGGCAAATTATGAAATCTAGAACTGTAGCGCACATTATCTTCTTCTTTAATGGGATAATAATGAGGCTGCTTTGCTGGTGGTACTAATGGAGTTATTGCAAAAAAAAATTCAAAGGCTTTTTTTCTAGTGATATCAAGAATAATATTAATATGTTTGTTATTTTTGTTTTTCGGTGCAAGTTACCACATCATTATCCCATAGTTTTTAAGATCAAAGATACAACTATGTTGGTGTCCCTTGTAAATTTTTCATTGTATTTTTTAAAATGTAACTGCCTACTCCCAAACTGTCATTTGAAGTAAAAGATATAGCCAAGTATTAGTCTCCACAATTTTTTTATTGTGCATTAAAAAAGAAAACAAATACAATTAGACAGGCTATCTGCCAATATAACATAACCAAAAAGTGCATTCTATGCATCCAAAAATATAGAAAATACACCAAATCAAATCATTATTATTCAACTAAAAAATAAAATAAAAGCCTCATGCATGTGTCCCGCTTCTTAATATAGGGGTCAACAATGCCAAGAGTTGTTGAAAGCAGGGGTCCGTCGTCCAGAGATAATTCCGAAAAACATCTGGATTATTCTCCTGGAGCTCTCACAGCAAAGGCATATGAAATAATTGATCACGATTAATAAAGCAACCAATTTTTGGTCCAAGAAATCCTCCTCCTCCTGTTCATGGACTGGACTTGGGTCAAAGCAATAACTCCAAGGCCAATAATAAATAATATGTTATCTCCTCTGATTCTGCAACATTGCTGGTTGATGAATGAAAAGTGCAAAATGAAAAGCGCAAATCAACACTCACCAAACTTCTACTAACACAAAATTAGCAGAAGGAGCACAAAGGGTGGTGCCTGACAATTGAACATCCTCTTTTTTAGCTCGTAATACATCTAGTACAGTGATGCGAACCTAAGGCACAAGTGGCACAGCTGGCACGCAGAGCCCTCTCTGTGGACACACAGCTTACGGAGCCAGCACCGCCAGAATAAGGGGGAATCCCCCAGCCAGGCGGTCACTTGCACTGGTGATACAGGCACGGAGGAGCTGGCTCCCTTCCTTGCATCAGTGTGATTGGGCAGCAGGGCGGCCTATGTGTGTAAATATCTCCCTGAATGTCCCAAGGGCAGCCCGGTGGGAAGAACTTACACAGAGTGTCTACTGCTTTAAACAGCGCCACAATGCCTCTGGAAACTGAGAAAGAGAAGAGTGACTCCTCCCTTGGACTTTGAGAGCCAATAGGAGAGCAGCTGCCTGTGCAGGGGCTCGGGCGCTGGAGCATGACCATGTGGAGGACTATGGACAGGTAGGACACTGCTATGGGAGGGAAGCCAGAGGTCACTTTTATAGGGGAAAGGAGGGGGCAGAGGACACTGCTTTAGGAAGGGCCACCTCCATAGTAGTTTCCTCTACTCACCTTCACATCACACCTCCTGTATCCCCTATTTTGTAGATGCTATAACTTTTGTACAAACTAATCAATATACGCTTCTTGCGAATACATATCAGCCTAAACTGAGTCAAAAATTTCCTTTTTTTTTAAAAAATTGGGGATATTTATTATAGCAAAAAGTACAAAATTTGTGCTTTTTTAAAAAATTGTCACTCTTTTTTGTTTATAGCGCAAAAAATAAAGACTACAGAGACGATCAAATTGGGTACAGCGTTGCACGACCGTGTAATTGTCAGTTAAAGCGATGCAGTGCTAAATCACAAAAAAATGGCCTGGTCATTGAGAAGCCAAATCTTCTGGGGCTGAAGTGGTTAAATATCATGCCTGGGGGTGTCCTTAGTATGCCTGCAAAGTAGTGCATGTTTCCCATGTTTAGAACAGTACCACAGCAAAGTGCAATTTCTAAAGGAAAAAAAGTAATTTAAAACTGATTGTGGCTGTAATATATTGTTGGATCCAGGCAATATAGAAAAAATGTATTGAAAAAAACGGCTTGTGAGGACCTGGGTCCTGCCCCAGGGGATATGTATCAATGCTAAAAAGAAGTTTTAAAAACCGCTGTTTTTTCAGGAGCAGTGATTTTAATAATACTTAAAGTGATACTAAAGGATGGTTTTTTTTATAATTTTTTTTTTAAATAACAAACATGTCATACTTACAATTTCTGGGGTCTCTCGCGGCTCTTGTGCCTCCTCCCCGCATTAGATAACCCTATTGGAGAAGCACTCTCCTGAGAGGGTTACCTTGCGGCCTCCATAGAGGCCGAATGCAGGACTCTTTTGCTGTGCTACTGTTCTAAACACGGAAAAATTAGCTACTTTACAAGCATACTAAGGACACCCTCCAGGCATGATATTTAAAGGAATATTTCATTTTTATTGTTTCACTTATTATTAAAATCACTGCTCGTGAAAAAAACTGTTTTTAAAACTTTTTTTTTACATTGATACACGTCTCCTGGGGCAGGACATGGGTCCCCAAACACTTTTTATGGCAATAACTTGCATATAAGACATTAAAGTGAGCAGTTTTGATTTTTTATGTTCGTGTCCTATAGACTTTAATGGTGTTGGCTTGTTCTTACACATTTTTTGCCTGTTCGCAAGTTCTGGTACAAACCGAACCAGGGGGGTGTTTGACTCATCCCTAGTTGTGAACATGAAATTCTCCAAAATGTCTTTGTATGCTGATGCCTAAAGAGTTTGCTTCACTAGAACCAGGGGGTCAGGCCCAACCCCTGAAAAACCCCTGAAAAACAACCCCACACCATAATCCCCCTCCACCAATTGATTTGGACCAGTGCACAAACAAGGTCCATAAAGACATGGATGAGCGAGTTTGGGGTGGACTTGACTGGCCTACACAGCAGATAGAACACCTTTGGGATGAATTAGAGCGGACACTGTGAGCCAGGCCTTCTTGTCTACATCAGTGCCTGACCTCACAAATGTGCTTCTGGAAGAATAGTTAAACATTCCCCACTAAGCATTGTGGACAGCCTTCACAGAAGACTTGAAGCTGTTATAGCTACAAAGGTTGGGTCAACTCAATATTGAACCATACAGACTAAGATGGGGATGCCCTTAAAGTTCATGTGCATGTAAAAGCAGGTGTCCCAATACTTTTGGTAATATAGTGTAAGTAATCCTCCAAAATATCCCAAACAGAAAATTGTGATTTCTCCAACTAGTTGGCTGACATATTCTGGTATCATCTACAGATGTGGTAATCTAGATGGCAGACCTAGATGAAATCAGCTAAATGGGGCTAAATAATCTCATATCTAGAGGTAGCTTTTCTAACTGGATGTTTTTCAAGAATTTGACAAGAGTCTATCATTGTGGATAAATCAAATGATGGTGTACCAAAGGAAATTTGTAAAAATATGTGTGCAAAATGGAAAATGCAAAGTTCAAGAAGGTCACAAGAATACTTGTGATTAGTAAGTTAAGTATCACCATTCAGTGATAAAAACAGATATAACGATTGGAGATATCACATAACATACTGGGCCACATCAGATTTAATCTACTCATTTTTAATTTATAAAGAAAAGATTTGGCTTCATTACTTTGGAGAAAGAAACCTGCCTTTAAAATGACCTAACTCCTCCGTAAACAATATAAATATTTTTTTACTCCAAAATCTGTACAAAGCGCAGAAGGATATATGTTACAGAGGAAGGGGAGCTGGTTTTGCCAATGATAAGGTTGGTCAAGCTACAAAATGCCTTTCTGTTTAAGGTGGCAATGGCAAAATCAGTTACTAACTTTAAAATTTGACTGGGTAGTGGCTGCTGTACTGTTAATTGTATGTACTGTTATATAATAAAGCAAAGTATGAATATCTTATGACATGTTCTGTACCTTAAAATACATATATAAAATATATACAGTGGCGAAAATAAGTATTTGATCCAATGCAGATTTTTTAACTTTGTTTGAGACAGAATACAAACCAAAAATCCAGAAAAAGCTCATGATACAAATTTATAAATTAAGTTGCAGTTCAGTGAGTAAAATAAGTATTTGATCCCCTACCAATCAACAATAATTCTGGCTCCCACAGACTAGCTACAGTATGTGCTCTGTGGTACACAGATTAGTCCTGTCAATTTAAGAAGGTGCTCCTAAAAAAAACTACTTATGTGTATAAAAGACACCTATCCACATAATCTCTTTCTTCCATTCAAACCTCACCATGATGGGTAAGACTAAAGAGCTGCCAAAGGATGTCAGGGAAAAGACTGTAGACCTGCACAAGACTGAAATGGGCTACAAGACCATCAGCAAGAAGTTTGTTGAGAAGATGACAACTGTTGGAGCGATTATTTACAAATGGAAGAAATACAAAATAACCATCAATCTCCCTTCTGTCTGGAGCTCAATGCAAGATTTCGCCTCATTGGGCAAGAATGATCATGAGAAAAGTGAGGGATCAGCAGTTGGTCATCTTACTTTAAAAAAGTAATTAGTTAAGTTACAAATGACTTCTCCCAAAAAGTAATTGCTTTGGTAACTCAGTTACTACATTGGAAAAGTAATTAGTTACTCAGCAAAGTAACTGTGACTTTTTTTTAAATATTCTACGGGGCGGGTCTAGTATTACTGTAAGCAAGGGGCACGTTCCCCCAAGAACGTCTATTTCCCCTCTGTACCCTCCTGCACGTCTGTTCCCCCCCAAACATGTATCTTTTCCCCCTCTGTAACCCACTACACGTCTGTCACCCCCCCCCACACACACATATATCTGTTTCTTCTCTGTACATCTGTCCCCCCCAACTCACGGATCGGATTGTTCCTTGGATCAGAGTCACAGATCGGATCATTTTTCGGATCAGCAAATAATAATTGAATTTTCAAAAACCTGTGAAAATTCCACCACCGTATAGTCCCCACTGTAATATCCACAATCTCCCCCACTGTAATATACTTCTCCCCACTGTAATATCCACAATCCCCCCACTGTAATATACATCTCCCCACTGGAATATCCACTTCATCTCCCCCACCATAATATCGACCGAGTCTGTCTGGGTACGGCTGAGCATGGCTGGGTATCGCCGAGTATGGCTGGGTATCGCTGAGTATGGCTGGGTATTACCGAGTATGGCAGAGTATGGCAGGGTATGGCAGAGTATTGGCTGGGTATGGCAGAGTATTGTCAGAGTATGGCAGAGTATTGTCAGGGTATTGCAGAGTATTGGCAGGGTATTGGCAGGGTATTGCAGAGTATTGGCAGGGTATTGCAGAGTATTGGTAGAGTATTGGCAGGGTATGGCATAGTATTGGCAGGGTATTGCAGAGTAATGGCTGGGTATTGCAGAGTATTGACAGGGAATTGCAGAGTATTATCAGGGTATGGAGGGATGGCTGTGACTGCAATTGTCACAGAGCAGCGCTGTGGGCACCACAGATCCAGCCCACATCGCTGCTGCCATCAGATCTCTCCCCTCCACTGTGCAGATCTGTACACAGAGGGGAGAGAGGAACCGGCCCTTTCCTAAGGGCGAGACCGCGGATCGCAGTGGGTGCACCCCTAGTGGCGGTAGATATAATTGCGGTAATGCTGCCCAAGTAATGGGAACGGCGTTACCATGAGGGGAAGAGTAATCAGTTAGATTACTCGTTACCCTCTAAAGTAACGGCGTTAAGTAACGCAGATTACTTTAAAGGGGTTGTAAAGGTAAATGTTTTTTCACCTTAATGCATTCTATGCATTAAGGTGAAAAAACATCTGACACTGCCTGCACCCCCCAGCCCCCCCGTTTTACTTACCTGACCCCTGGAAAATCCCACGCTCGCCCCCGACGTTCTCTACACCACTCAGCTTGGCCGCTGATTGGTTGGAGTGGATGGATGGAAAGCAGCGCAGCCATTGGCTCGCACTGCTGTCAATCACATCCACTGACGCAGAGTGCCGGGGGGTGGGGCCGTGTGATACAGCGAGTGGCTATAGCCACCGGCTGTATCACGGGAGCGCGCCCGCAGGTGCTTCTCACCATGCGAGGGAGCTCGCATGAACGTGAGAAGTACCTGTTGGAGGAAGCCGAGACAGCCGCCGAGGGACCCCAGAAGAGCAGGTTCGGGGCCACTCTGTGCAAAACGAGCTTCACAGTGGAGGTAAGTATAAAATGTTTGAAAAAATTTTACTTTACAATCCCTTTAACTCTGTTAGTTACATCACTGGTTGGGACCACAGTCACCAAACAAACCATTGGTAACACAATACATTGCCATGAATTGAAATCCTGCAGCACCCCCTCCTAAAGAAGGCACATGTACAGGATCATCTGATGTTTGCCAATGAACAGCCAAATGATTCAGAGAAGGATTGGGAGAAAGTGCTGTGGTCAGATGAGACCAAAATTGAGCTCTTTGGCATTGACGCGACTTGCTGTATTTGAAGGAAGAAAAATGACGACTTTGATCCTAAGAATACCATCTCTACAGTCAAGCATGGAGGTGGAAACATTATTGAAAAAGCTTGAATGAGAACCTTCTTCCCTCAGCCAGAACACTGAAGATGGGTCATGGATAGGTTTTTCAGCATGACAATGCCCCAAAATATACCACCAAGGCAATAAAGGAATGGCTCTAGAAGAACCACATTAAGGTCATGGGGTGGCCTAGCCAGTCTCCAGACCTAAATCCTATAGAAAATTGATGGAGGGAGTGGAAACTTCGAGATGACCAAGTGACAACCAAGAAACCTTAAGGATGTAGAGAACATCTGAAAAGAAGAGTGGACCAAAATCCCTCCTGAGATGTGTGCCAACCTGGTAACCAACTACAAGAAATGTTTTACTTCTGTGCTTGCCAACAAGGGTTTCTCCACCAAGTCATGTTTTGCTTGGGGATCAAATACTTAGTTTATGCACTGATCTGCAACTCAATTTATAACATTTGTTTTATGTGTTTTTTCTGGATTTTTTGTCGATATTCTGTCTCTATCATTTAAAATACATCCATGATAAAAATTATAGAACCTTCATTTCTTTGTAAGTGGGAAAACTTACAAAATAGGCAGGGGATCAAATAATTATTTTCCCCACTGTATATACATAAAATATGTTGTACAGGACGTCAAGGTTGGGTTCTGGATGGGTACTATATATATCACCAATATTTGGGTTGTGGTCCTTTAAGGGAAGTCTAATAGTATTCAAGGGGTCACCCAGGATGGGTGAGGAATTCCCGGGAATAGCGTTAATCAGGAGAGGACTGACTCGCAGTTCTCTCTGTGTATAATAGAGAGCTATTTGGGACCCAGAATTTCGGAAGCTCTGAAATGATATTCGGGTGGGAAAGAGCCTCCACCCCTGACTACAGGGATTTCAGCACACATGGGGTTAAGAGCCTCCAGGAAGCAGCTTTTAAAGACAGGAAGTAGTGCTAGGAGTGGTGATGAGGAGGAGTTGGTGAACACACCTGTCTTGGAGAGCCGTGAGTTTGCTGGGGGCTGCTAAAATAATCAACAAGGACTGTTAAAACCTTGAGACTTTTACTTTGTGCTGAAGATAAGAGGACTTTATTTTGTATTTTTGCTTGTGTGCTGCTCAAAGCCTTATTTTGATTTGTTGCTGAAAATAAAAGCCTTTTTTGTTTTAAGTTTACCGGCTTTGCACTTGGTCCTATGGAGCTACAATCCCCCAAACTTTACAACTGGTGTAGAATGCGGGCAGAAGTGTATTTGCAGCCACAAAAGCCGTTTAAACTTGAAACTGACATTTAAAGAGGCAGTATACCTATGGTATGTCTTGGGTGAAATCAGCTCAGACACTACAAACAGCAGAGAAAAAAACATGGAGGAAGTCATCAAGGCATTGGCACAAGCCACCGTGACCCAGCAGCTAGCTGCAGAGGCAAACCATCACCATGAGGAAGCGATGGCTCAGCAGCAGCCGACCCTGGCACAGGCTTTAGCTACACAGCAGGAAAGCACACGATTGGTAGCCATCCAGTTTACTGCCCAGCAGAAGTCCATTCAGGCACAGGTGGCTGCCTTGCAGGAGACAGTGCAGTGCCTGGCTGAGGGACGGGAGGAAGCAGTCATCACCGCTGGCAACCAAGTATCTGTGGGGGCCAGCCATTTCTTGAAAAAACTGACATCCAGTAATGATGTAGAGGCCTTTCTCACTACCTTTGAGAGGATAGCAGAGAGAGAGGGTTGGCCTCGTGACCAATGGTACTGGCATTATCTCCCCTTTCCTTACCAGTGACCGGCAAAAGGCCTACTTTGACCTCCCAGCTGAGCACATCAGCGACTATGAGCGACTGAAAGCAGAGATCCTAGCCCTCCTGTGAGTGACCACAGCCATCCGGGCTCAAAGGGCGCACCGCTGGAGGTATAAACCTGACCGACCACCCAGGTCCCAAATGCACAAATTGGTACAGCTAGTCAAAAAATGGCTGCAACCATAGAAGTTGACAGGCCCACAAATGGTGGGATGGGTGGTGATGGACTAGTACCTGCGGTCCCTGCCAGATGACCTACAGCGCTGGGTAAGCCATGGAAACCCTGCAACTTCTGAACAGCTGGTAGTGTTTGTTGAAAGGTACATCATGGAGGAGGACCTGCTCGGGCTTGCCAAGTGTCGGGAACCCACAGCAAGGGCAACCAGGCCAGCCACAGCGCCTAGGAGAGAAGCCCTGTCAGACGCTGGATCTCGCAAACCTGCATTAATGGAGGTTGGTTCCTGTCCCAAGGATGGGGGACATACAGTGTTTGCGATGTTGGTCCTGGGGGCATACCCAAGCACAATGCCCACTTCACGAGGAGCCTATGGCTTGTGGGACTGCTCAGAGAAGCTCCTTCTATGTGCAAAGAGCATGTGCCACTCATCTAGATCTGGCTGCAGGATGGTTTGAGTGTGAAGTGTGGGTGAAACACCTTCTTGCCAGGGCTCTACTGGACTCCGGTAGCATGGTGACGCTGGTAGAGAAGACTCTATGGGTAGTGTGTATACATGGAGACACCAGGTGGTGTTTCCTATGGCTGTACCTCGGTGACACAAGAGGTTGGGGTGTTAAGAAATCTGATACATGACATCATAGTGGGGTGTGACTGCCTGTTTATTAAACTGTGGAACCAGGTACAGACGGGACTGCCAGGACAGCCAGGAGAACTGGGGTCACTGTGCCTTTTGGGGCCAAACCTTGAGGGGTCTGGTCCAGAACCACCCGCAACACACACCCATAATGTTGAGATAACTGTCACTGATAATGACATTTCAGAAACTACTAATATAGTTGATAATGCTCATCTTTCAGGTCTCAAGACATAGTTGACCTCTACAGGGAGGGGAAATATCTCCGCTACAGGTCATGTTGGGGGAGGGCGAAGAGGAATCATCCCCGTTGCTGACCTTGGTTGAGGAGGATGAGGGGGAAACTTCCTCTAGGCTAGTGCACCCAGATTTGGGGGTGTCCAGGGGTGGATTTGGCACCACGCAGCTAGATGACCCCACTTTGGTCAATGCTCGGGAGCAGGCACCAGTTATTAAACAGTTATTAATGAGTTCCACAAGTGCCTGATGCTGAACAAAGGTTTCCTCACTATCAGGTCACCTTGAGGCGAGGTGACAGATGCACACCGTAAGGGTCAGGAGTGCACCGCAAGGTTGTGGACCCTACGGCTGACTGCTGCGTACGGGAGACAGATCCCACCGGGGTTAGAGCATAAGATTCCCTGGGGCGCGGAGTCTAAGAGCCAGCAGGTGTTCACCAAAGCCTCTAGAGGTGAGGATGGACTGGGCTGCAACTGGCTCCAGGTTGCGACCCCCAGGGTCCCCCAGCTCGCACCCACAGTAGGCAACAGGAGGATAGGGATAGTTAGGGACAAAGCCAAGGTGGGGGCCACAAGCAGACAGGAATAGTCAGGTAACAGGAAGCTAACACACAAAGGTTGATCAGCAGGGTTGGGCTGTAGTGCACAGGTAAATATAGAGTTCTCTGATAGGAGCTAGGGTGGAGCAATGCCAGAGGATGGATTATAAAAGCAATCAGGTGAGGGTCGGCTGGTCTCTAGAGATGAACACATGGAAACAGGTAAGCAGACAAACTCTATTGCAAAACCATGACAGTACCCTCCCTCTTATGAGGCCTCCCCCTCCCCCACCTGGGTCCAGGCTTCAAGGGAAACTCCAGATGGAACCTCAACAGACTAGGAGCAAAGACCTCAGATGCAGTGATCCAAGACCTCTCCTCAGGGCCAAACCCTTTCCAATGTACGAGGTACTGAAGGATGCCTTTACGGAGCCGGGAATCCAAAACTTAACTAACCTCGTATTTTAGATTATCCTTAGAGACTGGAACCGAGGTAGGGAGAGGACGAGAGGACTTGAGGACTAAAGGCATTTTAGGAATGGGTAAGGGCATGAGAAGATCAGGAGCCTGAGCAGGGTCCCCCAGACCCTTAAAGATGAGCTGGGCATCCAGAACAGGACCACCAGACTGGGCAGAGGTCAGTGGATCCCTGAGGTCAGGTTGGTTAGAAGGTGACATGTCACAAGAGTCAAGCTGGATAGCTGAAACACAAACAGAATGCAGAGAACCCTGAGAAAAAGATTGAAAACCCCACCTGGCCGAATGAGGCAGTCTATCCAAAGGATGGATTGAGCCTTTTAAATGGGTTTGAACAGACATAGTAGCAGCAGGGTGAGGCCAGGTCACAGAGGTCCTGAACAAGAAGCAGGAAGCTCATTGGGCATGGGCTGGACTGGCATAACTGGTGCAGAGGCCGACTGAATAGTATTGTCAGGTAGCGACCATCTCAATTGCATCACAGGGCATAGCAACTGTGGAACTTGCAGGCAAGTTAGCCTGGCTGTGCGTCCAAGGGAGATTAGGGACAGGCAAAGGTAAATGGTTATGCAAACTACAGTGAATGATCGACTCAGGTTCATAAGTGGGCCCTTCATCCAGAGTACCACATGACCTAGAGAGTGCATCAGTCCGACTATTGCAGGACACATCCCAGAGATCGCTATATACAGCGGGAAGACCAGAAAATACTGGGATAGTGGTAATAGGAAGTTTCTCTTTTGGGGTACCCTTGAGTAGGCAGGAAGAGGAACAGGAGGAGCCCCAAGCCAGGATCTGTCCAACAGACCAGTCAACGTGTGGAGAATGGAGCTGTAACCAAGGAAGACCTAATATGATAGGAGATGAAACCTTAGTTAAGACAAGGAAGGATATCCACTCCTGGTGGAGTGTCCCTACTGACACCTTAACAGGAAGAGTCTAGAAGCGGATAGGGCCCCCTGGGAGAACAGTGCCATCAATCGCCAAGACCACCAATGGCGTTGTAAGGGGCAAAAGGGTAAGTCTCATAGAGGATGCAGTTTCCCAATCCATGAAATTGGCAGCGGCTCCGGAATCCAGATGTGCTGAGACCGAACGAGAGGAAGCACTGACATGGAGCAACACAGAAAGGAGAAGATGAGAAGGTGAAGGTGATATTTCAGGGTCTTATACTCCACCTTCCAGATGTATTAGCCCTGAGCGTTTTTCCAGATGAAGAGAACAAGTGTCACGGAAATGACCTTTGGCCCCACAATAGAGGCATAGGCCCAGAGTTCTGCGCCTAGCACGTTCTTCGGGAGATAACTTAGTCCAGCCCAACTGCATAGGTTCCTCAGTAGGCAGGGGGTGCTCCTCGGATCGAAGAGAAGGGACTGGGGGCTCAGGCTGCCTAAAGAACGGGGAGTGCTGGCGTCTTTTTTCCAGGGCCCTCTCCTGAAAGCGAATATCGATCTGGTTACACAAGGTGATGACACTGTCCAGATCAGCAGAGATCCAGTAGTTTTTCTAAGTAGGAAGCTATAGACAGCGTGATCCCTTTTGGGGTGGCAGGAAAGCTCTGCGGAATCCCTGAATCAGACTTTTTCCTTAAAGTTTTACGTGAGGCATGGCTCTTAGAATTTGCACCACACGCTATATATTGGTGATGATATATTGCCGTTTCCTTCTTTCTATTTAAGTGAATCCCATTGTAATTTTCAACTGATGGTTTAATCCCTCTATTAGCCATGTTGGCTTTCGCAGGACAAATGGTCCTACATTTCCATTTGTAATGTATGTTCTCTGTTTAAACCAATAAAAATTTATTGAAAGTAAAGAGAGGAAGTAGTGCTAGGAGTGGTGGTGAGGAGGAGTTGGTGAATACACCTGTCTTGGAGAGCCATGAGTTTGCTGGGGGCTGCTAAAATAATCAACAAGGAACATTGAGATAAAGACTCATCCACGAACTGTAGGTGTCGTTTACTTTTACTTTGTGCTGAAGATAAGTGGACTTAATTTTGTATTTTTGCTTGTGTGCTGCTGGAAGCCTTATTTTGATTCATTGCTGAAAATAAAAGCTTTTTTTGTTTTAAGTTTACCGACTTTGCACTCGGTCCTTTGGAGCTACAATCCCCCAAACTTTACAATGTATACAAAATACATAATTGCTTAACGCATGAAAATATTTTTTGAACATATACAAAACATTTTGGAACATTATGCTAATAGAAAATCAGCTAACAGGTCACCAGAGGGAACTCGTGGCTCTACTTTAGTACTAGCTATATAGGAGTACATCTGTACAAGAATTGTGCTGATGATTTGGTGCTTTAGAGTCATTTGTAGCACTAGAATGAGTGAAACAAAGTTCATTCAAGCTTACTTTCAGCAAAACACAGTGGATTCTAAAAAGATACAGCTAACATATTGATGTTTGCCAACAGACTTTTATAATTTTGCAAGTATTTTCTTTTGTGTTATTCAGCAAAAAATCCAACAGCTTCAGTTGGCAGGATATGAAATTGCATTTAAAATATATGACAAATAAAAGTGTGTAATGTTCAGTGAATTAATACTTTTCATGATTGTGGAAGGTTGAAAGCGCTCAAAATATTAAAATATAAAATATAAGATTAATGAAAAACTTCCCTTAAAAGGAAATGATTAATGCTTAGCTCTCACACTGCCTGTGCTGCTTATCTCCACAGTCCTCTAACACAACTCTGACTGAGATATCTGCGGAATCCATCACTTCTGACAAGCCCCATGTCACTGTAAGACACAGGAGTGATGCAGGGGGCAGCAGAAGGGACCACAGCAAGCAGAGGGGGACCAGGCATACGACACAGCGGAGGTGTTTTTGATGCAGAAAACATTAAGGAGATTTCACGACATTAGCTGCAGGATGTTTAAGTATAAGCTTTTAATGAAAATGTTTTAACCAGTAAGAAAGCCTCTTTATTGGATAACTATGCTGTCAAACATAATGACCTACAAGAAGAAGACAACATGTATGGTACCTGTGCAGAGCTAATGCAGTGTTTACTTCTAACAGTCCTACAAAAAAACTCAAAGGATATGCAGGGGACATTTATGTAAAGATTATCAGTTGAAACAAAAATAGAAGTACAGGCACAGGGAAGATAAGTTCCTCTACTTTCTTCCCTCAAAAGCTCTGGGAGGTCACACCTAATGAGGCAAAGAAAGTTAAGCAAGTGTTCTCCAGCTAGGTGAGGCATGCAGGTGGCTGGGCTAGAGGATAATAGCATGCATCTTCTCCAAAAGACTCAGCCACTTTGAGAGTCCATTCACACAGGGGCAACACGACTTCCAGAGAGACTTTGGGAGGCAACTTGGACATGACTTGATTATGAATTACAGCACGACTTGCGACAACTTACAAGGCAACTTGAAGTTGCCTCCAGGGCAGGGAATTTTGCCAGTGGCCAATCACATAATAATCAGCTCTGTGGGAGGGAGGGGTTTGCCTAGAAAACTTCCTGGAAAGTTGCTTCAATTAAGACAGGGAATAAGACTTGGAGGCAACCTCTATTGAAATCAATGGGTACAAGTTGCCTAGAAGTCGGATTGAAGTAGTACAGGAACCTTTTCTGAAGTCGGAGCTGTCATTCACTTACATTGATTTTATCATGTTGCGTGACTTGAGGCAACTTGGGACGACTTCAAGTCGGATCCAAAGTTGCCCCTGTGTGAATGGACTCTGAGCAGCAGCTCCCTGATTTATATCAGAGTACTCTAATCCTATTGGAATAAAATTTCTCTCTTGTGTCTTAGATCTCTTTAAATGTTCACCTTGTTAACCAAACTACCCTGGACTTCACTGAGTGGCAATTCCCTGATAGATTGTCTGTTGCAAAAGAGTGGGGGTCTCCAAACTTTCTAAATAAAAGCCAGTTTACTGTCCTTCAGACTTTTGGGGGCCAGACGGTGGCCATTGGGAGTAAAAATGGTCCCGACATCAGTAAGGAAAAAATGTGCTATTAAAATTACTGCAGCGGATAAAGTAGTGTATAATTGGTCAGTGACAGGACAGTTTAATAAGGGATAATAGGTCAAATTATACTAGAGAACAAAATGCAAGCAATAACAAGAATCAAGAAAGCTGATGATACAGTTTTGTGAAATTGGCTATTAGCAAAATAATTTTAATGATCGAGCCTAGGCCCACATTTACAAAAGACAAAGAGCACAGGCTAGGATTTTGCTACAAGAATGAAGATACTTTAGTGGATATGGCAGTGTAAAATTGACCAAGAGCAAAACAGTTTTATTCAGGGATGATAGGCCCTAACTGGTATATAACTAATTTTTGCCTCATATTTTATCTGTAGGGATAGTTGTGTGCGGTGAATATGAGTGATATAATGTCAGGTAGTTTAGGTGCACACTGTTCTTCCAGCTCTACAAAAGGCCCTATCAACATAAAATAAAAGAAAAAAAACCCACAAAAGAAACAAACCCTGAAATACCACTACTGAGCAAAAATCCACTTTAAAAAGCTAATGTGTCCTGAAATAAAGACCCTATCAATATAAATGACAAACCAAGATATCCCAAAATACACGAAAACCCTAAAATATCATCTCTGATCAAAAAGTCTATTTTTTCTTTAAAGGGAAGCCTTGCAAAAAAAAACAAAAAAACAGCAGCAATAAAATGTAAGACAAAAAGCGCCCAAAGTTGGAAAAATACAACAAAGAGGTTGATTGCCAAAATAGATAAAAATGTAAACAAATAAAAAAGGGCACAGTTTCCCTACTGTCACTAGTCTCTCCCTAAGCATTTTGTCAAGTTTCCCTATAACAGCTTACAATTCACAGACACTCTGGCTGCTCTCTGCCCCCCCCCCCCATTTTTTTTTAAAGCGACTGGGCTGACCTAACCAAAATGTACAAAAGGTGAAATGAAGAGAAACATCACATACATTTAATATACTATAGGAAATTTGTATTCTGTAAACTTGTTGCCAGGTGATATACATAGAAAAGTTAAATAACAGTTTGTTACAGTATAAATACACTTTGTCAATAAAAAAAGAGTGATAGTGAGTGAATAAAAGCAGAGAAAGAGAAAGACAAAGATACCAGAATAATCAGGAAAAGTAAGGGAAAGGGGGGATCAGGGAAAGAGTGAAGGGAGCAATCTGTCTGGGACACAATTCATCTTGGGGCATACAAAATACCCACAAGATCTTAGTTCAGTCCAGAGTAATGTAGGTATTGAATCCAGGGTGACCAGATCTTAAATTTTTTTTTGTGAGAATCATAAAATATGAGATTTTATGAATAGGGGTGCATGCAAGCCTTTGTTTAAAGAGGAGCTCCAGTCTCCCCCAAAATTCCTCAATTGGCTGTGAGTGCAGGAACCGGCATCTTCACTAAGGGAAACTGTCAGTCTTCACAACTGGTCCCCTACTGCACATGCTTGAGTCATGCTGCGCTTTCTGAATGGTCCCAGCATCTTCTACAACCTGTGTGTGTCCTCAGAAGGCAGTGGGGGGGTTGGGTCAGACATATTTGAAGATCTTGCCCGTGAGTGGGTACCTGTCAAAACCAGGTACCTGCTCCCCCTCTACCCCCAAAAGTGGCAAATGTGGCAGTGGAGTGGGGGAAGGGTGCAAACTAACAGAGCTTCCCTTTTTGGGTTGAGTTCTGCTTTAAACTCATTGATGTTGAGGGAGGACTGTCTCTGTAATTTCACTATCCTTTAGCATGTTACAAGAAATACAAAAGCAACAAAATGTGCTTCTCACTTAATCGGGGATGATGGTTTCTTGTTTACAAAGGATGCCTATGGGTTTTAAGGTAGAATACAGTGCAAGAGGGATCTACAAAGGTTATGTATTTGAATCTATAGTTTCTGTATGTATTCACCCTGCCTTAAGCTGGCATACCTGTTTAAATTTAGTAGTGTTAACCTAGAATCAGCTCAGATGAATTGATAGTTCAGCTTATTTAGGTTCTTCCAAGATCTGGTTACTGTTAGTTTTGGTCTCCAGTAGTAGTTGTTACTGGCATTTCTGGCAATAGAATGAGAAATTGCACTAATTAGAACTATGCATGTTTATCTCTCACTGGCCAACCTGTAGGAGGTTTATAACCAGTGGTGCAGGCTGTGAGAGGATATAAAAATTCAGGGGGAAGGCAGTTCTCCCTTGGGCCTCCTGCCTAGGTGAAGGATGTGTTTAACTGTTTAATTCTGTTCTGCCTGCTGCCTTAGGAGGGTTACCATGTAGCTGGAACAAGGCCTGGGTTGTGAAACATGGTGATTAAAGTGTGATGGAGGAACTCTAGACGTTTTGAGGTGCTGTGAGCTACAGTAACAGAATGTCATGTCAATTTTAAAGTTCTCCATCTGTAAAGACTGTAAGTACTTTTGTTCTCCTTTTCTGAAGTCTTCTTGTCCATGGATGTCCTTTGTCCTTCTTTCCATGAAACCAATACACTCTTGTTGCTTTGCATCTAAAGGTGACTGGCAGCCATCTATACACATTGCCCCACTATTGCTGAGGAATACAACCTGAGGTAAAAATGATAGCACACTCTGTCCCTGGGGGTCCCACCAGCTTTTGGGGATTTGGGGTGCTAGATTAGGTTTAGGGGAAATCCACTAGATGTGGAACATATAACTAGCACAACCCCAGAGGCAACTGGGAGACAGGTGAAATGAATTTTGTGATTCTGTCTTGGGTTATGTACCAGCACATAAAGACCTTATAGGAATTATCAAGGTATATAGTGTTGGAAGAGCTATTAGTAACATTTATTCAAATCTCATTGCAGTCCATGCTATCCAATGTGCTCTGTTAGTCTGTGAAATGCTATCCATTTATATTCTAGGTACAATGCCAAACACTGCAATCTCTGAACTACAACATAGTAATGGTTATAATAAACATGTTATGTACAATGAAAAATTAAATAAAACTACAATAAAATACATATAAATAATAGAGTTTACAGTTTGACATTACCATGGGATAGAAATTTACGATTCCAATGAATGGTTTTTCACTTGTTAGTGTTTTTCCATTTTTTTTAAGCTGCATATTGTTCATAGCATGCATAATTTAAAAGATTAAAAAAACTGAACCAACCAAAATTCTATCATTTACATTAACCACTAGGCGCCTGCACTATAGCCGAAAGACGGCTGCAGCGCGGACGCCAATTGCTGGAAGGCTGTCCCTGGACGTCCTCCTGTTTACCTCCACGTGGCGCGCTACCACGAGCGTGCATCAGGGAAGTTCTGTTCTGCCCTCTCCTCACACAGAGACAGCGTGTGAGGAGAGAGAGGATCTGTGCTGCATCTGCCAGTGCCAACGGATTTGCGCAAGTAGATTTTTTAGTTGAAAACACACATCAGTGCCCACACAGTGCCCATACAGTGCCCATACAGTGTCACAGCAGGGGTACAGCCCCAGGAGGAAGTCAGCACAGCACAGGGATGGTGGGAGCCCCTCATAATGAGCACATGGCTGCCATGCACAGCTGCTCCATTTTTTGCCTGCTCCAGTTTTGATCCCCCGCACTGTACGGGGTCACTGGAAATTGTTTGGTGTTACCACGCATGTGCTCTCTGCACATCCCCGGTGACACCAAACAGTGTGGGGGATCTATCGAAACTGGAGCAGGCTAAAACTGGACCAGCAGTGCATGGCAGACAATCCACTTCTCTCTTTCATTTTCAAATCTTAATGGAATGAACTGAAGAGAGGCTGATTGGTTGCCATGGGCAACTGCTCCAGATTCTGTTCACTCCAATTTTGATAAATTTCCCTAAATGTCTTTTTATCTGTTCTAGCAGTCATATGTGTAAATGAGAAGAATGGTGGGGGCACTTCTGGGCACATTAAGGCACATCAGGGCCCATTGGAGCACATCAGGGCACATTGGGGCACATCAGGGCATATTGGAGCACATTGGGGCATATCAGGGCACATTGGGGCACATCAGGGCATATTGGAGCACATTGGGGCACATCGGGGCACATTGGGACACACTGGGGAACACCATGGCACATTGGGGAACATCAGGGCACATTGGGGAACATCAGGGCACATTGGGGAACATCAGCATTGACTGTCATAATGAGGTATATATATTTTTGCCTTTAAATTCATCATAAAGAACGTTCGTACAAGTTAATTAACCTAACGACAATTTGTATTTCGTACGATTTGAAATTGAATTTCGGACACGAATTACGAAGTACAAATTAATTCTAATACGAACCGTAACAGAACGAAACAAAACAAATTTATTGACGGAGCCCATGTCTACCTTCAAAATTGTAATAGTTAGTCAACAAGTTAGATGTGTCATTTATGCTCCTAGAACACCTGATGCTCCCTGCATATTGGGCCTCTCTATGTGGCCAGGCTGTGAAAAAGTCCCACACATGGGATATCGCCATACTTAGGAGGAGTAGCAGAATGTATTTTGGGGCGTCATTTGTGGTATACACATGCCATGTGAGAGAAATAGCCTATTACAATGATAATTTTGTGGGAAAAAAAAATCTTCAAATCTTCAAATCTGCTAAGAATTGTGGGAAAAAAATTACAACATCAAACGCCTCACCATGCATCTTACTAAATACCTTGGAGTGTCTACTTTCAAAAAAGGGGTCATTTGTCAGGTATTTGTACATTCCTGGTTGTTTGGGTCGCAAGAAATTAGATAGGCCACCAGTACTTCAGGTGTGATACATTTTTTATGATTTGCACCACAACTTGTTGACTCTATAACTTTCACACAGACCAAATAATATCCACTAATTTGGGTTATTTTTACCAAAGATATGTAGCAGTATAAATTGTGGCCAAAATGTACGAAGAAAAATTAATAATTTGCAAAATTGTATCACAGAAACTAAGAAAAATTTGTTTTTTTTCAAAATTTTCAGTCTTTTTTCATTTATAGCGCAAAAAATAAAAAACCCAGAGGTGATCAAATGCCACCAAAAGAAAGCTCTATTTGTATGAAAAAAAGTACGAAAAATTAATTTGGGTGTAGTATTGCATGACTGAGTAACTGTCATTCAAAATGGGAGAGCACTGAAAGCTGAAAATTTGTCTGGTCACGAGGGGGGTTTAAGTGCCCATTTGTCAAGTGGTTAAACACACTCCCCAATCCCCATAGATAAATTTGCTCTTTGTTCTTTGTCTCTGGTAAATTTGTGCCTAGCCTAACTATTGAAAATTGTTCTTCTGCTGACCAGTTTAACTACTGTCTATTAATTCTTGTTGAAAAACACTTGCCTGTATTCTTTTTCTCTAGTACATTTCGGGCAATTCACCCTAAAAAAAACTGTCCTGCTACTGACCAATTATACATTACTATATCACTTATAGTATGCTCTTCTAATTTGTAATGAAAGCTTGATAGAAATTGGCAAGTGACAGGACAGTTTTGCATCAGCAAGAGCAAGGCCAGCCAGAGCAAATTACTGGACAATTTCTACCTGCCATCAAAGCAACCTGTATCTAAGCCAAGCGGAATAAAAACAAAAATTTAGATCCACAGTCAAATATGGGTTGCCAGTATACAGTGTCACTGAGACTGTGAGACTGTCTGTGAAAATCCTACTGTTCTGTAACACCACAAGCACCTTTATAGCATCTCTGAGAATGGTATTTATAGTAAGGTTACCATCAGATTTTCTAAATAAAATCAGAGGACACCCAAAAAAATCATACCCATTTTTAGCCCCATCTACAAAACCATTCTGCATTTGTAGACCCACAAAGCAATGCTTTTATTTTTAACATACCCTCAAAACTATTGGTCGCAGACTTTTGGAACAAAACACAGACATTCAAGGTATAAAGACAAAATGAACAGATTTCAATTAAGAGGTGCCAAGATATGCATGCATAGTTAGGAGGGGATGCGTAAAAAGAAACATGTGATGCGTGTAGCATGCTACCCACTGAACACCCAGAGGTTTAACCAATAAAGTGAGTATTAATTCATGGCACATGACGAGTAAAGTGGGATTAAAATAAGCCTCAGCACACTGCCGCTCCTGCATCTCTCATTACCCAGCTTTCACCTGGCATCCAGAAGCTCAGGATGCAGGTCAGTTGTAAAGATAAAGTAGACAGGCTCTATCAATAAAAATGTATATTAAACATCCCTGATAGCTGAAGAAATTTAAACATCTGCCCAAAGAAAGCTACTTACCTATCAGATTACCTTTTTGGCTCTTTTAACACCAGATCTATGCTCCTGACAATTTCTTTGCCTTTCTTCTCTGCCTCTTTCTTCTCCAAGGGCAGTTTTTCCCAGCCTTTCTACAGTGAATGCAACTATTGATGCACTTGATGTGACTGTTAGACTTTGTTGGGCTTGTGCTGCTCCTTACTGTCCCTGGTGCTACTACCACCCCCATTCTGCTGGCTCCCAATCACCCAGAAAATGAAATTCAAAATATTAACCACAACATACAAAGCCTTTCACAACTCTGCCCTGAGCTACATCACCAATCTTGTCTCCAAATATCACCCAAATCGTCCTCTCCGCTCTTCTCAAGACCTCCTACTCTCAAGCTCTCTCATCTCCTCCTCCCATGCTCGTCTCCAGGATTTCTCCAGAGCCTCTCCCATCCTCTGGAACTCACTACCTCAACCTGTCCGGCTATCCCCTACTCTTGCTACCTTCAAGTGATCCCTGAAAACTCATCTCTTCAGGAAAGCCTATCACATCTCTAACTAATCTTTTACCACTTTCATCAGCTCATTCACCACAGTTAAAACCTTTTATACCACCTGCCCCACCCTATTAGATTGTAAGCTCTTCTGAGCAGTGCCCTCTCAATCCTCTTTTATTTTATTGTATTATAACTGTATTGTCTCCTTTTTATATTGCAAAGTGCTGCATAAACTGGTGCGCTATATAAATCCTGTATTATAATAATAATAATAATAATAATATTAATATTAATCAGCAACAGCCCATCTAGACTGTCCTCTCTTTCCAGTTTTTACAGATCCCCTCTGTGAGATTGCCCATCCCTGACCTGGGCATAAGACTGCTGCTATGACAGAGCTAGTAGAATAGTAGATGCCCATGTCTGATGAAAATCTCCATGCCTCATAGGCACTGACAGCTTTAGAGTTAGTGTTTCACACTGCACATATCACTCTGTCATGGCTCCAAACTCCTCCAAATTCTGGTGCTTTGAGCTCATCACAGACATGGCCCATCCTTTCTAGGAACAAAGTATTCTGCCGGGGATCCTCCTTTCCCAGGGACAGTCTGTTTAAAATGGTAACTGTCCCCAGGAGACAGGGATGAATGGTATCCATAATAGGAGTTGTGCATTTTCAATGTTGCCTTCAAGCCAATGTACGGTATTTTTAAAAAAAAATATGTTATTCATTGATACATATCCTGCATTTTGTAGTTTCCAATTAGCCCTAAAAAGTGGCTGACTTTCTAATATTCAAATACATATGTCCCAAAGAAATTCTTGAAAGCACTAGCAGCACTCCCTCAGTGTCAGCCACTGTGTATATATAAATTCAATGTCTATAAATAACAATATTCACATGTGGTCCACCGTTGTGAATGAAAACACAGTCTCTAGATGAGTGTATTCAGTGGGATAGTATGCCGGTATTAATTCCACCTTCACCACACCTCGTAGGTCCCACTTTCTTCACACCAAACACTCACCAGATCCCCATGTAATCAGAGATTTATTTTTAAAAACATCCTTCAATGGTAGATTCCACACTTAACAGGATACTTGTTCCAGCGTTGTACGCCCAAGAATATTAAACTAAAATATATAACTATTACCTATATCAGGTAAACAATCCATCTAAATGTACATCTCCCTTAAAATTTTGATCAGATTCCATGCTCTCATTTTGGCATTCGGAAGTGGAGTTCCAGCCATTTCTATGTTTATTAGAAGTCAGCAGCTACAAAAAGTGTAGCTGCTGATTTTTAATAAACACATACGCGCCAGCATCACTAGTGTGGGCACCCAGCTGTGACAGCTTGCGGCTGAGCGTGTGTGAGTCATGCTGTGTGTCCTGAATTGCCAAGCAATCATCTGGGACCTGTGATGTGTCCCAGAAGATTGCAGGAAGGGAGAGAGAGAGGAAAACTTCCACTTGAGTCATCTAGGCAGCCCGAGCAGACGTTGGGAGCAGGGTACCTGTCAAAACTACCCACTCCTCCCCCCAAAAAAAATAACAAACCAAATGTGGCATATCAGGGGGTCAGGAGTCCTTAACTCAGCAAGAAGGGCATGTACAGGCATATTAACGTACCTGTACATTGCCCTTTAAGACGTGTCATTGTGGGTGGGCGCACAAGCGCCCAATGCAAGCTCCATGAGTGTGATCGTCTCACAGAGAGGAAGAACGGGGAAATGCTGATGTAGCAAGCATTTCCCCATTCTTCCTAGTGACAGGACACAGGACACTGATCACAGCTCCCTGTGATTGGGTGTGGTGATCAGTGTCATGTCACAAGTAACCCATCCCCCCCCACAGTTAGACCCCCTAGGACACACTTAACCCCTGCAGCGCCCCCTAGTGGTTAACCCCTTAACTGCCAGTCACATTTACACAGTAATCAGTGCATTTTTAATCACTCTGATCGCTGTATAATTGTGAATGGTCCCAAAATAGCACCAAAAGTGTCCGATCTGTCCGCCATAGTGACGCAGTCATGATAAAAATCACTGATTGCCGCCATTACTAGTAAAAAAAAAATTATTAATAAAAATGCCATAAAACTATCTCCCATTTTGTAGACGCTAAAACTTTTGCGCTAACCAATCAATAAACACTTATTGCAATTTTGTTTTACCAAAAATATGTAGAAAAATATGTATCAGCCTAAACTGAGGGAAAAATGTTTTTATATATATTTTTGGGGATATTTATTCTAGCAAAAAGTAAAAAATATTGAATTTTTTTCAAAACTGTCATTTTTGTTTTTTAGCGCAAAAAAAACAAAAAACGCAGAGGTGATCAAATACCACCAAAAGAAGATCTATTTGTGGGGAAAAAAATCACAACAATTTTGTTTGGGAGCCACGTTGCACGACCGCGCAATTGTCGGTTAAAGCGACGCAGTGCCGAATCGCAAAAACGCTCTGGTCTTTGGCCAGCCAAAAGGTCGGGGCTGAAGTGGTTAAACCAGAAGTTCCACTTTTGGGAGGAACTCCACTTTAAAGAGAATATCTAATAACATTTAGACCATTTTTATTTTTACAAAACAATAATTTGAATAGGAGGGTATGTGTTCATTATACAGTAACTAACTGGTGCACTTTTAGTGTTTTAACCACTTGCCGACCAGCGCATGACGATGTACGTTGACAGAATGGCACGGGCAGGCAAATGGGCGTACATGTGCGTCCCTTTAAATTTGCCGCCCTGCCATCGGGAGCGCGCCGGCTGCGGCGCGCTCCCATGCTGGTCGGGACCCCCATGAGTCCGGTCGCGGGACCCGCGGACTCGATCGCCGCGGGCATACCCGCGATCGTCTCACGGAGCGGCCAAATGAAGAAATGCCATTGTAAACAGCATTTCTCCATTCTGCCTAGCAACTAGTGACGCTGATCTCTGCTCCATGTGATTGGAGCAGAGACCAGTGTTCACTAAATGAAAGCCCAACCCCCCCACAGTTAGTAACACACCCCTAGGAACACTTAACCCCTACACTGCCACTCACTGGTTAACCCCTTCACTGCCAGTGTCATTTACACAGGAATCACTGCATTTATATAGCAGTTATTACTGTATAAATGACAATGGTCCCAAAAATGTGTCAAAAATGTCCGATGGGTCCCCCACAATGTCGCAGTCACAATAAAAATCGCTGATTGCCGCCATTACTAGTAAAAAAAAAAAATAATAAAAAATTATTAATAAAAATGCTATAAAACTATCCCTATTTTGTAAACGCTATAACTTTTGCGCAAACCAATCAATAATCGCTTATTGCAATTTTTTTTACCAAAAATATGTAGAAGAATACGTATCGGCCTAAACTGAGGGAAAAAAATGTTTTTTTATATATTTTTTGGGGATATTTATTATAACAAAAAGTAAAAAATAATGCGTTTTTTTCAAAATTGTCGCTCTATTTTTGTTTATAGCGCAAAAAATAAAAACCACAGGGGTGATCAAATACCACCAAAAGAAAGCTCTATTTGTGGAAAAAAAAGGACGTCAATTTTGTTTGGGAGCCACGTCGCACGACCGCGCACTTGTCAGTTAAAGCGACGCAGTGCCGAATCGCAAAAAGTGGTCTGGTCTTTGACCAGCAAAATGGTCCGGTCTGAAAGTGGTTAATGAGGAAATCCGCAATGTCTGCATCCTTTTAGAAGTAGATAACCCTCAGAGAGTATCTTAAAAAAATAAAATTCCTATTGCAAGGAATGCTTAAAAGTTTAATTGTATCTTAGAGCAGATGTCTGAGAAAATCATTGAGCCAATCACGCAAATAGGAAATATTTCTGGGCTCAAATAAAGGGGGTTTTTCTTAGGGATTATAACGGTGCCACAAATTAACAAGTACAGATTATTCTTAAAAAGTATACATGTTATTACAAAGATGCATAACAAGGAGGTAGGGTACATAAAAGGTAGGAGGTAGGCGCCAGTAATTCAATTTACAAAAAGAGAGTGTGCATCCAGTGCAAAGTTGTCCACTATAAAGGGAGATGCAAAACAAATCAAATAAATTTTAGGATATGAATTGAAGATATGAAGAAAGGGGGGTGAATTGAAGAGACAAGGAATTATTCTTAGGAGCCTGGGAGAGATCCAAGGATTTATAAGATGGGAGGGCTTTAAACTATGACACACAATCTGCTATGTGTAACTTGCTTTGTTATGTTTAATCTTTTGATCACTGATTTTTGTTTATGTATTTATTATTACTAGAGCCATTGTTCACACGGTGACCATGCAATCCCTTGAGGAAGCCAATGTTGGCGAAATATGTAGGGACGTGATATGCATCAGTGGCCATCTTATATCAATTGGATACTATGGCCAGTACTAGGGATGAGCCGAACACCCCCCGGTTCGGTTGGCACCAGAACTTTCGAACGGACCGAAAATTTGCACGATCTTTAGAACCCCATTGAAGTTTATGGGACTCGAACGTTCGAAATGAAAAAAGTGCTAATTTCAATGGCTAATATGCAAGATATTGTCCTAAAAAGGGTTTGGGGACCTGGCTCCTGCCCCAGGGGACATGGGTCCATGCTTAAAATGTTCTGAAAAGCGGCCGTTTTTTCGGGAGCACTGATTTTAATGACGATTAAGTGAAAAAAAAAAGTGAAATATTCATTTAAATATCGTGCCTGGGGGGTGTCTATAGTATGCCTGTGAAGTGACACGTGCTTCCCGTGCCTCTTCTATGAACTCTGATCTTTAGTTCTTTCCATAGATTTTCTATTGGATTAAATTTATGTGATTGGCTGGGCCATTCCAGCAGTTTTATTTTCTTTCTTTGAAACCATCTGAGAGTTTCCTTGGCTTAGTGTTTGGGATCATTGTCTTGCTGAAATGTCCACCCTCGTTTCACATTCATCA
Organism: Lithobates pipiens; assembly: GCF_037356315.1. Lineage (NCBI taxonomy): Eukaryota > Metazoa > Chordata > Amphibia > Anura > Ranidae > Lithobates > Lithobates pipiens. The sequence continues at coordinate 236,210,038 of NW_027507785.1, read as the reverse complement.
TCCTGGTAAATGGCAGTAGATATCAAGAATGTTTTGGTACATTTTTCCATTTATGTTTCCTTCAGTGATATGAAGTTTGCCCGTACTGTATGCTGAAAAACAGCCCCACACCATGATGTGTTTTTGGCTTGATGTGCAGTCCATTTGACCTCCAAACATTGTGTGGATTACTTATTGTTTTCTTTGAAACAATTGTACCTGCTAATTTCAGGTATTTCTGAAGCTTTCCACAAGTGGTCCTTGACTCTTGGACAACTCTTCTGATAATTCTTTTCACTCCTCTCTCAGAAATCTTGCAAGGAGAACCTGGTCGTGGCCAGATTATGGTGAAATTATGTTCTTTACGAATTATGGCCCCAACAGTGCTCGTTGGAACATTCAGAAGTTTAGATATCCTTCTGTAACCAATGCCATCAGTATGTTTTGCAACAATAAGGTTGCAAAGATCTTGAGAGAGCTCCTTGCTTTTACCCATCATGAGATGTTTCTTGTGTGACAACTTGGTAATGGGATACCTTTTTATATGCCATCAGTTGAGACTGAATCAGCCAATAATAATTAGATAGATTTTAGCTGGTGTCTTGGCTTTCCTGCCTTTTCACACCTCCTTATCTTTGTGTGTTCAATACATGTCCCTGTGTCAATCTATTTTATTACACATAACTTAATTTCTTAACATATTTGTTTTGGTTTCTTTGTATGTATGGATTGTGAGGGTTGTTACCGACATGTGGTGAAAATTTCATATCAATAGCACCTTCAGAAATAACTTTACCTAGAAAAATGGTGACGTGTTCAATACTTATTTTTCCCAATGTATATATATTCATATATACATGCAATATTTCATTTAAAAATTAACATTTAACCAGTTTCACTCTGGAGCATTTTTTTCATGTTTTGCACAAATAATAAAATATGCATTTTTGGCTATAAAATTACTTAAAACCTCCAGAACATGGAAGGGCTTTGCACATCACACATAAACCCAAAAAAATCTCAGCACACTTACCAGTTAGCCTACAAAAAAATAAACATAAATCAATCCAGGCTAACAATTAAAAACAGAGGATTTACTTTAGTTATGCACATTTGCAAACATATGTGGAAGCCGTAGTGCCTCACCAAGGCTCCTCTGTATACTGCAGGCTTAACACTATATTTGAGAGTCTTCAGGTTGGAAGTTGCAGGTTTTTATGCCACACAATATTTAAGCAACTCTTCATCAAATTATTATTATTAATATGCAGGATTTATATAGCCCCAACAGTTTGTGCAAGTGTTTTACAATGTGTGGGCTCGTTAGAGCTTACAATCTAAAAGGGAGGGTCAAGCGATACAAAAGGTAATAACTGTGGGGGATGAGCTGATGGAGAAAATAAGAGTACAGTTCTTAGGTGGAGGCAGGATAGGCCTCTCTGAAGAGAAATGTTTTAAGGGATCGTCTAAAAGTGGATAGAGTAGGAGATAGTTGGACAGATTGAAAATTCCAAAAGATAGGAGAGGGGAGACGCATGCACGGCTCATAAAGATGATGGATATGTAATCCACAGGTTCCGGTCCCCGTATCCTATTCCGCAGCTCCCACTCCAACTGCATATACCACAACGGGAGCTACATCACTCACCTCCAGAAGATCCCGGGCACCCCATGGGTAAGATCAGTTTCCAAAAACATATATACCGATCCTTCATCAAGTCATGGCCTTCCCAGCACACGGATTGGTACCTACTTAGGCCACAATCTCTTGCCTCGAGTACTCCAGATGACCTGCCAGAGCCTACTGACCTTCTAGCATTCCCGGAAGGGCTGCCTATGGAGAGATCATCCACATCCTTGACACGGCCTGCCGCAGCAGTTACTGTAGAAGTTCTTGATGCTAAGCTGTAAAATCTACTTCAAGACTTAACCCATAACATTACCAGGGAAGATAGCACACAAACTTAGAGGGGAACTCATCCACTTAGGGGAACGTACAGATACCCTTGAGAATAAATTTGATGAACTTGTGCAATATGTGTATGTCTTAGAGGAAGATAATGCTGCCCTGAAACACACAGTTTATCGGATCCAAATACAGAAAGAAGATCTAGAAAACAGGGAATGCCGTCAGAACCTATGGATTCGTGGTGTCCCTGAGACCATTTCTGACAAGGAGAATTGGCCCTACCTTCTGGGTCTCTATGTCACGCTGGCCCCCCACATGCCATAAATTGACTTGCATCTCGATCGGGCACATAGATCTCTGGCCCCTAAACCTCCACCGGGGACCAATCCCAGAGACATTATAGTCCGATTCCATTATTATGAGAGCAAAGAAATCCTCACCACAGCTACCCATAATAGAAGTCGGTTAGACTACAAGGCCACCAAGATCAAAATATTCAGTCACTTGTCTCCCATCACTTTGGCTAAACATCTGTGACCCATTACTACACATCTTCAAAACAACCAGATCACTTGTCGTGGGGCTTTCCCTTGTGGCTGTCCGCTTCCAAAGATGGAACACACAATGTGAGATCTATATGAAGGTGAAGCCTTCCTACACAACCTCGGCCTTCCGCCGCTGCCTGAAGATGAGCTCCATCTACCCCTTCGTGCACCTCGGCCGTTCTCCACCCCTGGGAAGATCTGGACCCCAGCATGATATAAATTACAGAAAGCTGCTTCTACCCCACAATGGCTGCAACTACCCCACCTGACGAGCTTCCTCAAATACACAGTTTAAGATGTTCTCTCCTTACGCAGATGGATGATGTTCTATCTGTGAGCTGTGGTTCTCGGTGCAGGGATCTAGTCCCTTTACCCATGGGACTAATACCGTGCCTATTGTTAAATGTTTGGTTCTTCATTTAGTTTCGCTTGAAAGTTTCTAGGAAGACGATGGGACCCACATGCCTGGTCTTGTGGGCTGCTGGGCTCCTCTCCATAATCCTTGGCACAAGGCTTGGATTCCTGAGGGAGGGATCCCCCTCAGGCCACTCCCCACTGTAGTTTTTTTATTTTATTTTACCTGGTCCTTTTTTGACCCACACCCAACATCATTTTCTACTTTGCTCACTTGTTTTTCCCTGTTTGTTTTATGTTTTTTTTATTCCTTATGCACTGTTTTTCCCCACGCACCATGGACTGTACTCTCCTTTTCACATGACCAACTTACAACAGCTTTGCTTATGTATTATCTTTTATGGTTTTACGTGTTTTTTCATGAAATGTTAAGGGCTTGAATTCTATTCATAAGAGATGGTTAGCTCTTAAGGAATTCAAGGCTTCTAATGCTGATGTAATCATGGTTCAGGAGACCCACTTTCATACAGAGGGTTCTTTTAAGTTTGCTCCTAAGTTGTTCCCCACCACTTTTGTAGCTTCGGGAAAGCTGGGGTTACTATTTTGATCAAACACACATGTCCACTGTGGGTTACATTGTCTGTATTAGACTCTGTTTGGTTAACATCTATGCATCTAACTCGGGGAAGATAGGGGATAGATTTTGACAGAGGAGCTTGAGAAAATATATCCTCTTTCCCAACCCTTCATGATTATAGGTGGTGACTTGTCTCCAACTAAAGATAGACGCACTCTTTTCCAATCCAAACCCATAAATTGTCCACATCTTTTTGTAAAATTATTAGGTCCCATAACCTTTATGACTCTTGGTGGGTCAAACACTCAACTCATAAGCAGTATACCTTTTACTCCCCCCACATAAACTTTATTCCCGTCTGGACCACTTCTTCGTATCCGCACCTTTATTATCGCATTTAGTAGGCACCAAAATAGACCCCATAACATGGTCGGATCATGCCCCTATTCTCCTAGATCTGTCTGTCCTGACTACCAAAACATGTCATTGGCGCCTCAATGGAACGCTTTTGAGGATTCCTAATGCTAGAGATCAATGGTTACCAAAGTTATCAGAATTTTTCCAACTTAATGAGGGTACGGTATCCGAGATCACCATCCTATGGGAGGCTCATAAGGCCTTTTTTAGGGGTGAATGCATCTCTGCAGAATCTCGTCTGAAGAGGGAGTCTGACCTCCAGAAAGTACAGCTGCTTGAACAGCTGCAAACTGCAGAGACCAGTTTACTCATATATCACTGGTGCTCCCATACACTCAAATATTTGGGAATTTCCATAACCCCTTTTTATTCCACTCTTTACCAGGCTAATTTCCCTCCCCTATTTACTGAAATTAATTGTCTACTGAAACACTGAGACACCCTCCCTCTCTCTTTGGAAGAATTAACGTGCTAAAGATGTCCATACTTCCTAAATTGCTGTACATGTTTGAGACACTTCCAGTACCACTCCTGCTATCCCAATAGAAAATGCTTCAAAGATCTTTTCTCAACTTTATATGGCACCATACTTTCCACAGGATAGCAGGGTTGGTGGTCCAGTCTTTGAGATCTAGAGGAGGGTTGAGTACCCCTTGCTTATTATTGAAATATTACTACGTCACTCACTTACGGGCTGTCATTTCTTGGCCATCACGCTATGCCCCAAACAGATGGTCCAAGATTGAAATGGGAATTACGTCCCCTGTATACCCATGTGTTATGTTATAGGAGCCCTCGGACAGACATACGCCTCAGCTGAGAAGTTTCTGTCTGGCCCCTATGTTCTTTACATTGTCCATTTGGAAAAGTTTCTCTGGGAAACACTCCCTTTCCTCTCCATGCCCACCACTATTAAATGTGCTATTTAACCCGGATATACCGGACAGCCTATCCTACACCCATATGCTCCCTTGGATTCAGGCTGGAATTTTTCAATTGCGCCACTTGGTGCACCCTGTTACCCGTGTGCTTTTATCTTTTACAGTTTTACAGTCTAAACTCCAGGTTCCGAAATCCCTCTTTTACTCCTGTTTGCAAATTAAACATGTCTTATCTGTTAAATCCCCTGGCCTCTCATTAGATAAACCTACTAGCTTTGAACTCCTATGCACCCTTACGAACCCCTCTTAATATCAGCTATATACAAAATTCTTCAGGAGGCTGCCACTTTGACTGAATCCAGTCACTCTTATATGAGTAAATGGGCTCATATTCTCCAACAAACCATCTCCCTGTCAGGCTGGGATAAAATTTTGGAATCTTCCTCTAAGGTATCTCACTGCATGGCGCAGAAGGAGACAGCCTACAAAATCATTATGTTCTGGTACCAGGACTCTGGTACATGCCCGTATTCCAGATGCTTCCCGAATGTGCTGCAGATGTGTCAAGGAGATAGGCTCCCATTATCATATTTTTGGGGAATGTCCCCTCATTAAACCCTTCTGGGCTTATATCCAGGACCTTTTACAAGACCTTTTGCACGTGACTATACCCATAAACCCTTTACACGTCCTGCTGGGACTTCTTCTCCTGGGTATTCCTAAATCAGCATGGAAACTGATGGCCTTTATACTCTTAGCAACCAAAAGAGCAGTACCATGTTGTTGGCTGTTCCCATCTCCCCCTACTAGCTCTCAGCTTCTATCCAATATAGCTGACATCCATAGGATGAATCATTTGACTGCATCTATTGAAGACTACTTGTTACGGTTTAGCAAAATTTGGGGAATCTGGAACGACTCCAGTTACTGTCCAGAAAGGTCCTTTCCAGTATGATAGATAGTTAACTTTTATGTTCAACTACCCCTATAATGCTCTGCTGTTTAATTCCCTAGTCTACTGACCCATGGTGTCCCTTGCCCTTTCCTTGTATGCCTTGTTTTTTTTTGTTTTGTTTTGTTTTTTCTTTTCTTTTTGACAAACTTAGGTTTGTCAAGCTGGAGGTTAACAATATACTAATCTGATTTCTGGTAATGTGCCTTACTCTAATCCTCCAGACTTGGCAGATGGCTACCTTTCTGTGATTTAATTGGATGTTTTATTGTAATTCTTCTACTTTTGTTCTTCTTATTGTATCTGTCATTGGTACCATCTTAATATCCTTGTATAACTTAAAATCATTAATAAATTTACAATTAAAAAAAAAAGATAGGAGAGCCTTGGGAGAAGTCCTGGAGGCAAGCATGGGAGGAGGTGACAAGGGAACTAGAGAGCAGGAGGTCTTCGGAGGGTGGAAAATAAAGGTTTGGTTGGTATTTTGAGACTAGGTTAATGATGTAACCAGGACAGAGTTGTGGATGGCTTTGTAAGTTATTGTTAGTATTTTGAATTTAATTAGTTGGCTGAGTGGCAGCCAATGGAGAGATTGGCAGAGTGGGGGTAGCAGACACTGAGTGGTTTGCAAGGTGGAGGAATCTGGCAGCAGCATCTATGATGGACTGAATAGGGGATAACCTAGTTAAAAAGTAAGCCAATGAGGCAGTTGCAGTAGGTGAGAGATAACCAGGGAGTGGATTAGGAGCTATGTGGTGTCATTGGTTAGGAAGTGACGTATATTGGAGATGTTGCAAAGGCTGAGGTGGCAAGCTTTGGAAAGGGACCGAAAAAAGAGTTCAGAGTCCAGGATTACACCTAGTGCCTTGGCAAGCGGTGATGGGTTGATGGCTGTGCCACTGATCTTGACAGAGACATCAGGGGAAGGGGCACATGAGGGAGGAAATATTATGAGCTTGATTTTGGACAGGATGAGTTTGAGAAAGTGGTATGACATGCAGACTGATATGGTGGTTTTAAATTAGTGATGCGTGAACAGACTGATGTTGCCAGGTGAGGAGTAGAGCGATAGATGTGGGTGTCATCAACGTGGAAATTATATTGAAAGCCATGGGAGCAGTTAACCCAGGGAGAGGTCCAAGAACAGAACCTTGGGGGACCCTGATGGAGAAAGGAAGAGGAGAGGAAGATCTGGAATTGTAAGTGACACTGAAGGTGCGGTGGGATAGGTAGGATGAGAGCCAACAAAAAAACAACGAGCACAGGCACAGAGACCAAACGAGTAAAGTTTTTTTAAGGAGGAGGGGGTGGGCGACTTTATCAAAAGCAACCGGAAGTAGTAGTACAAGGTAGTACCATTGGTTTTTGGTGTTAGCAGATCATTTGTGAGTTTTAGGAGAGCAGAAATCCAGACTGAAGGGGATCAAAAAAATTATTCTTAATGAGGTGGTCACTTGATTGTAGACCAGGCATTCAGGGAGTTTGGAGGAAAAGGAGAGCACAGAAATGGGGCGTACGTTTCCAAGATTGGTGGGGTCCAAGGAAGGCTTTTTACGTATGGGGGTGACTAGTGTGTGTTTTAGAGGGTTGGGGAAGATGCCAGAAGAGATGGAGAGATTGAAGAGTTAGAGAATGTAGAATAGAGCCAGAGGGTGGCTACAGTATTTGAGAGGGAATAGGGTCCAGGGGACAGGTGGTTAGGTGGGCATTAGAAATAAGTTTAGCAGCCTCCTCTATAGTAGCAGGGTCAAATTAGGGAAGTGTTGAGTGTACCTGTGGACATGGGGTGTTAAGTGGGGGGGGGATATCTGTAGTCTATATTTTCACCGCAGGTATTGCAAAGGTAATTTGGGATGGCTTGTACAGCTGCCCAGATCTCTTTTACATTAAAGTTGGTAGCTGGCTGAACAGAATAGACACAAGCTCACAGATGCTGCTTAACACAGATGCACCTGTAACACAGGTTATGCTGACCATTTGGGGTTTTCTAATGGGGAGCACAGCTCTGTCTCTGGTTGAAAATGTATACAAAACTGTCTGAACGGGGGTGGGGGGGGGGGGGGAAGTCACTGCTCTAACTTACCTAGTGTGTATACATTTCAACTTAAAGTGTATTTCCACCTTTGCTGTCCAATTTGAGAAATGCCCGCTATATGTTTGTTATGTGTTCCTTTTTCCATATCATACCTAAAAATAATTAAAAAAATATTTCTTACCTTTATAGTTTTTTCTGTGAAACAACTGTATACATATGTACAGTCTCAAGCCCCGTACACACAAAGCGAATATCGTACAAAAAATACTGCTTTCGAAGTGATCATACAATAATCTGATCATTAGTACACAGTTTTTGTTCAAAATGTTCCAAAGGCAGAAACACAAAAAAAGTTCTCCTACGATACCAGATCGTACGATTCTCATTTAATCAGTACAGTTTTCGTCCAAAAATACAATACAAATACATTACAACACTTCTAAATTTGTATTCAGTCATATGAGAATTTTCGTACTTAAGCAAAACTATTAATTTTCAATATGGAGACTAATATGCAACAACAAAAAAAAAAAAGCGGACGATCATTTGTCTGATAATCTCATCATGTGTACTAGGCTTTATACTCCTGTATTGTTCAGAATAGCTTACAATATGCAATTAGAGGACACATTTAGGGACATTTTTTCAAAGTGTGTTAACATACAATGTACCACCCAACCTTTAATCTTTTGTTGGTACAGGCAGTGTGCACATCTAGTTTACAACTGAGATCTGCCAGCACACTACAGGCAGGGTTAATTATAGTAGACATATGTACATCCCACCTTAACATTATATAGAAGAAGAATTCTAAGTAGGATTTCTCAGAAATTAGCCAGAAGAATGCATAACCAGCACCCATCATTGTGCATCCCTCCAGTTTCATTAGTTTAGTGCACATTGTTTTTCAACACAAACAATCCTTGAAGTAGAGGGACCCTTCGAAATGTGTTGACTTTTTTCTAAGCCCTTGTACACACGGTTGGACATTCCGACGGAAAATTTCTGATCGGACCGTGTTGTCGGATAATCCGACCATTTGTGGGCTCCATCGGACTGTTTCCATCGGGATATCCAACCGCCAAAGTTTTAGAGCTGGGCTAAAAAAATTTCAGACAACATGATCCGATCGGACTTTGTCCGATCGTTTGTAGAGAATTCCGATTGGACAAAGTGCCACGCATGCTCAGATCAAATTTCTAGACCAAAGCTATTGGCTACTAGCCTGAACATAGTCCCGTCGTAACGAAATAACGTCATCACGTTCCGAACGATCGAATTTTCCGACAACTTTGTCCGACCGTGTGTATGCAACACCAGTTTTAGACAAAATCCGTCTGACAAAATCCGATGGATTTGGTTGTCGGAATGTCCGACCGTGTGTACAAGGGCTAACAGAGCCTCTGAGAGCAGTAAAAACCTAGGTTCTAATCCTTTTTCACTTCAAAACCAAAATAAAGTGTCTGGACATACAGTACATTTGAACTTTAAATGATCCAGTCATCAGAAAGATGTTAGCCATGTGTTTTGTGTCACACAATTGATCATCAACAGGCAAAAAAATATGTGTGCTATAAACTCTGTATAGTCATTATTTATTGTTAAAGCATAAATTATTAATATTATTATTAATTATTATTATTATTGTGAAATGTTTGAAAGATCTTATTATCTCTGTGGTTGAATGTCATTAAGCAATCAAATTGTTTAGATTCAGTAGAACACAAGCTATCATCTGCATTTATAATATGTATGTTTTACTTTAAACTTATCAGTTTTGCAAATCATGTTTTTGCTGCTATTAAAATGACTAAGTCTGTTTTAACGTGATATATAATCACCATTCCTTTAATGACAGCTAAGGGTAGAAATCAAATTATAGTGTTTTGCTTTCTTCTGAGGTGTTATAATGAGATACAGCTCCTTTTATCTTCTGAAACCAACATAACAAAAAACAAAGAATTCATAAGTCCAACAAGCTACAAACAGAAAATAATAGACATATTTTGGACAAAATCCTTTTTAAAAGCTTTTAGTCAGTGCTGAACTGTGACACCTTTTAAAAGACTCACATTGGTAATTAAATTAAAATCATGAAATCAAATTAAAAGGAAATGTAATGAATTAATGAACCTCTTTATTTTCTGTGGGGCAGGCGGTTAGCCTGTAACTTGAGGCTAGGGTACACTGGTTACTTACTCTTTTTTGCTGCTGAGAGATTTTACTAAATCCTGACAAGCATGTAATTAGAAACACATCTATTTCAAAGTTCCTGCAAATGAGGTGACTGCTAACAAATGGTTAATCTCTCAAAAGCAAGAGATTACATTTTCCATGTAGCCCTAGCCTCTGAAGGGGATTTTTTATGAAACATAGGTTGATCATATAATTGTAGTGTGGCTATGTTCTGAATTGCAAAGAGTGTTGTTAAAATACTTTTAAGTGGAATTAAAAGACCACTGCTATATAAATGCCATTAAATGAGAAGTATGGGTTTGTGAAAAAAACAACAACATCCATACACACTTATATGCTGCAGTTGTCCCACATTGCCACTAAGCCCAAGAACTGAGCAATCACATGACCGCTGATCACTCAGCTCTTGATCTGCTCGGACGATATGTTACTTGCTCTGCTTCTCTAGCACTTACTGGAGCCCCAGGCAGGGCAGAGGAAGGCCACGGCTGGCTCTGGCTCTCAGCTGTTCTCTGATGGGTGGAGCCAGCTGTCAACCAGGCAGCTGGATGGATGCCGACAATATTTTTAGGTTCCATCTAGAGCCTGGAGCAACTCTGTCATGTTAGCTAATAGCAGGCAAAAGTCCTCCATCAAAAATATATAAAAAAATGTCCAATCTCAGAGGATGCGTTTTATGGGGAAACACGTCAGGTGGAGCCGTGACGTCATTATGCCAGCTGGACCAGCTAGTGTGTCCCGCAAGCGGGCTGTTACTACCGTGATTTTTAAACTTTAAGCTTGTAAGTGCAATCTATCTTTTTAATAAATAATTTAGGTATATGGTATTGCGCAATGAGCCTTCTTCTTTCTTGTGCACAATTTCTTGCTACTGCCTGAGAGAACGAGAGGGCCAACAGGTGGCTTTCTGAGAGTCCAGATTTCAGTGTGCGGGGACACGGATGCGGATTCAGTGATTGAATGAGATGTTCACTGTCTGTCCACAGTAGCATAATATGGACTACCATAGAGTTCCGGACATCATAAGGGTCTCTGACTGTCCACTTGTTTCTATCTATAGGCAGTTGTTCCTGCAGAGAGGTCTTTTGCTGACTTCTAAGGTTGTTTAAGAAGTACATAGCTCAACATGGAAGAAATGTGATTTCATTATGGCAGTGTTTGTATGTTATCCTGTGATGTTTTTATTATTTATGTGCCAAATTGTAAGTGTGTAACATTTGTAGTTTTTTTCCATTTTGTAATGAAAGAAGTTGAGTGTCAAGCAGTTATTAACTGCATAGCCTTACACAAAAATAATTTATTTAGGATCATGAAACATTTCAACAGGTCTTTGGAGTTGTGAAGCGGATGTTGTTGGACTGATGTCATGGATGTCATGGAAGTCATGGATGTTGTTGTGGACTGATGGTCAAGAACAGAGATTTTTTCCTTAGATTGAATTAAAATACTTTGTCACATCTGAAAAAGTTAATTGAAGGTAAAGTCACACTAAACTATGGTTACAACAAAAAATCTATTAAAGTATGTTTTGTTAACTCAAAAAAGGCCTGCTATTGCGCTCAACCCCCTCCAAATTCCCTTTTTATTTGTTGCTGTTACTTAAGTTCCTGTTATGCCGCGTACACACGTAGCCGACTATCCGACGGACTTAGCCTGGCGGACTTCCCGCCAGACTGTCCGTCGGACTTTCCGAACGAGCTACTTGCCCACACACGGCACTTTTTCAGTGGACTAATACGGCGTACTAAGTCCGCCGTACTATCCGCCCTACTTTTGAAATGAACGGACTTGCCCACACACGCGGAGGAAAGTCCGCTCATTTCGAGCGGGTCTCCAGGTAGGCGGGGCCCACGAAGGAGACGTCGCTGGCCCCGCCACCTGGTATGGACTTAAAGGGGAACCCCAACGCCCAAAAAAATCGGCGTGGGGGTCCCCCCAGGTCCACATTAGACCCTTGTTCGAGCACGCTACCCGGCCGGCCAGGAAAGGGGGGACGAGCGAGCGCCCCCCCCCCTCCGAGCCGTACCAGTCCGCATGCCCTCAACATGGGGGGTGCCTTGGGGAAGGGGGGGCGCGCGGCCCCCCACCCCAAAGCACCTTGTCCCCATGTTGATGAGGACAAGGGCCTCTTCCCGACAACCCTGGCCGTTGGTTGTCGGGGTCTGCGGGCGGGGGGGCTTATCGGATACCGGCCCCCCACCCTATGTGAATGAGTATGGGGTACAATGTACCCCTACCCATTCACCTGTAAAATAAAGTCCAAAAAACACAACACACAAGATAAAATAGTTTATTGCACAGCTCCAGGGGTCTTCCATCTTTGGGGGTCTTCTCACCGGACTTCTCCGCTATCTTCTTCTAGCTCTTTTGCTAGCGGAGGAGCCCGGCTTTCTTCCTCGCCGCGGCCTCTTCTTCCGACTTCGAGGGTCTTGTCCCCCTCTTCGGTTCTTCTGCCGGGCCACCGCGCCTTCTTATAGCTCTTTTACAGGCGGTGGCCCGGTCTTCTGTCGCCACCGCCTTCCGTTCTTCTTCTTCTTCTCCTTCTTCTCCTGGAGATGTTGACTCGACGCTCTCTCCGGCCGCAATGCCAGGGACGCGCTGCACGGCGACTTATATAGGGACAAGGGGCGGGGTCATCGGTTGATGTCACATGGTGACCCCGTACCCTTACGATGTCACAGTCCCGGAGGATGCTGGGACTGTCGCCATGTGACATCAACCCATGTGACATCAACCGATGACCCCGCCCCTTGTCCCTATATAAGTCACCACGCAGCAAGGGTTTTTTGTACTTTATTTTACAGGTGAATGGGTAGGGGTACATTGTACCCCATACTCATTCACATAGGATGGGGGGCCGGTATCCGAGGGCCCCCTTATTAAAGGGGGCTCCCGGATTCCGATAAGCCCCCCGCCCGCAGACCCCGACAACCAACAGCCAGGGTTGTCGGGAAGAGGCCCTTGTCCTCATCAACATGGGGACAAGGTGCTTTGGGGTGGGGGGGCATCGCTGTTATGGCTCAGAAGGGGGGGGGCGCTCGCTCGTTCCCCCCTTTCCTGGCCGGCCGGGTAGCGTGCTCGGACAAGGGTCTAATGTGGACCTGGGGGGGACCCCCACGCCCATTTTTTTTTGGCGTTGGGGTTCCCCTTTAAGTCCATACCAGGTGGCGGGGCCAGCGACGTATCCTTCGCGGGCCCCGCCTACTTGAAGACCCGCTCGAAATGAGCGGACTTTTCTCCGGGCGGGAAAAGTACGTTAATTTCAAAAGTACGGCAGACTGGCATACACACGGCCGGATTGTCCGCCGAAATGCAAGTCTGGCGGGAAGATTGGAGTGTAAAACTACTTTCTAAGTCCGCCGTACTTTCGGGTCAAAAAAGTATGCAGGAGGCTAGACACGGGGGGATTGTCCGGCGGACTTGAGTTTGCCGGACTTTTCCACCCGATTGTTTGATCGTGTGTACGCGGCATTAGAAGGTGATAGAGAATGTTCACCCTTTATGGTCCCACTGTGCGTTGAAAAGTATTTGTGCTCTCTTGCGTACTTCCAAGATAGACTAGGGACTATGGACTATGAGATGTATAATGTGTTGTGTGCACAGAGCAATGCACATGACCACAACTAACGTGGTATCTTGTTCCAAACAAACAGAAGTGAGAGGTCCAGGAACAATTTCATGAAAAATAGATTACAGGGCCATAAATTAGTTGATGTGTATGGATTAATTTGAGATAATAAGAATATTAATAAGTATCACTTTGATCCCTTCCTGTCCAGGCTCACTTTAGGTGGGTCAATATACACAAGCGTGCAAGATAGATTTCCCAATAAGGCCCCTCACACTTGTATAACTTGTCCCACGATTTGGGAGTGCAAAGTAGCATGACAGGTTGTACCCCATGATTTCCAATGACAACCATTCATATTAGTATGACGTCAAGTCGTTCCAACTTCAAAGTAGTCCCTGCACTACTTTGGTCAGACTTTGATGCCAGTTACAAAGGCATTCCCTGAAATTGCTGTAAAATTGTGCAACTTTGAAGTCGCAGTAGTGTGAATGGGGCCTTACTGTGATTTGCTGTTAAAGCGTCACATGAATGGGAGCCCAACTTTCTCAATTATAACGAGAGACTGAGAGCTGTCTATGACAAATCAGTCTCTGTGCTGGGGAGTACTCTCTCTGCACAGAAACATCAGCTGTCCATAATCGCAAAGGCATGGCCTGTGGGCATTAAAGCCCACCCTCTTTGCCCCCCCAAGTACATTTTACATGGCAAGAGGTTAATGGAAATTATGTTAGGTTTTGTGTTTGTGTTCATAAGTAATTTCTTTCTTTATGAGGTTATAGACTTTTGGATCACCCACTCATATGTCTACCACAGCTTTCCAACTTACTATGTTAACTAAATCAAGATAGAAAAGGATGCTATAAGTCTCTAGGGAAAACATGTAATCATTGAAGAAAGCGATATTCCATGAGAATTGGTGCCAAAACAAGTAGACACATTTATTTTTAGAATACAGCAGGGAACAAACTAAAAAATGCTTTCAAGCGTACACCAAATGTGCTTCCAATCCTATTGGTTTATTATCTCACTGTCCTTTTACTTATGCGACCCCACCATGTCCAAATCATTTGGTGGAGGGGGGATTATGGTGTGGGGTTGTTTTTCAGGGGTCGAGCTTGGCTCCTTATTTCCAGCGAAGGGAACTTTTAAGGCGTCAGCATATCAAGCCATTTTGGATAATTTCATGCTCCTAACTTTGTGGGAACAGCTTGGGGTGGGCTCCTTCCTGTTCCAACATGGCTGCACACCAGCAACGTCCATTAAGCCATGTATAAGCAAGTTTGGGGTGGAGGAACTTGACTGGACTGCACACTTCTAAACCCTGTGGACAGCCTTCCCAGAAGATTTGAAGTTGTTATAGCTGCAAAGGGTAGGTCAACTGAATATTGAACCCTATGGACTAACATTGGGATGGCATTAAAGTTCATGTGCGTGAAGGTACAAGGCAGGATTCCCAATACTTTTGGTAATATGGTGTATGGGATTCTGCATTTCCGGGTAGGGGGTATGCACCCATGCATTCACCTACATGCCCGGCTGTGCTGTAACTGGCTCCAGCACATGTGGATCATCAGTTCACAGCTAATGATTTATAGCCAGGACCCCATTATTATTCGGAGCGCATGACAGGAGAGAGCTTTGTATATGTAAACAACACATAGCTCTGTTCTGACAGCGGTTATAAGCCATTTTTGTTTTTGTTTTTTTGCAGGGAATAAAAATCTGCAAATCCTTTAGTAAAAGCACCACACAGTACCCACAACAAACATAGTTAGGCACACATTAAACCCTTTGATTGAGATGTTAAACCATTTCCAGCC
Source organism: Lithobates pipiens (assembly GCF_037356315.1). Lineage (NCBI taxonomy): Eukaryota > Metazoa > Chordata > Amphibia > Anura > Ranidae > Lithobates > Lithobates pipiens. The sequence continues at coordinate 236,194,802 of NW_027507785.1, read as the reverse complement.
AGAGTTATTAATACAGTGTCAGTGTACAGTATTAGCACTGATCATTGTATTACTGCTCCCACAAAGTGTCAGTTAGTGTCAAATTGTCCACCACCCTGGCTGTAAGTCATGCCACCATTACTAGTATAAAAAAAGTATTTATCTCATAGTTTGTATATGTTATAACTTTCACACAAACCAATCAATATACACTTATTGGGATTTTTTATCAAAGACATGTAGCAGAATACATTTTGGCCTAACTGTATGAAGAAATTCGATTTTTTACAGTTTTTTTATTGGATATGTTTTATAACATAAAGTAGCATTTCAAAATGTATGCTCTTTTTTAATTCATAGCACAAAAATGTAAAAACCCAATGGTGATTAAATACCACCAAAAGAAAGCTCTATTTATGGGGAAAAATTATATAAATTTTGTTTGCGTACCACTCAATCACCACTTCTAGTGACGCAGTCCTGAATAGCTAAAAATGGCCTGTTCAGGAAGAGGGTACAATCTTCTGGAGCGGAAGTGGTTAAGTAAAGGGTAAGTACTTATTTGACAAATTTTTTTTAGGACCTACAGTATCTATTACCTCCTCTAACAATGCCTTCATCTGCTTTTCCATGCAGAAGGATCATGCCACCTTTTTACAGGCACTGTCCTTAATTAGTATTTACTTGTTGGGCTGAGATGCTGTCTCAAATGATATAATAATGGTACTCCTAGTGCATGTGCAGTGGATGGCTGTGTTCACAAATGTCTGACACAGATCAGTCCCCTGTTACAGCCTCACACCTTGTAATGTGCTATCAATGTACAATAGGAGACTGCAGCAGACAGATAATGTCATCTCAGTAAACATCTTGCAATAGAGGAATTGGAGTAGAGGAACAGCTTGTTATGACTATTTTATGTGATTAAATATTATTACTGCAGACTTACTATGTACACTAGGCTCCCATCCCCTAAGACCAATAGGGGCAAAGTGCATTTCTACACTAGAGCTCATACACTGTTAAGCCGGCCATTGACTGTTCAATTTTTGTCTGGTTCAGCAGGGATCAGCAGAGATTTCAACTATGTATGGGCAGGCTGAATGTACCCAACAATTGATCAACTTAGATAATACCAGCCTGTTTGATTTTACATGTGATTATTGCTAGAGGTTTTATAGCCACTAGCAATAATCACTGTGTTCTCCAGGTGGGGGCAGCTTCCCCCACTTCCTGCTAGGAGAACACAATGACTCTGCGGGAGGGGTTTCTCCATCAACACTAACTGTGTTGATAGGGAAATCAAGCTATTTTCTTTCCTGCATCCACTGGTTGTAGGAAATAAAATCGCTCTGTCTATGACCGGCCTTCGTTTTTTCACTCAGCTAGTGAAAGAAACTCACATATTCCCCCATCCACCAAATGAGGTAGATGGTGGCATCACCCCTGCTGGGACATTTCATTCTGACAGCTGGACTCATGTCAGAACACACTGATCAGCAGCTGCAGCCTCTGATCAATAAATCAACAAAAGTTGTCCAGCTTGTCTCTTTGACACAAGTCAGTCAAGCAATCAACATCTGTCAAGTGGGGATGGACACACACTAATTGAAATTTGGCCAGTTCCAGCTGAACTAAATTTCAGTCAGTGTATGGCCAGCTTTAGACAGTAATACCACTGCCTTTATATCTCATTCTATACTTTATAGTCTTAAGCCTCATACACACGATCTGCATGTTGGCCAACAAAATCATCAGACTTTTGTCTGAAGGGCATGTGCCTGGATTTTGCCTTGCATATTGATGGTACACAATTGTCAGTCAACAAACACGAACGTAGTGACGTACTACGAGGAATTTCAGCTCTTGAGCGCCAACCTTTGGGCACCTTCTGCTAACGTCGTGTTTGGTGAGCATTGATTCCGAGCATGCGTGTTTGTACTTTGTGTATGTGAATCAATTTGCACTCAACCAACTACTCATGGAATACCTGAAAAAAAAAAGGTGAAAAATTGTGTATATATGACCAAACACTATATATACCTAAATAAATGCTGCTATTATCAAAAAAATTAAATACTTAATTTCAACATGGATTATAAACAAAAAAGATGCGCAAATATTATATTCACAATGTGTAAAATGAATATACCATAAACATACATGTACAATAAAAAAATCAGTGCAATATGTGAATAAAAAGATAAAAGAAGAATAAATTATTAAAAAATGATTATAGGAATAAAGAAATATCCCATATAAATTTTGAAAGAAAAATTTTCATGAATACTTTTCTTTCAAAATGTATATGGGATATTTCTTTATTCCTATAATCATTTTTAATAATGTATTCTTCTTTTATCTTTTGACTCACTTATTGCACTGATTTTTTTTAGTGCACATATATGTTTATGGTATATTCATTTTAAATATTGTGAATATAATATTTGCGCATCTCTTTAGTGTTTGTACTTTGGATTTTTGTGTGATGGACCTGTACACATGATAGGAAAATCTGACAACAGACCGTTGTCCGCTGAAAATTTACTAGCCTGCCATCCAACATTTTTTGGCGGAAAGTTGGCCAAGAATTGTCTGATGGAGTGTACTAACAGTCGGATTTTAGGCAAACAGTCTGTCATCACACAATTCGCTGCCGAAAATCTGATTGTGTGTACAAGGCTTTAACCTGGCCACACATTGTTTTTTTTTTTTTTTTCCTTTTTGTATAAAGTTACCACCATCCAGGCAGCTATAAATGCTGATTAGGGTGAGTGGTACATTTACTGACATGGCACTTGTTTACTGTGGATCATGCTTTGCTTTGGCTAAATAATCAAACATGCATGAATGATATTTTTAACTTGAAGTGTCACATACAGCTTAATATAATTGTTATTTTACATATACAAAAATATATTTTTTTGCACACAATGTAGGATGTAGAGTATTTAAGGATCAACTTTTACCAGGAATGCATGTGTGACAGTAGCCATATACTCAGACACTTTTTACTGAAAAAGATAACATTCATGGCATATGTTTTAGGGCTGCGTAGAAGATTTCCCAATGGGTTTATAGAGAGAATGTGCCCAGGCATGGAACATTCTCTCTTTTGCTTTGCATAACTTCCTTGAAGAACAATTGTTTCCCAGCATGCATTTTGGGCTCCTGATTGACTTAACTGTGAATGTCAGATACTGCTTTTTTTTTTTTATAATGATATCTTTGAAAAGTTGATTATTGTTTTTCAGCTGACATTTCTTCTGAAAGTTTAGTCTGACATGAGCTATGCCCTGCATTTTCTCAGGTAGCAACATTAATGGAAAAGAGTTCAATGTTGAATGACAGGTCTCCTTTAAGATGTATCATTAATATTTGGGGACAAAGGTTTTCCTCAAGTGGAGACATCTATTGCAGAAATTTTGAAATATGGATAGTATGTATAGCTGAGGGAACCAGATAGTTCTGCATACACAAGGGTATCTTGGGAATATTAGCAACAGTGTTTCGTTTTGACCCAACATCTGTGTAGAGTCAGATTCTTTTGGAATCACGAGTATGTCCAAAATCTTGTGGTCTCCTGGCACTCAATAGCCTTCATCTTAATCCCAGACCATTCGTCCAAACACTTCTACAGCCATCAATAGATTTAAGCTGTTTTTAATGCCTTCCTTGAACTTGCCTTGTCTCTTGTCAGCCAGCCAGAAGCTTTTTTTATCAAGAGCAACATTCAAAGAGTCTGCCCTGCAGCCATCCCAGAGTGCACTTCTTTGTCAGAATCCTAATGACGATTCATATACATAAGAGACAATCTCCAGCTGGAAATCTGAAGAGCTCCTGGGTGTGTATACAGTTCCTTGACCTGAGAACTAGTTCTATATTTTGATCTGGGGGATATAGACTCCCAACATGTAGAATCCCAACTTATCTCCTGCAGTAAAAAAGTGCCAGCTTAACTACTGCTATTGGAACATAAAACGCTTTGATTGACCTGGCAGGGTAAAAAAAAAAAAAATATATATATATATATATATATATATATATATTTTTTTTTTTTTTTTTTTTTCTGCAAGCTCCAAAATAAAACATGTTTAAATTGCAGGATTATGTCTCTGCATGGCATGAATTATACAAAGTCAGATAATGTGTCTGAAATGTTAAAGAAAATTCATGTTGATTTCAAGCAATCTTCCGATAGCTGAAAAGTGTACAGATATACCAGAGTAATGTATTTATACAGAACTTAGATTGTAAGCTCTAACAAGCAGGGCCCTCTGATTCCTCCTGTATTGAATTGTGTTGTAACTGTACTGTCTGCCCTCATGTTGTAAAGCACTGTGCAAACTGTTGGTGCTATATAAATCCTAAATAATAATAACATTGTTTTAGTGATGCCAAGTCCTGTGAATCTAGCTAGAGTCATCATAATTCAAATAGTGAACAATGAGATTTCTTTAAATACACCCAAAAAATATGTTACATGGCAAATCCACCACTACTTCAGTTTTACAGTTTGACATGAAAAGTTCTCCACTTCCGGGTTGTTTGTTAACTGGCATACCTGTGCCATCTATCAAACACTACCCAGCTGTCCCTCAAGAGAATCTAGGACTGTGATGGTGAACCTTGGCACCCCAGATGTTTTGGAAAAATATTTCCCATGATGCTCATGCACTCTGCAGAATAGTTGAGCATCATGAAAAATGTAGTTCCAAAACATCTGGGGTGACAAGGTTGGCCATCACAGTCCTAGATTCTCTTGAGGGACAGCTGGGTAGTGGATGGAGGCATTAAGAGTGACAGACCCTGTGTGGAAACAGGTTAATTTACCACCACGCTTGGCCTTTTGTAACCTACCTTATTAAATTTACTTCTACTTTATGATTTTAAACCCTTATTATCACAAATCATTGTTTGCAGAAATCACAATACGATAAGGGTTCTCTTGCCTCTCCTCTTACGCCCTTTTTTCAGTGGATACTTTGGGGTCTTTATCCTTTGGATGTGCCACTCTGAGGATCACCCACCCACAGATACAATAATAATGACCTGAAAGCGGTTTTAACTCTTCCCATTGTATCTAAAAATTTATTTTGTAGCTGCCTGTATCTTTACTTGCAGGATTCCACATTATTTCCTGTTTAAACAGGAAATGAGGGAAGATACCCCTAGTGGAGACACAGACTGCAGAGAAACCTGACCTGGATTCTATGCATTCTCCATATGGTCCAAGATTAAAAAAAGGTTTAGGATAGATTTTTATTTTAAAATATAAAAGTCTACTTGAGTTTATATTTGTAAATAGTTGGGAGAGTTTCCAGTGTAACAGAGCTGCATGATTTCTTTGTTCATTTTCAGAAATCCTTTAAAATTATGGTGTCATCTCTCATACACCAGCAATCAATCAGTACTACTAGTAATAAAGTGATCTTTTATGATTTAAATATACTAAGAAAAGGATGTGGATGGATTCCAAACCGTGAAAATTGTCAATTATAGATTTGCTCCATCAGAGATCCAGTGAACCCCAATCTGAGATCCATTTAATAATAATTTTCAATAATTTTAATAATAATTTTCATCAACTGATTACTAGCTAGAAGTACACTGGCAAAAAAAGTCCTGTGAACCTTTACCTGTCTGTAAAGAGGTGCTTACTACCTGCTGTATTATGTGGTTTTTCTTAATGATTTTGACTGTTATATTTTGCCACATTATTATTATTACATTATTACAGGATTTATATAGTGCCAACAGTTTGTACAAAATGAGAGCAAAACTGGTGCCTCCCTAGATTCATGGGTTAAATCTGCTGTCCAGGTTTTTCTTCGTTTTTTTTGGTGGTACTCTCCTCTACTGGCAAATGTATAAATTGAGCAGACTGCCTCTGGAGGGTGGTTGCTCTATTCATGGGAAGGGAACTGGAGCTGTGTTAGCTTGTGATTGCCTTCTTTCTTGATAACATCCCTTGGTGGAAATCCAGTTGGGGTTTCAGGGACATGGACTTGTTCTATTCATGTAAGGACTTAAAGGACTCTAAAGACTTTATTCTATTTACAAGGTATGACTACCTAAAGGGGCACCAAGGGGCACTAAGTAGACATGGTATAGAAATGATGTTAGAGAACTATCAAGCTGTAATAGTTTATTCATACTTCAAAAACTTTAGCAAAGAAACTTAATTGTTATACATCTCTGACTAGTCTGAGGTTATCTAAAGATATAAGTTAAAGGGGTGCATGCATGCATGGCATATCACAGAATATGATTGACACCAGGGGACAAGGCAGTACAAGAGAAGATGCAGTATAGACTTCCAACGCACAGTGAAGCTAATTAGAGAAGCCTATATTGCCCTCGCCAATGACTACAATACTATTGTCTAAGTGCAAGTAGCAACCAGCAGGTCAGGAAGTAGAGGTGACTTGGCATATGTGACAGAAGGTCCTGGTAGTGAAGGAGCTGGTGTGCTTAGGCTCATTCCGTAGTGAACAGAACCCCAATCTGGGTCTATCTCATAGTATGGGGCATTCTATACACCCAGACTGTATGTAACACAAAAGATGGACTGAGGCCTCAAGGAGAATGAGCACGAGTTATTAGACATGTGCATTCGTTTTCGTCCGAATGCATTTTTGTCCGAATTTCAGCTATTTTCGTTTTCGTTTTGACAAACGATAACGAAAGCACAAAATCCGAAAAACGAAAGATCCGACATAAATAAATGCTTTATTTTCGTTTTCATTGTTACAACAGTTCGATATAGAATAGGAGATTCGACATGACTCTGACAACAATCTGTGTCTATAGAACCTGTGGTCGAATGTGCCTAACCTTACCTCTATTAGTCCAAGATTATATAGAGAAAATATTCGACAGAGAAAAAAGATTTGACAGAGAGAAAAGATTCTGCAAGTTACTGTCCTAAAAAGAGTTTGGGGACCCGGGTCCTGCCCCAGGGGACATGTATCAATGCAAAAAAAAGTTTTAAAAACGGCCGTTTTTTCGGGAGCAGTGATTTTAATAATGATTAAAGTGAAACAATAAAAGTGTAATATTCCTTTAAATTTCGTAGGGGGGGTTGTCTATAGTATGCCTGTGAAGGGGCGCATGTTTCCCGTGCTTAGAACTGTCCCTGCACAAAGTGTCATTTATGCAGGAAAAAAGTCATTTAAAATCACTCGCAGCTATTATGAATTGTCGGCTCCGTAATACAGAGAACACTCATTGAAAGTCATTGATAAATAAATAAATAAATAAATAAAAAAAAAAGCGTGGGGGTCCCCCAAATTCAATTACCAGGCCCTTCAGGTCTGGTATGGATATTAAGGGGAACCCTGCCTCAAATTTAAAAAAAAATTGACGTGGGGTTCCCCCTAAAAATCCATACCAGACCCTTTATCCGAGCACGCAACCTGGCAGGCCGCAGGAAAAGAGGGGGGACGAGAGAGCGGCCCCCCCTCCCTCCTGAACTGTACCAGGCCACATGCCCTCAACATTGGGAGGATGCTTTGGGGGTCTGTGACCCCTCAAAGCACCTTGTCCCCATGTTGATGAGGACAAGGGCCTCATCCCCACAACCCTGGCCGGTGGTTGTGGAGGTCTGCGGGCGGGGGGCTTATCAGAATCTGGAAGCCCCCTTTAACAAGGGGACCCCCAGATCCCGCCCCCCCCTGTTTGAAATGGTAAGGGGGTACAAAAGTACCCCTACCATTTCACAAAGAAAGGGTAAAAAATGGTTAAATAAAACAAACACACTTTTGAAAAATTCCTTTATTAAAAATAAAAAAATAAAAAAAAGATTCCAGCGGCGGTAATCCACTCTTGCTATCCAGCCACGGACAGTCATCTCTCCAGCGATGGCTCATCTCATCCAGCGCAGCGAATACATCCTTCTTCTGTCTCTGTGGAGGAGACACTGCAGGCATTCCGGCGGCTGACGTTTCTTATATACGGAGGGCGGGGCCACCCGTCATCTGACCCCGCCCCCCTCTGACGCAAGGGGAAACCCGGGGGTTCCCTGTGACGTATGGGTGACCCCGCACCTATCTGATGTAACACAGGCAGGTTTCCGTTACATCAGAGGGGGGCGGGGTCACCCATACGTCACGGGGAACCCCGGGTTTCCCCTTGCGTCAGAGGGGGGCGGGGTCAGGTGACGGGTGGCCCCACCCTCCGTATATAAGAAACGTCAGCCGCCGGAATGCCTGCAGTGTCTCCTCCACGGAGACAGAAGAAGGATGTATTCGCTGCGCTGGATGAGATGAGCCATCGCTGGAGAGATGACCGTCCGTCGCTGGATAGCAAGAGTGGATTACCGCCGCTGGAATCTTTTTTTTATTTTTTTATTTTTAATAAAGGAATTTTTCAAAAGTGTGTTTGTTTTATTTAACCATTTTTTACACTTTCTTTGTGAAATGGTAGGGGTACTTTTGTACCCCCTTACCATTTCAAACAGGGGGGGGGCGGGATCTGGGGGTCCCCTTGTTAAAGGGGGCTTCCAGATTCTGATAAGCCCCCCGCCCGCAGACCTCCACAACCACCGGCCAGGGTTGTGGGGATGAGGCCCTTGTCCTCATCAACATGGGGACAAGGTGCTTTGAGGGGTCACAGACCCCCAAAGCATCCTCCCAATGTTGAGGGCATGTGGCCTGGTACGGTTCAGAAGGGAGGGGGGGCCGCTCTCTCGTCCCCCCCTCTTTTCCTGCGGCCTGCCAGGTTGCGTGCTCGGATAAAGGGTCTGGTATGGATTTTTAGGGGGAACCCCACGTCAATTTTTTTTTAAATTTGACGCGGGGTTCCCCTTAATATCCATACCAGACCTGAAGGGTCTGGTTATGGATATTTAGGGGGAACCCCACGTCAAATTTTTTCTTAAATTTGAGGCAGGGTTCCCCTTAATATCCATAACAGACCTGAAGGGCCTGGTAATTGAATTTGGGGGACCCCCACGCTTTTTTTAAAATGTATTTATTTATTTTTTTATCAATGACTTTCAATGAGTGTTCTCTGTATTACGGGAGCCGACAATTCATAATAGCTGCGAGTGATTTTAAAGGACTTTTTTTCCTGCATAAATGACACTTTGTGCAGGGACAGTTCTAAGCACGGGAAACATGCGCCCCTTCACAGGCACACTATAGACAACCCCCCCCTACGAAATTTAAAGGAATATTACACTTTTATTGTTTCACTTTAATCATTATTAAAATAACTGCTCCCGAAAAAACGGCCGTTTTTAAAACTTTTTTTTGCATTGATACATGTCCCCTGGGGCAGGACCCGGGTCCCCAAACACTTTTTAGGACAGTAACTTGCAAATTAGCCTTTAAAATTAGCACTTTAGATTTTGAACGTTGGAGTCCCATAGACTTTAATAGGGTTCTAAAGTATGCTATATAGTTAGCTCCGTCGAATCTTCTTTATACATTCGACAGACACCATAAGCCTTCCAAGACAGATTCGACCGTAATTCATGTGGATTTTCGGACGAATGCAATTTTTGAACGAAAAACAAAATAAATAAAAACGAATTTCGGGAGTAACTAAATAAATTAAGTTTTCGGACGAAAACGAAATTCCGAAACGAAATATTTTACTCTGCACATGTCTACGAGTTATGCTCAGAGTTGAGATTCCTGAGATTCAAATTTAATATATGTATCAGTGTTAATGGGATCAGGTGACAATTAACGGGGCTGGTAGAATCCAGTGCATTCCCTGCGACACCAGCTCAGAAATGCTGCATGGAAGAGAGAAGTGTAATAAGAACAAAGTATAAAGAGTTAAAGGGCTGTGCCATAGATTACAAGAAGTTAACTAATGTCTGCATAGAGAAGTGCCTCTTTCATGGAGAGCGCTGCCTTAAATGCCATAACCATGTGTAGGCATGTGCCTTTGTGAGCATCTAGGGACACTAGTGAGCATTCTTCTCTGTCCCCACTTGGGCACTGCCAACGCATTCACTGCTGAAGTTTAAAAGATATATTTTTATTGCAAAATACAAAATGTAATCTTTACATTTTACAGTAAATTAAAAAAATTTGACTGTTCTTACCTGAATTGTGCTGCACTGTTTGGTAGAAATCATCTTTTGTGCTGGCTGTGTCTGCCCAATGAGTTCTCATAGACTTGCATGGGGGCGTCCTAGACGACTCTTGAGCTGTGTCCTCCTTTCCCTGTTAACGTAGGATGGGTGGGGAACTTTATTGTAGAAGTACATTTGCCCTGCAAAGTGGAACAACACTGCAAACCTTTTAGTTCTGTTTTACAGGATCGGGGTAAGGGAGGGGGCTCTTACCTTAATAGCAATTATGGCAGACTTACCTCCTAAACTGATCACTTTTAGCAATGGAAAAACTTGTTGACTCTGCTCCATGTGCTGTCACTAATGATATATGGTAACTTTGGTACTGGAGTTACTTTGACATGGCACTCTGCTGCATTGTCAACTTATCAATGCCAAGTCTGAACCAGGGTGTACATTGCACTATGCATACTCCAGAGGTAGTGTACATTAAAAAAACAAACTGCCAGGAGAAAGGGGAAGTAGTCTCTTCTACCTAAATCTACTTTCTAGGACCCATTTTATTACATGCTTTTTAATATCTGTGTTTATCTGTCCAACCCGAACATACCTGGATTGGGTTTTGGAAGTTTATCAAACTGTGCTGAAGTTCTAAAGGTTAACCCACACTCAATTGAAGTTGAAAGGAGCTGAATTTTTAAAATCAGTTCTGACCATTTTCAAGGCTAATAGGCAAGGGATTGTCAAACATATGGCATATGGGGATCAGCACTGTGCTTCAGGACATGAACTAATGCAAAAATAAATAAATACAGTTTGGTGGAAAGCAGTGATTACTAATACTTAGAGTGAAAAATGAAAAATGTCCATTTACTTTAAATAACATGTTGAGTGATGGCCCAAACCTGCCTGGAAAGTGGCGCACCTGTACAACGTATTACAACGAAAGTGACATTTACAAAAAAAATACCATTTCAATGACATTTCCCTGGCCACTTAGTTTTCTTTGTAAAACACATAAAGGAAACCCCCGCAAAAGTATATACCAGACAAAATGCATGCATTTTGGGAGACCTTTGGCGAGTTCCCTTGCCGCTGTTTACAAAAAACAAAGTCGTTGGCAGGGAAATGTAAATTACGGGCAAAATGTTTGTTTTTTGTTTTGTTTTTTCCCATAAAATATCACTTTTGCTACAGTATATCAAGTACAGTACAGCAATAATAAAAAAAAATCACGACCCCCCTTTAAAAAAAATGCATGTCAGAACCCTTTGTCCTTGATTATGGTTATTTTAGAATTTTAAAAGAGAGAACTGCACTTGCTATCTTACTTCCTCTGCACTGTACAACTTTGAAACTTTAAAATTAAAACCCATCATCTCATAATGCTCTCATTTGGCCCACTACACATGGAATCCATGCCTTTCTCATCTGAGAATGATTTTGCCTTCTGGTTTATTTACCATTATACACTACTGTTTTACTAAATAATCTGACGTATACTATCTCGGCCTTGGTACATCACACTCAATTGTGGATGCACTTGATGGCCAGTCCTAGTTCCGGAGTGCCATGGACTAGAAGTCCCATCTGTGGGGCCCATTGATCACATCTGATGTACTGGTGGCCTATCTCGCTTCTTGTGACCCGAACAAGCCAGGAAAGTACAAATATCCCTTTTTGGAAAGTAGACATTCCAAGGTATTTAGTAAGAGGCATGGTGAGCTTTTTAATGTTGTCATTTTTTTCCCACAATTCTTTTCAAAATTAAGATTTTTCATTTTTTTTATTTTTTTCCACAAAATTGTCATTGTAATAGGTTATTTCTCTCACGTGGCATGTGTATACCACAAATGACACCCCCCAAAAAATTCTGCTACTCCTCCTGAGTATTACAAAACCACATGTGTGGGACTTTTTCACAGCCTGGCCACATAGAGAGGCCCAACATGCAGGGAGCACCATCGCGTGTTCTAGGAGCATAAATTACACATCTAACTTGTTGACTACCTATTACACTTCTGAAGGCCCTGGAGCACCAGGACAATGACACGTGACACTGATTACAGATGGCACGGATACGTGGCAATGATGATACTTATATGTGGCACTGATGACACGTGGCACTGATGACAGATGGCACTAATATGTGGCACTGATGACAGATGGCACTTATACGTGGCACTGATGACACGTGGCACTTATATGTGGCACTGATGACACGTGGCACTAACACGTGGCACTGTTGACAGATGGCACTAATACGTGGCACTGATGACAGATGGCACTAATACGTGGCACTAATACGTGGCACTGATGACAGATGGCACTAATACGTGGCACTAATACGTGGCACCGATGACGCGTGACACTGATGACAGAAGGCACTGATAAGTGGCATTGATGACACGTGACACTGACAACAGAAGGCACGTGACACTGACAGGTGGCACTGATGACAAATGGCACTGATACGTGGCACTGATGACAGATGGCACTAATATGTGGCACTGATGACAGATGGCACTATGTGGCACTGATGACACGTGGCACTGATGACAGATGGCACTGGGGACAAATGGCACTGACAACAGGTGGCACTGGGGACAGATAGCACTAACAGGTGGCACTGGGGTGGATGGCACTGGGGCTGATGGCACTGGGGCAGGATGGCACTGGGGCAGGATGGCACTGGGGGAGCATGGCACTGGGGGAGCATGGCACTGGGGGAGCATGGCACTGGGGGAGGATGGCACTGGGGTGGATGGCACTTTTTAATTTTTTTTAATTTTTTTCACACTTACGGCCACAGCAGCCGTTCATCTTTCCCTCCTCACATGCTGTCTGTGTGAGGAGGGAGAGCGGCGCTGCGAGATAATCTCATATGTTTACATATAAGATCATCTCACATTGGACACGCCGATCGTGCTGTAAACGGCCGCTGTGATTGGCCGTTTACAGCGATCTGTGTTTGCCTGTCTCCGGGGGACATGGCAAACACAGAACTTCCCCGATGCGCGCGCGCATGCGGCGGTGCGCATTGCGGAAGTAAACATCCGGACGTCCAAGGACGGCCTCCCGGATGAAAGCACCTGCAGGGCGGGCGCGAGGAGGTTAAAAAAAAACATTTTAATAAATTTTCAAATGTTTGTTTATGTTTATGTATATATATATATATATATATATATATATATATATATATATATATATACTATTTTACCAAAAGTATTGGGACATCTGCCTTTACACACACATGAACTTTAATGGCATCCCAGTCTTAGTCCATTGGGTTCAATGTTGGGTTGGCCCACTCTTTGCAGCTATAACAGCTTCAACTCTTCTCAAAGGCTGCCCACAAGGTTTAGGAGTGTGTGTATGGGAAAGTTTGACCATTCTTCCAGAAGCACATTTGTGAGGTCAGGCACTGATGTTGGACGAGAAGTCCTGGCCCAGAGTCTCCACTTTAATTCATCCAAAAGGTGTTCTGTCAGGTTGAGGTCAGGTATCTGTGCAAGCCAATCAAGTTCTTTCCACCCCAAATTCGGTCATCCATGTCTTTCTGGACCTTGCTTTGTGCACTGGCCCAAATCATTTGTTGGAGGGATGATTCTGGTGTGGGGTTGTTTTTCAGGGGTTGGGTTTGGCCCCTTAGTTCCTGTGAAGGGAACTCAACTCTTAAGATGACAGCATACCAACAATTTCATGCTCCCAACTTTGTGGGAACAGTTTGGGGATGGCCCCTTTCTGTTCCAACATGACTGCACACCAGTGCACAAATCAAGGTCCATAAAGAAATGGATGAGCGAGCTTGGGGTGGGGATCAAACATTCCCATAACACACTCCTAAACCTTGTGGACAGCCTTCCCAGAAGAGTTGAAGCTGTTATAGCTGCAAAGGGTGGCCCAACTCAATATTGAACCCTACAGACTAAGCCCTTGTACACACAGTCGGAGATTCCGACAACCAAATCCGTTGGATTTTGTCCGTTGGATTGTGTCTGACGGATCTTGTCCGAAACTGTTGCATACACACGGTCGGACAAAGTTGTCGGAAAATCCGATCGTTCGTAACGTGATGACGTTATTTAGTTACGACGGGACTACATTCAGGCTAGTAGCCAATAGCTTTGATGTAGGAATTTGATCTGAGCATGCGTGGCACTTTGTCCGATCTGAATTCTCTACACATGATCGGAGTATGTCCGATCGGAGCATTTTATGTATGTGCATTTATTATTTTTTTTGTAAAGGGGAACTCATCCTTCAACTAGATATATTGTATACAGTGGCAAAAAAGGCACTGCAAGAGCAATTGCTCCAGGGTTTAATAAAGGAGCAGAAGCTCTGCTGACTTCCATCATACGTGCAAGCAAAAATGCAGTATTTAAATAAAAAACATTCCTTTGCCCTGGCCATATGCACAGCGCACACTCCAGTCCCTCCCCAGCCTATAGAAAGGTGTGAAGAGAAGGTTTAACTGGTACACACACTCCATTGCCCAATTTACGTTGAGGGGAGGATATAAAGTGCTGCACTCCATTATTAGTGAATGGAGTATACAAGGTCTATTCAGAAAAAGTCCAGCAATTGTTAACCACTTCAGCCCAGGAAAGATTTTACTCCCCTTTCATGACCAGGCCATTTCTCTTTCGTTCACTGAGTGACACAGCCACATTAGTCTTGACCATTCATTTTAACGATTGTATGAAGCTTCGTTATTGTAAGTGCGTTTTTTATGTATATTCATCATTAAAACGTTTTTCTATGGAGAGCACTATGGCTTGTCTTTCTATCCACATGGTCTGAGGAAATGTGATTACTGCTATATACCGATCGAGTGTTGGTTTTTCCACGAACGTGTCAGTTCATTTGACTCTGAATGGGAGAAAGCTGTGTTTTCGTTTGTGAACCGGTCGGATATTGTCTGAGAGGAGTACAGCGATTGGACGAGTTGATAAGCATTCGTTGATATTTAAGTGCATACGACCCTCTGTAATTTAAAGGGTCCATACGATGAGGTGAGCAGCCAATTTTACCATTGGTAATGGTCCCCCCCCCCCCTTGGCACTAAGTCGCTTTATGCATGAACTTACTGTATACCACTGAAGATTCCTCACGTGGATTTTTTGACACAAAAGCTATTGTGGACTTTTAATTAATTTTAATATGTTAATAATCATTTTATTTTAGTTAGAGCGCTGTACCTTCTGTTTGATATACAGCGGGGTTGATTTGCTAAAGGCAAAAAAGACACTGCAATAGCAGTTGCTCCAGGGTTTAATAAAGGAGCAGAAGCTCTGCTGACTTCCATCATACGTGCGAGCAAAAATGCAGTATTTAAAAAAAAACATTCCTTGCATTTGATTGGGTATTCTTTGCAAAGTGAAGGTTTACCTCATTTACTAAGCTCTGGAGCAACTGCACTTTGCGAACTGCACCGTCTATTTGCCTTTAGTAAATTAACTCCAATGAAACTACAATTCATTATAGTCTGGAATTCCCCTTTAAACTGGTTTTGCTGGAATCTATATTCCCTGAACAGCTGTAGGATGACTGGATGTCCTTGCCTGTTGCACACTGTTCATTTACCTCTCGTTAAATAAAGAAAGAAGATAAATAAGGAGAACCAAGCAGAGCAGATAACGAGTGAAAAGACTGATGAATCTGGATTACAAATAACAGAGTAGGGATAAAACCCTGTCAATGAACTGACACTTCACTTCTCTGTCCATTGTCTAATTATCACAACGGTAATAGAGTAGCAACATGGATGATCACATAAAGGCGGTGAAACACAACTTTCAAGCTTCAGGGACAAAGCCTTTTCTGACAATGCCATGCCTTCAATCCAGACATTAGAGAGAAGGCAGTGGAGAAGAGAGAGGAAAAAAGGAGCTCACTCATGGACAGCTTACTGAGGATACTGCAAAGATTATGCTAATCTTCTCTTCATTGTCCTCTGCAAAATGTTTTCATACCATGTCTTTTATCTGTGCTAGAAAGGATGCACAACCTCTCAACTCTGTGACAGGGAACACTTTCTGTGTGGTTTCTGCGTAATTAACACCAGCACTAGACCTTTTCTTTCTCTTCACAACTCCAGCTTATGGCCTTTTAAAGGTACCCACAGGGGAGTGTTTGTCATTCTTTGCTTGTGGCCTAACTGATTGCCACAGCTTTGACTCACTTACAAGTCCCATCTGTTAGCAGCAGAGGGATCAGAACCCTTTGTAACTTGCTCTGTCTTAGAGAATATAATTAGAAATAGTCCACACAGGTAAATGTGATGATATGATCTGATGGATGTACTGAAACCTCCTGCATTGCCCTTTAGTGATATTTACTTTCTTCATTTTCATCTCTGTCTATGTGATTCATTTAAATATATTGTTAGCAAATCAGGGTATTAAAGGATGTCAAGAAAAGGTAACATTGGATGAGACTACAACTGGAAACTCTTACACCTGATAACCTTTTTTGGGATGATCCGTGTAGAAATATGTCCATTTGCACCAACCAAGGGTGCATGTTAATGATGTCTAGACAACCCTGTGGATATATGCTTTCAAATCTATATATGGCTATATTAGCTAGATTGTACACTGATCAGTTCATGTCTATAGCCACCTTATTCCTCATTCCTTATTCTGGGAAGGATATCATTTCCATTTCTATGGAGAAAAGGGAACAGTTGCTCATTGGTCAGAGAGATTTTCCAGCACAGACGGGTACCTTCTGTACCTAATTACAAATTAGTGCTCACAAATACACTCTACATTACCCAGTTATAGCAAGCAGTGATTATACCTGGAACATTTCTTTGCAAAAAACACACAATTATTGTTCTTTTCAAAAAAAGTTTGAATAAAGGGCCAGTTTACCTTAAACTCTTGCTTCTATCCATCAAAACCCTTTGCTGAAGTCTGGGTGACATCATCTTCAGATACTCGATCCTTGCCTTTTAGCAGTCAGGGCACCCTAGGTGATGTACTGTAAGCATGCTTTGCACAGCTGTTAGCATGGAAGAGATAGGGTCAAAAAGCACACAACTAGCCAACTCAAGTGATTGGGCTCCTCAACAAGAATGGCTACAACAGTTAGCAAGCAGCATTTCCTTATCAATTCTAATTGAGAGGAGCTGTATTCAGAATGAAGAAGTGCCCCCCAAAAAATAGATGGGAGCCATACTCTGCTATGCTAGATTTTTATATTATGGGGGTGCAGTATGAGTAATGAGAACACAAACGTGTGCATAAACATTTAAAGATCTGGAACAGAATAAGGTAGGGAGGTCTCACAAAATGATTCTCAGGGGATGTAAGAATCCAGAACTAGACTAAGCTTATTGTAAAATAAATATTGCTGTTAGGCTGAATAACACTTTAACTGGGATGGAACATGTTGGATGATTCCATACTGTTCTTCACTAGGATTCAAGGAAGACTGCACACCTTAAAATTCTTAAAGCCATATTTAACTCTCATTATTTTCAAGCATTTTCATCAACACTTTTAATGAGTGACTAAATATGCAATTTCTTCATCTTTTATTCTTTGCCAACCTTCCTGCTTAAGCTGGTGCATGGCTGCTGCCCCAGGTTTGCTGTTTCCAGGTAGCTCGTTACTCTTATGGTGTCCATTGGAGTCAACATTCAACAATGTGTGCAGGTAGTAAAGCTGTGTCTCCTTACACTGTATGCATCAATAGAAACACATAGCCCCATAGACTAGAATGGCAAAGCACTCCCCTGCTCCTTCCTGCTTCTCCCTTCTTCAAGCTAATAGACTAATTGGAGACTGAACTGTGCACTGTTAGCTCTTTCTTGTGAAGATCAAAAGTTCAAGGAAGCAGCACTGAGAGAGTAGGTGCCAACAGCATTGAAAGCTGTAAATTCCTAGTGCTGGGGTAAGAATTTCAACAAAAACTTTTCTTGAAATGTTTCTTTTATTGTGCTCAGTGCATTAAGCTAAACAAAAACTGAGGTTTAATATTACTTTAAGCCTTGTGCCACAGTCAATCTTCATCTCTGAAATATATATATATATATATATATATATATATATATATATATATATATATATATATATATATATATATGAAGCATTAGTGGGACTACAACATAAAAAAGGCATAATTTGTATTTTTAGGAGTACCGTATTTGCCGGCGTATGAGACGACTGGGCGTATAAGACGACCCCCTATTTCTCCAGTGAAAATGTAGGTTTTGGGCTATACTTGCCGTATAAGACTACCCCCTTCTGAGGCAACACCATTTAAAAAAAAACCATCAGATTTAACATCAGATTTGATTTAAACACAGTCATTGTAATGAACCATCAGAAACAGGTACAGTATACAATATATGATGCTTTGTTAGTGGGTACAGTATACCGTATATGATGCTTTGTTAGTGGGTACAGTATACCGTATATGATGGTACAGTATGATGGTACAGTATGCTTTGTTAGTATGGTAGGTACAGTATGATGGTTTGTTACTGCAAACTTGTTGTCACTTCCTCACTGGTTAACAAATTACTGTACAGTATACCGGTATACTGGTATTTTGTTTGTATATTTCGTCCGGTTACAGAATACAGTATGCATACAGTGTGCACCACTGAGCCGATCACGGCAGGCAATGCATTTTACTACTCTGTTGATGGATGCAAAGCCTGCTCGGATTGGCAGAGGCTGTGACATCATCAGCCCGCGCCGCTCTGACTCATGTATCCTGCTCGGATTGGCAGAGGCTGTTAGTCCAATCCGAGCGGGCTTAACAGGCTCTGCATTCATCAACAGTGCATCACCCGCCAAGATTGGCTGAGGCGCATACTGTATGCACACAGGATCACCCGGCGGCCTCTCCACCCAGTACGGAGCACCGTACAATCACGATCGTCCGGCGGCCCGTTATCCAGCTTACTGAGGGCTTTACCAGGTACTCTTCCTCTTCACCCGGTGTATAAGACGACCCCCGGTTTTTGGCGGCGGAATTCGGGTGTAAAAGGTCGTCTTTTACGCCGGCAAATACGGTATACATTTACAAATATCAAAATGAATGTTGAGAAATGTACTACACTTTACAGGTCAATTTGCACATCACTTTATATATTTTTTTATAAATTTACATCAGTCCCTGTCCTCAAGATGCTTACAATCTAAGGTCCCTAACTCACATTCATGCATATACATACTAGGGTCAATAAACCCACCAGCATGTCTTTGGAGTTATGTAATTTATTCTGAGAACCCACTTCTGACGCAGCTTTACAATGCAATATTTTATTAAGTTTAATGACCAATCTAACAACGAGATGTTTAAAAGCAATGAGGTACATTACCTCCTGACAACCAACTAGGTATTAGTTCTACTTGCTGAAAAGCTCTCAATGGTCACTTTGGGTTACATACACTGCTGTTTGTGTTATATGTGCTCATTGTTACCTACAAAGTATATAAAATACCATTTTATTGTTTAAACAATGTCTCATTTCATGCTGGTGTTCAATAACTTGGTTTTGAGATTATGTTATCATGTCATCATACCTAGATAATCTTAATGCTTAGTGCAATCTTCTCTGATATCGCAGTGCGATGCAATCATATCTGGTGTGTCTGAAACCATGTAGAAAGCTGGCAGTTGTCCACTTTCTTTACTGTTCAAGATAACTAAGTGTCATGGTTACGCAATGGCCTTTGAGCTGAGATGACAGAAGGTTTTTTTATGTATCGTTTTAAGTCAACTAATAAAGTAGCTAAAGTATGTGAGCTTTTTCTTTCTACTTTAGCTTAGCTTTCAAAGCAAGATATTGATGTGGGCTCACTAGATCTTCTGAAAAAAAGCAAACCTGAAGTGTGAAATTGCTACTTCCACATTACTTAACATTCTTTTCCTATAAGCTGTTTAGACCACACGAAACACGTAATGCACGGTTAGATCTTTACAAATTTCATGAAATCTTTTTCGGATATCTTAAAAATCCTTAACCGCTTGAATCTTTTGTATCCCAGTACTAGGGACTGACCCATAATCTCTTTCCCAGCTAGTGTACCAAATCTGTATCAGACCATGTCATCGACTCCAACAGCAGCTTAAATTCACCAGAGGGGAAGCAGAAAGATGGAAAAAAGCCACAATGCTTATGTTTCTGATGCCTGGGGGCACCAAGAGGGAGGTAAGGAATGAAGAAAAGATAAAGTCCAGTACAAAAAAGATCAGTAAAGTTGAATCTTCTTGATGAAAGTCTTCTGCTTTCTTCTTCATGATGCAAACAACATATAGGTTCATTTTATAAAAGGTCGCTTGAATCAGGCTACAACACAACACCAAAAGCCTTTTTCCGTTGTACTTGTCACGAGTACTTTGTCTTACACAGCCTGCATTGCTCTTGTAAACAGAGGCAGCATCAAAGTGAGAGCAGATAAAGTCACAACAGTGGATTAAGGCCTTCTGCATGATAAATTAGCTACCTAGGGTGGGATAAACTTAATATGTGAAAGAATGTTATTGAGGAAGAATAATGTACCAAAACTCTATCAGTCTGCACGTAATGTTCTAATCTATTGGCTGACACCGTTAAGGCCAGCGTTAGTGGTAATCAGTGAAATACCCATCTGTGTTCCCTGTCCTTATCATAGTTTTAAAGTAGTCTAAATTCTGTTATTGTTCCTTAGAGACTAAAATGGGATATTAAGTTGAATGAAAAGGATTGTATCACACAATGGAAATCCCAGTGTTAAAATGCAGAGGTGTCAACAGTGCTGACTAAATTTCAGCTAAGTAGAGATTAAATGGCTGTCCCAGTCATGTGAAAAGTTGTATCAATTAAATCTTTTATTTAAAGAAGTGATCAGAATGCTAAAGAACTGCCTTGAAGTTTTATTGTAAACTTGTTTCAATGTATTTTTTTATTTGCTACATATGAACTTTCTACAGAGGTGCATTTTGCAGACTTAAGGGCTTATTCAATAGAACAAATGTCAAAGTGTAGTAACCTGTGACAACTTGCTGAACTTTTTTAAAGCTAAAGTTTAATCTGCTTATATTTTACCTTCCCCGGGCCCATATTTCCATCCCCTCATTAACATGCTAATAATATTTTTAAATAAAAATATTTGTTTTCTTTGCATGTGTTATTTTGTGTTTCCCTATTTAATGCAGGCAGATCATGGCTGAAAGGTGAGAAGGTGAGGCTGGTAGGGTGCTGTACATAGCTTCCTGAAAACATCACGGCACCCTTGACTAAGTTCAACTTTTGTAACATGTTACAGATGCACCAGCCCCTGCCCCCCATTCTCCCATTCTGACAGCTAGCAGGGGATCTTCTCCCCTTGCTAGCTGTCACAATCTGCAACAAATGCGGCCTCTTGGGTTTCCGACCACCCAGCCGTGTCATCCATTCACAATGTTCTATGAATGGGACAACTACAAGGTCCTACAGCCTTTGCAGCTGTCGGCTTGTAGTTCTCAATGAGCTACCATAGTGCTGTTGAGTGATGTGGTCCTTTATTCATGCTTCCTGTCACAGTGTAACTGCCTGGCAATGTTGGAGGTATGGTCAGACAGATACACAGACAGTCTGCAGGACCGTGGCATTACACCCACAATCTACTAATTGCGGGTGCAATGGTTTACAGGTCCATTGCAAAAAACATAATAAATGCATATATTTTACATGCAAAAAAATATGCATTATTATTTTTTTAACTTAAAATTTTTATTAATATTTTTCATGGTAAACAGATAAATACGAGCTTTACAGAAGCGATAATGCAGTAGTATAGTCTGTTACATTAATAGAACATATGAGCTTCAGTACATAGGTGTGTAAGTCAACAATGCATTTATTATTTTTTTGTAAAGGGGAATGATGTACGTCGGCACAATGGCAAATGGGCATACCTGTATGTCCTCTTTAGGATGCGGCTTAGTGACTGCGCACGCATCTGCTGTATACTCCATGAGCGGGAGTCCGCCGGAGGCCTGCGATCATGACATGAAGCAGCAGAATGGGGATATGTCATGTAAACAAGGCATTTTCCTGTTTTGCATAGCAACATGACGGGGATCTACTGCTCCCTGTCATCAGGAGCAGTGATCTCTGTCATGTTGTAGTGAGCCCACCCCCCCCCCACAGTATTACTCCCTAGGACACACTTAATGCCTTGATTGCCCCCTAGTGTTTAACCCCTTCCCTGCCAGTGGCATTTATACAGTAATTAGTGCATTTTTATTGCACCGATCGCTGTATAAATGACAATGGTCCCAAAATAGTGTCAAAAGTGTCTGATGTGTCCGCAATAATGTCGCAGTCTTGATAAAAATCACAGATCGCCGATATTACTAATAAAAAATAATAATAGTAATAATAATAAAAATACCATAAATCTATCCCCTATTTTGTAGACACTGTGGGGGTTGTTTACGAAAGGCAAATCCACTTTGCACTGCAAGTGCACTTGGAAGTGCAGTCACTCTAAATTTAAGGGATAGATCTGAAATGTGGAAACTTTGCTGATTTTACCATCCAATCATGTGCAAGCTAAAATGCTGTTTTTTATTTTCCTTGCATGTCCCCCTCGGTTCTACAGCGACTTTACATCCAAGTGCACTTGAAGTGCAAAGGGGATGTTCCTTTAGTAAATAACCCCCTGTAACTTTTGTGCAAACCAATCAATATATTCTTGTTGCAATTTTTTTACCAAAAATATGTAGAAGAATACATATTGGCCTAAACTGAGAAAGAAACATGTTTTTTATATATTTTTGGGGGATATTTATTATAGCAAAAAGTAAAAAATATTGCTTTGTTTTCAAAATTGACGCTCTTTTTTTGTTTATAGCACAAAACATAAAAACCACAGGGGTGATCAAATACCACCAAAAGAAATATCTATTTGTGGGAATAAAAGGATGTCAATTTTGTTTGGGTGCAACATCGCATGACTGTGAAATTGCCAGTTAAAGCGATGCAGTGCCGTATCACAAAAAGTGCTCTGGTCAAGAATGGGGTAAATTCTTCTGCGGCTGAAGTGGTTAAGGACCCGAAAACTACAATATATTACATTTTTGTTTTTGGGTGAAGATATAATTCAAGCAATAATTATGCCTATGCTGATGACAAGTATCTTTAAGCTTATTGGGAAATTTCTGCTGTGAAAGATATCACTAGAACAAAGAAAGGGAATGATAATTTTTCTCTTCTACGTGTCAACATAAAAAAATATTATGTCAAAAGTAAAAGTCACAGAAACAACAGATACTCAACGAACAGCTTGAAAGCATTAAGCTCCCAGATCTTTTGCTATATAATGTATAGCCAGTTCCATGAGTGCAAATTCTGCTTAAGAAGTAAACTGTACTCAATAATATTCTCACTGAAGAATGTAATGATTGTCTGTGGAATACAGAGTTTGTCAGGGGGTAGACAGAAGGTTTCATAATTCATAACTGTTTCAGTAACAAATGAGTTAGTGTAACATTCTTGACAAACCAGATTTATGTTACATCCCAGGGATGTTTGTTACTTTAGTTTTTTTTTTTCAATGTTATGGAGTAGAATGTGAGTTTTCATTGTTTTATGACATTCTTCTATGAAGTGTAGATTACATTTTTGCTCAATATAAGGATTCCTAGCACTAATAAAAGTTAGGAACCTGTATACATTTCTAACACAATTTTTCTGAATAATCTGTCAGCCAATCTATCTATTGATCATGTCACTTATCTGCCTCTGTGGTAAGGAATGAAGGCGGAAGAGTGTACTTCTGAATTTAGTGAAAACTTGGTCTTGGACAGAAACCTTGGTTAGTCCCTATTATATAGAAAGGCTGGCAGAAAGACAGACAGATGGTCAAGCAGATGAAAGATAGGTAGATAGATATGTGTTAAATACAGTTTTAAGATCACATTTCTACTATTATATCTACTATTATATCCACTTTCGAATTCTAAGGACCCTAGAAGCATTATAATTTGAATGCGTGGGAAGGAGGGAGGGGGGTATAGTGGATATAAAAAGTCTACACAGCTCTGTTAAAATTTCAGGTTTCTGTGATGTAAAAAAATGAGATATAAATCATTTCAGATTATTTTCCACATTTAATGTGACCTAAACTGTACAACTCAGTTTAACAACAAAGTGAACTCTTTTAGGTGGAAGGAAAAAAAAATAAAAAATACTATGGATGCATAAGTGTGCACACCTTTACACTAATACTTTGTTGAAGCACTTTTCTTTTTTCTTTTTTTTTTATTACAGCACTCAGTCTTTTGGGGTATGAGTCTATCAGCATGGCACATCTTGACTTGGCAATATTTGCCCTCTCTTCTTTGTAAAAACATTCCCAGTATGTCAGATTGCGAGGGCATCTCCTGTGCATAGCCCTTTTCAGATCACGCCACAGATTTTCAATCGTATTCAGGTTTGGGCTCTGGCTGGGCCATTCTAAAACTTGAATCTTCTTCTGGTGAAGCCATGCCCTTGTTGATTTCCCATTCATGTTTGGCTTTCTAGCGGAAGCCTGAAGGTGTTTGGCCAATATTGACTGGTATTTGGAACTGGTCATAATGCCCTCTACCTTGACAAAGGCCCATGTTCCAGCTGAAAAAAAAACAGCCCCAAAGCATGAATCTGCCACCAGAGGGCATCTCCTGTGCACAGCCCTCTTCAGCTCACTCCACAGATTTTCATTCGTATTCAAGTCTGGGCTCTGGCTGGGCCATTCCAAAACTTGAATCTTCTTCTGGTGAAACCATGCCCTTGTTGATTTCCCATTCATGTTCAGCATTCTAGCAGAAGCCTGAAGGTTTTTGGTCAATATTGACTGGTATTTGGAACTGATCATAATTCCCTCTACCTTGACTAAAGCCCCTGTTCCAGCTGAAAAAAACCATCCCCAAAGCATGATGCTGCCACCACCATGCTTCACTGTGGGTATGGTGCTCTTTTGGTGATGTGCAGTGTTGTTTTTGCTCCAAACCTATCTTTTGGAATTATTGCCCAAAATGTTCAACCTTGGTTTTATCAGACCATAATATATTTTCCCACAAGCTTTTGGGAGACTTAAGATGTGTTTTTGCAAAATTTAGCCAGGCTTGGATTTTTTTCTTCGTAAGAAAAGGCTTCCATCTTGCCACTCTACCCCATAGCCCAGCCATATGAAGAATATGGGAGATTATTGTGACATGTATCACACAGCCAGTACTTGTCAGATATTCCTTCAGCTCCTTTAATGTTGCTGTAGACCTCTTGGCAGCCTCCCTGACCAGTTTTCTTCAGGGACGTCCAGTTCTTTCTAATGTCACTGTTGTGCCATATTTTCTACACTTGATGATGACTGTCTTCACTGTGTTCCATGGTATAGCTAATGCCTTAGACATTCCTTTGTACCCTTCTCCGGACTGATAACTTTTAACAATGAGATTCCTTTGATGCTTTGGAAGCTCTCTGCGGACCATGGCTTTTGCTGTAGGATGCGACTAAGAAAAAGTCAGAAAATACCTACTAGAACAGCTAAACTTTATTTGGGGTTAATCGGAGGCACTCTAAATGATGGCAGGTGTGTACTGACTCCTAAATGACATCAGTTTGAATGTGATTGCGTAATTCTGAACACAGCTACATCCCCAGTTATAAGAGGGTGTGCATTCTTATGCACAACATTTTTATTTTATTTTTTACTTCCCCTCCCTAAAAGATTTCAGTTTGCTTTTCAATTGAGTTGTACATTTTATAGGTCATATTAAAGGTGGAAAAACTTCTGAAATGATTTATCTGTATCAAATTTTTTTACTTCACAGGAACCTGACATTTTAACAAGCGTGTGTAGACTTTTTATATCCACTGTAAGTTTATATCTTTTATGATCCTTCAGAGAAGAACTGAAGAGTGAGAGGAGCACAACATTTCTGAAAATAATACTTGATGGGACATACAAAAGTGATGGACCAAAAAAGGAAACTCTGGACTTCATCACTCCATATCTAATTGTTACTGCCACTGTTTGTGTTGCTTTTTAGCTATTGAATTACCTATTCTAGTGATATTGCACAGAGCTGAAGAAGAAGAGTCTCCTCTTCTGGAGTCCCCTTCTGCCACTCTTGGATCCTCCTCTTCAGTGTCTTCCACCATAGCAAACCGCATGCTATGGGGGTAGACGTGTGGGCTCGCTCAAACAGTGGGGCCTAGCCTTGTCCCCTACTCTCTGCTCACAGGATTTGTTTGACAGCAGCAGGAGTCATCTGTCCTGTGAATGCTGGGAGAGAGGAGAGAGCTGCTATAGACTGGCACATCACTGCATCCAGTGAGGATTAAGGTAAGTATTTAGGGGGAGGATGGGTCAAAACTTCTACTGGGATTTTTTCACCTTTTAGCAAGGAATGCATCTATTGTCCACCCTCCTTCATCTTGTTGCCTTCCCTGAAGTAGACAATAGAAGCATCATGACTGGTAGATATTATGCTATGAGGAAGAGGATTTTAGATCAAGTTCTTGCAGTTGCTCTCACCACCCTGACAGTTCTAGTTCTTAGTACTGACTATAAAGGGGATGTTTCAGGTTTGAGCCTCTGAGTTTAAGTAGTGGTCTGTTCAGATTTTTAACTTGCTCAATCTTCTAAGTACAGCTGTGCTTGGTTATGGGACTCTAAGGGTCCTCTTATATTTATGAATAGACACTATATAAAAAACAAGTTTCTTTCTCAGTTTAGGCCAATATGTATTCTTCTACATATTTTTGGTAAAAAAATTGCAACAAGAATATATTGATTGGTTTGCACAAAAGTTACAGGGGGTTATTTACTAAAGGAAAATCCACTTTGCACTGCAAGTGCACTTGGAAGTAAAGTTGCTGTAGATCCGAGGGGGGACATGCAAGGAAAACAAAAAACAGCATTTTAGCTTGCACATGATTGGATGATAAAATCAGCAGAGCTTCCACTCATTTGAGATCTACCCCTTAGATTTAGAGTGACTGCACTTCCAAGTGCACTTGCAGTGCAAAGTGGATTTGCCTTTCGTAAATAACCCCCACTGTCTCTGTTTCTGCTTCTGTAGTTTTCAGTCCTTGTTTTATTCAGCACTGTTTACTAGACATGTGCATTCGCTTTTGTCTGAATGCATTTTCTTCTGAATTTCAGGTATTTTCGTTATTGTTTTAACAAACGATAACGAAAGTGCAGAATCCGAAAAACAAAAAAGACGTAAATAAATGTTTTTTTTTTTCATTTTCGTTGTGACAACAGTTTCGATATAGATAGGAGATTTGACATGATGCTGACAATAACAATCTGTGTCTATCGAACCTGTGGTCGAATGTGCCTAACCTTAACTCTATTAGTCCAGGATTATTCTACATGGAGAGAAAAGATTTGACAGAGAGAGAAAAGCTTCGACAGAGAGAGAGAAAAGATTGCTGCTGGAATTGGGTGGGGAAAGTCAAATAAAAATAATGATGAGGATGAATGTTATTGGCTGATTGTAACCAAAGAGGAGGAGCAGTAAAATATCTATAACTAAGTACACCTATACAGCCAACTTACTTTCACTTACTATTGCTAGTAGAGGCAGACACACACACTGAATCATTTCAGAAGACAGTCAATCTCAACTGGTCCATTTGTCAGAAAACCTAAATTATTTAGCAATTTAGCATAAGCACAGAAGCAGAACAATAGTGAAGTAAGCTACAGTTCAACTTAACTTTTTCATAATAATCTGCTGCTATTGTGTTAGTGTTGTGAACCTGATAGTGATACTAGTGTTGCTAGTGTTGTTATAGCCTCAGAGGCTGCCCGTGTTGTGAGGGGGGGGGGGGGGATTTATTATTATAGATTCAATATTATAGATTGAGATTCTATATATCCTATCTTGTTACCTGTCTGATCAGTGATCACTATCACCAGTCCATTTTCTGTTTGAACTATATACATTCAACATGAACGGGGGGCGTGGCTTGGAGCCGGGACGAGATGGCCGCATGTTAGATTAGCTCCGTCCGCGGGAGTCCTATTGCGCCTTATTTCTCTGAGCCATCACCGCATTCCGATGGGGAAGTCACGGGGACAGCGCTCGCAGTCTCGCTCGCGCTCCCCGAGGAGCACCGAAGCCCCGACGGGACGAGGTATCCCGGAGCTGTTCCGTCCCCGATCACGCGAGGCCGAGGCTTCACCTCCGGCCTACCCGGAGGCCGCATCCTCACCCAGGAGCACACCGCCGGCAGACACCCCCCCACGACCGGATGGCACGCTAAGCCCACACTGCAGACAAACCCTCACTGTAGTGGACCTCCGAGATGTAGCCGCAGACATCAAGAACTCCCTCTCGGCGGCTATAGGAGAGCTCCGCAGGGACATACAGGCTATGCATACCAGAGTCACTGAGGTGGAGGAGGGAATGGCCCGCCATGACTCGGCCATCAGGCAGCTGCAGCATACCTCTTCATCATATAACGCACAGCTGAGGGATGTGAACAGAAAAATGGAAGACCTCGACAACAGGGGACGCCGTCACAACTTGAGGGTAAGAGGCATCCCCGAGAATGTTGACCCTGCTCATTTGACCCAGGCCACTACACAGGTCTTTAATGATGTCCTAGGCAGACCCCCAGACACCCCCCTGGAATTTGAACGTTTGCATAGAGCCTTGAAACCCAGGGGCAGGGACACAGACCCCCCTCGAGATGTTGTCTGCTGCCTAGTGAGCTTTAAAACTAAAGAGGAAATTCTGAGAAGAGCCAGAGACAGACGGCAGCTGCTGTTCCAGGGCACAGAAGTAAAGATTTTCCAAGATCTATCGCCAGTAACTCTACAAAACAGGAGAGACCTACGTCCCCTCCTGGAGGTCCTGCGCCGTAAAGGCATTCCCTACAAGTGGAGATTCCCTTTTGGTCTCTCAGCGACTGTTGCGGGACGCACCGCCATCTTGAGAGTACCTGAAGAACTAGGAAGATTCTGCGATGCGCTTCAGTTACCTCCGGTTGCTTTACCTGACTGGTACAAAGCCTTCCGTACCGACCATCTTCGCAGATCTGATTCAATGGACACCATCCCTGAAAGAGATGATTTTCATATCAGACGGCGCAGATCATCTTCGCCAAGCCTGCATCAGCAAAGAGCACGCGGCGACAGGGCCTACGATAGCCCTACTGCCTCACCAGCCCACAGGCGAGCTCGACCTGACGACCCGTAACTCACCGCTACTTTTCACTTTTCCAGTTTGCAGGTTCCTGCACCTTTGTCTACTTTACTCAGGTTTCTGACTAGGTCCCGATGCATTTTGACGGATCCCCCCTCCCTCCCTCCCAATCTGGAAGACTGGGGGTACACTGGAACTGATTGACTATATTGTACACTATACCGTACACCCCCGTTTTTGGTTTTTGTTTTTGTTTTGTTTTTTCCCTTTTTCCTTTATTTTTTATTTTTCCTTCTTTTTTTTTCTTTTTTTTTATGTCCCTTTTTTTGCCTTGATTAGCGGGGTGCCCCTCTCTCCCCCCTCCCTAGGACTCACGGGTCCCTCTTGCCGTCAGCTACCTTTTTGTAATCACTAAGCCTGATCAGCGGCCATGATCGGATGGCGGTTATCGGGAAAAGTCCTCAGGCTGATTGGTTGGTTCTATCATTGATACTGTTGGGGGGGGGGAGCGGTCCCCCACTCTGATGCAGCCCCCCCTCTCCCCCTCGTCTCCCCCCCCCCTTTTTTTTTTTTTTTTTTGTTTTGTGATCCCTCTCTCTCTCACTCTCATAGCAGGACCCTTCCACAGATCAGGTTGATACATCCAGCCACCTCGAAGAGGTCCTCTCCCATGGTTCGGCATGTGATTGGTTATCATATGACACTGTTTTGTGACTGCTATAGGCAATGGGATCTCTTTGAACTGCTTAGATGATTCTGTGGGGGGTGGGGGGGGGGTGATGGGGGGATGGGGGGAGGGGAGGCGGGGGGGATCGATAGGTATATGTCAGGATGTGCATGAGACGGACCATTCTGTTATTAGAAACAAGGGGGATGGTTGGACATTTGTTAGCTTCTTACATGTTACATATTCCTCTTGGTTCCATTTTTTCGTATGTAGCACTGTTCCATGGCTTTGTACTATTATTGCACTTCCTTTGTTCGGTTTTCTTTATGCTGCCGTTTTACTTTTATTATTATGTTTATCTCAGGATATACAGTTGTGCTGTTATAATTCACCATCTTTCCCCTGCTTTTTCACGATAGCAGGCTCCTACTATACTTGCAGTCATCTCCCAAGGACTCCCGCTGGACTGACCCCGAAAGGACTACGACCCGGACACCCTTCCACGCACTCCCACAACGGACGGACTCTCCGACTGTTGACCCATTCCGGACTCACCGCATTAGGTTAGGGTAAGGTAGCTGTGCTATGCCACCCTCCGGCTTTTTCTTTTGTCTTCCTTGTTCCCTTTTCCTCCCCTTTTTTTTATTATACATTCCCTTTCTCTATTTCTCCCCTTGTCCCTCCTCCCCATTCCCTCTCTTACCCACCCTTCACCCCCTCGTCCCCGGGTGTTTCTCTCCGGCCTCCCCTAAACCGCACATCCTCCTACGAGGGGAGGATCTCCTTCCTAGCGCTAGACCCACACTTCCTTGCTTGCACAGCCCCCCACTCGATCTCGATTTGTGGAGCCCGCATTGCCAAGCGCAAAGCCTGAACACACTACTGCACGCAATCTTGCCTGCCTCTCCCCACACAATTATGTCCAACTCAACCCCTACACCGGGCCCCTCCACTATCAAAATCTGGTCGCAGAATGTGAAAGGCTTGAACATCCCCGAAAAACGTAGCCAAGTCTTAAACCTTATCTCCAAACAGAAAGTAGATGTAGCATTCCTACAGGAAACACAGTTCCACACGGGACAGATCCCTAACTTTATAAGCCGAAAATATCCTACAGCTTACCATTCTACAAACCCCTCTGCAAAAACCAAGGGGGTCTCAATTCTCATCGCTAGACACGTCCCATGGCAGCTAGAAGAATCTATTATTGACCCAGATGGAAGATACGTCTTCTTGAAGGGTACCATATATAACAAACCAGTTACTCTAGCAACCATATACAGCCCTAACACGGCTCAGGTGAGCTTTTTCCGAAAAGTCGCGGACCTTCTCACGAACTTTCAGGCGGGTTTGACAGTACTGGGCGGCGACTTTAATGTAGTGCTACAACCCCTCTTGGATTCCTCGTCGGGGACGTCCTCCCTTCCCTACAGCTCTTTGCGGCAGGTCAGAACCTTATTGCAAGCTCTTGCACTACACGACGCTTGGCGCACTTTACATCCCTCCACGAAAGATTACACTTTTTTTTCCACACCACACAATAGATATTCCAGGTTAGATTATCTGTTCCTCTCCCAAAGAGATTTGCCTCTGCTCCAATCGGCTAGGATAGAACCACTTCTCATGGCAGACCATCACCCGATCTCAATGCTCCTTACCTTCCCTATCCAACATAATACCACAAAAATTTGGCGCCTGGACGCATCCCTCCTTTCCTCCGAGACAGACATCAATGCTATTTCATCCAGCCTAAATCACTATTTCCAGGAAAATATTGTCCCCGGGATATCCCCTATTACGGTCTGGGAAGCGCACAAATGTACCATTAGAGGGAAGTTTATAGAATTAGCCGCATTACGGAAAAAAGCGAACCAAGCCCGTATCTCCGATTTAGTCCATAAAATTCAACAACTGGAACGAGCCCACAAACACTCTTTAGCGCAGGCCACGCTTCAAGATCTGACTGAGACAAGAAAGCTCTTACAGGAGGCGCTGAATCGTAAAACTCACCGTAAATTTATTCTTAATCAGAAACTGTTCTATGAACAGGGAAATAAAAATGGTAGACTCCTGGCCCAGGCCATCCGCACCAAGCGCATCTCCACTACTGTCCACACTATAAAGGACCCAGGGGGCACTGCACACACATCCTCGGCAGATATAGCGTCCCAATTCGAAGCGTATTACAAGAACCTATACAACTTGCACAGCCCATCTTCTACTCATTCGACCCAAAGACACAGGGATATGCTCCTTACTGATTTCTTGGATAAATATAGTCCCGGGAAAATTTCCGATGACTTGGCCTCTGAACTGGATAATCCGATTTCAGATTTGGAGCTCAGGCAGGCCATCCAGCAACTAAAGCCAGGCAAAAGCCCAGGACCGGACGGTCTTTCTGCCCCGTACTACAAGGCTTTTACAGAGATCCTCACTACGCCCTTTCTGCGGGCCTTTAACTCCCTTAGCAATTCAGAAACTCCATTCCACCGGCTTTTAGAAGCCCACATCACGGTCATCCCCAAACCAGGGAAGGACGCTTCCTCAGTCACCAGTTATAGACCCATTTCCCTTCTTAATTCAGACATCAAGCTCTTTGCCAAAATACTAGCCAACCGCTTGCTACCACTCCTCCCCTCTCTTATTGGCAAATATCAGGTGGGCTTTGTGCCTGGCAGGGAAGCCAGGGACAACACTACCAAGGCCATTAACCTACATCATTGGCTCACATCCCGCAATGAAAAGGGATTTTTTCTGTCCCTGGATGCGGAGAAGGCATTTGACAGGTTGGCCTGGGACTACCTAGCTGCTGTACTCCAACACTTAGGCCTACCCAATAGACTGATGACCTTTATTTTGTCCCTTTATACTACCCCCACTGCGAGCATCAGAGTTAATGGCCACCTGTCAAATGCCTTCCCCATCCGAAATGGAACGAGACAGGGATGCCCTCTGTCCCCTATTCTGTTTATCTTGACACTTGAGCCCCTCCTCCGACGCTTACAATCCAACGACGACATTAGGGGAATCCAGGTGGCGGGGCGCACTCATAAGTTAGCGGCATTCGCGGACGACATCCTTCTGTTTCTCAGCGAGCCGTTAACGTCTATCCCGAATGTGCTTAAGGACTTTGAAACCTTTGGCAAGCTCTCCAACTTGAAAATCAATTTTTCAAAGTCTGATGCTCTGCCTAACGAATTAGTTTCTCAATGTCAAACCGCATTCCCCTTCTCCTGGAAACAGGAGGCTATAACATACTTAGGAATTCAACTCCCCAAGCATTTATCCACTTTATACTCCAAAAACTTCCTCCCGCTGTCACGCTCTATCACCGAAGACCTACGGAGATGGGACAAACCCCACTTCTCTTGGTTTGGCAGGGCAGCTATTCTCAAGATGAATGTGCTCCCTAGAGTCCTGTATCTTCTTCAGACAATTCCCATCCAACTCCCTGCCTCCTTTTTTATGCACCTTAAGCGTGCGTTCACGAAATTTTTATGGAAACATAAGCGTCCAAGAATCAGCTATAGCCAACTTACGAGCCCTAAAACCGTAGGGGGCATAGGTCTTACGGATCTCAAACTATATTCCCTTGCCTGCCAAATGGTCAGAATTTTTGATTGGTCAGCCCATGGGACAGATAAAGATTGGGTCACTATAGAAAACGCTTTCTCTAACCTACCCATCAACCACACACCCTGGATTCCCCCTCTCTCTGTTCCTAAGGCCCTAAAAGAACACCCCCTAGTGAACGCCACCCTAACAAACTTTAGAGAAGCTTGCAAAAAATTCAATGTCTCTTCCAACCCTGGGCCCCTCATGCCTGTTCGGCTGAATCCCGCGTTCCCTCCTGGCATGTCCGCGACCTTTCTCAAAAATAGCTGGCCACATAAAGAAATGTTTGCGCATCAGTTCTATAACAATGGGGAGATCTTGGACTACTCTGCACTCCCGACAGGAGGGGATCTCCCCCCCATACCTAAATGGTCCTACTTTCAAATACGCCATTTTCTTAAACAGGTACATAGAGAAGCTGAGTTAACTAGGCGGCTGACACCTTTTGAAACCCTCTGCTCACAGGCCTCTCCCCAACGCCACCTTATTTCGGTGACCCACTCATTCCTCTCCCAGTCCAAATCACCAAAAAATTGGAAAGCATGTATAGTGTGGGAAAGAGATCTGCAAATGGAGATCTCGGAAGAGGAATGGGAAAAGATCTTTATCATCACACATAAAGGCTCCCTGAACGTGCATACCCAAGAGAACAATTTTAAACTTATTTCACGGTGGTATCGAACGCCGGCTCTGATAACCAAATTTAACCCAGAAATCCCTAACAAATGCTGGAGGTGCCTTGGTGCTGATGGATCCCTACTACATATATGGTGGTCGTGTCCCCGGATCCAGGAATTCTGGACCCGGGTGCATGACATAGCTAGCTCTATTACTGATCTCCCTATCGAATTCACAGCTGCCCGCATGCTCCTACACCATACTTCAATCCCAAACCGCTCATATACGCACTCACTAGGCTTACATCTACTCAACGCTGCCAAACTTTGCATCCCTATCCATTGGGGATCTTCCACTGTCCCTTCCACCACTGAATGGTTACAAAAGGTGGCAAAGATAGCTGAGATGGAGGAACTCATTTATATTGCTAAGGATGCCCCTCATAAATTCGCACAGATTTGGGATAGATGGATGACCTTTCAAAGCAGTAACCCCTTGAACTTCGGGACCAACATGTCTTGTCCCGTACGTACTGGGTAATCACCTGTCGGATTTAGAAGAACCCCCAGCCCCAACTCACACTGTCCGCTTGGCCTCAGGTTCCTATTTCGGATAGGCTGCTAGGTTGCTTTCTGGATCCCAACCTCCATTCTGCGCATGGACAAATGGGGGAGCCCGGAGAGAAAACCCCCTTCCTAACCCATATACCCACCCTCTACCCTCCATCCACTCTTTTGCTGTTCCCCTACCCTTGTTCTTCCTTCTTTCTTTTTGAGTTCACCACCCCCCCGCATGGGGGTTCGGCCTTCGACATTGACACAGACTTCCACACACAAGGACGGTTACCAGCCTCTGATTGACGGAGTGAACCCCTTCCCAGTCCCCTACGCCTCTATTTTGACCGAAGTTTTATCACCCACCCACCATTCCCCTCTTTCATACTCCGGGACATAGCCCGATAGCCCTATTGCGATGGACGACTGAACATCCTCGAACCGATTAATTTGCCTATGCTTAGCAACCCCCTGACGCTCATTGGGATTGCATCCTTAAAGAGGAAATGAAAAGGAGTGGAGACGTAGGGGTTGTAGCACTGTGTGAAATTTGAACAGGAGATGTGGGGAAGGTCTCATCTCAGAGTTCCACTTCAAAACTAAGCGCTTTACACCTGTTCACCTGTACGAATACTTACTTTGTTAATATTGTCTGTAATATTGACTTGTACTTCATTTGTGTAGTACATTAAGTATTGCTTGTTACACTTTTTGTTTCTTTGAAATTCAATAAATACTTTATGGAAAAAAAAAAAAAAAAAAACATGAACGACAAAGATTCAACAAAGTAGCGAAAAACAAACAAACGTCGAATCTCTGGCTTATGGTGTCTGTCCAAAGTTCTAAGAAGATTCAACGGAGCAGCTAAACTATACGGAGTCATACAGTTTAGCTGCTCCATCAAATCTTCTTTGAACATTCGACAGACACCATAAGCCTTCAATGACAGATTTGACCTTAATTAATTTGGATTTTCAGACAAATGCAACTTTTACCGAAAAACAAAATGAATAAAAACGAATTTTGGGAGTAACTAAATACATTTATTTTTTGGACAAAAAACAAAATTCCGAAACAAAATATTTCAGTGTGCACTGTTTACTATCATTCATGTACTTAAAAGGGGTTGTAAAGTAAAAATTTTTATTTTTTTAAAATAACAAACATGTCATACTTACCTCCACTGTGCAGCTCGTTTTGCACAGAGTGGCCCTGAACCTGCTCTTCTGGGGTCCCTCGGCGGCTGTCTCAGCTTCCTCCCACAGGTGCTTCTCACGTTAATGCGAGCTCCCTCGCATTGGTGAGAAGCACTGCGGGCGCGCTCCCGTGATACAGCCTGCGGCTATAGCCTCTCGCTGTATCACAAGGCCCCGCCCCCCGGCGCGCTGCGTCATTGGATGTGATTGACAGCAGCGTGAGCCAATGGCTGCACTGCTTTCAATCCATCCACTCCAGCCAATCAGCGGCCAGGCTGAGCAGCGAAGAGGACGGCGGGGGCGAGCGCGGGATTTTCGAGGGGTCAGGTAAGTAAACCGGGGGGACTGGGGGCGCCGGCAGTGTGAGATGTTTTTTCACCTTAATGCATAGAATGCATTAAGGTGAAAAAACATTTACCTTTACAACCCCTTTAAATCTTTTTGAATTCTTATGTAAATGTCAGTTTGGTACTTGTTTGTTGGATTGAATTTGTGAGGAGAAGTTGTTGCAAATTAATTTCTTGGCACATGACCAGCTGGAAAGGTCCTGTCAGATAAACAAAAAATGGTAAGATTGAAAACAAATATTTATGAACTTTTGGCAACATGATCCAGGGGCTTTCTATACCAGCAAAATTCCCACCAAAATGGAAATTCCCACCATTTACCTAGATATTGTTTAAAGTGAGGGCTTAAAGGTAATAGATGTGTCCTGCTACATACAAAGTTTGATTAGGTTTTTAAAACTAGGCTTGTGCAATTCATTTTGTAATGAATCTAAATTCGGACGAATTTTGCATCTTTTGGCAAATGCATCCGAATGTCCGAATAAAAATATAACGAATTTCAACGAATATGAAAAAATTATAGCGGATATAACAAATAAATTTCACATGATTCGGTATTGTAATGTTAAAGATCTAATGAAACAAAAGGTTAACTCAAAGTAAATCTTACAGTCTAATCAGCTGATTAATTTTGTGCTGGAGGTTGGATTACTGGCAAAGGGCTTTCCTGAGAACTGAGTGAGAAGGGTGTTGTATTGTATTTGAGCAGAGGAGAAAAGATATTGTCATTGTGTGTGTTAAAAGATTCAATAAACAAACCACTTTCCAAACTACGAATCTTTATCACGAATATATATATATATATATATATATATATACATAAATATCGAATTTCAACGAATACAAACGAGATTATAGCGCATATAACAAATGAATTCAACATTTGATTTAAAACCACTTGCCGACCGGCTTTCACATATATACTGTGGCAGGGCGGCTCAGCTGAGCATACCGATGTACCAGTACGTCAGCTTGTGCATGTTGTACTGCGGGCGCTTGTGACCAGAAGCAGCAATCTCTTTCTACTCGCAGTCAGTTCACCCCCGACTGTTAGAAACATCTCCCTAGGGAACCCCTTTATCGCCCCCTAGTGTTAACCCCTTCCCTGCCAGTGGCATTTATACGGTGATCAGTGCCAAAAAGTGGAAAAGAAGTATTCCTGCGCCACGTCAGGGAAATAGAGGGAGATAGGGTACTGCTGCACACACTGAAAGGGAAATATCTGAACCCCGGGGAATAATGAATAAGAAAGGTAGTGGTGCGCTGTACACAAAAAGGATATATCTATTGATAAAAGCAGTATATAAAATTCGCAATGGGGGGATATCCAGTAAACAATACAGGTCTGGGTATGTCTATGTGACTAGTTTAAACAGCAACACTCATTTCTACTAATAGTCCACAACATAAATACATAAAATAGTGAAAATTCTTATACAATCCAAAGTGCAACGTGTTGCGATCCTGTAGTCGCATAAAAGTGCAAATATTCCAATGTGCCGCTGTGGCTGATAAAACAATAATGTTCGTTGCTATTAGTGTAAAATCTACAACATGAAACCGTGAAACAATAAAAACAATAAAAAAGAAAAAACACAATAAAACATTCAAAAGTGCAGCGTGTTGCGATCCTAAAATCG
The DNA here is from genome assembly GCF_037356315.1 of Lithobates pipiens. Taxonomy (NCBI): domain Eukaryota; kingdom Metazoa; phylum Chordata; class Amphibia; order Anura; family Ranidae; genus Lithobates; species Lithobates pipiens. The sequence goes on along the minus strand of NW_027507785.1, from coordinate 236,157,019 downwards.
CATAAAGTGCAAGTGTTCAGCTGTGGTGCACATAGGCAAACCTTCAATTATAAATGATAATTAAGTGACAAAAAATATAAGTGTATCAGACACAAAGTCCGTTTTCAGTGCAAAGTGCTGCGATTATTCTCAAAATCGCATAGGGTGTGACTTCTTCAACAAGATATACGATGTGGAGCTGTTGCAATGGGAAGGGCAGTGGTGCTGGTGGAAGGGGATATGGCCTTGGTGGTCCCATATATACCAGTAATGGATGTCCCCTTACCTTACCGCTGTAGGGTAACAGCGTATATATAGAGAGCTTTTTGGAATCCTTTTAGCGGAGTTTTCCCTTTAATGTGGGGTGGCCAGGTCCTGACCAATGATATGGTCCCTTTAAGGGGGTTTCCTCTGTGGTATTGCAGTCAGGGTTCCTCAGTGGTATGGCATATACATGGGTTTAAGCAGAGATGGAGGAAGAATACTCCATAGTGTAAAGTGCTTCAACAGGTTTATTGTTATTAAAACAGTTTAAAAATACTCACAAACAAACAGTCTGTACAAGCAGTGTATAAACGAGCTGCGGGCTCGGTCTACGTCACTTCCTGGTTGCTGTGTCCCGCACGTGTTCGTCACGGGTCACGTGACTTCATCAGGGGATAAACACAACAGTAGGAAGTGTCCTTAAATAGCTTAAACAGTGCTAGTATAGGGCAGCCATTATTATGGAGACCCGGAAGTCAGCCGGCGGCCATTTTGTTGTTGATAATGTCGCCGGAAAGGGCACCGCGGCCATTTTTTTGGTGTCTGGCATACTTAGTGTTTTAAAACCCGGAAATGGATAGAAGGCACCCGCCCATCTATCCATTAGACAGGAAATGCGGCCGGCGCCATTGATATAGTTAGTTATATGTCACAGAATGGTTAGTGAACATACTGGATATAGAGGACCGTTTTACATATGTAAATATAAATAAAGAAATGTGAACACAGATAAAACAAGCAAGATTGCTAGTTAAGGGACGTATTGAGTTATGTGGCACTGAATCAACCATACACTGTTAAGATTTGAAAGTAGCATAATTAATAAATATATAAAAAAAAAAATATTTATTTTTTAATATAGACGTACCTGGAAATGACGTATATCGCCGAGTGAATAAAACCATTCATCTAACAGTTATATTAAAACGTGAGAAAGATAATGGACATAATAACAATCATTAATCATAAGAGGGGGGAGGAGGGGGGAGGAGGGGGAAGGGAAGATGACTATAAAAAGACGTGAAAAGCCTATCCATAGTGGCGGGAGTGCCCCGAATGTGCCTACGATTCTCCTATATTCAATAAACCACCTAAGGCAAAGTAGATTGATTTTTCTGTTATCCTGGAAAAGAACTTGCTGGTGCGATTTTAAAAGTCGCTAATAAAACAATTGAAGCTTAACCATAGTGGGGGGAGTGTCCTGAATGTGCCTACGATTCTCCTATATTCAATAAACCACCTAAGGAAGAGTAGATAGATTTTTCTGTTTTCCTGGCAAAAAACTTGCTGGTGCGATTTAAAAGTCGCTAATAAAGCAATTGAGGTCAAACTCAATGTTCAATCCATTTGGCGTCAATGTATCTAATGTATATATCCATTTGGATTCGAGTTGGCTCAAGGTGCGGACCTTATTCCACCGCGCCAATGTTTCACGTAGGGCTCGATCCCCCAAAGTTTTTGTTGTGACGGGTCTTTGTTGTGGTGGATTAAGAAATGTTTGGACACATTGTGTTTGTCGAAGCCTTTTAATATGTTTTGTACGTGTTCTTTTATGCGTGTTCTTAGTGGTCTTTTAGTGCGCCCAATGTACTGTAGTCCACAACTGCACTCCAAGGCATACACGGCACCCACTGTGTTGCAGCAGATGAATTCATTGAGGGTATAGGTATCACCAGTGCTTGTAGAAGTGAACTCCTTTTTCTTTTCGTTGGGGCGCTTAGTCTTTGTGCAGGCAAAACACCTCTTACAGGGGAAGAAACCCTTCCCTGTGTAAAAAGTAAGTCCTCTCCCTGGGGGATCTGGGGTGCTCTTCACAATCTTGTCCCTAATGGTAGGGGCTCTTTTATAGATGAATTTAGGGCAAGTGGGTAAGATGTCGTTCAGGAGTTTATCGGCTTTTAGTATTTTCCAGTTGCGCTTAATAATCCTTTCAATCTGTTTATGTTGGATGTTATAATCCAAGATAATTGGAATCGTATTCTGTGGTGTCGCTTTGTTGGATTTCTCCTTTATCAGGTTTTCACGACTTAGTTTTGCTACTTCTGTAATCTTTTGGTCGATGAAATCTTTTTTATAGCCTTTTTCTATAAATCTTTGTCGCATATGTGCGGCTTGGTCAAAGAAGTGGCTATCCTCAGTGCAATTGCGTCTTAACCGCATTAGTTGGCCTTTCGGGATATTAAACAGCCAGTTCTTATGATGGCAACTTTGTAGTGGGAGGTAGCTGTTCCTATCCACACTTTTGAAGTGTGTTTTAGATGAAAGTCTATTGTTGTTTTGTCCTATCTCCAAATCTAGGAAGGTGATCGATTCACTGCTAGTTTCCCAAGACAGTTTAATATTTCTATTGTTTCTATTCAGTTTTTCTAAGAAATCGTTGAGTTTGGTCTGTTCACCTTTCCACAGGATTATGACATCATCTATATATCTTTTATATACACGTAACTCCTCTGGGGGGTTGGTGAAAACGCTTTCTTCCTCCCACTGTGCCATAAAAAGCCCTGCAACGCTGGGGTCGAATTTTGCTCCCATGGCGACGCCTGTTTTTTGGTGGTAATAATTGCGGTCGTACCAGAAGTAATTGTTTTTAAGGCAAAAATCTAAGTATTTAACCAGGAATTTTCTCTGGATGCATGGTAACTTTGTGTGCTTCCTAAGTCCCCACTTTGTTGCTTCGCAGGCCTGATGGTGTCGTATTATTGTGTAAAGTGAAGCGACATCTGCCGTGGCTAGCCACCATGGCCCATCATCTATTGGTACATTGTCGATAATTTGTAGTACATGTTTTGTATCCCTAAGGTATGCCTGGGTTTCTTGTACCGCTGGTTGCAGGTAATAGTCAATATATTGGCCCATTCTTGACGTCAACGAGTCGATCCCATTTACTATTGGCCTAGGAGGTGGATTTTCTTTGTCTTTATGTATCTTTGGGAGAGAGTAAATGATGGGGGTTCTACATGCTTGTAGTATAAGGTAGTTTGCCTCTTTTTTATTCAAGATCTCTTTTTTAAGACCTAGATGTACAACCTGCTCAAGTGCTTTCCTGCACTTGAGCATTGGGTTGCTAAGGAGCCGAGTGTATGTCTCTTGGTCTTCCAGGAGCTTGTTCATACTTAGATGGTATTGTTCTTTAGATCGCAGCACTTTGCACTGAAAAACGGACTTTGTGTCTGATACACTTATATTTTTTGTCACTTAATTATCATTTATGTTTGAAGGTTTGCCTATGTGCACCACAGCTGAACACTTGCACTTTATGCGATTTTAGGATCGCAACACGCTGCACTTTTGAATGTTATATTGTGTTTTTTCTTGTTTTTATTGTTTCACGGTTTCATGTTGTAGATTTTACACTAATAGCAACGAACATTATTGTTTTATCAGCCACAGCGGCACATTGGAATATTTGCACTATTATGCGACTACAGGATCGCAACACGTTGCACTTTGGATTGTATATGAATTTTCACTATTTTATGTATTTATGTTGTGGACTATTAGTAGAAATGAGTGTTGCTGTTTAAACTAGTCACATAGACATACCCAGACCTGTATTGTTTACTGGATATCCCCCCATTGCGAATTTTATATACTGCTTTTATCAATAGATATATCCTTTTTGTGTACAGCGCACCACTACCTTTCTTATTCATCAGTGCCAAAAAGTGTCACTTAAGGTCAGATTTGTTAGCCGCAATGTTGTAGTCCTCCTAAAAATCGCTGATCCCTGCCATTACTAGTAAAAGCAATAAAACAAACAAAAAGTCCCTAAATCTTTCGCATATTTTGTAGACGATATAACTTTTTTTTTTTATAAATTGTTTATTTGTAAATTTTCCAAGCATTACAAACAAATTTCACATTCTATAAGTGACATAGGATAGGATAGATTTACTAATGAAAAAAAACAGTATGTAGATTGGTTATAGCATTCAAGTTATCTGAATAACAGTATACAGGATTCATAAAAGGAAAAAGAAGGTATTATGGTATTACATCATGGTATAAGTTCGAACCTGATTAGAAATCAGCATATTCAACAATAGGGCTATTTTAGCGTTCTGTTTCACCAAAAATGATTGAGTTATCCGTGGTGCATATCTGTCTCAACATGGGAGGTTGGGTCTCTGTATTGTATTCTGAAGAGTCCCACTTTCCCCAGATAATATCACATTTTGGCAGGGAATCTTCTATGATTGCTGTGAGATGTTCCATTCTACGGATATCTGCGATAGTGTAGAGGAACTGTGCAAAAGTAGGGGATGCGGTATTACTTGTTTAGCTGCCAACAATATATATGCCATCAATTTATTGAGAGATTTTGTTGTTTTCTTAAGGGGTAGGTCTAGTGGGAGATGTATAGGTTAAAAGGGGACTGGAATGTCCAGCACTTTTTCCAGTAGGGCATGAACTTGTGACCAGAAGGGGGCGATACCAGGACATTTCCAGAATATGTGGAAGTGGGTACCTAGGGAAGAGCCACATCTCCAACAGTGACTATATGGTGAAAGTTTGTGGGTTGCCAGGAATTTGGGGGTCCTATACCAGAAAATCAGTATCTTGTATGCCGTCTCCTTCTGAGCTACTCTGGAGACCTTAGAAGTAGCATCCCATATTTTCCCCCATTGTGCCAGAGATATAGGTCTGTGAAGGATCTGAGCCCATCTCCGCATATATGAGTGGCCCTGTTCAGTAATTGGAGTTGAGCTATGAAGAATTTTATAGATAATAGAAATCTAGTGAGGTTCATATGGGCCACAAGAGCATAACATTTCAAATTCTGTAGGCACGTCTAAGGTCATTCGTGGGGATCTAGAAGTGAAAAAATGTTTTATCTGTAAGTAAGAATAAAATAATGTTTTCGGGATCTTATGTTTGGTTTGTAGATCAGAAAAAGAAAGTAGAGTGTGTGTCACTGGATGTACCAAGTGTCTTAGTTGAAATATGCCAGCTTGGGTCCACGGCAACATGGAGTCATAGGATAGGCTGTCAGTTATTTCTGGGTTGAATAGGATGTTTATTAATGGTGAGCACTGGGAGGATAAGGTGTATTTACTGGAACAGCGCTTCCAAATTGAGTGTGAATAACATGGGATTTAGACAGATTTTCTGTAATTGGGGGGTAAATTTGTCTGAGGAGGGCCAAAGCATACAGCACGGGTGGGCTAGGAGTGTGATACTCATCTCGATTTCTGACCATCTGTTTGGGGCAAATCGAGATGTCCATGAAGAGATGGCTTTTAGATGAGTAGCATAGTAATACTTAATGATAGCCGGGGCTCCTAGTCCCCTGCATAGGCGGGGAGCCAAGAGGACCGAGTTAGCTACCCTGTGAGATGCATTATTCCAAATAAAATTCATGAAATTCCTGTGAAGCATTTTGAGTTGGGTCATTGGGATCATTACAGGGAGAGTTTCAAAAAGATACAGCAATCTGGGGAGAATAGACATCGGATGCTATTCCTACCAATAAGAGATAAGGGAAGAGCTGTCCAGTTCTTTAGTAGTCTGTTGATCTCTGAGAATAAAGGAGGAAAGTTTGAATGAAGTGATGGGAGTGATATATGTGGATGAGTGACTATTAGTAGTATATCATCCGCAAAAAGGGATAGTTTGTACTCCTGATGTCTCAGCGTCACCCCCCAAATGTCTGGGTGGGCATGTATAGCTGCCACCAGGGGTTCAAGGCTGAGGATAAAGAGCAGGGGTGACAGTGGGCAGCCCTGTCTAGTACCGTTACTAAGGGGGAATGACACTGAGACATGGGAGGCCATCTGAACCTGGGACGTAGGGGTGGAATATAATGCTCTTAGGGCTTGTAGAAGGGGTCCAGAGAAACCATATTGTGACAGTGTAGCAAACATGAATGACCAATTCAGGCGGTCAAATGCCTTCTGAGCGTCTAGGCTCAGTACTACAGCAGGTCTGTTAGTTTTGGTCAAGAGGACTATAAGGTCTATGGTACGTCTAGTGTTATCTCCTGCATGTCTGGTTGGGAGGAATCCAACTTGGTCCTTATGAATTAGTGTGGGGTGAAGTAGGGATAATCTATAAGCTAATATTTTCGTAAAAATGTTGTAGTCAGAATTTAAAAGGGCTATGGGGTGGTAGTTGTCCGGTAATAAGGTATCCTTTTCTGGCTTTTCTGGCTTCGGAATCACTGTGATGAAAGCATGTAGGAATTGAGCGTGAGGGATCTTCCCTGTCATGAATTTAAGGTATTATGGTAGGGAGAATTTTTTAATAATAGGAATAGGGGAGACCATCCGGGCCTGGGGATTTGTGGGCCGGGAGTTGTTTAATAACTTTAGTGATTTCTTCAGCCTAAATATGTGCATTAAGTCCTAAACGGTAATCTGGGGAGATTTAAAGAGTTAATAAACCTGTCAAAGTTATCTTGTATAAAATGGGAGTTTGTGTCAGTAACTTGGTAGGAGGCCGAGATGCTAGGAGGGCTCCCCTTGCGGCTGAGCGCAGCACACCACTGAAGGTGGAACAGCAGGTGTGGTGCCCACAGAAGCACGGGTGCCCGGATGCTGGAGACAGGCGTGCTTGGAAGGTCCAGGAGACAGAGTCCAGTGGAATAACTGAATAGCGAAGCCGGGAGCCAGATCAGGGGTCATTCACAGAGAGACAGTCCAGGATCAGAAGGACCTAAGGTCAGCTGTGTCTTAGTACAGGGAGCAGAATAAGCAGAGTCCAATAACCAGACCGGGGTCAGATGCTGGGAGCAGGCAGGAAGAAGTCAGGTGCAAGCCAAAGGGTCAAGCCAGAGGATCGGGAAGAACAAGTCAAAACAAGCCAGGTCGGTACACAGGAGATCAGATCAGCACATGATACAGGACACAGGAACACAGGGTGAGCTGAAGACAAACCAGCAATTGCAGACACTAGAAGACTTCCTTATATAGGCCCATGAGACCTGCTGGTAGAGATACTAGGTCCTAAAGTCCTTCTCCTGCCAGAGATGCTGGGTCCTAAAGTCCTTCTCCTGCTGTTGATTACCTGACAGTTTGGATCTGTGGGAGAGAGAAAATCCACCGCTCCAGGCTGATCCACAGAGAAACTGGCCACTCTTCCTCCAAAAAGCTATGAATAAGTGCTAATTTTAGCGTGAAACGCGTCAGTATTTTTTGCTCTATTTTCTTTATCCCTTTGCTGTTGTGACCTGTATGATGTGAAGATTTTTTGAGTGGAAACAATAAAGGCACGATTTATTTTACTTGATCCGGAGTGCGGCTATCCAGAGTTTTTCTGTTCCTTTCCAGTTTGGATCTGTGGCCAGGCAATTATACAATTTCTGATAGAAATCACCAAAAACACCAGTCATAGCTTGGGGGCAATATGTGGGTTTACCATCGCACTGTGTTAGAAAGTCGGGTATAGAAGCTTGGAGGCGCAGTTTTAGTTTGTTGACTAGCAGTCTATGGCAAATTCGTTATATTTTTGTTTTGACCAAAGCATGGATTTGGTGATTCTGGAGTCCAGTGTTTTTATGCGGTTACGTAGAGATGTTACGGCTTGGAGATACTCCACTTTGGGATGCCTGAGAAGTTTTTGTTCGTCGTCTGATAGTTGAGTTAATAGGGTTTAGCGTTGTACAGCTTGTGAGCTTCCCACAAGGTAGAGATCTCCGATACCGAATCTTTGTTTATCTGAAAGAATTTGCTTAGTTTTTCCTGCAGGGGTATTTGGGTCACAGGTGAGTTAAGGAGCAATTCATTAAGATGCCAATGGCATTTCCTAGGGTTGGGCACAGACAAGAGAAGGTCTAAAGTTATGGGTGCGTGATCTGACCACGTGATCGGGAGAATGTTTAAGTCAACTAGATATGGCAGTAAAGGTGCAGAAATAAAGAAATAGTCAAGTCTTATGTACAGTTTGTGGGGTGGAGAGAAAAACGAGAACTGTTTGGCTATCGGATGTTTTATTCTCCAAGAGTCAAACAGTTCATGTGTCCTGATCGTCCTACAAAACGAGGAGGAAGATTTTTGTACCTGTAGAGAGGAAGTATTTTGAAACAGGGCAGCCCTGTCCTTGTTCATGGACATGCATAAGTTAAAATCCCCTCCAATAATCTGGAAGGGTTGGGAGAAAGATTGGAGTTTCTCAAAGAAATTTTCTATAAAACCAATTTGTCTCGAATTGGGTGCATACACATTCGTGAAGGTAAAGGAAGTATTCAAGTGATCACAGTCCAGGAGAACATAACGGCCCTGGGGGTCAAGATATGAGGATTTTACGCGTATTGGAAGAGGAGAGTTTGAGGAGGATAGCCACCCCAGCTTTTCAAGAAGGATCAGAGGCAACAAAGGCTGGGGGGAAGTGTCTAGATGTGAATTTGACTGATCCCTCCGCCTTGAAATGTGTCTCCTGGACCATGATCACCTCTGCCTTAGAGACTTTGAATTCTTTTAGGGCCAGCCATCTCTTTCGGATGGAGTTCAGGCCTTTAACATTGCATGAAAATATACTAACAGCCATAGGTATATATTGTGGACAATTCTGGCATTATAGTCATATAATATAACTTCTGCATAAACCATGATGTAAAGAGCAAATACTGTATACTTATATAATGAAACCTGTAAAGGTAAATTTGGAGGGTGGAAATATAGACATATTTCCTAGTTGGGTCAAAAGAAGGACCCAGACCTGAAGGGGGACCCTCACGCCATTTTTGAAAAAAAATTGGTGCAGGGTTCCCTTTAATATCCATACTAGACCTGAAGGGCCTGGTATGGAATTTGGGGGGACCCCCATGCATTGTTTTTTATTTTGGTTCGGGGTTCCACTTAATATTCATACCAGACCCAAAGGGTCTAGTAATGGACTGTTTTTTTCAATTACTTTTATGTGTATTGCCGGGACCGAAAATTCATTATAGCCACGAGTATTTTTAAATGACTTTTTTTCCTTTAGAAATTTCATTTTTCTCTCGGACTGTTCTAAACATGGGAAACATGCGCCACTTTACAGGCATACTATAGACACCCCCCAGGTATGAAATTTAAAGAATATTTTACTTTTATTGTTTCACTTTAAGCATTATTAAAATCACTGCTTCCGAAAACACGGCCGTTTTTAAAACTTTTTTTTGCATTGATACATGTCCCCTGGGGCCGGACCCAGGTCCCCAAAAACTTTTTATGACAATACCATGCATATAAGCCTTAAAAATTATCACTTTTGATTTCTCCCATAGACTTTTAAAGGGTGTTCTGTGGCTTTTGAATTTGCCGCAAACACCCCAAATTGTTCGTTATTCAGCGAACCAGCGAACACCCGATGTTCGAACATCGGGCTCCTCCCTACTGCTCGCGACACAGTTAAGGTAAGGATACAGTATTGCTGCTTTATGTTAAATAAAGCTGTGGCTGAATCTTTTTCACACCATACCCTTGTGTCATTATGTATCCGTTCCAAGCAAGCATCTGCGTGTTGTCCAATTTTTACATATCATGTTAGGATTCCATGAATTAGGGGATAGCTGCTACTGACATTTGCTTTGAACTTGTATTGATGTCTGGATTTGAATATTATTGACTGTAAAAAGAAATTGTTTATTATATTTTGTTAAACTGTCCTTTTGGTGATTATAGGGTGTCCGGAAACAAGAGAGAATCTGTGGCCAGGGGTCACCTTTATCTATGGCAGACACAAAAGGGCTCCCTTAGAACTGTTACGATATAGGGTCTGCATTTATCCACACTCCATCCAGGTGGAAGTGGGTGATCCTCCAAGTTGGTAAAATCAGCTATGGGGGACTCTCCCCTGTCCCTTGGAGAGGTCGCTAATCCTGTGACCATTAATGTAGAATTATTAATTATGAATGATCTCTATTTGTGCAGTTAGTGTAGCCTTGCAAATTGTGTAGTCTGTATGACTTGTGTGAGAGTGGGTTTAACAGGCTGTTGATCTGATTCCCTCTCAGTTTCCGAGTCATGTGTCTGCAGAACCTGGCCAGTTTTTCCACCACTTATGGAGGCTTATGTTGCCTTATTTTCAATATAGTGAAGGCATGGGAAGGTGCCTGCCTATAGGAGGAAGAAAAACTGAGGTGTTCAGAAGAAGTTCTACTGCAGGATGCCATGCAGGATAACAGAGGAGAGCCGAAGCCTTTGGATTATGTAGCCTCTTGGTCCCTCATCAAGCATCAAGCCATGCCCCCCCCCCCCCCCGCCCCCCCAACCAGGTGCTTACATACCGTCCAGCCATTGTACAATAGACAGTATATAGCTATTGTCTTTAAAATAACATATTCTAATATATTTATTTGAAGATTAAACCTGCCTTGACTTTCCTTATTATATTGTGGTCTAAAGATGCTGCTTAGATGCCTTAAAAATACACTAAAGATGCACTTTAAAATATGTGTGGCCATTGGCTCGGAAATTATATAATCAAATTTGAATCTAATTAAAAAATCTGCTATGTCTCTCTATTACACTACGGCCTATTCAAGTTGCTTACATACTCTTCTGTGACTGTGCAATATCTGTGGCTACTACACTGTAAATTATAATCACATTGAAGCCTAATCAAGGTCATTACATACTATCCAGATACTGTACAATATGTGTGGCTATTATCTCTTAAATAATATATTCTTATGTGTATTTAAAGATAAAACCTACCTTGACACTCTGTCATACAATGTGGCTTCATGAAGCTGCTGACATGTCCAGCCACTGTACAATATAAGTGGCTACTGTCTCTAAAATAATATAGGATAATTTAATTTAAGCCGACTTTGTCTTTCCCTTTTATTTTGCAGCTTAAAGCAGAGTTCCTGTCATTTTTGTGTTTATTAAAAGTCAGCAGCTACAAAAAGTATAGCTGCTGACTTTTTAATAAACACACACTCACCTGTCCCACCTGATCCAGTGATGCGGCTGCTTGCGATTTCACAGCCATGTGTGCACTGCGCATGTGAGTCACGCTGCGCCTCCTCAATGGCAATCTTCTGGGAGCTGTGACGAGTTCCAGTAGATTGCAGGGAGGAAGGGGGAGAGAAGAACTTCCGCTCGAGTCGCCGAGTGGAAGTGAGAGCGGGGTACCTGTCAAAACTAGGTACCTGTTCCCCCCAAAAAATAACATGCCAAATGTGGCATAGAAGGGGAATGAGGAGTGCTTAAAGCGGAACTTCCACTTTTAAATATCTACTTACATACTGTCCACCCACTGAAAAATATGGTGTCTATATTTATTTATCAAGTATTTTTTCCAGCTGTCACAAATAATTCCCTAATACATTTATGTTCTATGATTATCAGCTCCATCTAGTGGTTAGACTGTGGTATATTACTGAATACTGGAGCTAACGATCATAAAAAATATATAGTAAGCAAAATATGGGATTTATCATGACAACTGAACATATGCTTTCAAAATTTGCACAGCAATTTTTTTATAAAGAAATCTCTAATGCTGCATACACGACCGGAATTTTCGACGGACTAGGTCCGACAGTTTTCCCGACAGACTTTTGGCGGAGGTCCGACGGACTCTCCGAAGGGACTTGGCCAAACACGAACGGACTAAGTCCGTTCGAAAGTCCGTTAGTTTTGAACGTGATGACGTAAACGGGACTAAAAAAGGAAGTTCAATAGCCAGTAGCCAATAGCTGCCCTAGCGTCGTATTTGGTCTGTCAGACTAGCACACAGACGACCTATTTTCCTGATGTTCAGTCCGTTGGCCTTGAGTCCATCGGATAGATTTTAAACATGTTCTATTTCTAGGTCCGTCTGATTTTTTTTTATAAAAAAAAATCTAGCCCACACATGAACGGATTGTCCGATGGACTGATCCTGTCGGACCTAGTCTGCCGGAAAGTTCGGACGGGTGTCCGCGGCATTAGTGTGGCTATTGTCCATAGATAATACACCCTAATGTTTGTTTTAAAATCTGCCCTTTCTTTCAATTTACTATCTATTAAAATATCCATGTAATGTCCCGAAGCTTGCTAATTTCTATCAAAAACATACCTAAAGTCTATATTTAGATTTTTTTGGGAATAATTGGGGATACGGAAATGGGAGAGGATATGGGGAATGTGAGGTTGTGGTTTTAAAGAATTTTTGTGCACTCTGTTTTGACATTTTATTTTATTTTTAAGACAATACAGTGTTGTACTTCAAAAGAAGAAGCTTACAAACTACACTATGAAACAGTTTTGCCACTAGACTAGAGTATGCATTTTTATAGCTTTTAAAACTGTTGTGGCTGCTGTTTCCACTGGTCGATTCAAGGATAATACTGCTGGATAAAAATGAGGTGCCACAGCCAAAACTATAGTCCTTTTTTCCAAGTTGAAAGGATTTAGATTGGGGTGCTGCTGCAGACTGTCCCCACTAGGGATGAGTTTAATGTTGAGGTTGAACATAAGTTTGACTCGAACATCGGGAATTTGCCAGTTCGCTGGAGGCATTACCTTTACTTTACTGTGCACTGGGTAACTCTGCTAGCTGCTGGGAAGGATGCAGGACAGGGTTCAGTATTGATGGAGCTTGTTCCACCACCACGCCTCCAAAATACTAGTGGTGATTCTACCACAGCTCTCTCATCCACCCCCTCCTCTTGTTCTTCCTCTATGGCCTCTGCAGATTTGTACTCTGAACCAGCGGTGCTCCATAAGCGTTCAAGGGGCTACTCAGGCAAAAAGATGTCATGCTGGGCTTGAGTTGGTCTGCTTAAGGGACAGTAGCCACACTGGGGCAGAGATGCTGTCAGCTCTGCAGGGGCAGGCCCAGAGGTGGTTGACGCTACACCAGCTTAAGCCAGGAACGGTTGTATGCGACAATGGCACCATCCTTCTCTCCACCCTCTATACAGGGACATTTGACCCATGTTCAATGTTTGTGCTCGGCTGGCTGACATTCAAAGGGAGTGGAACCTGCCTACCAACCGGCTCATTTGTGACATGCCCACCAGGTAGAACTCAACATTGCTGCAGCGGCTTCACATGCAGTAAATTTACAGATAGTTTGTAAAAATCAGTGAGGGCTGATAATTCGTCATGCTGTGTTGACTTTTTAAGTGCAAACCAGTGTGTGGAGAAATAGAGCCCCTAATTGTTGTTTCCCAATGGAGGTATCAGTGATCTTGTGCAGCAGGAGCTCATTTTCGTGCAGCAGGTGTTCACTTTTATGTGCATGTGCAGAGTAATGAGCATAGAAGCCTAAAACAAACGCAGACTAGAATATTCACGCAAATGTGCGTTGGCGCATACATGCGGGCACGTATGTGTACACCTAGGCATGCACACTCATCCATATATTCTGGGGCCCAGCAGCTTATTTAAGCTGACAGTCTGCCTGGCCTCAGTACTGGATTGTCTTCAGCTCTGGTTCTCATGTTCCTGATTCTAAAAAGTCTACTAACCTTGTTCCTGACCTGCCTATTTCTGACACCTCTTTTGAATCACCCCTGCCTGTTATGTCTGCTGCTCACTTATATTATTGATATGGATTTATGACCATGTCACTGTTTCCTGATTTGGTACCCCACTGCCAGCACATTACTGACTTCTGCCTGTTCCTGACCTTGAACCTGATCCTTACCCTACATCTTCCTGCCTGTCTGCCCCTGAACAAGGCGTGTTACCAGATTCCATACCACCACTGGAAGGACTCCTGTGTGTCCAAGATAGAGCTCACTACTACAGCATCCTGGCCACCAGGGCCTTTCACTGCCCTAGCAGTCCCTGTCTCCACTACCAGGGGTGCTTGGACGGGCATTGTGCAAGAAGCCACCCTTATTATCTCCAGGCTTTAATAGTAGTTCTCATAGAGGGGGTGAGAGGGTGTGCGGCCTTCAATACAAAAGCCGCGAAACCGGTTGAACCATACGTCTACTCTACATTTATGTAAAAAAAAAAAACTTTATATTGGGGTTTTTTCAACCGCCTTTTGTACAACACTGTCCTTCTAATGGATTGATTATTTTGTTGTTTGTCTTGATTTATGTTTATATGTTTCTTTTTTACTACTTTTGTGTAGTTATTTAAAATAAAATGTAATTGAATTTTAAATTCTAATTCTCATTTTTTGAATATTATCTGATACCGCAATAGTCCCTACTGTTCCCACTAAATCTTAGGAAATCTTCTCCCAGAGTTTTTTTTCCTATTTTGTGAGCTTTATGCTCTTTTTTGTTTTGTATTCAATACAAAAGCAACTGACTGGAGTCACCAGTGAGCAGTTACTAGTTGATTGGCCAAAAACAATGTTTAAAGGTCTGGCATGGCCAATCAACCCAGTAGAGTTAATCTAACCAGAGTGGTAAGTTTATAACACAATTCTTGGGGGCCTCAGAGTAAGAGAACTGCAAAAAAGATATACATTTGGACAATTTTTCCATTTTAATTAGTGAATTTGTCCATGGAGGGATAATGGCAGGTTGCTCAATGTCTTCAGCTTTGTCTTTACTTCTTATAGTACATGCAACAAATTTAATGTAAGGTAGTCCCCAGCATTGTGAAATATTGCAACTCCTAGATATGTACATTTATTCACCCAATGTAATTGTAAGTCCCTTGAGGCCAGTTCAGTAATCTTGGGGTCCAAATGCCTGTGTAAGAAAAATGCCTGATATAAGAGGGTAGTTAGATCAAAGGGATCAAAGTATGGGGGCATGGAAGAGGTATTCAAGTTAGTGTAATATTTAATGACTTTGAGAAGGATATTTTCTTGGGATGAAATTATGTGACCTTAAAGTGGTTGTAAAGGCAGACGTTTTTTTATCTTAATGCATATATACGAGCTGTCACCTGAACAGAAGCGTCACACATCAGGAGACACCCATTGAGGCAGATCATCCAGAGGACAAAGCAGGGAAGAAGAAGCTGGAGGAAGATGCCAGATGAGAAGACCGGAGGAAGAAGCAGAGGAAGATAGAGGAAGAAACAGGAGAAGAACAAGATGGAGGAAGAAAAATAACACCAAATGAAGACCAGAAGAAGACAGAAGAAGTAGGGAAAGAAGAAGACATTAATAAAGGATTGTCAAAAACCATCTATTGTCTTTTTTAACATTTTTGACACTTTTTTGTGAAATGGTAGGGGTACATTTGTGCCCCATTACCAATTCACACGGTGGGGCGAAATCTGGGGGTCCCCTTGTTAAAGGGGGCTTCCAGATTCCGATAAGCCACCGCACACAGACCCACACAACCATCGGGCAAGGGTTGTGGGGATGAGACCCTTCTCCCCATCAACATGGGGACAAGGTGCTTTGGGGGGCTACCCCAAAGCACCCTTCCAAAGCTGAGGGCATGTGGCCTGGTATGGTTCAGGAGGGGGGCACTCTCTCATCCCCTCTCTTTTCCTGCGGCCTGCCAGGTTGCATGCTCAGATAAGGGTCTGGTATGGATTTTTGGGGGGACCCCCACACCATTTTTTTTTTTTTTTTGACACAGGGTTCCCCTTAAAATCTATGCCAGGCCTTTTGGGTATCGTGATGGTCATCCTTCCCTGGCTCCAACCCCGCACATCAGTGAGTATGATTGTGACTTAGTCTGTTGTAGGTCCACTGATGCTGCTGTATCAGTCCAGCCAGAAGAGTGCATACTCACGGTTATCAAATCAATGTTGACCCGCATGGCCGTGTCCCCGCTGGCTGCTAGTTTGGGGATGATGACGAGCGGCTCTTTGTGGGCAGTGTTACTGACCAGCATGCATCTGCCCACCAATGTTAAGGACATGATTTGGCATTGTGAATTTATTGACTTACTCACGTTGTTGAGACAGTGGGCAAATTTTGGGGGGCTCAACGTTACTGTCCAGGGCAACAAACCAAAGCAGCTTCCTCAAACTTTCGTGAACTGGCTTCAGGGTTTCTGTGCTTACACTGGGGTGCTTTGCAAGCGGTTTCCAGAGTTGGGCCCTGCTCTCTTTTGCTACCTGGATCTTATCTGGGGTGCCTATAAAGTTTAAGGGGGCCAGTGTTGATTTCACTATGTCGCTCAGTTTTGCCAAAAAATGGCGGCACGTAAGGAGTTTCATTTTGATTGCCAAGATGGTAATCATATGCCCCCACCGGCCTTCATCCTTTCATTCCCCAGCTGGTGCTCTCACCAGAGTGTCGGATGCCCCCAAAAAAGGTGTCTGCTGGCTGTTTAATGAGAGCCACTTCAAGTGGTACACCGTGTGCCATCTTAAGCTCGAGTGCTCACTTTGCGCAGGTGCTCACCCAGCCAGACGGCATTTCAGGAAGAGTAAACAGCTGCCTTCCAAGCCAGGAGCCAAGCCTGACCTTTCTAAGCCAGAGGATGCCGGTGGGTGAGCAGCTTAGAGATGCGTCCCTGGCTAGACCGGTAACCCCTTTGATCTTGAGGGATGGTTTTGACCGTGGTTTTTGGATCCCCTTTACTTCTTCCAATGAGACTATCATGGTGTCTAATTTGAAATCCACTGTTCAATTTGAGTCCATCGTGGCCAAGAAGATTCAGAAGGAGCTGGATTTTGGGCGTATAGCAGGCCCATTTGATTTCCACCCTTTCCACAACCTGAAGGTTTCTCCCCTCGGTGTGGTCCCTAAAAAGGCAGAGGGCAAATTCCGCCTTATCCACCATCTTTCCTATTCTTCTGGCTCCTCGGTCAATGATGGCATCGATAAGGAAGAATCCAGGGTCCACTATGCTTTTCGACAAAGCACTTCAATTGATCACAGCTGCTGGTCAATTGGCTTTGCTGGCTAAGGCGGACATTGAGTCTGCCTTCCACTTCCTCCCAGTCCACCCAGAATGCTTCCATCTGCTGTGCTGCTACTTTCAAGTAAGCTACTTTTTGACATGTGCCTTCCCATGGGCTGTGCCATTTCGTGTTAATACTTTGAGCTCTTCAGTAGCTTCCTTGAGTGGGTAGTCATCCAGTTGGTTGGTTTGCATTTGCTGTTACATTACTTAGATGACTTACTCTTCATAGGCCCAGCCGGTAATGGTCAGTGGCTCCTTTCTGTTTTTCAGGATACCTATGAGCAGTTTGCCATTCCGCTGTTGGCTGATAAAACTGAGGGCCCATGATGGTGTTATCCTTTTTGGGCATAGAAATAGACATAGTGGCAATGGTTTTTCGTTTGCTCATTAACAAATTGGTTAGGCTCCTCTCCCTGGTTCGCTTGGCTAAAGGGGCTAAAAAACTGCAGTTGAAACAGCTTCAGTCCTTGTTAGGTCACCTGGCCTTTGCCTGTAGAGTCATCCGCATCTGCAGGGCATTTTGTAGATGCTTATTGTGGGTCATGAAGGGCGTGGCTGCCCCCCACCATTATGTTCACATAGCTAAACCCATGCAGAACCACTTGGATATATGGTTATCCTTTCTCCAGTCTTACAATGGTCAGTCCTGTTGGCTGCTGGAGGAGGTACAGAATTTGCAGCTGGAGCTGTACACCATTGCAGCAGGCTCCTGTGGCTTCAGTGTCTTTTTCCAGGGGGAATGGTCTGCCTAGTGTTGGCCGGCCTCATGGGCCCGCATGGATTCGTTGCACAACCTCACCCTGCTTGACCTTTTTACAATTATTGTCGCCATTGAGCTGTGAGGTGAGGTGTTGCGATTTTTGGTCAGATAATATGAGTGTTGTTCAGGTTGTCAATTTCAAATAGTTAATGTTAAAGCGTGCTCACAGTACAACTGTGACTGGCCCTGGTTTAAAGTGTTCACATGTTCTGTGTTGGAATATAAATAAAGCTGTGGTCTTGCCCTTTCCAACTTAATGTTTGTAAGTGTGTTTTCTTATATGGTGTTGGGGTTCGTGCCTAAGCCCATTGCTCCTCAGCAGTCATGAAGGCCTCTTGAGCCACTTTAGGGAAAGAGAGCATTAACTGATGGGGGCATGGCCATGAGCTGGGCGTAAGCAGTTGGTGAATGGTCATACAAGATTGAATAAAGTCATGGGGGGGTGTGTTGGGCCTGAGCTCAGTAAAAGTACTGCCCCAGGGAATTCTGGGCCTTTTGAAGAAAATGTAGCTGGAAGAGCTGCCCACCCTCCGCCCCTTTTCTTTGATGGTCTAAGCTTGCTGCAGTTTCTTGACCTTGCCAGTATTAAAAGTTACTGTAATGGACTATGCCCTTGATTGGAAATTGTAAGTAGGCGGTCTGTCCAGCACTTATGGTAAGGACAGGCCCCCTTTTGGAATTCAAATAGTTAATATTAAAGCATGCTCACAGTACAATTGTGACTGGCACTGGTTTAAAGTGTTTCCATGTTCTGTGTTGGAATTTAACTAAAGCTGTGGCCTTGCCCTTTCCAACTTAATGGTTGTAAGTGTGTTTTCTTATATGCTGTAGGGGCAAGGTTTTTTTTTCATTATGTACAGTTGGTTCGTGCCTAGGCCCATTGCACCTCAGCAGTCACGTATACTAGCATAAGGTATAATATAACAGTAAAGGAAGTAGCATTATCAGAAAAGGTCAGCAATGGCTTCCTTATAGCTCTTATGAAAAATTTACTTTGGAGCTTCCTTATTACTTATGAAATATTTACTTTAGAGTGTCTGCACATTTTGCTGCCTTTTATACTTCAGTTCTAAGAGCCAGTAATGCAGAGCTTGCTAGTATAATTTTCTTCTGGTATAATAAAAAAATTAAGTGTATGTTTGGGCAAAAAAATGCTATACACATCTGCAATATATGCACATTGCCCCATATTTTCTCTTTAAATACCTAGCAATTATAGAATGCCTGATGAACTTGAGAAATCCAGTGAGCACCTAATGTTCTGTAGTGGCCTGACAAAATTCTTCTTTATAGCTCAAAATCAGGGAAGCTAAGAGAATCATAAAGGTCTGATGAAGCATTTAATTCTTGTTTTGTTATGGGGATGATCTAACACAGAGAAAACCTTACCTTAATTAATGATTCTAGAGATTTCTCCCTGCCAGTTCCCATTGTGACAACTGGCCCACAAATCTACTCTTCTTGCCAATCTCCACCCGCTCAGCAACTACTGGTCCTGCATTACTTAAATCAGGAAGGCTGGGAACTCGGATGCTCTTGAATAAAAGTACTTTATTAGTTACAGTGGTGTGAAAAAGTGTTTGCCCCCTTCCTCATTTCCTGTTCCTTTGCATGTTTGTCACACTTAAGTGTTTCGGAACATCAAACCAATTTAAACAATAGTCAAGGACAACACAAGTAAACACAAAATGCAATTTGTAAATGAAGGTGTTTATTATTAAAGGTGAAAAAAAATCCAAACCATCATGGCCATGTGTGAAAAAGTGATTGCCCCCCTTGTTAAAACATACTATAACTGTGGTTGTCCACACCTGAGTTCAATTTCTCTAGCCACACCCAGGCCTGATTATTGCCACACCTGTTCACAATTAAGGCATCACTTAAATAGGAGCTGCTTGACACAGTAAGGTCCACCAGAAGATCCTTAAAAGCTACACATCATGCCGAGACCCAAAGAAACTCAGGAACAATTGAGAAAGAAAGTAATTGAGATCTATCAGTCTGGAAAGGGTTATAAAGCCATTTCCAAAGCTTTGGGAATCCAGCGAACCACAGTGAGAGCCATTATCCACAAATGGCGAAGACATGGAACAGTGGTGAACTTTCCCAGGAGTGGCCGGCCGCCCAAAATTACCCCAAGAGCGCAGCGACGACTCATCCAAGAGGTCACAAAAGACCCCACAACAACGTCCAAGGAACTGCAGGCCTCACTTGCCTCAGTTAAGGTCAGCGTTCATGCCTCCACCATCAGGAAAAGACTGGGCAAAAATGGCCTGCATGGCAGAATTCCAAGGAGAAAACCACTGCTGAGCAAAAAGAACATCAAAGCTCGTCTCAATTTCTCCACAACACATCTTGATGATCCCCAAGACTTTTGGGACAACATTCTGTGGACCGATGAGACAAAAGTGGAACTCTTTGGAAGGTGTGTGTCCAAGTATATCTGGCGTAGAAGGAACACTGCATTTCATAAAAAGAACATTATACCAACAGTAAAATATGGTGGTGGTAGTGTGATGGTCTGGGGCTGTTTTGCTGCTTCAGGACCTGGAAGACTTGCCGTGATAAAAAGGAACTATGAATTCTGCTGTCTACCAAGAGATCCTGAAGGAGAATGTCCGACCATCTGTCCGTGTACTCAAGCTGAAACGAACTTGGGTTCTGCAGCAGGACAATGATCCTAAACACACCAGCAAGTCCACCACCGAATGGCTGAAGAAAAACAAAATGAAGACTTTGGAGTGGCCTAGCCAAAGTCCTGACCTGAATCCTATTGAGATGTTGTGGTATGACCTTAAAAAGGCCGTTCATGCTCGAAAACCCTCTAATGTAACTGAGTTAGGACAATTCTGCAAAGATGAGTGGGCCAAAATTCCTCCAGGACGCTGTAAAAGCCTCATTGCACGTTATCGCAAACGCTTGGTTGCAGTTGTTGCTGCTAAGGGTGGCCCAACCAGTTATTAGGTTTAGGGGGCAATCACTTTTTCACACAGGGCCATGATGGTTTGGATTTTTTTTCACCTTTAATAATAAACACCTTCATTTACAAATTGCATTTTGTGTTTACTTGTGTTGTCCTTGACTATTGTTTAAATTGGTTTGATGTTCCGAAACACTTAAGTGTGACAAACATGCAAAGGAACAGGAAATGAGGAAGGGGGCAAACACTTTTTCACACCACTGTACATGGGTACATGGGTACAGGCTATATACTGACACGTTTCGGCTAAGTACGTCTCAGAAGGTTTTTGACACATTTGAAATATTTTTAGCATTAGTGTTGGTAGTAGGGATGAGCTTGGAGTTTGAGTCAAACAGCCTCATGAAGGCCAAGAAACACACCAGACAGGTCAGGGATAAAGTTGTGGAGAAGTTTAAAGCAGGGTTAGGTAATACAAAATATCCCAAGCTTTGAACATCTCACAGGGCACTTGAAAATGAAAAGAGTATGGCGCAACTGCAAACCTACCAAGACATGACCATCCAACTAAACTGACAGGACGGGTAGGGAGAGCATTAATCAGAAAAGCAGCCAAGAGGCCCATGGTAACTCTGGAGGAGCTGCTGAGATCCACAGCTCAGTTGGGAGAATCTGTCCACAGGACAACTATTAGTCATGCACTCCACAAGTCTGTCCCTTATGGAAGAGTGGCAAGAAGAAAGCCATTGTTGAAAAAAAGCCATAAAAAGTCCCATTTTCAGTTTGTGAGAAGCCATTTGGGGGGCACAGCAAACATGTGTAAGAAGGTGCTATGGTCAGATGAGACCAAAATTTTACTTTGCATAACAGCAAAACGCTATGTGTGATGGAAAACTAAAACTGCACATCACCCTGAACACACCATCCCCACCATGAAACATAGTGGTGGCAGCATCATGATGTGGGGGTGTTTTTCTTCAGCAGGAACAGGGAAGCTGGTCAGAGTTGATGGGAAGATGGATGGAGCCAAATACAGGGCAATCTTAGAAGAAAACCTGTTAGCCCTTGTACACACGGTCGGAGATTCCCTCGGAATGTTTCCTATCGGACCGTTTTGACGGATATTCCGACTGTGTGTGGTCTGCATCGAACTGTTTCCATCGGAATATCCGACGGACCAACTTTTCCAACTTGCCGGTAAAATTTTCCAACAAAATGCTCCTATCGGACATACGATCATGTGTAGCCTACTCCGACAGACAAAGTGCCACACATGCTCAGATCAAATTTCTAGGCCAAAGCTATTGGCTACTAGCCTGAATGTAGTCCCGTCGTAACGAAATAACGTCATCACGTTATGTACAATCTGATTTTCCGACCACTTAGTCTGACCGTGTGTATGCAACATCACTTCCGGACCTCATTCGGAATTAATCCGTCGGAATTACTCCGACGGATTTGGTTGTCGGAAACTCCGACCGTGTGTACAAGGGCTTAGAGTCTCAAAAGACTTGGGACTGGGGTGGAGGTTCAACTTCCAGCAGGACAATTACCCTAAACATAAAGCCAGAGCTACAATGGAATGGTTTAGATCAAAGCATATTCATGTATTAGAATGGCCCAGTCAAAGTCCAGACCTAAATTCAGTTGAGAATCTGTGGCAAGACTTGAAAATTGCTGTTCACAGACACTCAACATCTAATTTGACAAAGCTTGAGCTATTTTGAAGAGAAGAATGGGCAAAAATGTCATTCTCTAGATCTGTAAAGCTGGTAGAGACATACCGAAAAAGACTTGCAGCTGATATTGCAGTGAAAGGTGGTACTACAAAGTATTGACTCAAGGGGACTGAATACAAATGCACACCAGACTTTTAAGATATTTATTTGTAAAAAAAAAAATGAAAACCATTTAGCATTTTTCTTCCACTTCACAATTATGTGCCACTTTGTGTTGGCCTATCACAGGGATATGCAATCAGCGGACCTCCAGCTGTTGCAGAACTACAACTCCCATGAGGCATAGCAAGACTCTGACAGCCACAAGCATGACACCTAGAGGCAGAGGCATGATGGGACTTTTTGTTTTGCAACAGCTGGAGGTCCGCTAATTGCATATCCATGGTCTATCACATAAAATCCCAATAAAATAAATTTTTGGCTGTAACATGACAAAATGGAAAAATGTCAAGGGGTATGAATACTTTTTCAAGGCACTGTATATTTTTACTTCTAGCTATTGTTCATGTGCTATTGCCCCTTTCTTTAAGTTGCTTTTGAATTAATGTACATTTTTTATGAAAATCCTGATCTGTAGAACAGTTCGTCCTGGCCCTGATGAATTCACAAGTGGGCAAAGATTTAATGGTGTGACTGGGGTGACAGCTATTGGCCAATAAAAGAGAATTCCCTGCACAGGGCTTTCTAAAAGTTCTAGAAGTCACTGTGTTGCTATCCCAATGCCCCATCAGAGTCAAATCCAAATAGTTTATTTGGGTCAGGTGGTGCGTTGTACCTGATTATATAAGAGTACTCATCCACATTCTGGCACAGGGGAGATGATGACGGGCGTGCCAGCTTCTGTGGGACCGGGTTTTTCTTATCAGAGCATTTCCTTCGCAAAACGATCCTTCATCATCTCTGGGTTCATTTTTTTATGATGTAATCATTTTATGTTATGGAGATGAGGGGGAGGTGCTCTGTAGTACAGAAGGAGGGCACTAAGCAGGGTAGACAATGCCAATTTTAATTTCAGTGTTATTGTCAGCTCAAACAGAAATTTAGGAGCTTGCTGAATTTCGAGCAGATCATTAG
Source organism: Lithobates pipiens (assembly GCF_037356315.1). Lineage (NCBI taxonomy): Eukaryota > Metazoa > Chordata > Amphibia > Anura > Ranidae > Lithobates > Lithobates pipiens. Next base: position 236,133,587 of record NW_027507785.1, on the reverse strand, counting down.
CTATTTAACTGTACTTGTAGCATTTAAAAGGGATATATCATCGAGATATGTGCAGGTATTTAAGAGATGTACTGCGTATGGTTATTTTGCCCAGACATACATTTTAATAATTTAAGTTAAAAATTACAAAAAAAGTTCAATGTAATAATATATGTACACATTAGGGATTAATTAAGCATTCAGTTTCGGTCCCTCCTCAAAATATTACTGTGTATTGTATGCTCGCACACATGTACATATGTGTATGTGTTATTGCTTTGCTAAATAACATCAGAAATGTAGCATAGTAAGAGAAAGATGATCTGAGATGACATTTAGTAATTTGCAAAGCTGTCAGAACAAAAGCTACATGCAGATATAAAAGCTGGAAGTCAGCTTGCAACAAAGCACGCATTATACAATGATGATTTTGCATTGAAAGATTTACTTCATTTGATGATCTCATTATTAGCTTCAGGCTATTTATCATTGCCAGTAGGTTCATGTTTTTCAATTCTGTTCTTCAATTTTATGCTTTCCAGTAGCAAGGCGGTCCAAATGATATTCAACAGGAAGATAAATCATGTGTTCAGGTGCCGATCGGTGACACAGTAACTATGTCTCCTGCAGAAATCATTGTTGTGCCATAATTTCATTCTAATAAAAATGATGAACTAGTAGATTTTCCCCCCTCTCTTTTTGAATGCCCATACGCAAATTGTGTTTACAAGTTCCATAATTCAGGCGATGCCTATTCTATATATGCTGAAGTAATGAAAAAGCATTCTTGCAGATATTGCATGTCAGATGTGCTTCTAAAATGATGCACACTGTTTGGGTGAGAAAAAGTTCACCAGGCAGATAACATTTTGGCACTGGTGCCAAGAAGGCAGGGAGTCATATACTCTTCCCCCCTGATGTCAGTAAGAAAAAAACATTGAAAAGGAAGGCCTTGTGGACTCCAACTGAAGTCATTGCAATAAATGGCATCAACTGGTAATACTAAAGCTGTGTGTATTTCTAATCTACCTAAAAGCCCCATTTTTTTTTTACCTAAAACTATGATCACACGATGCACAGTGGTACCAGGTATTCTTTCTGCTGGTCTGTAAGGTAGAAGGCTCAGGTCATTAGTGTCCCTCCCTGGTTACATGGTGCTATATATTGACTCCACACATGTCCATCATGGGGTCATCAGTGGAGTCTTCACAAAACTCTATTTTGTTCCAATGTGTTGTGAGATAGATAGAAATAGATAGAAGACCAGTCAGCTGGGCAGTAGAAAGCAAAGAGAAGAACTTCCTGTCACCTATTGAGAAAGGCGCTGCATTTATCTTTGTGCATTTAGCTGGATTTTAGAGGTATTAAAAACCAAAAACACAGACTGAACAGGTGCATGTTGGCAAGGGGAAAATGTATTTGAAACCTAAAGATGGATGTGCTCCTGCTAACTTGGAATCTGATGACAGTGGTCTTGATCTTAAAAAGCTAGCTGTAGCAATAAGTTGAAGCTTAGATAATCTCTATTTACTAGAATATAGCATTATAGTCCTTCAAGGCTCTTCAGCCATCTATGACAGATACCTGTGAGTTTGTGGGGGAGTAAGGAGTTTAGCCCAGAGATGTTTTGTTTTAAAAAATAGATTTTTGTACTTACCTGTAAAATCTATTTCTTTGGGTACAATCACGGGTCACAGAGCAGGCTAATAATCATGGCTAACAATGAACCCCAGAAAGAGGTGAAATGGTTGACTTAGTAGCACCCAGCCTTTCCTATAGCTTTTAGGAAGGGCAAACAATTAATAAAATTACCTGATTGCCTAGGGCAAGAGGGAACTTTTCCTGGCAGAAATATTTTGATTATATTTATCCAAGCCATCACAGAATAAGCATTCCCCATAGAAAGGAAACCCTGTCAGTCATCTCTTACAGGGCAGCTCAGCAGACCAGCTTTTTACCACAGAACCATAGACTTGTTAAATCTTTGTAAGACATCATGTACTGAAGCCAGGGATTTGTCAGGGTTTGTGAGCATCAGAATAATGTCGTCGGCGAACAAACTAATCACATGACTAGATTTGTGGGTCCAAAAACCTTCGATACTCGGATGCGATCTAATATAGGCTGCTAGAGGTTCTAGAAATAAGTTGAAGATCAATGGGGAGAGTGGGTACCCCTGGCGGGTTCCATTAGTTATACAAAATGGTTTGGAGAGTACTCCGGAGGTGAACACTCTGGCTGAGGGACTCGAGTATAAGGCCATTATGGCCGCTAAGATGTTACCGGAGAAACCAAATTTACCCAGTACCGTGCGTAAATATTCCCAATACACTCTATCAAAGGCCTTCTCTGCATCCAATGCTAGGAGCAGAGAAGGCCTCTTCTGGACTCTAGCGAGGTGAATAGCATTCACTAACCTCCTTGTAACATCTGAAGTCTGGCGACCCCTCGTCAACTCCGCCTGATCAGGGTGGACCAGGAGAGGCAAAACCTCTAATAGTCGATTGGCTATAATTTTAGCGTACAGTTTCACATCTGTATTCAATAATGATATAGGGCGAACATTGGCAGGAATGTTCGGCTCTTTCCCTGGCTTCGGTAAGGTCACTATTATAGCATCTAACATCTCTGGTGGGAAGGAGGAGGAGGCAGCAGCAGCGTTAAACAAATCTGTTAGGTGAGGCGTGAGCAGAGTTTTATAGGTCCGGTAGTATTCCCCTATATATCCATCTGGCCCTGGAGATTTATTAGCAGGTAGTGAATCAATAGTCTTGTGTATTTCCCCTGTGGTGAATGGTAGGCTAAGGTTTTCTATGTGTTGCCAGGAGAGTGTGGGTAGAGAGATGTGCTGCAAGAAGTCATTGATCAGTGTGGTAGTGGGTTGAGGCATAGTAGCATCATCTTTCAGATTATAGAGGGCGCCATAATATGTGCTGAAAGCATTGGCTATGTCTTGAGGGTGTTGCATTTGAACTTTGTTCGTGGGGTGTAATATGTAGGGGATTAGCCCTGTTTCCCCTGAGTTAATGTGCCAATAGTTTCCCGACCCTATTACCTTGAGTGTAGTAGGTCATTTTAAGTCGTTTGACATTTTTTTCAAAGTTTTCCAGTAAAAGGAGTCTGAGATCGTATCTCAGTTGCCCTAATCTGTTAGATAGCGTCGGGGATGTATGTTGTTTGTTTTTGGATTCCAATTGGAAAATTTCGTCTGTAATGTTGTGTATTTTCTTTTGCCGCTGCCTCCTCTCCCTAGCCCCTTTTTTTTATAAAAAAAAACCCTAATATAGGCCTTATGGGCATTCCACAGTGAGAATTGACTTTTTACAAAGGATTCGTTTATAGAAAATAATTCCTTCAAATGTTCCTCAATACAACGTATGTGTGTTCCGGGTTGTTGCAAAAGGTATGAGTTGGTTCTCCACAAAGGAGTTGACTGCACTGAGAAACAGTCTGTTAGAGAGAGGGTTATAAAAGCGTGGTCTGACCACGTTATGTTGTTGATAATAGAAGTTATAGCTTTGGTTAACGTCTGTTGGTCCACCAGGAACAAGTCAATTCTGGTGTAGGTGCGATGGGGGGCCGAAAAAAAGGTGAAGTCCCTCTCCCCAGCATATAGGCATCTCCACACATCAAACACTTCTTCTCTGTGTAGGGTGTGGTGGAGGGGAGTAGAATGGCATTTTGCTTTAGAGGTGGTGTCCATGGAGGGATTAGGTGCTATATTAAAATCTCCACACATTACCAGGGAACCCTTCTTGTGGACTCTTATCTTTTGCAGGAGCTTGTTGATAAAATGGATCTGGTGTTTATTGGGTGCGTACAGATTCACAATGGTGTATGTCACCTGGTTAATGTCGCATACTAGGATCAGGTACCGACCCTGAGGATCCGCTAATTCAAAGTGTAGAGAAAACATCACGTGTCCTTTACTGCTATCATAACTCCTCTAGACTTGGAAGTACCGTTGGCAGAAAAAGTGCGAGGAAAATTTTTATGCCTGCACACCGGTGCAGAGGTGCTACAGAAGTGTGTCTCCTGGGCACAGGGGACATCAGTGTCATTTGTCAGGACCTCTTTCCATAAGGATTTCCGCTTAACAGGGTGGTTAAGCCCCTTGGCGGTAACAGACAAAAAGTGGATCGCCATGAGTAGAGTCGTTAGATGCAGTGGGTTGAGGCTTATCGTAAGTAAGAACAGAGCGAGGGCCTTTGTCAGAAGATGTGCAAGGCGACAGAGTTTTTGTGGTATGTGCTGGGTACTCACAGTTACCGCAGGAGTGTGGTAAGGTTTGTCAGATTGTCTTTCCAGTGGTATCCCGGTTTCAGAGACAAACTCGTAACATAAAAACAGTAGTGCAAACTGTAGGGGATATGTTCTCCCTGGATGTGTGAGGGCACACCCGTGTGCAGATATCCACTGCTCAAGCATAATGGGGGGAAAGAGTTCAGGCTCAAAAGCAGAGCGGATTCCCCTGAGGTATACATGTTACCCCCTTGTAGGTAGTTACATCACTTGTGTGACCTGGCATTTTTCTGAGACACTTTTTTCCAATCTGGGCCAAATGAGCGTCGATCGCAAGGATCTGTGCTATCATCGTTGAGTTCAGGAAGTATTCCCCATTCTCTGTAGCGTGTGCTATGACAGTTCAGCGTAAAATTGCAAGTGCTTGTATTGAGGAAGTGTTTGCTCCTGTGTACGCATTTTTTGCATTAGCTGCTCTTTAGCGTGAAAAAAAGTGCAGGCAAAGGATTATGTCTCTGGGGACTGTCTCTGGGAGGTATGTTAGCTTAGGTAAGCGATGTATCCTATCAATGATGACATCCATTGCAGAGAGGTCAGGTAGAAGGGCAGAAAATAACTCAGTCACGTATGAGCGCAGCTCTGATGGCTGAACTGACTCGGGGATCCCCCTAATTTTGAGGTTGTTCCTCCTAGATCTGTCCTCAATGTCTGCTAATTTATCTTTAATCCTTGTTGACTCCTCTTCTTGCTCCTCATGAGCATCCACCAGGTCGTTTATGGTGGATGCATACTCCCCCATCTTGCTTTCTATGTGCTCCACTCTATTCTCCACCACACCCAGCTGCCCACTAAACATATGCATGCAACTCATCACATCTGCCTGCAAGGTGCTACTTAAAGATACCAGCATGTCTTTGAGCACAGTATCTATCACAGGCTGGTTCATGGTGGGAAAGTTAGTGATAGATTCATACATCTCCCTGATGTCATCCTCAGAGTCTATGACAGGGCTCAATACAGGGCTGCATCCAGTGCCATCTAGCTTCAATTTAGCCTTCGCAGGGCTCCCTGATGGTGAGGGTAAAGAGGGGGAGGTTTGGGTGCAGTAGGAGTCATTATATCTTGGGGATGAAGTGTTATTGAGCTGTATTAGCTTGTTGATATGAGGCCTTGTCAGCGCTGGGCCGGTGCCATCTTTCCTACCCCCTTGTTGCAGCTGTGAGAAATAGTCCGTCAGCCGGTGAGGTTTAGATGTCCCTTTTCGTTTGCCCATCGTGGTTGTCCCAGTTAGAACGCCAGGTAGGGCGGGTAAAATCGGGGTCCTGTGAGCTGTTTTGTGTCGCTGATTCCCCAGGGAAGCTGGAGCGCCAGTATTAGGCGTCCATTCCGCTCTGCTGCAGGCCACGCCCCTCGAACCATAGACTTGTTAATAGACACTAGTGCAACAGGAGAAATGAGCTGGATAGATTCCTTCAGGGTGCCTATCGCAAAACATGGGGCCCACGGAAACATTATTAACCCCTCACTGGTGTCTGGCTCAGCATGTGACAGGTTATTTTTTACCAACCAATTAATGTGTTCCTTAAGGCTTTGGCAGATGCCAATGGCTATCACTGCAAGCTGCATTGCAGAGCCTGACAAGAAAAAGAAAGCTTTTAATATAATCTCCAGTCTCTTGTCAGCTGTGTTCTTAAAGACCTGGACATTATCAACTCGGCAAGTCAGACTTTTATTAAGACAGGGCACTGCTGCATCAACTGTGGGCATTCTCTACTTTCTTACAAACGTTTCCTCCGGTGGATAAAGATGAACATCGTTGGCAGCACACACACCCTATCTGGGTGATTCCATTCAGCATACAACATCTCTTCCAAGCGAGGAAGCAAGGTAAAAGCTTGTTAATTCTGAGGCAGGTGTAATGACCCCAACGCGGAATACTGAACTGATGAGGATTCAGTAGGAAACAACCTAATATCAGACTGAACCATCTTAGAGAGGGACTGCACTAAAACCCTCTGAGCTTGAGAGAGAGAAAGCCCCTTACAGACTACAGAGTCCTCAGCCATGGATTCCACCCTCTGACACTCTTCCAGTTCCACACTGACCACCTCCTCATCAATATCCATCCATTCTTCCTCCACAAACAGAGGAGGATCTAGTGAAGGGGACAGGGGCGTACCAAGAGGATGGCAAGACCGGTGCCCACCAGGGGCGCAGGCTGAGGGGGAGGTGCCAATTAGCAGTGTTCTTCACTTAAGCACAGGCACAGCCGCGGTGGACTGGCAGCGCCGAACACTGCTGCTTGGTGCTAGGCTAGTGGTCTGGCCTAGTGGCATGCTAAGTGGGGGGGCAGGCTGCCCTGGGTGCCAAACACTAGGGGGATGTCAGGCTGGCATCCCCCCCGCCACTGAAGCGGAGACAGCGGGTGGGTTTGAGCAGGGAGGATGGTGACAGGCAGCGGCAGCTAACACGCACACAGAGAGCCTGGCTGTGCAAGGGGGGGTCATGAGCTGCACCCGAGTGACACCCGTCAGCACACCCGGAACCCAGCCACAATGATCCCCTTCTCTCGCTCTGATAAGTCTCTGCTGTCTCACACAGCCGAGCAGTGTGAAGCTGCCTCCCCCTCCTCCGTTATGTCTACACGTGCTGACAGTGCATGTCTCACGCTGATCATCTGAGCCGAGGTACATTATGGGGTCTGAAGGGGTCTGTGTTGTAGGAGGGGGTCTGCACTGTAGGGGGGTCAGACACACCTGTCACATTTGGTCACTCTCTAGCCACACATGCTAAACTGGACTACAATCAGAGTCCTCAGGACCTGATGGTGACACTTCTGAGCCCTTCCCAGCTGCTGTCCACCTTCTGCTTTCTGGAAGACATTTTCCAAGCATGTTGGATAAGTAACAGGGCTGTGCCTCTCAGTCTACCCTCCACAGCATAGAGGCTCTGTTAAGCAACAACAGTATAGTTGAACCCTGTGGAGGACCACCCAGCTTCCAGCATCCTTCCCTATGGTGTACTTACATGCCCAATACCAAGAACGCCTGCCCAGTGTCCCTTCTGCTGCACCGCCAATAGTGTCAGGGGCTGTTGCCACCAGAGAGCCATAGAAAAACCACCAGATTTTTCCCCTTTACTAAAATGGCTGGCAGCTCCAACTCCGTGAAGCACAGGGAATCTTTCACATACATGCCAGCACCCCCTTGCATGCCTGCCAATACTACTGAGAGAATGGAACCACCACACAGGGAAAAACCCACAAGTGCACCATATGCAACCTATATCACAGAAGGAAACTTTGGCCCAGAGCAAGCCTTAAATAAAACTAAACTTCTAAATATGAAACAGAACACAATAAACACCACTGTCCTTAGTGGACAAGAGTGCAAAGACACCTTAGGCAGCCAGTGTTAATTCACCTATACTTTCAGCTTCTTCATTTAGGCTTCTAAAAAAAAAAACTTGGAAGCTGACTGATTTCTATGCAGAGTTGCACAAGATTTTGCACTTCTGTTTTAGTAAATCAACCCCATAGTTTTAAATTACCATTGGTTGTAATATAAGTAACATAATCACACATACCCCCATAACTATAGGTACGTACAGCTCCACGGGTAGTTTATTATGGTGTTTTTTTATGCTGATATATATCTGACTGGGCTTATTGAATTATTTGGGGCTTTTATAGAGCACATTAGGAACTTCATGATTGAATGGCTGATGGGACATCTAGTACCCCATCAGGTCAAGTTTAGTGGTTGTTATGTTGCACGTGAAATTCCCAATTAGTTGGTCCCATTCTTGATGGATGAAACATTCACACTTTTGATAGAAATTGGTCTTTAATGTTTTGTAGTTCCTCAGCAGGTCTCTCTACATGTGCTTGTACTTCCCACATGGTGCCTTATGACTGGATGGAACAGAATGTTGCTGTTACCACTGTATGTAAGGGTGTGTTTGTTTCATGTGGCTGTACTCTTTGCTTGAAAAAAGAGCATGTTTGATGGCTTAAAAATGACACTTTTTGATATGGAGCATTTTATACTTCAATAAAAATCTAAATGGAATGACTAACTTGATATAAAAGTCCTTTGCACAGATGACTTTGGATGTTTTGAAGATTGAATTTGCCTAATTCATGCTATTAAGCTGTTTTTCTTAATGTGCAGGGCATTTGATAAATATCAAATTAGCGTTTATTTCACTACAGGATATTTTGGACCTATTCTTTCCTGCATGTAGGAGCATTAACAGGCTATTCAAAATGAATGGGCAGCCTAACACATCATTTCTCAACACATGAAAATGCATCCTTGCAGGGTACCTCAGTGTTTACTGAATAGGCCCTAAAGCTGTAGAGATATTACATACAGTATGTAACATATAGGCTTTCAGAAAGGATTCTGTGGTATGTTATCTGGGGCTTACACTCCTTTAAAGTTGACCTAAAGAAAACAGTTTCTTATCTTAATTTGAAAAACAGAATGTCAGAAAGACTTTTTTTTTTTAGACTCAATTTTAAATCGACTAATTTGGTTTTGGAAACCCCTACTAGTTTGCAAAGAATAGTGCTCATTAGAGTTGTGAAACCGTTAGTACAGCTATTCATTATAAACTCTAGCAAAATCTAGCAATGTTATTTTAACGAATCAAGTAAAAAAATGGCAAAAAATATATATTCATCTGCCCGTTGTCACACAGATGCTAGCTAAACACCTGCGATAACAACCACACATTCCAGTGTTTATTGAATATTTGTCTCCACTGAAGAAAAAGTTTGCAACTACTTAACACTAAAAAAGTAACAAGTCTAACAAGATTCTCTGCAGTTAATGATACCGTCTCAACAAGTCAGATGACCAAGTGCATAGGAAGAGCTCGCATACATCTGAAATTTAATTAAAAGTCAAAGGACCATAGCAATGACAACTCAGCAGAAAGCCATTTATTTTTAAAAATCTAATATACTCTTGATGACTAAAGGCTAAAGCCCATGCTGGCTTTTACAGTTAGCTCTAACTGATACAAGATACTTGATGATTTTTTGCACATGAGGTGGTTCTCAACTTGCAATAGAGTAAATTGGAAGATTTTAATACAGTTTTTTTTTTAACACGGCAAAAAACCCTCATTAAAACTCTGTGATGGGTTATGTACTTTTTTCATTATGAACTAGCCTAACAGCTGATAAATGAGATACAATTATGGATTTATATAAATCTCCTATTGTCAAATTAGACCAGAAAGACTGGTGAGTTATCTAATTTTAACTCTGTAATTTTTTTCCCCCTAACACTTTTGTTTTAATGAGAATCCGCCAAATGCCTAGGTCTCTTATCTGAAAAGTTTGCTGTGACATTTTAGACCTATGACAGAAAAAAATGTATAGCTTCCTTTCTGTGCCATGATCTATTGGCTTTTTTATAAAGAAATTGATTTATCCGGTTTCTTTTTATTATTATACATTAAAAAAAATTATTGTTTTGTTTTTTAGATATTACAGAGCTAAAATTATAACATGACATATCTAAAAAAAAAATCTTCTGTTAATTACCAAAATCATTAAGTATTTAAGAAAATTCTTTTTCATGAGCACATGGATATGGAGTTGTTAGCATCCATGTATATATCCAGAGAAATTTAATATAATAAGCACACTTGAAATTGGAGTTCTTGTATTTGTGAAAGTGCAGTTAAAGAGAAATTTCACCCTCCTCCCTATTTTTGATGGGATGGGTGAATAGGATGATGTATAGGATAATGTGCAGTGCTCCTGGTGCCTCTTGGAATATCACATATCCCAGAAGGCGCCAGGAGCACTGATGTAATTTGCATTGGTGAATGACAGAAAATGGGGGCCGGATCAAACCTAAATAAAATAAAAAAAGAACCCAATAAATGTGCAGCGTGGGGTGGGCGGATTTAGTGGAGCCAAGTCATTGGAATGGGTGAAGATCCACATTAATGGCCCTAGTTAAAACAAACACATGCAACCCTTTCTTCAGTAAAGCAATGTATGTATTATTTTGCCACAATACAAGGTTTCTACCATGTATTAACCTTACTACTACAATGTAATAGACTTATTCCACCGGTATCCTGAGGCTTTTGGAACCCATCATCTCCATACTGGAGTATCGCATATTGTCTACTCCATATACAGTATTCGTAATGCTACACAAATGCCGTATTTATTGGCTTATAACACGCACAGCCATATAACATGCACACTCATTTTAAGAGGGAAGTTTCAGGAAAAAAATGTAATTTTAAATAAGGAACTTTCAAGCAAAATAGGGGTCAGTGCCCATCTGCAGCCTCACCATTGCCATCAATGCAGCCTGATCAATGCCCATCTGCAGCCTCCCCAGTTCACATCAATGCAGCCTCATCAGTTCACATCAATGCAGCCTCACCACTGCAATCAATGCAGCCTGATCAGATTCCCATCTGCAGCCTAGAGGGGACAGGGAGGGGGGCTGGATGAGTGCCGACAGATTACATACAGTGAAAGTCTCCTATGATAGACAGAACAGTGGTCCAATAGCAGGCAAGTATACGGGACTTCCTATTACAGAGGCCACCAAGTAAACAGGAGATTCTCACTATATGTAATCTGACGGTGCTCATCCCGCCCCCCTCCCTGTTCCCTACAAGGCAGCTAAAATTGAAGTACTGGTGTATAACACGCACATGCTATTTGCACCTGATTTTCATGGTGATTATGTTATACTCCAATAAATACAGTTGTTTTTTGCAGATTCATAATCATTATTTTTATTATATGAACTGTGACAATCCCAGATGGTACAGTTGTTCTATGACACAAGATTTCTACCACTGATGCCCCGTACACACGGCCAGACATTCCTACAACAAAATCCATCAGATTTTTTCCAACAGATGTTGGCTCAAACATGTCTTGCATACACACGATCGCCCAAAGTTGTGAGGAATTTTCAATCATCAATAACGCGGTGACGTACAACATGTACGACGGAACTAGAAAAGGGAAGTTCAGCACGACGTGCACCACCCTTTGGGCTCATTCTGCTGATCTCGTGTTTATCGCGTGTTAGTACAAGTTTGGTTAGAAACTATTCACGCTTTTCAGTGCATGTAGTCAGTTTGCATTTGTTTGTCAGTGTGTGCTGTTTATAGTACTGTATTTGATATTCAGTGCATTCTTATGCGCTTGTTGCTGATTTTCAGTTCGTTCTTTTAGGCCTTGCTGTTTTTCGGGGGCTTTCTGTTAGACCGCTCTGACCAGCCGACCATTTGCCATGTTGCATGTACGTACTCGTCGTAGAGTTTGTGCTGTGCAGGGGGTTGGTGTTGGGCTTTTAGCTTTAACACAAGCCCAGTCCATGAACAGGGCAAGGAAGAGTTCATGGATGAAGAATTGGTTGCTCCAGCATGACCAATTCTTGCACATGCCTTTGCTTTGCGAGATCCGGGAAAATAATCCTGATGATTTCAGGAATTATCTCCAGATGACGGACCCCGTTTTTCACTGTCTGTTGGCTTTGCTGTCCCCTTATATCAGCAGGCAGGATACCTGCATGTGGCAAGCCATTACTCCGGAGCAGAGGCTAGTTGCCACGTTGCGGTACTTGGCGACTGGGAGAAGCCTGCAGGACCTCAAGTTCTCCACAAGCATCTCCCCCAGGCTTTGGGGATCATTATTCCAGAGACCTATTCTGTTAATATTCAGATCCTGCAGAAGGACTATTTTAAGGTAAGCATCCTTTAACATCACATTCTATGTAGTTAATGTTTGCTAATGTATTGTATTTCTTTCATCGTTCCCTAATTACCATGATTGCAATATGCTGTAAAACGCTGTGCTTCTTTGTTCTCATGCATGCTGGAAGCTTTTAAAGTTCCTTTTTTGTCCTTCATGCATATTTGCCTTCACTAACCTCCCCAGCATGCTCTCCTGGGTCCATATACACCTATAGCCTAGTCTCTTAGCAATGTATTTTGTCAGTTCCATAGTAGTGCTTTCCCCTCAACACCCCCTAAAATGTGTAAAAATGTTAAGTGTGTCCTTAAATTCATGCAGAGTGCCAGAGGCTTTGGTGGCCCAAACTCTTTTGGAACCCTCCCTCCCCCAAAACCGCTAAGTCAGCTGATAGCAATTCTCTATCTGCTGACTTTGGCAACCCATACACACTATACCTACCTCTTTTGTGGTCAGATTTATGGATGAATTCACCAAAGCATGTAGTGCAAGGTCTGAATACTTTCAAATGGTACTGTTTAAAGTTTGTTTCTCATATTATTATCTTGATAGGTAATAGCAGAATGTAAAAATGTGCTTCCATTTGTTCAGTGTGTTTTTTTATTTTTTGTTTTTATTATGAAACTTCTTACCTGTCCAGTGGGCTTTCAATAGCATAAGTAATGAGGGGCTGGCCAAAGTTAACACACATTATTTATGCATTCAGCTCTCAATGAAGTGGAGAGGGTTACCTGTCCAAAACATCCTCCCCCCTAAATTTTTGCAATGGGCCATCAGATGGGGTGAGGAATTTGCTAAGTGGACCTTATACTTTTGTCTTTAAATACTAATTTCAATAAATGTTATACTTACGTTGGCCAAAAAATGTTTGTGTCTAATCTGCAATGTTTATGTGCAAAAAAAAATGTTTTCTTGTTTGACTCCACAGTTTCCTTCAACGCCACAGGAATGGCAGACTGTGGCCTCCCACTTTGCCACCCATTGGGACTTTCCCAATTGTGAAGGTGCAATTGATGGGAAACACGTCCACATTGTCCCACCCCCCAAACTCGGGGTCCTACTGTTATAATTACAAGGGGTATAATAGTATAGTGATGTTGGCGGTGGTGTCAACTACTTATGAATTCCTCTATGTGGATGTGGGGAAAAATGGCTGGCTGTCAGATGGTGGAGTGATTGCTCAGACGGAGTTCTACTGGCATCTCCAGAATGGCAGCTTGGGCTTGCCACCTCCAGAAGACAATGTGGAAGGACTCCCCTTCGTCTTTGTCGCAGATGAAGCATTTGCGCTGGGGGACCATGTTGCGCTGGGGAACCCTCACCCCGGACCAGAGGGTTTTTAATTACCGACTGTCCAGAGCCAGAAGAGTGGTGGAGAACCACCTAAGGCCAAATTTCCAGAGCTTTCCAACCTGACGCTGGCCATCCTGGCTTGGCCCCCAAAGCAGCCATGAGGTCAGAAGCAGATACATGGAGTACTTTGCGGTTAGAGGGGCCATTGATATGCCAGACAATGTCTGAGAGACATGTTTTAAATAAATTTATATTTGAAACTGCAACAATATTTGTTTTCATTTACTGCTTTTCTTTTATCTCCTAGTTTTTTTTTTTGGGTCTTTTTCTTCAACAGTGCAAACCAAATGTCTTTGAGACATGAGGTGGCAGTCTCTTCTTCAGATAATATTATTATTATGTTGTTTGTCTTCTACACACACACCTTGTTTTTGTTGTTAATGTAGGTAGAGCATTACTGACAAAAATATTCATAATTTTTAACACCATGACAGAAATGTGTGGAGTCATGAAAATGGGGTGATTGGGGAAAATGAAAAACACTGTGGGTGTTATTTACTAAAGGCAAATCCACTTTGCATTACAAGTGCACTGCAAAAGTGCACTTGAAACTCCACATGTAGTGCAACATGGATTTGCCTTTAGTAAATAACCCCCATTGCCGCAGAAAACACCAACTACAAAAACTGCTTTTGAGCATTGATAGAAGAAGCCACACATTGTTGATGATGATAAAACTTTTTACTCAAAGCACATTCACAAATAAAATGTTTTTTCAACAAACCAACATATTTGGTGTATATAACATTGTTTTTGGTAACATTAATATAACTACCGTATATACTCGAGTATAGGCCGACCCGAATATAAGCCGAGGCCCCCAATTTACCCCCAAAAAAACTGGCAAACTTATTGACTCGTGTATAAGCCGAGGGTAAGACATGCCTGTCCATCCCTGTGTGTGTGTCCGTCCATCCCTGTGTGTCCGTCCATCCCTGTGTGTCCGTCCATCCCTGTGTGTCCGTCCATCCCTGTGTGTGTGTGTCTCCATCCATCCATCCATCCCTGTGTGTGTGTGTGTATCCGTGTGTGTGTGTGTGTGTGTGTGTGTGTGTGTGTGTGTGTGTGTGTGTGTGTGTGTCCAGCCTACCTGTGTCCTGAGCCTTTGTCCCGAGCCTCCGTCCCGTGCCGAGCCTCCTTGCCTCCGTGCCTCGCCGCCGTGCCTCGCCGCCGTGCCTCGCCGCCGTGCCTTGCCTCCGGTCCCGTCCCGTCCCGTCCCGTGCCGTGCCGTCCTGTGCCTTGCCTCCGTCCCGTGCCCTCTTCGTTCGTCGGCGGCCATTGTAAAATTCAAAAGCTGCGCCGCCGCCTTCGCCTGTGATAGGCGGAACACTGAATTTCCCAGCAGCCTGTGTTCCGCCTATCACAGACGTCGTATCATCCTCGTCCGTAGTACGAGGATGATACGAAGTCCGTGATAGGCGGAACACAGGCTGCTGGGAAATTCAGTGTTCCGCCTATCACAGGCGAAGGGGGAGCCGGAGGCGCGGCTTTTGAATCAGAATGGCCGCTGTCTGTCTGCTCGACACGCTGATCGAGCGGGCAGACAGCGATGACTCGAGTATAAGCCGAGGGGGGCACTTTCAGCCTCAAAAAAGAGGCTGAAAATCTCGGCTTATACTCGAGTATATACGGTAGCTGTTTTTGTTAAAACAGGCATGTTTCAAAGCATAATAAAACATACACAACTCAGGAACTTACAAAGTTCAACTTTGAAAAGTGAAGGCAATATCAGACATTAGTATGTCCAAACTGTGTTGATATTGCCTTCATCAGATGGGGTGTCACCCCTGTAAAAGCCAAATTTGAAAGATGCACACAAATTGTGATTCAAACTGGGCATTTTCCTCCTGATCCCATGCCTAATGTCAACATGTGCTATCTCCCATCATGGGGGATCAATGTATGTGTTTTTGGGGGTGCAACCCCTTCACCTCAGCCACTTTAGTAGCGAGGAAGGGGTTGCACCCACAAAACACGTACATTGATCCCCCATGATGGGAGATAGCACACTGTGTGCATCTTCCAAATTTGGCTTTTGAAAAAATTTAAAACATTTTTTTCAAATCTCAAATCGATGCTAGCTAGTTTTGTGTGTTTTAGATTCTCCCTAACACATCAATGATGTTCTTCATTTTTTGTTGGACATCATTGATGTTTTTTTTTAGATTTTCTAAATCGCGATTGCACCCCTTTATCTCCCCGATGAGGATCTGGGCACTTCACATCATGTATTCTAAAAATGCAGGCATACATCTATTACCTGAAGCTGTGGTCTCAGACACTCACCTGTTGTGGAGACAATTTTACCAATTTCAACAACCTCTCCTTCCTCCTCCTCCTCTGCTTCTGGTTTTGGGATTTCCCCTTCTTTGGGAAGTGTGGGGTCCCTGGTGTCCTCAGACATCCCGAGTCTTCTCTCCCCTATGAGAATGTAAAAAAGGAATACTTAGCACACCGATATTTGAGGGCAGAAACAGGAATATTAAACATTGCTTGGAAGTGTCGTACAATTGTCTTATTTGGCAGAGTTCAAAGCTGATAACATTCTTTTTTACACTTTCTAAAGCTGGAATACTTACCTGTTTTCTGCAAGTTTCACAGATGGAGATACCCCTATAGTATACACTGGAGCATGTGTGTGGGACACCCTAATAAAAAGGGTGTTCTAGTGTCCCACACTAGTGCTCCTGAGTCCAGATGTGTAAACAGCTGCTGAGTGTCCTCTCTTTTACACTGAATCAAGTTTGCATTTCATTCTAGTTACAAACCCATCTAGACAACAAACTTCTTTGACTAGAAATAGGCCTAAACAAATGTAGTTAACTGCAACTTCCCAAAACATCGTATTTTACTGGGCGAATGAACAATGTTTCCTACGACAAAGCAGCCTGGCAGGCCAGGAAAAGGGAGGGGGCGAGAGAGTGCCCCCCTGAACCATACCTGGCCGCTTGCCCGCAACATGGGGAGGGTCTTTATGGGGACTAATTTATGTCCATTAATGTTTGGGTCTCTAACTTGCCCCCAGGATCTTAACACGGTATCCCCCATCCCCCAACCCTTCCCTTTACTTACTCATCCCTTCTCTTCCTTTCTCCTCTTTACCGCCTCTGCTTCTCTTCTTCTTTTCCTTCTAATTAAAATGAATAGCATTTTTTTGTACATGTTCATTGAAAGCTGGGGTCATTGCGATGCCTGCTTACCCAGGTATTGTGTCCTTAGCTAAAATGCATATTGTTGTTTGGTATGCCTCTTGGGGCATACAACGTTTTTTTTTCTTACATTTGCTGTTTTTTTTTTTATGTAGTCCAGTGGATTCTAATAGCCTGTAGGCTTGAACACTACTTTTGGTATTTCTCTAAAAGCTATTTAAGGCCAGGTTTACACCAGCTACATTTTCTCTGTGAAGAGAAAAAACAGCTGTTCAGTGGTGCCGCTCCGTTCTATCTGCGCATCAGCTGAGCAGGGATAGGGGGGAGATGAGGCGGAGGTGTAGTGAGAAGAAGGAGAGATTTCTCTTGTTCAGAACGGAATGCATCTGCATCTGCGAATCAGATACGTTCCCATAGAGGATAATGTGCTTGTAATTCGCACCCCAATGCCCAGAAAACACACACATTTTTTGTGCAATGCGCAGTGCGAATGCAACCCACATATGTGAACAAGATACTTGTTACTCATCTTAATGTGGATGTACCATTCTGGATACATTTGTTCAGATATGATTTGTATTTGTATTGCAAACCTGTATTGTCTGAAAAAATTTAATAAAAATGAGATTAAACTGAGTAAACAAAGCCCCTTCACTGACATGTCTTTGTTGAAAAACAAAACCATGTGATCATGAAGTCATCACTCATATGGTAATATGGCATTGTTATCAAAAAAAGATCCTAACACTAAGCAAACCTATCCTCTAACTTAAATCTCTAAAATTAAATGAACCCCTGCAGCAGAGTACTAATAATAATCTCACGCCAGGTGTAACAGTGTGAAAAGATAACAGCAGGAATTCCCTACTGCTAAAAATGAATGATCCACAATTTCCCATATTTATTTATAAGAGACAATTCTGCTACCCAGTTTAATTATTCCTTATTACTATGAGCAGCCATCACCAAATATTTTATAAAAGTGAATTGCTGAGCAGAGGATTTTAGTGCAGCAGTAGCAGTGTTAATGGCTGATACATGTCTAGTAGGTTCCCCAGATATTTTTGAGGAACTACAGCATTGTAAAATAATGTAACTTGGGGAAATGTGCACGTGTTGGAGAAATGTGCTAATATTTAACTACTTTCCGTCCAGCCATTATACATAGAGGGCCAGACAGGATCAGCGCCGATGCGAGTGCACTACCTGCGCATCCCCCTGTATTCGTAAATTCTGCATTCTGGGAGAGTGCAGTGTAGCGATCTGTGCCTGCTGTGTCCAACGGACACAGTGGAACACTGATAGCTGTACCGAGCTGCTGTTGGTGGCCCTGGTACCATGTGATTGCTGTAGCCAATCAGCAATCATATAGACAATAGTAAACAATATGTAATTTCCTGACATCATTGTTTACTACTGTGTGATCTCTGTAATCAGTCACAGAGATCACACAATACAGGGCCATTCACAGCAGCCATGTACCATGTGATAGTTGTGGTCAATCACAGCTATCACAGCTATCACAATCCTAATTCAATCCTTCTTCCCTGAGTAGTACAGTGTCACTGGTAAACATGGTATAACTAAATAATTTAAAAATGTTAAAATAAAATGTAAAAATGTTTTTTTAAGGTATAATTTATTTTTATTTTTAACTCACCATCACGAGTCAGTGTCCTTAATCACCACCATTCCCTCAAAGTGTCCCTGATCATTGCCACACCAGTTACTGTGTCCGTAATCGCCACTACACCAGTTATGGTGTCATTGATCACCGCAATGCCAATTACAGTGTCCATGATCATCGCTACACCAGTTACAATTGCCGGGATCACCACCACAATGTCACTGATCACTGCCACACCACTCATATTGTTCCTAATGACTGCCACCCATTCACAGTGTTGCTAATCACCACCGCACCACTCACATTATATGTGATCATTGCCACACCTGTCATATTGTCCCTGATTACCGCCACAGCAGTCCTGGTGTCCCTGATCACTGCCACACCAGTCCCAGTGTCATTGATCATCACCACACCAGTCTCAGTGTCCCTGATCATCGTCACACCAGTCCCAGTGTCCTTGACCATCACCACACCGGTTAAAGTGTCCATGATCACCACCACACCAGTAATATTGTCCCTAATCACCACCATACCAGTTACAGTGTCCCTGATCATTGCTACACCAGTCATATTGTCCCTCATCACCGACACAACAGTTAGGGTGTTCAACCTCTCCAGTCCCAGTGTTCCTGATCATCGCCACACCAGTGCAGGGTTTCCTCTGCCTTCTTGTACCAATCCTAGCCTGTTTATCAACCACATTTCTGCCTGCTGCCTGGACCAATCTCTTGCCTGCTGGCTGACCATGTCTCTGCCTGAAATAACCCATCTGACATCAATTACAGCCATCGCCTGCTAACAACTGCACTTTTTGGGACCACAGAAACTCTTCCGTTCTTCCTTTCCTCAGCCTGCTAACAACTGCACTTTTGGGACCACAGAAACTCTTCCGTTCTTCCTTTCCTCAGCCTTCTGTACTTACTGGTGAAAGAACATGGCATTCATGGGGGCAGCCACATGCCAGTAGGCTAGGCTTGCTTACCTTATAGAAACTAGAACTGCTATAGGTGACACCACAATAAGCTATTTTCCTTGATCAAATAAAATAACCCCTGATGACATCAGTTGTGATGAAACTGGTTAGATGGAGTTTGGGAATATGTCTAGAAGCTATTTTTGATGTGGGAAAACTGAGCTGTATTCCAGTGCAACGCTGTTTAATACTGGGAACCATTGTTATCTTCCGAATTTATATTTATTTTTGAGTGTAATTTTAAAAGGTTTGTATTGTTATACATATTAGAGGTTCGCTTGTGCTATAGCTATATAGATGAGCATCTGGTATGTTCAATTGGTATTTAATCAATTAAAGCCAAATGTTTTTGGGGATATTTTAATATAAAGTGATGTATGATGAGTGTCAACCAATTAGACCACTTTGCCATGTCCCTATGGGATATTAAAGGCTATGACAAAATCTTCCTGAGGACGTGGACTCATGAAATGCATTGAGGCTGCGTTCTTGCCTGCACTGACATCAATTCTGGTATGCCTGGTTCCAGTCTCTGGAGCATTTTAATGCATGCTGAGAGTCAGAGGAATGGTGTCTTTCCCCGATTTTGAGCTGTACATGCCAGTATTAGCCTATAGCACCAACGAATGTAAGTGCACATTCCGGTTGTTTATGGTTAAACCTGTATTGTGATGTACTCTGTTTTTTTGAGCTTTTGCCTACATATGAATCAAAGGATCTATCAGTTGATGCCAAATAAGCTAAGGATCATCTTCATTTGGTGTTGCTCATCCTTCTAAGGATCTGAGTTCTATGCAAGTTTTCAATCTAGCTATTTGGAGAGTTTGTTTCTTCCCACACAAGTGTTGGTGCAGCACGGACAATTCAGATCACCTATTACACATTTTTTATTTTTTGGTGTGCAGTGGGTTGCAATTATATATGTTTTTATATATTTTTATTAATTAGTGCCATCCTTTATACTTTGTTTTAACATAAAACCATTGTAATTACACTTTAAATAACAAAGGGTGAGTTTTTAATAGACATGTAATGGAAAGATTTCTGCGCTGGACAAAGAATTCACCTACTACAACATCAACACCACGTGAGATATACACCATTAACCATAAAAATCCAAAAAGGTTGCGCTTATACAAAATAATAAAAATAATTCAAATAAACCTAAATAAATCTTAAATCCTGTGAAGAAAAAAAATAAATTATGAATAACAGTACATAGAGATATAAATAATAAATGAATATCCTGAAAAATTTACGTGAATAATCATGAACTTCATATAGAATTTCTCACAGCTGGTAAGGGTGCATTGCATTTGGTGGTGGGATTTTTTCAACATAAATCACCTTACTGTGAAAATTTCTTCAGCACAAGTCACTTTATTGAGGAAAATATCCCAGTCGTCATTCAAAACTTTTTATGGACTGTGGACAGATTTCCATATATGTTTTCTTTTCCATATCTGGATTTGTGTTTTCTATAAGAATTGTCTTATCGGAATTTTTTACTTTTGGAGTTTTTGAGACATTTATGAACATATCTATATGAAGTTCACGATTATTCACGTAAATTTTTCAGGATATTCACTTATTATTTATATCTCTATGTACTGTTATTTATAATTTTTTTCTTCAAAGGATTTAAGATTTATTTAGGTTTATTTAATAGACATGTGCATTAGTTTTCATCCGAATGCATTTTCATCCGAATTTCGGGTATTTTCATTATCGTTTTAACAAACGATAACAAACATGCAGAATCTGAAAGCCGAAAGATCTGAATAAACAAATGCTTTATTTTAATTTTTGTTGCAACAGTTCAATATAGATAGGAGATTTGACATGACGCTGACAATAGTGATCTGTGTCCATCGAACCTGTGGTCGAATGTGCCTAACCTTAGCTCTATTAATTCAAGATTATTCTACATAGAGAGAAAAGGTTTGGCATAGAGAGAAAAGATTCGATATTATAGAGACAATAGCAAAAAAGTTTGAATGTGCCTAACCTAACTCTATTAGTTCAAGATTATTCGACATAGAGAGAAAAGATTCGACATGAAGATTCGATGAAGCAGTCGCCGCAAGGCTATAGAAGAATTCTAATGTTGGTTGACTAGTAATAATAATTAATAAATATAATTATTAGTAGTGTCAAATAACATTAGAATTCTACTATAGCTTGTAGACGGAACATTCAACCGGAAATGCACAATTGCAGCGTCGTACAGTTTAGCTGCTCTGTCGATTCTTCTTAGAACATTCGACAGACACTATCAGGCTCAACCTCAACCTGACAGATTCAACCTTAATTATTTTGGATTTTCAGACGAATGCATTTTTTAACTAAACTAAATAAATAAAAATGAACTTCGGGGGTAACTAAATAAATGTATTTTTTGGACGAAAACAAATTTCCGAAATTAAATATTTCCATGTGCACATATCTAGTTTTTAATGTGTTTTACACTATTGGGATGTTTCTTGTGATTGCACTGTATAAAACATTGGATTGCCTGGGCTAAGTTTATTAAAGTATAGAAAATAAGCCCTACGTTACGTCATACCACGTGACTTCTTCATGGGGTCATAGATCCCCATGAAGAAGTCACGTGGTATGACGTAACGCGTAGGGAGTGGCCGTAGGACAAACCGGAAGTAGAGTAAGACTGGTGGAAGACGCCAGACAACCATCTTCCTCACTGTGATTTTTATTTTATTTGAAATGTGAGAGTCTTGGATATCATTTTAATAAATATATCTGCTTATCTCAAATTACTACACCATTGGAGTCCTCTCTCTCTCTCTCCTTCCCCTCTCCCTCTTGTTTTTGAGCCATACACTACGGAATAGATTGGAGAATCTACAGTGCAAAGCCTATATGCTGGGATTGGCCCTCTAGTGGCGGAAGTTTTTATTACATCCCTCACCTGCATTTCCTTAGTGACTTAATACAGTGAACCAAATGAGAGATTCCTGGGGTTATATTTGATCTGCTTGTTTATTCTATCTCAAGGTGAGAGTTCTGAGAGCCTGGACTAGTGGACTTTGCATCAGTGGTCCCTTTTTCCATATTTTATCCTCATCCATTGTGTGCTTTTTTTGGACTATTTATTTTTTTCTTTTATATATATTGACTGTTTCACGCTTTTATTAATTTTATATTTTTTATTATATTATATGAGTGGCACGATTTGCGCAGGACTCCTTGTTTTATAATTTTAAGTTTATTAAAGTGTCTCCATTCCACCTTTCTTGGAAAGTTTGGAGTGATTGTAATTTTTTTCTGGTAATGCCGCATACACACGATCAGACTGTCCAGCGGACTTAGCCCGGCAGACAAACCGCCAGACTTTGAAGCGGAGGTCCGCCGGACTTTCCAAACGAGCGTACCTACCCACTAGGGATGAGCTTCGAGTTCGAGTCGAACGCATGTTCGACTCGAACATTGCCTGTTCGCCTGTTCAGCGAACAGTGAACAATTTGGGCTGTTCACAGCAAATTCGAAAAGCCGGAACACCCTGTACAAGTCTATGGGAGAAATATAAAGTGCTCATTTTAAAGGGTAATATGCAAGTAACTGTCCTAAAAAGTGTTTGGGGACCTGGGTCCTGCCCCAGGGGACATGAATCAATGCAAAAAAAAGTTTTAAAAACAGCCGTTTTTTCAGTGATTTTAATAATGATTAAAGTGAAACAAAAAAAGTGTAATATTCCTTTAAATTTCGTAGTTGGGGGGTATCTATAGTATGCCTGTGAAGGGGTGCATGTTTCTGGTGCTTAGAACTGTCCCTGCACAAAGTGTCATTTGTGCAGGAAAAAAAGTCTTTTAAAATCACTTGCGGCTAAATTGTCGGCTCCCCGTAATACAGAGAACACTCAATGAGTGTTCTCTGTATTAGCCGACAATTCATTCATTCATTGATAAAAAAAATTTTTTTAAAAAGCGTGGGGGCTCCCCTAAATTCAATTACCAGGCCCTTCATGTCTGACATGGATATTAAGGGGAACCCCGTGTCAAATTAAAAAAAAAATTTACGTGGGGGTCCCCCTAAATATTCATACCAGACCCTTCAGGTCTGATATGGATATTAAGGGGAACCCCGCATCAAATTGAAAAAAAAATTGACGTGGGGGTCCTCCTAAAAATCCATACCAGACCCTTTATCCGAGCACGCAACCTGGCAGGCCGCAGGAAAAGAGGGGGGATGAGAGAGCGCCCCCCCTGAACCATACCAGACTACATGCCCTCAACAGGAATTTTTCAAAAGTGTGTTTGTCTTATTTAACCATTTTGACACTTTCTTTGTGAAATGGTAGGGGTACTTTTGTACCCCCTTACCATTTCAAACGGGGGGTGGGATCTGGGGGTCCCCTTGTTAAAGGGGGCTTCCAGATTCTGATAAGCCCCCCGCCCGCAGACCCTCACAACCACCGGCCAGGGTTGTGAGGATGAGGCCCTTGTCCTCATCAACATGGGGACAAGGTGCTTTGAGGGGTCACAGACCCCCAAAGCATCCTCCCAATGTTGAGGGTATGTGGCCTGGTACAGTTCAGGAGGGAGGGGGGGCCGCTCTCTTGTCCCCCCCTCTTTTCCTGCGGCCTGCCAGGTTGCATGCTCGGATAAAGGGTCTGGTATGGATTTTTAGGGGGACCCCCACGTCAATTTTTTTATTTGATGCGGGGTTCCCCTTAATATCCATATCAGACCAGAAGGGTCTGGTATGGATATTTAGGGGGACCCCCACGTCAATTGTTTTTATAAATTTGACACGGGGTTCCCCTTAATATCCATGTCAGACAAGAAGGGTCTGGTAATTGAATTTAGGGGAACCCCCACACTTTTTTTTTTTATATCAATGAATGAATGAATTGTCGGCTAATACAGAGAACACTCACTTTTTTTCCTGCACAAATGAAACATTGTGCAGGGACAGTTCTAAGCACCAGAAACATGCGCCCCTTCACAGGCATACTATAGATACCCCCCCCCCAGCTACGAAATTTAAAGGAATATTACACTTATTGTTTCACTTTAATCATTATTAAAATCACTGCTCCTGAAAAAACGGCAGTTTTTAAAACTTTTTTTTGCATTGATCCATGTCCCCTGGGGCAGGAGCCGGGCCCCCAAACACTTTTTAGGACAGTAACCTGCATATTACCCTTTTAAATGAGCACTTTAGATTGTGAACGTTCGAGTCCCATAGACTTTAATAGGGTTCTAAAGTTCACACGAAGTTTAGGTCTGTTCGCAGGTTCTGGTGCGAACCGAACAGGGGGGTGTTCGGCTCATCCCTACTGCCCACACACAGCCGGACTTTTCCGCCGGACTAGGTCTGCCAAACTATAGCGGGAGCCCGCTGTACTTTTGAAATGAACAGGCTTGCCCACACACGGGGGAAAGTCCTTCGTTTTGAACGCGGCTCCAGGTAGCCGGGATTAGCGCAGGGGGTCAATGTCACTGGCTTCGGCGGCGAGATTGACACGTCGTTGGCCCCGTCACCCGGTATGGACTTAAAGGGGAAGCCTTTAAGAAGAAAAGAAAAAAGAATAGGAGACGGCGACGACGACGATGACAGAAGACCGGGCCACCGCTAGTAAAAGAGCTGGAAGAAGAAAGTGGAGGCCCAGCAAGAAGAACCGAAGAGGGGGACAAGACCCCTGAAGAGGAGGACAAGACCCCCGAAGTCAGAAGAAGACCCCTGGGCGGCGACGAAGAAGAAAGCCGGGCTCCTCCGCTAGTAAAAGAGCTAACATTAGATAGCGGAGGAGTCTGGTGAGAAGACCCCCCAAGACGGAAGAAGACCCCCGGAGCTGTGCAATAAATTATTTTAAACCCTTGTGTGGTGTTTTTTTTTTTATAATTTTCACCAGGTGAATGGGTAGGGGTACATTGTATCCTTACTCATTCACATAGGATGGGGGGCCAGTATCTGGGGGCTATTAAAGGGGGCTCCCAGATTCCAATAAGCCCCCGCCCGCAGATCCCGACAACCAATGGCCAGGGTTGTCGGGAAGAGGCCATTGTCCTCATCAACATGGGGACAAAGTGCTTTGGGGTGGGGGGGTCGCAGGGCCCCTCCTTCCCCAAAGCACCCCCCGATGTTGAGGGAAACGGATAAGGGTCCTACATGGACCTTGGGGGGTACCCCCACGCCGTTTTTTCACCGTAGGGCTTCCCCTTTAAGTCCATATAAGGTGACGGGGCCAGCGACGTGTCAATCTCGCCGCAGAAGGCGGTGACATTGACCTCCTGCGCTAGTCCCGCCTACCTGGAGCTGCGTTCAAAATGAACTGACTTTTTCTCCGTGCGGGTAGGTCTGTTCATTTCAAAAGTACGGCGGACTAGCACACAGACAGCCGGATTGTCCACCGGACTCGCTGTTACTTATGTCTCATGTGGACTTTATATGCACAATTTAAGGTTTAATTGTATTCTCAGATATTGCAATGATGTCAGTTGTCGCATTTGCATAAGAAAGAAGTGCACTGAAGATCCGGCTCACATGGATTATTGGTCCTATGGATGTCTGTTACCCTTTTCATATGTGGATTTTATATACACAGTTTTAATTTTAATTTTATTTCTCACGCATTGTATTTGTTATTAATGGTATTTGTTACATTTGCATAAGAAAGAAGGGCACTAAAGCCTGGTCACATGGATATTTGGTTATGTGAATATCTGTTACTCTTTTCTTAAGTGGGCTTTATATGCACAGTTTGAATTTTAATCTAATTTATCACACATTGCATATGTTAATGCTATTATTTGTTGAATTGCATTTTCAAATTTTTGGATATAATTCTAGCACTATACTTTCTACATATAGATTTAGATATATTTATATTTATACATATATATTATATTCCCTGATCATTCTTACAGAGGCAACCATCACAATACATTGTTTTTGAACAATTGGTTGATTCATGTGATATACAAGATACATTGTATAATACATAATTAATCCAGACACAAAAAGTTTCACACATATAGTATCATTATACTTAGGAGGAGTATTAGAATGTGTTTTGTGATGTAATTCCAAGTATTCCCATGCTGTTTGTGAGAGATATCTTATGAACTTGCCAACTTTGTGTCAAATAATTTATTTAAATTTTCTTTCCAAAAATGTTTGGCAAAAAAATGTAGTCTTTGAAAGACTCACCATGCCTCTTAAAAAATACTTTGGGATGTTTACTCTCCAATGTGTGGTCATTTTGTGGGTGTTTCCAATGTCCCAGTGCTCTAGGGCCTCCAAAAATGTGATCGGTAGTCAGGAAATGAGATGAGTACTTTATGGAATGCCTGAAAGTGCTCCTTGGATTTTGGACCCCTCTTCTGAGTTGGGAAAAGTCTCACACATGTGGTACATGTGTAGCAGAATGTGTTTTGGGGTGAAAGTGTAAGTATGACCATGCCATCACTGAGAAATAACTTGAAAATAATTAAAATGATAACAAACACATTTCATTTAATTTCTTAATTTGCCTAAAAATTGTAACTTCAAAAAATTAACTATGCCTCTTACTAAATACCTTGAACTGTCTACTTTTCAGAAAGTGTTGTTTTGGTGAGTATTTGTACTGTCCTGGCCTCAAGAAATGAGATAGACAGTCAGTAAATAAGGGCTGATCAGTTTTCAAATATACAGCATATATAGTTTGTAGACACTATAACTTTCACACAGACTAAATAATAAACACTGATTTGGTCAATTTAACCAATGAATGTAGTAAAATATATCGTAGGCTAAATTTATGAAGAAAGGTTATTTATCTGAAAATTTTAAAACAGAAACTAACAAAAACATGTTTTTTTTTCACAACTTTCTCTATTTTGTTTGCTTATATAGCTGTAGTAGGCGTTATATCGTGGAACTGTTTTCCATAGAAATGAATAATGAGGGTTAAATGCTTTCTTTAAATTACAAGATAGAAAGTGTTCCATAAACAATTATCGATCGGCGTCTCTCCTGACAGGGGGGGCCTGGGCTGATTATTTATCAGCAAAGCCCCCCTCGGATGCCCACACTAGACCACCAGGAGAGCCGTCAGGATCCCCAGGGAAGGGGGCAACATGTGGATGGCCAGGTATGTACCCCATGGCCATCCACATGTGCGAATTATGCCCAAACTGTGCCTATCAGTGCCCACAAATGGGCACTGACTGGCACCATTATATAACATATGATGCCCAGCAATGCCACCCATCAGTGTCATCAGTGCCACCAGTGTCCATCAGTGCCCATACATGCTCATCACTGCCCACCTATCAGTAATTAAAACCAGACATGTTTTTGAACGATAGTCCTTCTACTGGGGCATGAGACCTATTGTTCCATACCATGCTAATATAGAGACACGTTTAAAACAGCTGACTTGTGCTGACACCAAAGTACTCCGATAGTCAATCACAAGTCCGCAGTGTGCAACAGTTCCTCCTCACTGTGTCATGTGCCTAAGAGTAGCAGCCAATTAATGATGAAGAAAGCCTTCCGTCCGTGGTCACATGTTTACGCTGCCTCCTCTGATGTCATCGAGAACCGGTATTTTCGATCCAAGCCTCATATTGGTTTCACACACAACCTGCAAGTTGACAAGGCAATGGATGGGATGACCACACCCACTAATCCACTACCACCAATGCTGTCATCGCGCATCAGTATTTATGCTTACAGCCTCATAATAATTCCAACGGCAGGAAGCAACTCCTGGGTTGGCTAGGCAACGGATAGAAAAACCCAAAACTAATACTCGCAACCACAGACAGAACTGAAATCACAATAGGATTGTCATCACCCTCATCTGGCATAAACAAGTTTATCACAAGCATGAATACACCTGTATTTATGTATATGAGAGACTACACGGTACATAGTTACATAGTTACGTAGTTAGTAAGGTTGAATAAAAACACCAGTCCATCCAGTTCAACCTGAGTGAGTGTCTACAATTGTCCCTATCCCTGTACATTGCACACTCACATTGGTCCCTACCCTACAATATATATACAAAATGTGTAAAAGAATATTAACACCCGAAATACTCTAAAACACCAATTTAAATTTCACAGAAAAATGAGGATGAATGTTAAGGACTGAATTATAAACAATGTATACTGGGATATAAAACGTGTCTGTGTAAAGACAAAAATCCCACCTGAATCATATAATATAAAATCATACAATACACCAGTATGACAATAAAAATAGAGGGATCCTAAATGGCATAAGCTCTAAAATAAAATAAAACAAACAACCCCCCCCTATGGTGGAAAAAAGGAGCATAATACCCCAATAATGCCCATGTCCACTGTGGGGGGTCCTCAATGCATTCATCTACTCATAATGCTATATAAACACATAGCAACCACGAAAAAGGTAACAACATGTCCAAAGGACACTAAAACAATGTAGTAACACATCTAAAACTCCGTACTGGCCTGGACACAAATGAACGCATTAATGTCTCATTCGATATTTAACCCATGGGGGAATAACACTTAAGCTGGTATATCTAGAAGGTCTCAAGTTTAGAGACCCTCTGATATGTGACCCACCCCTTCAATGTGGGTTAAATTTATCAATTACTTGAAACTTAGTGCAACTAGGGTTTTTCTCATGGCACTGCAAGTAATGCCTTGGAATATTATGATTAGTAAGGCCTTTTTTAATAGAGGTAATATGCTCATTAACTCTAACTGTAAATGATCTGATCGTTCGACTCACGTATTGTTTTTTACATGGATGTGTGGCACATGTGGTAAAATATTTCATTTGATAGACAGTAGAAGTGACGGTGGATTAAAAAAATTCAGATTTCTCCCGTGCACAGGTATTATATATGCAGACACTGCATTTCCTGCAGGATAATATCTCTTGGACTCAGGAAAAAAGGTAGGTTTTGTTGGAGGGTCAATCACATTGTGAGAAATCCAGCTTCTTAGAGACAGGCTCCCCTAAAAATAACACCCGCTTTGTCCAGAAGTATTGGACCCAACAATGGATCATTTCTTAAAACATTCCAATGACGGTTAAGAATATTCTTGACTTGTTTGTGTTGGACCGAAAATTGTGTGACCAGAGACCATTGGAACCTGGTATAAGGGGCTCATTTAGGTTGCTCTACAATGAGCGTATGTCGGTCAAGTGAGGAGACCTTGGTTATCTCTTCATCAATGATCGAAGGCAGATAACCTTTTTCAACAAAACGCTGCTTAAGAAACTGTGCTTGCCTCAGAAAGTATGAAGAATCTGTACAATTTCTTCAAATCCGCAGTAATTGACTGAGGGGTATGAAGTCAAGCCATGGACCAAAATGGCAACTGTTAATAAAAATATATCCATTTCGATCCGTCGGCTTGAAGAATGTGGTAGTCACAAGCTGACGGTCAACAATGGAAATTTCTAAATCCAAGAAGTAAATGGAGACAGAACTAACCTCATAAGTAAGAGCAATCCCCATCTCGTTATTGTTCTGAGTGGCCATGAAGTCATGTAAGGATTCCTCATCACCTCTCCACAGGAGGAGGATGTCTTTTATATACCTGGCCCATAGGGTTAAATCAGGACGTTGTAAAGGATAGACAACATCCTCCTCCGATAGGGCCATAAAAAGATTGGCGAGGCTGGGGGCAAACTTAGCCCCCATTGCCATGCCATTCTTCTGTAAAAAAAAACAGTTATTGTACCAAAAATAATTGGTCTGTGTGGCAAAATGAAGCAGCTCCATAATGTAACATTGTTGGACCACCAGAATCTGTTTACTAGTGGACAAGTAGTGTTCTACAGCAGCAAGCCCCAATCTATGTGGGATACAGGTATATAGTGCCGTGACATAGGCCGTTACTAAAAGAAGGTCATCATGATACTCATTGCCCTCTGGCCGGCGTACCGTATTACCCGTATCCTTCAGATATGATGGAATGGCCCATACCAACGGCTGTAAGTGAAAATCAATATACCGGCCTATCCAGGATGTCACAGAATCTATCCCACTTACGATGGGTCTCCCTGGAGGCCGAGTGGCATTCTTGTGTACCTTAGGGAGATAGTACATAATAGGGATACATGGACCCACCAGTACTAAGTAATCTCTCTCCTTTTAGTCCAGAATCCGTTGCCGAAAGCCTTTTTCCACCAAATCTACCAATTTTTTCTTAAAATCTTTGTGATCATTCGATAATGTCATATAGGTCTTGTCATCACTCAAAATCCGACACATTTCGATATGGTAGTCATTTTTGTCCAAAACTACTAGGCCTCCACCTTTATCGGCGGGACGAATCACAAGATCCTTTTGCTCACATAAAGACTTAGGACCGATTCGAAAGCTTGGATGATCATATACCTGTTTCTTGGGCAGCGATTCCAAATCCTTTAAAACCAGGTCTCAAAAAACATTAATGGATGGTGCAGTGGCATTGGGAGGATTCAAAATGGAGGGGTTTGACAACCAGAATGCACAACCTCATCCTTTCCCCTAATGGTAATCTAATGCCGCGTACACACAGTCGAACTGTTTGACGTACTTAGTCCGTTGAAACACATTACAGCGGACAATCCGCTCGTGTGTGGGCTTCAGCGGACTTTTTCAGCGTGCAGTCCGGAGTACTAAGAATTTCGGATTTTCCAAAAATCTGTCCGTCGTACTTTGGTTTCAGCGGACAATACGGTCGTCAGTATTCTAGTTCGACGGACTAAGAATGGCGTATGCCCAGAAAGGATTTACACGGCGGAAGGGTGCTTTGCTGTGTCTTGGACTTCCTATTTCTAGTCCCGTCGTACGTGCTGTACACGTCATCGCGCAAGCTTTCGACGGACTGTTTGTGTATCCATGTGTGGTCAAGTCCGTTCAGTGGAAACTACGACGGATTGTCCGTCGGATTGTATGACGGACTAAGTACGCCATACAATCCGCTCGTGTGTACGCGGCATTAGGTGCAGATGGGTAAGCGATAAAGTGCCTTTGTACATTAGGTCTTCGAATATATTTCTGAACATCCACAAAAGTCTCAAATTTATAAAAAATTTTGGGCAGGGCAAACTTAAAGCGGGAGTCCGCCGTTTTTTTTTTTTTTAAACCCAGCAGCTACAAATGCTGCAGCTGCTGACTTTTAAAATAATGACACTTACCCGCCCAGCGCGCCCGCGATGTCGGCACCCGAAGCCGATCTCTCGATCGTCTCTCGGGTGCTGCCGCCGCCATCTTGGGTATGGGAATCAGGAAGTGGAGCCTTGCGGCTTCATTTCCCGGTTCCCTACTGCGCATGCGCGAGTCGCGCTGCACAATAAGGATGGTCCCCGCTGTCTCTGGGATCCGTGTGTTTTCCAGCAGGCAGCGGGGGACCTTCAGAAAGGGGCGTAGATTCTGCGGAAAGGAGCGTAGCTTCTGCAGAATCTACGCCGGACGTGGGTGCAGATACCTGTACTGTACAGGTACCTGCACCCCCCTCCCCCCTGAAAGGTGCCAATTGTGGCACCGGAAGGGGGGAGGGTTCCAATGAGCGGAAGCTCCACTTTAGGGTGGACCTCCACTTTAAGCCCCTTATCCAACACGACTAATTCCGCATCCGAAAAAGTCACTTGACTCAAATTAAAAATTGCACCTGCCTTTACTGTCTTTTTCTTTTTCCTGGCCCGCCTCCCCCCTCGGGTGCCTTGCTTGTGTCTACTCTTCGTTTTGGACCAGTGAGTTCCTGGGCAAAATCCTCATTGTGGGGAGGACCAGGATATGTCTGCTTGTAAGTGTACGGTGATCTATCATATTGATCATGCTCTCTTTCCATGTATACCTTATCAGTGCCCATCAGTGCAGCCATATCAGTGCCCATCATTGAAGAAGAAAAGTACTTATTTACAAAATAAAATTAACAGAAACAGTTTTCTTTCAAAATTTTCAGTCTTTTTTTATTTGTTGTGCAAAAAATACAAACCGCAGAGGTGATCAAATACCACCAAAAGAAAGCTTTATTTGTGGGAACAAAATGATAAAAAATTTGTTTGGATGCAGTGTTGTATGATCGCTCAATTGTCATTCAAATTGCGACAGCGCTGAAAGCTGAAAATTGGCTTGGGCAGGAAGGTGTCTAAGTGTCTGGTTGAATGTTTTTTTATTGATTTAAAATAGAAAAATCACATTTGGCCTCTGCCCAATTCACACCGAACTGGAAAATTACAGCATGATGACTCCCACCACATTTATGTGATTTTTAGCACTGTCTAGTGGCCTAATGCTGCAATTTCTGTTAATTAATCAATTAAAACATGTGTCCAATACAGTAAATAGACTAATATTTTATGTTTTTTGCCCCAGTTGGACAGAACTAATGTAAATTCACTGAACTAGGTGAATTATGTGATTTTGTGTTTATAAATGCATCCTATTGTATTTTCCATTTCATTTCCAAAATGCCATTTTAGGGTAGAAATTATTTACTGTTAAGGCAAGTTAGGTCATGTTTATAACAATTTTTTTTCCTGTTATTTCAATTAGCTGGAATTTTTACTGATGAAAGAAATTGAACTTTCAATGTTGCACTTGTTGGATACAACCAAAAAAATGCAACAGTGTCACTTAGTTGTAAATCAAAGCAAGATGCCCACCCCACAGGCAAAGTCTTTCGGTGGAATACAGTTTGTTGACGATGTACGGTATATTAATCTAGGAATTCTTTATTTTTATCAAAAAGAGTTGTTGAGTTATTTACAGTAAATCATGATATTTTGGAACTTTTTTTTTATCCAGTGTTGAAACAATAAATAAATAAGACTGAAAAATCATGAAGATCATCAAATGTAAACTTGAAGTTACTAGTCAGTGTTTGCAGATAAGCTTTGCAATTAGTTAGTTCACATACAACTAGCCACATTGTTGAGAGTAAATATTAAGAATAAGTGTGATTTGTTAAATAACACACTCACCAGATGAAATGATTCTGCAACTGCATCCTAGAATTAAAAAGAGTACTTTACTAATTTATATTGTACTATGTAAAAGGGGCCGTGAAAAGACTCTACGGAAGGACTTGAATTAAACAGTCTTTCAGCCTTTTAATATCCCACAAGAGATTTTTTCTGCACTGATTCATTTAATTTAGTGGACACAGCAGTGTGGCTCATTGATTGTGGTCAAAACTTCTGAAGAGCCTGGTGTGCTCTCTCTTTAAAACGTGGGAAGAGAAAAAAGTTGGACGTGAATTAATTTGATCCTGTACATAATTCTTCTTCAGTGGGTTTGTGTCTTACTGCAAAAGGCTTGAAAAAAGTAGACACTGCGTTTGATTGCTCAATATTCATCTACATCTTCCTCTCTATGGGCACAATATGCTTGGCTTAATTAACTTTTCTCAAAGGTGAAGCAGTCCGCACCATCTGCTGTGAGACAATCACATTTGTATGCTTCAGAATAATCCCCTTTTCTTCCAAAATAGCTATGATAAGGTAACTAAATACAGAAAGTTTGGCAAAGTCTAAAATTTTGTAAACAATCATAGACACAAAGTTACTGCAATGTTCAAATACAAAACTGGAACATGAAAGAGTTACCTGCAAACCTAACTCCCATTGCCTGCTCATTTCCTTGTCTTAAAAAAAACCTGAAACTAATATTTCCTTACACTTCATACAAACACAAGCTTAGCAGTAAGCACACAGCAGGAGCATCCTCCAAGAAAATCTTAAGGTAGCTCTCCTTTTTAAATCCAAAAGGAAAAAAAGCCAAAAGGCTTAGTTTTAAAAGAAGCACCAAGTCACGGATGCAAAATATTGAGGCAAGTTTTGCCATTTAATTTTTTTAATCAAGTCTCAAGGACCACACAGTGATATCAAGGGCCTGCTGAACTTGCTCCAAAGCTGGGTTGTTATTTGATCTTTGTCGCTGGTAATCTGATTATCTCATTGTGGAGGTAAACTTCAGACCCAATCTTGTTAGCAGCTGGCTAGGCTGGATTACTATAGCTACTGAGCTGGAAAATGAACTGAGCAGTCCAACTTTGGCATGCTCTCTTTGAGACCCAGGTTGTCTTCTTTAGAGTACGTGCTTTTTGTGAATGCCTGAAATGTCTACTCCTAAATGTCATTCTGCTTATACATTCATCTGACATATCTCTATCAATCTCTGTTCATATGGATAACAGAGAAGAGTTATCATGAGAAGGACAATACCATTTTGTATGAAATATAAACCAATAACTCTTCAGTTTTCAAGTACATCCTTGCACCACTCTACTAAAAAATGCAAATGTGGTTGGAGTTGTGTGGTCCCTGCTTAAAACACTCAGTTTTGCTAGCGGCCTCCTTGTGGCATTGACCGCTTTTACAGGGAATGCACACCACAGTGAAAGCACCGAAAGCCTTGCAAAAAAGATTGAAAGGGTTCAAAGACTCTAAAAGACAAAAAGGGCTAAGCTGGGATTTTTATGTACACTGAAAAGAAGAATAAAATATAAATTCCCTAATGCAGCCTGTTATGGCAGTGTTGCCCATATCAAAGCATTATGTGGCTTTGGAAAAGTACTAAAAAAATTCTGGCTCGCCATATGCAAAGAAAAGGTAGAAGGAGCAGTTTAGGAAAGTGGTCATTCTGCTACATGAACCATTCAGTGCCCTATTTTGACACACTATTGAGAGAACAAGAGACCCAAACAGCTTGAACCTGAACAAGTGTTCTCTCTCAATAGGCTGTATTATGCTTCAGAAACCACTGATACAATGCCGAAGCTGCCTCCCAAGTTTAAATACTTCTATTCTGTTTAATAGGCTCCTTACAGGTTTGAATTTATTATTGTAGATTGATCTTGCTGGCTTTTCTCAACATTTGATATTACCTAATTCGTTAAAAAAATGAAAAACAATTAAGAAAGCTATTACCTTTTTTGGAAGGCATCAGTTCTTTATTCCAGACATGAAAAAATAGCAACCAATTGATGAAGAAAGAGAAGGTTTCCCCTTCTTCAAAATCTATATCCTATTGGCAAAGTGTCTTAGTAAAATTTTCTTCTCTCAGTACTACTGTATAAACATTTTTTTATGTTTATATTAAAGAAGCCTTTCCACAAAACTCTTGAGTTTTATCATAAGTGTAGATTGGGTAAACAATACAAGGATTAGGAAGACAAACATTTTAAAGCGATTGCAAAGGGAAATTTAAAAAAATAACAAACGTTATACTTACCTGTTCTGTGCAATAGTTTTGCATAGAGCAGTCCCAATCCACCTCTTTTGGGGTCCGCCACCAGAGCTCTTCCCCCCATCTACTGCGGGGTGCACACTCTAGAAAGCTGCTTGCTATGAGGGCAGTAATGAGGGCTCGCTCCCAAGTCACACTCTGTGTGTTCATTGAAACACATAGTATGCCTCAGCTCTGCCCCCCTCCCTCCTTACTGGCTGTGACTGACAGAAGCAGGAGCCAATGGCTCCCACTGCTGCTTCTGAGTCCGTAAGGAGGGAGAGAGCAGGTATGCCGCTCTTGTGCACAGCTTTAGATTAATATTGGACTCAGGTAAGTATAAAGGGGGGCTGGGGGGGGGGAGCTGCAAGCAGAAGGTTTTTACCTTAATGCAGAGAATGCATTAAGGTAGAAAAAATATTCTGTCGTTATAACCACTTTTTAAGTATTATAATTTTTGCTGAAGTAAAAGGTAGAAAGAAAGCTTTTATAATAAAAATCAAAACAAAACAAAAAACAAAAATGTACTTACTACTGACAAGAGCAAACCATAGGATATTCAGCCAAATTGGCATCACAGTACCTTTTCCCCACCTTCTTTGCCAGGCCTTACCTAGCTACATACTGTACCTGCTTTTCCATGACTTGACTTGTTTTTGAGCACATTGCCTCTTATTTGATCTGTTTGATAGGGATGGCCAAACTGTTCGCCTGGCGGTCAGTTCGCGTCAAATTTGGCATGTTCGCGATTCGCCCGATCAGCGGACTATTGCCGCTGGTAGCCCGGTGGACATATGTGTTTACAGTGTGAAAGAACTTCGACCCATGATGACACATCCAACATGGGTTACAGGACAGCCAACTGAGACATTTCAGCACATGGACAATTGGACATTCTCCCTACTTTATAAATAGACCTGATCTGGCGGCCATTTTACATTCTGTCTTATGTCAGTTTAGGGATAGGACGCTGTGTGGAGCAGGGAGAGACTGTAGTGACACAAATCACTAGCTATTAGGTCCACAAAAGTCCTTTTAAGGACTGGTATAGGTGTAGTACAGTATATAGGGTTCAGTGCACTGCTGTGCTGGTGATTGCAGCAGTCTGTCTCAGCCAGTCAGTTTAATCACTAGCTAGCTATTACTATTGGGTCCACAAAGGTCCTTTTAAGGACTGGTATAGGTGTACAGTATATAGGGTTCTGGTGCACTGCTGTGCTGGTGATTGCTAAATGCACTGCTGACTGATTCTGCAGCTGTCTTTTGTCAGTGTAGGGACAGGACGCTGTGTGGAGCAGGGACAGTCAGTTTAATCACTAGCTTTTAAGGACTGGTATAGGTGTACAGTATATAGGGTTGTACACGTATAATATACTTTCTTCCAAATATAGAAAGAAGATTATACTTGACTGCTGCCCGATTCTGCAGCTGTCTTTTATCAGTGTAGTGACTGAGGGACAGTCTGAAAATCACTAGCTACTAGGTCCACAAAGGTCCTTGTAAGGACTGGTATAGGTGTACAATATATAGGGTGCTGGTGCAGGGCTGTGCTGCAGATTACTGCTGGTTTCTGCAGCAGTCTTTTATCAGTGTAGGGACTGAGGTACAGTCTGCAAATCACTAGCTACTAGGTCCACAAAGGTCCTTGTAAGGACTGGTATAGGTGTACAATATATAGGGAGCTGGTGCAGGGCTGTGCTGCAGATTGCTGCCCTATTCTGCAGCAGTGCTTTATCAGTGTAGTGACTGAGGGACAGTCTGCAAATCACTAGCTACTAGGTCCACAAAGGTCTTTGTAAGGACTGGTATAGGTGTACAATATATAGTGTGCTGGTGCAGGGCTGGGCTGCAGATTACTGCCCTATTCTGCAGCAGTCTTTTATCAGTGTAGGGACTGAGGGACAGTCTGCAAATCACTAGCTACTGGGTCCACAAAGGTCCTTGTAAGGACTGGTATAGGTGTACAATATATAGGGTTGTGGTGCACTGCTGCTGACTGCTGCCCTATTCTGCATCAGTCTTTTATCAGTGTAGGGACTGAGGGACAGTCTGCAAATCACTATTTACTAGGTCCACAAAGGTCTTTGTAAGGACTGGTATAGGTGTACAATATATAGGGTGCTGGTGCAGGGCTGTGCTGCAGATTACTGCCCTATTCTGCAGCAGTCTTTTATCAGTGTAGGGACTGAGGTACAGTCTTCAAATCACTAGTAGGGATGAGCCGAACACCCCCCGGTTCGGTTCGCACCAGAACTTTCGAACGGACCCCAAATTTGAACGAACGTTAGAACCCCATTGAAGTCTATGGGACTTGAACGTTCGAAATGAAAAGTGCTAATTTTAATGGCTAATATGCAAGATACTGTCCTAAAAAGGGTTTGGGGACCTGACTCCTGCCCCAGGGGACATGGGTCAATGCAAAAAAAAGTTTTAAAAACGGCCGTTTTGGCGGGAGCACTGATTTTAATGACCATTAAAGTGAAAAAAAAAAGTGAAATATTCCTTTAAATATGGTGCCTGTGGGGTGTCTGTAGTATGCCTGTGAAGTGCCACGTGTTTCCCGTGTTTAGAACAGTCCCTGCACAAAATGACATTTAACGGAAATAACACCATTTAAAACTGCTTGCGGTTTTAATGTTATATCTGGTTCCTGCAATATGGTTGAAAATCATTGAGAAAAATGGCATGGGTAGCCCTCCCTGCCCATTACCAGCCTATTTGGGTCTTGTACGCATATTAAGGGGAACCCCGTACCCATATTAAAAAAAGGAAATGCGTGTGGCCCCCAGGCCCTATATACTCAGAACAGCAGTATACAGGCGGTGCAAACAAGACAGGGACTGTGTAGGTTTGTTGTGTTAAGTTGAATCTGTTTGTAATTTTCAACTGGTACATTTTTAAAGTGTAGCTCCAGTCCTGTATAATTTGTTTTGTCGTCAATCTTTTTTCATCTCACTTGCTGTTGTCTCCTTCCGTTTGCAAGTAGGAGATGTTTGTAAATTGGATGTTTGAAAGTAGGGGCCTGCCCTATATGCTCTGCAGAAATGGCGGAACAAGGTGTTGGTTTTGCCACAACATTGTAAGCCCTGAAAGTGACTCTTGGTGGGCGCTGGAGCGCCCTGCTGTGAACGATTATATCAAGAATTGTAATTACATGCCATTGTTGAACAGTGGTAGAAAAATTGACCTTTGGTGGTTGTGGTGCTGGTGCCACAACACTATAAGTCCTCACCGTTACTCTGGGTGGGCACGGGAAGGGGCCCTCCTGTGAAATATTATATCAAGAATTGTAATTACATGTCCCTGTTAAACAGGGGCAGAAAAATTTGGCCTTAGGCACTGCTGCTGGTGCCACCACACTGCAACCTCTGCCATATACTCTAGTTTTATTGCAGGAATTAGCCCTGCTGCAAAGCATTGCATCAAAAATTGTACTTAAACGCCCCTGTTAAACAGGGGCAGAAAAATTGGGCCTTAGGCACTGGTGCTGGTGCCACCACACTGCAACCTCTGCCATATACTCTAGTTTTATTGCAGGAATTAGCCCTGCTGCAAAGCATTGCATCAAAAATTGTACTTAAACGCCCCTGTTAAACAGGGGCAGAAAAATTGGGCCTTAGGCACTGGTGCTGGTGCCACCACACTGCAACCTCTGCCATATACTCTAGTTTTATTGCAGGAATTAGCCCTGCTGCAAAGCATTGCATCAAAAATTGTACTTAAACGCCCCTGTTAAACAGGGGCAGAAAAATTGGGCCTTAGGCACTGGTGCTGGTTCCACCACACTGCAACCTCTGCCATATACTCTAGTTTTATTGCAGGAATTAGCCCTGCTGCAAAGCATTGCATCAAAAATTGTACTTAAACGCCCCTGTTAAACAGGGGCAGAAAAATTGGGCCTTAGGCACTGGTGCTGGTGCCACCACACTGCAATCTCTGCCATATACTCTAGTTTTATTGCAGGAATTAGCCCTGCTGCAAAGCATTGCATCAAAAATTGTACTTAAACGCCCCTGTTAAACAGGGGCAGAAAAATTGGGCCTTAGGCACTGGTGCTGGTGCCACCACACTGCAACCTCTGCCATATACTCTAGTTTTATTGCAGGAATTAGCCCTGCTGCAAAGCATTGCATCAAAAATTGTACTTAAACGCCCCTGTTAAACAGGGGCAGAAAAATTGGGCCTTAGGCACTGGTGCTGGTGCCACCACACTGCAACCTCTGCCATATACTCTAGTTTTATTGCAGGAATTAGCCCTGCGGCAAAGCATTGCATCATAAATTGTACTTAAACGCCCCTGTTAAACAGGGGCAGACAAATTGGGCCTTAGGCACTGGTGCCACCACACTGCAACCTCTGCCATATACTCTAGTTTTATTGCAGGAATTAGCCCTGCTGCAAAGCATTGCATCAAAAATTGTACTTAAACGCCCCTGTTAAACAGGGGCAGAAAAATTGGGCCTTAGGCACTGGTGCTGGTGCCACCACACTGCAACCTCTGCCATATACTCTAGTTTTATTGCAGGAATTAGCCCTGCTGCAAAGCATTGCATCAAAAATTGTACTTAAACGCCCCTGTTAAACAGGGGCAGAAAAATTGGGCCTTAGGCACTGGTGCTGGTGCCACCACACTGCAACCTCTGCCATATACTCTAGTTTTATTGCAGGAATTAGCCCTGCTGCAAAGCATTGCATCAAAAATTGTACTTAAACGCCCCTGTTAAACAGGGGCAGAAAAATTGGGCCTTAGGCACTGGTGCTGGTGCCACCACACTGCAACCTCTGCCATATACTCTAGTTTTATTGCAGGAATTAGCCCTGCTGCAAAGCATTGCATCAAAAATTGTACTTAAACGCCCCTGTTAAACAGGGGCAGAAAAATTGGGCCTTAGGCACTGGTGCTGGTGCCACCACACTGCAACCTCTGCCATATACTCTAGTTTTATTGCAGGAATTAGCCCTGCTGCAAAGCATTGCATCAAAAATTGTACTTAAACGCCCCTGTTAAACAGGGGCAGAAAAATTGGGCCTTAGGCACTGGTGCTGGTGCCACCACACTGCAACCTCTGCCATATACTCTAGTTTTATTGCAGGAATTAGCCCTGCTGCAAAGCATTGCATCAAAAATTGTACTTAAACGCCCCTGTTAAACAGGGGCAGAAAAATTGGGCCTTAGGCACTGGTGCTGGTGCCACCCCACTGCAACCTCTGCCATATACTCTAGTTTTATTGCAGGAATTAGCCCTGCTGCAAAGCATTGCATCAAAAATTGTACTTAAACGCCCCTGTTAAACAGGGGCAGAAAAATTGGGCCTTAGGCACTGGTGCTGGTGCCACCCCACTGCAACCTCTGCCATATACTCTAGTTTTATTGCAGGAATTAGCCCTGCTGCAAAGCATTGCATCAAAAATTGTACTTAAACGCCCCTGTTAAACAGGGGCAGAAAAATTGGGCCTTAGGCACTGGTGCTGGTGCCACCACACTGCAACCTCTGCCATATACTCTAGTTTTATTGCAGGAATTAGCCCTGCTGCAAAGCATTGCATCAAAAATTGTACTTAAACGCCCCTGTTAAACAGGGGCAGAAAAATTGGGCCTTAGGCACTGGTGCTGGTGCCACCACACTGCAACCTCTGCCATATACTCTAGTTTTATTGCAGGAATTAGCCCTGCTGCAAAGCATTGCATCAAAAATTGTACTTAAACGCCCCTGTTAAACAGGGGCAGAAAAATTGGGCCTTAGGCACTGGTGCTGGTGCCACCACACTGCAACCTCTGCCATATACTCTAGTTTTATTGCAGGAATTAGCCCTGCTGCAAAGCATTGCATCAAAAATTGTACTTAAACGCCCCTGTTAAACAGGGGCAGAAAAATTGGGCCTTAGGCACTGGTGCTGGTGCCACCACACTGCAACCTCTGCCATATACTCTAGTTTTATTGCAGGAATTAGCCCTGCTGCAAAGCATTGCATCAAAAATTGTAATTAAACGCCCCTGTTAAACAGGGGCAGAAAAATTGGGCTGCTGGCATCACCCAGAACCAAAAATGTTCTTCCAACATATCAGCGGAGGAGGAAGAGGATAGACAATCAACATAACAGGACAGTCACTCAGCATCAGCATAGGCAGTCTTGAAGGGATGTGGTATTTCAAAAAAAATGATTCGGTTACATCAGCTTCAGGTGCTTGGTAGCTGTGGGTGATTCAAGACTGATTCATCTTGATGAAGGTCAGTCGATCAACTGATTCAGTGGACAGGCGCACCCTGTAATCGGTAACAAAGCCACCAGCAGCACTGAAGGTGCGTTCCGAAAGAACGCTGGATGCAGGACAGGCCAGTAGCTCAATTGCATACTGTGCAAGCTCTGGCCAGTGATCCATCCTCAAGACCCAGTAAGCCAGAGGATTTTCGGTGGGAAAGGTGTCCAAGTCTGACCTTGCCCCTAGGTATTCCTGCACCATGTAAATCAGACGCTGGCGATGGGTGCTGGATCCGATCATACCTTGGGGCTGCGGACTAAAAAATTGTCTGAAAGCATCAGTCAGACGGCCACCTTCTCCACCGCTCCTTCTGACCGATGCCTCAGCAACACGTTGTCCAGGACCAGGAGTTTGTAAACTCCCAGTCTCTGGGAACGCGTTGCACAGACCTTTCTGCAAGGCCTCCCGGAGATGTCTCATCCTCTGCTCCCTCTGCGATGGCAAGATAAGGTCGGCAACCTTACCCTTGTACCGTGGATCAAGGAGAGTGGCCAGCCAGTAATGGTCCCTCTCCTTGATCCGAAGAATACGAGGATCCTTCCGCAGGCTTTGCAGGATCAGGGAGGCCATGCAGCGTAGGTTAGCTGAGGCATTCGGTCCGGAGTCCTCTGGGTCACTAAGGACAACATGATCCGCAGCTACCTCCTCCCAGCCACGTACAAGTCCACGTGTTTCTTGGGACTGTAAATCATCCCTATAAGACTGCTGCTGCTGCTGCTGCTGCTGCTGCTGCTGCTGATGCTGAGTGCCAGCCTCCACCTCCATGCTGACACAATCATCCTCCTCCTCCTCTTCCTCCTCCTCATCCTCTTCCTGTGTGATGGGTGGCACAGCAGGAACACTGTCTGGATAAAGGGGGCCTTGAGAGGCAAGGAAGTCCTCCTCTTCCTGCCTCTGTTCTGCCTCAAGTGCCCTGTCCATTATTCCATGCAGCGTATGCTCCAAGAGGTGGACAAGAGGTACAGTGTCACTGATGCATGCACTGTCACTGCTCACCATCCTTGTGGCCTCCTCAAACGGTGACAGGACAGTGCATGCATCCCTGATCATGCCCCACTGGCGTGGTGAGAAAAAACCAAGCTCCCCTGACCCTGTCCTGGTGCCGTAGTCGCACAGGTACTCATTGATGGCCCTCTGCTGCGTGTGCAGCCGCTGCAGCATGGCCAATGTTGAGTTCCATCTGGTGGGCATGTCACATATAAGGCGGTTCTTGGGCAGGTTCAACTCCTTTTGGAGCTCAGCCAGCCGAGCACAGGCATTAAATGATCGGCGAAAATGCACACAGACTTTCCTGGCCTGCTTCAGGACATCCTGTAAGCCGGGGTACTTGCCCAAGAACCGCTGCACCACCAAGTTAAGGACGTGAGCTACACAGGGCACATGGGTCAGTTGTCCCTGTCGGAGGGCGGAGAGGAGGTTGGTGCCATTGTCGCAAACCACCATTCCTGGCTTAAGCTGGCATGGCGTCAACCACCTCTCGGCCTGCCCCTGCAGAGCTGACAAAACATCCGCCCCAGTGTGGCTCCTGTCCCCCAAACAAACCAGCGCAAGCACGGCATGGCATCGTTTTGCCTGCGTACTTGCGTAGCCCCTGGAACGCCTACGGAGCACCGCTGGTTCTGAGGACAGAGCACTGGAAGAGGCCATGGAGGAAGAGGATGAGGAGGGGGTGGAGGAGAGAGGTGTGTCACAACCAATAGTAGCATTTTGGAGGCGTGGTGGCGGAACAACCTCCAACACTACTGCACCTTGTCCTGCATCCTTCCCAGCAGCCAGAAGAGTGACCCAATGGGCCGTGAAAGACAGGTAACGTCCCTGTCCATGCCTGCTGGACGATGAGTCAGCGGTAATATGCACCTTACCGCTGACCGCCCTGTCCAGCGAGGCAAGGACATTGCCTTCCATATGCCGGTAGAGAGCCGGAATCGCCTTCCGTGAGAAAAAGTGGCGTTTGGGGACCTGCCACTGAGGAACCGCACATTGTACAAACTCACGGAAGGGGGCCGAGTCTACCAACTGAAAAGGCAGCAGTTGAAGTGCTAGCAATTTAGCCAAGCTAGCATTCAACCGCTGGGCATGTGGATGGCTGGGAGTAAACTTCTTCCGCCGGTCCAGCAGCTGGGGCAGGGACATTTGCCTGCTATAATCGGACGTGGGTGTACCGCTAGCAGAGTTCC
Source organism: Lithobates pipiens (assembly GCF_037356315.1). Classification (NCBI taxonomy): domain Eukaryota; kingdom Metazoa; phylum Chordata; class Amphibia; order Anura; family Ranidae; genus Lithobates; species Lithobates pipiens. The sequence continues at coordinate 236,089,901 of NW_027507785.1, read as the reverse complement.
CGGAAGCACTTGGCTGTGACACACCTAATTCTACACCTTCATTCCTCTCAGAGCAGGTTTCAGAGAGGACTGAAGGTCTAGTGGGGTTGGAGATGCCAGCTGATGAGGAGCAAGGAGAGGTCCGCTTTGTTCTTTGGTGTGGGTCTTTGAGGTACGCTTGCCAACGAGCTGCATGGCAGGTCAACATATGTCTGGTCAAGCATGTGGTGCCCAAGCGGCTGATGTTTTGGCCACGTGAGATACGCTTGAGACATATTTTGCAAATAGCAGCGGTGCGATCTGATGCACTCGTCTCAAAAAAGGCCCACACCAAAGAACTTTTAGAATAACGCGCAGAGGCAGCGCTCTGCACAGGCGGAGCTCTGCGGTGTGATTCAGTCGGTGTGCTGCCCCTAAGCTGGCCCCCGGAGGGCATCCTGCCTCGTTGGACATGTGCCTCCTCCTCCTCCTCCTCCTCCCTCCTTCCAGGCACCCACGTGGAGTCAGTGCCCTCATCATCCCCTCCCTCTTCATCGCTGTAGCAAACCTGGCAGTATGCTGCAGCTTGTGGAACATGACTGCCAGATTGCTGTCCTTCCTGAGCATCCCGTCTCTCTGCGCTCACGCTACTGCCTTCCTCTAGCTGAGTGTCATCATCAGAGCCCACAAAACACTGGGCATCCTCCTGGAGCATGTACCCAACACTGTGCTCAAAGAGTTCAGGAGACTCCTCAGGAGGACGTGGTGGGTCTAGGGAAGGAGTCACTGATGATGACATTGAGAGGAGGGAAGACGATGCGTTGGCAGCTGCTTTGCTACTACCCTGAGACTGGGTGAGAGAGGATGAGGAGGATGAAGAGGGCTTGGTCATCCACTCTACCAAGTCGTTGGCATGTTGCGGTTCAACATGTCCAGCTGCCGAAAAGAAGGACAAGCATGTCCCATGGCCACGTGCTGATGACAATGCACCGCGTCCACGACCAGCACTGTTGTCTCTAGACACAGAGCCTGCTTGCCCTCTTTTATCAGCTCGCGCCTGTCTGCCTCTCCTTGCTGGCCTTCCAGACATGGTAATGGCCTGAAGGGAGTTGGGTATAACAGCAGTTGGGTAGTTTATATTGTGCTGGAGGCACACAACACCCACTAACTCCTGCAGATGCCTTTTTTATAGAACACCAGAGATAAAGGGGTATATACAGATGTATACTGTGCTGTGCTGGAGGCACACACAACTTCCAATAACTCCTGCAGATGGCAAGTGGGCTCAAATAGAGAACAGCTATGTAGGTGGATATAGCGGTATGTACTGGGTACAGAGCATGCAGACAGCACGCACTATCTCCTAACACTACTGACTGCAAGCTCTATTATTAAAGATAGATCACTAGCTATATAGGTGAGGTGAATATCGCGGTGTATACTGCGGTCAGGGCACGCAGACAACAACCAGAAAACAGCAGAGATAAAGGGGTATATACAGATGTATACTGTGCTGTGCTGGAGGCACACACTACTTCCAATAACTCCTGCAGATGGCAAGTGGGCTCAAATAGAGAACAGCTATGTAGGTGGATATAGCGGTATGTACTGGGTACAGAGCACGCAGACAGCACGCACTATCTCCTAACACTACTGACTGCAAGCTCTATTATTAAAGATAGATCACTAGCTATATAGGTGAGGTGAATATAGCGGTGAATACTGCGGTCAGGGCACGCAGACAATAGCCACTACACAACAGCAAGATAGGAAATCAGCCGAAAACGATCGGTGTGTACTGTGTTAAAGGTACACAGAACACCCACTGCTTCAGACTCCAACACACTACACGAGGCTGCCGCAATGGCGGCCTTATATAGTGTGGGGCGTGCACTACACAGCCTGAGCTATGATTGGCCACAGGCATCCTGCCTGTGGCCAATCATGGCTCTCCTCGCTGCTGGCGCTGCGATTGGCCAAGCATGCGGGGTCACAGTGCATGCTTGGCCAATTATGAGCCAGCAATGCACTGCGCCATCGCAGTGCATTGTGGGCCGTGAGCGCCACGCGAATTTGACACGAACGGACCAAAATGTTCGGATTTCGCCGAACGGACGAACAGCCAATGTTCGAGTCGAACGTACGTTCGACTCGAACGTACGTTCGACTCGAACACAAAGCTCATCCCTAATCACTAGCTACTAGGTCCACAAAGGTCCTTGTAAGGACTGGTATAGGTGTACAATATATAGGATGCTGGTGCACTGCTGCTGACTGCTGCCCTATTCTGCAGCAGTATTTTATCAGTGTAGGGACTGAGGTACAGTCTTCAAATCACTAGCTACTGGGTCCACAAAGGTCCTTGTAAGGACTGGTATAGGTGTACAATATATAGGGTTGTGGTGCACTGCTGCTGACTGCTGCCCTATTCTGCAGCAGTCTTTTATCAGTGTAGGGACTGAGGTACGGTCTGCAAATCACTAGCTACTAGGTCCACAAAGGCCCTTGTAAGGACTGGTATAGGTGTACAATATATAGGGTTGTGGTGCACTGCTGCTGACTGCTGCCCTATTCTGCAGCAGTCTTTTATCAGTGTAGGGACTGAGGGACAGTCTGCAAATCACTAGCTACTAGGTCCACAAAGGTCCTTGTAAGGACTGGTATAGGTGTACTATTTGATGTGCAGTATATAGGTGTGAAATACACATATAAAATACTTGCACATATAAAAAAGCATAGTATAGTGCGTTTTCACTGTGCAGCATTGTGACTGCTGAGCGGTTCTACAAAGAGTGACAAACACAATTAAAAAAAAGTATTATAACTGGTGTGATAGACCAGTGGCCCCCAAAAACGACAGATTGAAGCGGGGTGTTATATACCTTCTTCCACATACATACTGCACTTCTCTAGAGACTCTTGTCACAGGGTCATTTAAAAAATGACAGGCAGAGAAAGAGGCAGGCCCTTCAGCAGGGGTGGTAAGGGTAGGGCAGGAGCAACAGGCTTGAGCCAAAGTGGCAATTTGCAGAAGCTGTGTGCAATTACGTCAAAGGACGCACCAGACTTGGTTGAGTGGCTTACTCAGCCTTACTCTTCTGCACCCTCCTCATCTTCTCAATCTGCATCTTCTTCTTCACTCTCTGCTGTGTGCACCCCCAAAGACACTACCACCAACGCCACCACCACCACCATATACCTTCCGCTTGAGTCACAGGAATTATTTTCCGATCCATATTAAGACATTTCCGATGCGCAGCCACTCTTGGCATTGGATCAGAAAGTGGAGGTAGCAACTGTCTGACGACAGTACACAGATTAGCCCAAGGACGAGGTTGGTCACCACTCTTGCTGCCTACTCCGAGAGCTCTAATTATAGCGGTGGGGAAGGTGACGTCGATGATGATGTGTCTAGAGATGTCACGTGGGTGCCCACAAGAGAGGAAGAGGAGGGGAGTTCAGAGGGAAATATGGACCAGCAGATAGGGAGGAGAAGCAGGAAGAACTTAGATTGCACAGGAGGGACAAAGCAGACTGCAAATGTATCAGGAGCGAGGCATCAACCATGTAGGTCACATCTGGCACTCTCAGGACACCGGCACATGGCTCCGCAGTGTGGGCTTTTTTTTAACGTGTCCGCTACTGACAATAGTTTAGCCATCTGCCGCCTTAAGAAGGCACATGAGCTGCCATCACCGAGCCCAGTGGGAGCAACGAAACACACAAAGCCCCACTCCAGGCTCTCACCGTCCAGCATCGTCTTCTACTTCTCCTTCTCCTCTCTCCTCACAATTGTCCTCCACTCCACCTTCCATCACACCACCTCATGTTTTTCTGCAAAAAGGCAGGCTTCCGTGGGCCAAATATTCGAGCGTAAAAAAATGATGACGCCGGATAACCCTCTTGCCCAACAGTTGACGGCTGGCTTGTCAGAACTGATAGCCCGCCAACTACTGCCATATAAACTGGTGGACTCGGAGGCCTTTGGAAAATTTGTGGCCATTGGAACACCACAATGGAAGGTCTCAGGAAGGAAGAATTTCTCACAGAAGGGCATCCCAGAGCTATATGGCCATGTTCAGCGGCAAGTGAATGCATCTCTGGCACACAGTGTCGGTGCTAAGATACATCTGACCACAGACACGTGGTCTAGCAAACACGGGCAGGGAAGGTATATCACTTTTACTGCCCACTGGGTGAACCTTCTGATGGCCGTTAAGCATGTAACCCGTGGCACCCATGTAGATTTGGTTTTACCGCCACGGATTGCATGCAGGCCTGCCTCTTCTTCTCCTCCTCCTACTCCATCCTCCTCCTTCTCCTCCTTGGCTGACTCCTCCTTTTCCTTTGCTAGCGTCTCTTCTGCTGCACCGCCCAAGCTCCCCAGATCTATTCAACATAACAGGGGGGACGTTGCCATGCTGTGCTGCATCTGTTGTGCCTGGAAACCAAGAGTCACACTGGCCCTGCACTCCTTTCAGCTTTGCGTTCACAAGCAGATCAGTGGCTAACACTGCTCAATTTGACAGTTGGTAAAGTGGTGTGTGACAACGGTGCCAATCTGCTTAGTGCATTGAAACAGGGAAAAATTACGCACGTGCCATGCATGGCACACGTCTTATACTTGGTCATGCAGTGATTCGTTGTCAAATACCCTGGGGTCCAGGACATCTTGCGGCAGGCAAGGAAAATCTCGGCCCATTTCAGAAGATCTTACATGGCCATGGTTCGCCTTGCTGACATTCAGCGGCGACACAATCTGCCGGTCAGACTTCTTATTTGCGATTGCCCGACGCCATGGAACTCAACCTTCTATATGCTTGATAGGCTGCTCCAGCAGAAACGTGCTGCAGCAGAAACAGCAGAAACGTCTACTTGTATGAACTCTGCGGCAGAAAAGGTTTTGGGGAGCTTGGTTTTTTTTCACCGCGCCAGTGGCTGCTCATGCGTGACCAGTTTGATATCATCAAACTGGTCAGTCGCAGCCATGGCGTCATCAGTGACATGGTACCTTATGACTTCTTTATGGAGCATGCATTGCGTCATGTCATTGATCAAGCCGTGGAGGAGCAGGAGTGGGAAGATGAGGAAGTCGCAATGCTGGATGAATTCCCATAAGGGCTACTCTATCTGAGACAAGTCAACAACAGGAGTCTGAAGAGGAGTCAGAGGAGGATGCTGCCAGCGTGGATGAGGAGGAGCAAGAAGAGCATGCTTTAAACCTTTATGGGATCCCTGTTGTTGTGCGTAGATGGGGAGAGGAGAACGAGGAGGACCACCACCCCGCTTCCAGTTTAGTGCAAATGGGGGCCTTCATGCTCCAGTGTTTTAACTGGGACCCCCGTATAAAAAGCATAAGGGTCAAGGACCAGTACTGGGTGGCAACGTACTTAGACCCCGGTACAAACACAAAATGGCGGAAATGTTACCACCGTCACAGAGGGCTGTCAGAATGGAGCACTTACAGGCCTTGCTTTGAGAAATGCTGCATTCTGCTTTTGCGTGCGCTGGCAGAGGAGGAATTCCCACTCCCAGAGAAAGAGCTGCGGGTACCAATCCAACAGCGCCTGCAAGAAGAGGGCGGTTTGAAGTTGTGTTGGTGACTTCTGATATGAGGTCATTCTTTCAGCCGACCCATCGACAGGTCTCATCCGGATCCAGCATCAGGGAACGCCTAGACCGACAGGTGTCCGACTACATCGGGTTAACGGCCGATGTGGACGCTCTGAGGAGTGATGAACCCCTGGACTACTAGGTGGGCAGGCTTGACCTCTGGCCAGAGCTTGCCCAATTTGCAATGGAACTGTTGGCTTCCCCCTCGTCCAGTGTCCTGTCCAAAAGGACGTTCAGCGCAGCAGCGGGGATCATGACCGATAAGCGCACTCGCCTAGCTGACGACAGTGTTGACTACCTCACATTTATAAAAATGAGTGAGGCATGGATCTCAGAGGAATTCAACACATGTGACCAGTAGACCATGTATATCTCTATAAACGATTTATTTAATCGAGCACACAGACCTTTTTCCTACATTTGGCTCACTTCCTTGTACAAAAAAAACACACCGTACTATATGCCCGCACCCTCCTGTTTGAAGAGGTTGAGTGGTGTCATAATTTTGGGGCCCAGCAGTGAGTTGCTGGTATCAGTGCTGCTGTCAGTGCATTCTATCACAGTGCTGGTGCCAGTGCTCTATTTCACGGTGCTGGTGTCAGTGCACTCTATCACGGTATTGGTGTCAGTGCACTCTATCACGGTGCTGGTGTCAGTGCTCTATATCACTGTGCTGGTGTCAGTGCTCTATATCACAGTGCTGGTGTCAGTGCTCTCTATCACGTTGCTGGTGTCAGTGCTCTATATCACGGTGCTGGTGTCACTGCACTCTATCATGGTGCTGATGTTAGTGCACGCTATCACGGTGCTGGTGTCAGTGCTGGTGTCAGTGCTCTATATTACGGTGCTGGTGTCAGTGCACTCTATCGCTGTGCTGGTGTCGGTGCTCTATATCACGGTGCTGGTGTCAGTGTACTCTATCACGGTGCTGGTGTCAGTGCACTCTATCACGGTACTGGTGTCAGTGCTCTATATCATGGTGCTGGTGTCAGTGCACTCTATCACGGTGCTGGTGTCAGTGCTCTATATCACGGTGCTGGTGTCAGTGCTCTATATCACGGTGCTGGTATCAGTGCACTCTATCATGGTGCTGATGTCAGTGCACTCTATCACGGTGCTGGTGTCAGTGCTCTATATCATGGTGCTGGTGTCAGTGCACTCTATCAAGGTGCTGGTGTCAGTGCACTCTATCACGGTGATGGTGTCAGTGCTCTATATCACGGTGCTGGTGTCAGTGCACTCTATCACGGTGCTGGTGTCAGTGCTCTATATCACGGTGCTGGTGTCAGTGCACTCTATCACGGTGCTGGTGTCAGTGCACTCTATCACGGTGCTGGTGTCAGTGCTCTATATCACGGTGCTGGTGTCAGTGCACTCTATCACGGTGCTGGTGTCAATGCACTCTATCACGGTGCTGGTGTCAGTTTACTCTATCATGGTGCTGGTGTCAGTGCTCTATATCACGGTGCTGGTGTCAGTGCTCTCTATCACGTTGCTGGTGTCAGTGTACTCTATCACGGTGCTGGTGTCAGTGCACTCTATCACGGTACTGGTGTCAGTGCTCTATATCATGGTGCTGGTGTCAGTGCACTCTATCACGGTGCTGGTGTCAGTGCTCTATATCACGGTGCTGGTGTCAGTGCTCTATATCACGGTGCTGGTATCAGTGCACTCTATCATGGTGCTGATGTCAGTGCACTCTATCACGGTGCTGGTGTCAGTGCTCTATATCATGGTGCTGGTGTCAGTGCACTCTATCAAGGTGCTGGTGTCAGTGCACTCTATCACGGTGATGGTGTCAGTGCTCTATATCACGGTGCTGGTGTCAGTGCACTCTATCACGGTGCTGGTGTCAGTGCTCTATATCACGGTGCTGGTGTCAGTGCACTCTATCATGCTGCTGGTGTCAGTGCACTTTATCACGGTGCTGGTGTCAGTGCACTCTGACATGGTGCTGGTGTCAGTGCACTCTATCATGGTGCTGGTGTCAGTGCTCTATATCACGGTGCTGGCGTCAGTGTTCTATATCACGGTGATGGCGTCAGTGCTCTATATCACGGTGCTGGTGTCAGTGCTCTATATCACGGTGCTGGTGTCACTGCACTCTATCACTGTGCTGGTGTCAGTGCACACTATCACGGTGCTGGTGTCAGAGCACACTATCACGGTGCTGGTGTCAGTACCCTCAACATGGGGGGGTGGGAGCTTTGTGGGAAGGGGGGCTCCCTGTGGCCCCCCCACCCCAAAGCTCCTCCGCTAGTAAAAGAGCTAGTAAAAGAGCAGAAGATAGCCGAGGAGTCCGGCGAGAAGACCCCCCAAGACGGAAGACCCCCGGAACAGTGCAATAAATTATTTTCAAACCTTGTGTGTTGTGTTTTTTTTAACATTTTTTTCCCCAGGTGAATGGGTAGGGGTACATTATACCCCATACTCATTCACATAGGGTGGGGGGGCCAGTATCCGGGGGCCTCCTTATTAAAGGGGGCTCCCGGATTCCGATAAGCCCCCCACCCGCAGACCTCGACAACCAACAGCCAGGGTTGTCGGGAAGAGGCCCCTGTCCTCATCAACATGGGGACAAGGTGCTTTGGGGTGGGGGGAGTGCCCCTTCCCCCAAAGCACCCACCCCAGCACGTTGAGGGCACGCAGCCTGGTATGGCTCAGGAGCGGGGGGCGCTCCCTCGTCCCCACCCCCTTTCCTGACCGGCTGGGCTGCATGCTCGGTTAGGGGTCTGGTAGGGATTTTGGGGGGCCCCACGATATTTTTTCGGCGTAGGGGATTCCCCTTAAAAGCCCTACTGGACCTAAGGGCCTGGTATGCCCCCAAGAAGGCATGCAGGCTTCATTAGTGTGGCGACATTATCGCCGCTCTCTTGCTTGCTCGTTACTATAGGAAAATGACATTTTCCTATTGCAGTCAGCGCGAGAACCAGCGTTACGGGGTCCCGCTGGTTAGAGAAGCCTGTCGCTGGGAACCAGATCGTACTGCGCATGCGCTGGCCCGGAATCGGGTGCATGCGCACTGTCGGCTTGAATTTTCACGATCGTACTGCGCATGCGCCGACCTGGAATCCGGCGCATGCGCACTGGAGGCAGAAATTTTCACAATCGTACTGCGCATGCGCCGGGCCAGAATTTTCATGTTCGTACTGCGCATGCCTCCGGCGGGAATCTGACGCATGTGCACTAGCGGTCAGATTTTTTTTTTTTCCGAAGCCGTACTTGGTTGCGCTAGAAAAAAATGTGAATATAAAATCTGCAATCCCGATAGAAGAGGGTCAGGAATTGTGCAGCTGAGGAAGACAACACAGTGTTTTAACACAGAATTTATTATTTTTAAATTCATTTTTTTTTCCTCATTACTTGACAATTGCTGTCTAAAAACCCCCATTGTTTTTTTTGTGTGTACATTGGGGTGTGCAACACCAACACCTCTCCACATGTGGACATCTATCCCTGAGAAGTAACTAAGCTAAGTAACTGTGGTGTGTAGATGTATAGAAACACAATAGATCAACCTAAATCTAGTGATGTCCAGTGATAAGTCTTCAATGTGACATTAAAAAAGTATATACAAGCAAACAATATATTTTAATGAATCCAATATTCTTAAAGTGCATAAAAGTGCATACAGATCAAACAAATGTAGTAAAGTGCATAGATTTGGAAAAAAATAATTGCATAAAGTGAAAAAAGTCGCATAAGTAGAAAAAAATCGCATACACTGCACCAAATTGAAAAAAAAAACACACTAAATATATAAATAAAAGTGCATAGTCCAACAAAGTGCAATATAATTCCAACGTACGCAATCTTAATATAACAGTTCATGCAAAAATATATAATTAGAGAAAAGTGCATGTGCTAGGAATGATTGGTTTGAGATTCCTCCAATCATCAACAGCAATCTGTGGTACGCCACATGATTCCCCCAGCTTCTCACCTCTATTAGCCCTTGTACACACGGTCGGAGAATCCGTCGGAATGTGTCCTATCGGACCGTGTCGTCGGATAATCCGAATGTGTGTGGTATGCATCGGACTGATTCCGTCCCGAATATCCGTCGGACCCAATTTCCCAACATGTTGGAAATATTTCCCAACCAACTGGTTCGATCGGACATACTCCGATCATGTGTAGCGAATTTTGATCGGACCAAGTGCCACGCATGCTCAGATCAAATTCCTACATCAAAGCTATTGGCTACTAGCCTGAATGTAGTCCCATCGTAATGAAATTACGTCATCACGTTCTGAAAGATCGGATTTTTCGACAACTTAGTCCGACCGTGTGTATGCAACAGTTTCGGACACAATCCGTCGGACTAAATCCGATGGATTTGGTTGCCAAAATCTCCGACCGTGTGTACAGGGGCTTATGGGTCAAGTCAAGCCTGCAGTCAGGAAACAGATGCAAAACCAGCAATGGATCATCTCAGCACTAGCAGGTAGATAGAAGGCTTTAGACTTGGCAAGCAAGGTGAGGGCATGTAATATAAAGGACTATGCCCATCGCGTAGTAGTCCAACATAATTTTATTAAAACAAAACGTATTTACTTACAATAAAATTTGAGATAAACATCATAGGACAGAGTACTTTCGGTTTCGGCCACAACCGGAAGTGACGACACCTGACTCCTCCCTGGCGCATTGCGTCACTGCTCACGTGACTTCATCATATCCCTGAGAAGTACGGCTTCAAGAATGGAGATTCATCTTGCAGAACCATATTCTATAACATATACCATAGTCTATATTAAAGGATTAATTCACATTTTCAGAAAAAATAATAAATGCTAATTTTTTCACAGGTAAAAAAAAATGTGCGTTTATTATTTTATGTGTCAGAAGCCTGTAAAACATTCCACCAGTGATCAGCAGATGGCTAATGCCATGCAGGTCTCCTGCAGATCTGCCAGTGTAGATCACAGCGACGTGGTCCTTCATTGAAAACTACAAGCCGACAGCCGCAAAGGTGGCCACACCTTGTAGTTTTCCATTCACAGAGCGCTGTGAATGAGCGACGTGGCTGCGTGGGCAAACCCCCCCAGGACAGCCACATTATTTTTTAAACATTTTGACAGCTAGCTGGTGGTCGTGTATGCACAGTGGGGATCGGGAAGATGCGGGGGTCGGGGCATTTATAACATGTTACTCCCCGAATAGGGGTGTAACATGTTATGAAAGGTGGACTTATCCTTAAACTTTAGCTACAGGTCATGGTACATTAGTGTGCTGGTCAGAGAGAGCAAACATCCTTCTCTGCAGCATGCTGGCAGGGAACAGAACTGCTTTAGATTTAAAGGCTGCCTCAATCAGTTTTTGCTATTGCATATATGCAGTGATTGGTTGGAGAGATATTCCATCAAGGTGCAGCCTTGCAATGTCTGGTCAGCTTAACCTCTTCCCACGACTGTGCAGATATATGTGGCCGCTGGGTGGGTGGGCTTTAATGCTGAGAGGCCGCCTATATTCCTACTAAACAACCCCCCCCACATTCCTCTATACACCCCCCATATATTCCCAAATTCCCTCCCCCCCATATATCCCTACTATACACCGCCCACATACTGTCCTACAATGACCCCTCATCTATTTCTACTATACACCCCCCTTATATATTCTTACTGTGCCTCCAATACACTCCCCATATAGGTACACCCCCAGGACAATAGTCTATTAGATTTTAAGGTCTTCAGCAGGAGTGTGTGGTTTAGTTGCACGGAGTTCCATCCCACCTCTATGACACGCCAGGAAGTCCAGGGCAACTTCCTCAATCAAGATGGTGGCACTGAGGACCCGATGGCTGGTGATAATCAGCTCCGGTGAGGACAGCGTTGGTCTCCATGCTCTGCTCAGCAGATTTAGTATTTTCTAGATTTTTCAAACTAGAGTGAATTTCCGCTTTCATTTTTCTGTTGGAAGAACTTCAAGGGAGAGCACAAAATAAGAGAGCGACTCCCAGAAAAAATAAACCAATCTGCAGTTTCTATCGCAGAGCGGGAACAGGGTGTCTTGATTACAGCCTCATAATGAGTTCCCCCTATTGTGTCCGGCGTGTCAGTTATACTCTGCTACTCAGTCACTTTTCACTAGAGGAGAGGCCAGGCAAACATATCCATCCATGCTGTTGGTTGGGGAACAAGCATTGCAAATTAGTTGCAGTCAAGCATACTACAGATCCCATAGTCCATCTTCAGAGAGGGTGGCTACGTTTTATGTTTTTACAAACATTCTAACAGGAAATCAGCAGTAAAAAAAAAAAGTAATTTGGAGGATGCTGAGAGCACTAGAAGGAACTTTTTTTTTTAACTCAGTCCTCCTCCTTTCAGTTGGTCTCATGCCGCCATCTTTAAAAATATGGTGCATGGGCAGATGTGCTGAAGATGTGCTTCCCGGTTGCTCAGAGTGTCCCCATACAACAGGGGTTCCCATCAGTATGTAGGCATCTATAAAATGCCTCCATCAGAGTGTCCTCATACATCAGATTCCTATCAGAGTGTTCCCATCAGAGTGTTCCCATACATCAGGTTCTCATCAGAGTGTCCCCATACATCAGGTTCCTATAGAACAGGTGTTCCCATCAAAGTGTTCACATACATCAGGTGCCCCCATACATCAAGTTCCCATAAGAATGCCTACTTACATCAGGTGTTCCCATCAGTGTCCCCGTACAACAGGTTCTCCCAACAAAGTGCCCCTATATATAAGGTGCCCCCATCACAGTGTTCCCTTACATTAGGTTCCCATTAGAGTGCCCCCATACATCAGGTGCCCCCATCAGAGAGTACCCATACATCAGGTGCCCCCATACATCAGATGTTCCCATTAGCGTGCCCCCATACATCATGTTCCCATCAGTGCTCCCATACATCAGGTGCCCCCATCAGTGTCCCCAAATATCAGGTTAAAGAGGAAGTAAACCCTGATGGGCTCATGTGCCATAGACAGCAGTGGCTGTCTTCAGGTAAATATCTCCTAAACCGTATAGGTTTAGGAGATATTTCTTGGACCTACAGGTAAGCCTTAATCTAGGCTTAACTGTAGGTCAAAGTGGTTTGTAAGGGTTTACAACCACTTTAAAAGGGCATGTAAATACTTACTGTTTTGCGAGTTCTTTTCTGTCTGTTGTATTTCATATATCATGCCTGCTTTGTTTCCATCCTATCAAGATTTTCTTGACATCATTTTTTAACACTGTTATCACTCTAAAGCCCCGTACACACGAGCGGACTTTTCGACATCCAAAGTCTGACGGAATGATTCCGTCAGACTTTTCGATCGTGTGTGGGCTGCAACGGACTTTTGATTTGCAAAAGTCTGACGGACTTTAGAAAATGGAACATGCTTCAAATTTTTCCGACGGAACTCCGCCGGACCCGGTCCCTCCGAAAAATTTGCTCGTGTGTATGCTATTCCGACGGACTAAAACCGACGCTAGGGCAGCTATTGGCTACTGGCTATGAACTTCCTTATTCGAGTCCAGTCGTACGTCATCACGTTCGAATCCGTCTGAGTTTGGTGTGATTGTGTGTGGCCAAGTCCGCTCAGTCGAAAGTCCGTCAGAACTCTGTCGGAACTCCGACAGAACTCCGGCAGAACTCCTTCGGAAGTCTGTCGGACATAAGTTCTCTCGTGTGTACGGGGCTTAAGGCCGCGTACACACGAGCGGACTGTATGGCCTACTTAGTCCGTCGAAACACATTTCAGCGGACAGTCCGCTCGTGTGTGGGCTTCAGCGGACTTTTTCAGCGTGCAGTCTGGCGTACTAAGTATTTCCGATTTTTCGAAATTCTGTCCGTCAGACTTTGGTTTCAGCGGACAATCCGCTCGTCAGTAGGCTAGTTCGACGGACTAAGAATGGCGCATGCTCAGAAAGGATTTACACGGTGGAAGGGTGCATTGCTGTGTATTGGACTTCCTATTTCTAGTCCCGTCGTACGCGCTGTACACGTCATCGCGCAAGCTTTCGACGGACTATTTGTGCATCCGTGTGTGGTCAAGTCCGTTCATTCGAAAGTATGACGGACTGTCCGTCGGATTGTATGACGGACTAAGTAGGCCATACAGTCCGCCCGTGTGTACGCGGCTTCATGCAACAAACAAAGGTTTATCTGGACTTTCATTAGAAGTCAAAGGTGAGCATTTCCTTTTAGGAGGTAATATTCATTATCTGATCAGTCCCCCTTTGCACCCTTGGCACCTTTGGCCATGTAACAGGTATTAAAGAATAACTAAAGGCAAAAAAATTTTTTAGTTTTGGATAGAGTGGAGAGGGATTAGAATACTTGTCAGTTAAAAAGAAACGCAATTTGATGCTCTGGTTCTATAAAGTTATGTATCTACTTTGTTTCCTGCTCAAGGATAGAGTTATACTTTCCCAAACCATGGGGCTTTTACTATCAATGTCTCTCTGTTGTCAATTTATCCTTAATGTTTCCAAGTTCATAAGGTGAGCAGTCGGACCTTTCCATCTCTCCACGCAGAATCTTCTGATGGTTACCTGTACACGTCTCTAGCTGACCTTGGACTGCATTCAAGGTCTCCTGAGGTGTACATATCAGGTTTTCAAAAACGTAAGTTCTTTTTTTTCTTTTTTTTTCTGTACATTGTTATTTTTATTATGTCCATCTCTATGGATCAGTTTTATAGGTTTAAACTGCATTGTTCCTGTTGCTTTACAGTTGCATCATTACAGGATATACTTAATATCCCTTAGTTACCAAAAGTGGATGTCACCAATGATGTTTATAGACAGATAGACATTTGTTTCTCTGTTATCTACATTTTGCAGTTCTGCATTTTTGTCCCTCTCACTCAAGCCCTTTTATTTAGTTTATATATATGGCTTTAAAGATCATGTTGTATAATGTGAAGGGTTTGGGTTCCATCCATAAAAGCTGGCTGGCCCTGAAGGATTTCAGGGCCTCAGGCGCTGACATGATAATAATACAGGAAACCCCTTTCTGGGCAGATAGCTCATTCAAATTTGCCTCAAAGTTTTTTTTTTTTGACCCAAGCCAACTCTGTAAATGCATTAGGTCTCATCAGCTCTTTGACTCATGGAGGATTAAACACCCCTCCGCTAAACAGTGCACGTTTTATTCCTCAGCTCATAAAATGTACTCATAACTCGATCACTTTTTTATTTCAGCCCCACTTATTCCTTATGTAGGAGTCTGACATATCACTCATTACATGGTCGAACCACGCTACCATCATGTTAGACCTTATACTTACCCAGGCTTACCCCAGATCCTGTCACTGGCATCTCAATGACCATCTCTTACAGTCTGAAATCTCACGTTCTATTTTAGCAAAGGTTTGACATAATTTTTCCAGCTTATTATAGGGGCGGTTTTTGACTTTTCTACACTGTGGGAGGTGCACAAGGTCGTTTTTCGTGGTGCTTGCATAGCTGAGTGTTCTAGGTTGAAGAAAGATAGAAATAGACTTATACAGTCCCTAACATCCGCTCTGATTTTTGCAGAGCGGAGGCTGTTGTGTGCCCCCACAGGGGTGAAACTGCGTAGGTTCACCTCCCTTAGAGAACAAATCAAAACAATACAGCTTGACAAGGCAGCTAGATCACTGCTATGGACAAAGCAAAAATTTTCCAACAAACCCTGTAAAATGTTAGTTAATAAATTACGCCCACGTCCATTCAAATCATTCCCTGATTTTCTTCTACAGACAGATGGATCCAAAACGCACTGCCCTCATGAGATGTCAGGTACTTTTGGCAAATTTTACCATGAACTATACAACTATTTGACCCTAGAGAATCACTTCAATTTCACACAAGAAAAATTTGAGACTTTTTTCTCTAATATAAAACTTCTCAAACTATTGCCAGTGGTCGCCTTCCGGGGGAGGAGTCTGTGATGGTGCGTGTCGGCACCTAGCGTTCTGGTGTGCTCCATGGCCCCCACCGTTCGGAGAATGCCGCTGAGCGCGGCTCCCTTCTAGTCCTCCCTGCCGGCCTTTCTGGACCCGATACTCGGGCTATCTCTCACCCGAAAAGAAAAAAGAAAAACTTCCCCCCTACCTTCTCCCTCTGTCTCTCCCCCTTGATTCGGAATATGCCGCACGTTACCGAGCGGCGCCCCAGTTGAGGACGCGGATCCTCTGCAGGTCTCGTTGGGTCCTGGAGATCGTCCGAACGTGAGCCGGCGTGCCCGGTCTATTGGATCGGCGGGAAGTGAAGGGCTCGGCGCCCTGGCGCTCGGAAAATTTCGCTAACCTCTGGAAAGCCTTCTGTGAGTTCCGGACGCCATCTACTGGTCAAAGTAAGATACAACCCCCAGGACTCAGAAAGGTATTGTATTGTATTGTATTATACTGGCAAAGGGACAGAAATCTTATGAAGGTTAGTAAAAACAAAAATAAAAATGGAAGTGCTGTCTTGGAAAGAAAATGTGGAATGTTGAAAATGTTGAATACATCATAGAATTATAATACCAAGATAATTCTTATTACAAGTAATTACTGAGTTAATGGTAAATGGATGTAAATATATTAAATATTAACTTACAATATCCGTTAATCGTGGAGAAGGTTTGGTAAAGTTATTCGATAAGGGTTAATACATAATCAGGAACCTATAATTTCTGTGGAGAAACAGCAGCGCTAAGGCAACATGTAATACACACAGTGACATCTGGAGACTGCAGATTCCCCTGGACAATAAATAAAAATCAAAAAAAAAAAAGGGGGTAGAGAGAAAGGGGGAGAGGAACACACAACAATAGTAATAAAGGGGTTCAACTATTTCCGCGCAAAATGAAGGGAAAATCAGCTAAAGCAGGGGTGACCCCAAAATCCCCACGCCGGAGCTTAGTCGCCAGTCCAGGTGCAATGAATAAATATGTTACACAGATGCCAGCCACAGAGAAGCAGCAAGCGGAAAAACCACAATTACAATACACAAGAACTCAACAGACAGAAAGTAGCGACAAAAGGGAAAGAGAAAAGAACAAAAAAGATAAAAGAAAACATCAAACCCTAAATAGCTCCGCACAGGATCCTGATATATTAACCGATGCTCCACTAGAAGAAGAACCAAGACCAACAATAGATTCAGATTGCATGGTCGAACCCTTAATAACTCAACAGACGCAGCATGATAACATCCAGTTATTGCCCACTAAAGAGGAGATGATCTCTATGTTCGCAGCTCTGGAGAACACCATGAAAGCCGAAATGGAAAAACTACATAAAAACCTTGGGCATATACTGGAAAGGGTTGAAGAGGTGGAAAAAACAGTGGAAAAAGACACGAAGATAATAAAGAATCTGGAAGCAGAAATACAAAGTTTAAAAATAACGCAGCAAGATCAAGCATATAAGATCGAAGACCAAGAAAATAGACACAGAAGGAAAAATCTTAGAATACGTGGTGTGCCAGACGCACAACAACGTGAGGATCTGACAGAAACAATTAGGAAGATCTGCAATCCCTTAATAAATAAAGAAATAACTAACGAGATAAAAATAGTGAGGGCGCATAGAATAAGGAAACCGAAGGGGCTCCCACAGGAAACGCCACGGGATATCATAGTACGATTTCAAAACGAAGAAGAAAAATATCAAATATGGAAGAATATTAGATCAAAAGCACCATTAAAATACGAAGGGAAAGACATCCAAATATTTCAAGACTT
This sequence comes from Lithobates pipiens, assembly GCF_037356315.1. Classification (NCBI taxonomy): domain Eukaryota; kingdom Metazoa; phylum Chordata; class Amphibia; order Anura; family Ranidae; genus Lithobates; species Lithobates pipiens. The sequence continues at coordinate 236,072,667 of NW_027507785.1, read as the reverse complement.
CTCACAGGAAACTTTGAAGAGAAGAAGAGCCCTAAAACCGTTATTGACAATATTGGTAGAGAACGAAGTGCAATATAATTGGGGCTTTCCGGCAAGTTTAATAGGGAGAAAAAACGGACGGATGGCTAGACTGAGATACATAGAAGAGATCGCAGAATTCTGTGGAAAACTGGGGATCCCGGTACCGGGGGGGGGGGGGGGGGGAGGCGGGTGGGGGGAGACGGAAATTGGTCCCACCCCTTGTCGCCTGGAGGGGGGGAGGTGAGATTGAGAAAGACGCAAATTAATAAGGGAGTTATAGCCTGGCGGGACGTTTTCCTTCTCTGTCTCTGCCCTGTCCCCTCCTCCCCCCTTCGCTGGGGAGAGGGGGGTCGGGACGGGTTGGGTTAGTGGGGCCGGAGGGGGGGAGGTGGGAGGAGGGCAGTGGGGGGCGAGGGGTGCCCCTAGTGTGCGGGATAACCACCTTGCCAGTGTAAGGCGAGATGGGCGAAGGCACCATTAAACAGAATTCCACCCTAGGGCCAAGGGATAATTGGAACGAGGGTGTTCCAGACAAAAGGTCCCGGACCAATAGGTCAATTTTACATCTGGCAGGGGTACAAGGAGGGGGGAGGGATGAGAGGGGTAAGGGGAGGAGGGAGGTGGGTAGAGGGAAGGGTGGGAGGGGTAAATCTGTTAGCACAAAACCATATCTCCTAGCAAAAAACGTTAGAAAAAGTATTAAGCATGTATAATGACAGAAATTAAAATAGCAACATATAATGTCAGAGGAATGAATTCTCCAAAAAAAAGAAATAATATACTGAGGGAGATAGAGGGATATTCTGTAGATATTGTGTTTTTACAAGAAACACACCTGACGTTGGATGTTTGTATTAGATTAAACACACAGAAGTATCCAACATGGTACTATGCAGATACCCCAACAAAGGGCGCTAGGGGAGTGGCAATTGGGATCTCCAATAAGGTCAAATGGAAAATGGAAGAAATAATAACGGATCCACAGGGGAGGTTCCTATTTGTAAAAGGATATATAGAAAGAAATAGATATACACTAGTAAATATATATTGTCCCAATAAAGGCCCAAAAAAATATCTGAATAAAATCTTGAATAAATTAGAAATATATAAACAGGGTCATATAATTCTGGGTGGGGATTTAAATTTTGCTATGGATCCGTATACAGATAGTACGTCACGGGGTATGGTACATGAAATTAAACAACATGGAATCTTAAAAAAGAAGATGGTCCAGCAACAATTAATGGACACGTGGCGAATATTTAATATGGGGAAAAAAGATTACACATATTATTCCACAGTACACGACATGTATGTCAGATTGGACTACATACTCGTCGACCATGAATTATTAGAAAACATACTAGAAGCAAGAATAGGATCCATAACCCTTTCAGATCATGCACCGGTTATAATAAAATTAAAAGATCCAGGAAAAGAACTTACCAAAGGGATATGGAGACTTAATGAGTCCCTATTAGAAAACGTGGAAATAGAAAACATCCTCAAAAACGAAATTGAACAATATTTTTTATTGAATGACTCGGAAGAGATCCCAAGGGCTACTCTCTGGGAGGCCCATAAAGCTTTAATTAGGGGGAAATTAATCTCTATAGGGTCCTGGAAAAAAAAAGAAAATGAAAAGCAGCAAAATTACTTAAAAAAAGAACTATATTTATTAGAACAGAAACACAAGTCTCATCTCGATAAAAACATATATAAAGAAATAATACAGAAACGTACCCAATTAAAAAACAGAATGGAACAAGAAGTAAGAAAAACCTACAAAAATGTAGCAAAAGAGAGATATATGTGGGGAAACAAGACGGGGAAACATTTGGCCAGATTGGTAAGAGATAAAAAAGCTATTAACTATATAGAAAAGATTAAGAACGCGAAAGGTGAAATAAAATATAGAACATCAGAAATAGCAGAAGCGTTTAAAACATATTATGGTGCCCTATACTCAATTAGGACTAGGGAGACAAGAAAAATCAAAATACAGGAATACCTGAAGGAAATAGTCCTACCAAAAATAACTCCAGAGATGGCCAGAAACTTAGAGGACCCGATTACACCAGAAAAAATAGAGAACGCAATAAAGGATATGCCCAATGGGAAAAGCCCAGGACCCGATGGTTTTACCATCAGATACTATAAAAAATTTAAACAACAACTGGTCCCCCAGCTATGTAAATTCTGGAACAAATTAGCAGAGGATGAGTCCATGAGAAAAGAATCACTATTAGCAAATATAACCCTTATACCAAAACCTGGTAAAGACCCTTCGATCTGTTCTAACTATCGTCCAATAGCGTTGCTGAACACGGATACTAAATTATATGCAAAAGTATTAGCAACGAGGGTAAAAAAACTACTCCCAGAAATGATTAATGGAGACCAAGTAGGGTTTGTCCCAGGAAGGGAGGGACGAGATAACAGCCTTCGAACGCTGTTCCTAATGGGGAATGAAGGAGAAACTAAACCTCCAATGATATTGGTTTCGATTGATGCTGAAAAAGCTTTCGATCGAGTAGATTGGAGCTTTATCATGGCAACACTACAGACATACGGCTTTGGGCCAAAAATGATGAAATGGGTAAATAACTTATATAGGTATCCATCAGCCAGAGTGGGGGTTAATGGGAGTATGTCGTCTGCCTTTGATATGCATAACGGTACAAGACAGGGGTGTCCCCTTTCGCCCTTATTATATGTAATAGCGTTGGAACCCCTATTAGCAAAAATTCGAATTAATTCAGTCATAGAGGGAATAAGAATGGGGGGGGAAGAACATAAAGTGGCAGCATACGCAGACGACATACTCCTATATATGACTAACCCCCAGACATCGTTAACAGGTCTGATAAAGGAGATAGGAGATTATGGGGCTCTCTCTAATTTTAAAATAAACCCAATTAAAACGGTTATTTTGAATATCGGCTTAGATGTGCAAGAAGAAGAAATGACACGGCATAAATTCCCTTTCACATGGGAAAAAAAAGAAATAATATACTTAGGGATCAAAATAACAAAGTCAATTCAAGGGTTATATCAGGCTAATTATATCCCACTAATAAATGAAATCAAGGAGTTACTCACAAGGATGAACAAAGGTACAATATCCTGGATGGGAAGAATTAATGTGTTGAAGATGGTGGTATTGCCAAAAATAACATATAAAATGCAAATGCTTCCGATAAAAATACCAATTTGTTTTTTTAATATAATAAGAGCGTTATTTTTAAAATTTATATGGCAAAATAAAAAACCTAGGATAAAATATAATTTATTAACAAGGAAAAAAAAACGGGGAGGATTGGCACTACCAGATATACACAGATATCACTCAGCAATCACTATATCGAGATTGGTCGAATGGTCAAACTCAACTACTAAAAAGAAATGGGTAAAAATAGAGGAGACATTGATAGGGTCACAATTACAAAAAAATATTTGGATTCCACCAAAATTTAGAGCAATTAGTAGTAGGACACACGAAATTACACTAATGACACTGAAAAAATGGGACATAATACAAAAAAAAACAAATGGCAACACAATTCACCATTAATCCCGTTAGAGGGCACGAGTTTCTTTACACCAGGACACGACACTCCATTAGGGAAACAAATGAAGGAATTACAATTAAAAGACATTATAAGGGAGGGGAGGTTAATGCCAAAACTTGATTTAATGATGAAGCATAAATGGCAAAGGTTAAAAGATTGGGAATACCACCAGATTCAGCACTTTGTGAATTCCATCCCAAAACCATTAAGAAATGAAAATAGTTTAACACCAATAGAAAAATTATGTATAAGGAAGTCAGCAGTTAAGCATTGTGTCTCACGAATATACGATGGCCTTTCTGAACTAGAGGGCCAAGGAAATATCCCACCTATAGTCAAATGGGAGAAAGATCTTGGCTATAGAGTCGATGAGACCCAAATGATTAACTCGATATATGATTCCATATATGATATAAGATCAATCGAAGTAAATTACAAATGCTTAATGAGATGGCACTTAACACCAGATAAACTACATCAAATTCATCCCTCCAACTCCAAACTATGTTGGAGAGAATGTGGCATACCAGGATCAATTTTTCACTTCTGGTGGGAATGCCCAGTAATAAATCAATACTGGAGTAAAATAATAAACTATATAGAGAAGATAACAGGGCAAAAAATACCTTTATCCCCAGGGGAGTGTTTGTTCGTGGGAGTAGAGGAAAAGATGAGTAAGCAACCCAAAAGAAGAACAAGAAATTCATTAATACCCGTCTTACTTAATGCTGCAAAAGCCATAATACCAAAAAATTGGTCACAGGTGAAAGGACCCTTGATAAGAGAATGGATTCAAAAAATCGAATATATAAACAATATGGAGTATCTAAGAAAAATGGAGGAAGATAGAATGACACAATTCCGTAGAACATGGGAAAAATGGAGAATATTCAAAAAGACGAAGCATTATACACAAGCATTATTGGAATGAAGAGCTGTGGAGATAGGGAGGGTTAACAGATAATTAGAGAAGAGGGAAGGGTGGGAGTGGTAAAGCCGAATTAAATAAGGAATAAATGACTAGGATAAGGTAACAATTATATGTGGGTAAATATAACTTAGGATATGATAATTTTACTCATTGTGTTTTCTATTTTCTGTTTTTTCTCCCTCTAAAATGAAAATGGTCTTCTCTTTTTAACTGGATAAATATTAAACTGACACTAGGTATAACGAGAAGATTAAAAAAAAAAAAAAAAAAAAAAAAAAAAAGGGAGACAGAGAAAAGAAAAAGATACCTTGCCACAATGATGTAAACAACAATGATTAGGTTTCTGACAGTCAAACTGATTAGAAATCACTAATAACAAGAATCCTACTGAGTGGCAAAAAAAAAAAGAAAAAAAAAAAAAAAAAAACTATTGCCAGTGGATTTAGCTAGCCTGAATAGGGCTATAACGGCTGAAGAGATTTTGACTTTAATTAAAGTGGTCCTCCACCCTGAAGTGGAAGTTCCGCTCATCTGATCCCTACCCCCCTCCGGTGCCACAATCGGCACCTTTCAGGGGGGAGGGGGGTGCAGTTACCTGGATAATCCAGGTATCTGCACCCACTTCCGGGACAAGACCCCCGCCCCCCGTTGTGTTCTGGGAAACACACAGTTCCCAGGACACAGCGGGGACCAGCAGAGACGCGCAGCGTGACTTGCGCATGCGCAGTAGGGAGCCGGGCAGTGAAGCCGTAATGCTTCACTTCCCGATTCCCTGACAGAGGATGGTGGCGGGGCAGCAGGGAGACGAGCGATCGCTCGTCATCTGCCGCCGGCATCGCTGGACCCTGAGACAGGTAAGTGTCAATTTATTAAAAGTCAGCAGCAGCAATATTTGTAGCTGCTGGCTTTTAATATTTTTTTTAAAGGTGCAGAACCACTTTGAGGACCTTCCCTTACATAAATCTCCCAGCCCTGATGGTCTTTCTTATTTCTATTATAAAACCTTCATTGACATATTATCTCCAAATAAGAAAATGAGTGGCCCGCATGCCACTGGAGATAAATGGCCAACTGGGTGCCGCTACGTGTTTGCGTGGCTGATTGTGTGCCACTGAGGTGTGTTTGCAAGTTGGTTTTGTATGCGGGTCTGCACCTAGGTGCGTGCCGCAAAATGTTTTATGCTACTGGAAACTATATTGTGTGGTTGCAAGGGTCTCAATTGAGGTCAGGTTGCTGAGATGATATTGCGTGGTTGCAAGGATCTCAATGAGTGCCGGGTTGATGAGATGATTTGCGTGGTTGCAAGGGTCTAAATGAGTGTCAGGTTGCTGGGATGATTGTATGGTAGCAAGGGTCTAAACGCATGTCAGGTTGCTGAGACAGATTTGCGTGGTTGCAAGAGTCTCAAATGAGTGTCAGGCTGCTGAGGCGATTTTGCGTTGCTACAAGGGTCTCGAGTGCCAGGTTGCTGAGAAAATATTGCGTGGTTGCAAGGGTCTTGTTGCTGTTGCCTTATGAGTTTATGTGAAATCTCCATTAATAGATGTAAAATATTGTAGTTGTGAATATATTTCATTTAGCTTGCATCTATGTAGGGCGTATAACGTAGCTTCACAGAAGTGTCTGTTAGACAGAAAATTTGGTGCCTATGTTTGTATATCTAAACAATGGGACCCAAACCTCATTGTTCTACACTTATTCACTTCAAAGGATCCCATGTTTAGATATGCAATGAAGGGAGGTCAACTCATAATCAATACTTAACTTTTCGGGAAAGGGTCAAGTTAATCTCCCACTCAGAATAGTGACAAGGATTTTCATTAAAGGGGACTGAATTATGCAAAGTATAGGGATTGGAGATGTAGCCAGTCCTTAACCAGGAATAGGGAAGCCCGCCAATCAGAGCTATGCCATGCCAACCAATGAGGCATCAGACTATAATGATATACATATACTAGATGGGAGGGAAACACACACTTTATGGTAGAGTAGCCATCAGAATGGAACCTTGGTGGAAATGGTAACTATGGGAAAGGTCTGTCTTTTACTTGAAACGAAATATGTTTGTCTTATGTCTTTTATGTCCTACTGTTGGTAGATTCATTTTTTAAGGAATATACACTGTATTCCTTCATGTAATCCATGATTTTTACCCTTTTCCTGTGCACATAGATTGTGTGTATTAGTCTAGGCTTATTTTACTATATACCAATACATTTTTTTTTATTGTGTTAAAGCTTTCACTCATGGTCAAAGAAATCTCATTTAACCCAAATCATATCTGAGAGATATTAAATCTCAAATATAGTAAACATAATTGGTGACCAACAAAGTCGAGGACAGGACTGAAAGTATTTCATATAATATTTTGATTTGTGTAATGCAGATTAAGGTTATTGGAGTGAATTTAAACTGAGTCTGTTTTTCCGGTAGTTTGGAGGTCACAGCAAGTTTATCTAGGGAAAAATATAGGTAAATGTTTTTTGTTCTCATAAGGCAACATTGCTGAGATGGATTTTGCATGGTTGCAAGGGTCTCAAAGAGTATCGGGTTGCTGAGAAGATATTGCGTGGTTCCAAGGGTCTCAAATGAGTGTCGTGTTTCTGAGACGGATATTGCATGGTTGCAAGTGTCTCAAATGGGTGTCAGGCTGCTGAGATGATTTTGCATGGTTACAAGGGTCTTAGGCCGCGTACACACGGGCGGACTGTTCGCCCAACTTTGTCTGTGTTTGGGCGGACAGTCCGCTCGTGTGTGGGCTTTCAGCGGACAGTTTCAGCGGACAGTTTGACGAACAAGGTTTTTCGGAATTTCCGAAAAACTGTCCGCTGAAACCTTGTTTCAGCGAACAGTCCGCCCGTGTGTAGGCTTGTTCGTCAAACTAAGTTCCGCGCATACTCAGAAAGAATTTACAGGGCGGAAGCGCTCGGTCTTGTAAAACTAGTGTTCGCATTGAAGCTAGCATATTCGTCATGCTGCTAATTTTGTGTTTTTTTAATATAGCCCGTTCTTTTCTTCTTCGAAATGCAAGAAAAGTGAAGTAGCATTGCTGCTTATATTCACACAGTTATACTACATGTTTTTATTCATCCTCATCCTATGATTAATCTTCCAATTATAGAAACAATATATTCCAAATTAAAAAAACAAAACATAAAAAAACCCTCCAAAAAAAAAAAACACCAAAAAAAATATCTAAAACAGAGGCACTAGTTGGCATGTGCACTATTAAAAAATCAAAAAAAAAGATGTGTGTGTGTGTGTGTCTACTTCTTTCAATACTCAATACCAGTTTGGGAAGTCATTTTGTGTTTTCTGTCACAAAGGGCCTTATTTCCTATTGTCAAAAACCACTTTGCAATACAAATGCACTAGGACAGGAATATGCAATTAGTGGAAATCCAGCTGTTGCAGAACTACAAGTCCCATGAAGCATAGCAAGACTGACAGCCACAAGCATGAGACCCAGAGGCATGATTGACTTGTAGTTTTGCACCAGCTGGAGGTTGGCCAATTGCATATCCCTGAATTAGGACAATGTAGGAGACAAGCAACGTGAAAAGCAAACAAGAACCAAACTTAAAAATGTGAACAGACAAGACATATTTCAAGAAAAATACATTTTTTATTGCTCAGCTGGCATTGGAATAGCCCCCCTACCATTAAAATAGCTGACATAGCGGTCACACACCTCACGTGCTGTTTGGGGGGCTAAGCCAGGAAGGGCATGATCCAGCCCTGTCAGTTCTGGAAATATGAGTCCGCCCTAAGGCCCAATAGGCTGCAGGTACTGGTTACCTGAAAATTTACGTAGAAAATTGTGCAGAATGCAGCAGCACAGAATCACATAGTTCAGTTTATATTCTGCAAGGTTGATCGCTCTCAGTAACAGACGGAACCGGCTGGCCATAATGCCAAAGGCACTCTCCACAACCCTTCTTGCTCTGGCCAGCCGGTAATTAAAAACCCTCCTCTCCGGGGTGAGGGTCCTTTGGGGGAAGGGTTTCATAAGATGTTCACTCAGACCGAGCGCTTCATCAGCCAGAAACACAAACGGTAGACCCTCCACATTCTCGGCATCTGGTGGCAAGTCCAGGCCACCAGTGATGAGACGGTGGCAGAACTCGGTCTGCCTAAAGACTCCTCCGTCAGACATCCGGCCGTTCTTCCCCACATCCACATAAAGAAAGTCACATTGTGCCGACACCACCGCCATTAGCACCACACTATGGAACCCCTTATAATTCCAATAGTAGGACCCCGAATGTGGTGGGGGCACAATCCTCACGTTTCCCGCTGATCGCCCCTCCGCAGTTGGGGAAGTCCCAACGGGCAGCGAATTGGGAAGCCACAGTCTGCCATTCCTGTGGCGTGGAAGGACACTGGGGAGTCAAACACAGGGGGAAAAAAAAATTGTCATTAAATAAAAACAATTCATAACAACTAAAACACCAAGCCCCAATATAGCACGAACTCGTTCCCGAGTACGTCCACTCTCCATGGCTTTGAAACGGTCGGCTGGACAGACAAGCTCAACTGAACGCACTGAAGAACAGCCAGACCTATGAAGAACGACCTGAAACACAGAAACGAGCGGACCAGAAGCGCCCAACAGGTACAACTGATCCACGCGTACCGAAAGGCAGATATACACCTCACAGGTAGACTGCGCCGCAGTGGACGGACAAATTAAGCTGAAGTCTAAAAATCGCGAATCGTCTCTAACCAAACTTCTACTAACGCAAAGTCAGCAGAAGGAGCCCAAAGGGTGCTTTGCTGTGTCTTGTGCTTCCTGTTTCTAGTCCCGTCGTACGTGACGTACGTCATCGCGCACGGTTTCAGCGGACTGTTTGTTCGTCGTGTGTGGCCATGTCCGTCCATGCTAATTTTGAGCGGACTGTTTGCCGAAACTGTTTGATGGACAAAGTTGGGCAAACAGTCCCCGCGTGTGTACGCGGCCTTAATCATATGCGAGAGTGTGTGCTGCAGAAGACATTGTTGCAGAGACTGCACATGTCCATGCTGTAGAATACGTAGTTGTAAAGGGACAGATAGCTGTCTCGAAGGTGGCCATGACAGGCGAAGACAGAAAAGATAGAGAAAATCGACTGTGGAGGTTTAATTGTAACTAAGGCCGCGTACACACGCGCGGACTGTTCGCCCAACTTTGTCTGCTGAACAGTGTTTGGGCGGACAGTCCGCTCGTGTGTGGGCTTTCAGCGGACAGTTTCAGCGGACAGTTTGACGGACAAGGTTTTTCGGAAATTCCGTAAAACTGTCCGCTGAAACCTTGTATCAGAGAACAGTCCGCTCGTGTGTAGGCTTGTTCGTCAAACAAAGTTGCGCACATGCTCAGAAAGGATTTTCACGCCGAAAGCTATAATGCAGTGTATAGGACGTCGTATTTTTCGTCCCGTCGTACGTGCCGTTCACGTCATCGCGCACGGTTTCAGCAAACTGTTCGTCCGTCGTGTGTGGCCATGTCCGTCCATGCTAAGTTTGAGCGGACTGTTTGCCGAAACTGTTGGACGGACAAAGTTGGGCGAACAGTCCGCGCGTGTGTACGCGGCCTTAGGAGGCAAGTATATGGGATAAGGACAACATTCTTATGATCCATAAGTTCCGTAGCGGAACCTAATGAACAACATTGGGGACACAACGAATGGTAACGAATTGACATGACATAAAAAATGTAGTAACAAATCCTACCTGTGACAGCGAGTGAGTTTGCATCGGACAGTGGTGGGAGTGCAATGTATCAAAAAAGTGCGGCGTGCACGAGGCACTTGAAATAACTTTGATTTAGTGAAATAGATGAGAGAAGAAACACTTACGAATGATTTATAAGTTCAACTGTGCGAACTCATGTAAAAAGAGTATCCGCAAAAGAATACGATGGGACTTTAAGGGCAACTAACCAACGACAAAGTGTCACAAACCATGAATCAGACCGAGACAGAAGTACAATTAAATCACACTTGTTTATTAAATAAAAATAAAAAGGTAAATAGAAAAAGTGTAGTCAAAGCATAGCTAGAGCCCAGTAACCAGATAGAGTAGTCAGCCAGGCCAGAGTTCAATAACCAGATCGGGTAATCAGCCAGGCCAGAAGTCAGGGATCCAAGTAGGGCAACAGCAAGCAGGATAAGGAGCCAGAAGGGATGTCAGCAAGCCAGTCTTAAAACAGAACTGCAGGAGATGGTTTCTTGTGATGTGACCAAGGCGAAGGCAGAGATGAAGCTGGCTGGACAGCTTTAAGTAGGCAGGTCAGACGAGCATGATCAGGAACAGCTGGTAACTGTGGAGAGAGATGAGAGCTGGCAATTAGCTGAGCAGCCAGCCCAGAGAAGGAAGGGCTAACCAGACACAAAGTATCAGAAAATCTAAATATATTTATTGGTATAAAAAATGTGGTGCATACATCACCATAACTAGAATATATAAAAACAGAAAGCAGAACGTAATATGTAAATGCAGTTTGTTCAGTATTGATCCTGACCTGTTTCAGGACCAATATAGAGTCCTTTCTTCAGGGGAATTCCATATAGGGTATTACTGCTATACAATATTCTACAATGAAACACAGTTACAGCCCAGTCAGGATCAGGGATAAAAGAATATACAGGAGCATCGTTGAAGCAAACTCTGGAAAAGACATAACAATCGAAAGTAGGGCCTGCACTATGGATACCACCTATTATCGAGCCAGATGTAGTGAGGCTCAAAGGTTACAGGGAAGCGTTGGACAATATGAGAACTGGCACAGTCATCATCAGTTGGGTTAATTATGGGCATCAGGTGAATTTGAGTAAGTCAACCATTTTTCCAAATCACAGACTTAAATGGTACTGCTGACTTTGTTAGTAATATTAGTAGGTACCAAGCAGTGGTATATTTAGCAACAAACCTGTTGTTAGGACGAAATAGATTCAGTCTTTATATATACTGTATCACTGTCAGGGGTAGGGATGAGCCGAACACCCCCCCCCCCCCCTCGGTTCAGTTCACACCACAACTTTCGAACGGACTGAAAATTTGTGCAAACTTTAGAACACCATTGAAGTCTATGGGACTCGAATGTTCGAAATAAAAATAAAAAGTGCTAATTTTAATGGATAATATGCAAGATATTGTCTTAAAAAGGGTTTGGGGACCTAGCTCCTGCCCCAGGGGACATGGGTCAATGCCAATTTAAAAAAAAAAAAAATTCAGTTTTTTCGGGAGCACTGATTTTAATGACAATTAAAGTGAAAAAAAGTGAAATATGCCTTTAAATATCATGCCTAGGGGGTGTCTATAGTATGCCTGTGAAGTGGCACGTGTTTCCCGTGTTTAGAACAGTCCCTGCAGAAATTGACATTTAACTGAAAAAAAAGTCATTTAAAACTCCTTGAGGTTTTAATGTAATATCTGGTTCCTGTAATATGGATGTAAATCATTGAGAAAAATGGCATGGGTAGCCCCCCCCTGCCCATTATCAGCCCCTTTGGGTCTTGTACAGATATTAAGGGGAACCCCGTAGCCATATTAAAAAAAGGAAAGGTGTGGGGCCCCCAGGCCCTATATACTCAGAACAGCAGTATACAGGCGGTGCAAACAAGACAGGGGTTGTGTAGGTTTGTTGTGTTAAGTAGAATCTGTTTGTAATTTTGAACTGGTACATTTTTAAAGTGTAGCTCCAGTCAAGAAATCTATTTCTAAGATTTTTGGAAAACATAGGGAAGGGTTATCACCCCTGTATAATTTTTTATGCCATCCGTCTTTTTTCCTCTCACTTCCTGTTGTCTCCTTCCGTTTGCAAGTAGGAGACGTTTGTAAGTTGGATGTTTGAAAGTAGGGGCCTGCCCTATATGCTCTGCAGAAATGTGGGCCTAAGGTGTTGGTGTTGCCACAACACTGTAAGCCCTCAAAGTGACTCTTGATGGGCGCTGGAGAGTCCTGCTGTGAACGATTATATAAATAATTGTAATTACATGCCATTGTTGAACAGTGGTAGAAAAATTGGGCCTTTGGTGGTTGTGGTGGTGGTGGTGCTGGTGCTGGTGCCACAACACTATAAGTCCTCACAGTTACTCTTGGTGGGTGCAGGAATGGGCCCTTCTGTGAAATTTTATATCAAGAATTGTAATTACATGCCCCTGTTAAACAGGGGCTGAAAAATTGGGCCTTAGGCACTGCTTGCTGGTGCCACGACACTGCAACCGCTCCCATATACTCTAGTTGGAGTGCATGAATGAGCCCTGCTGCAAGGCATTGCATCAAAAATTGTATCACATGCTTCTGTTAAACAGGGGCTGAAAAAGTGGGCCTTAGGCACTGGTGCTGGTGCTACAACACTGCAACCTCTCCCAGATACTCTAGTTGGAGTGCAGGAATGATCCCTGCTGCAAAGCATTGCATCAAAAATTGTAAATACATGCCCCTGTTAAACAGCGGCTGAAAAATTGGGCTGTGGCATCACCCAGAACCAAAAATGTTCTTCCAAGATATCAGCGAATGAGCCCTGCTGCAAAGCATTGCATCAAAAATTGTATCACATGCTTCTGTTAAACAGGGGCTGAAAAAGTGGGCCTTAGGCACTGGTGCTGGTGCCACGACACTGCAACCTCTACCATATACTCTAGTTGGAGTGCAGGAATGAGCCCCGCTGCAAAGCATTGCATCAAAAATTGCATTACATGCACCTGTTAAACAGGGGCTGAAAAATTGGGCCTTAAGCACTGGTGCTGGTGCCACGACACTGCAACCTCTCCCAGATACTCTAGTTGGAGTGCAGGAATTATCCCTGCTGCAAAGCATTGCATCAAAAATTGTAATTACATACCCTGTTAAACAGCGGCTGAAAAATTGGGCTTGTGGCATCACCCAGAACCAAAAATGTTCTTCCAAGATATCAGTGGGATCATTGAGGAGGAAGAGGGTAGTCAGTCAACATAACAGGACAGTCACTCTGCATCAGCATAGGCAGTCTTGAAGGGAAATTACATTTCCCCAAAAATTATTCGGTTACATCAGCTTCAGGTGCTTGGTAGCTGGTGGTGATCCAAGACTGATTCATCTTTATGAAGGTCAGTCTATCAACCGAGTCGATGGACAGGCGCACCTTGTGTTCAGTTACAAAGCCACCAGCAGCACTGAAGGTGCATTCCGAAAGAACGCTGGATGCAGGACAGGCCAGTAGCTCAATTGCATACTGTGCAAGCTCTAGCCAGTGATCCATCCTCAAGACCCAGTAAGCCAGAGGATTTTCGGTGGGAAAGGTGTCCAAGTCTGACCTTGCCCCTAGGTTTTCCTGCACCATGTAAATCAGACACTGGCGATGGTTGCTGGAACCGATTATACTTTGGGGCTGCGGACTAAATAATTGTCTAAACGCATTGGTCAGATGGCCACCTTCTCCACTGCTCCTTCTGTGACTGACCAAAGCCTCAGCAACACGTTGTCCAGGACCGGGAGTTTGTAACCTCCCAGTCTCTGGGAATGCGTTGCACAGACCTTTCTGCAAGGCCTCCCGAAGATGTCTCATCCTCTGCTCCCTCTGCGATGGCAAGATAAGGTCGGCAACCTTACCCTTGTACCGTGGATCAAGGAGAGTGGCCAGCCAGTAATGGTCCCTCTCCTTGATTTGCAGAATACGAGGATCCTTCCGCAGGCTTTACATAATCAGGGAGGCCATGCGGCTAGGTTAGCTGAGGCATTCAGTCCAGAGTCCTCTGGGTCACTAAGGACAACATGATCCACAGCCACCTCCTCCCAGCCACGTAGAAGTCCACGGGTTTCTTGGGACTGTAAATCAACCCTACAAGACTGCTGCTGCTAATGCTGAGTGCCAGGCTCCACCTTCATTCTGACACAATCCTCCTCCTCCTCCTCCTTTTCCTGTGTGATGGGTGTGACAGCAGGAACACTGTCTGGATAAAGGGGGCCTTGAGAGGCAAGGAAGTCCTCCTCTTCCTGCCTCTGTTCCGCCTCAAGTGCCCTGTCCATTATTCAACGCAGCGTATGCTCCAACAGGTGGACAAGAGGTACAGTGTCACTGATGCATGCACTGCCACTGCTCACCATCTTTGTGGCCTCTTCAAATGGTGACAGGACAGTGCATGCATCCCTGATCATGCCCCACTGGCGTGGTGAGAAAAAAACGAGCTCCCCTGACCCTGTCCTGGTGTCGTAGTCGCACAGGTACTCACTGATGGCCCTCTGCTGCATGTGCAGCAGCTGCAGCATGGCCAACGTTGAGTTCCACCTGGTGGGCATGTCACATATAAGGCGGTTCTTGGGCAGGTTCAACTCCTTTTGGAGCTCAGCCAGCTGAGCACTGGCATTAAATGATCGGCGGAAATGCACACAAACTTTCCTGGCCTGCCTCAAAACATCTGTAAGCCCGGGTACCTGCCCAAGAACCTCTGCACCACCAGGTTAAGGACATGAGCCACACAGGGCATATGGCTCAGTTGTCCCTGTCGGAGGGCGGAGAGGAGGTTGGTGCCATTGTCGTAAACCACTATTCCTGGCTTAAGCTGGCATGGCGTCAACCACCTCTTGGCCTGCCCCTGCAGAGCTGACAAAATATCTGCCCCAGTGTGGTTCCTGTCCCCCAAACAAACCAGTGCAAGCATGGCATGGCATATTTTTGCCTGCGTACTTGCGTAGCCCCTTGAACGCCTACTGAGCACCGCTGGTTTCCGTGGACAGAGCACTGGAAGAGGCCACGGAGGAAGAAGAAGAGGAGGGGGTGGAGGAGAGAGGTGTGTCACAACCAGTAGTAGGATTTTGGAGGCATGGTGGCAGAACAACCTCCAACACTACTGCACCTTGTCCTGCATCCTTCCCAGCTGCCAGAAGAGTGACCCAATGAGCCGTGAAAGATAGGGAACGTCCCTGTCCATGCCTGCTGGACCATGAGTCAGCGGTAATATGCACCTTACCACTGACCACCCTGTCCAGCAAGGCATGGACATTGCCTTCCACATGCCGGTAGAGAGCCGGAACCGCTTTCCTGTTGAAAAAGTGGCGTTTGGGGACCTGCCACTGAAGAACCGCACATTGCACAAACTCATGGAAGGTGGCCGAGTCTACCAACTGAAAAGGCAGCAGTTGAAGTGCTAGCAATTTAGCCAAGCTAGCATTCAACCGCTGGGCATGTGGATGGCTGGGAGTGAACTTCTTTTGATGGCCCAGCAGCTGGGGCAGGGAAATTTGCCTGCTACAATCGGACGTAGGTGTACTGCTAGCAGAGTTCCCACAAGTACTTGGCTTTGACACACCTAATTCTACACCTTCATTCCTCTCAGTGCAGGTTTCAGAGCGGACTGAAGGTCTAGTGGGGTTGGAGATCCCAGCTGATGAGGAGAAAGGAGAAGTCCGCTTTGTTCTTTGGTGTGGGTCTTTAAGGTATGCTTGTCAATGAGCTGCATGGCAGGTCAACATATGTCTGGTCAAGCATGTGGTGCCAAGCGGCTGATGTTTTTGCCATGCGAGATACGCTTGAGACATATGTTGCAAATAGCAGCGGTGCGATCTGATGCACTCGTCTCAAAAAAGGCCCACACCAAAGAACTTTTGGAATAACGCGCAGAGGCAGTGCCCTGCACAGGCGGACCTCTGCGGTGTGATTCAGTCGGTGTGCTGCCCCTAAGCTGGCCCCCGGAGGGCATCCTGCCTCATTGGAGATGTGCCTCCTCCTCCTCCTCTCTCCTATCAGGCACCCACGTGGAGTCAGTGACCTCCTCATCCCCTCCCTCTTTATCACTGGAGCAAACCTGGCAGTATGCTGCAGCTGCTGGAACATGACTGCCAGATTGCTATCCTTCTTGAGCATCTCCTCTCTCTGCGCTCACGTTACTGCCTTCCTCTAGCTGGGTATCATCAGCAGAGCCTTCAAAACACTGGGCATCCTCCTCAGGGCCGTCTTTAATATTGATTGGACCCTGGGCAAAAATTTTCTTGGGGCTCCCCCCATTCAATTTCAGTCTCCATCTGCTCTGAGACATACAATAAATAGCAGCTATCAGTTTACTGTATCAGATCAGGCAGCAATTGCGATTGGTTGCAAGCAGTTACAGCATATCATTACTGCTTATTGACTGGTTGCTAGAGGTTACAACACACATTACGGCTCACTTTTTAGTTTCTAGAGGTTACAGCAAATTATTTCTGCTTGTTAATTGGTTGCTTGAGGTTACTGTACAGTATTACTGCTCACTGATTGGTTGCTAGAGGTTACAGCACATCATCTCCTCACTGCACTGTGATATACATATGAACACCGCCTTTATTTACATATCAATGCCTGGCCGCAAGCTATTTACTTGTGAATGCTACCGCTATTTACATATGAATGTCGGTTATTTACATGTAAACACCGGGTCTGCAGGTGAGTCATCTGTACACAACAATAAGGCAGAGCTGGGCAGAATTAGTACCAGCACTTTAGACTGAGATATTGGGATACAGCACAGGACTAAAACTTCAAAGGACAAGGGAATTTAAACTGGGATAGTTGGCAAGTATGAGGCAGCTGCTTTGGGCCCCACAACAATGATAGGGCCCAGGGCAGCTGCCCCTTTTGCCCTGCCTTAAAGACGGCCCTGATCCTCCTGGAGCATGTACCCAACACTGTGCTCAAACAGTTCGGGGACTCCTCAGAAGGACATGGTGGGTCTAGTGAAGGAGTGACTGATGATGACATTGAGGCGAGGGACGAGGATGCGTTGGCAGCTGCTTTGCTAGTACCCTGAGCCTGGGTGAGAGAGGATGAGGAGGATGAAGAGCGCTTGGTCATCCACCCTACCAAGTCTTCGACATGATGTGGCTCAACACATACAGTTGCCAAAAATAAGGACAAGCATGTCCCATGGCCACATGCTGATGATGATGCACCGCGTCCACGACCAGCACTGTTGTCTCTAAACACAGAGCCGGCTTGCCCTCTTTTATTGGCTCATGACTGTCTGCCTCTCCTTGTTGGCCTTCCAGACATAGTAATGGCCAGCAAGGAGATAGGAAAACCAGCAATTGGGTAGTGTATATTGTGCTGGAGGCACACAGCACCCACTAATTCCTGCAGATGCCTGTATTATAGAACACCAACAATAAAGGGTAGATACAGGTGTATACTGTGCTGGAGGCACACAACACCCACTAACTCCTGCAGATGGCTGTATTAGAGAACAACAGCAATAAAGGGTAGATACAGGTGTATACTGTGCTGTGCTGGAGGCAAACAACACCCACTAACTCATGTAGATGCCTTTATGATAGAACACCAACAATAAAGGGTAGATACAGGTGTATACTGTGCTGGAGGCACACAACACCCACTAACTCCTGCAGATGGCTGTATTAGAGAACAACAGCAATAAAGGGTAGATACAGGTGTATACTGTGCTGTGCTGGAGGCACACAACACCCACTAACTCATGCAGATGCCTTTATGATAGAACACCAGCAATAAAGGGTAGATACAGGTGTATACCGTGCTGGAGGCACACAACACCCACTAACTGCTGCAGATGGCTGTATTAGAGAACAACAGCAATAAAGGGTAGATATAGGTGTATATTGTGCTGTGCTGGAGGCACACAACACCCACTAACTCCTGCAGATGCCTTTATTATAGAACACCAGCAATAAAGGGTAGATACAGGTGTATACTGCGCTGGAGGCACACAACACCCACTAACTCCTGCAGATGGCTGTATTAGAGCACAACAGCAATAAAGGGTAGATACAGGTGTATACTGTGCTGGCTGGAGGCACACAACACCCACTAACTCCTGCAGATGCCTTTATTATAGAACACCAACAATAAAGGGTAGATACAGGTGCATACTGTGTTGTGCTGGAGGCACACAACGCCCACTAACTCCTGCAGATGGCTGTATTAGAGAACACCAGCAATAAAGGCTAGATAGAGGTGTCTACTGTGCTGGAGGCACACAGCACCCACTAACTCCTGCAGATGCCTTTATTTTAGAACACCAGCAATAAAGGGTAGATACAGGTGTATACTGTGCTGGAGGCACACAACACCCACTAACTCCTGCAGATGGCTGTATTAGAGAACACCAGCAATAAAGGGTAGAAACAGGTGTATACTGTGCTGTGCTGGAGGCACACAACACCCACTAACTCCTGCAGATGCCTTTATTGTAGAACACTAGAAATAAAGGGTAGATACAGGTGTATACTGCGCTGGAGGCACACAATCCCCACTAACTCCTGCAGATGCCTTTATTATAGAACACCAGTAATAAAGGGTAGATATAGGTGTATACTGTGCTGGAGGCACACAGCACCCACTAACTCCTGAAGATGGCTGTATTAGAGAACACCAGCAATAAAGGGTAGATACAGGTGTATACTGTGCTGGAGGCACACAACACCCCCTAACTCCTGCAGATGGCTGTATTAGAGAACACCAGCAATAAAAGGTAGATACAGGTGTAGACTGCGCTAGAGGCACACAACACCCACTAACTCCTTCAGATGCCTGAGAAAAGAACAAACTGTCCCTGCCTATTCTTCTCTCCCTGCACGCCGGAACACACTACACAAGGCCGCCGCGCTGGCGGCCTTATATAGTGTGGGGCGTGTACTAAACCAACCGAGCTATAATTGGCCACAGGCATCCAGCGCTGTGATTGGCCAAGCATGCGGGGTCACAGTGCATGCTTGGCCAATCATCAGCCAGCAATGCACTGCGAAGGCACAGTGCATTGTGGGCCGTGAGTGCCACACGAATTTGGCGCGAATGGCCCACAGAGTTCTGGCTTCGCCGAACGTGCGAACAGCTGGTGTTTGAGTCGAAAATGCATTCGACTCGAACACCAAGCTCATCCCTAGTCGGGGGTATGGTATTTAAATAGGAAAGTATACTATGCTGATTTAAAGAGCTTGTACTGATAACTGTCTAGCTGTCACAGCAAATAGATTCAGCCCTCCAAAGAGGGTCTACATGTCCACACTGGTAATAATCATAGTACGATAACACCAGCAGTTGGGCAGGTACCCTTCCAAAGCACTCTCAATTATTAGAGAAATTATAGCCTTAGCCTTAGAAAGCCAAGATATATGCCAACATAAAATGCATGAGTATAAAATGCAGAAACAGGCCATCACATGGCCGAGTGGCTATGTCCATAAGAAATATATCAAGGGGGCGTGACCGGAAGCCGACCTGGATGGACGCTCAGCTTGAGAACTCTCCTCCAGCTCGCAGCTAAATAGGTCATATTCGGGGGCTAAATCCACTCACCCATGGGGATATCCCTTCAGCCTAACTGCCAGACACCAGGGGAAATCTGCTGTCCTACGCTACCCAGAGGACTTGGAATGCTTCTGTGACACTTTGGGAATCCCCATTCCTCAATTACCTGAATGGGACCTAGTAGCCACTCCCCCCCACCACCGGTGGTCTGGCAGAAGGTCTCCTCTACCAAACGCCCCAGGGATTCGTGCTCCTCCCGCAAATCGGCCAAACATAAAACTGGATGACATCTTTAAGAGGTGCCCACCCGGCACCCACCTGCATTACAGACCCCTCCCTATATGCCCGGTTGGGCCATACCAAGTTCTAACCCGCCCTTATGAGTGACTACATACTCCATTACAAAGACACCCCTCCCCAGAATGCCTACGCTTTATTTTTTTTACACCACGGGCTGGCCTCGGATGGGTCCTTGGACAGATTGTTTTTTAGGTTACCAACCCCCCCCCCCCCCGTGGTTTACCATCTGATAGTTCCTTTCTGGACTTTGGTCTACCCATGTCTCCCTGACTGGAACTCCTCCCCCTTTTTTTTTGGGTTGGGGTCCCTAGTTGGGGAGTCCAATGGGAACTATATAGGTCCTAGGACCCCTAGGTTCTTGTGGACAGAATTGTAAATTCCTATTGCACTAACTAGTGAAAATCTAATCTTTCTCTATCTTTTGTAGATCTCCCCCCTCTCTCTCCACACACTGCCTGTTGGCGAAGACCCTGCCGGTCGCCAGCCCTCCTCCTCTTGATGCCATGCTCCCGGACCAGGACAACTGACTCAGCTAAGTATCTCTGTAACCCACTTCATATTTGAACATGGCTAAGATAATGTCACTTAAAGAGGAAGTAAACCCTGATGAGTTTACTTTCTCTTTCATTCCCTGCAAAGGCAAAGCATAATGGACTACTATGCATAGTAGCCCATTATGTGTCACTTACCTGACACAGGAGCCAGCGAAGTCACCGCTGTCCCCTGTAGTTCGGCGCATCCATCTTCTCGGTGGGGTCTCGCAGCTCCGCCGCTGTCATTCGGCGAAGCCGCGATGACGTCACTCACTGACATATTATTGCACATTATACCACTATAGTGAGGTGGATACACTTTTGCACTTTTGGTCTGCAATTTATTGCAGTTGTCGCACTTTAGTAAATTATTTATTTTGGTCTAATAGTTTAGGTAGCGCCGCATATATATATTTTCATTTTTATTTTTTGGTGTAGAGATCACTTTTTATGCTGGCAGCTTCCACATCCTTAGATAGTTAGTATTAATATTAGTTAGGTGGAGCGCATTAGTACTTTTTGTTTATATTTGATTGGTCACTCCCGCGATGACGTCACTCATCGAGGATGCCACGCTCAGTGCGCCTGCGCGCTGCTGTCTACGGTGCATGCGCTGTAGACAGTGGTGCCCGTCTTCGGCAAATATCTCCTAAACCGTATAGGTTTGGGGGATATTTCTTGGACCTACAGGTAAGCCTTAATCTAGGCTTACCTGTAGGTCAAAGTGGTTTGTAAGGGTTTACAACCACTTTAACATCCACGACCTAAACTCTAACAAGAAAAGACATTTGGCGATCCAAGAGTTTAAGCAGTCAAGAGTAGACATCATTAAGGTGCAGGAAACGCACTTTAACAAAGGAGACTCCTTCACATTCGCTTCCAGACACTTCCCCCGGGTATACCAAGCCTTTAACCTGTGTAAGAGGGCAGGTGTTACCATACTTTTTTTTTTAAAAAGACCCCTTTCACTTGCACTGGTACCTACTTATACCCACAAGGCCATTATATCCTTCTCCAAGGCCTCTGGCAGACACAGGCCATTACCCTGTGTGCCCTATATACCTCGAACATACGCCAACACCGCTTTCTGGCCAATGTCCTTACTCACCTATTCCAAACATCCCATGATTTCCTAGTGATGGGGGGAACTTCAATCTATCCCATTCCACAACCTGTAAGCCCCCAGGCATCGCAAGCTCGAGCCCTCAGAGACTCTAGGCTGTTTCGCCAGCTCACTAGAAGAAATGCTCTTTTTGATGCCTGGAGGGCTCTCCACCCGAGCACTCGTCAATACACCTTCTATTCTGCACCCCACCACATGCACATAGATTACCTCTTTGTGAACAACAACACACTACGCATCACCGAATCTGCGTACATACTCCCTATCTCCTGGTCGGTCCATGCCCCCCTTAATGCTATCCTTAAACTTAGGTTACCCCCTCCGCCAGCCCTTACAACTGGAAGTTGAACAATTTCCTTTTGCAACATACCCCCTCCAAAACTGAACTAGAATCCACCCTGCAACAGTACTTTGTCGAAAAAATTACACCCCAGACATCTCCCTCTCAACATTATGGACTGCTAATAAAGCAGTCATTAGGGGCCGCTGTGTGGCCTTTTCCTCAGCTATGAAGAGAGATGCCAGGAATGCCGGACAGCTAGCTGAAAAACAGTTAAAGACCCTAGAAGCAAGACTTCAAAAATCACCGTCCACTTCGCTACTTAAAAAAAATGTTCACGTACGAATGACACTTCGGGACCTAGCGATGGGCCAGGAGAAAAAAGCTCTGATCTGCCTGAAACAAGTATATTATGATAAGGGCAACAAAGCACAATCCCTACTAGCCAGGAAACTGGCAGACCGGGCCCATACATCTACGCCACATCAAATCAAGAATAAAAAAGGCAACACATTGATCCACCCACAAACACCTTTGCTGACTTCTACACGGATCTATACAACAAAGCGGAGATACCGCATAATCCTCCACCACCTGACTTAGTTAACCGCATGACCCAGTATCTCAAGTGGGTAGGATTGCCCTGAATTTTGGATTCTGACCTGCAAGAACTGAACGCCCCCATCTCTGTGGAGGAACTGGCGGCGACCATAAAAGCCCTTCCTGACCACAAATCCCCCCGACCAGACTGGTTGCCGTACGAGTACTATAAGACCTTCCTTCCCCTGCTAAGTCCGCACATGACCAAATTGTACAAGGGCTTCCTCCACCAGATTCCTGTCACAAGTGACATGCAAGACTCTTTCCTATCCCTGATCCCAAAGCCAAATAAGGACCCAGCCCTATGCGCCAGCTACAGACCCATAGCCTTACTTAATTCGGACCTAAAAAAATATTTAAAAAAATCCTTTCAATTAGACTGAACGTAATCCTCCCCGACTTGATACATAAGGACCAAGTGGGCTTCATCCCCCTGCATCAGGCAGGAGACAATACTAGAAAAGTTATAGACCTAATAGAAGTGTCCAATAGAGGGAACTCAGAATCTGTCATCCTAGTCTAGATGCAGAAAACCTCTACACCAACCCCACCTCCCAAGTAAAAAATCCCTTTGCCACCTCATCCACCTTCCGGATCGCTAATGACACCCGCCAGGGCTGTCCCCTCTCCCCCCTGCTATTTGCACTATATTGCATGTGTGTAGCCCCTGGCGGAGGCCATTAGGGGCAATATGGACATCCGGGGGATTCCGATTAGGGGTAGGAAATGTAAAATATCCCCTAAAATATCTCTATTCTGACTCAGCCTAGGATCTCCCTGCCCAACCTCCACGCTGAATTAGACAGTTACGGGGCGCTCTCGGGGTATAAAACAAACGCATCAAAATCTATGGCCCTTCCAATTAATGTCCCAGAGGAAGAGATTAATCTCTCCACCTTTCCCTATAGGTGGGAACGTACTTCCCTCAAATACTTGGGGTTCTCTATTACCCTGTCTTTCGGCACCCTATATCAAGCCAATTTCCCCCCTCTTTATCGGACAATTAGGGAGTTCATCCAAAAATGGTTCCATCAGATTTCCCTCTTGGGGCAGATCAAGTCCATCAAGATGTTCATCCTTCTGGAGCTCCTTTACTTGTTTCAGACATTGCACATCTCAATTCCCTATGCCCATCTACATGGGGGCCTGGCATTTCCCAATCTCGTTAGGTATTATCAAGCGGCACAACTACGTGCGATAGTCCAATCTTCTTTCACCCCTCACGGAATCCTTTGCAATGCACACCCTAAAATTCAAAAATTTCCTGGCACTCGGAGATTTCAACCTTTGGGCAAACGAGCCTAAAGACCCCATCGCGACTGCCTGCATCAATCAACTAGAAGAACTGGGTCTACAGCAACTGATAAAGACTCCCACGCATGGGTCAGGACACACCCTGGACCTCATTTTCAAACAGAACATCGACGTCAACATATGCGACAACATAACTCTGCCATGGACGGATCACCACGCCATCAAATTCAAAACCACTACCAACATCACCAACGCAAAACGGAAACCTGTAACAACGCACTGGACCAGATCGCATAAAAAACTGTACTCCGAAGCCTTCAAAACCACTCTGTCCAAAAAAATATCTACAATAACCTTAAACCACTCTACGGAGGAAACACTCAACTCCCTGAACAAGGCATTACTGCAATCAGCAGACTCGGTAGCACCAAAACGCAGGGCTCTCATCAGGAAGAAAAATGCTGGATGGTTTAATAGCTCCCTCTCCGTACTAAAGCAAGAACGCAGAAGAGCGGAAAGAACATGGAGAAGAAATCCCACCGAGGAAAACCTATTTAACTACAAAGGTCTGACAGAGAATTATCGGAAAGCAATCTTCAAAGCCAAAAAGGACCACTTCTCATATACAATCTCAACGGCCGCAAACCAACCACGGGAACTGTTTAAACTGGTTAATCAATCAATGAATCCGGTGTGCCTAGAACCCCCAGAAAGCGAATCCCAGGATTACTGTGACAAACTGTCAGATTTTTTCATCGATAAAGTCAAAACCATCAGGGAAACAATTTGTCAGAAGAAAACATCCGACCCCAGCCAGCAAATACATAAAGAGGATGTCTGCACCAACATACCGCAACCGCCGAAATTTTCACTATCCCCAATTACCGTAGACACCGCAAAAAACATCATTAATAAACTGCGTGACAGTACCTCACCTATTGACATCATCCCCACAAAACTACTGAAAGAATGCTCCGACATCGTGGCTCCAACCATAACCCACCTCATAAACCGATCATTCCACGAAGGGATTGTTCCCAGCATCCTCAAACAAGGCATCGTCAAACCTCTACTCAAGAAACCAAACCTGGACCCTCAGGATCCAAACAACCGTAGGCCAATTACAAGCCTCAACACCATTTCTAAGATCATGGAGAAAGCTGTAGTACATCAGCTACAACTTCACCTGGATACTCACAAACTCCTGGACCCGCTGCAATCAGGCTTCCGCCTGGGTCATGGAACAGAAACAGCTCTCCTCAAGATTTGGGATGACGCCCTCGAAGCGGCAGATGATGGAGAGCCGTGTCTCCTCGTACTGCTAGACCTAAGTGCAGCGTTTGATACAGTAGATCACAATACTCTACTCGTCCGCCTCACAGAAGTAGCCGGAGTCCAAGACATAGATCTCCATTGGTTCGCGTCCTTCCTAGGAAATCGGTCACAGACAGTGAAACTAGGAAAATTCCTCTCCGAAACTCGGGCAGTCACCTGCGGAGTCCCTCAAGGCTCTCCGTTGTCACCCGTTCTCTTCAACATTTACATTCGCCCACTCCTTCAAATCATCAGATGCTCAGATCTCTGCTTCCACTCTTACGCTGACGACACGCAACTTTATTTCCGGATCAATGGAAAAAAAGATCACCAACAACAACTTGAAAACTGCCTCAAATCAATAGAGGACTGGATGACCACCAACTCCCTCCAGCTGAACCAATCAAAGACAGAGCTTCTTATCTTACACCCAAATCATAAGCCCGCAACCAAAACCTCCTGGTCTCCACCAACCGTCTTTGGGCAGACTATCTCCCCAAAGACCAAAGCGAAGAGTCTCGGGGTTATTTTAGACGCACAAATGTCAATGGATGCGCAAATAGGAGCAGTAGTCAGTCGATCTCACCATCTGCTGCGCATGCTTCGCAGACTCATCCCTTTTATCCCAAAGAATGACAAAGCAGTGGTAGTTGGAACAATCAATAATTCACGACTGGACTACGCAAACTCGCTTTACATAGGATTACCACAATATCAACTTGCGCGATTACAACTGATCCAAAACACGGCGGCAAGGCTGATAACAGGAAAAAAACCCTGGGAATCCATTTCTCCTTCACTGAGGAGCTTACATTGGCTAACCGTAAAAAATCGGATCACGTTCAAGACCCTTTGCCTCACCCACAAATGCGTGCATAGAGAAGCTCCGCAATACCTAATGGAGAAAATAAATCATTACACACCAAACCGCAGTCTTCGATCAGCCAACAAAAACCTCCTCCTCGTGCCCAAAGCCCGGTATAAATCCAAGGGGGATCGGAGATTCGCTGTCCAAGGGCCTCGGCTATGGAATGCTCTACCAATAAACATCCGCCTGGAAGAAAATCACCTGGCTTTTAGGAAAAAACTCAAGACCTTCCTCTTTTAGCAGATGATCAAAGCTCGCCACAGCGCCTAGAGGCGATTCAGTTCGCATTGTGCGCTATATAAGTATTTCATTCATTCATTCATTCCTGGTTTCCCCAGAGGTCCTAAAATAAATGGAAAGAGATAGAAAAAAATATGGCTAGCCCCAGTGCACCCAAATAGCCTCCTCTGGAACATGAATGTGGAGGTGGATACGTACTGATTGTTGGGACCGATGTCTCAGCTCTGGCAGCTTTGGCGCAGATTGTTTCGTGCAGGCGAGCTTCAGTCTGAATGCTCAGTGATGAACTCCTTTTTTTGTAACCCCAAAATACCAACCAGCCTTACCCACCAGATGTCTTGGCCATGGGCCTCACGAAATGTATTCCATTTTGGCCACCTAGTGGACCTTAGAACCTGTAGGCCGTTGACATTCTCAGGGCTCCAAACTAAATATGACCTGCTACAACAGATGTTCTATAGCTACTTCCAGATCAGACATTTTGCCCAAACCATAGCTCTGCACCTGCAATTCTCCCCACCCTCTCCATTTGAACAGATCATACTAGAGGGGCAAAATTGCAGAGGACTGATATCAGATATATATTGGATCCTAAATGCACACCCAATACCAACAAGAGGTAAACGTGCATACATGCTATGTTGGGAGAGAGAGTTGGGGGAGGAACTCCCAGTGGAGGCGTGGCAGGCAGTCTGTAGACAGGCTGCCAAAAGTTCCTTATGTACCCTCTATAAAGAAAATTCATATAAGATTATATTTTTTTGGTACCAGACCCCAGCTGTACGCCATAAAATATACCCCTCCACTTCTGATCGATGTTGGCGATGCCAGCGAGACAGAGGCTCTCTCTTTCACATCTATTGATCGTGTCCTCTCATAGTCCCATTTTAGAGCTCAACCCAATACACCTAAATTCTTCTGTTTTGGCCTTTCCCTGACAAAAATGGTTAATCCGTGCAAGAAATTGCTTAGACATATCCTCACAGTGGCCTGGTGCCTGATAGCCCTTAATTGGAAAAATAATTCACCCCCATCTCAAGAAGCCCTGTACACCAGGATCAAAGACGTAGAACTCATGGAAAAAATGACCGCCAGAATGCAGGATAGATTGGAGGAATACAATGCGGTCGGTGACATATCTGGGAGGACATATGGTGAGCAGGTACGGGAGCCGAAGCATTAGTCTACTGCTCTCTTTAACCTTCATTCCTATATATTTTTTTCTTCCACCCCTTTTTTCTTTCCTTATTTCTCTCTTTCTTCTTTCTCAACTCGCAGATAATCTCTGCAAGGTTACCGTATTTATCGGCGTATAACACACACTTTTTCCCCCTGAAAATAGGGGGAAAATCGTGGGTGCATGTTATACGCCAATAGTGTACGGAGGGGGGGGGGACGAGTGCCGCTGGAAATCACCAAACTGCTCGGCTCTCTGCTTGCTCCCGTGACGTCCTGATCACATAGTTAGTTCCTGGATACGGAACAGGGGAAACTCCTAGCCTCTGCCCTTTTCATAGAGAACACATGGCTTGTTATAGAAGTGCCGGCTCTATAACCTCTGCAGGATATTGGCGGAGCTCTGGACAGGATTGCAGCGGGAGTGTTCAGGCTCTACAGCGTGAGGGGAAGGAGCCAATACTGATCTCTCCGGGATGCCTGCTGCATGCTCAGCCCAGGAACGCGCTCCCGGCCTCCCTTCAGTCCCTGCCAGCCTGCGGGAGGATACCAAGCATGTGGTGGAGATGCAGTCTGGCTGAAGTAGTAGAGGATACCTCTGAGACCGAACACCGGGCTTCCTGATTAACCCAGTCGGTGCCGGCATCCAAGTCGACTGAACTCCTTCCTTTATGGCATCCTGTCAGCCAGAGCTTCTACAGTGCTGACCCCTTGCAGAGGGTGCTATGCAGTGCCATAGACAACAAAAGGGCAAGGTAAGGGTGCTCATCTCCTTGGGGGGACATATCAATATTAAGTCCTTATTTTTATTTTATTTTGTATGAACAGGAGGGTATCACTACCATGGTTTATTTAAAAAAAAATCCTGAAACTTGCCTCTTGTTATATGCCGGCGCGTGTTATATACGTATGTAAATAAGGTATATGTGATATCCGTTCTAGGATACTGTATGTTAAGTTGAGCTTCAAGGGCACTATTGCTAAAAGAAGTAGAATATATTTTGTACAGTTTATAAGTACAATTTACTTCCCTATTTTACTTTCAGTAAAAGTTCAGAGTTCAGACTTTGCACTGCTTTGTTCTTAAACTTGATATTGCTGACTCCCACACGTTTGTGTATTGTTAACCTTTTTGAGATAACCAATAAAAATTGTTAATTGAGGTGCGCATGCGTGAGAGCCCCAAGATGGGCGCTTAAGCCGGGAGCTCAGCGCCACATCGCTCCTCCAGTGCCCACAGCAAGCCATCCGGCCATACTAACGAGCCACAGAGACACTGACCGGGATCCTCGCCACCCGGTCACCGCTCCCGATCGTACCCTTCGTCTCAAGAACCGGCTGCAATGCCCAGCACGGACGAAGCAGCTCCCGTGGGGTGGCCGCCGTACACAGCTAGAACGCGAGGGGATGCTCAGCAACCCGCCCAGCCCGGCTAACGTGCCACAGTAATACCGACTGGGTCCCTTTCCACCCGATCACTGTTCCAGACCGATTATTTTGTTTCCAGGAACCTGCTGCAAGCCCCAGCATGGACACAGCAGCCCCCATGGGGGGTACTAAGATGGCCGCCGTACTCTTTTGAAACATGCGGGAACACTCAGTCGCATCTGGCAACTAAGAGAGACCTTCACAACAGGTACACGATTTCCCCATCCACTTCAAGAGCCCCCTGCATGTTTAATTCGGGGGTCTGGAGAAGCTTCCAAAGGGAATTCTCTGCCACCTCACTTTCTGGGTGTCCCAAGATGGCCGCTGCGGCCATTGCAGCTTCTCAGCAAGTTCACCTGCATTTGGAAAACACTCCACATCACAAATTGGCCCTAGTCCCTGCTCTTTTACAATTTACCCCAGCTCAGACCCCATCCCCAGCCTCCACAGAATCTTTCCTCAGCCACTCGTTTGGTGATCAGGCCTTATCTCCAGCTGCCCCACCTGGCTTGCCCTCAGCCAGCCCACAGGGTCCCCTCACCCATTTCTCCCAGATCTCAATGGATGAACTATTTTTAAAGTTTTCCACACTCCTTGGCTAATGCAGCGGCAATCACGGGATAAATCAAAGCAGACCTGCAAAATATTGGCCACAGAATGGATGCCATTGAGAATAAGTTGGAACAGACAACTGCGGTATCCCATCAGAATTCTGGTCTCATCCAAACAATGCAGAACCAGGTGCACACAGCCTTCTCAAGAATCCATGATCTGGAAAACAGGTCCAGGAGACTGAACTTTAGAATTAGATGCCTGCCCGAATCAATTACTGATGTCGACAATGCTACTCAAGACTTGATCAAGTCATTAATCCCGAACATCCCAATGGCCCGCCTAGAGCTGGACAGAGTACACAGAGCTTTGCCCCCCCCCCCCCCCAGGAAAGATGGGTACCCCAGGGACATCATAGTCAGCCCCTCTACTATGCAGTAAAAGAGTCAGTGATGAAACAAGCACGTTCTCTATCTCAAATCGTATGCCAAGGTCATACGGTCCAAATATTCGCAGACATCTCCCCTTCCACCATCCAACGGAGAAGAGCCTTAAAGCCACTTCTGATGGCATTGACCCAAAAGGACATTAAATATAAATCGGCCTTCCCTTTTGCAGTTAAATTTTGTTCACAAAGATCCGCAACATTCCTTTTCCACATTTGTATCCGGGGAAATGCTTGAACATCATCACTCAATAAATGGAAATGGAAGCCTCCACATCTGCCTCGCACTCCAATAAAAGACCTCCCCCGACGAGCTCTCCGAATCCCTTGTGGAACAAGACCAAGTCTAGAAGATCATCCAACCAAGGTCCCTCCTGAAAGGACTCTCCACTTAATACCTAAAACTCGTCTTGGCTCTGGAGACCGGCTCTTTTTTGCTGGTCTCCCGAAGCCAGAAGACCACCATGTCCCTCCACAGTGAGGGGATATCTGTGACAGTGGTCCACTTCTCCCAGGGAGGGCACAGGTTTCCCCCAGTTTTCTTTTAGATTTCCTGGAGTGCTGGAGAAGATGGCTCTAAAATTGCCTTCCCTTCTCTCCCCCCTCCCCTTTTTTTTGTTGTTGTACCTACGGTGTCTGAGGCCTGGCGAGCCTCTTAGATGGCACATTTAGCGTCCAGTTATCAACGCCTAATGTTATGTATATGCCTCATAGTTATTTTGGTTGACGCACATTAGGTCCTTGGGTGATGGGGCGCAGTGCAGTCCACATGCGCCTCCTCCTACCTCTTTGCCTCCTTTGATTGTCGGAGGGGTAGGATATGCGACCCCTATGGTTGGAGCAAGAAAATCTCTCTGTCTCACGATTTTCGGTGAGATGACCTCAAAAGATGATATTCTCCCCTGGGCTCCTTTCCGCCCTTCTCCCCCCTTCTGGATCTTCTACCTCTCTATCTTTCTCCCCCCCTTTACCCCACTCATCTACTTTCTGTTTTTCAGATTCTCCGCACAGAAGGTCGTGCAGTAAATTCGCCACTGAAAGGAACAGGCTACACTTTCCCCGGAGGGTTTGGCTCTACCTGCTTCCAAAGAGGGTAAGTGACGCACTGATGGGTATCTCCCCTTTCCACTGGGTCCATGGCTGATCATACATGAAATATCTGGAGGATTGCCTCCCACAATGTCTAGTTTAAATTCACCCCTTAAACGCAAAAAGATCTTCAATTCATATAAATCTTCTAAATTAGATATTATTCTCTTGCAAAAGACCCACTTCCCTATTAGGTATAACCCGACATTTCTTCACTCTCATTACACTAAATTCTTCATGGCAAATGCGAAGAACAAAACTAAATGGATGGCAATTGCTATAGCTAAGACATGTAACTTTCAATGGATTTCTGACACTAAAGACCCCGGAGGCAGGTACTTACTGGTTAAAGGCACCTTAGATGGACAAATGTGCTCCTTAGTCTCCTGTTACTCCCTGAATAAAGGGCAAGCAGCCTTCTTTAGATGTCTCTTCCTAGCCCTGATTCCACTACTGGAGGGCATTGGAGTCCCCATATTCGGTGGGGACTCCAATGCAGCCTTTGATCAAGGCTTTGACAAATCTAGACCTCTGAGGTCACAGCTCACCCACCCATCTAACGAAAGTCTCAAAATAACTAAACAAATACATGCACAGGGCTTGGCGGACGTCTGGAGACAGCTGAACCCCACCAAGAGAGATTATACCCACTTTTCCCATCCACACAATACATATGCCAGGATTGACCACCTGCTGGTCGGCTCCCAAACAATTCCTCTCATGCTGAAATCACACATTATTGAACATTGCGCATGAACATTCGCTCCCACTACAATAGACCGGACGAGAGACAGTGGAGGCTTAATGAATCCAATCTCTCTGATCCTAGCCACGTCACAAGGCTGGAGGATTCCATCAAAGATTACTTCCCATTCAACGACAAGGAGGAGGTTTCTGCGGAAACTAGAGAGAAAGAGAAGCAGATGTCAAGAGACTCACCAATGAATACACCTCAATAAAGTCCCAGCACAAACTGAACCTTGACCCCTCCTTGATCCCCCAACTTGATAAGGTTAAACTGGAACTTAACCTGGTTCTAACAGCTAAAGCCAAAAAGCAAATACGCTGGTCCCAAAACCGCTTTTACAAACAAGGAGATAAAATGGACTCTTTGCTGGCCCACAAATTGACACCCAGGCTAAAATTGCATTCATTGTCAAAAATACAAATCCCTGGCCAAGGTCCCTCCGCAAATCCCTGCAAGATTTTGAACTAATTTTCTGAGTTCTACAGGAAACTTTACTCGCCGACACCCTCCCCGACTGATTCCACTTTAAACTCCTTCCAAGATGACCTACCCATCCCTAAACTATCCGTTAACCACAGAGACAGTTTAGAAGCCCCTTTCACAGAAAGGGAAGTACTAAAAAACCCTGAGGACAGGTTCCACCCCAGGGCCAGATGGGTTATCCAATCCCTATTATAAAAAGTTTACCAATCTCTTGGCTCCATATCTGTTGAATTTTTTTAACTACACGGCCAAGGGAAACCCACTTGATCCTCAGCTCAATGCAGCATTCTTAGCAGTTATCCCAAAACCGGACAAAAATCCGGAGGAAGTGGGTAATTACCGCCCTATCTCCTTAATTAACTGTGATGTAAAGATATTAACCAAAATTCTCGCCAATCGCATGGCTCTATTTATCAATGCTTACATTCACAAGGATCAAGTGGGTTTCATTCTGGGCAGACAAGGCCCAGACCAGATACGGAGAACCATTGATGTAATGTCAATTCTTCAAACTAACTGGGCGGGAGGTCCTAAACATTCGGGCATGTTGCTCTCTCTAGACCTACAAAAAGCCTTTGATTCGGTCTGGTGGCCCTATATCCTAGCTATACTTAAAAAATGGGGATTTGGTCATCGCTTTGTGGGCTTAATCCAAGCACTTTACTCCACTCCCACTGCAAGGGTCCAAGGCTTTTACTAGAAACCCATAAAGATCAGACAAGGATGCCCACTTTCACCATTCATTTTTGCAATAGCAATAGAGACACTCGCCATAGCCATTCGACAAAATCCAGACATCAAATGTGTCTCTTGTTGTCCGTACACTCACAAGTGTGGTCTGTTTGCGGACAACATTATGCTCTTCATCACCTCCCCGTCACCTCCCTACCCAATCTTTGCTCTCTCTTAAATACTTTTTCTAAGATGTCAGGCCTTCAATGTATCCTTGGATACCCCCAAAATAGATTTATTAAAACAGTCATTCCAGTTCCAATGGAGTGACTCCTCCATCAGATATTTAGGTATCAACCTCACGGCTAAGATAGAAAGCTTATACACCCACAACTATCCCCCCATGTTTCGAAAATTAGAAGCTGACCTCCAAAACTGGGCACAACACACAATTTCTTGGCTAGGTAGGGTGAATGCCGTCAAGATGACACTACCCCCAAGATTACTGTATCTTTTTCAGTCTCTACCCATCCCCGTTCGGAAAGATCATTTAAAAGCCTTCCAGAGCAAAATCTTTCATATAGGGAAAAGCAGGCTACAGACTAGCTCAGGGCACCTTTTACGTGCACAGGAAAAATGGGGGCCTGGGATTATCCCACTTATATAAGTATTTTCAAACGGCCAGGTTAGCCCAGATGTCGGCAGTCTACTTCAAACACAAAAAACTTGTTTGGATCCAAATGGAAAAACAGCCAGTTCCCAACATCACCCTGGACTTTTTATTGTGGACCCCTCAGAAGAAAAAAACCCAGATTCTCTCCCTGACCCTATCCCATTCCTTCACCTTATGGGACTCTCTACGCTCTTCAACATCCCTAGTCTCATCATACAAACCCTTGACCCACTTGTTTAACAACCCTCATTTTCCACCGGGTAATAATGTCTTAGCTTTTAAGTGGTGGATTGATAAGGGCCTCTATAGGATTGGGCACTTTTTTACAGCCACAGGTCCGTTTACCCTCAAACACTGCATCAAGAAGTTAGACCTTCCCAACACTGAACTATTCCGGTTCCATCAGATACACCATTTACTACAATCCTTATGTAAGGGGGACCATGATCCCCCAGCCTTTACAGAATATGAACTAGGGTGCGGTAAAGCCATGGACCCCAGAGGGGGATCTCCATCATCTATAAGTCACTGATTACTCCTGTTTCCAAAGCATCCTTTATGTTCGCCTGGGAGACGGACTTTACCTTCACATGGACCAAAGAAAAAGGGCACTTGGCTTGCGCTAAGTCATTTAAGGGTCTTCTTAACACCATCCTGATGGAAGCAGGGCTAAAAATCCTGTCCAGATGGTACTACACGCCTTCCAGAATAGCCTACATGTTCCCGGCCGCCAGTCCCCTATGCTACTGAGGCTGCAACCTCATAGGCTCCATGCCTCACATATGGTGGGAATGCCCAAAGATCCGCTCCTTCTGGAAAAAAGTCTTCAACCTTATTGACAAATTGGAAGTCTTCAACCTTATTGACAAATTGGTCGGGTCTCACATTCCTATATCTCCCTTAGTAGCACTTCTAAATGATCCAATCCCGAATAATATCTAAGCCCTCCAGCAGACTGGCTCAGTTTGTGCTACTAGGTGCCAAACTCACCATAGCTAGGGCCTGGAAAAAAACAGGTGTCTCCCTTGCAATGGCCAAGAGAAAAATCTCATGGATCATGTCTCAGGAGAGGCTGGCCAGCTTGGTTCTAGACACTTCTCACAAATTTGTGGCCACCTGGGAAACATGGGCTAGATTCTTGGAAATTTCCAATTTCCCCTACGTGTAATACGTAAATATTAGTGGCTGTATGGTGAGTGGTGCTCCTTCCCCTTCCCTCCCCTATCCCTCCTCCCTCTTCCTCTCTCTTTACCTTCGATTTATCTCCTCTCCTTTCTCTTCTCTATATACATGTTAGTCCTTAGGGACTCAGTCCAAATTAGAGTGTCTCATGGTTATCTGAGACACAAAGGTTTTATTGTTCTGAATAGACAGCCGATCAGAAGGTGTGTTCATGTCGGCCTATAAATCAGCAAAGATTGTAATTGTTCACCAGGAAAGGTTAGCCTGGTTTCATTGGGGTGGGGGCTGACCCCTCTCCACACAGTGTGATCCCCATGGGGGTGTCGAGGGGAGCGAAGGTCGATCCAGCAGACTGCCCCCCCCCCCCCCCCGGGTTGGCCCCCTAGGCCCACTGCGAATAGTTGTGAAATTAGGCCATAAATTGTTTGGATAAAAGTGATCATTATATCAGAAGGCCGATCACTGTTTTTTTTTTTTTTCACCTTCATACCCAATGTTTTTTTCTCATACGAATGTACTATTGATAACGTGCAATAAAAAAAATTTTGAAAGTAAAAAAAATTAAAAAAATTGTTAATTGAAAAAAGATATATATAAAACGGGGCAGTCACATAAATTAGTGTACATGGAAACCAACACCAGCAGCCATACATAGGACATAGTCACTATGTTCTAAACTTTTATGACTGGAAACGATATCTGACCAGCCCAAAATGAACGAACATTCAACCTGTAGTATAGGTGGAAGCAGAGTGGAGAAATGGAGATTCCTTCTTTTATTTCTCGCAGGAATGCCTGCACATATGCACTAGCTAGTGCGTTAATCATTGCGCTGCGTCATAGATGGGTGTATGTGTTGTGTGAGATAAGGAGTACCACTATGCAGGCCAAGAACTGGCATGTCATGTGACGTGAGAGCAAGGGGGGCAACAAATGTGATGAGGGAGGAGGCAGGGCGGTAATTTCATTTGACTGCATGACCCCAAAGTCTCCCACGTGTGCTGTGCACCCGCCTCCCTGCGTACACAATCACGCAGGGTGGAAGGGAAGGGGCGGTCAGACAACAATACACACATAAGGGCCATTCCTAGCGATGGTCTCGGAGCTAGACAGCACACACAAACCTCTGGCATTGCTCTGCTCCTTCCTACCAACCCACATTATGAAACCACCACTTAGATAAACAAAAGAAAGTCTCATGTAAAGAGAGTTACATACAGCTGTTAAATAAAAAAGAAGGCAAAAATACATAACAGATATATCATATTCATATGTAGTATCATAATAGGATCTGATGTATGGAATATCTATCATACCCAAGCCGAGACATCTCAGTCAGAGATCCTTATCACAAACCCCGGATTTGAACCCTTCTAAAAATGGCCTAAAGCTAAATTGGGTGTTTAGACCAGGTAGGTGGCATTGAGCTCCATGATCCAGCGGGCTTCCCGCTGCTGGAGGAATTTATTCCAGTAGCCTCCTCTCGCATTAGGGTGGATACGATTGAGGATTAAAAATGGAAAACTAGGACATATTCCAGCATGACCACAACCAACATGCCTCCCCAAGGGGAGCTCGGGGTTGGCCGTCTTCATGCTGACAACATGGAGTATTGAGCGTTTACAAAATTCCAATTTGTTCTTGCCAATGTAGAAGCTTCCACACTGGCAAGTAAGTAAATATACCAATTGCAATTAGAAAAATGTTGAGGTTTGAAGGATAAGCCGTTGGATAGTATAATGTCTGATTGGGTATTCATATACTGACAGATGTTACAACCACCGCATGTGAATGTACCTACGTTTTTACATGGATCTGATCTAAAGCGGCCTATAAACTCACTTTGAACTAGTTGGTCTTTAATGGATTTTGTTCTAGGGAAGGTGATTGTCAGATATTCCGAAATGTGGGGACTCATATGAGTAGGATCAATCATAAGTGCCAATGCCTTTCCAATGTCTTTCTAATTGATTTATGTTGGTTGCTGCATTTTGTCATAACCCGAGTTGTTGGTGGTTTGGAATTCCTTCTATTATTTGTAGAGAATAGGATGCTACATCTAGATTTAATAAAGCCTAAAGGCTTTTTTATCCACTTCAGCCCATTTTGCTGGCCAAAGACCAGACCACTTTTTGCGATTGGGCACTGTGTCGCTTTAACTGACAATTTCGCAGTCATGAGACGTGGCTACCAAACAAAATTGACGTCCTTTTTTTCCCACAAATAGAGCTTTCTTTTGGTGGTATTTGATCACCCCTGCGGTTTTTATTTTTTGCGCTATAAACAAAAATAGAGAAACAATTTTGAAAAAAACGCATTATTTTTTACTTTTTGTTATAATAAATATCCCCCAAAAATATATATAAATTTTTTTTTTCCCTCAGTTTAGGCCGTTACGTATTCTTCTACATATTTTTGGTAAAAAAATATCACAATAAGCGATTATTGATTGGTTTGCACAAAAGTTATAGCGTTTACAAAATAGGGGATAGTTTTATGGCATTTTTATTAATCATTTTTTTTTACTAGTAATGGCGGCGACCAGCGATATTTATTGTGACTGCAACATTATGGCGTTCACATCGGACATTTTTGACATATTTTTGGGACTGTTGTGATTAAAATGGTATTTCTATATACCTGACAAAGACCAGCTAGGTGTAACTAACGCAATTACAATACTCACGAAACCCTTTATACTAATGCTGCAGCGTTAGGAGACAAACATCCAGACAAAGACAATAAGAGATGAGTCAAGACCAAAGTTCAGGAGTTGTCTAATATATTGTGGGAGGGACTGCATTTTATATGCACCCTTATCAGCCAATCATTGCATAGAACATGGGTGTGGTTAATACATAGGCGTACATTACACACCATCATTACATATCATTACATATCATTACTCATGTCATCTGCTTCTGAATCACAGTCATGGGATATGTGGCCCAGACATATTGTGACACAATCTCTTTATTTAGACAGCATAGAATGAGACTGCCTATGCAAGCTATATTTCCTTATGTGCATGTTTACAGAAAAACTGCTACAGTCTGCAGATACAGAATCTAAACCAGCTAGTAAAGTTACCCAGGTTAATCCTATATGAACTTACAAAGATGGAGTCACTCTAGTTCAGCCGTATTACTACAATCCCCTCTAAGTCATGACAATTGACATTGACATTGTCATTTATACAGCAATCATTGCTATACAAATGCAGTGATTCCTGTGTAAATTACACTGGCAGTGAGGGGGTTAACCAGTGGATGGCAGTGTAGGGGTTAAGTGTTCCTAGGGGTGTGCTACTAACTGTTGGGGGCCGGGCTTTCATTTAGTGAACACTGATCTCTGCTCCAATCACATGGAGCAGAGATCAGCATCACTTGTTGCTAGGCAGAATGGGGAGATGCTGTTTACAACGGCATCTCTCCGTTCAGCCGCCCCGTGAGACGATCGCAGGTATGCGCACAGCGATCGAGTCCACGGGACCCGCGACCGGACTCACGGGGGTCCCGACCAGGGTGGCATTAATGGCAGGGTGGCATTAAAGATTGGACGTACCTGTACGCCAATATGCCTGCCTGTGCTATTCTGCCGACATACATCAGCATGCGTAGGTCAGGAACTGGTTAAGGCATGTGAGCAAATACCCTCAGTTTAGAAGTCTTGTCTTTAAAAAATTTGCTTCTGTAAGAAAAGAGGTCTCTATTGAACAGTTTCTCCTCAGCCTCAAATACTGACTATAGGGAAGAGATTGTATAAGGGGTTGAGGGTGTGCGCTAGGGTGTTGTGCAGTGTTAGTTTTCCACCGCACATAGCATTTTGCTTTTAGGCCAAAAAGTTACATTTTGGTCTCATCTGACCAGAGCACCTTCTTCCACATGCGTGCTGTGTCGCCCACATGGCTTCTCGCAAACTGCAAATGGGACTTCTTATGGCTTTCTTTCAACAATGGCTTTCTTTTTGCCACTCTTCCATAAAGGCCAGATTTGTGGCGTGCATGGCTAATAGTTTTCCTGTGGACTGATTCTCCAACCTGAGCTGTGTATCTCTGCAGGTCCTTGAGGGTTACAATGGGCCTCTTGGCTGCTTCTCTGATTAATGCTCTCCTTGCCCGGCCTGTCAGTTAAGGTGGACGGTCATGTTTTGGTAGGTTTGCAGTGGTACCATTCTCTTTCCATTTTTGGATGATGCATTGAATAGTGCTCCATGAGATGTTCAAAGCTTGGAATTTGTTTATAACCTAACCTAACCTATTTGTTTATAACCTAATTCTTCACAACTTTATCCCTAAACTGTCTGGTGTGTTCCTTGGCCATTATGATGCTGTTTGTTTACTAAGGTTCTCTAACAAACCTAAACACAAAAGGTCATGGGCTACATTGGTACCTCATCCCTATTTTATACTAAGAAATTGTAGAGAACAGCTGAACAGACTTTAACGGTACCAGAGAAGGATGATAACAAGCAAAGTATAAAAATATTTTGTCTTTATTACAAAAGTTTAAATTTATGTTTGATATACCAAGGGAGGAGATATATTTCTGATTAATTGGTTATATAGCCTCTGAATTAAGTTTGCTGGTAAGTGATATATTCTGTTTGCTCCCTTATCTTGAAAACGGATTCCTTAGGGTGTTGTTAAATAGGGATGGAAGAGTTTACAGACATGGGTTTAGATCAGTTTTATTATTATTTTTAGGTGTTGTCCATTATTAATACATGTATATGGGAGATTTCAAACCCTGAGATATGAGTACAGCCACCTGCTATTATGCTGAACATCATTCATGTATAAACCAATGTCTGTGAACTATACTGCGTTTTATGAGAAGAGGAACATCATATGTGACTATAATGTTGGATTTGTATTCATTGGACATTATAGGTCAAGTTATACTGTATGGAGTTGAATACTATAATAATTGCAGTTATCGTTTAACCTGGGCTTTGGGCCTCATGTTCTGGTAACTATACATTTAGTAAGTGCCATACCTCTGTGGCTTGTCTATGTTGTAATATACCTAATTAGCCTTCTATATCTAGCCAAGCAGTGTTTTGTTAATTTTCTTTTCTCATATGAATATTGAGTTTCACCTTCCTACATATGTTTACAACATCATATACCAAGCCATTTCCTGATGACATAGGGCACACCATTCCCTCTTTACTATTTTCTATTGGTTTATATTAGATGCATGTAAATGATCCTTTTTGTATATATACATGGGAGGGCATGACAATATTGGCAGATAAATATGTTATGCTCACATATAATAAATTGTAATTAATAGGTATGCTTTTGTTTTGGATAGGCTACCTCTATTTGTGGTCAAGATATTGAGATCCTTTGCGCACAGCTGTGATGGCCGCATTAGCTGATGGCCCTGTCAGCCAACCGGGATTTCCGCATATCCAGTGGAATCCTGTGCTCGTAGAGACCGCATACAGCTCCACACTATCACCGGAGCCTGATCCAGTGATGTCATGCAAGAGGAAGGATAAGCGTTACCCTAAAAAGCTGACAGCTTTTTTTATGCAGCCAGCACCAGGCAAAGGGAAACCTCAAGATGGCGCTGGCGGCATGGCCTCACGGACCTCCCAGATGAAGAAAAGGGAGACTGGGATACCACACCACAACCTACATCTATCCTGGAACCACCCCCTAACAGCCCGATTCTAAATAGCCCAACTAAAGCAAGGATGCAGATTGATCCTTCTCTCCAGGCCTCAGGCACAGTGAGTACAACCAAGCACCCGGATCACATAGGCCTCAACCTACAATCATCTATTGCAGCCTTCCCTACCTCAGGGCAGCCAGTCATTGACACAACAATGAAAGACATGCTTCTTTCCTTACGGTCAACCCTCATGGAAAACTTCTCCTCCCTTATACACAAATTTACATCTGAAATGCAAGGTATAGAAGAGAGGGTAAGACAAAGTAATAAATGTCGTGGCAAAATTTGAAAAGATAATTAAAAAAATTTAAAAAATGTAATCATGAGCTGAAATCATGGTTATGCAGTGATCTTCCTGTGTTTGCTTACCTTCCCTCATGTCTTCAGACTGAGGTCAGCCACTTCCACCTGGTGGTTTTTATAACCTCTCCTCTAAGCATGGCTCCATCCCAGGCCCTATCAGGGAGCCCTATATTAACCTGTGCACTGCAGGCCATCAGTGCTGATCAACCATCGTGTATTCCTTTGTGTGTTAGCTTCCTGTTTTCTGCCGTGTGCTCTTCAGTTGTTCCGTTACCGAATTTGGCGTGTCTTGACTATCCCTGTTTGCCTGTGATCCTGATCTTTTGGTGTGTACCCGACTATTCTTGTCTGCTTGTGGCCCTGACCTTGGCTTTGTCCCTCACCATCCCTATCCTCCTGTTGCCTACAGTGGGTGTGACCTGGGGGACCCTGGGGGACCCTGGGGGTCGCGGCCTAGAGCCAGTTGCAGCCAAGTCCATCCTCACCACTAGAGGCGCTGGTGAACACCTGCTGGCTCTTAGACTCCGTGCCCCAGGGAATCTTACGCTCTAACCCCAGTGGGATCTGTCCCCCGTCTGCAGCAGTCAGCCGTAGGGTCCACAACCTTGCGGTGCACTCATGATCCCTACGGTGGGCACCTGTCACCTCGCCTCAAGGTGACCTGACACCTCGCCTCAAGGTGACCTGACACCCAATCTAATGGATATATATCAATAGTGCAAGTGAGAAGAATTGGTAGGGGGGAGCTAAACGTGAAACCCTCAGTAATGAGAGTTTTACAAATAATGAAATAATTGAAAAACATTAATATGAATAACGTGAATGAAAGTACCAGCCTACCTACTTAAACATTGATAGGACCATCTATCTTAATTAAATTGAACTCTACAAAACAACTGGAAGAGAGGGTGCAGTGCATTGAGAATAGGATGAATAGGATGGGTGACTGCACCACTACATTAAACATCTTAATCAATGTTTACGAAGACCAAAATAATGACAATGATTGGATAAAAGCAAAGCTCGCAGATCTCGAGGATCGCTCACGACGCAATAATGTAAAAATACACGGGGTGTCCGAATCCATCCCTCCATCAGACCTGCACAAATACGCCAGTGATATGGTTTCCAATTTACTCCCTGAGGTGTCACCAATTGAAAGCACTCTTGATTGTATCCACTGCATTCCCGAGCCTAAACACCTGGATGCATCAATTCCCAGGGGCATGCTAACAAAGATTCATTTCTTCCCAATCAAAGAGCAAATCTAGCCTTGATCTTCCAGCACCATATAATGGTGTGTATCTCTATACTGATCTTTCTCAATATACCTAAACCTGAGAAGACAAATGAAAACAATTATCAAAGCCCTCAATAACCACAAAATCCCTAACAAATGGCGCCACGCAGCTACTATAATGATTATCCGCAATGAAACATCCTATAAAGTATCAAAGCCCAAAGATGGCCTAAGTCTCTTACACTCCTGGGATATAATCCCAGAGCTGCCCAGGGGTGACTTTGCTTCCTCCTCAGGTCCTCCGTAACATGGATACCAACAACGGGAAAGCCAAAACTCCAAATTTAAATGAATCCTCCCTCTGCATCATTTCCTAGCTATGACCTATATCCCTGGTCAGGCTTCCAGCTAGACAACACCTATTACTGAACTGAACCCCCAAATACGGTCAGCTTCTTGCAGAATAACTGCTGACCTTTGAT
The DNA here is from genome assembly GCF_037356315.1 of Lithobates pipiens. Lineage (NCBI taxonomy): Eukaryota > Metazoa > Chordata > Amphibia > Anura > Ranidae > Lithobates > Lithobates pipiens. Next base: position 236,030,263 of record NW_027507785.1, on the reverse strand, counting down.
GGGTCTTATTTGTATTTTTGGTTTTCATGTTCACTTTCCTTGTTTTTCTGTTTACGGTTCGTTCATAAAGACGAATAAGACCCAAAACCGAGTTATCGTTTTAGATTACAAGGGTTAATTGTGTTATTTTTTTTCCCTTCATCACAGACTGCCTTACTATAGAAGCACGGAATTAAACTTTTCACTTCTAGGACTACCAAGAACAAAGTGCTGAGTATCCTCATTTGAGAAACCATGCAAGTATCAACACCTGAGCATCTAAACGTGAGTCTACATTATCAACCAACACTAATAGCCTTCACCCCACTATGTCATTCGACATCTTATCCATTAATGCAAAAAGCTTGAATTACACAGCAAAAAAGAGCATCCCTATATAAAACTGCACTGACACATAATTTCGATATAGTATGCATTCAAGAAACGCATTTCACTCAAGAAGCTACACCCTTCTGCCAACACAAATCCTTTCCACACATCTACAAATCTTGCTACTCATGAAAGCAACGTGGAGTACTTATAGCTGTTCGGGACACTGTTTCTTTCCAGTTACAGAAATGCATCCTTGACCCAGAGGGCAGATACATTATTCTAAACTGCACCATAGAAAATGCCCAATATACCATAGTAACTCTGTATGCCCCTAGACAAATGCCCTTTCTCAAGTCCACCTTTAAAAAAAATAAAGAAGCCCAACAAGGACACCTACTAATCTGTGGGGATTTCAGCGTAGTTCTTGAGAATGTGTTGGATACCTCTTCTGGACCCAAGAGATTTGCTTCACCTTTGAACAAATTTCTCACAAGCAATGATTTTTATGATGTCTGGAGGTGTTGTCACATGGATGAGAGGGACTACACCTACCTGTCCCTGTGTCATAACACATATTCTCGCATAGACCTATTTCTCTCTGCTAAATGGCTACTGCAAAATATCCACGCTTCTCAAATCCACACCATCATCTGGTCAGACCACGCACCTTTAAGCATTAAAATCACAAATAAACCATCAAAACCTCAATCCCACGTATGGCATGTGAATCATTTTCTCCTTCAAAGCCCAACCAATACCGAGCACCTATCCCAAAAATTAGAGGAATTTATTTACTATAAATGCAGGCTAGTGTCTGACCCAGCGGTCCTGTGGAATGCCCACAAATCCTACATTAGAGGACTTTTTATTCAACTAGGTTCAAAACTTAAGAAAAGGAGGACGCAGAACTTAAAAGAACTGACGTCAGCTATTGCAACAGCAGATCTTCAAAACAAATCACACCCCTCTCCATCTTTGCAAATTCAAATATTCAAATTAAGCCATGAACTTTGCTCTTTGTTACTTGAAAGCTTTGAAATAACACAACGCAAACTTAAATCTAAATCATATGTAACGGGTAACAAAGCAGGGAAGGCAATGGCCCTCTGCATTAAAAGGCACCGCCTAAAATATTAAATAACATATCTTTACCACCCAACCACCCGTGACAAACTCTTAAGTCCTCAATCAATAGCCAATGCATTCAGCTGCTATTACAGCTACCTGTACAACATCAACGCTGGCGAAAACACATACCAACTATCTCAGGAAGAGATTCAGTCCTTCCTCAACCACATTAACCTTCCCTCATTATTGTCTGACCAAATCTCATTTCTAATAACACCATTCTCTACAGACAAAATTAAAAAGGTAGTAGAAAAATTACCAAACTCCAAATCCCCAGGTCCTGATGGGTTTACCGGAGAATACTTCAAAACTTTTCATTCAATATTTACTCCACATCTATGTGATCTGTACAACCACGTTGCCTCCTCCTCTTCTTTTCCAAATGAAATGCTATCTGCAGTTTTGGTAACCCTGCCAAAAACCCAGAAAGGAGCCCACATACCCCAAAATGTTTGCCCCATATACCTATTGAACCTTGACCTCAACATTTACACCAAAATGTTAGCTAACAAACTGATAGATATTCTTCCCCCATTGATTCATAAGCACCAAACTGGCTTCACTAAAGACTGCTAGACATCAGACGTCACCAGGAGGTTAATCACTATCCTCCATCATGCAAACACCTCTGGGACACCTTCTCTGCTTCTATCTCTAAATGCAGAGAAGGTTTTCGACAGAGTCAATTGGAACTACAGTGCCTTTCAAAAGTATTCACCCCTTTGGCTTTTTACCAATTTTGTTACATTACAGCCTTTAGTTCAATGTTTTTTTTTTATCTGAATTATATGTGATGGATCAGAATACAATAGCCTAAGTTGATGAAGTAAAAATCGAAAAATATATACGTAAAACTATTTTTCAAAAATAAAAAACTGATAATTGTCATGTACGTATGTATTCACCCTCTTTGTTATGAAGCCCATAAAAAGATCTGGTGCAACCAATTACCTTCAGAAGTCCTATCATTTGTGAAATGATGTCCACTTGTGTGCAATCTAAGTGTCACATGATCTGTCATTAGATATACACACCTCTTTGAAAGGCCCCAGAGGCTGCAACACCTAAGCAAGAGGCACCACTAACCAAACACTGCCATGAAGACCAAGGAACTCTCCAAACAAGTAAGAGACAATGTTGTTGAGAAGTACAAGTCAGGGTTAGATTATAAAAAAATATCCAAATGTTTGATAATCCCTAGGAGCACCATCAAATCTATCATAACCAAATGGAAAGAATATGGCACAAGAGCAAACCTGCCAAGAGACGGCACATTTTGAGTTTGCACAAAAGGCATGTGGGAGACTCCCAAAATGTATGGAGAAAGGTGCTCTGGTCTGATGAGACTAAAATGTAACTTTTTGGCCATCAAAGAAAACGATATGTCTGGCACAAACCCAGCACATCACATTACCCAAAGAACACCATTCCCACAGTGAAACATGGTGGTGGCAGCATCATGCTGTGGGAATGTTTTTTCAGCAGTCGGGACTGCAAAACCTGTACCAAAACCTGTACCACTCTGTGTGTGATTTGAGGCTAGGACAGAGGTTCACCTTCTAGCAGAACAATGACCCCAAACACACTGCTAAAGCAACACTTGATTGGTTTAAGGGGAAACATGTAAATGTATTGGAATGGCCTAGTCAAAGCCCAAACCTCAATCCAATAGAAAATCTGTGGTCAGACTTAAAGATTACTGTTCACAAGTTAAAACCATCCAACTTAAAGGAGCTGGAGCAGTTTTGCAAGGAGGAATAGACAAAAATACCAGTGGTAAGATGTGGCAAGCTCATAGAGACTTATCCAAAGCGACTTGGAGCTGTGAAAGCCGCAAAAGGTGGCTCTACAAAGTATTGACTTTAGGTGGGTGAATAGTTATGCACATTGACTTTTTCTGTTATTTTGTCCTATTTGTTGTTTGCTTCACAATTAAAAAAAAAATATCTTCAAAGTTGTGGGCTGGAAATTAAATGATGCAAATCCTCAAACAATCCATGATAATTCAAGGTTGCCAAGGGGATGAATACTTTTGCAATGCACTATACCTCTATCGGGTCCTAAAGAAGTTTGGATTTGAAGGCCGAATTTCCAAAACCATACTAGGCTTATACACTAAACCCTTATACACTTATACACTCAAACAATCCATGATAATTCAAGGTTGCCAAGGGGGTGAATACTTTTGCAATGCACTATACCTCTATCGGGTCCTAAAGAAGTTTGGATTTGAAGGCCGAAATTTCCAAAACCATACTAGGCTTATACACTAAACCCTTATACACTTATACACTCAAACAATCCATGATAATTCAAGGTTGCCAAGGGGGTGAATACTTTTGCAATGCACTATACCTCTATCGGGTCCTAAAGAAGTTTGGATTTGAAGGCCGAATTTCCAAAACCATACTAGGCTTATACACTAAACCCTCTGAACGGGTATACACATCCAATCTTCTCTCTACCCCCAGGGATATGCAATTAGCGGACCTCCAGCTGTTGCAGAACTACAATTCCCATGAAGCATAGCAAGACTCTGACAGCCACAAGCATGACACCCAGAGGCAGAGGCATGATGGGACGTGTAGTTTTGCAACAGCTGGAGGTCTGCTAATTGCATATCCCTGCTCTACCCCATTCCAAATTACAAATAGCACGAGACAAGGGTGTCCCCTATCACCTTTAATTTTCAGTTCAGTGATGGAACCTTTAGCTGAACATATTAGATCCAACAACAGAATAACGGGTATCAACATCGAACCACACAAACACAAAATCAGCTTATTTGCTGATGACGTGATATTAATGCTATCTAACCCCTCATCATCCCTCATAGAAGTCCAAAAAATTCTCATTTGGTTTAGTAAAGTCTCATATTACAAAGCAAATGAAACCAAATCATACATCCAAGATTTAGGAATTGATGCTGTCATGAGAAACCTCCCTCAACAACAATTCCCATACACCTGGGCAGATACAAGTATATCCTATCTAGACATACAGCTTACAAGAGCCAAAAAATCATTCTTTCAACATAATTACCTTTCCTTCTGCACTAAATTACAACAATATCTCCATAACATGGCCAAATGGGAATTCTCATGGATGGGTAGACTAGCTGCATTCAAAATGATGTGACTCCCTCAAATCATCTACCTTTTTAGAACACTTCTAATCCCGATACCCATCAGCTAATTTAAATCTCCACAATTCCTTTTGCTTGGAATGGGAAGAGGTCCAGATGCACACACTCCAAACTAATCAAACATAGACTTAGTGGGCTTGGTAGCGTAGGATATATCAACTTCCTCGACTATTACTTGGCATCAAACTTGACGCAACTTAAAGAATGGTTACCCTCCCCGACAATGCTCTGGGAATCATCATATAATCATATAGCCCTCATTACCCTTTAACATCATGGATATTCAGTGCTCAACTAGGAGCACGAGTCCCAACCTTCCTACCCCCAACCATGATAGTAACACTCAAGTTTTGAAACCGGCTGCTCCAGCAAGCTCAAACATACCCAGGGAACACTCCCCTTAAAATCCCTCTATTAGCACTGTCCCCTCTCATAGCCCAAATATCCCTCACATCCTGGATCAGCAAAGGGTTAAACTACTTATACATTGGGAACTGTCTTAAAACCTTTGCTTCTCTTCAGAAAAAAAAATGTAATCTCCCCCAAAGCGACATATACCAATACATGCAAATATGACATTGCTTCTTAAAAATCTCCTACACTCAGTAATATAGTCACATTACAGTGGCCTACTATATCTATATTGAACTGGTGTTTGTGTGTTTTTTATGATTAATATGTCCAACATAAATTGTAAATTTTAATAAAAAATAAAATATTTTTATACTTTGTTATCGTCCTTCTCTTGTCATGTTAAAGTCTGTTCAGCTGTTCTCTACAATTTCTTAGTATAAAATAGGGATGGGGTAACAATGTAGCCCATAACCTTTTGTGTTTAGGTTTTTTAGAGAACCTTAGTAAACAAACAGCATTGTGAAGGCCAAGGAACATACTAGACAGATCTGCTGTTCTCTACAATTTCTCTCTAAAAAAAACTCAGAGGGCTTCACAGAACAGCTCTATTTATACTGAGATTAAATTACACACAGGTGGATTCTATTTACTAATTAGGTGACTTCTTAAGGCAATTGGTTCCACTAGATTTTAGATATCAGAATAAAGGGGGCTGAAAACAAATGCACTCCACACTTTTCAGATATTTATTTGTAAAATTGTAAACAAATTGAAAATCACTTTTTCTTTCACTTCACAATTATGTGCCACTTTGTGTTGGTCTAGCACATAAAATCCCAATAACATACATTTACATTTTTGGCTGTAACATGACAAAATTTGGAAAATTTCAAGAGGTATGAGTAGTTTTTCAAGGCACTGTATATTCTTTTTTTTTTCAAAAAGTGTTTATTGAGAAATATAGCTGAAAATAATAACAGGCATGGTATTGTATGATTAATAATACAGAAAGATTATTGAAAAGTAAAAACTGTTCCTTTTTACGGGATTTGAAAAAAAATCAAGGTAGATTAACGATAAAGATATATATCATTTTACAGCGAGGCAGTGTCAAAAGACGACAAGAGAGTAATTAACTAACTGAATGGATCTTATGTTGGAATTGTAATGACAATATTCCTAGGATTACTAGATACAGTAACAACAGAGAATAACAGGGGAGGGGGGGTGATGGGTATGGGGGGGTCAGGTGAGAAGAGCCGGTACTTGTCGTATGGGTAAAGGGGGTGGAACGCCAAAGCTGTCCAAGAGTGGTTGTAGGCGGTAAGTTTATTTTACTCTGTTAGTAGAGAAGAGAGGTTTTAGAGGTGAGAGACAATGAAGAGTGGAGGCCTTGAAAAAATTTGATCTTGGGAGATAGGCCATGGAACACTATAGATTGCTGGTGGTAGTTTGTTCATCCGAGGAGGCGAATGTCTCCTCTGGGCTTATGGGGGGGTTCCATAGTATGAGAACGAGTATTGGCCAATGTTGGCTAGATCTTCTGGAGAAAGTGCTGAGAGCATGAAGGGTCGCCACACAGAGTAGAAGTGGGCTTTAGATCTTTCCTCTTTGAAGTCTGTGTTGAAGCGGTCCTTGAATAGGAGGGAAAGGAGCTCTCTTTTGATTTGGGTGACATTGAGGCAGAGAGATGAAGTCCAGTTCTTTAAAATGGTTCTCCGAGCGATGAACAGACATATCACAGACCATTCTGTGTGGGACGGGTGGTTTTGTGAGTTTTCCGTGGTATTGGATCTTGTGTTTCGGGACCATGGCAGTAGTTGAGGGTCCCAATAAACAAAGATGAGAAGTAGGGGGTCCTTTGGTAGTTTTAGTAGGGTTATTTCGAAGATGTAGGATAGGACCTGATCCCAAAAGGTGGATATGTATGAGCACGACCAAAAACGGTGAGCCAAGGAAGGCCTCGGTTGTTGACAGTGGGGTTATTTGCCACTGTGCTGGTCAGCCTTAGACGGGAGGAAGGGTATGTGGGCACGATGAATGATCTTTGGTTGAGCTTCTCTCCATATTTCATTGGGGATTAGACGTTTTACTTTGTTGAGGCCCTGAAGTATTTTGTCAACTATGTCCACATCTGGGAAGTCATTTCCCCAATTGGCTACTGAAGAGGATGATAGAGGGGGGTAGGTCTTCTGAAGCAGAGGCTTATAGATGTCCGAGATTTTGTAAGATCTGTCTATGAGTATCTGGTCCGTGAAGTTTGGAGTGAAGCGTTTACGTTCCTCTCTGCACGTGTCCTTTAAGAAGCTGATGCATTGCCGAAAGCACGAGTTTGAGGGAGTGAGAACATTTCGGCAATGGTTGGGAAAGGCAAAGGTTGTCCTGTTTCCATGTTACAAAGAGAGGAGAATTTCATAAGGCCTTTTCCTTGCCAGACAGAGAATGGTTTGTGTAACAGACCAGGGGGGAAGTTTGGGTTCCCTTGTATTGGAAGGTGTCTTGATATGAATGGGGAAAGCTTGAGGCTTTTCCTGGTGTCCCTCCAGGCAATAGCTGTGTCTCTCAGCAGGACGTTGTGTTGGTATAGTGGTGGAATTGATTTCCATTTACAGTGGAGAAGGGCAACCAGTGAGAGCGAGTGAACCATTGCAGGCTCCATAGAGTAGTTTGAGTACCTTGAGCAATGTGAAATCCAGTCCAGGCTGGTCCTTAATAAGCATGACAGGTTATAAGTTCTAACATTAAGGAGACTAATACCCACCTCGCGTCTGGGAAGATATAATTTCTTTAAGGCTATACGTGGTCGCTTGCCTTGCCAAAGGAATGTTGAAATGGCTGAGTTATGATATTTAACATCTTTATGGTGAAGGAGCAATGGAATAGTTTGTAGAGGATATAATAGTCTGGCAAAACTGACCATTTTCACCAAGTGGCATCTTCCCAGGAACGAGAGGGGCTGATCCATCCAGTTTACCAATTCCTGCGAGATTTTTGCAATCAGAGGAGGGTAGTTAAGGTGGTATAAGGAGGAAGGTAGTTTCCCAATTTTGATTCCGAGATAGGTGATGTGGGAGCTAGCAACTGAAAAAATGGAGTGTTGGGTCCAGGGGGACTTGGAAAGAGATCCTATGGGGAGAATTTCATTTTTACCGTAATTTATGCGGAGGCCTGAACAAGACCTGAATTCGTCAAATACCTTTTTGATGGTGTACATGTCGGATGAGGGGTTCATGCCTGCATTCACGGCTTTTTCCACAGATGCAGCTATCATGGGTGACAGGAGAGCAGCCACAGCCTGTGCTATGTGCTCTGTGGTGTTGTCCCCAGCTGGCTGTGTGAAGAGGGTGCCCTGTATAGAGGAGGCATGGTGTGTGGTAGAGGTTTGTGGTGAGGGGGGAGAAGCAGTGCCACTGCTTACCTCCATTGCCGCCGCCAGCGTGTCTGTGGGGGTTCTGAGTAGGCCGGCCGTCAGGGCCGTTTGTGTGTGGGCTCCGTTTTTTTCCACAAACGGCTCCGTGGAAGGGGGGATGTCACCCGGAGGAGGCTCTGTGTGCGGGACTGCTCGGATGGGTTTTTTAAGCCAGTTTTTGATCGTGCTGCGGGAGCTGATGCCAAAAGGTGGATAAGCAGTCACTCCATACGGTGCCGGAAGTGGTGCATCAGCTTTAAAAGAGGCTTCCTTCTGGGGCTACAGCCATACAGACAAATTTGATGCAGTGCGTATGGTATGAACACTGACAGGCTGACCTCCCACCCCTTTAACCTCTGCAGCAATGCTGGCAGCACTCATATATCTATTTCCCAAAGACAACCTCTGGATGTGATGCTGAGCACGTGCACTCAACTTCTTTGGTCGACATTGTCAAAGCCTGTTCTTAGTGGAACTTGTCCTGTTAAACTGCTGCATGGTCTTGGCCACCATGCTGTGGTTCAGTTTCAGGGTCTTGGCAATCTTCTTATAGCCTAGACCATATTTATGTAGAGAACTATTCTTTTTTTCAAATCCTCAGAGAGTTCTTTGCCATTAGGTGCCATGTTGAACTTCCCTTGACCAGTATGGGAGAGTGAGAGTGATAACACCAAATTTACCATACCTGCTCCCCATTCATACCAGAAACCTTGTAACACTAACAAGTCACATGACACCGGGGAGGGAAAATGTATAATTGGGCCCAATTTGTACATTTTCACTTAGGGGTGTACTCATTTTTGTTGCCAGCGGTTTAGACATGAATGGCTGTGTGTTGAGTTATTTTGAGGGGGAAGCAGATTACACTGTTATACAAGCTGTACACTCACTACTTTCATTGTAGTAAAGTGTAATTTCTTCAGTGTTCTCACATGAAAAGATATAATAAAATATTTACAAAGATGTGAGGGGGTCACTTTTGTGAGATACTGTATATACTATATCTACATATAGAATTAAAAACAAGAGCTAAGCGGGACTTTAAATGAAGTACGGGGTCTTTTATTGAAAAAAAGGAAAAATGTATTATTCGTTTATATAGTAAGACATGATTACATGTATATTGAAAAGGTGCGCAGACAGACACATTATTAACATTAGCATTTTGCTTTTTAGCATTTTGGCTGGATCCATGGTTGGCGGCGGCAGGCGGGACCGGAACAACCGGGGCTAATCACCTATTATATACTGCCACCTCTTGCTTCTGTATTTTCTCCATACACAAGGTATTTTTGCACTATTAATCTATGTGTCCTCTTTTCCTTACTTTTTTCTTTTACCATCTACTCTGTCACTTGGCATTCAGATTGGGTCATGTTATACACTGCCACCCTCCCCCCTCCCTCTCCTTTTTCTCCCCCCTCTTTTCCCCTCCCCTCCCTTTGCTAACCTTCTCCTACACTTACCACACATCTATCCTAATATTTTTTTTCATTGCATTTTTCTCCCATATTTTTCACAATATCTGTAGTTCTTACTATGCATTTTCTCACCTACTAGGCTTATACTTACATTCTTATTTCGTCTTCACCTACCAAACACCCTTGTTGTCCCGGTGGCTGCCTGTGTGTGCATTCTGTGGGCCTTTTCACCCCTGGATGGGCCTCCTCAGCTCCCGTACCATCGCTTTGGGTGCCTGGTGGCTTTCGAGGCTGCACCTTTGACTGCATGGCTATGTGTAAGTGACCACTAGGTAGGATTTTTTAACCTCCCCATGCTCCATCATTGCAAATATTAATTTACTACTACTTTGTATTTTCAGACCAATCACGAGCTTGCTCCTGACGAGCGGTAGTAAGCCGCAAAACGCGTAGAGCTAATAATTGCCGTGTATTCTGGTACCCCAATTTCAATTAGCATCAATTTTTGAAACATTGCATCAACTATGTTTTTTTACTAATTTATTGCAACAACCAAGAAGTCATAGATTCAAAGTTGTTGCCTACATTGTATTATTTGTTTAATTTATTACTATATTTGGTTGTTTTATGTATATAATGGAGGTGCGCTTTTATAACCTACTCTGTATCGGTCAATAAGATTATATAAAGCAAAATGCTAATGTTAATAATGTGTCTGTCTGCGCACCTTTTCAATATACATGTAATCATGTCTTACTATATAAACGAATAATAAATTTTTCCTTTTTTTCAATTAAAGACCCCGTACTTCATTTAAAGTCCCGCTTAGCTCTTGTTTTTAATTTTGTGTCTTATATCTGATAGGGATGGAGGCTATGACCTCACTTAAAGTCCCCAAATTTCCCCCTCCCCTTTCCCAACCATGTTACTACTGATATAAGGGATGGAAGACGGGTGTCTTTTATACTTGAGAAATTGTTTGTTTGAATTTTATTAAATTCCTTGGACCATATTGTTTCAAGTACCTTATTATTTATCATTTTTTTAGCTATAGCAGCTTCTACTGTTTTTTCAAAATTTTGAAATTTTTGCATATCATATTTTTTGCACTATTCGGTCCTTGACACACCTGTGCAGTCGGGTGGTGTTGGTATCGTTTGCCCCGCTGCATTCCTTTTGCCATGGTCGGGAGCTGCGATGCGCACTGGGGGACGCCCTCCACCCTCTTCATCCATTTTTTTGGGCTGGGGGCGGGGCACGTTCACCCACTGCGTATCGGCGTCACACTTCCACCCCTGGATGTACGGCATCACTGTTATGGGTGCCGCCTTTCCGGCTAGGTTGATTTACATCCTCACGTCACCTGGAGTGTGGGTGTGGACGCTGGCTCGGACTGTTTATGTATCCCGGGTCCGGAGTTGCTCACTCCTCCACTTGGTGCCTTTGAGTGTGTGACGTTGGGGGCCCTCTGGCGGCGGTTCGGCTGGATCCATGGTTGGCGGCGGCAGGCGGGACCGGAACAACCGGGGCTAATCACCTATTATATACTGCCACCTCTTGCTTCTGTATTTTCTCCATACACAAGGTATTTTTGCACTATTAATCTATGTGTCCTCTTTTCCTTACTTTTTTCTTTTACCATCTACTCTGTCACTTGGCATTCAGATTGGGTCATGTTATACACTGCCACCCTCCCCCCTCCCTCTCCTTTTTCTCCCCCCTCTTTTCCCCTCCCCTCCCTTTGCTAACCTTCTCCTACACTTACCACACATCTATCCTAATATTTTTTTTCATTGCATTTTTCTCCCATATTTTTCACAATATCTGTAGTTCTTACTATGCATTTTCTCACCTACTAGGCTTATACTTACATTCTTATTTCGTCTTCACCTACCAAACGCCCTTGTTGTCCCGGTGGCTGCCTGTGTGTGCATTCTGTGGGCCTTTTCACCCCTGGATGGGCCTCCTCAGCTCCCGTACCATCGCTTTGGGTGCCTGGTGGCTTTCGAGGCTGCACCTTTGACTGCATGGCTATGTGTAAGTGACCACTAGGTAGGGTTTTTTAACCTCCCCATGCTCCATCATTGCAAATATTAATTTACTACTACTTTGTATTTTCAGACCAATCACGAGCTTGCTCCTGACGAGCGGTAGTAAGCCGCAAAACGCGTAGAGCTAATAATTGCCGTGTATTCTGGTACCCCAATTTCAATTAGCATCAATTTTTGAAACATTGCATCAACTATGTTTTTTTACTAATTTATTGCAACAACCAAGAAGTCATAGATTCAAAGTTGTTGCCTACATTGTATTATTTGTTTAATTTATTACTATATTTGGTTGTTTTATGTATATAATGGAGGTGCGCTTTTATAACCTACTCTGTATCGGTCAATAAGATTATATAAAGCAAAATGCTAATGTTAATAATGTGTCTGTCTGCGCACCTTTTCAATATACATGTAATCATGTCTTACTATATAAACGAATAATAAATTTTTCCTTTTTTTCAATTAAAGACCCCGTACTTCATTTAAAGTCCCGCTTAGCTCTTGTTTTTAATTTTGTGTCTTATATCTGATAGGGATGGAGGCTATGACCTCACTTAAAGTCCCAAAATTTCCCCCTCCCCTTTCCCCACCATGTTACTATATCTATATATACTGTATACCTGTGTATATGTGCATGTTGCAGGGAACCCCCACCCCACTTCCTCAGGGGCCTATCCAGAGTCAAACATTGGTTTCAATAAATCCTAATCCTCTTCCAGAATGCAACCAATCGTGCTACTGTTTACACAGCAACTGTTTACCCGAAGGTATGCCAAAGGGTTTTCTTACTAGACATAGTAAATGCCCATAGTGTATAATGATGTCCCATGGTCAATTATAGTTTGGCTGCATTCGAGATAAGGCATGTATATGCTTCTTGTGTCAACACCAGACCCGTCCCCTTCTCTTGACTCAAGTGCAGTCAAATTATAATTGGCCATGGGCAATCATTACACACTAGGGGTGGTGAGCATATGAACTGGTTAGCTGATTATTCTATTCTATTCAGACTTCAGCTCTGCTATATAAGGACTGCAAGAAGCTAAAACCAGGTCCATAATTTACATGCTTACATGTAACTCTTTCACTGTCAGAGACTTCTTTATATATTGCTCGCATTAACCTAATGATTGCTGAAACCCCCCAAAACACTAAATATTTTCTGAAAGCGTCCCTGTAGAATAAAATGTTGGTAGTTGCAATGTTTCCATGATAATTAAGCGATTGTTTATCAAACCTATATTTCCAGTAAAAAACAGACTAAATTAAATCTTAGTTCATAAAAACCCAATACAATCCCTGATTTTTACATCATATTTAAAAAAATAAAATATGAGGCTTTGTTGAGAAAATAGATTCCAAATAGGTCAAACCTTAACTCAAACCCTTTGACCATAGCTAATGCTTTAAAAGCCTTTACAGCGCATCAGCTTAGAGTTAACCATAAACGATAACCCTAGTATTCTTCTCACTCCAGAAAATATTACCAATATGCTTTACTGCAGTGCCCAGCACATTTATATGGCTAAATGTATGGGCCTCAGAGTCAAAACTTTAGTGTGAGCTAAAGCCTTGGACTTGAAAACACTTTCAAACCCTGGTCAGACCAAGCAATGTATCTGCATTGAAGGTGTGATTTGTATAGCTTACAAGAAGAAGAAGGCATGGGTAGGTGGGTATAAAAGGCTCCTTAGGGCAGTATAGCCATTTTAAACTTCTTACTGATTTTCCCAGAAGGATTGTGTTTGATCGCTAAGATTTAACTAATTTGACCCTATCACACAAGGTTTTAAAATGTTGTATTTGAAAAACAACCAAAACTGAAGTGTTTTTTTTTTTTTTTTTTACAAGGCTTCAGCTGTTGGCTACATTTAAATCCTAAAAGACCCAGGAAACATAACATATATGTACAAACGTCATTCTATCTTAGAAAATGTATCTAAAGCAGGATTTACTCAAGAATACAAAACAAAATGCAGTGATGATGCTCAAAGCTCAGTAGCCCATGGCATCTAATCTTTTATCAGTCTACATTTGCTTAAAAATAATTGGCTTCTCATCTCTTATGGTTCTTCCTGTAATAAGCTGATTGCTAAGGAAGCAACGATGTGTGCATGTTTCTGTCCCAAGCTGAGGTGTGTGCCTCTGCAGACACACAAAGCACTGGTAAGCTACACCACCTATCCCTCCTGACAGGTGTTTGACTGATGGCTGAACAGTCTTCAGTTTCTCTTGTAAAAGCAGAAAGTAATGGGTGTGGTGCTGGGGCCGGAGACAACAATGGAGCCGTGATATGGAACTAGGTAAACATTTAGACTTTAGAACTACTTTAATAATGTGTGTATGTATGAATATAGAAGTCTGAAAGTTCCTTACTAAACTATCACACACTTTCATATGGTGGTTGGTATAGCTGTTCAAATTGGTTTCCTTTAAATCTGTAAAGATTGTTGTAAAACAGATGCTATGATAAGCATTTATTTAATGTTTTCTAGGGAATTTACATAGGTCTATCTGGTGTTTATGTTTTTCATAAGCAGTTTTAAGTCTTTACAATTTGTCATACAATTTTGTAACAATTTTCTGCTGGGATTTTTCAGCCATCTGGTGCATTTTTGTGTTGTCAGGTTATCTCAGTTTAGCTACTGTATATATAATAGATTCTGAGTTCTCTGTTTTTCTGCTCTCAATAACAGAAAGAAAACCTTTATTTTAAATCTGTATTGTAATGTCATGGTTTTTAGGAGCTATGACATACACATTCATGATGAGTACTATAACAGACGCAAACCCTACCTGAATGAAAATTATATTGCAAAAGCACTGTGAATGCCAAACATTTGTCATTTTTTTGTCACACTTTTTCTTTCGCAGGTTGGTACATCTCATTGCTGCTTATTTCTGGCAGCCTCTTTGCAATCATTTTCTGTCTTCATGAATTTCTATCGTGTCTGTATAGCATTTCTCTGGGCGAGTTTCCAGGTGGTGACAACAGTGGACCACATGTCTGCACGGTAAGCATTGGTATTACTATTTGAGGTCTCTGTCAGATACCTGTGTGGCATGGTGACAGTGCAGGACCACAAACAGGACAGAGTGTTACCACTCTGTAATGTAAAGTGCCTAATCAAGAACAGTCATGATACTATCACCAAGTGATATTTTATTAAAAGGTGCTGGGTTAAAAGTATTGACATGGAGGCGTGGCTTGGTGCATGGAGCTGTAGAATGTGTTCCTCTACAGTTCCCAGTCCTTACGGCTTTCACGGGGCTATATTCTCCTCACCTACAACTCCATACCTCACAGATGGCCAAAAATCAAACCAAGGACCCTAAGCCCTTGTACACACGGTCGGAGAATCCGTCGGAGTGTGTCCTATCGGACCGTGTTGTCGGATAATCCGACTGTGTGTGGTATGCATCGGACTGATTCCGTCGGACACAATTTTCCAACTTGTTGGAAATATTTCCCAACCAACTGGGCCGATCGGACATACTCCAATCATGTGTAGAGAATTTTGATCGGACCAAGTGCCACGCATGCTCAGATCAAATTCCTACATCAAAGCTATTGGCTACTAGCCTGAATGTAGTCCCATCGGAATGAAATTACGTCATCACGTTCTGAAAGATCGGATTTTTCGACAACTTTGTCCGACCGTGTGTATGCAATAGTTTCGGACAAGATCCGACGGACAAAATCCGACGGATTTGGTTGTCGAAATCTCCGACCGTGTGTACAGGGGCTAAGAAGTCCAGAGAGGGTGATTTGGTCCACTTTTCACCCATTCCTCAGCCTCCTGCAGACACCAGCTGACATTCAAGATGGTGCCAGCACCTTCTTCTCTGCCCTGCTCCGACTCGGCAGCCACACTGCAGGTGAGCACTCGGGCCACTCTTCATCCCCTGAGGGCATCCCCTGAGGTACACTGAATGGCCCACATGCAGATCCCAGAGCCTCTCCCAGGCTTCACTATGCTCCGAGGTGGCTAGGTTATGAAAACCTACATGTGATTCTTCTATACTTACATAAACTCCCTGCCCACTAAAGAGGACTTTGAGCATTGTATTAAACATATTAAGAAGACATATAAGCAGGAGATTAGAGATCTTAAAAAAGACCTAGGGGTCTGCATGGAAGACTTTGAAAACACCACATATGATCTCCGTAATGCCATTCAATCACATAAGGAGACTCTGAATTCCCACACTGTCATATTGCAGCAGCTCATGTATCAGAAAGATGACATTAAAAATAGGAAGCTCCATAATAACATCAGGATTGGTGACATTCTGGAGACTGTTGAGCACCAAGACCTTCTTTGCAAACTGACTGTCCATTTTTGTTTTATAATTTGATAAATATTTTTCTCCCTTTGAAGGACTTGATTGCAGGATAGTTAGATTAAGCACCAGCATTGTATGCCTATTATGCTATGTTTCATTGCTCATGTTTATAGAGATGATTTTCTCACAGTTTTCTAGTATTGTTTTCATTCTTTTTGGCCCTTTTTGGTTTGGAGGTTTTCACCTCATTATTGTTCTCTCTTAGAACCCCATGGATGGCCTGGACTGGGGGGCTGTCCTATGTGCCTTTGGTGACACCCAAATCTAGGCACTAAAGTGCCTCACTATGCATTGTCTTATATACAGACAGCTTAGTGACATTTGCATGTATTCATTATTCAGTATTATATTGTTGCCTCCTAGTGGCCTGTCATTTTTTAATTTTCGGTTGATCCCCTCTCCTATAGTTTTGTTAACTATACCTTACAGTATATAGAGGGGGTGATTCCACCTACTTATTTTCTACCGATCCTTCTACTCTTTTTCTTCTCTTTTATATTGCTTGGATTTTTTACTCTATTATTGCTCATCTGGTAAGTCTTCTGTTTCTCACTCCACCTTAACACACATCAAAACACTTTTCAATAGAAACAAACAAACAATCGTTGGGGCACTGTCAGCTTGATGGAGAGAGCAATGGTCAATGAGAGTCTCACAATAGGAGTTCATAAAAGTTCATAAATGGAACAGTCTCTGGGAGTGTAACGCTGGTTTTAGATGGCTGCAGGCTCTGGTAAGAGCTAGAAGGGACTCTGTGGATATGCAAGAGAGAAAGAGAATAGTGCGATCTAAGTGCAGCAATAGTAAACCATTTACTGCAAGGATAATTGATAAAACTCACAGGATGACAAGAAGGTAAGCGCATGTAGAATTATTGTGTTCATCCGCTCTAAGGGAGGACGTGCTGTAATGCAAAGTGAGGATGCCGCTGGAGTCAGCTGTGCTGGTGGCTCCCAATGCGGAGACACGGGTTCCCTCTGAGGAAGCTGCTGACGTCACATCCAGATGGGAGGTGAAGCAGGCGGTGCGCGCATTTGGAGCATGCATGCTCCTTCATCAGTTCCATCTGCAGCAGCGTCCTTACCTTGCATTGCAGCACATCCTCCCAATAATTCTACATGCGCTTACCTTCTTGTCATCCTGTGAGTTTTATTAATTATCCTGCAATAAATGTTTTACTATTGTTGCAATTAGATGGCTACAAAGGAAAAGAGAGCGCACGCCTACTCTAGTGTAATACCGTTTTAATAGTTAAAATGAAAATATAAAAACAGAGGTGTTGCACTCACAGATGTAGGACATAAGTCGCATATACAGCTGAACATATGCCTCCTTTCCTGATCTGTGTCACTGGGTGGAGTCTCTGGAGCTAGTGGTGGTGGTGGTGGTGGTGAGGGGGTATAGATGTAATCTTCCTTCCTCTCTCATCAAGCTGTGTCTTTTGCTAGACACATGCTCGGTCCAAGCGGCGCTGCATGAGGTCACTCTAAGCCGGAAAGGGAAGTCAAAGTGAGTGCAGTCTCTCCCTCTAGCAAACAAACAAACTGTTGCCACGACTACATGTTTTGGAGGTGCAGCCTCCTTCTTTAGGTCGCACCCTCACTGCCTCTAACATGCCTATATACCTAATTACCCATGCTCCTCCCCAGGGACAAGCAATCACATTGAACAGACCAGGAGCGCGGAGTTCACAATAGAAAACGTATACAGAGAGGGAGGGGGCTGGATGGCAATAGATACCTAAAAATTACACAAACATAATACTGTATTGTGATAGATTTTAGTAATTGAATAAAAGATGGCTACAGTATTTAAAATATTAAAACCAATGAAATACAGATCTAAAATACGTTATATTGTTATATATATATTTCCATTATCATTTAACAGTAGAACATACTATGAGAACCTTGAACATTATCATATATTTACTTAAAATCATCCATAATCTCTTATAGTCATAATTAAATCAGAAAATTTGGCGTTTCCTAATATTTTAAAAGTATGGTATTTTTATATACTATGATATTTGTTATATACATATATATGTCAGGCATATTTAAAAGTATACATTTTTATAATACTTAGGAACAACTTACACATATGGACAAAAAGAGAAAGAAAAAAAAAAAAAAAAAAGGAAAAAAAATATTAGTTGAGGTCGCTTAAGCCCTTGTACACACGGTTGGAAATTCCGACCACAAAATCCATCGGTTTTTTTTCCAACTAATTTTGTCCAGTTGCATACACACAGTCGGACAAAGTTGTTGGAAAATCCGATCGTTCGGAACTTGATGACATTCATTCGTTCCGACAGGACTACGTTCAGCCTAGAAGCCAATAGCTTTGCTCTCATACTTTGATCTGAGCATGAGTGGCGCTTTGTCCGATCGGAATTATTTACAAACGATCGGAAAAAGTCTGATAGGATTTTGTTGTCAGAAAATTTGAGATCCTGCTCTCAATTTTTTTCCGTCGGAATTACCAAATGGAAAAATTCCGATAGAGCCCACACACGATCGGATTTTCCGACAATATAATCCGATCAGACCGTTTCCATTGGAATTTCCGACCGTGTGTACAAGGGCTAATAGTACCATATGTTTATATAAAATCTATAGCATATGTTTAATGTATATATGCACACTATCTCATATCATCCCTATCTCAAGTTCCTCATTTAACCCTTCTGGCAACATACTATTAACCACTTCCTGCACGGCCTATAGCAAAATGACGGCCGGCATTGGTTTAGTTATCCTGACCGGGCATCATATGACGTCCTTCACAGCGATCGGTGGTTCGGTGTCAATCTGACACACCGCTACACCAATCTCGGTAAAGAACTTCTGTCGGAGGCTCTTTACCAAGTGATCAGCCGTGTCCAATCACAGCTGATCACGATGTAAACAGGAAAAGTTGTTGATCGGCTTTTCCTCACTCGCACCTGACAGACGCGTGTAGAGGAGAGACGATCGGCGGTTCTTCTGACAGGGTGGGTCTGCACTGATTGTTCAGCGTAGCCCCCCCCGCCAATGCCCACACTGGACCACCAGGGAAACCACCAGGACCACCAGGGAAGGGGGCAACATGTGGATGGCCAGGTATGTACCCCATGGCTATCCACATGTGCAAATGAATGCCCAATCTGTGCAAATCAGTGCCCACAAATGGGCACTGACTAGCACCATTATGTAACAAATTACATCAGTAATGCCCAGCAATGCCACCCATCAGTATCATCAGTGCCACTCATCAGTGTCCATCAGTGCCACCTATCAATGCCCATCCATGCCCATCAGTGCCCATCAGTGCCTACTTATCAGTGCCCATCAGTGCTCATTCGTGCCACCTATCAGTGCCACCCATAAGTACCCACCAGTGCCACCCATAACTACTTATCAGTGCCGTCTATGATTGCTCATCAGTGCTGCCTATGTGTGCCCATCAGTGCCATCTATGAGTGCCCATCAGTGCCACCTCATCAGTGCCCATCAGTGCCGTATTATCAGTGCCCATCATTGCAGCCATATCAGTGCCCTTTAATTAAGAGAATCAAAGAAAAACTTTTTTTTTTTAAATCGCAGAGGTGATCAAATACCATCAAAAGAAAGCTCTATTTGTGGGAACAAAGTGCTAAAAAATTTGTTTGGGTACAGTGTTGTATGACCACGCAATTGTCATTCAAATTGCTACAGCGCTGAAAGCTGAAAATTGGCTTGGGTAGGATGGTGTCTAAGTGACTGGTATTGAAGTGGTTAAGGGTAAAAATACAGAAAGATTCCCATTTACATAAATGTACAAATCTCTTGCCTTCCAGGATAGACATAGGTATGGACTCTATGCCAAATAGTTCCAATCCTTCAGTACTTCCTCCAGGTTTGTATTTGAAGTCACATCAAATACAAACCTGGAGGAAGTACTGAAGGATTGGAGATTTGTTAGAGAACCTTAGTGAACAAACAGCATTATTGAAGGCCAAAGAAAAGCAGGTTAGGTTATAAAAAAATATCACAAGCTTTGAACATCTCACAGAGCACTGTTAAATCCATCATCCGAGAATGGAAAGAGTATGGCACAACTGCAAACCTACCAAGACAAGGGGAGCATTAATCAGAGAAGCAGCCAAGAGGTATATGGCAACTCTGGAGGACCCTGGTCAGATGAGACCAAAATTTAACTTTTTGACTAAAGAGCAAAACGATATGTGTGTCGGGAAACTTACACTGCACAGCACGCTGAACACGCCACCCTCACCATGAAACATGGTGGTGGCAGAAGCATGTTGTGGAGATGCTTTTCCTCAACAAGGACAGGGAAGCTGGCCAGAAGTTATGGGAAGTTGGATGGAGCCAAATACAAGTCAATCTTATGCAGAGGATTGGAATTCTCGTTGGAAAAAGCTCTGATGGTTTTCCCATCCGAATTCCGATGGAATTCAGCTCAAACTGTCTTGCCTACACATGGTCACACCAAATTTTGACCGCCAAGAACACGGTGACATACAACACATACGACGGGACTAGAAAAAGGAAGTTCAATACCTAATAGCCAATAGCTTCCATCTTGTAGTTGAATCTAAGCATGTGTGAGTTTTTGAGCGCCAGAATTGCATACACACAATCAGAATTTCCAATAGAACGTTTTTCCATCGGGGAAATTGAGAACATGCTATCAAATTTTTGCCAGCTATATTCCGACGGAGCATACACACGGTCGCATTTTCCGATGAAAAGCTGTCATCAGTCGTCTTTTGCTGCCCGAATTCAATGGAATGGTTTAGATCAAAGCATATTTATGTGTAATGCCCCATACACATGGTCGGACATTCCGACTACAAAATCCATCAGATTTTTTCCGACAGATTTTAGCCCAAACTTGTCTTGCATACACATGGTAGCACAAAGTTGTCGGAAAATCCAATAGTTCAGAATGAGGTGATGTACAACACATACAAGTGGACTATAAAGAGGGCAGTAGCCAATAGCTTTCGTCTCGTAATTTATTCTGAGCATGCGTGGCACTTTGTCTGTCAGAATTGTCTACACATGATCGGAATTTAAACAATCGGATTTTGTTGTCGGAAAATTTTAGATCCTGCTCTCAAACTTTGTGTGTTGGAGATTCAGACGGAAAAAGTCAGATGGAGCCCACACATCGGAAAGTCCGACCCTGTGTACGGGGCATTAGAATGGCCCCATCAAAGTCCATACCTAAATCCAATTGAGATCCTATGGCAAGATATGAAATTGCTGTTCACAGAT
This sequence comes from Lithobates pipiens, assembly GCF_037356315.1. Taxonomy (NCBI): domain Eukaryota; kingdom Metazoa; phylum Chordata; class Amphibia; order Anura; family Ranidae; genus Lithobates; species Lithobates pipiens. The sequence goes on along the minus strand of NW_027507785.1, from coordinate 236,008,832 downwards.
GTTCTCCATTCAATCTGACAGAGCTTAAGCTATTTTGCAAAAAAGAATGGGCAAAAATTTCAATCTCTAGATGTGAGAAACAGGTTAGACTCTGACAGACATTTGTCCCCGGGGGATATGTTGATTTATTCCCAGCCCTCAGCATCTGTATTGGTTAATGGTTCATCCTCTAAACCATTCCATGTGTCAAATGGGACCCGACGGGGTTGCCCCCCCTCTCCCTTACTTTTTGTCCTAGTTATAGAATACGTGGCCTGTGCTACAAGACAGAATGCCTCCAGTGTTGGCATTCAGACCCTCTACACCACAAACGTTTCCTTTATGCAGATGACCTGCTTGTGTATATGCAAAAACCCCATACCTCTCTACCTTCTCTAATGCATGAATTCTGTAGGTTCTGGAAATTTAGTAACTTAAATTGAATATTTCTAAAATGGAGGCCTTAATATAACACTACAGACAACCACTATCACTCAAATACATTCAAATTTTTTCCTTCCAATGGAGCACTAAAGGTATTTCCTACATGGGCATTACCATTCCTTCTAATCTTTTCAATCTCTATGCCTTAAACTATAGTCCTCTGTTAACCCGTATTAGGTAGGACTTACAGTGCATTGCAAAAGTATTCATCACCCCTTGGCTTTTTACCTATTTTGTTGCATTACCGCCTTTAGGTTTACAATTCAGAATTATTTGTTTTAGTGTGAACTGCTTTACAATGGAGAAGGTGAAATGTGAATGGTTGCTAAGGATTAGTGTTCACCTTTGCTCTTTGTATTGTATTATTCTGTTAATTTAAGATGTAGATGAGAGGATTTCACAGAGAGATCACAGATCTCACAGATTGTTATTGTGCATTAAATCCAGGAACAAGTGTAAAGAGCAGTCAGTATCAAAACAGTACATGCACCATGACATATTAGCCTTCTGTTTTGATTGCAGTAGTATCCAACTTGTTGCAGTATATAGGTATCTGTATTTATTTACTTATATAGTGCCATCAATTTACATAGTGCTTTACATATACATTGTACATTCACATCAGTCTCTACCCTCAAGGAGCTTACAATCTGAGGGTCCCTAACTCACATTCATACATACTAGGGACAATTTAGACAGGATCCAATTAACCTACCAGCATGTCTTTGGAGTGTGGGAGGAGACTGGTGTGCCTGGAGGAGGCCCACGCGGGCACAGGGAGAACATGCAAGCTCCAGGCAGGTAGTGTTGTGGTTGGGATTTTAACCAGCAACCCTTCTTACTGCTAGGTGAGAGTGCTAACCACTACACCACTGTGCTGCCCCAGTATTATTGCATTTATAATGTATGGGCTATCTATCAGCACAATTCATTGGCATCTACATCCCAAACTGTATTCCTGGAAACTCCTCAGATCCCTACTGATACCAACTTTCAATATATGTAACAAAGCCACCAATTATTTTCACTGGTAAAAATCATATTTATTTATATTTAATTAACATTTTAAATATGTGAATGAAAAATATAACCCCTTTAGATACAGAGTCCAGATTTTTCCAAATTCTCAAAACCTACACACAGAATATGATGACCTTATTGATCAGTGAATACAAAAGACAATTATGTTATTGATGGCAAAATACAGACCTTGTACTTGCAGGCCTGCTGCTGTTGTCTCCCAGAAATCCTTTACCAAGAAAAAAACAGGCATTAAAGGAACATCTGGAGAAATGTACTTGAGATCTAATGATAAGAAAGGAGAGGACGTTTCTGGGATAAAAAGCCGTTGTCTGTGAGCGACAATCTTATAAATTTGACAACACTATATTTTCAAGAACATTTAAATCCAGATTTGGACAAGTGATGGAAGAAGGCAATCTTTTAGACAGTTTATCTTATTCATTTGTCTGTTATCCATTTTCAAAGGTAGTTTACACAATTGGATGCAATTCAATCTGGCAGGCAAATAAAAGACTCCATGGGGAATAGGGGTGTCAACATGGGGAACACTAAATGACTGGCAATGAATCACTCCCAGAATAATAGTCATGATTACACAGGTAGTTCTGACATAGTAAACATGGCACAAGGTAGTGGAGAGCACAAATACTCAGGTCAAGGGACAAACATAGTGAGTACAGAAAACACACTTAGTTCATTAGGAGCTATCCCCAAGCTTCACTCTTTTTTTGGGAACCTCCAAAAGGATCATATCACAATCCCCCAAAAAGGGGGGTTGAGCAGTTCAACAGGCAGAGACACACAAACTGAGTTCAATTTATCCTCCCATCAGGGTGGGAAGATTAGCAGTTTACAGAAGAAAGATAGCATTGTGTTTTGATTCCAATTCAGTTCAGCAGAAGTGACAATGATTTATCCTCCCATCAGGGTTGGGAAGATTAGCAGTTTACAGAAGAAATATAGCATTGTGTTTTGATTCAAATTCAGTTCAGCAGAAATTACAATGACGCTGAATTTCTGGCAAAATCAACAGGTATTTTTGGCATTTGTTGAACATATTCTTAGCCTGAAAAAAGAAAACAAATGCAGCCACCACATCTAAGGACTGGTAAGCTGCATAATTACATTTTTGTTCTTGGGTTTAGTTATCCTTTAAGCAAAGCTGATCTTGCTGGGCATTTACATCTAGCTGTTTGAATGAAAGCAGTAGAGTAGATCAGATGCAAGGTTTTGCCACCTATGTGTAAAGAGCTTCTCAGCTACAAGTGGATAAGGTGAAATGTCACTGGAAAATACATCAAAAAACCTGTAACGTATCAGCTGGATAAACAAACCTAGGAAAACATAAATCCAGTTAAAGAAAAACCATAGGTTTAAAAGATACTGTTCATGAACATTTTAATTCAGTAATAAGTATGATTTCATCAGAAATTCTGCAATGACATGTCCACACACACACTACTTGGAAATGCCTACTATGCATTGATGATTTTTGAAATTCTTGAGTTGTAAAATATCACATCCTTGGGTTTTTCTCTTCCAGTGACATGGGTGAAAAATAAGACAGGCTTTTAATAAGAAAAAAAAAATTTATTTAATCTTGAGAAATAGTAACTTAGCCAAGGTCACAAATCTGACACTGAGATCTGAATCAGATCAGCTCACATCAAAAGAAATGCCCTTTCCACTTCACTACCCCTCAAGCTTCTTTAGGCTAACTGTACTCTTGCATACATAATACATAGATCCCTATTTTAACTTAATTTGTATGAAGCTGCCTGAATAAATGATTTTATTTCTACAGTTCAACATCTATATTCTACTTCCCTGTTAATGTACCACGTGGATCTTCCTTTCATTATAATATATGATAACCTAAAATGACCATACACAGTACAAATACCAGGCATTGTGAAACTGGCTACCAGTAATGATGTTGTGTTGGGTTAGGTTGGAGAAAGCTAACACAACCAAAGCACATTTAAAGATATCACCAGTGCATCAATATATTTATTGGACAGTGGACCAGTCAGTTGTAGGTTCATCTCATCTTAGAATGTGAGAACATTGATGAAGCAACCTGTGGCTAGGGATTAGGAATCATTCATCAACTGACAGAGGGAAACTGAAATGGTAGATGGTGGCTTAACCCATATGTAGTAGAGAACCTATATTTCGAGATATCACTGGAACATGGGATACATTCTAAGTTGATCTTTATTAAAAGCATGTTTAAAAGAGCAAAGATTATCAAAGAGAAATTATTTTTTCCTGTTTGTTCAAGAAAATTACATGGATGGCTATGTATGGCCATAAAGAAAAAAATCTAATTGTACCGGCGCTCAGATTTGGGGAGGCGCAATCCCCCAATATATATTGTACATCTATGTATGGCCATGTTGCCACTACAATGAATTGTAAGTTGTTAAAACAGGTCTCATACCCAACCTGCTTTGTAGAATACATTTCAGTGATATGAAACTATACCTGTGACCTGTGGCCAGTTAATCGGTACAATTTATTGTGAGAGGACGATAGGTTGCATGTTCTTCTGACCTGAGGAGTATGCTACAGCAGTATGCAACTTTCTGTTGCTTTTACTGAAACATGCACATCTTCTGTGGCATTATTATCTACCCTAATGCACAGCTTTGTAGCCACAGTCAAAATTTGCTGCTGGCCTGAATAGCTCTTCAAGAATTTTTCTTCACCAAATCTGACATGTGAGCAAAACTGCTTAAAGCTGTACTCTAGGCAAACATTCCTGTGAAAAAGTGAAAAGCCTATCTTTCTTACTTAATCAACGCCATTGTCTCTTGATGTAAATCCAACATCAACCACATCATTCAGTGATGTTGATTCATATCAATTACGATGACTGTTGGCAAATGATGTTGATCCTCCACCGTGATGACCCGCCACTCCAGCAATGCTGCCCTGATGCTACTTCCATTGAAAATTACAGCTCCTTATGCCACTGGAATGTAAACAGAGTGGCTGGGATGCCAGATGACATTGTTGACCAAGTATGTTATTGACCTGCCACTACTCCCATGGCATATGACAAGTCCTCTGCACTGCTGCAATGTAAACAACAACCTGTGTCAAGGAACCAGGAATCCATGCCAGCTTGTTTACAAATTCAGACGGAAGCCAGCAGGAATCTGTCAATTATAGGCAGTGGAACTCATGTTCAACCCACACCTAAAGCTCATTCCTATTGTCCAAAATAAACTGCTAATGCCATACAGTTGTGCACAGTGTAGCACTATTTACATAGCAAAGTTAATGTACTTATATAATTAGTGTGGAGACAACTCTGAGATCCTACAGTTTATTCATGCAGCTGTGTACAGTGAAATGCCAATTTGTGAACTCACTTTGATATTTGGGGGTTGATTTGTTAAAAATGGAAAGTGCAGAATAGGGTGCAGCTCTGCACAGAAACCAATCAGCTTCCAGGTGTTGATTTTTGTTAAAGCTTAATTGAACAAACTAAAGTTACAAGCTTTAGAATAATCAGAAAAAAAGTGCACTGGACAAAAAAAAGACTAATTTAAATAACAGCAACACAAAGTGAGATACACACTAAATAACATATAAAACATAAAATGTTGCGCTCTAAACTATAACATAAAAATGACCAGTGAATAATGTATGAAAAATATTATAATACCAAAGTGTCCAAAGAAAACTCTGTCTTTTAAATAAAGTTGTCAAATAAGGTCAATGAATTTTGTTAGTGTCCAAAAGTTTTCCAAGCAGTATCCAGTATCTGTGCAATATTGGTGACACTAAGTGAAAACATCCACAAACGAAGTGACTTTTGCTGAACAAATCCCACCACCGTACGAAGTATGCGCTTACCAGATGTAAGAAAATGTAGCCAGGGTCTTTCTCTCAATAATTATCTGGAAGCGATCTGATTGTCACATCTATGGAGGGATCCCCCAACCACATCTGTATCCACATGCAAAACCTCAACTGGCAACAGTAGGTGTTGCAAGATGTATTGGATGCAAAGTAGGCGCAAAAAAAGGTAAAACCTGTAGGGTGTTTATTAATATAAAAACGAACGCAATATGCGCTTAAAACAAACAAATGTAAATAGATAGAAACTTGCGGCCGGCTGGCTGCAAACAGCGGGACATAGCACGTGGTGACATCAGTACGTCACTTCTCCCAACGCATTTCGTCACAGATTTGACTTCATCTTGGGGCACAGGCGGCATACTGACGCACTGCTTAATATACATAAACCAAGCCTCGTTCTGAACCATGAGTGGCTGGTTCCAAAGACACCATCTTAGATGTGGGAAAACAACTACCAGTTACCAGAAGCTGTATCACCTCTAGGCGGAACAAAAATAAATTCAATTAGCAATCTTTAAATCAACGGTCTTTCAAAACCATGCATATCTTTATACACAGACACCACAAATCACTACGGAATATGTCTGAAAGACATATAAAAACATAATCCTATATAGTACCACAAACAGCGCCAATGTCGGCACAATTTTGTAGCCGAACAGTGACGCTGCCAATACCATACACACATGTCTAACGAAACATGAACTATTAAATCCTTTTTAATTAATTGAGCAATAAATTGCCAGCAAATATAAACCCTATACCATATGCTCAATTTGGTATCTATAGAAATGCACTCCAAGCAGCCTCTAAGCATATATAAACCACTCGTACCAGAAGTAATGTCCTTGATGACGCCCTAGGGGAGGGGTGAAACGCGTTGACGTATTTCCGCTGTTGAGAACCAGTGACGCTGCTTCCAGTTGCTGTGGAACGCACGCTACACATGCGGACCCTGAAACACGCTGATCTTTGTATTCTATATATGTCTCGTGAGTGATTCATGATAACAGCGCAACTGTGTTTGTATTAATGGTACTTCACATAGTTATTTCTTTTTCTTTATCTCGGTATATGTATTCCCTTGGAATACTCTGAGAACTCTGTGGATGGAATCTTCTTTGCATCATCTCTATTTTTTACAGATTAAAGCTGTGTCTGACCCCTGGACTGAAAAGCTGAGGGTCCAGCAACTCTGGTGAGTGGGGTTACCAGAGGGGATCATTGCCTTAAAAGCTCCTGTTTTTCATTGTATCCTGCTGAGAGCGTCCAGTACTATTATATTGAATTTCACCTTGATATACTAATCTATATATATATATTATATGATCACTATTGTATAAGTTAAGCACTTTATTTTTTGGACTTTATTTCCGCTTGCGCAGTTTTTTACTTTGTTATTCAATGTATGAAACTGGAATGAATTAAGCATTATCTATGAATGCATTGACATCTACATTGATATTTAAACCATAGGTGGTGTATGTTTTTAATCTATAAACATACCTGGCACCTTCTACATTGATAATAGCCCACATATGTTTTATTAAGTTAGGAGCTGATTGGCTACCATGCACAGCTGCACCAGAGTATGCATTCTTTCATATTAGTGAATCAACCCTTTGGTACTGAACCACCCAAAAATTTGTCCATAGGGTGCAACACCTCTAAATGTGTTAAACAGCTTACTAGTAATACAATGTAGTTTGACATGCGGCAACATCATACAAGTGATGCCTAAGAAAGAGATATAGTAAAAAAAACACCTGCAGACATTCGTTTCCAGGTTGTAAAACCTTTTATATCTGTTTACAAACAAGAAAATTTTCTTGTGGCGTGTAATGTAAATGTTTTACAAATATCACGCTACAACTTGAATTTTTTAAATTTCTGTGAAATCAAAAAATTATTTGGCTTTTTAAAACATTGTAAAGCACATATAAACTATGTTATGCAATATGAGTTTTCATTTGTGTGTAGTGAGCATTTTAAAAACAGCGGGGTTGATTTACTAAAACTGAAGAGTGCAAAATCTGGTGCAGCTACGTATGGAAGCCAATCAGCTTCTACTTCAGCTTGTTCAATTAAGCTTTAAAAAAACCTGGAAGCTGATTTATTTTTATGCAGAGTTACATCTGATTTTGCCTTTGCCAGTTTTAGTAAATCAACTCCACTGTTTGACCTTATAATATAATTGTGGTGGAACTGCTTAGGCACCCCGCTTGGGTGCTCCCTTCCGCCAAACAGTGCCTCCTGCTCCCCAAACCATTCCAGCAGACCGAGACCTTTACCCCAAGCATTGTTTACAGTCAAGACGTTGGGGTAAACTCCAAAGGAATGCCTGTTTATTGAACAGAAATATAGGTTTTTATACACTTCAAAAACCAAATATTTACCCAAAACATCACACACTGGTTAGATAACAAAGTTGACATAAGGCTAATCCCATCATGTAGGATCTTCCAAGAGTAGCCAAATTAGCCAACAGACAGAAACAATAGATGACTCAATTAACTCAATTAACAATGGGAATGCACACCTAAGAGGCACACAATGGGAGAGACACACTTAATAAACACATAACACTTTAATAAACAGACAACAGCAGGAGAACCCCAGGATCAAGTGGCTTGACCTGATTATATTAGCACCTGCTCTGAGTCCCACAATCTAAAGCAGTCATTGTTGGTTTGGGCCTAGAAACCCCAAATATGTGTATGGGTCCTCCAGTTCCCAGTATCTGCGTGTTTTGGGGAACCATGGACTTTAATCAAAAGCAAGACCACTCCAAGAGTCCCACCGGCACACACACCCCAAAAATTAGTATTTCCTTAAAAGCAAGGACCCATAGTCATTAGTCAAGAGGCTCCCCACACTATTGGTCTTTACCATAGAAGTTTTTGGATGAGACAAATATGTGACTTCTAAACACTGCTTTAAAGTGTATCTTCACCCATTACTTTTGTTTCATTTTGGATAAAATGATAAATGATTATAACCCCGTCAGATTTTACTGCTAACTGGTGCTCATTTAGGGAGATTTCCCCTTCCTATTCTGGTAACAACTTTTAACCAGACATGAAGTAAGTGAAAATTTGTAACAGCTAATGAGTAGCGTTTTTTCTTTGGTGTGGGTCTTTTAGGTAAGCTTGCCAACGAACTGCATGGCAGGTTGACATATGTCTGGTCAAACATATGGTGCCCAAGCGGCTGATGTTTTGGTCATGCGAGATACGCTTGAGACATATGTTGCAAATAGCAGCGGTGCGATCTGATCAAAAAAGGCCCACACCAAAGAACTTTTGGAATAACGCACAGAGGCAGCGCCCTGCACAGGTGGAGCTCTTTGGTTTGATGCAGTCGGTATGCTGCCCTTAAGCTGGCCCCTGGAGGGCACCCTGCCTCATTGGAGATGTGCCTCTTCCTTCTCCTCCTCCTCCTCTCTCCTATCAGGCACCCATGTGGAGTCAGTGACCTCATCATCTCCTCCCTCCTCATTACTGGAGCAAACCTGGCAGTATGCTGCAGCTGGGGGAACATGACTGCCAGATTATTGTCCTTCTTGGGCATCCCCTCTCTCTGGGCTCATGTTACTGCCTTCCTCTAGCTGGGTATAATCATCAGAGCCTTCAAAATGCTGGGCATCCTCCTGGAGCATGTACCCAACACTGTGCTCAAACAGTTCGGGGGACTCCTCAGGAGGACATGGTGGGGTTAAGGAAGGAGTGACTGTTGCCATTGAGACGAGGAAAGAGGCAGCGTTGGCAGCTGCTTTTCCAGTACCCTGAGCCTGGGTGAGAGAGGATGAGGACAGCTTGGCCTTCCAGACATACTAATGGCCTGCAGGGAGATGTAGCTGCACAAAGCTTGGATGTATATACTGATTATACTGCAGCTAGCAGAATCAACTGCCTGCCTGTAGTATTATTAATATGAGAACACCAGATATTGGAGTAGCTTTAAGTGCACACTGTGCAGATGACACAATACACCGACTGTAATTACTGCAGCTGCCTGCGGTATAGGATCAGCAGAACACCAGCAATTGGGGTAGATTTAGATGCACACTGTGCAGATGACACAGAACACCGACTGTAATTACTGCAGCTGCCTGCCTGTGGTATAGAATCTGAAGAACACCAGCAATTGGGGTAGCTTTAGGTGCAAACTGTGCAGAGGACACAGTACACCGACTGTAATTACTGCAGCTGCCTGTCTGTGGTATAGGATCTGAAGAACACCAGCAATTGGGGAAGCTTTAGGTGCACACTGTGCAGATGACACAGTACACCGACTGTAATTACTGCAGCTGCCTGCCTGTGGTATAGGATCTGAAAAACACCAGCAATTGGTGTAGTTTTAGGTGCAACTGTGCAAATGACAAAGTACACCGACTGTAATTACTGCAGCTGCCTGCCTGTGGTATAGGATCAACAGAACACTAGCAATCGGGGTAGCTTTAGGTGCACACTGTGCAGATGACACAATACACCAACTGTAGTTACTAGTGCTGCCTGCGGTATAGGATCAACAGAACACCAGCAATTGGGGTAGCTTTAGGTGAAAACTGTGCAGATGACACAGTACACTGACTGTAATTTCTGCAGCTGCCTGCCTGTGGTATAGGATCTGAAGAACACCAGCAGTTGGGGTAGCTTTAGGTGTAAACTGTGCAAATGACACAGTACACCGATTGTAATTACTGCAGCTGCCTGCGGTATAGGATCAGCAGAACACCAGCAATTGGGGTCGTTTTAGGTGCACACTGTGCAGATGACACAATACACCAACTGTATTTACTGGAGCTGCCTGTTGTATAGGATCTGAAGAACACCAGCTGTTGGGGCAGCTTTAGGTGTAAACTGTGCAGATGACACAGTAAACCGATTGTAATTACTGCAGCTGCCTGCGGTATAGGATCAGCAGAACACCAGCAATTGGGGTAGCTTTAAGTGCACACTGTGCAGATGACACAATACACCGACTGTAATTACTGCAGCTGCCTACGGTATAGGATCAGCAGAACACCAGCAATTGGGGTAGATTTAGGTGCACACTGTGCAGATGACACAGTACACTGACTGTAATTTCTGCAGCTGCCTGCCTGTGGTATAGGATCTGAAGAACACCAGCAGTTGGGGTAGCTTTAGGTGTAAACTGTGCAGATGACACAGTACACCGATTGTAATTACTGCAGCTGCCTGCGGTATAGGATCAGCAGAACACCAGCAATTGGGGTAGCTTTAAGTGCACACTGTGCAGATGACACAATACACCAACTGTAATTACTGCAGCTGCCTGCGGTATAGGATCAGCAGAACACCAGAAATTGGGGTAGATTTAGGTGTACACTGTGCAGATGACGCAGTATACCGATTGTAATTACTGCAGCTGCCTGACTGTGGTATAGGATCAGCAGAACACCAGCAATTGGGGTATCTTTAGGTGCAAACTGTGCAGATAACACAGTACACCGACTGTAATTAATGCAGCTGCCTGCCTGTGGTATAGGATCTGAAGAACACCAGCAATTGGGGTAGTTTTAGGTGCAACTGTGCAAATGACAAAGTACACCGACTGTAATTAGTGCAGCCTCCTGCCTGTGGTATAGGATCAGCAGAACACCAGCGATTGGGGTAGCTTTAGGTGCACACTGTGCAGATGGCACAATACACCAACTGTAGGTACTGGAGCTGCCTTTTATATAGGATCAGCAGAACACCAGCAATTGGGGTAGCTTTAGGTGAAAACTGTGCAGATGACACAGTACACCGACTGTAATTACTGCAGCTGCCTGCCTGTGGTATAGGATCTGAAGAACACCAGCAGTTGGGGTAGCTTTAGGTGTAAACTGTGCAGATGACACAGTACACTGATTGTAATTACTGCAGCTGCCTGTGGTATAGGATCAGCAGAACACCAGCAATTGGGGTCGTTTTAGGTGCACTTTATTTACTGTAGCTGCCTGTGGTATAGGATCAGCAAAACACTAGCAATTGTGATAGCTTTAGATGAAAACTGTGCAGATGACACAGTACACCGACTGTAATTGCTACAGCTGCCTGCAGATAGAATCAGCTGAACATCAGCAATTGGGGTAGCTTTAGGAGTACACTGTGCAGATGATACAGTACAGCAACTGTAATTACTGCAGCTGCCTGCCTGTGGTATAGGATCTGAAGAACACCAGCAGTTGGGGTAGCTTCAGGTGTAAGCTGTGCAGATGACACACTACACCAATTGTAATTACTGCAGCTGCCTGTGGTATAAGATCAGGAGAACCCCAGCAATTGGGGTAGCTTTAGGTGAAAACTATGCAGATGACACAGTACACCGACTAATTTCTACAGCTGCCTGCAGATAGAATCAGCAGAACACCAGCAATTGGGGTAGCTTTAGGCGTACACTGTGCAGATGACACAATGCACCGACTGTAATTGCTGCAGCAGCTGTCTGTGGTATAGGATCAGAAGAACACCAGCAATTGTGGTAGCTTTAGCTGTGCACTGTGCAGGTTGCACAATACATCCACTGTAATTGCTACAGCTGACTGAGGTATAGGACCAGCAGAACACCAGCAATTGGGGTAGCTTTAGCTGTACACTGTGCAGGTGGCACAATACACAGACTGTAATTGCTACAGCTGCCTGTGGTATAGGGCCAGCAGAACACCAGCAATTGGGGTAGCTTTAGGTGGACACTGTGCAGGTGGCACAATACACTGACTGTAATTACTACAGCTTCCTGTGGTATAGGAGCAGCAGAACACCAGCAATTAGGGTAATTTTAGCTGTACGCTGTGCAGGTGGCACAATACACACACTGTAATTGCTACAGCTGCCTGAGGTATAGGACCAGCAGAATACCAGCAATCGGAGCAGCTTTAGGTGTACACTGTGCAAGTGGAATAATACACCAACTGTAATTTCTACAGCTGCCTGTGGTATAGGACCAGCAGAACACCAGCAATTGGGGTAGATTTAGGTGTACACTGTGCAGGTGGCACAATACACAGACGGTAATTGCTACAGCTGCCTGTGGTATAGGGCCAGCAGAACACCAGCAATTGGGGTAGCTTTAGGTGGACACTGTGCAGGTGGCACAATACACTGACTGTAATTACTACAGCTTCCTGTGGTATAGGAGCAGCAGAACACCAGCAATTAGGGTAATTTTAGCTGTACGCTGTGCAGGTGGCACAATACACCCACTGTAATTGCTACAGCTGCCTGAGGTATAGGACCAGCAGAATACCAGCAATCGGAGCAGCTTTAGGTGTACACTGTGCAAGTGGAATAATACACCAACTGTAATTTCTACAGCTGCCTGTGGTATAGGACCAGCAGAACACCAGCAATTGCGGTATCTTTAGGTGTACACTGTGCAGGTGGCACAATGCACCAACTGTAATTGCTACAGCTGCCTGTGGTATAGGATCAGCAGTGCCCCAGCAATTGGGGTAGCTTTAGGTGTACACTGTGCAGGTGGCACAATACACCTACTGTAATTGCTGCAGCTGCCTGTGGTATAGGACCAGCAGAACACCAGCAATTGGGGTAGCTTTAGGTGTACACTGTGCAGGTGGCACAAAACACTGACTGTAATTGCTACAGCTGCCTGTGGTATAGGACCAGCAGAACACCAGCAAATGCGGTAGCTTTAGGTGTACACTGTGCAGGTGGCACAATACACCGACTGTAATTGCTGCAGCAGCTGCCTGTGGTATAGGACCAGAAGAACACCAGCAATTGGGGTAGATTTAGGTGTACACTGTGCAGGTGGCACAATATGCCGACTGTAATTGCAACAGCTTCAAAGGAAATTCAGACACTGTCTATCCGTCTATCTCTCTCTCTCAGCCGACGCAACACACTGCGCAAGGCCGCCGCGCAGGCGGCCTTGTATAGTGTGGGGCATGTACTAAACCCCAGAGCCATAGTTGGCCATAGGCTTCTTGCATGTGGCCAATTATGTCTCTCTTCGCTGATGGCGCTTTTATTGGCCAAGCATGCGGGTCATAGTGCATGCTTGGTCAATCATCAGTCAGCAATGCACTGCGATGCATAATGTTTGGATTTCGCCAACCGGCGAACAGCCAATGTTCAAGTCGAACATAGGTTTGACTCAAACAAGCAGCTAATCCCTACCTCTGTGTATGCTTGTTCCTGTAGTCCTCTGGGACTGTCTTTTGGTATTTGACCCCTGGCCTGGCTGCGGACCCTGTTCCTGGTTTATCCTGCTGATTCTGTCTCAAGACTTCTCTCCGCACGGTTGCCCACAATGCAACCCAGCGCAATCCACTTACCTACCAGCCAGTCTGCAGCATTCCTGGCAACCCGTGCACCTCTGGGCACCTCATCCCCTGTATCACTCTGGCCTCACACTAGAGACTTGACATAGGGTGCCCACGTGTCCCGTATTGCCCACAATTGACAGGTTTGTCCCGGGTCCCAACTCCCAGCACCTTCTTTCCAGGACAATACAGTGTCCTGGAATGAAATTGACAGACTGAGCAAACCCTCCAGACTGTTGCTCCATCCATCTCCAGCTCCATTTGAGACTCTGGTCACTGGTTGCTAGAGCTGCCTTGCGTCTAGCAACCAGTAATGTCACAGCCACAACTCCTGCCCAGCACACAAAGCAGAGGAGAAGTTAACTTTCTCCTCCTCTGCACCACTACTCTCCACCATGCTGGACGATCTGTCAGCGGGGGCAGCACCAAAGACACTGATGCAGGCACTGCACTCTGGATCATGATAATCTCCGCCCCGTCTGTCTCCATGTCTCTATCAGCAGAGCAGAACTGAAGTTAAAACCCTCTCTGTTTACATCATTACATGTACACAGGCGCCAGAGAAGGGGATACTGCTGTGCATTTCCCATGCTGAGGTCTGTTCTAAGCTTATTCTATTGTAGGTAGATGGACAGATGAGGGGGACAGGTACAGCGATCAGTAAAAACGTAAAAATCACCCCCAGCACATATCCCCTAGCACAACTCACCCCCACCTTCCTACTAGCACAGGTGGAGAGGGGGGTCTGTATTTAGTGGGGGAGTCTGTACTGAGGGGGTCTGTACTTGGTGGGGGGGTCTGTACTGAAGGGGTCTGATCTTAGTGGGGGCGTCTGCACTGAGGGGGGATCTGTACTTAGAGGGGGGTCTGTACTTAGTGGGGGGTCTGTACTTAGTGGGGTAAAATAAAAATAGTTCTGTGATGTAATAATGTGTGCTACGATAATACACAACACAATGATGTGTATCGTGCAACAAATGTTAAGCAAAGCACAAATGAATACAGTGACAAAGTGCAATCAATGTGCCAATAATAATAAACTGGATAGATATATGCTGGAAATTAAACAATGAATCAGCAGCAAAAAAACTCCAGTTTCTGGTGAACATTCAATAGCATAAGGTGAGATGTAATAACATATAATGTCCTTTCCTTCTTGCAATACAAACAATAACAAGCCAGGAAACAATCAGCTGTATCTATAGAATATCTCCTTCATATATAGTGCAAAAAAAAAGTACAGATAAATAGTGGCTTCTTATCTTCCCTGCAATACGTGACGTAGACAAGAATAAAGTGCTGCAAAATGCTTATATAAAGTGCAGATGAGTGGTGACTTCCGTGCCGTACGTGGTATATAAGTTGTCCCCTTACCTTACTGCTGTAAGGTAACAGCATGTAACTGTGTCTTTACGTGTAACAAATAGATATGTTAATATGTTAATATGACTATCCGACCTCTAAGCCTGGCGTTTCTGAATCTGCTGGTGTATGTTCACCTATACAATCACTGGCCCTCTGCCAGACGTGGCTGGTTCAGCAAACCTCATTCGTGTGTGTGAGGAAGCAAAAACAAGGGGAGGATGCTTGATGGTGTAGTAGTTTTTTTAAATATTTAGTCAAAATAACAGACTCAATCAAGGTACTCACGTTTAAAATGTTTACAAATGAAAAACAAAACGAGCAGTGAGCTTGCCGACGTCACTTCGGGGGCCTACACGTCCCAACGCATGTTCGTCACAGTCATGTGACTTCATCAGGGGAATTATACGTGCTGGAAGTGTCCTTGTATATGCTTGTAATAACGCTCATTAAGCTGCCATTTTCCCATAGCTCAGAACAGGAAATGAAACAGCGGCCATTTTCCCATGGATATTCGGCCATGGTAAAGAACTCAGCCATAATATTATGGTCAGGTGACCTTCTTTTGATGGTGGACATTTTTTATATGGTAAATAGATATATCCCGGCCATTGTACTGGAGTCCAATATATCTATTTAACTAGTGGCCATTTGCTGAGTGACCAAAAATTCCGTTAATACCGACAGCGGTTTAAAATGACAGTTTAAACAGGTAAGCACAGAAACTATATCCATGCATCCTGAAAATTATATAAAAGAGATTGAATAGATCATAATACCAATAATATGGAATACCTCTTTATTGTACACAACATACTGAAAGGGGCACCAAAAACAATCTAAAAGAAATTCATAAAATCTGCACCAGAAATGGCATCAGTTCATACATATACCATAATATCAATAGGGATAATTGTAGAGAGGAGAGGAACAAGCCCATAGGAAGATGACAAATTCTTAATAAATTTAGAAAATGTAAAAATTCCCAAATTTTTAACTTTAAAAGACTGCTAAAAAAGCAAAAAAAAAAGTTAAAAAAATAGAGATACATTAGGTGGTCTTAAAAATTACTAATAAAGAAATTGAGGTCAAATTCTACATTTAGGCCACTAGGTGCGAATGTGTCTAAAGTAAAAATTCACTTTGATTCCAATTGGCTCAGTGTCCTTACTTTATGGCTACCTCACCATTGCCTAACATAGGGTTCTATCCTCCAAAACTTCAACTGAGTGGGATCTTTGTTGTGGCATATGGCAAAGTGTTTAGATACGCTGTGCTTATCGAACCCTTTTATTGTGTTCTGCACATGTTCGCTTATGCATATTATGAAAGGTTTCTTGGTCCGTCCTATGTACTGCAGCCCACATCTGCATTCCAGAGCATATACTGCTCCTCCTGTGTTGCAGCAAATGAACTTATTAACTTCATAGGTGTTTCCTGTACTTGTAGAAGTAAAGTTCATTTTCTTTTTGTTAGGGCGCTTTGTTTTGACACACGCAAAGAACCATTTGCAGGGATAAAATCCTTTGCCCCGTGAAAAAAGTCAAACCCCTTTCTGGGGGGTCAGGGATATTCTTCACAATTTTATCACGGATGGTGGGGGCTCTTCTATATACAAATGTTGGAAAATTGGGGAGTATTTCTTGTAAATGCTTGTCAGACAATTAGATACACCAGTGTCGGTTAATGATCTTTTCAACTTGTTGGATACTGTAATCCAAAATGATCGGTATCATGTCTGTTGTGGATTCTTGCTTTTTCTTATCTCTAATCAGTTCACTATGGTCCAGTTCTGCTATTTCTGCTATTTTTCCTCTGATAAACTTGTTATTGTAACCTTTCTCTATAAGTCTGTGTCCCATACTCTCTGCTTGAGCCATAAACAAAACTTTATGGGTACAAAATTTCACCTTGGGCACATAAGTTGGGCCTTTGGGATATTATACAACCAGTTCTTGTGGTGACAACTCTCCGGTGGCAGATAACTTTTCTATCTACGTTCTTGAAGTGTGTTCTGGAGGTGAGTCCATGTTCTTCTTCTAAAATCTCCAAATCCAGGAATGTGGAAATCTTGTCTCTAATATCCCAAGATAGCTTTATATAGATAGCTTTATATTTTTATCGTTTTTATTTAGATCCTCTAGGAAATAGACTAGTTGTTCTTGTTCACCTTTCCATAGGATAAAAATATCATCAATGTATCTTTTGAAAATGTACAGTCCATCTAGCGAGTTGCAAAAGACCCAAGCATATTTGAGAGCTAAGAAGCATATGTTACAGATCTTGGAGGACATCCGAAAAGAAGAGGGTCTGTGGTGGATGGCTACAGCTGCTGTGTCTTCATTATACACAGTAATATTACATCATCAGTCCTGTGAAGCTGTGAAGTGGGGACTTAGGAAACACACTACGCTACCATGTGTCCAAAGGAAATATCTTGTCAAGTGCTTGGACTTTTGCCTCAAAAATAGCTACTTCTGGTATAATTGTAAATATTACCATCAGAAAACGGGTGTCGCTATGGGAGCAAAATTTTCTCCCAGCATGGCAGGACTTTTTATGTCACAATGGGAAGAGGAAAAGATTTTTTCCAACTTGCCAGATGGACTGATTGCATGCTACACATCATTGTGTTGTGTATAATCTTATTACACCTTTTTATAGAGCAGCACTATTTTTATCTCAGTTTTCTTAAAGGGTTTTGGCATTACCGTCAGTGTTTGTAGCAGTATACGCTATAGTCATTGCATAGCGCTAGGATATTCTTATTTTATTTGTACTTAGTGGGGGGTCTGTGATTAGTGGGGGGGTCTGTACTGAGGGAGGAGGATCTATACTGAGGGGATCTGTACTTAGTGGGGGGCTGTACTAAAAGGGGTCTATTCTTAGTGGGGGTCTGTACTTTGGGAGGGGGTCTATACTTAATGAAGGTGGTCTGTATTGAGTGGGGATTATACTTAGCATCCAACCCACCGGGTAGACCCATAACATCCGGGAGGGGAGCTATTAATGAGAACGCCGGCAAACTAGATATTGAAAATGTGAAACCTTATGTGACTGCTCTACCATCACATGTTAAAGATACAATACATA
This sequence comes from Lithobates pipiens, assembly GCF_037356315.1. Classification (NCBI taxonomy): domain Eukaryota; kingdom Metazoa; phylum Chordata; class Amphibia; order Anura; family Ranidae; genus Lithobates; species Lithobates pipiens. Next base: position 235,990,765 of record NW_027507785.1, on the reverse strand, counting down.
TGTTACAAATCATTGACATTCTCTATATCCCAGAACACTCCATCTTGGTCACTATAGATGTGTAAACGTTATATAGTTCAATCCCCCATGACAAAGGCCTAGCAGCCATTACGCATATTTTACATACTAAAGCTATGCATGAACAAGCCTACAGTGAATTCATCATCTCGCTCTTAGAGTTCAACCTTGAACATAATGTTTTCATGTTTAATGGGTTCCACTAGCTCCAGATACAGGGGGTGGCTATGGGGACATGCTGTGCCCAATCATACGCCAACCTGTATCTTGGGGAGTTGGAATAAATGCTTTTCACAGATGAATCCATGTCGATGTACAAGAGCCACATATCTGCATGGTATTGTTACATCAACAACATTTTTGTTGTCTGGAATGGACCTATAGAAACACTTGAACACTTTTTGTTGAGATTGAATAAAAATGATTTTAATTTGGGATTTACTATGTCACATGACAACAATTGTATTCCCTTTTTGGATATTTCAATTTACGAAGGAAACGATGGGACTCTCTGCAGTAGTCTGTACAGAAAACCAACAGCAGGGAACACGATCCTGCATGCCTCCAGTTTCCACCCAAAAACTTTAATAGATTCCATACTATATAGTCAATATTTGAGGACAAGGTGTAATTGTTCAGAAGACAAAATGTACATAACTGAGGCAGGAAAACTTTGGGACAGACTGCTGCAGAGGGGGTACTCACATGCTTCCCTGAAAGGAGTCTACAAAAAAAAAGGCAACGTCCAAACCCAGATCGCAAATACTTTATTCTCAGAAAACTAACAAGAACACTGATACCTTAAGAATAATTATAAAATATACCAACCAACATGAAAAAAAAATAACTCTATTGTGACCAGATATTGGCATATGCTAACTATGGATCCGATACTTGGAAAATGTGTCCCTGAACATCCACTAGTCACATTTAAGAGAGCTCAGTCCACTAAGGATTAGACATGTGCGATTAGTTTCGTACGACTTCGGGAGCATCCGAAATACGAATTGCTATGCGTCCGAATTTTGTACGCAATATGAACTATTGTTTACAAATTTTGGATCAGTTGTTGTCGCATTGACGACTCAGTCATTTTGCTTATTATGAGGGGCTCCCACCATCCTTGTGCTATGCTGACTTCCTCCTGGGGCTGTACCTCTGCTGTGCTCATTATGAGGAGTTTCCACCATTCCTGTGCTGACATACTGAGCACAGCAGGGGTACAGCCCCAGGAGGAAGTCAGCACAGCACAGGGATGGTGGGAGCCCCTCATAATGAGCACATGGCTGCCATGCACAGCTGCTCCAGTTTTTATCCCCACTGTACGGGGTTACCGGGGATGTGCGGGGTCACTGGAAATTGTTTGGTTTTACCAAGCATGTGCTCTCCGCACATCCCCGGTGACCCCAAACAGTGTGGGGTGATCAGGCGAAAACTGGACCAGCGATGCATGGCAGACAATCTGCTTCTCTCTTTTATTTTCAAATCTTAACGGAACAAACTGAAGAGAATCTGATTGGTTGCCATGGGCAACTGCTCCAGATTCTGTTTGCTCCAATTTTGATCAATTTCCCTAAATGTCATATAGCAGTCATATGTGTAAATGAGAAGAATGGTGGGGGCACATCAGGGCACATTGGAGCACATTGGGGCACATCAGGGCATATCGGGGCACATCAGGGCATATTGGAGCACATTGGGGCACATCAGGGCATATTGGAGCACATTGGGACACATTGGGGAACGTCAGGGCACATTGGGGCACATCAGGGCATATTGGAGCACATTGGGGCACATCAGGGCACATCGGGCACATCAGGGCATATTGGAGAACATTGGGACACATTGGGGAGCAACATGGCACATTGGGGCACAACAGGGCATATTGGAGCACATTGGGGCACATCAGGGCACATCGGGGCATATTGGAGCACATTGGGACACATTGGGGAACATCAGGGCACATTGGGGAACATCAGGGCACAGCGTTTACCAGCCAGCATGCAGAGTAGCGCAGGAAGCGTGTGTAATAAGTTCTCTCTCCACTCCTCCCTGGTGGCACCTCCTCTCTTCTCTTCCATCCCAGATGATGTCACAAGCAAATAGGGGTAGATGAGAAGCGAGGGGAGGGATTGTGTGGAGGGACAGGGACCAACTAGTAAGACCAAATGGCCATCTCTGCTGCAGACAGTCAGTTCAAGGAATGTTCAGAGTAAGGGAGAGGTACCCCAGCTTTGGCAAATTGATTTTCAAAAATGCTAACTGCTCCATTAGCTGGGGGGACAACTGGGATCTTTGGGGTGACAGGATGTTTCCCGTCACAGAAAACACCCGCTCACTCTGGACACTTGTCGGAGGGCAGGACGGTAGCTCCTTGGCAATATCTGCGAGGGCAGGCCACTCCTCGCTCTTCCCCTGCCAAAAAAACATTGGATCTGTGGTGGGGTGCACTGGTGGGGCTGACAAATAGGACATGACAACCTCCTTTGCTGATATGGGTTTCTTGGGGTGCACTATGCTGGAGGTTCCCATTAGGGTGTCAAGTGCCTCAGCCAAGACAGAAGATGCTCCACTGGCAGGAGCTCTGCTCACTTCACTAGATGTAGATGATGCATGGGAGAGGGGGTCTTCAATATCTTCTTCCTCCTCTTCCTCTTCTCCCAGACTTACCATCTGCCTTTCCCTCTGACGCACCCTGTCGATTAGTCTGTCCCGCCATGTTGTCAGAGCACTACACTGCACAGCCATTTTGCCCTTGATGCGAGGGTCACACATGGCAACCAGCATCAGTTCTGGACAAGAGGCAGTCAACTCCTGCGTGCGCCTGCCCAACTCCATCAGAAATGTGTTTAGCAGAGCCAACACATCAGGTTGAGGGCCACCACCAGGCAAAGGTTCCTAAGCTGACTTGAACCGCTCCAATTTGCTCTGAAGGTGGTTGAAGAGTGGGAGCACATGACCAATACTGGCATCCTCGCGGCTTAGGTGTTCTGTGACAGAGGAAAGGTTTGAGGACTGCCACAATCTGCCCGATTATGGCCCAGTCCTCCCTGCCTAAAGGTCTCTCTATGCCAATGTTATGATCACAGGCCATGGCATGGAGAGCCTTCTGCTGCTCAAGGATGCGTTCCTAAAAGAGTCTACCACTTTGGACAGCCTTCCATCGCCGCCAGAAATGGTCTCCATCAACCCGAAAACTGTCAGTTACCACCTTATGGAGAAGGTGGGCTGAGCAGCGCACACCCACAAAGCTGCCATCCCTTACAGCCTTGACCATGTTGCTGCCTCCATCAGTGACAACATAGCCAATCCGGTAGTTGCTGTCTGCCTGTCCAAACCACTGCAACAACATTTTCTGCAGGGCTTGCAGGATGTTTCGCGCTGTGTGCTTTTCATCAAGCACCTCAGCATGCAGGAGGAAGGAACGGTACCCATGTTTGTTAACTACTGACGAGGATCCAGATGTTTGAACTACATCATGGGACACCTTGGCCTACCACCAATGTGCCGTCAGGGACAGGAAGGCATGCTGGGCACTACACGCACTCTACAGGTCAGTGGTCAGGTGCACTGCCTGTCCACCTGCCCTTCCAATCTCCTCCTTGAGCACCCCGACACAAGACCTGTATAAGGCTGGCACCACAGTTTGGCTGAAGGTCTTACGTGATGGCACACGGTACTGTGGTGCAACAGCCTGCATCAATTGCTTGAAGGGCTCACCTTCCACCATGTTGAAAGGTGCTCCTCCAACTGCAATGAGCTGGCCAATCAGGCGTGTTATTTTATGCACCTGCGCCCGAGACATACCCTTACTCTGAAAGCCACCAAAATCTTCCAGGGTGGCCTGGCTGGTATGGATTGGATGCGGGATGGTAACAGCATTCTTTTCTGTCTTATACTGGCTGGTGGTGCTGACACTCATGGTGGCTGTGGCGGTGCCACTATTGGTTCCCCTTTTGGTGTTTCGAGGAGTGGCCATAATACTTTTCTCCCCTAACAGCACTGCATGGTGGTGCACACGCATGTGCTGGTTCATGCCACTATTACTGAGATGCCCTATGTCTCGGCCCTGGCTGACCTCCCTGCCACAGTGATTGCATTTGGCCTTCTGACCGACACCAATTCTTTTAAAATGCTGCCAAATGCTGGAACGGCAGCCACCACCTCGGACACTGCCTGATGGAATACCTTCCACTGCAGTGGTCACACTCTTTCTGAGGTTCGGCAAGAGCGGGAGGAAGAGACCTGCACATCCCAGGTATTTTGGGTTCTGTGATGGATTGAGGTCTAATGGTTGCATTGGCCCATTCTGATGCTGGAGGCTTAGAAAGCACTTGGGCAGGGGTCTTTTTAGGAGAAAAAAGTAGTGGGGACTGAGGGGAGATACTTTCTGGGCTGTCAGTGGTGCCAACATGGGTAGTGGGCTGGAAATTAAATTTGTCTACAACAATGTCAGGAAAGCCTGCTTCCACCTCTTTCACATTGCCAAGGGAACAGTGATCATTAGAAGCAGTAAACTCTGTCTCCTTGCTGACCACTGCCAAGCTCCCTGTAGTGCTGATGGTGATGTTACTGGCAGCAATGGTGGTGGTGACATCATCATGAGCCTCGGCCTCCTGACATGTTTCCTGCTGCATGGCCAGGATCTCCAGCTTTGGCTGCATAAATGTATGTGCACTGGGAACCCCTTTGGCATGCCCTCTTCCATAAAAGGTACAAATGGGCAGCATGTTACCAGCAGCAGTGGCAGAGGTGGTAGCGCCACTTTTGCTATGAATTGTGCCGCTGGTTCTAGGAGGTAAATCCTGGAACAGCTGGCGACATGTAAATGTCTGCTGTTTGCCAGGCTCTTTACCACCAGCAGTCTTCACTCCCAGTCACCTCAGCTTTATGGAAGGTGAGCTGAGCTCAGAGGGAGCAGAGACAGAACGTCCCACCTGCTGCTCATGTACACAGCTCATAGCTCTCCCTCTCCCAGCAGCACTCTTACTGCTTTTTTGCTGCTCATTTTTCCTTTAAAAGTTAGAAAAATGTAGACAAAAAAATATGATTTTGATTGCAGCAAACTAACACCAAAATCACCAAATGTACAAAAAAAAATATTATACAAACAGAAAATAACAAAATATTAACTAAATGAAACAAGAAATGAAAATAAAATGATCTCTCAAAACCAACCAAAAAACGAATAAAACCAGAAACTAAACACTAAGGCCTCTTTCACACGGGGCAGGTCAGTAATGATCCGCCCCGTGATGATCCGCTCGCTCAGCGGGGATCGCTCCGTTGTCCCCGCTGAGCCGGCTGCGGACAGGGCGGTCTCCGCACACTGTGCGGGGACCGCCCTGTCAGCTCTCCGCTCTCCTCTATGGGGATCGGACGAGCACGGACCGTGTGTCCGTGTTCATCCGATCCGCTCTGCAGAAAAGGGGCCTAAGAGATGATACACTTGCAAACTACAACAGATATAAACTAAAATGAACAATGAAAAACTAAGGATTGTAAAGATATTCGCTCAGATGCACAGACAAATAATCCTGTGATCTGCTCCACTACACTAACTAACCCACAAAGGGAAGTCACATGATCGGACCTGCCCTGTAGGCCTCAGCAGCAGAAGAAAACCTCTGATTGGTCAACCAAGTCACAAGTTGTTTCCGTAGTAACGAAATTTGGACATATTGTCATATTGAGGTATATATTTTTTCCTTTAAATTCATCGTAAAGAACGTTCGTACAAGTTAACGAACCTAACGACAATTCGTATTTCGTACGAATTGAAATTGAATTTCGGACACGAAATACGAAGTTCGAATTAATTCTAACACGAACCGGAACGGAACGAAACAAATTTATTGACGGCGCCCATGTCTACTAAGGATCAACTTGTTTGCAGTGAATTTAAGGGAGAATTTCATAATGATCCCTGCAAATTTAAGGGTACCTTTATCTGTGGGGCATGTAACTATTGCAAGTACATGCTCACTCAGAAGGACCCCATTCTTCCAAATGGGAGAATTTTTCAACCTAAACATTTTGCCAACTGTAAGACGTTCGGTGTAATTTACCTACTGTATTGCGAGTCTGGCTGTTTTTATATCGGGAAAACTAAGCTACAATTTTGGAGGCGTGGATACAGACACATCAGGAGTATGCAGATTTCCAACCCTGACCTACCTACTTGGTTGCCACACAAAACGAATACATGGAGGAAAATTTCCTAAGATCAAATTTTTTATTTTGGATGGTATCCACCATATTCCAGGGGGGGGGACGGGACTGGAACAAAGTCCTCCTCCAAATGGATCCATAACTTAAAAGCTGCATGTGCACCAGGGCTTAATGAAGCATTATGCTTCAAACCCTTTCTAGAGGGCTTTTCATCTGGAGGTATGGAGAAATAGAATTGTGATAGCCTCCTGTTTACATCTTCTATTTCCAAATGCTATTACTCATTTGTTTGCTATCCTTATTTCATTGCCTAAAAATGATCATATGTCAGCCATATCTATTATCGGTATGTGCCCTTCATGGCTTGATATCTGTGTATTATTTGCTAACTCTTTATATTTTTTATTGTAGTTTTGGCCATGCCCAATAGGGGGCAATGCATTGTTCCATATTGGACACACAATATGAAATAGAGGTACTCAATTATATTGCAATATGTATTCTGTAGCCCCACATTATCTGGGTTGTCATACATGGGGGATTTCATTGTTTTTTTTTTCCAGGCATGGGAACAGTCACCTGGCAATGCAGAGCCCACCTGGGTTTCCACCCATGGTGAGCACCTGGAGTGTAAGGACTTCCCAGTCGTCTTCCCTCCATATTGCTACTCTGGCGGACATGCGCAGTCCACCGGTGAAGCTTTGTGTGTTGGTTCACACGCACCCCAGGAAGTCTTTAGTGAGGCAGACTTATGACACAGCTGACACTAGTCAGCTGTGTCAATTAAGCAATCAAAAAGTGGGTATAAGCGCTTGGCCATCTAGTCATGGCATCCACTCCACAGTAGCTGACTGTCAGAACGCTGTGTGCTTTTCCAATCTCTCTGAAGCTAATGATTAATTTTAAACTTTAGAACGAATGTCCTATCTGCCATGTGTAGTTTATTTATACACTATAATTAAGCAACTTTGCTCTGCATATTCTAACTGATTGATATATCAGTGCATATATTTACTGAAGCCAATTTTTGCTTACTACATAGATTTGGTTAACCATACGATCTTTATACATACACCAGTGACCCAATTTTTTGATTAATGCACTATTCAGGTACCAATCCTCATGGCATTATTTATATTTTACATCTAATAATAGGGCACATATATTTACTTCTTCATATATACTTTTTACATTTATCTTTTGCATCTAGACTGGCCTCAGTGCTCCTGTCTGCCCTGCCCTGGGGGATTCCTGTTTTGTAGAGAGATGGCCCATTATTCCTGGCTCCCTGATGTCTGTCCATCTGAGAGGCATTTACCTCTGAGGGGTGATCAGAATTGTTTTATGAGACACAATCTCTTTTTTTGTTTTTTATATTATGGAATTTCTCATCTGTGACACCATTTCAGCAAATGTAAGTGCATCCAATATATAAAAATTAAACTTTTTATGGATATATATGTACTTTATGTAACAATGTTTGTTGATATTGTATATCTTTAATAATATTATAGATGCACACGTGTGTTTCCTGGAGAATACCCCTAAAGAAAGAATTTATTTGAAACGCGTTGGGTTAAGGATCACATTTGACTGTGTGCTGCTACATTGGTGTTTTTTACATAGTTGTGTATACATTACAACCATTTGTCTTAAATGACCATGCTTTTAAAGTGTTTTGTTAAATAAATATTTTGTAATACTATAAACACTCTTTCAAAAAACATTTTGTATAGCTATTAATGCCTTTAAAGTCAGTTTAGGGGTACTCATTCTTTTATTTTATAATTTCTGGATGTGGCATTATATCTATGTGAACACAGTTTCCGACCTTCCCATTTTCCTGTTTTATACTTGGAACCATGTTTTACCGCACCGGTGGGGTGACACCAACTCTAGCGAAGCCACTGCCACCCACCTCTGGTGACAGGCAACAGTGACAAGTGACACGCTGCATCTGGTGGCAGGCGACAGTGGCATGCTGCATCTGGTGGCAGGCGATGGTGGCCTGCTGCATCTGGTGGCAGGTGAAAGTGGCACGCTGCATCTAGTGGCAGGTGATGGTGGCCTGCTGCCTGCTGGTGGCCTGCTGCATCTGATGGCAGGCAACAGTGGTACACTGCATCTGGTGGCAGGGGACGGTGGCACGCTGCATCTGGGGGCAGGCGACGTTAGAAGGCTGTATCTGGTGGCAGGCAACAGAAGCACGCTCCATCTGGTGGCAAGTAACAAGCTCAGGGCTCCCAATGATTATGCATTATGGTGAGTTGAACTATCATTATATATTACAATGTAGCAAATGGAAATAATATGATTTGATCATCCTGCACCATATCAAGCATGGTGTTGGGATGATATAAAAAGGAAAGCAAAAGCAGGAGAGAGAAGCGCCAAGCCAATCCTTTAAACAGCTTAGGAATTTATTCAGTGTATAAGTATAAAACAACAGTAAAAACTTGCGTGAAAACTGTTGGAGCACATGCAGAGTGCTAGAGTGGGTGGGAGCTTCCACGTGCAGTATCAAAGGAGCACAGCTGATGAAGAAGGCGAGGCTGTGCCTTCAAAATGTGTTCTGATTGGCCAGACAGTGTGTGGGCGGCTCCCCAGTTTGACAGCCCTGGGCTACTTCCACCCAGAGACACATAGCCGATGTCTCCATGAAGCTTATCGAGGCTCCAGCTGCAGCTAACACACAGCGCGTGTGGATTCCTCAAGAGAGACTTTTAAGCGGTCCTACTGTGCTCTTATGACACCGTACGTGTAAGCTCCCACCCACTCTAGCACTCTGCAAGTGCTCCAACATTTTTCACGTAAGTTTTTAGTGTTGTTTTATACTTATATACTGAATAAATTCCTAAGCTGTTTAAAAGATTGACTTGGAGCTTCTCTCTCCTCCTTTTGCTTTGCTTTTGTTCACAGTGATCGGGTTCCTCAGCCCGCGCCTGAGGCAGCCTCCATTTAGAGGCTTTTAGAGACTAATTTTTAGGGGTTCATCCCCCCAGAACTTTCAATCCACTCACCATTCACATGGTTGCACCTTCTTTTTTAAGCATGAAGATGCATGCCTTTTCATTTACATTTTAAACTTTAATCTTTTTAATCAGATGGTTTAGCGCTAAACATTATACCAATATTGTGTATGTGTTTCCTCCTAATGTTGGGATGATATAAGTGCTAAAACCAGCCATTCACGTGATAAATCACTTGCCCCCGAAATCCCTTCAACCCTGAGACAACATTTAACACCCCCCCCCCCCCAGTCCTTGGCAAAATTGTTCCTGTATGGCAGTTTGGATATGTGCTCACCCCACCTGGTATGGATTTTTTTTTTGGGAGGGGGGGCTCCATGCCATTTTTTCTTGTTTCTGTCATATGGTTCCCCTAAACCACTTCAATACACTGAATAATATACTCTGCACTGAACTATATACCCTGCACTGCATTATAAATACCACACTGACTGAACTCTATATTATCCACTGTATTATTACATTGACTGCGCTACATACTCTGAACTGTATTATATATACTACACTGACTGCACTATATATTCTCCACTATATTATATACACTACATGGACTGCACTATATACTCTTAACTGTATTATATATACTACACTAACTGCACTATATACTCTGAACTGTATTATATCTACTACACTAACTGCACTATATACTCTGAACTGTATTATATATACTACAATAACTGCACTATATACTCTGAACTATATTATATTTACTACACACTACACTACCTGCCTAATTTCCATTCATTCACTATATATGGTCGCCGTGTAAGCAGCAGCCTTATATACTGTGTGGTGTGGACTTAGCCCCTGAGCCATGATTGGCCAAAGGCACCCTGCTTTGGCTAATCATATTCTCACAGCACATCGCACTGTGATTGGCCAAAGGCCCATTCAGGTCAGGTGCATGCTTTGGCCAATTAGCAACCATCAATGCACTGCGATCTCGCAGTGCATTATGGGGCACTCCGCAACAGGCGAATTTGCCACAAACGCCCCATATGTTAGTTTGTTCTACGAACAAATGAACAGCTGATGTTCAAGTTGAACTTACATTCGACTCAAACATCCAGCCCATCCCTAATTATTTAGCTAATATACACATTAGCAATACAAAAAACATAACATACAAAAAAACGGGTTGCCAGTTTTAATTTTCATCTGTGCATGGAGTGAAAGTGATTTCACTTTTTTTTTAAAAAGTACTAAGACACAGAAAACTGTTGATTTTATATAAATATTGAGATGAGCAGCACTGCAGAGGAAAAAGATTTGGGGGTATTTATTTCAGATGATTACAACGGAGCAAACAGTGTGGCATGCAGTGGGAAAAGTAAATACAATTCTGGGATGCGTCATAGAGGGAACACCAGCAGCAGAAAAGGATGTCCTGATTCCCTTATATAGATCTTTAGTTAGAACTCATTTAGAATATCGGGGTAGATTTACTAAAACTGGAGAGTGCAAAATATGGCGCAGCTCTGCATAGAAACCAATCAGCTTCCAGGTTTTATTGCCAATGCTAGGGATGGGCCAAAAGACCTCCTGTTTGGTTTGCACCAGAACTTTCGAACATCGTGAAAGTTCGGAAACGAATAATGAACCCCACTGAAGTCTATGGGACCCGAACATGAAAACTTAAAAGTGTCCATTTTGAAGGCTTATATGCAAGTAATTGGGCATACAATACAACAAGCTAAGTGGTTTAGGAGATATTTGCCCGAAGACAGGCACCGCTGTCTACGGCGCATGCGCCGTAGACAGCGGCGCGCAGGCGCACTGAGCGCGGCATTTCCAACAACGGAGCTGCCGCGTGTGTCGGCTCCCGTGCGCATGCGCGGGAGTGACGTCATCACGGCTCCGCCGAATGACAGCGGCGGAGCTGCGAGACCCCACCGAAAAGATGGATGCGCCGGACTACAGGGGACAGCGGTGACATCGCTGGCTCCTGTGTCAGGTAAGTGACACATAATGGGCTACTATGCGATGCATAGTAGTCCATTATGCTTTGCCTTTGCAGGGAATGAAAGAGGAAGTAAATCCATCAGGGTTTACTTCCTCTTTAAAAGCCATGTCAAGCATGTGGTACCCAAATGGCTGGTGTTTTTGCCATGCTTGATGTGCTAGAGACAAAGTTTCCAAATTGCAACAGTGCGATCATCTGCACATGTGGTAAAAAAGGCCCAGACAGCTGAGCTGTGGGAAGTGGGCCAGGAGATAACAGCTCCACAATGTGATGGAATAGGGTGGCTGCTACTCTTCCATGATGGCTGACTCATTGGGGTTGTGCATCCTCTGCTTTATCCCACACCAAAGTCATGTCAGTGACCGTATCATCTCCTCCATCCTCATTACCACTGGAGACAACTTGGTAAAACGCTGCGGCTGGGGGAACATGACTGCCAATTCGTGTACCGGTGTTCTCCCCTCTGTAGGCTGATGTTCCTGCCTTCCTCAACCTTAAAACCAACATCTGAATCAAGTAATGGCTGTGCATCTTCAAGGAGCAAGTGGCTGATGCTGTGTTCAAATAACTTAGCCGATTCATCCATGCCTGATGCTGGGGCTATGACAGAAAAATCTGTGGACAAGGAGGCAGGTTTAGCCACTCTGGCAGTGGCAATGAACTGTGCACCAGTCTCTGCTTGGGTGACGGAGGATGAGGATGGTTTAGTAAGCTAGTCCACCACCTCCTCTGCATGCTGTGGCTGGATAGCACGGGCAGCATCACTAAACAGAGGAAATTATGCCCTGCTTGAGGACTGACCACTTTCACCTTTGCCTATGGTCACATACGCTGCTGGCCTCCTCACAGTGCCATGGGAACAACTGCCTCTCCTTGTTGTCCTCCCAGGCACGATGAGGAAGGGGTAATATAGATGTGGAAATGTGTATGTGGATGCATTTTAATCAATGGGAAGTGGTGTTTGGTGCACATTACCTTGAAAACTCACTACTACACAGACACACTCCACTGATACACTATATTATACTGCAGTAAAACTGCACTGACGCACTGCAATATACTGCATCAAATGTGCACTGAGACACAGAAATGTACTGTGTTAAACATAAGATAACACACTGCAATATACGACATTAAACTTGTAGTAACGCACTGAACTATACAGCTTTAAACAGAAGATAACGCACTGAAATGTACTGGGTTAAGCTTACACTAACGCACAGAACTGTACTGCATTAAACAGCACTTAAGGCACTGAAATATACGGCATTAAACTTACAGTAACACACTGAACTGTACTGCATTTAACTTAACTGGAGTTAACACACTGGAATATACAGTGTTAAACTTGCAGTAACACACTGATCTATACAGCATTAACCACTTCCCGACCAGCGCACGACGATGTACGTCGACAGAATGGCACCGGCAGGCATATTGGCGTACAGGTACGTCCAATATTCAATGCCGCCCTGCCATCGGGAGCGCGCCGCCGGCGGCGTGCTCCCCGCGCTGGTCGGGACCCCCGTGAGTCCGGTCGCGGGACCCGCGGACTCGATCGCCGCGGGCATCCCCGTGATCGGCTCACGGAGCGGCCGAATGGAGGAAATGCCGTGTAAACAGCATTTCTCCATTCTGCCTAGCAACTAGTGACGCTGATCTCTGCTCCATGTGATTGGAGCAGAGATCAGTGTTCACTAAATGAAAGCCCAACCCCCCCACAGTTAGTAACACACCCCTAGGAACACTTAACCCCTACACTGCCACCCACTGGTTAACCCCATTCACTGCCAGTGTCATTTACACAGGAATCACTGCATTTATATAGCAGTGATTACTGTATAAATGACAATGGTCCCAAAAATGTGTCAAAAATGTCCGATGGGTCCACCACAATGTTGCAGTCACAATAAAAATCGCTGATCGCCGCCATTACTAGTAAAAAATAAAAATAAAAAATTATTAATAAAAATGCTATAAAACTATCCCTATTTTGTAAACGCTATAACTTTTGCGCAAACCAATCAATAATCGCTTATTGCAATTTTTTTACCAAAAATATGTAGAAGAATACGTATCGGCCTAAACTGAGGGAAAAAATGTTTTTTTTATATATTTTTGGGAGATATTTATTATAACAAAAAGTAAAAAATAATGCGTTTTTTTCAAAATTGTCGCTCTATTTTTGTTTATAGCACAAAAAATAAAAACCGCAGGGGTGATCAAATACCACCAAAAGAAAGCTCTATTTGTGGGAAAAAAAGGACGTCAATTTTGTTTGGGAGCCACATCGCACGACCGCGCAATTGTCAGTTAAAGCGACGCAGTGCCGAATCGCAAAAAGTGGTCTGGTCTTTGACCAGCAAAATGGTCCGGTCTGCAAGTGGTTAAACAAAAGATAATACAAAGAAATGTACTGCGTTAAACAGCACGTAATGCGCTGAAATATATGGCGTTAAACTTGCAGTAACGCACTTAATTGTATGGCGTTAAACTTGCAGTAACACACGGAAATATATGGCGTTAAACTTGGAGAAACGCACTGAACTATACATTGTTAAATGGAAGAAGATGCACAGAAATATGCAGCGTTAAACTTGCAGTAACACACTGAACTATACAGCGTTAAATGGATAAAAATGCACAGAAATATGTAGCGTTAAACTTGCAGTAGCACATTGAACTGTACTGCCATAAACTGAAGATAACACACTGAAATATGCGGTGTTAAACTTGCAGTAGCGCACTGAACTGGAAGATAACATGCTAAATATATGGCGTTAAACTTGCAGTAATGCACTGAACAGTACAGCGTTAAACTTGCAGTAATGCACAGAAATGTACTGCGTTAGACGGCACATAACACACTGAAATATATGGCGTTAACCACTTAAGGGCCGTGCCTCTTTCTGAGATTTGGTGTTTACAAGTTAAAAACGTTTTTTTTACTAGAAAATTACTTAGAACCCTAAACATTATATATTTTTTCTAACTCCCTAGAGAATAAAACGGTGGTCATTGCAATACTTTCTGTCACACCGTATTTGCGGAGCAGTCTTACAAGCACACTTTTTTGGGAAAAATACACTTTTTTGAATTTAAAAATAAGACAACAGTAAAGTTAGCCCTTTTTTATATATTGTGAAAGATAATGTTACATCGAGTAAATTGATACCCAACATGTCACGCTTCAAAATTGAGCCCATTCGTGGAACGGCGACAAACTTTTACCCTAAAATAATCTCCATAGGCGACGTTTAAAAAATTCTACAGGTTGCATGTTTTGAGTTACAGAGGAGGTCTAGGGCTAGAATTATTGCTCTTGCTCTATCGATCATGGTGATACTGCACATGTGTGGTTTGAACACCGTTTTCATATGCGGGAGCTGTTCACGTATGCGTTCGCTTCTGCATGTGAACTCGGCGGGACGGGGCGTATTTACATTTTTTGTATTATTATTTATTTCACCTTTTATTTTTTATTTTTTCACTGTTCTTTTAAAAAAAAGTGTTTATTTTATTCCTATGTAAACATCCCTTGTACTAGAAAAAAAGCATGACAGGACCTCTTAAATATGAGATCTGAGGTCAAAAAGACCTCAGATTTCATATTCACACTAAATTGCAATAAAAAAGAAAAGAAATTTAATAAAAAAAATGTTGCTTTAAGAGCTACGGGTGAAAGTGATGTTTTGACGTCGCTTCCGCCCTGCAATGGTATGGCGACAGGTGGGGGCCATCTTCCCCTCGCTCTTCTACATACCAAGCCAGGAAGAGGACCTCGTAGTGAATCCACTGCAGAGAACACTTTTATCTGAAACTGGGCCTCTCACAGAAGAAGAGGATACCAGGGTTTTAGTAGCTAGCTGCTGCCATAACAAATATATCTCTCTTCAAAATGCTGACGTATATTGGCGTGAGCCGTTCCGGAAGTGGTTAAACCTGCAGTAATGCATTGAACTGTCACAATTTTGCCACAATTAGCATTTTGCATTTTTTTCTTTTTTTTTTTCCTTTTTTTTCACTGTATGTAGCTGGTTGCTAAGCAACCAAACCGGGTTAAAAAAATAAAATAAGCAAAAAACGCGACAAGCACCACAAAAAGCACAGCAAAAACGCTCAAAAGCAACATGCATAGATGTGAATCGAGCTCAACACACTAAAATATGCGGCGTTAAACTTGCAGTAACATACTGAACTGTACTGTGTTAAAAGGAAGATAATGCTCTGAAATATACGGCATTAAACTTCCAGTAATGCAATGAAATATACTGTTAAACGGTCACTGCACTTACACTCACACTGAACTATCCCTAGATTCAGAGTAAACTGATATTCTACACTGACAATAGAATCAGAATTTCACACTATAGCACCCTAACTAAAAGCCCTGAACAGAGCCCTGTTATATCTCTCTCCACACCAATATCACACTAAAATAGGCCGCTATTGAAAGAATACTTTTATAGTGTGGAACTAACAGCAACGAGCCATGATTGGATAGAGTCATCATGACAGCATCCAATCATGGCTCTGACAATGCTCTGTGTCCTGATTGGGCAAAGCATTCATTGCTTCAGCCAATCAGGGCTTTCAATGCACTTTGTGGAGACACAGTGCATTGTGATCGTTCGGCGGGCTGAACAAATGTTAGAACGTCCTGATCATTCGGTTGTTCGGCGAAGGGGTGAACAGCCAATGTTCAGCCTGAACTCATGCTCAGGCTGAACCGTTCACCCATCCATAGTCCAAACTTAATTGAACAAGCTGAAGTTAGAAGCTGATTGGCTACCATGCACAGCTGCAAAAGATTTTGCATTTTCCAGTTTTAGTAAATCAAAGCCACAGTGTCTGGAGACCACACTTAGAAATTGATCGGACAGAACGAGCCAAGAAATGGGCAACAAAAATGGTAAAAGGTTTGAAGAATAAAACATCATGTTGTACGTCTCATTCACTTTAATTAAACATTTATGGAAAAAAAAAAAAACATATCACGAGAGACTTCAGGAGCTTAATGTGTACAGCCTGGAAGAAAGAAGGGAAAGAGGAGACATGATTGAAACCTTTAAATACATCAAGGGGGTGAATAGAATTCATGAGGGCAGTATTTTCAATATGAAGCTCAAGATCAAGAACACAGAGGCATAATCTCAAACTAGCAGGAGGAATGTTCAAAACAAATTTTAGAAAGTAGAAGGTGAGTCAGTCAACTGTAAGTGGATTCAGACATGCTTGGGAAAAACATAGGTCCATATTCAGACATAATTAACCCCTTGCCGACCGGCTCACGCCAAAATATACGTCGGCAGAAGGGCATGTACAGGCATATTAACGTACCTGTACGTTGCCCTTTAAGACGCGGCATTATGGGCACCTACTGCGAGCTCCGTGAGTGTGATCACGGTTCCTGTGGGGATACCCGCGATTATCTCATGGAAAGAAAGAATGGAGAAATACTGATGTATGCAAGCATTTTCTCATTCTTCCTAGTGACAAGACACTGATCACAGCTCCCTGTGATCGGGAGCGATGATCAGTGTCATGTCACATGTAAGCCACCCCCCCCCCCCCCCCACACACACAGTTAGAATCACTCCCTAGGACCCTACAGTCACATTTACACAGTAATCAGTGCATTTTTAATCCCACTGATCGCTGTATAAATGTGAATGGTCCCAAAATAGTGCCAAAAGGAATCCAATCTGTCCACCATAATGTCGCAGTCACAATAAAAATTGCAGATCACCACCATTACTAGTAAAAACAAAATTATTAATAAAAATGCCATAAAACTATCCCCTATATTGTAGACACTATAACTTTTGTGCAAACCAATCATCGTTTATTGCGATTTTTTTACCAAAAATATGTAGAATAATGCGTATCGGCCTAAACTGAGGAAAAACTTTTTTTATATATATATTTTTGGGGGATATTTATTATAGCAAAAAGTAAAAAATATAGAATTTTTTTTCAAAATTTACACTTATTTTGTTTATAGCGCAAAAAAATTAAAATGCAGAGTTGATCAAATACCACCAAAAGTAAGCTCTATTTGTGGGGAAAAAGGGATGTCAATTTTGGTTGGGAGCCATGTCGCACGACCGTGCAATTGTCAGTTAACTCGACACAGTGCCGAATCACAAAAATGCTCTGGTCTTTGGCCAGCCAAATGGTCCGGAGCCAAAGTGGTTAAAGTTAGAAAAAAACAATCATATATAATGAAAAAATAGGGCAGACCTCAAGGACCACTTGGTCTTTTTTATGCCCTCACTTTTCTATGTTTCCATGATATGGGTTAGTATTTATTTGAAAAAAATATATTTTTTGTACATGTGATTTGAGCATGCTTGCTGCATTTTTCTGCAACATATTGATGGGCAAATATCCCATGATTGGCCTGCTTGTTCATACCTAGAGCAGTGTATGAACTATTTCTCTCTTTTACTTTTTAGTGCCTAAAATTGTATTTTATTCTTTCTCCCTACAGACTTCAACACCTAAATCTCCCCAACTCCTTAACCTTTGTGTATAAGCTATACCAAGTACTTAAGTGGCTGTTGTACTCAGGGCCGTCTTTAAGGCAGGGCAAAAGGGGCAGCTGCCCTGGGCCCTGTCATTGTTGTGGGGCCCAAAACAGCTGCCTCATACTTGCCAACTATCCAGGTTTAAATTCCCTTGTCCCTTGAAGTTTTATTCCTGTGCTGTGTCCTAATATCTGTGTGAAGTGCTGGTACTAATGCTGCCCAGCTCTGCCCTATTGTTGTGTGCAAGTGACTCACCTGCAGACCCTGTGTTTACATATAAATAACCAGCATTCATATGTAAATAGCGGCGACAATACTAAGTAAATAGCTGCGGCTGACGGCATTGATATGTAAATAAAGGTGGCATTCCTATGTATATCATGCTCCCCTGCTGTAAGGAGGTAATGCGCTGTAACCTCTAGCAACTAATCAGTGAGCCGTAACATGTGCTGTAACCTCTAGCAACTAGTCAGTAAGCAGTAATGATATGCTGTAACTGCTGGCAACCAATCAAAATTGCTGCCTGATCTGATACAGAAAAATGATTTTAGGTCTAGCTGCTATTTATTGTATGTCTCAGAGTAGGTGGAGAGGAAATTGCATGGGGGGGCCCAACAAAATGTTTTGCCCAGGACCCAATCTATATTAAAGACGGCCCTGGTTGTACTAAAACACACACACACAAGCATACACAAGCTTCCATGAGAAAAAACAGTCATCTGGTGGTCAAGATAGTCATTTCCCGGGTAACAATTATTCATCTCCAATCTGTTCTTTCCATAGGATATGTGGATAATGGCTGCTTCAGAGTAATGCTATCCTTTTTTTTTAATGGTATGTATATGGATATGTCTATTATCTCACTCAAATGAGACTTTGATCTTCCAGGATTTTATAGTGAGTCCAGCTAAGTACCAAAAACATAGATATGTGGAGACAAAATAGAGTGAATAGTTTTGACCTTGATCTCCAGAACATTACATAATTTTGCCTTGAGTGAATCAGCCAAATCCATTGAGAATTACAACTCAGGCAAATTGACTTACTATTCTACGTTCACTCCAGAAATTTTTTAAAGCAATAGCTTATTAATACAATACAGTGAAAAGATTATTGATGTGGGTTACTTACATAGCCTTTGCCTGAGGCCCATTTAAAGTGATTGTAAAGGCTAAATTTTTTAGTTTTTCCAAGTAATAAACAGGTTTATTCTTACTCCAATGGTTTCCACTGCTCTCAGCCAAGCCTGTGAAAGCAGGGAGAAGAGCCACTACAGACAGGCACAGCACTAGATCGAGTGATGTAACTATAAGGGGGTGGTGAGGGGGCATAATGCTACCTAAATATTTCTTACCCTAATGCAAGGAATGCATCATGGTAAGCAACATTTAAGCTTTAGAATCACTTTAAGCCATGCAGTCCAGGTGTTACAGCTGCATCAGAGTTAATCCCTCATTCTCCACTAGTAAGGGACATGCCTGCATCTCCATCTGGTCTATTGAGGTAGTATTTAGACTATAGAGTGCCGTCAGGAGGACATCCAACATTTAGGTTCTGAGTGTTTATTCTTGCAGAACCTTGCTGTTTTCAGAAGAACTTTATCTAAAGTGCTCCTCTCATACCTCCATCTTCAGATACCCTAGGATATAGGTGTTATTCATATTTGACGGTTGCCCTCTCCCACCCCTAGTTAAGGGGCCCCACTGGTGGCAGATTTCACATTAATTGTGCAACTAGCCAGTGGTTAGATATGGCTCAAAGCATTTTAGATAGTGTCCTTCAGTGATGATTAAAGGGAATGAATATTATTTGTGTCATTGTTTCTTTGCACATTATGGTGTTTGGTAACATTTTTACTCTACTACAGTTTGATTTGTCTTGTCAGGGCTCTATTTAGTGGGTGTATTACGGCCTAAATAAAACCCATTTTATAACTAATGGTGTGTTAGGGAGTTGTTGGGTCCATTTAAGAGTGGTTCTTCATTGGGACTCCCAAGAGGTTTCAACAATCCAACATAAAACTGATTAATAATTGCTGTCCTTTTTTTCCCCACAAATAGAGCTTTCTTTTGGTGGTACTTGATCACCTCTGCGGTTTTATTTTTTTGTGCTATAAACAAAAAGAACGACATCTGTAAGTTTTATGCAACATTTATAATAAAACTTATATTGGAAAAAAAAAAAAAAGAGCGACAATTTAAAAAAAAAAAACTATATTTTTTACTTTTTGCTACAATAAATATCCCCCAATTTAAAAAAACAAAAACAAATTTCTTCATCAGTTTAGGCCAATATATATGCTTCTACCTATTTTTGGTAAAAAAAGTCACAGAGTCTATCAAATAGGGGATAGATTTATGCCATTTATATTATTATTATTTTTTACTAGTAATGGCAGTGATCTGTGATTTTTAGCAGGACTTTGACATTGCGGAGGACAGATTGGACAATTTTGACACTTTTTTGGGACCATTGACATTTATACAGTGATCAGTGCTGTAAAAAGGGAACTGATTACTGTGTAAATGTCACTGGCAGGGAAAGGGTTAACACTATAGGGCGATCAAGGGGTTAAATTGTTCTCTTATGTGTGTTTCTAACTGTGGGGGGGAGATGGGACTGACTGGAGGAGGAGGCAGATCGCTGTTCCTAATTACTAAGAACAGCAAACCTGTCTCTCCTCCCCTGTCAGAACAGGGATTTGTGTGTTTACATACACAGATCCCTGTTCTGGCTCTTGTGCACGCGATCGTGGGTGGCTGCCAGGCATTGGGTCTCCCGCCATGCCATGGCTTTTAAAGGAGCCGACGTACCGGTACGTTGATTCCCCTAGAAACGAGCCGGACTTCTGCCGTATAATGGCAGTGGCTGGTCGGCAAGTGGTTACATTTATTTATTCGGTTTTCAATAATTCTCATACAAAACATTAAAAAACATTTATTCAACAGAATTTATTATTATACCAATCCTTCCCTTACCCTCCCCACTCCCATTACCCTCCCTCTCTTCTCTCTATTTACTTCTCTTTGTGGTAGCAGGGTATTTTTATACTGGTTTATTGGGGTCTCTTTACTATGGAATAAACAATACCATGGATCTTCAGGGACTTCTATATTCATAGTCTCCTTAATCAATGATAACACTTCTTTTCAATATTTTTTATTTTAGGAGAGTCCCACCAAATATGCATCATATTTCCTAGGACATCACAATCTCGCCAACAGTTTGGTGATTTTCCCATTTTGTACTTATATGTTTTATCTGGGGCTATGTACCACCTAGATAAGCATTTTTTATACATTTTATGGTATTTACTGTATATCTACTGCAGAGCTATGTACCGTTTTTATTATTTTCCTTATTTGAAACTCATTCACACGTGGTCCCAACTCTTTTTCCCATTTTTCGATGTACTGCGGTTTTTCCATTTCAGCTATCATCCCCAATATTTTATATATTTGGGAGATGCCGTGTCTAGTAATTATCTGTTCTAGTAGTAGTACATTTTCTCCAGATCTTGTTGGTTGTGGTAGCGATGCTACGAAGTGCTTTAACTGGAAATACTGCCATTCATCGATCACCATCAGTTCTTTCTTGTGTTTTATGCATTGTAAGGGGAGTATTTTCTCATTTTCCATGATATCCTTCAACTGTGCATTTCTAACTTTTATACAATCCCCATATAAACTTTCTGACCCTGGTGCAAAATAACTTGTGTTCCTTAATGGGATTAATGGTGAGTTAAACTTCCACTTTGCTTTTTCATGTATTAAGTCCCATATTTTGAATACCGCTAAAGTCAGTGCATGTGTTTCAGTGCCCATGTCCCTGTATTGTGCAGAAATCCACACATTTTTACTCAACAGTGTTCCACTCATTTGAACCCACCTTTTTTCCTTTGTGTCTTTTGTCCAATCTAATACTCGTGAAATTAAAACCAAATTTTAATATCTATTAACATCTGGTACCGCTAAGCCCCTTTGCAGTTTGTTTTTACTTATTACTGAGAACTTTATTCTCTGCTTTTTATTCTGCCAATAAACTTTAAAATGATTGTTTTTGGTATCATAAAATATGTTTGAGGTATAGGAATTGGAAGCATTTGGAATTTATATATAATTTTTGGTAATATTTTCATCTTTAACATATTCACTTCACCCATCCAAGAGAGAGGTCTTGTTGATAAACTTTTTATTTCTGTCTTAATTTCGTTGAGGATAGGTATATAATTTGTTTGATATATTTTCCCCAATGTTGGTATCAGTTTTATTCCTAAGTAACTCGGTTGTTTTCCATCTAAATGGGAATTCTTGTTTTAGCTCCTGTTCTATTTGTTTACTAACATTTATGTTCAAGATCTCTGATTTTACCAGGTAATTTTTAGATTCCACATTTCTCCATAGGTTTTCACTAGTTTCATTAAGGTGTACGTTTACGGTGCAGCCGAGTTCATAAAATGAAATTAAAGTTTAAAAGAACATGTGATAACTAAGTAAATAAATATATATATATATATATATATATATATATATATATATATATATATATATATATATATATATATATATATATATATATATATATATAGATAGATATAGATATAGATATATAGATGTATGTGTAGATATATATATATATATATATATATATATATATATATACAGTTGTGCTCATAAGTTTACATACCCTGGCAGAATTTATGATTTCTTACCCATTTTTCCAAGAATATGAATGATAACACAAAAAACATTTCACTCTTTCTTTTCTTTCACTCATAGTTAGTGTTTGACTGAAACCATTTATTATCAATCAACTGTGTTTACTCTTTTTAAATTATAATCACAACAGAAACTATTCAAATGGCCCTGATCAAAAGTTTACATACCCTGGTGATTTTGGCCTGATAACATGCACACAAGTTGACACAAATGGGTTTGAATGGCTATTAAAGGTAACCATCCTCACCTATGATCTGTTTGCTTGTAATTAGTGTGTATGTATAAAAGGTCAATGAGTTTCTGGACTCCTGACAGACCCTTGCATCTTATATCCAGTGCTGCACTGATGCTTCTGGACTCTGAGTCATGGAGAAAGCAAAAGAATTGCCAAAGGATCTGCGGGAAAATGTAGTTGAATGGTATAAAACAGGAAAGGGATTTTAAAAAAATATCAAACAAATTTAGAATGCCAATCAGCAGTGTCCAAACTCTAATCAAGAAGTGGAAATGAGAGGTTCTGTTGAAACCAAACCACGGTCAGGTAGACCAACTAAAATTTCAGCCACAACTGCCAGGAAAATTGTTTGTGATGCAAAGAAAAACACAATAATAAGTTCATGTGAAATGCAGGACTCTCTGAAAACATGTGGTGTTGCTGTGTCAAGATGCACAATAAGGAGGCACTTGAAGAAAGATGGGCTGCATGGTCGAGTCGCCAGAAGAAAGCCATTACTACACAAATACCACAAAATATCCCACTTATAATATTCCAAACAGCACAGAGACAAGCCTCAAACCTTCTGGCACAAAGTCATTTGGAGAGATAAGACCAAAATTGAGCTTTTTGGCTTTAACCATAAATGCTACATTTGGAGAGGAGTCAACGAGGCCTATGATGAAAGGTACACCATTCCTACTGTGAAACATGGAGTTGGACCACTAATGTTTTGGGGATGTGTGAGCTACAAAGGCACAGGAAATTTGGACAAAACTGATGGCAAGATGAATGCAGTATGTTATCAAAAAATACTGGAAGAACATTTGCATTGATCAGCCAGGA
Organism: Lithobates pipiens; assembly: GCF_037356315.1. NCBI lineage: Eukaryota > Metazoa > Chordata > Amphibia > Anura > Ranidae > Lithobates > Lithobates pipiens. Next base: position 235,967,276 of record NW_027507785.1, on the reverse strand, counting down.
AGCTGCGCATGGGACATATTTGGACATTCCAACATGACAATGATCCGAAACACAAGGCCAAGTTGACCCGCCATTGGCTACAGCAGAATAAAGTGAAGGTTCTGGAGTAGCCATCTCATTCTTCTGACCTCAATATTATTGAGCCACTCTGAGGAGATCTCAAATGTTCAGTTCATGCAAGACAGTCCAAGAATTTGCAGGAACTACAGGAACTGGAGGCTTTTTGCCAAGAGGAATGGGCAGCTTTATCATCTGAGATGATAAAGAGCCTCATCGACAAATATCACAAAAGACTTCAAGCTGTCATTGGTGTTAAAGGGGGTAATACACAGTATTAAGAACTGGGGTCAAGGTAATTGATCGAGGTAATTTGGATAGTTTCTGTTGCCATTATGATTTAAAAAGAGTAAACACAGTTGACTGATAATAAATGGCTTCAGCCAAACACTAACCATGAGTGAATGAAAAGTTTTTGGGTTAAATGGCCAAGAAATCATAAATTCTGCCATGTAAACTCATGAGCACAACTGTATATGTATGTATGTGTGTATATATATATATATATATATATATATATATATATACAGTTGTGCTCATAAGTTTACATACCCTGGCAGAATTTATGATTTCTTACCCATTTTTCCAAGAATATGAATGATAACACAAAAAACATTTCACTCTTTCTTTTCTTTCACTCATAGTTAGTGTTTGACTGAAACCATTTATTATCAATCAACTGTGTTTACTCTTTTTAAATTATAATCACAACAGAAACTATTCAAATGGCCCTGATCAAAAGTTTACATACCCTGGTGATTTTGGCCTGATAACATGCACACAAGTTGACACAAATGGGTTTGAATGGCTATTAAAGGTAACCATCCTCACCTGTGATCTGTTTGCTTGTAATTAGTGTGTATGTATAAAAGGTCAATGAGTTTCTGGACTCCTGACAGACCCTTGCATCTTTCATCCAGTGCTGCACTGATGCTTCTGGACTCTGAGTCATGGAGAAAGCAAAAGAATTGCCAAAGGATCTGCGGGAAAATGTAGTTGAACGGTATAAAACAGGAAAGGGATTTTAAAAAAATATCAAACAAATTTAGAATGCCAATCAGCAGTGTCCAAACTCTAATCAAGAAGTGGAAATGAGAGGTTCTGTTGAAACCAAACCATGGTCAGGTAGACCAACTAAAATTTCAGCCACAACTGCCAGGAAAATTGTTTGTGATGCAAAGAAAAACACAATAATAAGTTCATGTGAAATGCAGGACTCTCTGAAAACATGTGGTGTTGCTGTGTCAAGATGCACAATAAGGAGGCACTTGAAGAAAGATGGGCTGCATGGTCGAGTCGCCAAAAGAAAGCCATTACTACACAAATGCCACAAAATATCCCACTTATAATATTCCAAACAGCACAGAGACAAGCCTCAAACCTTCTGGCACAAAGTCATTTGGAGAGATAAGACCAAAATTGAGCTTTTTGGCTTTAACCATAAATGCTACATTTGGAGAGGAGTCAACGAGGCCTATGATGAAAGGTACACCATTCCTACTGTGAAACATGGCATTGGACCGCTAATGTTTTGGGGATGTGTGAGCTACAAAGGCACAGGAAATTTGGACAAAACTGATGGCAAGATGAATGCAGTATGTTATCAAAAAATACTGGAAGAACATTTGCATTGATCAGCCAGGAAGCTGCGCATGGGATATATTTGGACATTCCAACATGACAATGATCCGAAACACAAGGCCAAGTTGACCCGCCATTGGCTACAGCAGAATAAAGTGAAGGTTCTGGAGTAGCCATCTCATTCTTCTGACCTCAATATTATCGAGCCACTCTGAGGAGATCTCAAATGTTCAGTTCATGCAAGACAGTCCAAGAATTTGCAGGAACTACAGGAACTGGAGGCTTTTTGCCAAGAGGAATGGGCAGCTTTATCATCTGAGATGATAAAGAGCCTCATCGACAAATATCACAAAAGACTTCAAGCTGTCATTGGTGTTAAAGGGGGTAATACACAGTATTAAGAACTGGGGTCAAGGTAATTGATCGAGGTAATTTGGATAGTTTCTGTTGCCATTATGATTTAAAAAGAGTAAACACAGTTGACTGATAATAAATGGCTTCAGCCAAACACTAACCATGAGTGAATGAAAAGTTTTTGGGTTAAATGGCCAAGAAATCATAAATTCTGCCATGTAAACTCATGAGCACAACTGTATATGTATGTATGTGTGTGTGTATATATATATATATATATATATATATATATATATATATATATATATATATATACAGTATTTCACAAAAGTAAGTACACCCCTCACATTTCTGTAAATATTTTATTATATCTTTTCATGTGACACCACTAAAGAAATTAAACTTTTCTAGAATGTAAAGTAATGATTGTACAGCATGTATAACAGTGTAAATTTGCTGTCCCCTCAAAATAACTCAACACGCAGCCATTAATGTCTAAACTGCTGGCAACAAAAGTGAGTACACCCCTAAGTGAAAATGTCCAAATTGGGCCCAATTAGCCATTTTCCCTCCCTGGTGTCATGTAACTCGTTAGTGTTACAAGGCCTCAGGTGTGAATGGGGAGCATGTGTGTTAAATTTGGTGTTATCACTCTCACTCTCTCATACTGGTCACTGGAAGTTCAACATGGCACCTCATGGCAAAGAACTCTCTGAGGATCTGAAAAAAAGAATTGTTGCTCTACATAAAGATGGCATAGGCTATAAGAATATTGCCAAGACCCTCAAACTGAGCTGCAGCATGGTGGCCAAGACCATACAGTGATTTAACAGGACAGGTTCCACTTCGAACAGGCCTCGCCATGGTTGACCAAAGAAGTTAGGTGCACATGCTCAGCATCATATCCAGAGGTTGCCTTTGGGAAATAGACAAATTAGTGCTGCCAGCATTGCTGCAGAGGTTGAAGGGGTAGGGGGGGTCAGCCTGTGAGTGCTCAGACCATATGCCACACACTTTATCACATTGGTCAGCATGGCCGTCATCCCAGAAGGAAGCCTCTTCTAAAGATGATGCACAAGAAAGCCCGCCAACAATTTGCTGAAAACAATCAGACTAAGGACATGGATTAGTGGACTCATGTCCTGTGGTCTGATGAGACCAAGATAAACTTATTTGGTTCAGATGGTGTCAAGCGTGTGTGGCGGCATCCAGGTGAGGAGTACAAAGACAAATGTGTCTTGCCTTCAGTCAAGCATGGGGGTGGAAGTGTCATAGTCTGAGGCTGCATGAGTGCTGCCAGCACTGGGAAGCTACAGTTCATTGAGGGAACCATGAGTGCCAACATGTACTGTGACATACTGAAGCAGAGCACGATCCCCTCCCTTCAGAGACTGGGCCACAGGGCAGTATTCTAATATGATAATGATCCCAAACATACCTCCAAGACGATCACTGGCTTGCTAAAGAAGCTGAGGGTAAAGGTGATGGACTGGCCAAGCATGTATCCAGACCTAAACCCTATTGTGGGGCATCCTCAAATGGAAGGTGGAGAAGCGCAATGTCTCTAACATCCACCAGCTCTGTGATGACATCATGGAGGAGTGGAAGAGGACTCCAGTAGCAACCTGTGAAGCTCTGATGAACGCCATGCCCAAGAGGGTTAAGATGGTACTGGAAAATAATGGTGGCCACACAAAATATTGACACTTTGGGCCCAATTTGGACATTTTCATTTAGGGGTGTAATCACTTTAGTTGTGATTCAGCACTGCGTCGCTTTAACTGACAATTGCATGGTCATGCGACGTGGCTCCCAAACAAAATTGACGTCCTTTTTTTCCCACAAATAGAGCTTTCTTTTGGTGGTATTTGATCATCCCTGCTTTTTTTATTTTTTGTCATATAAACAAAGAAATGAGAGACAATTTTGAAAAAACACATTATTTTTAACTTTTTGCTATAATAAATATCCCCCAAAAATATATAAAACATTTTTTTCTCAGTTTAGGCCAATACGTATTCTTCTACATATTTTTGGTAAAAAAAATCGCAATAAGAGATTATTGATTAGTTTGCGTAAATTTTATAGCGTTTACAAAATAGGGGAAAGTTTTATGGCATTTTTATTCATCATTTTTTTTACTAGTAATGGCGGCGATCAGCAATTTTTATTGTGACTGCGACATTATGGCGGACACATCTGACATTTTTGACACATTTTTGGGACCATTGTCATTTATACAGCAATCAGTGCTATACAAATGCACTGACTCCTGTGTAAATGACACTGGCAGTGAAGGGGTTAACCAGGGGGTGGCAGTGTAGGGGTTAAGTGTGTCCTAGGGGCGTGTTACTAACTGTGGGGGGCATGGCTGTGTGTTAGTGAACATCGATCTCTGCTCCAATCACAGGGAGCAGAGATCAGTGTCACTTGTTGCTAGGCAGAACGGGGAGATGCTGTTTACTTCCGCATCTAACCTTTCAGCCTCCCCGTGAGACTATCGCCGGTACCCCCACGGTGATCGAATCCACGGGACCCATGACCGGACTTACGGGGGTCCCAACCGGCATGCACGTGCGCCGCCATTCTGCCGACGTACATCGTCGTGCACCGGTCGGGAAGTGGTTAAGATAAGGGAAAATATAAATACAAACACCTCCAATATTACACAGTGCACAACAAGCCAACTACCAGAGACCCACAAATAACAACAGTCAGACAGGTATATACTATAAATGGAGAATACCAGGATCATAAATGTAGCCAGGCCAGGGTCATCAATGGGAGATAAGCAGATAGGGACAGGGAGCAAACAGGACAGGGAGTGGATGGATGGATCAGGGTGCAGGGCAAGGTAAAGGTAACAGGGACATAGGAGGGACAGGTTCAGTTACATTGCACAGGGTACAGGTCCCAGGTCAGGGCATAAGGAAGCAGGCTGGAGCAGATTGCCTGGTGTGGAGGCAGGTTGGGTTACTGGCAGGATACTATGAGTTGATAAAAACTTCACTTTCTTCTTTGACTTAGCTACTGAATAGGGATGAGCTTCGTTCATCGGCTGTTCGCCCGTTCGACGAATTCCGAACGTTATGGGCCGTTCGCGCCAAATTCGTGTGGCGCTCATGGCCCACAATGCACTGCGTCATGATTGGCCAAGCATGCACTGTGACCCCGCATGCTTGGCCAATCACAGCGCCAGCAGCAGCGAGGAGAGCCATGATTGGCCACAGGCAGGATGCCTGTGGCCAATCGTAGCTCAGGCTGTGTAGTACACGCCCCACACTATATAAGGCCGCCAGCGCGGCGGCCTTGTGTAGTGTGTTGGCGTCTGAAGCAGTTAGTGGGTGTTCTGTGTACCTTCAACACAGTATACACCGATCGTTATCGGCCGATTTTCGATCTTGCTCTTCTGTAGTGGTTGTTGTCTGCGTGCCCTGACCGCAGTATGCACCACTATATTCACCTCACCTATATAGCTAGTGATCTATCTTTTATAATAGAGCTTGCAGTCAGTAGTGTTAGGAGCTTGTGCGTGCTGTCTGCATGCTCTGTACCCAGTACACACCGCTATATCCACCTACATAGCTCTTCTCTATTTGAGCCCACTTGCCATCTGCAGGAGTTATTGGAAGTTGTGTGTGCCTCCAGCACAGCACAGTATACATCTGTATATACCCCTTTATCTCTGGTGTTCTATAATAAAGGCATCTGCCGGAGTTAGTGGGTGTTTTGTGCCTCCAGCACAATATACACCTGTATTTACCCTTTATTGCTGTTCTCTAATAGAGCCATCTGCAGGGCTTAGTGGGTGTTGTGTGACTCCATTACAGTATACCCCTTTATCTCTGGTGTTCTATAATAAAGGCATCTGCAGGAGTTAGTGGGTGTTGTGTGCCTCCAGCACAATATACACTACCCAACTGCTGTTTTACCCAACTCCCTTCAGGCCATTACCATGTCTGGAAGGCCAGCAAGGAGAGGCAGACAGGCGCGAGCCGATAAAAGAGGGCAAGCAGGCTCTGTGTCTAGAGACAACAGTGCTGGTCGTGGACACGGTGCATTGTCATCATCACGTGGCCATGGGACACGCTTGTCCTTCTTTTCGGCAGCTGGACATGTTGAACTGCAACATGCCAACGACTTGGTAGAGTGGATGACCAAGTCCTCTTCATCCTCCTCATCCTCTCTCACCCAGTCTCAGGGTACTAGCAAAGCAGCTGCCAACGCATCGTCTTCCCTCCTCTCAATGTCATCATCAGTGACTCCTTCCCTAGACCCACCACGTCCTCCTGAGGAGTCTCCTGAACTCTTTGAGCATAGTGTTGGGTACATGCTCCAGGAGGATGCCCAGTGTTTTGTAGGCTCTGATGATGACACTCAGCTAGAGGAAGGCAGTAGCGTGAATGCAGAGAGAGGGGATGCTCAAGAAGGACAGCAATCTGGCAGTCATGTTCCACAAGCTGCAGCATATTGCCAGGTTTGCTACAGCGATGAAGAGGGAGGGGATGATGAGGGCACTGACTCCACGTGGGTGCCTGGTAGGAGAGAGGAGGAGGCACATGTCCAACGAGGCAGGATGCCCTCCGGGGGCCAGCTTAGGGGCAGCACACCGACTGAATCACACCGCAGAGCTCCGCCTGTGCAGGGCGCTGCCTCTGCGTGTTATTCTAAAAGTTCTTTGGTGTGGGCCTTTTTTGAGACGAGTGCATCAGATCGCACCGCTGCTATTTGCAACATATGTCTCAAGCGTATCTCGCGTGGCCAAAACATCAGCCGCTTGGGCACCGCATGCTTGACCAGACATATGTTGACCTGCCATGCAGCTCGTTGGCAAGCGTACCTCAAAGACCCACACCAAAGAACAAAGCGGACCTCTCCTTGCTCCTCATCAGCTGGCATCTCCAACCCCACTAGACCTTCAGTCCTCTCTGAAACCTTCTCTGAGAGGAATGAAGATGTAGAATTAGGTGTGTCACAGCCAAGTGCTTCCAGGCACTCTGCTAGCGGTACACCCACGTCCGATTATAGCAGGCAAATGTCCCTGCCCCAGCTGCTGGACCGGCGAAAGAAGTTCACTCCCAGCCATCCACATGCCCATCGGTTGAATGCTAGCTTGGCTAAATTGCTAGCACTTCAACTGCTGCCTTTTCAGTTGGTAGACTCGGCCCCCTTCCATGAGTTTGTACAATGTGCGGTTCCTCAGTGGCAGGTCCCCAAACGCCACTTTTTCTCACGGAAGGTGAGTCCGGCTCTCTACCGGCATGTGGAAGGCAATGTCCTTGCCTCGCTGGACAGGGCGGTCAGCGGTAAGGTGCATATTACCGCTGACTCATGGTCCAGCAGGCATGGACAGGGACGTTATCTGTCTTTCACGGCCCATTGGGTCACTCTTCTGGCAGCTGGGAAGGATGCAGGACAAGGTGCAGTAGTGTTGGAGGTTGTTCTGCCACCACGCCTCCAAAATGATACTATTGGTTGTGACACACCTTTCTCCTCCACCCCCTCCTCTTCTTCTTCCTCCATGGCCTCTTCCAGTGCTCTGTCCTCAGAACCAGCGGTGCTCCGTAGGCGTTCCAGGGGCTACGCAAGTACGCAGGCAAAACGATGCCATGCCGTGCTTGCGCTGGTTTGTTTGGGGGACAGGAGCCACACTGGGGCGGATGTTTTGTCAGCTCTGCAGGGGCAGGCCGAGAGGTGGTTGACGCCACGCCAGCTTAAGCCAGAAAAGGTGGTTTGCGACAATGGCACCAACCTCCTCTCCGCCCTCCGACAGGGACAACTGACCCATGTGCCCTGTGTAGCTCACGTCCTTAACCTGGTGGTGCAGCGGTTCTTGGGCAGGTACCCCGGCTTACAGAATGTCCTGAAGCAGGCCAGGAAAGTCTGTGTGCATTTCCGCCGATCATTTAATGCCTGTGCTCGGCTGGCTGAACTCCAAAAGGAGTTGAACCTGCCCAAGAACCGCCTTATATGTGACATGCCCACCAGGTGGAACTCAACGTTAGCCATGCTGCAGCGGCTGCACATGCAGCAGAGGGCCATCAATGAGTACCTGTGCGACTACGGCACCAGGACAGGGTCAGGGGAGCTCGGTTTTTTCTCACCACGCCAGTGGGGCATGATCAGGGAAGCATGCACTGTCCTGTCACCGTTTAAGGAGGCCACAAGGATGGTGAGCAGTGACAGTGCATGCATCACTAACACTGTACCTCTTGTCCACCTCTTGGAGCATGCACTGCGTGGAATAATGGACAGGGCACTTGAGGCAGAACAGAGGCAGGAAGAGGAGGACTTCCTTGCCTCTCAAGGCCCCCTTTATCCAGACAGTGTTCCTGCTGTGCCACCCATCACACAGGAAGAGGATGAGGAGGAGGAAGAGGAGGAGGAGGAGGATTGTGTCAGCATGGAGGTGGAGGCTGGCACTCAGCATCAGCAGCAGCAGTCTTGTAGGGATGATTTACAGTCCCAAGAAACACATGGACTTGTACGTGGCTGGGAGGAGGTAGCTGCGGATCATGTTGTCCTTAGTGACCCAGAGGACTCCGGACCGAATGCCTCAGCTAACCTACGCTGCATGGCCTCCCTGATCCTGCAAAGCCTGCGGAAGGATCCTCGTATTCTTCGGATCAAGGAGAGGGACCATTACTGGCTGGCCACTCTCCTTGATCCACGGTACAAGGGTAAGGTTGCCGACCTTATCTTGCCATCGCAGAGGGAGCAGAGGATGAGACATCTCCCGGAGGCCTTGCAGAAAGGTCTGTGCAACGCGTTCCCAGAGACTGGGAGGTTACAAACTCCTGGTCCTGGACAACGTGTTGCTGAGGCATCAGTCAGAAGGAGCGGTGGAGAAGGTGACCGTCTGACTGATGCTTTCAGACAATTTTTTAGCCCGCAGCCCCAAGGTATGATCGTTTCCAGCAACCATCGTCAGCGTCTGATTTACATGGTGCAGGAATACCTAGGGGCAAGGTCAGACTTTGACACCTTTCCCACCGAAAATCCTCTGGCTTACTGGGTCTTGAGGATGGATCACTGGCCAGAGCTTGCACAGTATGCAATTGAGCTACTGGCCCGTCCTGCATCCAGCGTTCTTTCAGAACGCACCTTCAGTGCTGCTGGTGGCTTTGTTACCGATCACAGGGTGCGCCTGTCCACCAAATCAGTTGATCGACTGACCTTCATCAAGATGAATCAGTCTTGGATCACCCACAGCTACCAAGCACCTGAAGCTGATGTAACCGAATAATTTTTTTTGAAATATCACATCCCTTCAAGACTGCCTATGCTGATGCTGAGTGACTGTCCTGTTATGTTGATTGTCTATCCTCTTCCTCCTCCGCTGATATGTTGGAAGAACATTTCTGGTTCTGGGTGATGCCATCAGCCCAATTGTTTAACAGGGGTGTTTAAGTATAATTTTTGATGCAATGCTTTGCAGCAGGGCTAATTCCTGCAATAAAAATAGAGTATATGTGAGAGGTTGCAGTATGGTGGCACCAGCACCAGTGCCTAAGGCCCAATTTTTCTGCCCCTGTTTAACAGGGGCATTTAAATACAATTTTTTATGCAATGCTTTGCAGCAGGGCTAATTCCTGCAATAAAACTAGAGTATATGGGAGAGGTTGCAGTGTGGTGGCACCAGCACCAGTGCCTAAGGCCCAATTTTTCTGCCCCTGTTTAACAGGGACGTTTAAGTACAATTTTTGATGCAATGCTTTGCAGCAGGGCTAATTCCTGCAATAAAACTAGAGTATATGGGAGAGGTTGCAGTGTGGTGGCACCAGCACCAGTGCCTAAGGCCCAATTTTTCTGCCCCTGTTTAACAGGGGCGTTTAATTACAATTTTTGATGCAATGCTTTGCAGCAGGGCTAATTCCTGCAATAAAACTAGAGTATATGGGAGAGGTTGCAGTGTCGTGGCACCAGCACCAGTGCCTAAGGCCCAATTTTTCTGCCCCTGTTTAACAGGGACATGTAATTACAATTCTTGATATAATATTTCACAGGAGGGCCCGTTCCTGTGCCCACCCAGAGTAACTGTGAGGACTTATAGTGTTGTGGCACCAGCACCACAACCACCAAAGGTCAATTTTTCTACCACTGTTTAACAATGGCATGTAATTATAATTCTTGATATAATCGTTCACAGCAGAGCACTCCAGCGCCCACCAAGAGTCACTTTGAAGGCTTACAATGTTGTGGCAAAACCAACACCTTGTTCCGCCATTTCTGCAGAGCATATAGGGCAGGCCCCTACTTTCAAACATCCAACTTACAAACATCTCTTACTTGCAAACGGAAGGAGACAACAGCAAGTGAGATGAAAAAAGATGTACGACAAAACAAATTATACAGGGGTGATAACCCTTCCCTATGTTTTCCAAAAAGCTTAAAAATTGTTTTTTTGACTGGAGCTACACTTTAAAAATGTACCAGTTGAAAATTACAAACAGATTCAACTTAACACAACAAACCTACACAGTCCCTGTCTTGTTTGCACCGCTTGTATACTGCTGTTCTGAGTATATAGGGCCTGGGGACCACACACATTTGCTTTTTTTAATATGGGTACTGGGTTCCCCTTAATATGCGTACAAGACCCAAAGGGGCTGGTAATGGGCAGGGAGGGCTACCCATGCCATTGTTCTTAATGATTTTCAACCATATTGCAGGAACCAGATATAACATTAAAACCGCAAGCAGTTTTAAATGATGTTATTTCCTTTTAATGTCATTTTGTGCAGGGACTGTTCTAAACACGGGAAACACGTGGCACTTCACAGGCATACTACAGACACCCCCCAGGCACCACATTTAAAGGAATATTTCACTTTTTTTTCACTTTAATCATCATTAAAATCAGTGCTCCCGCCAAAACTGCCATTTTTAAAAACATTTTAGGCATTGACCCATGTCCCCTGGGGCAGGAGCCAGGTCCCCAAACCCTTTTTAGGACAGTATCTTGCATATTAGCCATTAAAATGAGCACTTTTAATTTCGAACGTTTGAGTCCCATAGACTTCAATGGGGTTCTAAAGTTCGTACGAATTTGGGGTCCGTTCGAAAGTTTTGGTGCGAACCGAACCCGGGGGGTGTTCGGCTCATCCCTACTACTGAAGTTCTGTAGGTGACTGCAGGGCTGTAGGTAAAGGGTTAAGCAGACTGAAGAGAAGGGCTGGAATATGGTAAGGAAGGGGGAACAGTGGCTAGAGGAAGTTTTTGTGGGGTAGTTGTAGGCAGCAGAGAATAGGCAGGTGGATTAAAGGCAGGATAGGTGCAGCGAGTAGAAACAGGGTATTGATATTTGGTGGGAAGCAGAGTATACTGGGCATAGACTGAGGTTTCCATGGATGATGAGGGAAAGACATTTGGGTAGAAAGGTGTCTAGTAGCAGAAATGGTTTGTTGATGGATGTGTTATATTGGAGGTTTTTGTATTTATATTTTCACTTATCTTATTTACATGCCTTTGGTTCCCTCTGTTGCTGTCCATGCAGTTCTGGTCACACCTGATTTATGACAGTATACCAAGGCTGTCCATGATCAGAAGTGGCTGCACAGAAGAACCATCTCGGTTCTGTTTGTTTTGTTGAAATGAACTCTGATGAGATTGTTTATTATGCTCTGCTGGCGTGAGAGAGTGGTGAATATCTCCGCCAGACACTAAAAGAGTGGACCAGTGACCAATTGCTAGAGATCAATTGTTTAGCTCACTCCCTGGTTGATCAGGGCTATATGCTGTTTGGGGTTGTTCAGCCTTTAATTCAAATGTGTACAGAGCTGGCCCTGCCCTGTATTCCAAAGGGCTGTGATGATTTTTCTCCCCCTTTAAGTGTTAATCAGGTTGTATCTCTAGTATGTCTTTTAAAGGATGACTCTACATACTTTTTTGAATATTACTCAGCTTGTTTCCAACAGGTGATAATGGAGTGTGTTGATTCTGTACAGTCCCTTGTCACACAGGCAGAATATAAACTACAGTTTGTTCAACCATTATTCCTAGCATGATCTGATGGAAGCCTTCTTTCTCTAATCGCACCGGCTTCTCTCCCAGATTCTACACCTCTGAGCTGGTGACTCTGGAAGGGAGATATTTCAGTGTAACGGCTGTGAGATCTTCAGATCTCACTTTTATAAACTGTCCGTTTGTAACAGAAGGGTCATGTACTGTGATGAGCAGTAGACATGTGCGATTCGTTTCGTACGAATCTCAAATTCGTACGAATTTCTCAAAATTCGTACGTTCGGGAGGATCCAAAATACGAATTGCCGTGCGTCCGAATTCTGTATGGAATACAAACTTTTGTTTATGAATTCCGAATCTCAGTCACTATGCTTATTATGACTTGCAGAAGACTTCTGTGATAGAAGTCAATGTAAATTGCCTGAAGACATCAGTGAAGGACTTTCATTTCTGCTAGAAAATCACTCAGAAGCCCCAAAAATGTTATATATTTTTTTAGCAGAGACCCTAGGGAATAAAATAGCGGTTGTTGCAATATTTTATGTGACGCGGTATTTGTGCAGAGGTCTTTCAAACGCAAGTTAGCCCTTTATCACGGTGCTGGTGTCATTGCTGTATGTCACGGTGCAGGTGTCATTGCTGTATGTCACGCTGCTAATGTCACTGCTCCCTAGAGGTCCACCGAAAAACAAAAGGGCTAACTTGCGTTTGAAAGACCGCTGCACAAATACCGCGTCACATAAAATATTGCAACAACCGCTATTTTATTCCCTAGGGTCTCTAGCAGAAAATACTGGATTTTTACTTGTAAGCAACAAGTGTCAGAAAAGATTTAGTCTTTAAATGATAAAACTGAGAACTTCTACACATGGAGTTCAGCCCATTGAAGAAGAAACATTGTATCATTTTGTTCTTTTCTTGGCAGCCTGCCCAGAGAGGATGAAAATCCTTCACTGATGTCTTCAGGCAACTTACATTGACTTCTATCACAGAAGTCTTCTGCAAGTCATAATAAGCATAATGAGCAATGTTTTTGCCTTTAAATTCATTGTAACGAACGTTCGTACACGTTAACGACAATTCGTATTTCGTACGAAACAGAATGGAATTTTGGACACGAAATACAAAGTACGAATTAATTTTATTACGAATCGAAACGGAACAGAACGAAACGAATTTATTGACGGCGCCCATGTCTAATGAGCAGTGGAGAACATGTTCTCTGCTCCTTATCTCAGCTACATAAACCAATACACTATAGAGATCAGCCCTGATCCTGAGGATCAGGGCTGATCTCTGTTTTATAAACGGACAACTAAGTTTGGTAATGTTGTCCTAGGGTTGGAGATGTAAAACAAAACATGATCTGCATAGGCCGCTATCTTATGTTCCTCATCTCCAATCCTGATACCTTTTATACGTACACGATTTTGAATCGTTGGTAATAAGGGCTCCAGTGAGAGAACAAATAGGTGTAGATAGCGTTTCATTTATATTTACTGTTGCAGCTGGATGGTAATACAATGTTCTAATCCAGCTTATCATCCTTAGACCAATACCTACTGCCTCTACTGTACTCATCAAAAATCCGCAATCTACCCTGTTAAATGCTTTTTTTAGCATCTATTGACATCTATTGGTCTATAGCTCAAGCATAGGGTTGTGACTTTCCCTTCTTTAGGTATAACGGTAATGGAGGCTAATAATGCTTCCCTACTCATCTCAAAGTTTATTCCTAGTCCGTTGATATACGACCATATTTTTGATATTAACACTTCTTTGAATTTTTTAAAAGAAAGGGTTGTAAACCCGTTGGGACCTAGGCTTTTCCCTATTGCTGTTTCTTTTAATGCTATAATGATATCCTCTTCTGTTATAGGTTTCTCTAGCACCTTTAGTTTTTCTTCTGAGATTTTAGGTAGTTTAGCCTCTTTTAAATAGTCTCTTATCCTCTCACCTCTATTTATTTCTATTTATTTCTATTTCATGTGACCCTTTTGGTTTATAGCATATAATGTGCTATAATATTTTTGGAATACTTTGGCTATTTTAGCCATTAAGAATATAATCTCCCCCTTTATCTTTTATTTTATCTATGAAGTTTATGGATTTTTTTCTTTCAGAGGATTTTTGCTAAGTATTTCCCTGATTTATTTCCCCATTGGTACCTTTCCTTTGCTATTCTATTAAATATTTCTCCATTCTCTTGCTCCGTTAGCTCTTTTAACATATCTCTTTTTATCACTAAAGCATGTTGGATCTCAATATCAACTTTCTGTTTATGTTTTTGTTCAAGGTCATAAATTTATTTTATTGGCAATTCCCTTTTCTTAGTTCATTCCTTCTTTTTTTCTACTCCAATAGCTATCAAAATGCCCCTTATATATGCATTACATAACATTTGACTTTGAGTGTAGAATGTTAGTCTAGTGTTAGTATAGCGTGTTAGTATAGTGTCAGTGTGGTGTGTTAGTGTAGTGCAGTGTTTAACACAGCATTACATAACATTTAGTGCTGTATACAGTGCTGTATACCTTTTTTTTTGGGCTGCTGCATGTTTTTTGTCCCCTGCCTATCCCCTTTTATCTAAATTATCAACCACAGTTTTTCTGGCTGTGACGTTGGTGTTCCCCCTTTTTTATTTTTTTTTACAGTTTTTACATTTCTGTCAGTGTCCTCAATTTAATGTGCACCAAACACCACTTTTCATTCAAAAAAGCGCATCCAATCACACATTTTCCAGTTTCTAATAAATTTGGCTAATAACCCCCCCCATCATGTCTGGGAGGCCAACAAGGAGAGGCAAACATTCCCATGCCACTATGAGGGGGCCAGCAGCATCTGTGCCAACTGGCAAAAGTGGACATGGCCCGTCCTCAGGCAGGGCACATTTGTCTCTCTTTAGTGATGTTGTCCGTGCTATCCAGCCATACTAAACTATCCTCATCCTCCTCATCCTCTGTGACACAAGATAACACTAGTGCACAGTCCACCGCAACAGCCAGAGTGGCTTATTCTGCCTTCTTGTCCTTAGCTACTCCTGCCATAGCCCCAGCATCAAGTCAGCTGAATTATTCGAACACAGCATCAGCCACTTGCTTCTTCAGGATGCACAGACATTATTTGATTGTGATGTTGGTTCTGAGGTAGAGAAAGGGAGTAAAATGAGCCTACAGAGAGGGGAGAACACTGATAAACAACAAATTGGCCCCCAGCTGCAGTGTATTGCCAAGTTGGCACCAGTGATGATGAGGATGGAGAGGAGGATGATGATAAGGTCACTGACGTGACTTGGGTACTGGATAGAGCATAGGAGGAAAGTGATGGGGAGAAACAACCCAAACAAGGTGGGATGTCCTCCAGAGGCAGCCATCATGGAAGAGTAGAGAGCAGCCACCCTATTTAATCAGATTGTGGAGCTGTTATCTCCTAGCCCACTTCCCACAGCTCAGCTGTGTGTGCCTTTTTTAGCACATGTGCAGCCGATAACACTGTTGCAATTTGCAATCTCTGCTGCAAGCAGATCAAGCATGACAAAAACACCAGCCATTTTGGTACCAAATGCTTGACAACGAATTTAACCCCCCAGCACTCAACTAATTGGCAAGAGCACCTGAAAGCCACACAGCAGCCTCCACTGACAAGGATGAGGGTATAGCAAAGGGTGTCGCAGGTCATGGCAACACATCTGCCAGCAGCACACCAACGGCTGCAGAGTATAGCAGACACATTTCTCTGCCCCAGCTGCTGAAGAGCAAAAAAAATACACTTCCTGGCACCCACATGCCCAGTATCTAAATTCCAGCTTGTCCAAATTGCTGGCTTTACAATTATTGCTTTTCCATCTGGTGGATTCTGCTCCCTTACGTGAATTTGAAGAATGTGCTGTACCACAATGGCAGATTCCCAGACACTATTTCTTTGCATGTAAGGCCATTCCAGCTCTATACCATCACATGGAAGGCAATGCTTTGTTATCATTGTGGCAAGGCAGCAAGGTCCACATTACTGCTGACACAGTCAGGGATGATATATTTAGTCCACAGCACACTGAGTAACTCTGCTTACAACTAGTAAGGATGCAGGACAGGGCTCAGTGCTGGAGCTTGTTTTGCTGCCATGTCTCCATACAACTGGTGATTATATGATCTTTCAGCTCCACCCCCTCTTCCTCCTCAATGCCCTCTTCCACAATCAGTGGTGTCAGCAGGAAGTATTAATAGTTTCATAGACTCTTGGACATGCAACACAATATCCCGGGATATGGGAAATTATTATCTACACAAACATACACACCAACACAGGTTGAACTGGATGGACTATTGTCATTATTCAACTTTACTAACTATGTAAGTATGTTTATACTGAATCACAGCTTATTGTGTTATGCACCATTTTTGGGTAATGGAGACTTGCCAGTGACAATTGCCAATAGTTTTCTGTAGCATTAAAGGAGAAGTAGGGTCAAAGCTCTTTTGGCCCTACTTCCCCTGTGGGTCAAAGAAGTGCACTTGGTTAAGCACTCCTGTGACCCAGATTCAGCCGACAGCAGGCTAAAATCCCCTGTCAGCTGACCTCACTCAGCCGGTCCAGGTTCTGGAGGGGTCCTGATTCAGATCCCTGAGTGGCAGTTAGTGTGCCACTGAGAGCCTGAGCCAGCTGCTCCCATCCTCTGAACAGCTCAGTTCACCAGGGAGCACGGGAGGGGCATAGGGGCAGAGCACAGAGCTAGTGACTGACAGTCACAGTCTCTCTGTTCACTGAAAACCAAGAACTGAGTGATCAGTGGTCTTTATGTAGAGGTGACAGGAGACAGATGCAGCATCAGGCTGATGCTACATCCAGCTAGGAAAGGCTGTATGTTTGTTATTTTGAAATCCCAAACTTCTATTTTAAATTAGCATTCCCGTATATGTTTACCCTGCATTTATAGTACAGGCACAGGACTGTCTGTAAAGAGAAGTTGTTTAAGGTTACCATCGACACCACTGAACTAGAAAGTCTTAGCTGATAAATGGTCAGAACTGTTGTCAATTAAGCAACAGGGGGCATTGATTGACACATAATGGATAAAAGCACGGTTGCCTTTAGTTCACACAGGAGGGTGACAGCACTCCAGCAACACTGGGAGCTGGTGGGATAGAGTTGTCACCCTATCAAATTTACTCAGTCCAATATAAAAACTTTGTACAACTACATTTACAATGGAAAAGGGAGATATTTAGCTTTAGAATTTGGGTTTACATATACTCCTGTGCAGATTGCATGTCGTCAGCATGTAAATAAGTAAAATAAATATATATTTATTGCATTGAAGAGTAACAAACAGGTCAGCTGAATAACCCATGTGTGTTTTATATTCTCTGTCTTGTAAGATATTCTATTTCTGTGCCTCCATTTCTATGTCTTAAGTAAAAATAAGCCAGGTTTCTAAGAGGAAAAAAAGCATGTATTCTGTTTTTAGAAATAAGATGAAAACCTTTTAATAGTCAAATGTCGGGCAAACTATTTTTTTAAGAGAGAAAATCACAAAGATTCAGGAAAAGCAATGCAGTAAAAGTGTATATACAAACACCTCACTATTTCAAACAGACTAGGCTTGTAGGGGAAAAAAAACTTTTCCCTTTGATATCTGTTAGAAGGATAAAATGAAAGGGACAGTGATACATATTTTAAGGCCTATAAATTCACAATGGGACTTTAGAATAAAGAGATAAAACCTTTGAACTAAAGTAAGGTCCATCACTCTACTCTTCTTTCTCGCAAGACCCTATAAAAGAAATTGTGGTAGACAGGGGCACCAGCTGGTTTTTGCCACTGAATTTCTAGTGACATGATGCAGAAGTCGTATTTTAAGGTCATACCAATGAGTTGTGTATTGCATGTCATTGCCTCTGTTAGACCTGATCTCTAAGCTTGTGTGTGCTTGTTTTTCTCGCAAATACTCCTGTGAAAGCATCCACTCATAAGCTTACATCTGAGTATCCCTTTGTACTGTCTCAAAGCCTATAGTCTAGAAGGCTGCATTAAGTTGATTAAAGTGGTATCATAGACAGTTACTTAGGCTCTTACTGTGCCCTTAGATTAAAGACAAAAAAAAAAATCCCCTCTGCTCAAGATTTTTTTTGTAAAACTGTAACTTTGAAAGGGGTCAGAAGAAGACAAAGGCTCCAGCGGAGGAGAAAAGGGGCTTTTATTACAAATTATTTCTAATTGTCCCTTTGTTCTAAAAAAGCAGCAGTTGAATTGACTGGAAGATAACAAGCAATTGACATTTCCCAATAAAAAGCTTTTGCAAATCTTAGAAACAGACGCTTGTACTTGTACGAAAATTGCTCTCTTTCTCTGCTGATCTAGAATTAGTCAAAATTGAAAAAGTGAAGTCAAATTGCTGGATATTTCTTGCTCTGTATTGACTAGTAATGAAAGAAAATTGAAAGTGCATCAGTACTAAAATAATAGGTCATCTCTTTGTGTTTCTTGAGGGGATCGTTCACCAAAGAGATGTAGCTGTTTTGCAGTAGCAGCTGCAAATTGCTTATGTTAGTTCTTATTGTGGTGTATGGGGTTATTTATACAGACAGGGTGCAATGTATCTTGTCATGACTGCAGCATGCTGTTGCCTCCATATTACTGTCATTTGTGCAGACGGGTCTAGGCTAGCTATGTGATTGGAGTGACAATTCTTTTAATAGTCTGCTAGGAAGAAGCATTTTTAGGAAAAATCATCCTGGCTAAGCTACCCAATACTGTAATAAAAAATGGTCTGTAGAACTCCAATATACGTGGGATCTTCCATGATATGTGGGAGTTCCCATATACCACAGTTCCCTTTTAAACATTAGTACCCTTATTGCTTTTTAAAAATAAAGTCTTTCATTTTTATTCAAAGATTATAGTTTAGGGTTCCATTCTACTAACAGGTCAAATAAGGTTATAAATGTAACTTTAGCTCTTGACCCCAGTAAAACCATAGAACATACATGTTACAGCAATGAAAAGTTTTGAGAAAATAGAGAATTGCTACTAAAGCTCCAGTTTCTCTTTAGAGGAACCCTGTATCCAAATCTACTAAATGAAAGTGGAAGAAGCCTGCAAAAAAAGAAGATGTAAGCTCAACTTTTCACAGGGTAATACAGAAAATCTTTGGACTTTTGCAGGGCTCTGGGAGGAGCTACTATCAAACACTTCCGGGTGTGTCAGATAGTGTGTCCTCCATTTAGTGCTGTGGTTACCCCTGGCAACACGTAGGTCACGTTTAAATTCTGTAGTAATGTAGAGGTCATTTGAAGTGTCAGATAGCAGGAGCACCTGCAAAGGAGTAAACATCCCCCCCCCCCATGCTAAAGGTGAGAGATATTCATATTTTTCCTTTGTAGGTTGCTTCCAGTTTCATTTGATAGACTTAGCAATAGTGTCACCATAAAAAGCAATCTTGAAAAACATAAAACAACAAAAATGCTGCGGGTATAAATTGTTTTCATATACCTGCACTTTCAGAAGCCTACAATTACAGAAGGATCATGGACCCTTGTGGCCGATCTCTAGCATTTCCTGATAGTGCCATCTCTACTTGCCTCCTTGGCATTCCTATTGGCCAGTGAGGTAGCCCCGCAAGTGCTAGGCCAATAAGAATGTGCAGCAGTGAAACATAAGTGTTAGTGCTCTGCCTCTAAGAACAATCCTGTGTTCTGTTGTAACTGGAGACTTTTGGACGCTGTGGCAGGTATGCATTAGTACCTTCGGAAGCATGCAGCTTTTATCTAAAGGTTTGCTTTCATTTATAATATCAATATCCTCAGTTTACATTCAATTTATTTAAAACCACCAGCAAAAGTGTTTACATAAACAGTTGAAAAATTCCTGGTTTTACCACAAACAACACTGTGAATCTGTATCTTCACTCTGCTGTGCTTCAAGGTGATGTTTTCTGTGGAAATAGGAAGTTTTCAACTGTTTATTTAAACAGTTTTACTGGTGGTTTTAAATAAATTTGAATGTTCATCACTTTTTACTATAACGACTCCAGTCCACTTTAATAATATCACCATAAGTAATCACAGGGTTCCTCTGTTGCTTCATTACTTAGTTTTCTTTGCTGCACCTGTGAGCAGGTGTCGTGTTGGCCCAAGCTCTTGCTGGAAAAATCTATGTTGGTGGAAGCAAACTGAGAAGGTCTCTGGATGGCTAAAGCTCTTCCTGCATTACTCTAGGGTGGTGAAAATAAAACTTTTTAGGTTTCTTGTTGGTCAAAGAAATGGTCAATATTTTAGTAAATCAATACCATTGCTTCATAATACAGTTTATCCTGAGGAAGGCAAGAATCCCCTAAAACATGGTAAAATTTGTTATACATGTTTTTAAATGTCCTTTTTTATTCTTTATGGTGTTTTTTTGTTTGTTTTGTTTTTAGTTGTCATACATACAGAGAAATAAACAATTTCATTAATCCACCAATCATATAAGCTCCAACGAATCCATTCAAAATCCAATTAACAGCATTACTCCTATCTTAAATACATCCACACATAAAAAACTAAATGTACAGAGGAAAAGGTGAGTCTACTATACCATCATCCAGGTAAGTGAGGGCACCCCCAAGGCCCCCCACTCCTCTCTTTTCAAATACTCTCAGGAGCAAAGAGGGAACTCCCTTCCTCTGAGAATTTAAATGTATTTCATTGGCCCCATGTTTATAAATATGTCTCCTTTAGATTTTGAGCTGATAATAACACATCCTCCATCCTATTAGCCTCTTCAATTCGTGTGACCCATGTAAAAATTGTAGGAGGGTTTGTATCTCTCCACTGCCGTACGATACATGATCTAGCAGTGTTAATAAGATGACGCAAAATGTATTTACTATATGTTTTCCCCGGTATGTTTGAGACATGTAACAAAAATAAGGCTGGATCTTCTGGGAGGTTATACTCAGTGAATTTCTGTGCTATCCACCATATCTCCCTCCAGAAGTACTCCAGTTTTGGGCAGGACCAAAGAACGTGGAGTAGAGTCCCTCTTTCTTTCTTCCACCTCCAACATTTATCCGGGATCTCTGGAAAGAATGTATTAAGTAATCGGGGTGTACGGTACCATCCTGCCATTATTTTAAAATTAGTTTCTTGGACTCTTGTGGATAGTGAAGATTTCAATGCAAGATTTACTATCTGCCTATATTGTGCCTGGGTGAACATCCTGTCTAATGTCATTTCACACTTCTTTATATATGGAGGGACATAATCCTCTTGGGGGCAACCAGTAGTGCATACATTTGCGAGATTAAGTGGAAGCAAGACCCCGTCCCCTCACATAGTTGTTCTAATGCCGCGTACACATGATCAGACTATCCAGCGGACTTGGCGTGTGGACTCGGGCAGACTTTTTTTTCCCAAAAGCCAAGCGGACTTAGAAAGTAGTTTTGATGAAAAAATTGTCCGTCGGACTGCGCTAGTCCTGTGTGCTAGTCCGCCGAAATGAACGGACTTTCCCGCACATGGAGGAAAGTCTGTTCATTTTGAACGTGGCTCCAGGTAGCCGAGACTAGCGAAGGAGGTCAATGTCGTCGCCTTCGAGGCCGAGATTGACACATAGCTGGCCC
Organism: Lithobates pipiens; assembly: GCF_037356315.1. Classification (NCBI taxonomy): domain Eukaryota; kingdom Metazoa; phylum Chordata; class Amphibia; order Anura; family Ranidae; genus Lithobates; species Lithobates pipiens. The sequence continues at coordinate 235,945,723 of NW_027507785.1, read as the reverse complement.
CGTCACCTGGTATGGACTTAAAGGGGAAGCCCTACACCGAAAAAACAGAGTGGGATCCCCCCCAAGGTCCATATAAGACCCTTATCCGAGCAAGCAACCCGGCCGGTCAGGAAAGGGAGTGGGGACGAGCGAGTGGCCCCCCTCCTGAGCTGAACCAAGCCGCATGCCCTCAACATGGGGGGTGGGTGCTTTGTGAAGGGGGCGCCCTGTGGCCCCCCCACCCCAAAGCACCTTGTCCCCATGTTGATGAGGACAAGGGCCTCTTCCCGACAACCCTGGCCGTTGGTTGTCTGGGTCTGTGGGGGGCTTATCGGAATCCGGGAGCCCCCTTTAATAAGAGGGCCACCAGATACTGGCCCCCCGCGTCCCTGTCATTGCGGCCAGAGAGAGTCAACATCTCAAGGAAGAAGAACAAGAAGAAGAACAAGAAGAGAAGGCAGTGGCAACAGAAGACCAGGCCACCGCTAGTAAAAGAGCTGAAAGAAGGAGCGGAGGCTAAGCAAGAAGAACCGAAGAGGGGGACAAGACCCCCGAAGTCGGAAGAAGAGGCAGCGGCGACAGAAGACCGGGCCACCGCTAGTAAAAGAGCTAAAGGAAGAAAGAGGAGGCCCAGCAAGAAGAATCGAAGAGGGGGCAAGACCCCCGAAGAGGGGGACAAGACCCCCGAAGTCGGAAGAAGACCCCCGGGCAGCGACGAAGAAGAAAGCCGGGCTCCTCGCTCGCAGACCCCGACAACCAATGGCTAGGGTTGTCGGGAAGAGGCCCTTGTCCTCATCAACATGGGGACAAGGTGCTTTGGGGTGGGGGGGCCGCAGGGTCCCCCCTTCCCAAAGCACCCCCCATGTTGAGGGCACGTAGCCTGGTACGGCTCAGGGGGGGGCGCTCACTCGTCCCCACCCCCTTTCCTGTCTGGCTGGGTTGCGCGCTCACATAAGGGTCTTATATGGACCTTGGGGGGGACCCCCATGCCGGGGTCAGCGATGTGTCAATCTCGCCGCCAAAGGCGGCGACATTGACCTCCTTCGCTAGTCCCGGCTACCTGGAGGCGTGTTCAAAATTACTTTCCTCCGTGTGTGGGCAAGTCCGTTCATTTCAAAGGTATGGCGGACGTCATAGTGTGTGGGCATGTCCACTCATTCGGAAAGTCTGGCGGACCTCCGCATCAAAGTCCGGCGGTTTGTCTGCCGGGCTAAGTCCGCCAGACAGTCTGATCATATGTATGCGGCATAAGGTTGTCAATGTTCATTGAAATCAGTCCGGGGGTGGGAGAGCATTAAGGAAATGTCGTAACTGAGAACCACTGCAGAAATCAAGATAGGAGTGGTCATTGGATGAGGTTAGTTCAGGTAATGAGGGCCATGTCCTTGTCGCTATTTGTATAAAATGCGAGGCATGAAAACACTGAGTCTGAAAGTTTCCTGAAGGGTCCCTGTAGTCCCAGATGTAAACAAGAATCCCCTACAATAGGGTATAGGGGGGAGTTGACAGATGATAATAAAGTGGTGGAACATATTCAAGAGCAAATACACAGGGTAGGGCCCAAGGTTGGGTGCTTTTTGAGAGCTGAACTCAGGTCTCCAAAGCACCAAACCGCACGACGCAATGGGACCTCACACTGTGATTGCTCGATCTTTGGCCATATTTTAAAGCTTGCAAGCCTACACCAGTCTACTAGTCGTGCCATATGAGCCGCCTGATAATATTTCTGCATATCTGGTCCCGCTAACCCCCATATTGTTTAGGCATTGTCATTAAATGGCGTTGAATTCTGGGCCTTTTATGAGCCCAAATGAATTCAGTTATCATCTTATTAGTCTGTTTAAAGAATTCTGGAGGTATATGAATGGGTAGAGTTTGAAAGAGATAGGAAAATTTAGGCAATACTGACATTTTTATTATGTTACATCTACCGAACCAAGAGAAAAGGCCCTGATGCCATTTAGGAAGTAAGTCTTTTGCTCTGACGGGACGGGGTGTGGCCGGATGTTAATGGAAGTGAGTACGAGTGAGGAGTGAGAGCATGGTGCTGCTCTACCCCTCGTCACCCTGCCTATTCTGATATCCCCGCTCTGATCCTCCCCGGGCTATTTGATGCTGCCTAAAGGCCTTCCAGTATATTGCGCCTGTATGGCTCCCATGCTCAGGCACATATTGTTTACCTGAGCTGCTGTGGTTTGTTGCCTCCGGGCTCGGGTGTTTGTGGTTGGAGCACGGGGACTGCTGCTGTATGTGGGCTGTTGGCAGGCTGTCGGAGCAGGGGCCTAGAGTCTCGCTGGGGATCTCGCGAGACCTCCTGGGTTCCTGTGGCACTGCGGTGCATCTCCCTCTGCTCCGTTCGAGCTTGGCGCGCGGACACGTGTGGCGTGTCTGGCACCCTAGGCTCTGGGCGGCGGGTTGGCTGGCGCGCGCTGTGTAGGTGAGAGGGGACTCCTGTGCAGAGCTCCCTCTCCCCCGCTCTCCCCCCTTCGCTCGCTGTTCTTTGCCTCCCCTCCGGTCTAGCTGTCAGCGTGGTTGGTGATACGAGAGGCAATGAAATGGATACTACACTGACAGCGCTGCATGATTAGTCTTGTGGGGAAAAGAGAGGAAGACCTGGATGATTTGGATGCCCTGCATACCTTCTTCGTATGGATCCATGGAACGTTATGTGGCTATGAACTAGCAACTGAGATAAGTGCCTCTTTTCCTTCTTGTTTCCAATTACTATCGAAGTGAACTACTGACTGGAATTGCTGTATTTTGAATATATGCAGATATACACAAATACAAATATTTTGACATTGCAGTGAATCTTTTGCTGCAGGGTCATTGCTGGGGCTGGAGGTCAGATGCCAATTAGTATTGTCCCCCTTGATAAGCGAGTAAGTGTCATTTACACAAGGAGAGACGCCATAATATATCTGCCCCCCCCCCTCCCCCCCTTTTTTTTTTTTTTTTATAGAGCGTGCTATACTACCTCTTCCCTGCTTGATCAATTGATAAGTGGAAGCTGATTACTTGCAAGGTGGGTTTGTACGTGGCCATCTAATTTAATTATGTCAAGAAAAAGATCCCCTGAGGAGCAAATACCCGCAGAGGGTCAACAAATCACCCGTGCCGCTAAGGACAAAACCAATCAAATGGCTGCAGCGTTGGCAGCGGCAAAATTGGAGCGTTATGCCCATTCTGGCCCAGCCTCACCCAGCAATCCAAGTTCTCAGCAGGTAAATCTACATAATAAAGACACCAAAAACTCTTCTGCTGATAGAAGGAGTCAAGGCCAGTCTCTGGCCAACCCCACTTTATCAGTTGCTAAATTGGGGGGCAACAAGGGAGGGGGGGAGGTAAACCAGCAATAGCAACAACAAATCTGGAAACAACGCTAAGCAGTTCCCATTTACCGACGCGGGGCAACCTGGATGAGGAGCCCACATTAAGAGACATTTTGAATGCAATTAAGGAATGTAAAGATTCAATATCCAGTTTTGATGAACAGTTAAGATATATAAAGGAGGAACTATTGTCTATGAGGCAGGAATTGAATAGGACTATACTAAGAACTACCGAGCTTGAGGAATGCATGGGTGCGATGGAGGATGAGTTGAGGCCTGTGAGGCTGGAAATTGATTCACTTAAAAAAATAGTTACTACACAAGCGGATAAACTCGACGAGATGGAGAATAGGAATCGAAGAAACAATATCAGGGTGCTAGGCCTCCCTGAACACTGTGAGGGGACTAATTTGATATGATTTCTTGAGGGTTGGTTCCGAGAACTTTTTGGGGCGGCAACATTTACCCCGATATTTGCAATAGAACGGGCACATCGTACCCCGGTAAAAACCTGCCATATGGGGGAGCGCCTTAGGCCTATAATGCTTAAGATCCTTAATTACCAGGATAAAGTGTCCCTACTGCGAGAGGCCAGAATGAGGGGAGACATTAGATTTAAGGGAGCTAGGGTCTCTTTGTATCCTGATTTTTCTCCTGACCTTCAGAAAAGAAGAGCCGAATTTATACCAGTCAAACGAGAAATGGTTAAATATAAGCTAGAGTATGCGCTCCTCTATCCAGCTCGCCTAAGGGTGACTGCATCAGGAAAGACGTTTCTTTTCAACACTCCAGAGGAAGCATCCCAATGGTTAGACGAAATTAAAATACACACCCTGTATAAATACACACTACAGGGCAGTTAGGTGGATTTCAAGGGATTCGGGGGTACATATTTTTGGGGGGGGGGGGTGGGTAGGAATAGGGGGTAAGCTTGTTGCAAATTTTTATATTTGGTATTGTGCACAATGTAGGTGGGGGGCAGGGGTTGAGCAGCAAGGGTGTGCGGAGTACAAGTAGGTATTTGTAGTGGGGGACAAAGGGTTCCCATGAGTGGGTGAAGATTTTGGGTGAAAGCACCCAGTAGGATTGGTATGGGCGAGTGGTGGGAGTGTTGTAAGAAGGCCACAAATGTACCCCTAGGGGGTAGCCCTATGGGGCGAGGGGGGTGGGAGAGGGAGTTTGGTAAGAGGGGAGGTGGGAGAGATGGGATGGGAAGGTGGGGTAAGGGAATAATAACAAAAATAATACAAGGATACACAAATTTAGAGATGCACTATTTAGAAGGGGATGGGAGAAAATATTATGTAGTATATAGGATACACGCATGTAAAGTTAAGAGAAAAAGGGGAAAGTTTTTCGGTATTATTATATTTGTATATTTTTTCACTTCTTTTTTTTACTTTTTTTTGTTAAAACTGCCCAATGTATGGGTCATTAAGTAGTGATGCAGGCGAAAAGGATTAAGATAATATCGTGGAATGTGCGGGGTCTGGGAGATCTGACCAAAAGAAAAGTGGTTTTGTCAGCCCTAGAGGGCAAAGGACCCGGACTATTGTGTCTTCAGGAGACGCATTTAACGGGTGAGACCACGCGGTGTTTACAAAGTCGGAAATTCCAGACCCAGTTCCATTCCGTATTTTCAACCTATGCAAGAGGGGTTAGCATCCTTGTTGATAAGGCGGTCCGGTTCTCCTGTTATAACAGTCGCATAGATGCAAAGGGTAGGTAAATTTTTTTATATTGTCAAATTGAAAATAATCCCTACGTGATAGCCAACATGTATGTCCCCCCTCCATTTAAATTGGAGATTCTATATGAGTTACTATCTTTTGTAATAGATAAACCCGGTATCCCTGTGATAGCAGTAGGAAACTTTAATGAAGTCTTGGATAAATCTTTGGACAGGTTCCCAACTGTAAATATATCAACAGTGAGAGATGCAACGAGGCTAGCTCGTTTCCTACATGAAGTTGGTCTATGCGACGCATGGCGTATTCGGTATCCGGGGGAGCGACAGTATTCTTGTTACTCAGCATCTTTCGCTACTTTATCGAGACTTGATATGGCTTTGGTGAATAGTAGTGCGTTGCCACGAGTGGATGAGGTAGAATATGCCCCGAGAGGAGTCTCGGACCACTCCCCCCTAATATTGACACTCTGTGTAGGTAAGAAACAATATTCTGGCCAATGGAAAATTGACCCTTCATGGTTGGAATTAATGAAGGATACTGATCGGGTGACAACTGAGTTAAAGGAGTTTATCTACGTTAATACGGGTACAGCATCAGCGGGTGTCGTGTGGGACTCTTTAAAGGCCTTTTTAAGGGGTCTCTTCATCCAACAAATTGCTAGAAATAGGGCGGAGACGAAAAAACAGGAAGAGGAAGCCATTAAGGCGGTGTCATTGACAGAAAGACAGTATATTACTAATCCGAACCCTATTACACAGAAGGCTTGGCTTGATTATCAGCAAGAGTATAGGATAATTACCAGGCGTAAGATGGATAATAGACGCATATTGCAGAAACAAGCAAATTTTGGGGAGGGAGAGAAAGTGGGACGAATATTGTCTTTGCTGGTTAAAGCAAATACGGCCCCCCCAGCGATATTATCGCTTAGGACTCCAGGGGGAGAGACCACTTCTGAATCATCTACTATTAATAATACATTTTATCACAATTATAGTTCATTATATAAATCCCAAGGGGGGAGTGAAGGGGGAGATATGGCTGCTTTTCTGGGGAATTTAAATATGCCAACAGTAACAGCAGAAGATTTAGTAACATTGGAGGCCCCAATCACTATTGAGGAACTCCAAAAAGCGGTGGCAGAGATGCCCAACTTAAAAGCACCAGGGCCCGATGGACTACCAATCGAGGTCTACAAGAGATATGGAGAGGTCCTGCTGCCACAATTGCTGGAGACATTGAGGCAGGCCTTGGAGTGTGGAACTTTGCCTTCCTCGATGCTGGAAGCCACTATAGTGGTTATTCTTAAAGAGGATAAGGACCCTATGGACCCGGCCTCATATCGCCCGATCTCGCTTTTGGGGTCGGACGTAAAAATCTTAGCAAAAGTGCTCGCAAAACGTTTAAAAAGAAGTGTCCATAAGCTTATTCATCCCGAATAGATCCACCAGTGTTAACATCCGTAGACTCCTCTTGAACACTCAGATTCCGGTAGATAATGGAGGCTCCAGAGGCTCTGGATGCAGCCAAAGCATTCGACACCCTCGAATGGGTATACTTATTTAAAGTGCTTACTAGATTTGGGTTTGGACCAAATTTTATTAAATGGATATAACTGCTCTACACTGATCCAAGAGTGAAAATTAAAATTAATAATGAGCTCTCTGAGACGTTCCTGTTGGAACGAGGCACAAGACAGGGGTGCCCCCTCTCCCCTCTATTATTTGTTTTGGCAGTGGAGCCGCTGGCTATTGCCATTAGGGCCTACCCTAACATACAGGGATTTAGGAGAGGACAGTCGGAGGAAAAAATCGCATTGTTTGCCGACGATGTCTTGCTTTTCTTAGGGGATGTTCAAACCTCATTGAAAGTAGTAATGAAGATGATTGGAGAATTTGGCCTTATATCAGGACTAACCATAAATTGGGATAAATCCGCCCTACTGCCATTGGTAAGGGGGTCTACTTGCGCTCCCCAGGATATCGTGAATTTGAAGCAGGTTTAGAAGTTTAAATATCTGGGGGTGTGGATTACTAGGGATGTAAACTCTTATCTGGAAGATAACTTATCCCCTCTCCTAGTAAAACTAAAACAAAAGGCTGATATTTGGAGTCGTCTCCCCCTCTCATTGGCGGGCCGCTGCAACTTGATTAAGATGGTATGGCTCCCTCAAATTTTGTATTTTCTCCATAATTCACCATTATGGATTGGGAAAAGGTGGTTTAAGAAAATAGAATCCTTATTCAGACTCTTTATATGGAAAAGGAGTCCCCCGAGGATTAGCTTGCGGACCTTGCAGCTGCCGCTGGAAGAGGGGGGGTTGGCGATACCACATCCCAGACTTTACTATTTGGCGGCCCAGCTGCAACATCTAGCTGGAGCAATAGCAATAAATGAAACCAATCCCTGCCACAAGTTATTAATGCTAGGATGTCCACATAACACGCTTATGGAGGCAAATTCGTTTAATATACACTGTCCAACAATTACTCAGGTTACTAAACTTTGGAAAACAACCAAGGCCCTATTGGGATACCAGAAGGTATCCGTGATGGCTCCCCTATGGGATAATAGGAATCTGGATGAACTATTTAAAGTTGAAAGATGTAAGGAGTGGGTAAATCAAGGGATATATAAATTAGCGCAAATGTTCCAGGGTTCAGATATTAGGTCATTTGTTGACTTAAAGTCTGAATTTTCCTTATCAAACCGCTCATTTTATAAATATCTCCAGGTCAGACATGCAATTCAGGCCCAATTTAGATCACAGGAGGTGCAGCTGATTCAGATCCCGGTGATGTCCCAAATTATGTCTCGAGACACGCTTAAGGGCTTGATCTCATTCTTATATACTAGGCTGGGGGATAAAGTATTAGATCGAAGCGGTACGATTAAAAGTAAAAGGAAATGGGAGAGGGACGTGGGCCCACTGTCCATACCCGATTGGGATTGGATAATGGAACAGGGAACCAAGGTCTCCATTTCTCCGTCACAGAAAGCCTCTCAACTCTTCTTCTTTCACCGGGTATATCATACACCTAGGAAAATGTTTAGAATAGGGTGGAGGGACAATGATCAGTGTCCTAGATGTGGTCGGGCTGGAGATTTCATTCATATGTTTTGGAGGTGTCCGAAACTTTTTAGATACTGGACACGGGTTGTAGAGCATGTGAATGAAATCTTCGGTTTGACATTGGATGCAACAGTGAGGACTTGCTTGTTGGCTATACCGGAGGGATATAAAATCCCTAAAAATATATTTATACCAGTGACTAGATGCCTTTTCCAGGAAAGGAAGTTAATTGCTCAAAATTGGCAGTCACATTCTAGTCCATTATCTGAAATATGGTTGGCTAATATAAAGAAAATAATTAGCAATGAAAGGTTTTTTTTTGTTAAGCAGGGTAATAGTAAGAAGTTTGAAAGGATATGGAGCTCCGGATTGTTGAAATTGGGGATTCCCCTATAAGTAGCTGAGATAGAATGCACGTCTTTTGGTGATATCTCTCCTTGCGACTTTTGTCATGTAGTCTTTTATTCAGTGTGCTCTCTCATGCGCTGAGGGGTGGGGGTGGGACTGAGCGGAGGGGGGGGAGGGGAGAATATACACACCTAGGTGTAAAATAAGGTAAATAACTGTGGTGGTTGGGCTAAAAGGAGCTGTAGGCAGTGGGGTTTTGACATCTCGGTTGCTTACCTGTTTTTGGATATATATCAACTTTTTTAAATAGAAAAGAAAAGAAAAGAGGAAAGAAAAGAAAAAAGAGAAGAAAATATTCAAATAAATAAGCCACAATGATGTGCAAACTGGGAGGAGAGAAAGATGAGCTCAAAGGTGAATCGAGTCTCCCGAATAAACTCACTGAGGTGGCAAAAAAAAAAAAAGGAAAAAAAAAAAAAAAGTATTTTGCTCTACTCAGTAGAAGTAGAAAATTCAGCTCAAAGGTTTGGTCCAATTTAGGTAGAATCAACGTGCCTAGGTATTTAATACCTGTATAGGTCCATCTAAACTTAAAAAAAAAATTTAAAGCGTTAATTTGAGTCATAGTCATAGATACATCCATTGCCTCTGACTTGGACATATACATTTTTAAATTGGACAGTGCACCATATTGGTCGGGTTCGGCATAGATATAACAGGTTTAGTAAGGCAGAATAAAAGATCATCGGCATATGCGGATACTTTATCTAAATCTCCGGTTATTAACCCCCTAATATCCGGGTTTTGCCTGACCTTACAAATAAATGGTTCTAAGGTGATAGCAAAAAGGAGTGGTGATAAAGGGCACCCTTGACTGGTGCCGTTAGAAATAGAGAAAGGTTTCGATAGAACTCCATTTCCTTTTATTTGTGCCTCCGGCCTTGTGTATATACTCGAGATCCACCCTACCATCCTCTTCCCTACACCCACATACCGTAGGACTGAAAACATAAAAGACCAATTCACCCGGTCGAATGCCTTTTCAGCATCCATTCCCAGGAGGACAGTGGATGTTTTAGAATGGCCGGCTAAGTGGACTAGATTCAAAATTTTAATGGTATTATCAGAGGCCTCCCACATTGGAATGAAGCCTACCTGGTCTGGGTGTACTAATGCAGTCAAATGTGGATGTACATGTGTGGCTAATATTTTTGTAAATAACTTAAGATCTACATTCAATAATGAAATGGGGCGATAGCTGCCACATATTGATGGATCCTTATCCTCCTTCGGAATAACGGTGATATGTGCTTTCATGGTTTCTGGAGTAAATCCTGTCCTGTGTCCCATTGCATTAAATGTTTGTACCATCTGCTCACCCAACGGAGAAAAAAAATGTCTGGTAGTATTTATGTGTAAAGCCATCAGGACCCAGGGCTTTCCCGGGTTTGGATGTCCTGATGGCCTCTTGCAATTCCTCTAAGGTAATAGCAACCTCCAACTCTTCTCAAATCAGTTCTGTCAATTGAGAAATACCTAAAGAGAAAATATATTCCTCCATGATATTTCGAGGCTGTGATCTGGTAGGCAAATTATATAAGGATTGGTAAAATCTACAGAAGGTTGAGACAATCTGGGAGGGAAGGTGTACCTTTCTACCTTCGGGGTCCACTAAGTGGGGGACATAGGACTGAGTTCTCTGTTCCTGTAAAGCTCTAGCCAGTGAACGGCCGCATTTGTCTCCTGTTTCATAGTAATATTTCCGGCATCTCTGAAGTGCTGCCTTAGCTCGATGTTGGAGTATGGTGTTTTTAATATTAGAGTTGAACCACATAACTTTTAGCCTTTTAAACTCAATGCCCAAAGGAGTATATGTTACAATGTGTTTGTATGCATTTGATTTAAAACATTTCTATTTCTGTTCTGTGTTTTTTGATGACAATATTCCCTCCCATGTCTAAAGCCGCGTACACACGGGCGGACTGTATGGCCTACTTAGTCCGTCATACAATCCGACGGACAGTCCGTCCTACTTTCGAATGAACGGACTTGACCACACACGGATGCACAAACAGTCCGTCGAAAGCTTGCGCGATGACGTGTACAGCACGTACGACGGGACTAGAAATAGGAAGTCGAATACACAGCAATGCAACCTTTCACCGTGAAAATCCTTTCTGAGCATGCGCCATTCTTAGTCCGTCGAACTAGCCTACTCACAAGCGGATTGTCCGCTGAAACCAAAGTATGACGGACAGTATTTCGAAAAATCCGAAATACTTAGTACGCCAGACTGCACGCTGAAAAAGTCCGCTGAAGCCCACACACGAGCGGACTGTCCACTGAAATGTGTTTCGACTGACTAAGTAGGCCATACAGTCCGCCCGTGTATACGCGGCTTAAGTCTTGTAGAGCGGCCCTCAGTCTTGGAAAAAGGTCTCTATAAAATATTGTTTTTATCTTTCCGGTATGTGCTTGTTGTTTACAATTTAATTTAATTGAAATCATATTGTGGTTACTGCTATACAGATGTTCTTTTATATGCGTAATTGGAATAAGCTCAGAATTGTTTGAGAATAAGTCCAGCAGAGCATCATTTCTATTTGGGACTTATAGTAACTGTTAAGCCTTCAAATGTGTGATGACAGGCTGTTGGCAGAAGTGTGTATACTCCATAGGACAATTGTTGTCTGATGGACAAATGTCTGTTGTCGGATTTTCCGAGTGTGTGTACAGAAGTCCATCGGACGGAAGTCCAAAGTACAAGCACGCATGCTCGGAAAAAAGGACGAGCATTTAAGATTTATGAAATCTCGAAATGCAGCGCACATTCTCTTCTTCTTTAATGGGATAATAATGAAGCTGCTTTGCTGGTGATACTGATGGAGTTATTGCAAACAAATTTTCAAAGGCTTTTTTTTCTAATGATATCAAGAATAATATTATAAAATTTTTATTTTTTTGGGCAAGTTACCACAACACCATTATCCCCTAGTTTTTAAGATCAAAGATACAACCATGTTGGTGCCCCTTGTCAATTTTACATTTAATTGCCTACTCCCAAACTGTCATTTGAAGTAAAACACATAGCCAAGTATTATTCTCCACAATTTTTTTATTGTGTTAACCTCCCTGGCGGTATGATTCAGTCTGGTTTTAGGTGCTGAAAGCGGTACAATTATTTTGCATGGAAATTTGGCGTTTTATATTGTAGTCCTGTAATTCTTAGGAATAACTCTCGTAAATCTGTTCAAACCAGAGTCTATTAGACATCCCGGGTATGATAAAGTTTATAATATAATAAAGAATAATAAAAATGATTCAATAATGTAATCAAATCCTAAAACACTGAAAAAGGGACACTTTTTGGTTGCTATGGACAATCTCCAAATTTCAGGCAGAAAAAACAGTATTTATAATATAAAAGTGCATGCAGGGCACTGCACAGACCACTAGGGACAAAGGGGGTGTGTAATTTTTTAATACGGTACTGTAATCTGTAAAATTACAGTGCTGTGTGTGTTTTGTGTCTTTTTACTTTTTGGAATTCGCCGCCGTTCTATGCTCCCGTGCGCCGTAACGTCGCAGGGAACGGTGCTCGGTGGCATTCGGCACTGTGAATCGAGCGGAGGACAGCTCCATCACACAGCGCGGAGGACATCGCTGGATCCAGGGGACAAGGTAAGTAACTCTCCCTGTGTCCTCCCTGTATCCAGCGATGTGATCCCGAGTCTGGCTCGGGGTTACCGCTCCTGTTAGTAAAATCCCAACCCGAGCCAGACTCGGGATTACCGCCAGGGAGGTTAAAAAAAGAAAGAAAATACAATTAGACATGCTATCTGCCAATAGAACTTAACCAAAAAGTGCATTCTGTGCATCCAACAATATAGAAAATATGGCAAATCAAATCATTATTCAAAGCAATAACTCCAAGGTCAATAATAAATAACACGTTATCTCTTCTGACATGTTTGGTTGATGAACGGCCATTCAGAAACAAACTGAAAAGCATGAAATGAAAAGCGCTAAATGAAAAGCGCAAAATGAAAAGCATGAAATGAAAAGTGCGATTCAACACTCACCAGACTTCTACTAACACTAAATTAGCAAAAGGAGCCCAAAGGGTGGTGCTAAAGAGCTGAAAATACACATAGTATGTCAGTACATTTGTGTTTGTTGCCCGACAACTCCTTGCCGTTTGTATGCAAGACAAGTTTGGGCCAACACCCTTCAGACAAAAGTCCACGGTTTTATTGGTCAACAATCCGATCGTGTCTACATGTCTTTAGATAAACTGTAAGATGTCTTTTAATAAGTTTATAAATGTCCTCCTTCCCTTATCTTAGGGATCCACTATCTTCTATATATCCTGTCATTGGTCCCAGTGTGAACCAAGTGAAGTGGGTCATGCCCAGCCCCTTTCAGTAATTTGTCTACTTGGTCCACCACATGCCGAATCCTAGCACCAAGGAGACAGCAAGCCATGCAGTTGAAGATATCCAGGTGACTAATTATTTAATCAGTCCTCTTGATTATAGAGTCCCATTTTATCACCAACTGTCTAGGCCTTCTTGCATTATTCTCAGCACCTCTACTAGATGGCCTTCTCTTCTAAGTGTTAGGGGTAGCAGGGACATCTAGAGCTGCCGTCTCTGGTTTTGCCTCATGCATATCTTCACCCAACCTGACAAATTTGTTTGGGCGCTTAAACACAGGACTGGCCATTCTTTTCTGTAAGTCCCTACCACTCCCTCTAATTACTGTAACCCAGCTTTCTACCTAATTATCCTGACCTTCCTCTCCATATTAGCCCCATTAATTGTCTGCTCAGTGAAAAGAACCTCCTTTCAAGGTTGTCAAGTCTCCTCAGTGTTTAAATTCCCTCCTCCAGATCTTTAATGTGCGCTTCCAGGACAACCTACTCACATCCCTCGCAGTGGTATGCATCCTGGAACTGTTGATCCATTTTTTAATTATATCACATTTTTGAACAGTTAATCACTGACCTTAATTAGCAGACTAAAAGGAAGGGAAAAGTGCTAGTATGTAATATTTAAGAACTTGTTGTCCACTAGTACAGTCATCAATGAATTCTGAGTGACCCTAGAAACAGCAGAGTACTTGCTCTTATACTGGTACATCTTTTGGAAGTGTATGACAAAGTGGAGGTAATAGTCAAAAAATTAGCTTTCCTGGCATCAGTATTTTCATTACTCTAGCTGCCTTCCTCAATGATTTTAAAATAATTATTACTGCTGAGAGTAAATGTTCAGTCTCAGTGGCATTGCTATGGGGGAGCAGACGATGCGGGCTGCACCCAGGTGACACAACCGCAAGAGGGGTGACATCAGGGGTCTAGGCCAGGGCAGGGTGGGGTCCAGTCTCGGGCGCAGTGTGCTAATGTGGAGAGGAGTCCCCAGGTCTCCAGCACAGTGATTGCCGACACTTTAGTAGCCGGTATCTGTCCCAGTAGGCTGCATGTTTATAATAGTGTCAGAGCACTGAGAGAAGTTTCCTGCAGGTTCCTCCTCTGCTCTGAACGTGTCTTCTGAAAAGACAGGGGGAGGAACCCAGGAAGGAGATCTCCCAGCGCTGAGTATCTGAATCTGAGTATTTGTGCAAGAAGAGGAAGGGGGATTTATTCTGGGATGGATTAAGATTTTTTTTTTGCTGGGAAAATCTGGAGGTGAGTGCCTTTGTATTGGGGTGAGGGGGATTGTGCTTGTAGGGGGATTTGGCGGGGAGTGATGAAATAAAAGGATGTGTGCTGATGGTGGCTTGGGTGGGGGAATAAGAGAATTTGTGTAAGAAGAGGGGTTTATTACTGGAAGGAAGGGGAATATTTGTGTTCAGGGAGGAGATTTGGGGGGTAGTTAAGATCATTTGCGTAAAAAGGAGGGGTTTGGGGGAATTTATGCTGAGAGAGGGGAGGGCGGAAGAGGGGATGATTTGTACTGAGAGGGGGTAAGAGAATTAGTATAAAAAATTGTTTGGGGGGATTTATACTGGGATTAGGGACATGGGGGGGAGTTTGTGCTGAGAGGGGGGATTTGTGCTGAAAGGGGATATATGAGTGTGATGATTTGTGCAGAAAGGTGGGATTTGTGTTGACATATGGGGGGTGAGGCATTTGTGCTGAGCGGGGAACGGAGGAAGGAGAAAGAGGAATTGTGCTGGGAGGGGGCATATGGGGGTGAGGGTCACATTTTTAAACAATGGGGGGAGGAGTGACACCATGTTATACCACACCAGGTGACATCAACCCTAGTGACGCCACTGGTTGGACTCTCATTTTCTGGCATAACCTAACATTTTTTAAAGCTGAACTCTTTCCAGAAAATAGCAAATAATGCAGGAATATATTAACATGGTTGCAAACCCTTGCATATACCCAGTGAAGTGACTCGCCTCAGGTGATACAAAGAGATGAAGCAAATCCTCCTACATACGTTGTACATGTTTATCTGCAGTATTCTCTTCTCTACATCCTTTCAAAATCCAAAATGTATACAGCTTGTCTAGGTTGTCAGAAAAAGGGGACAGAGGGAGAAAGTTACACCCTGCAGAGCTCAGTGAGGAGAGATCTGAGGGCTGACTGTAGGGAAGAAACACACATCCCTATTCACACAGCACATAGGTACAGAGCTGAGACTGTCAATCAGCTGGAGGCCCCTTCCCTGTCATCTTTGTTTCTCTTGGTGTCAGGAAAAATGTCAGGAATGATTCATGTAGATAGCAGAGAAACAAAGCAGTAGACAGAAATTGCACACAGGGTTGATTTACTAAAACTTGCAATTCTGAATCGAAAACAATCATTTCCAATTTTTTGTAACGCACTGAAGTCAGAATCTGAATGATTATCATGCACAGCTGCACCAGATTTTGCAATCTCCAGTTTAAGTAAATCAATCCCTTAGTGCTTTTAGTGCACAAGATAGAGGGATATGCTTTGTTCATGTCTGAGGTTTACAACCACTTTAATAACATTTAACATATTTTAAATGCAATCACTGTTATCATTAAAGGGGAATGAGAAGGCAAGCACTAGGAGCCAATCATATGTGGTGCATGCACTTTTGCTGACATAGAACATGCATGCCTGAAGGAGCGTTTAGAAGAAGGAACTCATCTGCCTGCTGCTGCTCTTTCATTGACCAATCATAGGCTGGGGAGGCATGCAATCATAACCTAGTTGCATTGCTTATTGGCTGTAGTGAAAAGTCAGCTCATCAACTTAACAAGAAACGTAAATACTTTAACAGGTAAATCAGTACACATACAGTATCTTACAAAAGAGAGTACACCCCTCACATTTTTGTAAATATTCTATATAAATATACCTTTTCATGTGACAACACTGAAGAAATTACACTTTGCTACAATGTAGTGAGTGCACATCTTGTAACAGTGTAAATTTTCTGTCCCCTCAAAATAACTTAACACACAGCCATTCATGTCTAAATCACTGGCAACAAAAGTGAGCACACCCCTAAGTGAAATGTCCAAATTGGGCCCAAAGTGTCAATATTTTGTGTGGCCATTATTTTCCAGCATTGCCTTAACCCTCTTGGGCATGGAGTTCACCAGAGCTTCACAGGTTGCTACTGGAGTCTTCTTCCACTCCTCCATGATGACATCACGGAGCTGGTGGATGTTAGAGACCTTACGCTCCTCCACCTTCCATTTGAGGATGCCCCATAGATGCTCAATAGGGTTTAGGTCTGGAGACATGCTTGGCCAGTCCATCACCTCAGCTTCTTTAGCAAGGCAGTGGTCATCTTGGAGGTGTGTTTAGTGTTATCATCATGTTGGAATACTTCCCTGCGGCTCAGTCTCCAAAGGGAGGGGATTCAGTATGTCACAGTACATGTTGGCATTCATGGTTCCCTCAATGAACTGTAGCTCCCCAGTGCTGTTAGTACTCATGCAACCCCAGACCATGACACTCCCACCAACATGCTTGACTGTAGGCAAGACACACTTGTCTTTGTACTCCTCACATGGTTGCTGCCACACATGCTTGACACCATCTGAACCAAATAAGTTTATCTTGGTCTTATCAGACCACAGGGCATGGTTCCAGTAATCCATGTCCTTAGTCTGCTTGTCTTCAGAAAACTGTTTGCAGGCTTTCTTGTGCCTCGTCTTTAGAAGAGGCTTCCTTCTGGGATGACAGCTGATCCCCCACCCCTTCAACCTCTGCAGCACTGCTGGCAGCACTCATTTGTCTATTTCCCAAAGACAACTTCTAGATATGATGCTGAGCACATGCACTCAATTTTTTTGGTCAACCATGGCGAGACCTGTTCTGAGTGGAACCTGTCCTGTTAAACGGTTTGTATGGTCTTGGCCACCATGCTCCTGCTCAGTTTCAAGGTCTTGGTAATCTTCTTATAGCCTAGGCCATCTTTATGTAAAGCAACAATTCTTTTCTTCAGACCCTCAGAGAGTTTTTTGCCATGAGGTGCCATGTTAACTACTTCCCACCCGGCCAATGTATATATATGGCTGGGTGGGAGCTCTCTCCTTCTGACTGGACATTCCTGAATGTCCTTCAGAAGGAAGGGGATCATGCGAGCCTGTGCCCGCGCAGTGGCACGATCCCGATGCGCTCGTGTCACCCGGACACTGCGCATCTCGGATCGGCAGGAGGGCTCTGTGATTGGCCCTCGTGATCACATGATGGCTGTATCCAATCACAGACGTCATGTGATGTAAACCAACAGCCGGTTGCTAGTCCATTGGCTCTCCTCTCCTCACACAGAAGTCGTCGCTGAGGAGAGGAGAGTGGATCACTGCAGCCAGCTGGTGATCAGTGAGTATGAGCTGTTTTTTACAGCTTTTTACTCACTGATCACCAACCTACTGTAAAACACAGTGTAAGCACACATGTCCCCACACATGTCCCCAAAACACACATGTCCGCAAATAATAAAAACACATGTCCCCCACATACGTCCCACTAAAATCACATGTCCCAATGATTATCTGCACACATGTCCATGATCACCTGCACACATCTGTACATGACCATTTGCGTACATGTCTGTGATCACACAAACCAATTATACACTTAACTGAAATTTTTTTTACCAAAAACATGTAGCAGAATAGAATTTGGCATAAATTTATGACAAAATTCGATTTTATTGGATTTATTTTAAAATAGAAAGAAGAAAATATTGTTTTTTTTCCAAATTTTGGCAATTTTTTGCTTATATTGCAAAAAATAAAAAACTGAGCCGTGAATAAATACCACCAAAATAAAGCTCGATTTGTGCAAACAAAAAGATAAAAATTTTATTTGGGTACAGCGTAGCATGACCGCACAATTGTCATTGAAAGTGCGAGAGCGCTGAAAGCTGAAAATTGGGCTGGGAAGGAAGGGGGTGAAAGTGCCCTGTATTGTAGTGGTTAAACTTCCATTAACCAGTATGAAAGAGTGAGAGCGATAACACCAAATTTAACACCCCTCTTCCTCATTCACACCTGGGACCTTGTAACACTAACGAGTCACATGATACCAGGGAGGGAAAATGGCTAATTGGGCCCAATTTGGACATTTACACTTAGGGATGTACTCACTTTTGTTGCCAGCGGTTTAGACATTAATGGCTGTGTGTTGCGTTATTTTGAGGGGGCAGCAAATTTACATTGTTATACAAGCTGTACACTCACTACTTTACATTGTAGCAAAATGTTAATTTCTTCAGTGTTGTCACATGAAAAGATATAATAAAATATTTACAAAAATGTGAGGGGTGTACTCACTTTTGTGAGATACTGTATGTGCAATTCAACTACGCAGGTAGCTCTTTGATTGAAACTCAGCTTTAACAGCATATTAAAAATAGATAATGGCCTACCCAATAAACTGTACATATACACACACACACACGTTTAAAAGAGCAGTTATACAGTTATGAATCACTCTAAATCTAATTGTATAACAGCATTTTTTTTTCTAAGCAATATAGATTGGAATAACTCATACAAGGGCTGAGGCATGACCATGCAAACAAGTTCATCAACGATCCATTGTTTGTGCTTTGTGGCATTGAAGGCTGTCTTCCAACATAACCTTCCTGAAAATGGCCATACAATGCAAGACCTTAAAGGCCGTGAGTGGCAGATCTTCTAATGCAGCACTGTGACTTCCTAATGCTTGCAGGTATATCTGTACATATGTCAGAATGCGTTTTTTGTTTCCTCTCAACAGATCTTCAAATAACAGGTGTGGATATTTTGTACATTTTTATTTGGGTCAGTGGACTTTCTGCCTATTTAATTCTGACTCTCAAAAGATGAACTGAAATTTTTTTTCTTTTTTTTTTCTTGGATAAGTAATTGCTGGTTTTGCTTTTGTTTATTGTTTTATCTTTTCTTTTTATCTCACTTCTTACAAAAAAAAAAAAGACGTCAAATCCTTATAAAACAGATTATTTAGGCTGGTTCATTATTTCCGGTAGACTTAAACTAGCACATGGTATGCATAATACCTTTATCGCTTGTTAAACGAAACCAGATTTCAATAACGCATGTTCTCAGCGTACATATTTTCTGAAAGCATGTAATTTTTCCTTCTTTATAGTTTTGTCAATTTTTTTCATTATTTTAATGACAAAACACCTCCTATTAACAATTGCTAATTGACTGCTTGACATTACAATTAACTTTGAAGTCACTGCAATAGACGAGTGTCTCTGTATTAAAGTGGCTGAAACGGACGTATCTTTACTTTTTTTTTTCTGTTCATGAGTAGGTGCCTGCAAGAACCAGGTGGTGTTTTTTCAGATGAATGAGCATGTTACAATGTGTTCTTCCTTTTGGATAAAACATTAGCGTATCAGATGTGACAAATCAGATGTTCATCTTCCACGCTCCTGCATTATTTTACATTGAGAATTAGATCATTTCCTGGCTTTGATTTAACTTACCATTATTCTCCTTGAAAATAGGTCTTAAAGCATATACAGTTATGTACATAACATAACAATACATTCAAATATTAATCATTTTTACTGCCATCTGGTGTCTACACTTTTTATATTTTAAAGAGAATGTGTCACCTACAAGAGAGTGCTTGGGCATGCAACAATTCACTAATGAGATAAAGTCTGTCAGTGTCGGGATTAATGAAACAATGTAATAATACATTCAGTCTGGGTGCTGCCATGTTAAATAATTCTCTGCAGTGTCCAGTCACAGAGCAATGTAGAATAGATATCGTGCAGTTCATAAGCTGTTCTCTTCAAAACTGGCATAGATAAAAAGCACTAAAGAGGTGAATTTTAAATTGTCAATTACCCAGCAATGGCAGTATGAATTTAAAAAGTAACCTGCCATACAATATTGTGATCTTGCTGTGCATTTGACAAATCCTAACTAAAAAAGTTTTGGAGAGAGTTGGAAGAGCTAAAGTTTCTGCCAAAAAAAAATTGAGCGCACCAACGCAAAATTCAAGGGTTCAGTAGGTAGAAAGTTGTTTATTATGAACCAATGTAGTAAAAGAAAACAAATCAACATTTATTAAGGATCTGCAACCCCTTATTAAAGAGGAGGTCCAGGCTGGGCGAAACAAAATAAGCGAATAAATATTAATAATAATAATAATAATACACAAAATAAAATAAGTCAGCAGCTACAAATACTGCAGCTGCTGACTTTTAATTTTAGAGCACTTACCTGTCCAGGGAGCTCGCGATGGCAGCACCCCAGCCAATCTTTGGATTGACTCCCGGGTGCTGCTGCCACCATTCCTGGTGTAGGAACCCAATAGTAAAGCCTTTCGGCTTCACTGCTGGTTCCCTACTGCACATGCACAAAGCATTCTGCGCATTCTAATTGGCCCTGCGGTGGGGAAGGAGGAGGGGGACCTGTCAAAAACAGATCCTCTTTTCCTCCTCTCCCCTGAAAGGTGCCAAATGTGACACCGGAGAATAGGAGGAAGCGTATAAGCGGAAGTTCCACTTTTGGGTGGAACTCCATTTTAAGGCTACAATAGAAACAGAGAAAATACAAAATCAGGGCAACAATAAAGCTATATGAATTCAGAGTCCATTCACAAATCCACATAAACCTATGACCACCATAACATTACACCCACCTAATACTGAGTAGTTCCCTCTTTTGCCATAAAAACACTCCACAAGACAAAGCATCACACTGCATCCACCAGGTAAGCTATGTGCACACTAAATCAGCTGACAGTGTCTGTTTATACGAAACGTAAATCGGAGCCAAGCTTGTGCTGACATCACCCACGCAGCTCCAGCAGCGCTTTCTTATGCATTTCATGATATCAAGATATGCACTTTGTAAGTAGTTTTTTTAATCTTCATTCAATATATTTTAAATGATAATACACTTTTGGAGGTTTCTCTTCTTTATTGGGCCACCTTAGAGAAACAGGAGGAGGACTATACATCATCTGGATGTGGAATGCCTTTTGATGTCCTTTGATCAGATGACCCATTGTTTTATATCTTCATGCCACGCCCGACCTCCTATAATTTGAGGCTTGTCTTTCTAGTAAAAGACTGGATGTACACAGGTGGTGCGCTCACTGATCACAATGTGTTGTTGTCACATTTATGAATAATGGAATTTGTGGACTTCATTTATTGTTTCAAAACTTTGGACTTCACACCCTAAATTAATTTATGTCAATTTCATGAACATAATATATGTTTTTTTAAGTTTTATTCACATAGTGCAACTATGTTTTTAGGTGCTATGCACACATACCTTCCACCTTCTTCCATTGCTCTGTAGTCCAGCTTCGATGCTCATTTGCCCATTGTAGATGCTTTTGGCTGTAGAGTTGGGTCAGCACGGGCATCCTAACTGGTCTGCAGCTACACAGCCCCATACACAACAACCCGTAATGCGCTGTGTATACAATTTGGCCCTTGTCAAAGTCACCCAAATTCTTACACTTGCCCATTTTCTCTACTTTTGACACTTCAACTTCAGGGACAACATGTTCACTGGCTACCTAACATATCCGCAGAGAGTGCAAAATCTGGTGCCGCTCTGCACAGAAACCAATCAGTTTTGTTGTCAAAGCTTAATTGAACAAGCTGAAGTTAGAAGCTGATTGGCTACCATACACAACTGTACCAGATTATGCACTCTTTGGATTTAGTAAATCAACTCCAGTACACTTCTTGCTATCATCCTCTTACTTAATCCAGCTCATCCTTCCCCTCCACAAATGCATACTTACCTGTATCCAACTGCTGCTGCTTTTACTATTTGTTTTAATTTGTCACAGTAAGTCTTCACTGTCCTGGCTGTACCTGCGAATTACAGACTTCCATAACAACATCTTCTATCATCTGAAGCCTTGGAACACAGCCCCAAAGAAGTCCAGGACATTGAAGACTTCCAGCACTGGATGTAAACAAACAACGGAACCTCGGTTGTTGTATTGAGGTAGGTACAAGTTTTAATATTATTTTTCAATTTTTTATTATCATTGGCTTATTTAGAATGAAAACTGAAGCATTTATTAAACTCTGAAGATTTTATTATCCCAGTCTATCAGTTATTATAAGGATATCTTCCATACCTTTTATGCACCTTGATTTTTGACTTATACTCCAAGAACATACATCTATTACATGTGCTGTATTGGCTTCTTCCTGTAGACATTATTAAAGAAATAAACATTTGTGTGCTATCTTTTGTATCTTACTTTTAAAATTCTCTTCTTTGAAGGACAAACTAAAGGAGATCATTAGAGAGTTGTGATTTTACAAGGTGTTTTGGCATATTGTAATAAATTAGATGACACAACAAACAAATAGTTCATTAAATAAAAAAAAAAACACATTACACATCTTGTTTTCTATGTTAACATCTCATTATTAGCATTGATAACTATGACATTTCACATCTGAACATTGTACATTATGTTGCATTTTGTATTGCTGGCAAAAAATCTTGGTGATGGGTTTGTGTACTGTTAAAGCTGAGCACAAAAAAAAAACAAGCAGAGGTTGAAGGACAAGTAATCTATATTGCTTGTAGACTTCCTAGCTGATATTTTCCCCATAAATGTGGTACCAGTACTTGCTCTGCACTGTATCTCTGTGTGAAGGTGCTTCTTTATGTGATGTTTGAGCAGGGTCCCCCATGACTGGTGATCAAATCAGGAGAGATCCATAAAGCACAGATCCCCTCATTAAATAAAGCAAACACAGTGAGATCCTTGCACTGTAGGTCTTCAAGTACAGCTTTCTCTCCATGGAAAACAGCACAGTGTTGACATAATCAAATCTCACTGTAAATTCCATGAGATTATCAATCATAGGCACAATCTCTTAGACCTCAAGCTGGAAATATACAGTTAAATGCTCAAGGTACATGAAATTGCACTGCTCTTTTCAGCACAAAAGGTAAATCTTTCAGGGCACTAACAGGAATAATTTACATTTATAGACGTTCCCTGTTAAATAGCAAAGC
Source organism: Lithobates pipiens (assembly GCF_037356315.1). Classification (NCBI taxonomy): domain Eukaryota; kingdom Metazoa; phylum Chordata; class Amphibia; order Anura; family Ranidae; genus Lithobates; species Lithobates pipiens. Next base: position 235,922,834 of record NW_027507785.1, on the reverse strand, counting down.
TTCACTTTTTGAGTTTATGCACACTGTAAATGTATTTGCATTGCTGATTTTATTATTTTGCTTGACAATACCCAATTTCAAATTGCCATAGATTAGATGTTTGGCTTTTTGTGCTAATTAATATTTGTAAGCTTTCATTTTTCTATACAACAATGTAGTACATCTCCGGTTACATTTTGTATTATATAGTTATTACGTTACTTGGACCTGCTTGGGTGCAATAATAGACACACACATTTGAACTATGCCTCCACATTGTAAAAGACCCCCAAAGGCTTTACTCGTGTTTTCCTGTAGAGTGTTTTAAATTGAAGCGGACCAAGATATTTGTTTCCCAGTTGGACCTAATCATATTTGGTATGGCTCTGCAGGTCTTAACGTGCACAAACCATATTGTTATAACTGGTTACAGTATGATGACCTGTCTTCACATATATTTTTACTAAATGGTGAAACCCCTATCTGGTAAAAATCCCATTCATAAATCACAAAAATCTTTAAAACAGATGCATAAATATTTATTAAAACATTTAGATAGTTAACTTTAACATGTTTTACATTTACATTACATAATTTCTTTTTTTCATTATATCTGTTGTATAGGCACAGTTATCTGCTGGAGGTATGGCAATTTACAGACCAGTAATCATGAAAATATTGTCCAGTCTGATAGACAAATGTGATAAAAAATATTTACAAATCATAAATAAGACATCCTGCTATGTTTTCACCATTAACACTTAAGAAAGTTTTATTACACCATGCAAAACAATGTTGAGCATCTGATGACTTTATATGAGGAGTTGAAATGACAATAAACTGCGTTATATTGCTTATCAGGACTGGTAAAAAACTGTTTTGCAGAAGATAACTATTGAGAAGGGTTCTGAGGTGGGGGGGCATCACAGTGTGATTTGCTAATACATAGCTGTCAGAAATATCAGCTCCCAATTTACTAGTCATACACAATGGGCCAGTTGAAACTTGTACGCTGTTCCAATTTGTCACAGCTCTTGTTTGTAGTCTTCATAAAACTGCCTTGTGAACACAGTGGAAACAGCCCTCTTGGATCCCAGGAGTCAATGAAATGCTTTTACTTCCTGCTGGACCTAAATATCAGGTGGCTTGGAGTGTCTAATTATCAATAAAAAATAATAAGTTGATATTAAATGTGGCTGTGATGCCTGTTTCTTCTAAAACAGCTTTAAATACGAGCTTCAGATTGATCTCATATTCTCTGTTGCACCTGGCTCAGATAACATATGCGTTTTGGCTTAAGTCATTATTTTTGTGCCTTTCTGTGACTGGTGTCTTGTGGTGCAGTTCACAAAAGTACATAGTTCTAATTATCAAACAAAAGTGCAAAAAATTGCAATTGGTCAGGGACAGTCTCATTAGTAAAGTCACACTTATCTCAACATAGACTTGTGATTAGTGATCTGTAGGGACAGGGATATTCGAACATGAGTTGCATAAACAATCAAATCAAAAAGAAAAGTAAAATTTATTATAAGAGGTATCATTAGCTATCAGCTACATGGTAAACAATGCATTTCTATTAATGGTAAGTTAATGCAGTAGTCCATAAACATTGTATGATATAATATGTCCAAAGTGTCCAATGAGGTATACTGCCTGAACACTTTAAACTGTGTCATGTCTAAGCTTTTGTGTTATAACCAGGCCTGGATCATTGGAAATTAAGCATTAAAGCGTATCTAAAGGTTTGGAGTCCACCTGCGGGGAATCTGTTCGCTGATCCTTGTCCACTCTGCTTATGCAGAGAAGACACACACAGCCCACTCTCCTCAATGGATGGTCAGATGGAAACGGACTGCCTGTCCATTTACACTCGACTGCCATCCAATCCACCAGCTGGATGGGAAACAGTCATTTGTCTATTTATAGCGGATAGGATCAGATCTGTTGACATCTGCCTCTCCATAGAGGAGACTGGAAGGTCTGAAAAACTGACTGGCGGACCCGATTGGTACACCTATGTGAAAGGGCCCTTACATATAAACAAGTCTGTTTGCTAAAGTAAGCTGCAGTATATTAAAGTGGAAGTAAACCCATGGATTTAAACAGTTAAAAAAAAAGGCATGCCGGGAATGCTAACTGCACATTAGCTGTGCTCTCAGCCAAACTATCAAACTATCCAATGGCTGGTGTCATAACGAATCACATCTGCAGCACCATAGCAGTTGAAGATTAAACAGAGGCAAAGATGGCAGCTTCCTTGGCTGAAAACGATAGGGGAGTTTACTTCCACTTTAAGGCTCTGTTCACATATAGGCATTGCAATTTTACAGGCGTTTTTCTCGCATTTTTTCAGGAGTTTTTTTCTGGCATTTTTGCAGAGTTTTGCAGTGTTTTTTTTAAACAGGTGTTTTCAAGTTTAAAAGGTCACCAATGGAAAAGCAGTAAAATGCCTGTAATCTGCCAAAAAAAGAATCTCACATACTTTTTTGGGCAAAGGACATTTTTCTTTAAGTGACAGAATGCTCAGATTTCAACAGGGGTCATTGAATAGAATTGGAATTGTCCTGTTGGGCGTTTTTAGAGCTGATGCTTAGAGCAGAAAAACGCTCCAAAACGCCTAGGTGTAAAAGGAGCCTAAATGTTTGTTCTTGGATTTCGATACACTTTGGGGTTTATTTACTAAAGGCAAATATACTATGCACTTTGCAGGTGCAGTTGCATTCTGCAAGAGCACTTGCTCCAGAGCTTAGTAAATGAGAGGAAGCTCTGCTAACATCCATCATCCTATCATATGGAAGCAAAAATGCTGTTTTTTTTTCCTCACATGAAATTGGGTACCTTTACCTCAACTGCCAAGCTCTGTAGCAACTGCACTAGCAGAATGCAACTGCACTTGCAAAGTACACAGTCTATTTACCGTTAGTAAATCAACCCCTTAAAGTTTCAGTGTAGTGCAGCAAAGTTTAAGGGAAATGATGGGATTCCATTTCCTTTAACTTGAAGTGATTTAAGCTAAAAAAAAAAAAAAAAAAATTCTTGCAGGTATAAAATGCAGGCACATGCATGCAGTGAATCCTGCTGCTGAGGGCAAATCTCGGCTAATCCTAATCTTGATTAAGCCCAATGTGAGTGAAACATGTCAGTGATTGATGGGTGGGGATTTGAAATTAAGCCTGTCTTTTATTCACTTCACACCGGGATTGTCTACAGTGTGCAGTGGTGCGCTTTTGCTATATTGTATTAAAAAGAATGATGTTGCGCTGTTCAAAGGGATGAATGGGAAATTTTGCAGAAGTAACAGGATAGATTGGACAGGATTTTTCGGCCAGAGGTAGTATAAAAGGTAATAAAGTATAGTGGAAGAATGGGTTGCTACTACCTAAACAAAATATAATGCAGATTGCAGCAATATTCTTATGGTGCAAAAAATAATGGTGCCTTCACCTTCTAAACAGTATCAAAGTGCACAGCGCAAAACATAACCTCTGTGCAAAATGCAAATATGAATCTTGAAATATATATATTATATACACAAAAAACTTGCAAAATCTGCAATAAAGTGAAAAGTGTCACTCTATTGTATACTGAATTCTAACAATATGTATACCAAATGGGTGTGCAAATGGTGCTATCGTGCAACACCTGTGCAAAGTAATTCACATACGTGAAGAAACGATGTAAATATCAACACAAAAAATAATGCTAACTGTAAAACAACATTTAGTTTATGCGAGTCCTGAAATCTGCACAGACAAATGTAGCTGCTAGTGATGGGCGAACGGTTCGCCCGGCGGTCGTTTCGCGGCGAATTTCCGACTTTCGCCGTCCGCGGGTTCGAACGCCTTTTTCCGTCGTTCGCCCCGGCGGACTTACGTGTTTAATGTATACAAGAACTTTAACCTTTCGTGACACGTTTATCATGTGTTACAGGACAACCAATTGAGACATGACAGCTCATGGACACTTGGACATTCCCCCTAACCTATAAATACACCCGATCCGGTGGCCATTTTACATTCTTTCTTCTGTCACTGTAGGGAAAGGATCCTGTGTGGAGTAGGGACAGAGAAAACGCTAGCTATTTGGTACACAAAAGTTCTTTTCAGGACTGGTATAGGTGTTAGGTCAGCAGCCTGAGTTTCTTTTGTCAGTTTAGATAAAGGGACAGAGCGCTGTATGCTGCTATTTTAGGGACAGCTCAGCCAGATTAGTCTTTCTTCATCATCATCATCATCATCATCATTAGCTGTTACTATCAGGTCCACAAAAGAGCTGTTCCAGCTAATCGTTCCAGTCTACTCTTTTTTGCCAATTTGTATAGGGACAGGCAGGAAGCAGTGTGTCAGGCAGTGAGGATAATTTTAAAGACTTGCTGTTACTATTAGTTCCACAAAGGTTCTTTTCAGGACTGGTATCAGTGGTACGGTAATAGGCTTGTACACGTATAATATTCTTTCTTCCAAATATAGAAAGAATATTATACTTGACTGCTGCCCTTCTGCTGCAGTCTGCTAATCATTCACAACTCACTTGTTCCACAAAGCTCTTTATCAGGACTGGTAACTTGGTCTGTCTAGGGTGCTACGGTACATAGGCTTGGGTGCGGTACAGTCTGCTGTTCTGTAAGGACCGCTATCGGTCCACAATAGATAGGGTTGCCGTGCACTACTGCTGACCGCTGCCCTATACTGCAGCAGTCCTTCAGCGGTATAGGGACTGACGCACAGTCTGCTAAACACTAATACACAACCTGCTTGGTCCACAAAAGTTCTTATAAGGACTGGTAACTTGGTATAGGGTGCTACGGTACATAGGCCTGAGTGCGTTACAGTCTGCTGTTCTGTAAGGACCGCTATCGGTCCACAATACATAGGGTTGACGTGCACTACTGCTGACCGCTGCCCTATACTGCAGCAGTCCTTCAGCGGTATAGGGACTGACGCACAGTCTGCTAAACACTAACACACAACCTGCTTGGTCCACAAAAGTTCTTATAAGGACTGGTAACTTGGTATAGGGTGCTACGGTACATAGGCCTGAGTGCAGTACAGTCTGCTGTTCTGTAAGGACTGCTATCGGTCCACAATACATAGGGTTGCCGTGCACTACTGCTGACCGCTGCCCTATACTGCAGCAGTCCTTCAGCGGTATAGGGACTGACGCACAGTCTGCTAAACACTAATACACAACCTGCTTGGTCCACAAAAGTTCTTATAAGGACTGGTAACTTGGTATAGGGTGCTACGGTACATAGGCCTGAGTGCGTTACAGTCTGCTGTTCTGTAAGGACCGCTATCGGTCCACAATACATAGGGTTGCCGTGCACTACTGCTGACCGCTGCCCTATACTGCAGCAGTCCTTCATTGGTATAGGGACTGACGTACAGTCTGCTAATCACTAACACACAACCTGCTTGGTCCACAAAAGTTCTTATAAGGACTGGTAACTTGGTATAGGGTGCTACGGTACATAGGCCTGAGTGCGTTACAGTCTGCTGTTCTGTAAGGACCGCTATCGGTCCACAATACATAGGGTTGCCGTGCACTACTGCTGACCGCTGCCCTATACTGCAGCAGTCCTTCATTGGTATAGGGACTGACGTACAGTCTGCTAATCACTAACACACAACCTGCTTGGTCCACAAAAGTTCTTATAAGGACTGGTAACTTGGTATAGGGTGCTACGGTACATAGGCCTGAGTGCGTTACAGTCTGCTGTTCTGTAAGGACCGCTATCGGTCCACAATACATAGGGTTGCCGTGCACTACTGCTGACCGCTGCCCTATACTGCAGCAGTCCTTCATTGGTATAGGGACTGACGTACAGTCTGCTAATCACTAACACACAACCTGCTTGGTCCACAAAAGTTCTTATAAGGACTGGTAACTTGGTATAGGGTGCTACGGTACATAGGCCTGAGTGCGTTACAGTCTGCTGTTCTGTAAGGACCGCTATCGGTCCACAATACATAGGGTTGCCGTGCACTACTGCTGACCGCTGCCCTATACTGCAGCAGTCCTTCAGCGGTATAGGGACTGACGTACAGTCTGCTAATCACTAACACACAACCTGCTTGGTCCACAAAAGTTCTTATAAGGACTGGTAACTTGGTATAGGGTGCTACGGTACATAGGCCTGAGTGCGTTACAGTCTGCTGTTCTGTAAGGACCGCTATCGGTCCACAATACATAGGGTTGCCGTGCACTACTGCTGACCGCTGCCCTATACTGCAGCAGTCCTTCAGCGGTATAGGGACTGACGCACAGTCTGCTAAACACTAACACACAACCTGCTTGGTCCACAAAAGTTCTTATAAGGACTGGTAACTTGGTATAGGGTGCTACGGTACATAGGCCTGAGTGCAGTACAGTCTGCTGTTCTGTAAGGACCGCTATCGGTCCACAATACATAGGGTTGCCGTGCACTACTGCTGACCGCTGCCCTATACTGCAGCAGTCCTTCATTGGTATAGGGACTGACGTACAGTCTGCTAATCACTAACACACAACCTGCTTGGTCCACAAAAGTTCTTATAAGGACTGGTAACTTGGTATAGGGTGCTACGGTACATAGGCCTGAGTGCGTTACAGTCTGCTGTTCTGTAAGGACCGCTATCGGTCCACAATACATAGGGTTGCCGTGCACTACTGCTGACCGCTGCCCTATACTGCAGCAGTCCTTCATTGGTATAGGGACTGACGTACAGTCTGCTAATCACTAACACACAACCTGCTTGGTCCACAAAAGTTCTTATAAGGACTGGTAACTTGGTATAGGGTGCTACGGTACATAGGCCTGAGTGCGTTACAGTCTGCTGTTCTGTAAGGACCGCTATCGGTCCACAATACATAGGGTTGCCGTGCACTACTGCTGACCGCTGCCCTATACTGCAGCAGTCCTTCAGCGGTATAGGGACTGACGTACAGTCTGCTAATCACTAACACACAACCTGCTTGGTCCACAAAAGTTCTTATAAGGACTGGTAACTTGGTATAGGGTGCTACGGTACATAGGCCTGAGTGCGTTACAGTCTGCTGTTCTGTAAGGACCGCTATCGGTCCACAATACATAGGGTTGCCGTGCACTACTGCTGACCGCTGCCCTATACTGCAGCAGTCCTTCAGCGGTATAGGGACTGACGCACAGTCTGCTAAACACTAACACACAACCTGCTTGGTCCACAAAAGTTCTTATAAGGACTGGTAACTTGGTATAGGGTGCTACGGTACATAGGCCTGAGTGCAGTACAGTCTGCTGTTCTGTAAGGACCGCTATCGGTCCACAATACATAGGGTTGCCGTGCACTACTGCTGACCGCTGCCCTATACTGCAGCAGTCCTTCATTGGTATAGGGACTGACGTACAGTCTGCTAATCACTAACACACAACCTGCTTGGTCCACAAAAGTTCTTATAAGGACTGGTAACTTGGTATAGGGTGCTACGGTACATAGGCCTGAGTGCGTTACAGTCTGCTGTTCTGTAAGGACCGCTATCGGTCCACAATACATAGGGTTGCCGTGCACTACTGCTGACCGCTGCCCTATACTGCAGCAGTCCTTCATTGGTATAGGGACTGACGTACAGTCTGCTAATCACTAACACACAACCTGCTTGGTCCACAAAAGTTTTTATAAGGACTGGTAACTTGGTATAGGGTGCTACGGTACATAGGCCTGAGTGCAGTACAGTCTGCTGTTCTGTAAGGACCGCTATCGGTCCACAATACATAGGGTTGCCGTGCACTACTGCTGACCGCTGCCCTATACTGCAGCAGTCCTTCATTGGTATAGGGACTGACGTACAGTCTGCTAATCACTAACACACAACCTGCTTGGTCCACAAAAGTTCTTATAAGGACTGGTAACTTGGTATAGGGTGCTACGGTACATAGGCCTGAGTGCGTTACAGTCTGCTGTTCTGTAAGGACCGCTATCGGTCCACAATACATAGGGTTGCCGTGCACTACTGCTGACCGCTGCCCTATACTGCAGCAGTCCTTCAGCGGTATAGGGACTGACGCACAGTCTGCTAAACACTAACACACAACCTGCTTGGTCCACAAAAGTTTTTATAAGGACTGGTAACTTGGTATAGGGTGCTACGGTACATAGGCCTGAGTGCAGTACAGTCTGCTGTTCTGTAAGGACCGCTATCGGTCCACAATACATAGGGTTGACGTGCACTACTGCTGACCGCTGCCCTATACTGCAGCAGTCCTTCATTGGTATAGGGACTGACGTACAGTCTGCTAATCACTAACACACAACCTGCTTGGTCCACAAAAGTTCTTATAAGGACTGGTAACTTGGTATAGGGTGCTACGGTACATAGGCCTGAGTGCAGTACAGTCTGCTGTTCTGTAAGGACCGCTATCGGTCCACAATACATAGGGTTGCCGTGCACTACTGCTGACCGCTGCCCTATACTGCAGCAGTCCTTCATTGGTATAGGGACTGACGTACAGTCTGCTAATCACTAACACACAACCTGCTTGGTCCACAAAAGTTTTTATAAGGACTGGTAACTTGGTATAGGGTGCTACGGTACATAGGCCTGAGTGCAGTACAGTCTGCTGTTCTGTAAGGACCGCTATCGGTCCACAATACATAGGGTTGACGTGCACTACTGCTGACCGCTGCCCTATACTGCAGCAGTCCTTCAGCGGTATAGGGACTAAGAGTTTTGTCACAGGGTGATTTAAAAAATGACAGGCAGAGGAAGAGGCAGGCCCTTCCGCAGGGGTGGTAGGGGTAGGGCAGGAGCAACAGCCTTGAGCCAAAGTGGGAAGTTGCAGAAGGTGCGTTCAATTACTTTAAAGGACGCACCAGACTTGGTTGAGTGGCTCACTCAGCCTTATTCTTCTGCACCCTCCTCATCCTCTCGATCTGCACCCTCTTCTTCACTCTCTGCTATGTGCACCCCCAAAGACACTACCACCAACAACACCACCACCACCACATACCTTCCGCTTGAGTGCAAATGGGGGCCTTCATGCTCCAGTGTTTTAATAGGGACCCCCGTATAAAAAGCATGAGGGTCAAGGACCAGTACTGGGTGGCAACGTACTTAGATCCCCGGTACAAACACAAAATGGCGGAAATGTTACCGCCGTCGCAGAGGGCTGTCAGAATGCAGCACTTCCAGGCCTTGCTTCGAGAAATGCTGCATTCTGCTTTTGCGTGCGCTGGCAGAGGAGCAATTCCCACTCCCAGAGAAGGATTTGCGGGTACCAATCCAACAGCGCCTGCAAGAAGAGGCCGGTTTGAAGATGTGTTGGTGACTTCGGATATGAGGTCATTCTTTCAGCCGACCCATCGACAGGTGTCATCCGGATCCAGCATCAGGGAACGCCTAGACCGTCAGGTGTCCGACTACATTGGGTTAACGGCCGATGTGGACGCTCTGAGGAGTGATGAACCCCTAGACTACTGGGTGGGCAGGCTTGACCTCTGGCCAGAGCTTGCCCAATTTGCAATCGAACTGTTGGCTTGCCCCTCATCCAGTGTCCTGTCCGAAAGGACGTTCAGCGCAGCAGGGGGGATTGTGACCGATAAGCGTACTCGCCTAGCTCACGACAGTGTTAACTACCTCACATTTCTAAAAATGAATGAGGCATGGATCTCGGAGGAATTCAACACATGTGATCAGTAGACCATGTATATGTCTATAAACAATTTTTGGAATCAAGCACACAGACCTTCTTAATTCATTTGGCTCACTTCCCTGACCCAAAAAAGCACACCGTACTATATGCCCCTACCCTCCTCTTTGAAGAGGTTGAGCGGTGTCATATTTCTACTGGGGCTGCTTATTATGAGGGGTTCCCACCATCCCTGTGCTGTGCTGACTTCCTCCTGGGTGTTCTTATTATGAGGGGCTCCCACCATCCCTGTGCTGTGCTGACTTCCTCCTGGGGGTTCTTATTATGAGGGGCTCCCACCATCCCTGTGCTGTGCTGACTTCCTCCTGGGGGTTCTTATTATGAGGGGATCACACCATCCCTGTGCTGTGCTGACTTCCTCCTGGGGCTGCTTACGGTGCTGCTGTCAGCGCTGTATGTCACGGAGCTGCTGTCAGCGCTGTATGTCACGGAGCTGCTGTCAGCGCTGTATGTCACGGAGCTGCTGTCAGCGCTGTATGTCACGGAGCTGCTGTCAGCGCTGTATGTCACGGAGCTGCTGTCAGCGCTGTATGTCACGGAGCTGCTGTCAGCGCTGTATGTCACGGAGCTGCTGTCAGCGCTGTATGTCACGGAGCTGCTGTCAGCGCTGTATGTCACGGTGCTGCTGTCAGCGCTGTATGTCACGGAGCTGCTGTCAGCGCTGTATGTCACGGAGCTGCTGTCAGTGCTGTATGTCACGGAGCTGCTGTCAGCGCTGTATGTCACGGAGCTGCTGTCAGCGCTGTATGTCACGGAGCTGCTGTCAGCGCTGTATGTCACGGTGCTGCTGTCAGCGCTGTATGTCACGGAGCTGCTGTCAGCGCTGTATGTCACGGAGCTGCTGTCAGTGCTGTATGTCACGGAGCTGCTGTCAGCGCTGTATGTCACGGAGCTGCTGTCAGCGCTGTATGTCACGGAGCTGCTGTCAGCGCTGTATGTCACGGTGCTGCTGTCAGCGCTGTATGTCACGGAGCTGCTGTCAGCGCTGTATGTCACGGAGCTGCTGTCAGCGCTGTATGTCACGGAGCTGCTGTCAGCGCTGTATGTCACGGAGCTGCTGTCAGCGCTGTATGTCACGGAGCTGCTGTCAGCGCTGTATGTCACGGTGCTGATGTCAGTGCTCTGTATTACGGTGCTGCTGTCAGTGCTCTGTATCTCCTGCACCCTCTTGTTTGCCTACCCTGGTCCCTGACCTTCCCTCTCCTCCATTGCCTTCATTAGCTCCATAGTCCTGAATTGTCAGAACAATTTCCCAAATAAAAAAAAAATGCTTGTAGTTATCGATCCCAAATTCACCTCATACATGTATTATGCTATTGTCCAGGTGGTGGGACTACGTGCTACCCCCTAATAATTACCCCGTGGCCGCAAATTCGACCTAAAGGTTTGCGAAATTCGCCTCCCATTGAAGTCAATGGAGCCCGCGGCGAACGGTCGTTTTCGCGAACGTTTGTGTCCGTTCGCGTTTCGCGTTCGCGAAACGTCCCGTCGGAAGTTCGTCCATCACTAGTAGCTGCCACAAAAACACTAGTCTATTTCTTTAAAGTCCTCTGCATGTAAAATGGCATATACAACTGCTGATACTCCAGTGCTTCACTGTACATAATTAGCCAGGTTTAAAAAAGACACAAGTTCATCTAGTTCAACCAAAAAAAAAAATACAATCCCATATACACAATACTATACCCACAGTTAATCCAGAGGAAGGCTAGAAACCCTAGCAAAGCAGATTTTCCCTGGATCAACTTTACCTATAAATGTTAGTACCCAGTTATATTATGTATATTTGGGAAGGAATCCAGGCCTTTATTAAAGCAATATGCTAAGCTTGCCAGAACCACCTCTGGAGGGAGTCTATTCCAAATTTTAACAGCTCTTACTATGAAGAAACCTTTCCATATTTGGAGATTAAATCTTTTTTCCTCTAGACCTAAAGAGTGTAACCTTGTCCTCTGTGATGACCTTAAAGTGATTAACTCAACATCAAGTTCACTATATTGACCACTTATGTATTTACACATGTTCATGATCATATCCCCTCTTAATTTCCTCTTCTCAAGAGGGAATACATTCAGTTCCTCTAATCCTTCCTCGTAGCTGAGCTCCTCCATGACTCTTATCAGTTTGGTTGCCCTTCTCTGCACTTTCTCCAGTTTCCTGATATCCTTTTTAAGAACTGGTGCCCAAAACTAAACTGCATAATTATATCTCTCTCTCTCTCTGGAGGCCATACCTCTCTTAATACAAGAAAGGACTTTGCTAGCATTGGAAACCTCAGATTGGCATTGCATGCTATTATTGAGCTTATGATCAGCCCAAACCTGGATCCTTCTCCACCATTGATTCCCCCAATTGTACACCTCCTAGTGTGTATAATGCAAGCATTTTCTTAGCCCCCAAGTGCATAATTTTACATTGATCAACAATAAACTTAATTTACCACTTAGTTGCCCAATTAGACAGAGCATTGAGGTTGGCTTGTAAATTGGAGACATCCTATAAGGATGTTATTCCACTGCATAGCTTAGTGTCATCTGCAAAGACAGAAATGTACTTTTAATCTCAGACCCTATATCATTTATAAATATATCAAAAAGTAAGGGTCCCAACACTGAACCTTGGGGTACACCACTGATAACCTTAGACCATTCAGAGTAAGAGTCATTAATCAATACTCTCTGAATCCTGTCTTTTAGCCAGTTTTATATCCATTTACAAATTGATCTTTCCAAGCCTGTAGACGTTACCTTACAAATGAGCCATGTGTGGGGAACTGTGTCAAACGCTTTTGCAAAATGAAAGTATACACGTCCACAGCCACCCCTCTGTCTAAGGTTTTACTTGCCGCCTCATAAAAAGAAATCAGGTTTATTTGACAACTTCTGTCTTTCATGAATCCATGCTGTCTGTTGTTTAAAATATTTTTTCCCAGCAAGAACTTGTCTATGTGGTATTTTATTAAAATCTCCAGTATCTTCCCGACTATAGAAGTTAAACTAACAGGTGTATAGTTACTTGGCAAAGACTTTGATCCTTTTTAAATATAAAACATTTGCCCTGCACCAATCCAGTGATACCATTCCAGTCATTAACAAGTCACTAAATATTAGAAACAATGGCCTTGAATTGACAGAGCTCAATTCTTTTGGGATCTGTGGGTGGATGCCATCTGTTCCAGGTGCTTTATCCACCTTTATTCTGTTTAAATATTTCTGGACTATATCACATTTGAGCAATTGTGGATCATTCGGGGTTGTGTCACTACCACCCCCCTTATAAACATGAGCTCCCCATGCTCCTTTGTATACACAGAGCTGAAGAAAATATTTAATACATTTGCATTCTCTTTGTCCCCAGTCACCCACTCTAGATTATTTTGTAAAGGGCCTACATGCTCAGACCTGATCTTTTTACTTTTAACATATTTGGAGAATGTATATTGTATATTTTAGAAAGATGTCAGCACCTGAATACAAGGTGTAAACCTTTGAGACTGATGCTGTGGCCTTGGAGTGGCACTAACCTGTTATGGTACTAATGTTCTGCTCTCACAAACTGCAAGCATGCAGACTTTTTATTTCAGAAGAAGCATGCAATGTCTCTCCTGCAATAAAATCTACTTACTCGCTTTTTTCTCTTTCATGGAAAGTGAGCTGCGCTTGAACATGCTTAGCTCAGCTTACATCGTTGGAACAGTCCCTATGTGTCCTGGGATGACTGACTCCTGCGCATGCAGAGTGACATCATCCAGCGTCAGTCAATGAAGACACCTGAAGACCAGCACCTAGCAGAAATGCTGTGGATGGGGACCATTGAAATAGAGGTAAATTTAGCTCCAATTTTTGTACATACAATACTGTGATTTTACCCACCGTTCTACAACCTTTGTGTAAATCAGGAAGGAGGAGCAGCAGACTGCTCTGTCCTCGCCTCCAGCCAGTATGTTCCTTAGCAGCACATGTGAAAGCAGTATATGTGATTGGTTCTCTTAGCTAGTCCACTTCTTATGGGTTTAGAAGAGCACTTCACATGACTTTGGAAGAGGTCCATACTATTATATATATATATATATATATATATATATATATATATAATGAATTCATAACTGCATTATTTATTGAGTTTTTATTTATGCCTCTCTCAATCTCACCTTTATATTTCATTTAAACAAGCTAAATGAAAAAGTTTTTTTCTTTTCAAGCCTGACACTTGTAATCTGTGTGAATGGTATCACTTGTGCAATGAGTGTTGGAGAAGCAGTTGCATAAAGTAAATTAAAATATAACTTAACTAAATCACTAAAATCTCATAGAAGCTCTAACATGTTAATTAAATTTCTGTTTTCAGTCTTTTTAGACTTGAAATATATACAATGCCCTCGGCAATGTCACCATCTTAATCACGTTTATCCTACCAAACCATGACAATTTATTTGCCGGGTATCCCCTCAGATCTTGCTTGATTTTATTTAGTAAAGGTAGTTAGTAAAGGTCCTAATATAAATCAACTTCCAGAGTAGACAAAAAGACACCCAGGTACTTTAAGCCTCTATGTTTCCAAGCAAACAGATACTGAGACTTAAGGAGTCTGCTGTCTGCTAAAGGAGTAGAGACATTTAATATCTCCGTCTTTTCTTTGTTAATCTTCAAATTCGAGATTTCTGCATATCTTTCAAACACTGACATTATAATTGGGAGTGATTGTCCTGAGTTGGAAACAGCAACACATTGTCCGCAAATGCAGAGTCTTTGTGTTCTTGTCCAGCCAGCTCCATCCCCTTAATTTCCTGATTTGCCCGAATAGTGGCCAGGAAGGGTTCCAGAGAGAGGGTGAACAGCAATGGCGAAAGTGGACATCCCTGCCGTACACCGGCACCCAAGAGGTTCTCATTGACTCATATCTGTGCAGTTGATTCAGAGTACAATGGAATAAAGGTGTAAGAAAATACTGCGCTGTGAAAAGATGTGTTCTACCCAGCTGCCAACACTACTGAAGAATACACAGTAACATACAAAAATTAAAACAAAATAGTGTGGCGCTTAGGTGGCAACAAACCACATGAACCAGTAAGGCACTAATTCAAGCAAAGAAAATGACATACACTTCAAAAAAAGAAAATATGTGTAAATTCCATTGTATATCAAGAGATCTTACTCCCAGGTGGAAGAGTGCATGAACCTCATGCACACAAAAGGTTAAGGTAAATAAAATTAATTTAACATATACAGTCCATTAAGTGAACGTCTAACAGTCCTTGAAATGTGTAATATCAATCACAATTCCAAACAGTAGGTGAAGTGAAAAAAGGTGAAATTCAACTTCTGATGTGTAGAATAATACCACCACCACCGTGATAAAGAAGGGGAGAGGAGGCTTACTAAATGACGTGGACTCAGAGGAAGGCTTACGCCTCTCGAGTCATATGGGCCTGTAGGTTAGCAAACCAGATAATCATACATCTAGTATGTAATCTCCCGCAAGTCTTCAGGTCATGAAATCATCCGTAGCGATCCTCCTATAGTGCTCATCCCACGAAAATAGGGGGATCAGGTATCAAAGACCATGGAAGTAGAAAACTAGCATAGCATGATACCGTTTTAACATCCAATTTATTAAAAAATAATAATAAAATTACACTCACATTTGGTTCAATCGTAATAACATAGTCAGAAAGTAGCGATGTCTGTAAGGGGGTCCACCCGACGCGTTTCAACTAAACAGCCGTCCTCTCGAGAGATGACCTGAAGACTTGCGGGAGATTACATACTAGATGTATGATTATCTGGTTTGCTAACCTACAGGCCCATATGACTCGAGAGGCGTAAGCCTTCCTCTGAGTCCACGTCATTTGATAAGCCTCCTCTCCCCTTCTTTATCACGGTGGTGGTGGTATTGTTCTACACATCAGAAGTTGAATTTCACCTTTTTTCACGTCACCTCAAGTTTGGAATTGTGATTGATATTACACATTTCAAGGACTGTTAGACGTTCACTTAATGGACTGTATATGTTAAATTAATTTTATTTACCTTAACCTTTTGTGTGCATGAGGTTCATGCACTCTTCCACCTGGGAGTAATATCTCTTGATATACAACGGAATTTACACATATTTTCTTTTTTTGAAGTGTATGTCATTTTCTTTGCTTGAATTAGTGCCTTACTGGTTCATGTGGTTTGTTGCCACCTAAGCGCCACACTTTTTTGTTTTGATTCAGAGTACAATGCCTCGATCCATCTGTACATTTATGAGCCTATGCCTGTGCATCTCAATGTTGCGAGCATATACTCCCAATCCAATCTATCAAAAGCCTTTTCAATATCTAATGACAGAAGTAACAGTGGTTTCTTTCCCTTTTTAGCTCAGTGGATCACGAGTAAAGTTTTAATTACATTATCCCTCGCCTCCATCCCTGGAACAAAGCCTACCTGGTCCTTGTCTGTCCACTTTGGCATAAGGGGCTTCAGCCTATCTTCGCATTAATCTTTATGTCTTCATTTATCAAAGATATCGGCCTATAGCTGGCACATACTATTGGATCCTTCCCTTCTTTAGCTATGAGGGTTATGTGGGCACGTAATGCCTCTCTGTGAATCTCTTTGCCGTCTCCTATCGAGTTCATATATGACAAAAAATATGGGGGTAAGATTCCTGAGAACTTTTTGTAGTATAATGAAGTAAACCCATCAGGGCCTGGGCTTTTACCTATTCTAGAATTTTTAATTGCCTGTTCTATTTAATTTTTTTAAATCTCCATATCAAATTTATTGAGTCCTTCTAATAAAGATGGGAATTTTACCTTTCCTAAGTATTGTTTTATTTTGTTTCTTCTACACTTTATATCCTCTGGGTTCTGTATATTATTTTCTTTATATAGCATTTGATAGTACTCTTGCAGGATCTCTGTAACTTCTTTTGTGGAATGTTTTAATCCGCCTTTCTTATCCTTAATTTTTTTTTTTTTTTTTTTTATTTAAGTTACTTCTGGGTTTAATTATTCCAGCTATTAATATTCCTGGCTTATTCCCCATTTCATAGTGTTTCTTACTTGTTTTATTAAATACCCATTTAGTCGCCTGTTCTATCAAATCTCCCAAAGTTTCTCGTTTTCTTGTCAATATGGCCATGGTTTGGTCTTCAAGTAATCATTTATGTAGCTTTTCTAGAGCCTGGATCTCTCCCAGAAGTGCCTGTTTTTTGGCTTGCCATATTTTTTTCCTCTTATGCCCCGTACACACGAGCGGACTTTTCGACATCCAAACTCCGACGGACTAAGTCCGTCAGACTATCCGATCGTGTGTGGGCTGCAACGGACTTTAGCTTCGCAAAAGTCTGACGGACTTTAGAAATGAAGCATGCTTCAAATTTTCCCGACGGAACTCCGCCGGACCCGGTCCCCTTCGAAAAATTCGCTCGTGTGTGTGCTACTCCGACGGACTAAAACCGACGCTAGGGCAGCTATTGGCTACTGTCTATGAACTTCCTACGTCGAATCCAGTCGTACGTCATCACGTTCGACTCCGTCGGAGTTTGGTGTGATGGTGTGTGGTCAAGTCCGTTCGGTCGAAAAGTCCGCCAGAACTCCGTCGAAACTCCGGCGGAACTCCTTTGGAGGTCTGTCAGACTTAATCCCTCTCGTGTGTACGGGGCATCAGACCTCTCTGCCATCAGCCTCCCCCTCATATAGGCTTTGTGTTTCTCATAGTACAGAAGGGGAAATATTTTCTATGTCATTTTCTTTAAAGAAAAAAATGAATTTCCCTTTCTAGATCCCCCATTATCCTAGTGTCATGTAAGAGGGATTGGTCTATTCTCCAAGACCACTGTCTGGCCTGGACGTCCCTGAGCTCAAGGTTCATCTCTACCGGAGCATGGTCTGAGAGAGTTATTGATTTAATTTCTGTCTTCCACATGCCCTTCTAACAGCTGATTTTATAATGAAAAGCTCAATACCTTTTACAAAGGAAACATAATGAACAGTAAAGATGAAGGGTCAAAAAATACTCTTTACTTCAGGAATGTACCATTTAAACATTACAAACAAACATCCAAATATAAACATATGGCATTGTATCATCCTAAAACCCTCCCCACCCTTCCCTTCCTCCTCCCTCCCTCTACATTGTAAATCAATGTTATGGTTCCTCCGACCTCTCCTCCAAAGGGCATCTAGCTGGACCCTACCTCGGGGGCATTTACATGCCCACTCGTTCCCTTGGGCCTCATCTCCAATAAATTAAGAGTGGTTCTGGAGGGACCAGTGGGCATAGCCCCTCCATATCATTTCTCCCCAGGTGATTCTCCCACAGACTTCTTTCTTATTCCTTTAGCTTAATCTATTCTTCACACCTCTTATTCATTTTTTAAAAAGGCTCTGTACTTTAATCCAATCTTGTTCTTTCATTTTTTTCAAAGACACTTTTCCCAGTTTTCCAACTTTACAATTGGTATGCCTAGTTTACTACAAAGTTATTTTATATCTTCTGGAAATCATAATGTTGCTGAAACCCCCTGGCTCTTTGCAATCAAACAGGCCAGAAACCCCCACCTACAACTAATATTTCTTTCTTGCAAACAGGTTGTTAGGGGTTTCAATGCACTTATGCAAGCTAATGTTTCAGGGGATAGATCTGTAAAAATGAATAGCTTATTTACCATGTATTCCATGGGTGAGGGGATTTGTGTACTTTGAGACACCTGTTCTTTCTTTTCGTAATAATGGAATCTTGTAATGACATCCCTTAGAAGGTCTGGTGGAGTTTTATTCATTCTCTGTACTCTGTGGATTCTTTCAAATCGAATGGGCACAGATGCTTCTCTTTTCAAAACTTTGTTGAATACTTCCTGCAGGACATCTTCTAGTTCTGCATCCTTGACTATTTCTGGAATACCTCTTATGCTTAAGTTTTTCCATCTACAATGGTTTTCTTGATCCTCTAGTTTATATTGTATATTCCTAATTTCTGTCCAACCCATTTCAGCTCTTTCTCGCAGCTCCATTATTGCCTCTTTGTGTTCCTCCAGATGTGTTCCTGTGTCTTCTACTCTCTTTAGGACATTCTGAATGTCTCTTCTAGTTGCATTAATTTCACCTTTGATCATAAGTTCAAAGTGAGACAGCATATCTGCCATGTCTTGTTTTGTTGGGAGTGCTTGTAGATCTTCAGCCACTATCTGCTGCATTTGTCCTCCTTGGGGTGTCTGATATATTGTTTTACTTGTAGCTTGTGGTAATTGGTTACTTTTACCCCTTTGTATCTCATCTACCATTGGTTTATCTCCCTCTACTTCTCTTTCTATACTAATCTTCGTTTTTGCTGGTTCATCTGGCAATGTTGATGCAATCTTATTTATACTTATTTATACTTTCTACTGCCTGGTCTGTCCTGTCTTGAACCAGATATGTTTTTATAGTTTTCCGACTTCCTTCTTCTACCTGGTTAGGTTTTGCACCCCTTCTAACCATAACTCCACTTTTGAAATGGTTGCTACTTACAGCAACTTCCAAACTTTATACTTTAGTTTATTTTCTACAACTGTAGAACCATGGAATAGTAGGGGTAGAAAAACAATTAAAAAAATACAATGCATATACCATCCCTGCTAGCAAAAAACAAAAACAAACTTAGTAAGTAAATAATTAAGTAATTAAGTAACTAATTAAGTGACCCAGGATACAGACCTGCAAAGACTTCTGGTTGATGTACCATTAATCTAGACAGACATTACAAAAAATATGCAAATATCTCAAAAATTAATTGTGGAAACAAATGTGCTAACAAATGTGTAGTCAAACAAATAAGCATGCAAGTGGCCTTAATTTGCGACTTAACAATGCAAACAGGTTAGCTGGTTTAATTGATGTGTTTGATGCGATTTTGCGGGTAGGAATGCAGTCAAAGTTATTATACGGTTTAAAATTGATATTGAATACCAAGTCCTCTCCTTTAGATCTTTTGTGACTTTGAAGGCTTTGAAGTCTTCCAAGGGGCTGCAGCTCTCGATCCTCTGTCTGGCCATCTCTCCCTTAGCTCCACATCAGCTTGCAGGTCTCGTTAGGCCCTCTCCCCACAGTACAGGGGGGGAGAAGGGAGATGCATATCAGATGCTGGGCCTCTCCTCTCGTTGTTCACCCCACTTGCTGCTCAGTGCTTTGCGGCTAGGCTCTTTCTCCAATCTGGGTCCCTCCAGGCCTCTCTGACCCACTCTGATCTTCTCCGAGAAGGGAGGGGAGGGACCGGGCAGTCCTGACCTCTGCAACAAGGGGGATCTGCTTGTCAGGAATCATGAAACAGACAGAAGTACAATCAAATCACACTTGTTTATTAATAAAAATAAAAAGGTAAATAGGAAAAAGCGTAGTCAAGCATAGCCAGAGTCCAGTAGCCAAATTGGGTAGTCAGCATGTCCAAAGTTCATAAACCAGATCGGGTAATTAGCCAGTCTAGACGTCAGGGATCCAAGGAGAGCAACTGCAAGCAGGATAGAAGCCAGGAAGGATGTCAGCAAGCCAGTCTTGAAACAAACAGCAGGAGATGGTTTCTAGTGATGTGACCAGCGTGAAGGCAAAGGAAAGACTGAGCTGGAAGGCTTTAAATAGGCAGGTCAGATGAGCATCATCGGGAACAGCTGGTAACTGTGGAAAGAGAAGAGAGCTGGCAATTATCCGACAGCTAAGGAGGAGGAGGAAGGGCTAAGCCAGCCCTGACACCTGACATTACCCCCCCCTCAATGACCCCTCTCCCTCGGTTCTCAACCTGAATAGGGTGAGGACGTGGCACCAAGGTGGTAAATCGGTTACAGACCAACGGTTTCAATAAGGAGACATGAAACACATTTGAGATGTGCATACTAAGAGGAAGGTCCAACGCGTAAGCTACTGGGTTAATCCTGCGAAGGATATGGAAAGGCCCAATAAACCAAGCTGCAAACTTCAGTGAGGGAACACGAAGCCGGAGGTTGCGAGATGATAGCCAGACCCTGTCCCCAACCTGGTAGGAAGGCGCAGGCAGGCATCTGCGGTTAGCATGGAGTCTGTACCTATTATTAGCATGATGCAAAGCCTCCTGGACTTGTACCTAAGTGGAACGAAGACCACGGAGATGCTCCTCTAATGCAGAAATACTCTGCGGAACAAATGAGTCAGGCAACCTGGAAGGTTGGAAACCATAATTTGCCATAAATGGAGAAGATCGGGAGGCAGAATTCAAGGCACTGTTGTGAGCAAACTCTGCCCAAGGTAATAGGTCAGACCAGTTGTTATGGTGGTCAGAAATATAGCAAAGTAGGAATTGCTCCAAGGACTGATTGGCTCGTTCTGCGGCCCCATTAGACTGCGGGTGATATGCAGAAGATTCCCAACTGTGCACAAAAACCAGAACCGGGAGACAAACTGACTGCCCCTATCCGAGACAATCACCTTGGGTAGCCCATGTAAGCAAAAGATCTCCCGAGCAAAAATGGAAGCCAGTTCCTTAGAGGTGGGCAACTTCTTAAGTGGAGTACAATGACACATCTTTGAGAACCGGTCAACCACCATAAGGATAACAGTGTTGCCTTGGGAGTTGGGCAATTCCACAATGAAATCCATAGACAGGTGAGTCCAGGGCCTCTCTCCATTGGGTATGGGTTGTAGGAGGCCCACTGGAAGATGTCGTGGAGTCTTACTCTGAGCACACATGGGACAGACAGCTACGAAGGCAGTAACATCAGCCTGTAGACTAGGCCACCAGAATTGTTGTAAGATGGCCCAAATTAGTTGATTCTTCCCAGGATGGCCAGCTGCCTTGGGAGAATGGTAAGTTTGGAGCACTGCAGTACTGAGACTCTCTGGGACAAAGCAGCGGTCACAAGGTTTATCAAGAGGAGCATGGACCTGAGCAGCAAGAATTTTGTCACCCAAAGGAGAAGTAAGACTGGTGCGAACCGTAGCCAAAATACGATCAGGAGGAAACATAAGAACCAGAACCGACTCCCACTTCCAAGTCAGTGTCGGTTCTGGTTCTTATGTTTCCTCCTGATCGTATTTTGGCTACGGTTCGCACCAGTCTTACTTCTCCTTTGGGTGACAAAATTCTTGCTGCTCAGGTCCATGCTCCTCTTGATAAACCTTGTGACCGCTGCTTTGTCCCAGAGAGTCTCAGTACTGCAGTGCTCCAGACTTACCATTCTCCAGGTTTATCAAGAGGAGCATGGACCTGAGCAGCAAGAATTTTGTCACCCAAAGGAGAAGTAAGACTGGTGCGAACCGTAGCCAAAATACGATCAGGAGGAAACATAAGAACCAGAACCGACTCCGACTTGGAAGTGGAGGAAAATTGTTGTGACAAGGCATCGGCCCTTACATTCTTAGTACCGGGTAAGAATGAGACAATGTAATTAAAGCTCGACAAGAAAAGAGCCCATCGCACCCTTCTGGGAGAGAGTCGCTTAGCCTCAGACAAGAATGTAAGATTCTTATGGTCAGTAAGAATAAGAACAGGCACAGTGGTACCTTCAAGGAGATGTCTCCATTTTTTCAGGGCTAAAATGATCACCAACAGCTCTCTGCCCCCAATCTCATAATTGCATTCAGCAGGTGACAATTTCTTGGAAAAGTAACCACATGGATGCATAGCGCTCTCAGAGTTAGGACATTGAGACAGAAGGGCGCCAACTCCAGTCTCAGAAGCATCAACTTCTAGGATAAAAGGCAATGTAGGATCAGGATGTGGCAACACAGGAGCAGAAACAAAGGCAGCCTTGAGAGTCTCAAAGGCCTTAATGGACTCCGGGGACCAACTCTGTGGGTTACCGTCCTTTCTGGTCATATCAGTCAGAGGCTTGTCCAGAGACGAGAAGTTACGAATAAACTTCCGATAGTAGTTGGCAAAGCCCAGGAAATGCTGCAGAGGATGTAAACCCACGGGTCGAGGCCACTGTAGGACTGCCGATAGTTTCTCTAGGTCCAGCGAAAAACCAGCAGTGGAAATGACATAGCCCAGGAATGTAACCTGTTCACGATGGAACTCGCACTTCTCCAGTTTACAATAGAGATTGTTCTCTCTTAGTTTCCGAAGTACACGACAGACATCTGTGTGGTGGCTCTCCAGGGACTTGGAAAATTTGAGGATATCATCGAGATAAAACACCACACACAATTGCAACAAATCTCGGAGGACATCGTTAATAAATTCCTGGAAAACTGCTGGGGCATTACAAAGGCCAAAAGGCATTACCAGGTATTCATAATGGCCTGTTCTGGTATTAAACGCAGTTTTCCACTCGTCGCCCTCCTTAATGCGCATGAGATTGTATGCCCCTCTCAGGTAGAGCTTTGTGAAAACCGTTGCCCCCTTGAGGCGGTCAAATAATTCTGTAATCAATGGAATCGGGTAGACATTCCTAATCGTGACACGATTGAGACCCCGATAATCTATACAAGGTCTCAGTTCACCGCTCTTCTTTTTCACAAAGAAGAAACCAGCACCAGCAGGAGACGAGGACTTGCAGATGAAACTCGAGAAAGTGCGTCAGCAACATACTCCTCCATGGCTTTATCCTCCAAGACCGACAAAGGGCCACGAGGAGGTATGGCACCAGGTTGAAGGTCAATTGTGCAATCATAAGGCCGGTGTGGAGGCAAACTACCGGCTTGACCTTTATCAAAGACATTGCTAAAATCACGATACTCCTCTGGCAGGGAGGGGAGTGAAGCGGTGCACAGGACCTTGGATACCTTCAGGAAGCATGTCTCACTGCATTGTGGTGACCAGGAGAGAACCTCAGCACAGAGCCAATCAAAATAGGGGTTGTGCCTCTGTAACCAAGGATAACCAATAACCAGCGGTAATCTGGGTGAGGAAATAACTTGTAATTGGATTATCTCATGGTGAAGAGCCCCTACGGCCATGGACAACGGAACCGTCTCATGAGTCACATGGGCAGGCTGTAAAGGTCTCCCGTCAAGAGCCTCAATGGCAAATGGAGTGTCACGCAGCTGCAGCAGAATCGAGTGCTGCGAAACAAATGCAGCATCAATGAACAGGCCTGCAGCCCCAGAGTCGATTAGCGCCTGTATCTCGATGGACGACTCAGTCCAAGACCAGGGGCTTATCCTTCTGGATAACTGGGGATGAAACAACACCACCTAAGTTCTGTCCATGACAGGACCTCAAGGTTCGGGCATTCCCTGGACGGGTAGGACAAGACTTCAAAAAGTGACCTGCCTGGCCACAATAAAGGCACAATCTCTTCCTCCTCCTAAAGGCTCTCTCATCCGCAGAGAGAAGCGTGAAGCCCAGGTGCATGGGTTCATCTTCACTGACCAACTCGGTACCAGGAGGCATGGGAGGTGAGGGAGGCATGGGTGGGACTACAAAGCTCGGAGCAAAACGTACAGGAGGCTTCCACAAGCGCTCCTGTATGTAGCTGTCAGGTACCTTTGTTAACGCTTGCATCAGTGCCTGTGCAGGTCCTTTAGTACCTGTCTGTGTGAGCATCCACTGCATTATACACTTCAATTAGCATAAAGACAAGCAGATGTTACAACTGCTTCATGCCTAATTTATAGCATAATATGATTTTATATTTGGTTTTCACTGGTAACAAAAAAGGCTTCTTAAGTGTTTTTCTTTTTTTGTTATATTTACAAGCTATTCATTAAAGCCGTGAAAGAAAACAATTGGTGATGATATGCAAAGTGCAGTAACTGACATCAGCCATTTGGATTTCAGTTTTCTAATTCAGTGAAAAATTTGTTAATTTGTTGCCATGGGCTACAGCACTTTGCAAATTGTTCTTTTTACTACAGAATAAGTTTGGCTCTTTGCCATTTGCTGTGGTGCATTATGAAAGTGTAGATGCATTCCATTATCAAGCACCACAAGATAGCAAGATAACATGGATTATTAGGACCTTCTTACATAGATGCAAGGATAGGATTTTGACCATTTTAGCAGAGACTGGTTGAATTTCGATTAATGTATGGGCAGGCTGGTTGTACACAAGTCAATTTATCACAATCAGCCTGTCAGGTTTTTCTAGAACAATCAGTGCTGCTGGCTATAACCAGCGACACTCATCATTGTATTCTGAAGATAGGTAAGTCTCCCTGTAAAAATACAATACCACAACAGGAAGGATTCCTCTATCCACCTTTGAGTCAAGTAAATAAATGTGGCACTTACTCAAATAAATAACAAAGTGAACAAATAACTGAAGTGAAAATAATGTAAATGGATGTGCAAACGTTGCAAGAGCACCAAACTCCTCAACGTATGATGCAAATGTAAATGACAAAAAAAATCCTTGTGAACAAATAAATACATCAACAAAATGGTTACAAAAAAAATGTATTATTAAGGTGCTTGTGCAAAAAATCCTTGATAATCAATGTACAATCAAGTGTACAAAGTCCTATCCACCTTTAGCGTGTCAGTGGGGGAAAGGGCTTTTTTTTCATCCTACCCCCTAGTTAAATGAAAAAATATGAAACATGTATTGGCTAGCTTCAGATGCCCAGCTTTTCCTCTTCATTACCTGCTATAATTTCAAGCTCACCGACCAATTGCTACTATATACATTTTATGACCAAAAACAAAATAATTGTGTTTTAGACCCATTCATAGTGTGATCTATTTCCTGATCTACTTATTGGAGAGCCCCTCCCCCTCAACAAAAAAAATCATGAAATTAAAGATAAGAAAAAAATGGGGCAATTTTAATATTTAAATATTGACAAATCTGATGCTCTAAATGTTATCGTGTGCAATGCAGCACAACATTTCCTCTCCAACATCTTCTCCGTTCAGTAGACCACTGGATGGATTAAATATTTGGCCATGCTCTCAATTACCTGCCACTTCTACAAGATGTACTATGTACACTTAGGTAATGCTCCTCCAAAGAACACTTCTGGCTTAGTGGGGTAGCCTTAGTCAAAACTACCACATTTCTTATATCTATTCTAAGCTCTCTCCTTCATAATCCCTAAATCCTTCTTCACTTAACTGAGCTCGGCCTTACTCCTATATATCTGGGCTCACTTTACCCCCCACCCCAGCACCACAGCTTTGGTACAACATACTAGTTCACAAGCAGTCAGGAGGCATTTGTCTCCCTTATTTACAGATCGGATATTACATAATGAAGTGAAAATAAGGGTCAGGCCGAAGAGCTAACATCATCCATTCAACCTTTCTACATTCGATTTATTCTTAAGACCACCCCCCTTCATCTAGCCTTTCAATCTGTGGAACCCTCCTTTTGTAGGCGTGGGGCTTATTACACTAAAGGTCTTAACTCTCTTCTTATATAGACCCCATGGCTCCAATTCTAGGAAACCCAGTGTTCCCCGCAAGCCTTACCGTCCTGTGTTGGTTAAGGCTTTGCTTCAATAACCAGGATAATAATCATAATATCAATAACCACAATATCATAACTCTACTTTCAGTGCAATGTCCCATGGAGCCATGTCCTGCTCTAATTCCCATGCACCCCCCTGCAACCAGCCAATGGGCCTTTGTTATCCTTGTGATTTATTTGTCCCAAAAATTAACCTTTACAATAAAAAAATAAAAATGATATCGGCTCATAGGTTCTGGCCACTCCCAGGAGGTACATCTGACATCCCTATGTCTCATTGCTGCCTCTTGGGAAAGCTGAGTACTTTCTTCTTATATGATCTTGGGCATCTAGCTTTCCCAGGAGTTGGCTGTAAGACATTACCTATACCTTATGGCTATGCCCAAAAGCCATAATCTGAATTAGTATTATATCAGATTTATTTAGTGCTTTTATCTGGGGGTGGGGCCTCCCAGATAAGAAAACCTTGTATTTTTATTCAAGGTCTGCTTTCAAGCTGAACTCTAGGTAAGCAGCCAACTAAGCTACATATAACATAACCATATTATTGACAACCAATTAAAGGTACTGTAAGTTTATGCCTCTACCTGTCCAGCTCATGCATACAAAATAAAAACTGAACTCTTTTCTGTTGTGACAGAGCGAGGCTCTGTCCCTATGAAATAGGAGGAAAAAGGGATCTCCAACCCTGTGTCCGGGTCTTGATGATAACGAGCAGGGTGTGTGCCCAGCTGCACACAGCCCATATAACGAAGGGGCTGTTGGGAGTAGAGTGTGGAGGATGGTGGAGTGGAGTAGCTTGCTGCTGTGCATGTCCAAAGAGCCCAAAGCTGTGTGCGTTGAAGGGTTGAAGCTGTGTGCGTCCAAGGAGTCCAAAGCTGTGTGTTGAAGGGCTTGAAGCTGTGTGCGTCCAAGGAGCCTAAGACTGTGTGTATCCAAGCAGCTCGTTTGAGGGGCAAGTACCTATAGCAGCACTACTGCTGAAGAGTAGCCAGGTGGGCTAGCATTTTCATTTGGATTGTGTGTATTTAATTTAAGATTGGACCCCTGCGTGGGATTCCTGGATGGACTATTTTATTTTTCCTTTTAAGAAACGTGGGCTACCAGGCCCTTAACCATAAACGCCTGCCTGATGTGGACTAAAAATGCATCTACCAATTGAGCTAAACACCCCAATATCACAAGTGGTGCTTGAATGCGGGCATGTAGACGGTGGAATCCGGGTCCTTGCTCCATGGTGAGTCGCATCAGGAACTACTGCTAGCTGTGTGTGGCAGCCAGGCGAACAGCATTGCGTATACGTTTATTTGATGGACTGTGTTGCATGCAGGTTATGTACCTGTGAAGGAAGAATCAAACATCATATATTTTTTTTTCCTTCCTCTGCTGAGAACTGTTACAAGCTGCTGTGTGCATGTGATTGCAAGGATGAGGCAGTCAAAAAGCAAGAAGTTCATGTTTAATCAAGTTAAAGAGGAAGTGAGCTCAGCATGGCCTGAGAAGATGTCTCCACCTTGTAGGGCCAGTCAAAAGGGGCCAGTGATTTGTGAGACAGTGAATGAATGGTTCAAGCGGAATCGCAAAGAGTGGGGTGCACTGCAAGGGGCTGAGATCTTGGCCTCTGACTATGTGCAACCCATGCTGCCTACAGAGGAGGTGGGAGACTTCCTTGTAAGATTTGAAAAAGTTGCTGTAAAGAGAAAATGGCCTAGGGACCGGTGGCCAAAACTGCTGCAAACCTTATTGCGGATAGAGTTCCGGTCGGTTTACCATTTGATGGATGGGGACCAGGATGACTACAGCAAGTTTAAAGAGGAAATCCTTCTTAGAGGAGAGTTCCATCGTATCACGGGCCGCCAGCAATGCTCCAGGATGTGAGAAGTGTCGCCGGAAGACCTAGGATTTGGAAATCCAGAGAAACGTAAAGTTTTCTGTCATGGCCACTTAGGCAAAGGGGTCAGTCCAGAAAGGAGAGTACATCAGCTTGAATCCTGCATGAGGTATAGCCAACCAGCTTTGGATCGCAAGTCTGCAGTTACCCCTATCAACAAGGATCTTGTGTTACCTACAGGGTGGGTCCAGAAAGGCTGCAGTTTTGCTCCATGGCCACATGGGGGAGTCAGCCTATGGAGACACCACACCAGTGAGACAACGCACTCAAGTGAAGGCTATGACATCAGCTGCAGGAACTGGTAAGACTGTTTCAGTTTATGATGCTGAACCCAGTGAAGTGGGAGTATGTCCAGTGGGGAGATCCGCAGTACAAATGGACATAGACTTTCTGCAGTGTGCTACCCAGAGCAGTGGGGAGGCGCAGCGTAAAGCCCAACTAGACGCAGGGCTAAAGACTGAAAAGGACATGGGGACTCTGCATGTGCCTGCTATGATCCAGCAGATGGCTGGGAAAATTGAGCTAGGGGTGACCAAAACAGTGCTGGTACCATGTTCCCTAGTGACAGCTGCTGCAGGGTTGCCCAGGGAAACTTCCAAGGAGCTTGCAGTGTTGGAGCAGAGAGTTTCCCAGGTCAGCTATGGAGCTGCCCAAATAGGCAAAAGTGCCCCTTTACAGAGTGCGGATGCTGTGAAGAGTCGCTCAGAGGTTATGGTGGCTCATAAACAAACCACAAAAACGGCAGTTGTGTCTACATGCAATGAGAATGCTAATGATCGTACTAACAAAAGTGATACTATTGGTAAGCGTGATGAGTGTAATGACATTGTAACATGTATTTCTTGTAATGTCATATCTGAGAGTGAGGTTGGTAATGTGTTCACTACCAGTGATGAGAGTAGGAGATCCCCCATGACAGGCAGATGCACAGGATTGTCCATGGAAGCCTCATGGGGTCTCCATGTGTTGGAGTCAGAGGCTGTCCAGGATGGCTCTGGTGCTATGCTGGTGGAACAAGGGGGGTCTAATTCACACAGTGAGAGCGTGTGGGCGCAGCCCCACAACCCTACGTGTAGCCCAGTGGGCAAGGGGTTAATTCAGCCTGCAAAAGCTGAGTGTGCAAAGCTGGATGTGTCTGTAGTGCCACCACAAAAAGGTGTTCAGAATGGTGTGCTGCACCAAGCTTTAGGTGACGAAGCATCACCCCAATGCAACATTGGTAAAAGTATGGTGTTGCAAAATGATCTATATAGAAGTGACGAATGTGCAGTTGAAGCTAATGAATCCCAGGTTTCTGTGCAGCCTTCTACAGCAGGTGATGCAACGCTGTGGAACGCCCATGGTGGAACCACAATGGACTGGGACAGCTGGGCCAAACAATTGCTAGCCATGCTGGGTAAGGCTAGCTTAAGTAACAAGGGTGTGGACACAACTGCTATGCCAGACAGGGGGATCGCAGAGCCGCCGGTGGTTGAGGGCGTCTTGGTCCCTGCAAAGGTTGCTGCCCTCCACTCTGAAGAAACAGTTCAGGGCACTGGCATCGCAGATATGTTGTCCACAGACCCACAGCTAAATGATATTGAGTATCAAAGTGATAGTGTGACTTGTAATGACCTGCAGAGGCTCACCAACACTGATGCAGAAGGGATAAGTATGAGACATGTGTCTGACAGCTCTCCAGGGGAGCAACAAGCTGTGATGATGGGTACCTCCAAGGAGGATGAGGTCTCTTCAAATGTCTCACCCTCTCAACCTGCAGTCGCTGAGCCCCTCCATGTCTTGGACAGGGTAGAAGACCCTAGAAAGTTCTGGTGTTTAGACATGGGATGTTTAGAGATGACAGAAACCGTACTGGAAATGCTAGAGTTGGTAAAAATTAACTTGCTGTATACTTGGGTATCTCCACCGCAGTTGGACCAGGTGGTGCTGCGTAGCACCAATGGGTGGAGCCAGGTGGTACAGGCAGTGCTGGAAAACCTTGACCAAGAGTGGAATTGGTGGGACCAATGGTTAACCATTTGGCACAGGATCTCCAGATTCTCTGTGAGCGTACTTCTAGTTATTGATTGGTATGGAAGGCACGCGAGAGAACTGCTTGAGATATCCGAGGTCTCTCCGTCTGATGCGGTGACTAGAAACATCTCTGCTGGTGTGGTCCGAGGTGCGGCGAAGCAGTTGTCAGTAGAGGGCGCAGATACTGCCTTACCCGCTAGGCCTCATGAGAAGGAATGGCCCAGAATGGACTCAGCAGTAGCATGGATGCTTTCTGTCACTGGCCCAGAGGTACAAGTTAAGGTGCCCGGAGACACTGTGGGAGAAAGTGTTAATGTTGGTTGCCGTAACAATGTAATGTGTACACCTGGAAAAAATGGTTTATACTTGGGTCAAAGGGGTAATTTTATCCCTAGCCAATTTAAAGTGGGTGTAAACCCTTACATATACCCAGTGAAGTGACTAGCCTCAGGTGATATACACAGAGATGAAACAAATCCTCCTACATAAGTTGTGCCTGTTCATCTACAGCTCCTTCTTCACTACACTTGTTCAAAGTGCAAAACTGTAAATCTTAACTGAGAGTTATGAGTTCAGAGAGAGGTCAGAGCCCTAACAGCTGAATGGGGGGAAGGGACACCCCCATCACCAAACAGCACACAGGAACAGAACTGAGATGTCAGTCAGTTGGAGGTCCCTCCACGTCACCATTTTTCTCTTGGTCTCAGGAAAACTTGTCAGAAGTGATTCATGATGGTAGCAGAGGAACGAAGCAGCAGACAGAAGTCACACTTAGTACTCTGTTTTGTTCATATTTCATGTGTGAATTTTACAACCACTTTAAAATAAAGTTACAGGGTAGGATTAAGTTTTCTGAATTCAACTGGTGTCCCGATTATGCTCACTTAAGTATTTAAATATTCTAAACAAGCTGTAAAAGCACTTTAAAACATTCACATTTGTATCTATAGGCATTAAGGAGAAATTCATCCTCCAATTTCACAACAGAGGCACTGAAATCTTTGCTACTTTCTCATTTACATTCTATGTAGAGCAGCCTTTGTAGTATAAGCACAGAGCAGATGGTTCCAATATAGATCATACCCATGTCTTTCATGCTCACTGTGCTCTAGTACGATAAAAGTCTAACGGAAGCCAAAACGTTCTTTTAAATGTTGGACACAGTGGGGGTGGATCCAATGTGGTCATACAGTGTCTCAGTTAAAATTTATGGTTAGTGACCGAATCCCACATTCAAGAGAGAGAGAACCTAAACAAAGTAAAATTAAATGGATAATTAAATATTATTATTCCCAAAGGCTTGAATGTTGATTTCAACTTACATCTTCTTATGTGATTTTGTCCGTGATCATGAATACATTTGGGAAATTTATCAAAGCTAGAACAGAGAATCTAGAGCAGCAGTTCATGGCAACCAATTAACGTATGTCTTTCATTTTCAAAGCTTAACTGAACAGGCTGAATATAGAAGCTGATTGGTTGCCATGCACAACTACTTCAGATTCTGTAATTTCCAATTTTGATAAATTCCTACGATTGCATTCTGTGTTTTCATACATTTTTTATTTTTAGGTTATAGTCTTGTGAATATGCAGATGGCCCTGCTATGTTTCTTATTAGCATTGTGTACATGAAATGGACTCGGTGTGGGTTATTTACCACAGATGATTCCTATTTCTGGTGGCAGGATAAGATAATTTTATTACAGCTCTATTGATACATATTCTTAAACTACCTGAGCACTGGGTCACAGAATATGCAGTGTAGAAAGGTGTGTTTCATGTGCATTACCCTCACCACATGTGAAACTAAGCGTGTTTGCAGTGCATATTGCAGCAAAAGGAACTGCATGGGAATGAGCTGGAATTGCACTTGAATGCATATGGTCCAGTGTGAACCGACCCTTCAGAAGGATCCACGTGGGTCCAAATCTGTTGTAGATTCT
Source organism: Lithobates pipiens (assembly GCF_037356315.1). NCBI lineage: Eukaryota > Metazoa > Chordata > Amphibia > Anura > Ranidae > Lithobates > Lithobates pipiens. The sequence goes on along the minus strand of NW_027507785.1, from coordinate 235,890,995 downwards.
GATTAAACAAATGTAAGTTTAATAAACATAGGTATTGCTTTAGAATCTAAGTCTATTGGATATATGTTGCAGTAGGAGGAAAACCTGCATTTCGCTAGAAACATATTTCTGATTATTTATACCAAAAAACATGTATTTGTTCTTATATTACATCCATCCCAAATCTATCACATCTCCTTATCTTTTAGATACATTTAAACAACATTTACAAATAAGTATATTTAAAGAAAAATATTACGATATGGGTTACACTTCCCAGGAACCATACACCCACAGTGGTGTTTCTTGTTTATTCCAATTAATTACATCACTTGATTGGTAGCAGTGGACTCCATTATCTTTGTATTGAATGTGTAAATATATATGTTGTGTCTATCGTTTTTTGTTATACTGCTGTGAATAAGGCTTGTGCCAAAACGCGCTAGCTGTCATTTTGACTTGGTCACGACCGAATAAAGATTGCAGATGGAATTTCCAGAAGTGCTGCCTCATTTGTTTCACCATTCAGGATACAATTTTTGGATGTAGGAGGGATATCCTGAGCTTTGGAGCACCTAGATTTAGGTGTGACTTTTTTCAAACCTTCCATAGCGCTTCACAGATCAGAGTGGTGTTCCTTTCATGCTTGCTGAATTTCAGCATGCACCGTGATTGCAATTTATGTAGTGGGTGCTGCCTTTATTGTATGTATTATATATATTTGTGTATTTTACTGGGTCTGGCAAACAGTGACTAAGAAAGCAAAGGCAGTAATGCTTCTACTTCATCTTGACATTACCCCGTTTTCTTCTCTCTCTCTCTCTCTGCTATGGCCACCTCTTTTCTAACAAAGCATGGGAGGAGATATTTTACACCAACGGCCAATTAGATGCTTTTAGTGCACTCTATTACACTGGCTGTTGGTTTTAACTCTCACTGTGCTGTGATGAGAAGTGGAGAATGTCATCCCATCTCCTCATTGCAGTAACATGAATGAAAAAGGAAATAAGATGTAATAATCATTATTGTGGATTATCTACATTTGATAACAGGCGCCTTTCTTTTGATTTTTTAAGACTAAATTGCTTCACAGAACAACAGACAGAGAGGTTAGGGTTGGTTTGTGGTAAAGTTCCATTCCAACCAAGAGGAGTATACCAACTGCATAGAGATGTTATGATGTTGGCCTTAAATCAATGTTGTATGAGTAAGACACTACTGGCCTACTAAATTATTTAAGTTCTAGTTTAGAGCATTTAGAGATAGAATGCTTAACAAATTTTAAATATTGATTAATGAAATGATAAGAAACAACATAGCTCAAAATTATAGTTTGATTAAATATATGATTAAATATAATGGACCTTAAATGTGGCTTGCAGCACTGGGATCATTATCTACCAACCTGGAAAATGTCTGAATGAAATTTGTATGTTCTCTCTGTGTTTGCATGGGTTTCTTCCATCACTCCAAAGACATGTTGGATGGTTGTTTGTCTCTTATATAAACTGGCCCTAGTATGTGTATGCATGTGGAGTAGATAGTAAGCTGCTTGAGGGCAGGGCCTGGTGTGAACATGTAAAATGCTGTGTAAATAGTCAGCACTGTGCCATTCAACTGTAGGTTGAGTGCTAATGTTTTTTACAGTGACTATTAGCTTAATGCCGCGTAAACACAATCGGAATTCCCATCGGAAAAAGCTCTGATGGTTTTCCCGATGGAATTACGCTCAAGTTGTCTTACTTACACATGGTTACACCAAATTCTGATCGTTTAGAACGCGGTGACGTACAACACATACAACGGGGCTAGAAAAAGGAAGTTCAATAGCCAGTAGCCAATAGCTTCCATCTTGTAGTTGAATCTGAGCATGCGTGAGTTTTGGCGTGTCGAAATTGCATACACACGATTGGAATTTCCGATAGAATGTTTTTCCGTTTGGAAAATTGAGAATATGCTATCAATTTTTGGCTGGCAGAAATTCGGACAGCTAAATTCCGATGGAGCATACACGCGGTCACATTTTCCGATGAAAAGCTCTCATCTGTCTTTTTCTAGATGGAATTCCAATCGTGTGTACGCGGTATAAGAGAGAGCTTGCTAATGGGTTTTATGAACTAGGCCTGTATCTTGGCAAACCATACAGAAATGTCGTAATGACATGTGGGATTGGCTTTATTAAAAGGTCTCTGGTTATCAGTGTTCTGGCTAAGTAATGTTTGTTGCTGCTGGAGAGTTTAATGACCATTGTTAGAACAGTCATTAGAAGGCTTGCTTAAATGACATTGGGCTAGACAGAATTTGCTATAGCCTGCTTTTGGTTTGAAGCTAAACTGTTCCATTTTATGACATAGAAATACAAATTCTAAATACGATAGCCTATTCCACATTCCATGTATGGCCCTCAGTCCGCATTATCATCACATATACTGTATGTTAAAGGAGTTGTAAAGGCAGAATGTTTTTTTTTATCTTTGCATTGCATTATTTGTATTAAGATAAAAATCTTTCTGCATGCAGCAGCCCAGCTAATACTTATCTTGGCCTCATCTCTGCTCAGTGATGTCCACTAGTCCCTCGGCCCTCCTGATTGGCTGAGACACAGCAGCGGCGCCATTGACTCCCACTGCTGCCAATCAAAGTCAATTAGCCAATCAGGAGAGAGAAGGAGTGGAGCCGAAAATCTGCTCCGTGTGTGAATGGACACACGGAGCTGCAGCTCAGCTCGGGTGCCCCCATAGCAAGCAGCCTGCTGTAGGGGCACACAACAGGAAGAAGGGGCCAGGAGCAGCGAAGAGGCACCTAAGAAGAGGATGATCTGGGCTGCTTTGTGCAAAACCACTACACAGGGCAGGTAAGTATAACATTTTTGTTATTTATTTTTTTAACTAGACTTTACAATCACTTTAACTAATAATAGTTGGACATTCCTCTCTACCAGCTTAACCAGTTCATTTCAATGCAGAACTAAAAATGGGAAATAGCTGGTGGGCAGAAACTGTGCACGTTCGCTTATTACTGGCTCCAAACTATAAGAGGTTGTCAGGTAATGTACTCTTGTGCTAGTTGCTCACCTCTGTGTTTTTTGCTTTAATTGGTTACAGTCAATAATATCCACAGTTCTTTCTTTTCAAATGTTATCATTCTGTATAATTAGTCCTCTTTAAAAAACTGATTTTTTCCTTTGTAATTTAATTGTTCTAGTGAATTAAAAAAAATATATAATAATAAAATAACAGAACACATGCATGCCATAATATAATGATAACACAAAGCCAGTTTAAATACAGGCTTAACTGTTATAAATGAAAGACCGGTGAGAACTAAAGTAAACATAATTATGCCATTCTGCTAGTGATATCGATTATGTGCCGTGCATGTAGCTCAGCTTTGTAACCAGCTGTTCTCATCAGCCAAGCTTTGCTTGCTTGTTTGGCACTTGCTGCTTATAAATAGTTTGCTTTGAAGGCTGTTCCATGTTATTCAATATGCTGCCTCCCAGGGAGTTCTTACTGGATGCCTAGATTTCTCCACAATTGAATGAAAATGCATTAACATACCAGCGGGAAAAAACAATAACAATAAAACTGTGGCAGGCTATCATTATTAAGTGAGAAGGAATATGATTGATTTGTCAATTGTATTTTTCCTTTTTGATTATTAAATATCACTTGTATAGAGACTGTCTGCTGTAAAATAGAGAGGTTTTTTAAATATAAGCACCATGGGTGTCCCAAGGAATGTATTAGTATGTGTGTGCTTCAATACCCTGGACTAATCTTTTTTTTTTTTTTACTTTGAGAAATGTCTATAACATTAAATTGATGGCTACATAATCTAGCTTTCATAGTTAGTTTGCTCAAACAGATTTATAACTAAAATATAAGTTACCATTTTAAAAAGAATAATACCGCTTAAACCAGTCTGTACATAAGCTGTCCCTTTTTGCATGTTCGGGAAAGTGAATATTGCATGCAAACAATGGTGTAGAAGATAGAGCCAAGGTGCCCAATACAGGTCTCTCAAAAATACAGTATACCATAACAACTTATCACAGTTTAAAATCCTCAGATTCAACATTCATAATCTGAAATCTTTGACCTGACAATATCCATTTGTAAACTGTCTTGGCCAGTTTATAGAGACTTGCCAATGTTTTTCATTGAATATTTTACCAAAACTTTACTCCACCCAGAACTAATAATCATTCTTTTTTTTTTCAAAGCAAAAAACACGGAGAGGGCATTTTCCTCACGTTGTTGCCATTTTACTTTTATGTTGCAGTGTTTTCCTCTAATATTATTTATTTCTACCGTTTTTTTTTTTCACTTTGTTTAACATTGCAAAAACAAATATTTATTGATCCGGTCCTTATAAATAGGCCATCAAGGTGTGAAAGTAGTAAGATTCAGATTTCTGAAGAGTCCTCTGTATGGAGGGGGACTTTCCAAATCTTAACATATATGGACTTTCTGCAATACTTTTTATGTTGTCAAAAGTAGAAGTGATATCACTAAAAAAAAAAAGCCTATGTTGCATTATGTTTAATCAGCAGAATAATATTCAAATTACTAAGAAAGTGCATTCACAAAATGTTCAATAACTGCTATGTGCAAAGTGGCAAAACTGCTAATTCTGTTAACCCACAAGCCTTAGCAGTGATCTAAAGTGTACATGAAACAACATAAAGCCACAAACATCAAAAAGAGGGAGCTCTTGTGGGTTGTAATACCACATGGGTTCCTCACCAGCTTGCAGGCCTCCTTAAAGTTTAACTAAATCCACATCTTTATTTCAGTTAGTTTGATATCATATCTCACTCTAAACAGGTTTCTTAAAAACTAACTGCACTTTTGTTGAGAAAAAAACAATCCCTCTAGGTGATTAATGTACGTTCCATACATTTTAACACACTTTGGCACCAATAAGAAGACTTTGTTGCTGTGAAGAAATTGCTGTTTATTTCGCCAGATTGATCACATACTCTGAATGGAAGTGTCTAGTTCATTATAATCAGCTGGTGCACTTTCTGCATTCTAAGGAGGAAAGCTGAAGTGTCTGCATGCCGTCAGAATTAGTTAACTCCTTAGCAAGTATCTCCCCAAAACATAATTTTCTATTACACTGGAAGCCTAAAAACTGATTTGTAAATGACACTGTTAAATGTTTTATGCAGAACTAAGTTACAAAAATAAATATTTGTGTAGCATTGGGCTCCTGAAGAGCACACGCTATGTTTTTCAACGTTAAAACTGTACACAAACTACAGTTTTGTTTGGGTCTATTTGTCTAAATTTGGCTTCTGTGTCAGTCTGACTGGACTGTGAGATGTTCAGCCTAGCCACAGGGGGTGCTGTCTTTGGTGGCAGGCATGGAACATGGTCTGGTCAGGCGCTTAAGTTACTTTCTTTCGGAGCCAGGTCAGTGGGAGTGGCCCTCTCGCTGTGCCTTCTGGGAGGGGTTATCTAAGATGCAGTATGAAGTGCTGATTACATGGTCCTGGTCCTCCCAACAAGCCCCCAGGAAGGCTATGGCCTGGGGTGCGTTTCCACCCGACTTTAATGCCTCGGGGCTGGCTAGCCCAAGGCATGGAAACTAAAGAAGGATTCTGAGGTGGTTGGGTGCCGTCTCCGGTTTGGGAGAGACCCATTGAACTTTGAGCATTCCAGGGGAGGACACTTTAGAAAAACACCACGTACGGGGGTTTTCTTAACAAGAGCCTGGAAGGGCCGAAGTAACCGAGAGAATCCGGTCTTGTGGATATCGCCAAGTAGGCTGAAAGATCCAGGTATCCTACAAGTGTTCTACAGCTTTGTTTCCTACGTGTTCTGCAACAATGTCAGGGTTAAAGACTTTGTTCCTGAGTAAGCACCTTGTTGGCTGCTAGGCCTTGTGAGAGAGGGACTGTCCAACCTGAGTGTTCATTCAGCTGTGAATGGCTATTCTCTGGATGCAGTCAAAGTAAGCAAGTTCCTTAACGTTTATAGACTTTGACATTGAGAGTACCTGAATTCCTTTCCAACCCTCTGATCCCAAGTTAAAGACTGTTCAATGGTTGAAGTTTGCAAATAAAATCCATTCAAGTGGGTCTATTGTCAGTCTCAAGTTACTGGGTCATCTACCTCGGGACATCCCCTAGACGTGCAACAAGGAGAAGCGGAAGGTAATGGTAAGCCCAAAAAATAACCAGCAGCTCCTTCGGGGGTTAGTGCTAAATTAACAACAACTTTTTCAGTGCCCATCAGTGCAGCCTATCAGTGCCAATCAGTGTCCCTCAGTGCAGCCTATAGGTGTCAATCAGTAAAGCTTATCAGTCCCCGTCAGTGTCATCCCATCAGTGCCACCTCATCAGTGTCCATCAATACATTCTCATCAGTACCCATCAATGCAGTCTATCAGTGCCCATCAATGCAGCCTGGTCAGTGCAACCTGATCAGTGCCCATCAATGCAGCATATCAGTGTCCATCAGTGCAGCATATCAGTGCCCATCAATGCAGCCTCACTGGTGCCCATCAATGCAGCCTCACCGGTGCCCATCAATGCAGCCTCACCAGCACCCATTAATGCAGCTCATCAGTGCCTATCAATGCAGCCTGATCAGTGTCCATCAGTGCAGCATATCAGTACCCATCAATGCAGCCTCACTGGTGCCCATCAATGCAGCCTAACCGGTGCCAATCAATGCAGCCTCACCAGTGCCCATTAATGCAGCTCATCAGTGCCTATCAATGCAGCATATCAGTGCCCATCAATGCAGCTTCACTGGTGCCCATCAATCCAGCCTCACTGGTGCCCATCAATGCAGCTCATCAGTGCCTATCAATGCAGCCTGATCAGTGTCCATCAGCACAGCATCTTCAGTGCCCATCAGTGCAGCCTTACCAGTGCCCATTAATGCAGCTTCACCAGTGCCCATCAATATACCCTCATCAGTGCCCATCAGCGCAGCCTCAACAGTGCCCATCAGTGCAGCCTCATCAGTGCCCATCAGCACAGTCTCACCAGTGCCCATTAATGCAGATACATCAGTGTCCATCAATACAGCTTCACCAGTGCCCATCAATGCAGCCTGATCAGTGCCCATCAATGCAGCCTCACCAGTGCCCATCCATGCAGCCTCACCAGTGCACAGGAGTAAAAGAAAGGAGAGCCAGCCAGATCATCACACAGGGTGGGTATCTCCTGCTGTAGCTTTGATTTAATTTCCCGGCGGCCGCTGTCAAAAGCATTCCTTTCTCCGGCTCCTATGATAGATGTCACATATCCCAGGTATTAAAACAGTGTGCTGACTTTCAAAGGAGCTGGTACAGGAGATGGAACTTTGTTTGACAGCGGCCACCAGGAAATTCAAATAAAAGCTGTGTCACAGCGGGCAATCCCTGCTCTGCGTGATTAACCGGCCAGCTCTCCTCTCTCTTTCCTAGGTTTCTGGCCGATCAACCCCGCCTACCAGTGGCACCTGCCCCCCCCCTTCCCCCTCCAGGGCAGCCCCACACTCACCCTCCAGTTTTTTACACTCACCAAATGCGCGCAGATGAATGGAATTTTTGAGAGCTGGTGAATGCATTACATCCAGGTTGCCATATTGCATTGAATTATACAGAGAATGACAGAGCTGCATATTGAAAGCAAAAGGTATTTTTATAACATTAAAGTGATTGTAAAGTTATTTCTTTTTAAAATAACAAATATGTCATACTTACCTGCTCTGTGTAAGGGTTTTGCACAAAGCAGCCACAATCCTCCTTTTCTGGCGTTCCATGGGCCACCATGGAAAGCCACTTCCTATGGTGGCACATAGGTGGGCTAAATCCCCATCCCTGCTCCTTTATCACTTGATTTGATCGACAGCAGCAGGAGCCAATGGTTTCCACTGCTCTCACTGAGCCCAGTGAGGAGGGAGAGAGAGACAGAGTAGAGCCTGTGCTCTAGGGCACAGTGCTGGATTGAGATCGGTCTCAGATAAGTATTTGGGTGGGCCGCAAGGAGCTGACAATATACATTTTTTTTTACCTTCATGCAGAGAATGCATGAACATATAAAAAAACCTCAGTCTTTACAACCACTTTAAATTACAACATGGCTTGTGTAACAATTGTAGATGCTATATTATTTTTTTTTATATTTGCTATTCTGTGAAAGTAGAGATACCAGTTGATAGTGGAAAAAACGTATAGCTTGTACCAAGCTTTAGAGTATTGTCAGCTAGAATCTGTGAGGTTTTTATGGTTAGCCCCTTCACCCTGATTTGCTTCAGTTCTCTTATAGGTCCAGAATTGTTTATGTTATTCATATCACATTATGTACTGAACATAACACCAGGCCGATAAAAGCCAGTCAGTAAATGGAACAGGGTTGTTGTTTTCACCAGAGCAGAGTTTGTGAAGAAAGCAACACATAAAGCTGCAATGTTGTTTGGAACGCATCATACATTTTTTTCAATGAATTATTAAATTACTTAATGGACAGTGCATTACAAAGAAAACTGGCAAATTACAGAATAATTTAACTGTTGCAAAGAAGCACACCAACTTGCAGGACGTAAAACACTCCATTTTGACACAAAATGCCTGAAGCTAAAGCAATTAAGCCTGCAAAGTATTGCCGTCTGACATGATGTGTATGTAAATTTGTCACTCATTGGCGAAGGGTTTGTAACAATCACAAGTAATGTTCACAATAAACTAATCCATGTGGCATAAAATGTTTTTTGCTAGAGGAAGTTTAAAAAGAGTGGTTATGTATCATTTAGGGATATTATCATAATACATATGGCATTCATCTGTGAGAAGGAGAAGAAACTTTGTGGGTCGCATATCCAGGGGCTTTTATTTTCTTAAACCTATGCAGTGAACCCTGCAGGAGCCAAGTTAAACAATTTGTACATTGCCTGTGATGAATTCATTTTGATTTTCTTAAAGGGCAACTAAGCAAAGAATACTGTTACACAAGTACCTGAAAAAGCTTTCCTTAGCATTCCACGGACAGATGCAGAATAAACCACTAAACATTCCATAGTCATACATAGGCCTGAATGTCTGGATTAATTACATCAAGTCTCATGGTGGGCGTAAAAACAGCAATTTTAAATTATCTTTTGCTTGAAAAATTACCAAAGCAATCTACTACCAACAACTTTGATAACAGTGAAGGAGAAGGGATCTCACTGCTCCATGAGCACACATGCAGGCTGTAAACTGTTCTCTTTGGCTGGGAAGCCGCAGGTGCTGGCTATTACCACTAGCAACAGACGAAAAACAAGCTCTGGACTGCCGCACTCTTCAGAAAACCACTTTCTTTTATTGGAAAATCACATCACAGCTCAACAAACACAGCGAACAAGGAAAAATTGCTGAGGTTTGGAACTAGCTGTAGTGCTTATTAAGCACTATAGCTAGTGCGAAACGTCAGAAATATTTCCTTGTTCGCTGTGTTTGTTGAGCTGTGATGTGATTTTCCAATAAAAGAAAGTGGTTTTCTGAAGAGTACGGCAGTCCAGAGCTTGTTTTTCGTCTGTAACTTTGATAACAGGGCTGCGTTTCCAGTGATGTCATTTCCGGCCCCTGTAGCACACACTGGTTGCGTCACTTCTGGGTCTTTTAAGCCAAATTACAGTTTTTAAAGTGAGTGCAATGGTTTATTGGTTTGCTTTTAACCACTTCATCTCTGGAAGATTTGGCTGTTGAATGATCATGCCATTTTTTGCGATTCAGTACTGCATCGTTTTAACTGACAATTGCACGATCATGCGATGCTGCACCCAAACAAAATTGATGTCCTTTTTTTCCACAAATAGAGATTTCTTTTGGTGGTATTTGATCATCTATGCACTTTTTATTTTTTGCGCTATAAACGAAAAAAGAGCGACAATTTTGAAAAGAAAACCCAATATTTTGTACTTTTTGCTATAATAAATACCTCCATTTTTTTTTTTTAAAGCAAATTTTTTCTCAGTTTAGACTGATATGTATTTTTCTACATATTTTTGGTAAAATCACAATAAGCGTTTATTGATTGGTATGTGCAAAAGTTATAGCGTCTAAAAAATAGGGGATAGATTTATAGCATTTTAATTATTTATTTTTTTACTAGTAATGGCGGCGATCTGTCATTTTTATCGGGACTGCAACATTATGGTGGCCACATCGGACACTTTTGACACATTTTTGGGACCATTGACATTTATACAGTGATCAGTGCTATAAAAATGCACTGATTACTGTAAAAATGTCACAGGCAGCAAAGGGGTTCACACAAGGGGGCGATCAAGGGGTTAACTGTGTTCCCTGTGTGTGTTTTTGGTGGGAATGGACTGACCTAGGGGATTCCTAGCTATTAGGAACTCACGATCTGTCTCTCCTCACAGAACAGAACAGAACAGAACAGGGATTTGTGTGTTTACACAAACACGTCCCTGTTCTGCCTCTCGTGCCTGTGATCGTTCGTAGCTGGCGGTCATCACGACCATCGGCCATTAGCTTCGGCACCCCCTGAGTGCAGCGGGCTCCTGCACGCACCTGCTATCCCGCTTAAAGGAGCCAACTTATAGCTACGACGGCTCCTGGAATTGTGCCAACCTGCCGCAGTATAATGACGGGGGCTGGTTGGCAAGCAGTTAATAAAAATAATGGTAGCTTCTTCTCCCCTTGTGTTCTTATTGTTGCCTGAACATTTGAGTGAAGAGTGATGCTTACCAAAACTAATGCCAGAGAATGTCAAGTAGGATAAAAGAAGCAACAATAGGAGTACAATGAGGAGTCCAGAGGAGATACCATTTTTCACATACATTTGTCATTGAGTCTGATGTGAAGAGGAGGCCTCTCGTACAGCTCTGGCTCGGGGGCCATTGGTAGTGAAACAGCAGCCATGGGCACACGACGAGGTATGAGTGCCTGTGATCAGTCCAGTAGTCTGTGTGGGTGGCAGCAGTCAGTAGGTGGATGTGGCAGCACAACAGGCTGGTGGCAGATCAGTTGGCATGGAGCTTGGCTGGCAGCAGACAGTGGGTAAGCAGCTGGAAGCAGGAGGCAGATGATAGCTTGCTGGGCTGAAGTTGTAGCAGGCTGGATGAGCAGAATGAATGGTCAGACAAGCTGGGTCGGTAACAGTTGGGCATATCAGGCATAGACAGCAGACAGCAGGATAGTCACGCACGCACCTATGTTCACGTTAAAGCACATCTGACCAGCCACTTAACAGTTTGCACTTGCGCATATGTCTGTGCCGAGCCAGTTTATCTGTGGGCATTCCTTCCCGACACCATCTAAAACTGTTTTTGACTGTTATGCTAATAACAAGGGGTAAAAAACCTCCGTGAGTGTGCTAGCACCTGAGTAGGTGCACAAAGAGCATGGAAGCACTTATTTACCGTATTGATCAGTGTATAACGCGCACTTTTTTCCCCCTAAAATCAGGGAGAAATCGTGGGTGCGTGTTATACGCTGATCCCCCGCCGATTGTCAGCTTCTCTGCAGATTTCAGTTATTTTCGGCCATTCTCTGCGGCTTTTGGAAAGCCTCTGAGAACGGCTGAGTACGGCTGGAAATAGCCAAGAATGGCTGAGAGCTCCCGAGCACCGCCAAGATACACAGGACATCCACTCTGTATCTCGACGGCTCCATTTTTAAATGGAAAGCCTGCAAAAGAAACTGTCAAGGTTACAAATGACTGACAAGGCTGCAATGGAAGGCTGCAAATGACACTGATAAGGCTGCATTGATGGGCATTTAAATGTACGTTTTTTTCCTTAAACTTCCCTCCTAAATGTTTTTTTCTTTAAAATTCCCTCCTAAATTTGGGGTGCATGTTATAAGCCAGCATGTGTTTTACACTGATAAATACGGTACTTTATGGATGTTTATGCACTGAGCACTTTTGTTGAAGATGAACTTTCACTGATGGACTAATTTTGCACATTATGTATGCACATATGAGATGATTTTTTGGATATTTTTACAATTGAGAGATGGTTTTTGGTGTTTTGAATTTTGATATTATGAATGTATCTGAATTGTGTTCATTTTTTAGAATTATGAACGTGTATAAATTGTAGCGCTGTAGATAAGATTTGTCACAACTTTGATATTATCACTGTTTTTATGGAGACTATTGGTTGTAGGTAACATTGATACCTATAGTTTTTTTGTGATCAAAGCTTTTTAAATGATCTCCAACATGTAATCAACATTAAGGTGCTCACAGATATAGGCTGATCTTCATCTATTTAATATAGCTATGCCTTGATGCATTTTGCATATTTGTGCTTACTTATAAGGTCTTGTGAGTAACCATGGATATGCAAAAGGAGTCAAAATGTTTTGTAATAATTCCTGTATAGCTTGAAATTTTAATGAGAAGCTTTTTTTTTTGCTTTTTTACTTTTACCTTACACATGATTGATAATTACAGTGAGCATACTGTAAGTTCAAGTAAATATAGGAAAGGAGAGACCAAGCACAAATGGCATATGGGCACAAACTTCAAATCGTGATAATCGGTTCCACTTACAGTTGGAGGAGGACCACAGAATATTTATTCCAGAGTTATAATCTCTGTTTCACAACTTTCTGTGGTCAGCAGCAGAGTCGGGTAAGCAAAAAGGATCACCTTCAAAGGCTGGCTATGGGGAGTGCAGAGTAACAAGAAGGAAGCTGGCAGCGGCTGATATGTAGCAGTGCCCATGCTCTGTTTTGGAGCTCATGGACAGAGATTCTTCCAGATAACAGAGTGGCATCCACAGGTGTAGACAGCAAGGCATTAATGGAGGTGGTGACACCAACACTCCCTCCTAGTCTCCAACACAGGCAACACACTGTGCCCCAGTGCCAGCTGTTGCGAAAGCAGAAGCAGCTTGGGATCACTGGTAATGTTTGTTCAACTAGGGTATTTAGAAACACACTGTCATTTTGCCCTGAATGGACAAAGTGACAGGGTATCTTCAAAGTGAATAAAAGGAATGGATGGCTGCATATCAAGGTAATGATGAATCTCTTTTTTGTTAAATCTGTAACATGAATAACACCACAGGACAGGCAAACAGGTACAGGTAGACGTGTTTCACACAGCGACGCTGCGCTTATGCATTACCGTGAGATGTTCCACAGACATCCCTTAAATAGGGCTCCCCCATCGTCTAAAGCACATGTGAGGACGACGTCAGCGGAACATCTAAAATCACTCTCAGCTGTGCACTTTGTTAGAAAAATTGAATCACATGAAGTCATTAAGAACTTTGGCTACTACTGAGAGCAACAACGACATAGACATACATAGACATCATAGCCAGTAAAAAGAAGAAAAGGGAATGTGGGAGGGACCAAAAGAAAATAATGTCTAAATAAAAATTCCATCTAATGTCCCTGTCTGGCCCTATACAAACTCTATATATGAATTACAGAAATAAAAAGGATACATATGATAAAGGCAAACAATTCTTGAATAAAATGCTAAATGCATAGAATCAAATTACATTGTTGAAAACCACAAACATAAAGTTGTTACAAAAGAAAAAAGAAAAAAGATTTGTGGACAAAGAAACAAAAATAGAAAAAAATAGAAAAAACACAAACACATAGTATGTCTCAATTACTAAATTATCATAAGTGAATTTGTAACCTATCTGTGTATTGAAACAAACCTTGTCTGAATGGACAAGCGTACATATCAAAATATTAAAATAAATGTTGATTTAATATAATTTAATTTAATTTAAAGTTGATTTGAGAACTGGATAGAAACAGAGCTACCATGAAACCCGATGTCCACATAGAAGCATGCCTAAGGGTAGGAAGATGGACCCATATATATACAAAATGCATGAAAATGCATATGGAGTGCATGAAGCTGCATGGGAAATGCATGAAAAAATGCATACAAATTGCATAAGAAAATAAAAAAAGAAAAAAGAAAAAAGAAAAATTGCAAATTTAAAAAATGTCATGCAATTCTTTTTCATGCAATTTTTTTCATGCAATTTTTTTAGTATGCAATTTTTATGCAATTGTCCATGCATTTCCCATGCAGCTTTATGCACTCCCTATGCATTTTCACGCATTTTGTGTTTTGTGTATTGGTATATAGTAGCCAACATTCTGATTTCCTGTGATTCCATTACTCTAACAAGGTGCACAGCTGAGTGTGATTTTAGATGTTCCTCTGATGTCACCCTCACCTGTGTTTTACACGAGGGGGTGCTATATTTAAGGGATGCCAGTGGAACATTTCAGGGTAATGTATAAGTGCAGTGGCGCTGTGTGAAACGCATCTACCTGTACCTGTTTGCCTGTACTATGGTGTTATTCATGTTATGGATTTTATAATAAAGAGATTCATCACTACCTCAGTGTGCAGCCATCCATCCCTTTTATCCAAATTGCACGGCACAGCGGGAGACAGCGCAGGATCCTGGTGACAAGGTAAGTACGCTGTACCAGTATCCTGAAATGCAATCCCGAGTGTGGCTCGGGGTTACCACTAATGATACCACTAATGGTACTGAAATGTAACCCTGAGCCACACTCGGGAATACCTCCAGGGAGGTTAAATTATAACTATAGGTAAAACTTTTTTTCCCATTTTAGACAGTGAATGAGGGTTATAAACCCTGTAAGTTTTTTTTTTTTCGCTATCTGTGTGCCATTGCATTCCTTCATTTCCTTTCCCATAGCCAAACAGGAAGTGAGAAAAATCCCTGAAAATTAAAGGAATTCCTTGGGGACCCCCAGATCATCAGAACTAGTGTCCTCATTGGAGGATTCCCCCTCTTTTCTGGGAACAATCCAAAATTGGGGATTTTCTTTTAGTTTCATTTTCAATGGTGATGGTAAACAGGACAGATAGGAGGATCTAGGACCTCCGTGCCATTTATTCCCCCAGTATGTGCTGTTACTGACCGCTCCTGTGCACATGCGTGGGAGTGACATCACGTGGCTTTGGCCAGTCGCAGAGCGGAAGTCCACGACCCCTGGAAGGAAGAGGGGCAAAGATGGACCCAGCCTGCACAGGGGACAACGATGGATTCGTTTGCAGGTAAGTGTCACATAATGGGCTACGATGCACACTAGCCCATTATGCTTTTAATTTGCAAGCTTTGCAGGGAGCAAAAGAGGAAGTAAAACCCATCAGGGTTTACTTCCTCTTTAAATTACAGAGCTTGATGCACCTGCAGTAAATGCTTAGTAAATATCACATTCACAGCCTTAAAAAGCAGCTTCACTTTTGCTGAGAAAAAAACATCTCCCTCTGGGTGATCTATGTACATTGCAAGCATTTTAACAAACTTTGTTCCTACCTTTTGTAATTCTGGAGAAATAGTTTGCTTCTCTGTGTTCATGTGCAATGTGAATGTAAACGACTTTATAAATTGTCAATCAGCTGCTCCACTTGCAAAGTTTTAATGAGGAAAGTGGCATGGTCTACATTCCTTTAGACGTGATTTCCCTTTGGGAGTATCTCAGCGAAAATGACATTTGTTGCAGAGGATGCCCATAATCTGACTTGTGTCTTATTGTAGACTTTTGGGAAAATCAGTCAGCCAATCACGTCAGCAGGAAATTCAATTTCTATGGGGTATTTCTATGGGGTGTTCCATACACCATCTGTGTACAGAAGGCCTCTAGGTTGCCATGTTGCATTAAATTGTGCAGAAAATTATATCACTGCTGATTGAAAAGGAAGGGTAATTTTTAATAACATTTAATTACACTTTGGGGGTTATTTATGAAAAGCAAATCAACTTTCTACTGCAAGTGCACTTGGAAGTGCAGTCGTTCTAAATCTAAGGGGTAGATCTGAAATGAGTGGAAGTTTTGCTGATTTTATCATCCAATCATGTGCAAGCTGTTTTTTATTTTCCTTGCATGTCCCCCTCGGATCTACAGAGACTTTACTTCCAAGTGCACTTTCTAGTGCACTTGCAGTGCAAAGTGGATTTTCCTTTAGTAAATAACCCCCCATGACTTGTATTGCAATTGTATATGCTATCTTTTTTTATTTGCTATTTTTTTCCCCACAAAAATGGAATTGCCCTTTAAAAGAATGCCCTATAGCTTATCCTACATATTGGAAAACATATATGTACTATGATAAACATTAAACAGCACTCATTAATTAATATCTACAAGCATAAGTATCAAAAACTATGATCAAACTGGCTTCATGACCCTTGCAAATGTTGGCGCATTTATAAAGACAGATAACGTGTAGCAGTCATGAGGTTTATCCTGCAAGGGACATAAAAGGCATCTGCCCCAGGCTACCTGGAGAGAGGGCCCACATGCCAGTACTGGAATATAGAAAGCCAAATAACCATGTTTTAGGTCTATTAGAATAACTGATTCTATTTTCTCAATAGGTAAATGAGAGACGTATGTTTCATTGCAGATCTGGACAGTTTCAAACAGAGAAAAGGCCTGCAACAATTTTATATTATTCCTTTCACAAATTCCAAAAACACAGAATAATATAGTGCACAGTTAAATGATGTTCTTCTTTTATTTATTGAGAAATATACATACATGCAAACGTTGTGTATACCCATTAGCTATTTTTCTAACATGGATGGGGCACATTGTTAAAATATCTGCGCTGTGTCCCCAATGACTAAAAGAGGGCCTGCCTGCAGGTCATCTTTTAACATGGCAAATTTCCCATTAGAGTGAAAACAGCAATATTTCCAACCCTGCCTGCTGCAATTCACACCACTTTATGGGGTTGATTTTTTTTAAAGGTGTAGAGAATTTTCACTTTGAAAAGTTCATGTCCACTTACTGTAGTGAATAAGGCGAAGCTGTGTTTGCATCCATGATGCAAATCTGTGGCGTCAAATCAACCTCCAGACATCCATGACAGGAATCAGCTGTAGTTAAAATGAGGACAAGCCAAACGATCCAAACTCAAAGGGCAGACCAGTAAGCAGCAATCACGATCCCAATGAAAAAGGAAAACTCACCATAGTGTAAGTCCATAAAACACAGTTTATTTTATAAGCAAAAATATTGCATTTACATTCGTAGAAATCTTAAAAGCTCTTAAAGAAATGCCGGCCGGCTGGCACACACCCGTCCTAGACAGCGATTACGGAGGGTGGCGTGCTGACGTCATCGCTGTCTACGAGGGGTGTGTGCCAGCTGGCCGGCATTTCTTTGCGAGCTTTTAATATTTCTACAAATTTAGAAATGCACTGCAAGTGCACTTGGAAGTGCAGTTGCTGTAGGGCAAGATCTGAAATGAGTGGAAGCTCTGCTGATTTCTATCATCCAATCACGTGCAAGCAAAAATGCTGGTTTTTATTTTTCTTGCATGTCTCCCTCAGATCTACAGCGACTGCACTTCCAAGTGTACTTCAAAGTGCACTTGCAGTGCACTTACAGTGCACAGTGGATTTGCCTTTAGTAAATAAACCCCTATAACTTTTACGCAAACCACTCACTATCCGCTTGTTGGGATTTCTTTTACCAAAAATATGTAGCAGAAAACATATTGGTCTAAATTGATGAATAATTGACATTTTTTTATTTTTATTTTTTTATTTTTTATATGTTTTAGAACAGAATGTAAAAAATATGTATTTTTTTACTACAGCGTTGCATCACCGTGCAATTGTCAGGTAAAATAACGCAGTGCTATATTGCAAATGGCCTGGTCATGAAGGGTGTAAATCTTCCAGAGCTGAAGTGGTTAAAATAAATTATTTTTATTATTATTATACAGATTTTTTTAGCGCCAACAGTTTGTGCAGTGCTTTACAACATGAGGGCAGACATTACAGCAACATTACAATTTGGTACAAGGAGAATCAGAGGGCCCTGCTCTTTAGAGCTTACCATCTAAAAAGGAAGGGTCAATTGATACAAAAGGTAATAGCTGTGGGGGGATGGGCTGATGGAGGAAGTAAAACAGTGTTAGTTAGAAGCAGGATAGGCTTCTTTGAAGGGAAGGGTTTTCAGGGATCGACCCTAGTTGTGGAAAACATTTTTTGGCAGTGCATTTTTTTTTATGAACACTGTGTGGCTAATTAGTGCATGTTATGTGGTCTGAAGTGGTAAGATAAAGAAAACACAAGTAGTCATGTCAGTCAGCACTCAGAATTCCATTTGCAAATAGTGCTAATAATGTTCTCCAACTTGTAAGTGACAAACTCACAGTTTGATTTATTTTGGATAACAGTTGATGCTAGCACCTATTTCGGTTACTTGAAATCGTCTTTGCAATATATTGAAAGCAGACAACTTTTGGGCTCTCCGAAGTCACATAAAATGGTAAACAATATTAGCACTCTTAGTAAAATTTCTAAGTGGCATAAGACCCCTGTTTGGAACTCAATATATGACTCTTGGCATCTTGAACCACATAGTGTTGTAACCTGCAGAAAAAAAAGTGTTTTAAAAGACAAATATAAGTTTACACAATCAACGTTTTCTCAGTTCGATTTTTTTGCAATCTAATCATAATGCTATAGAAATCAAATTAATAAATATAACAAAAAAAAAATTGCATCCAAGAAAAGTAAAATAGCAAAAAAGGGAGTCCTTGGGTTAACCAAAAGTTGATTTTTATTTGAAGAAATTATAAACTCACCGGCCACTTTATTAGGTAAACCTGTTAAATTGCTTGGTAACATACAGTGGTGTGAAAAAGTGTTTGCCCCCTTCCTCATTTCCTGTTCCTTTGCATGTTTGTCACACTTAAGTGTTTCGGAACATCAAACCAATTTAAACAATAGTCAAGGACAACACAAGTAAACACAAAATGCAATTTGTAAATGAAGGTGTTTATTATTAAAGGTGAAAAAAAATCCAAACCATCATGGCCCTGTGTGAAAAAGTGATTGCCCCCCTTGTTAAAACATACTATAACTGTGGTTGTCCACACCTGAGTTCAATTTCTCTAGCCACACCCAGGCCTGATTATTGCCACACCTGTTCACAATCAAGGCATCACTTAAATAGGAGCTGCTTGACACAGTAAGGTCCACCAGAAGATCCTTAAAAGCTACACATCATGCCGAGACCCAAAGAAATTCAGGAACAATTGAGAAAGAAAGTAATTGAGATCTATCAGTCTGGAAAGGGTTATAAAGCCATTTCCAAAGCTTTGGGAATCCAGCGAACCACAGTGAGAGCCATTATCCACAAATAGCGAAGACATGGAACAGTGGTGAACCTTCCCAGGAGTGGCCGGCCGCCCAAAATTACCCCAAGAGCGCAGCAACGACTCATCCAAGAGGTCACAAAAGACCCCACAACAACGTCCAAGGAACTGCAGGCCTCACTTGCCTCAGTTAAGGTCAGCGTTCATGCCTCCACCATCAGGAAAAGACTGGGCAAAAATGGCCTGCATGGCAGAGTTCCAAGGAGAAAACCACTGCTGAGCAAAAAGAACATCAAAGCTCGTCTCAATTTCTCCACAACACATCTTGATGATCCCCAAGACTTTTGGGACAACATTCTGTGGACCGATGAGACAAAAGTGGAACTCTTTGGAAGGTGTGTGTCCAAGTATATCTGGCGTAGAAGGAACACTGCATTTCATAAAAAGAACATTATACCAACAGTAAAATATGGTGGTGGTAGTGTGATGGTCTGGGGCTGTTTTGCTGCTTCAGGACCTGGAAGACTTGCCGTGATAAAAGGAACTATGAATTCTGCTGTCTACCAAGAGATCCTGAAGGAGAATGTCCGACCATCTGTTCGTGTACTCAAGCTGAAACGAACTTGGGTTCTGCAGCAGGACAATGATCCTAAACACACCAGCAAGTCCATCACCGAATGGCTGAAGAAAAACAAAATGAAGACTTTGGAGTGGCCTAGCCAAAGTCCTGACCTGAATCCTATTGAGATGTTGTGGTATGACCTTAAAAAGGCCGTTCATGCTCGAAAACCCTCTAATGTAACTGAATTAGGACAATTCTGCAAAGATGAGTGGGCCAAAATTCCTCCAGGACGCTGTAAAAGCCTCATTGCACGTTATCGCAAACGCTTGGTTGCAGTTGTTGCTGCTAAGGGTGGCCCAACCAGTTATTAGGTTTAGGGGGCAATCACTTTTTCACACAGGGCCATGATGGTTTGGATTTTTTTTCACCTTTAATAATAAACACCTTTATTTACAAATTGCATTTTGTGTTTACTTGTGTTGTCCTTGACTATTGTTTAAATTGGTTTGATGTTCCGAAACACTTAAGTGTGACAAACATGCAAAGGAACAGGAAATGAGGAAGGGGGCAAACACTTTTTCACACCACTGTAAATGGCTAATCAGCCAAGACATGTGCGATTAGTTTATTTCCGTAAATTCGTACATTCGGGAGGATCTGAAATACGAATACGAATTTCTATGCTTCCGAATTTTGTACAAAATATGAAAAGTTTTGCTTACGAATTTCCAAATCCAAATTCCTAACAAACATTTGTAATTGTTACAAAAAGTTAATGAACCTAAAAGTTAAAAATCCACGAAGTCAGGACAGCACAGGGATGGTGGGAGCCCCTCATAATGATAAATTCCTCATAACGAACATTTGTAATTGTTAGGAAAAGTTAACAAACCTAACAAAAATTCGTATTTCATACGATATTTCCACACAAATTACTAAATACGAATTAATTGTAATACGAAGCAGAATGAAATGAAACAAATTTATTGACGGTGCACATGTCTACCAATAACAGGGCAGCAACTTAATGCATTTAGGCATCTAGATGTGGTAAAGATGACTTGCTGAAGTTCAAACTGAGCATCAGAATGGGGTAGAAAGGGGATTTAAGTGACTTTGAACGTGGCATGGTTATTGGTACCAGGCAGGCTGGTCTGAGTATTTCAAAAACTGCTGATCTACTGGGATTTTCATGTTCAATCATCTCTAAGGTTTAAAGAGAATGGTCCAAAAAAGAGAAAATATCCAGTGAGTGGCAATTGTGTTGATGGAAATGCCTTGTTGATGTCAGAGGTCAGAGGAGAATGGGCAGACTGGTTCAAGATGATAGAAGGGAAACAGTAACTTGAATAACCAATCATTACAACAAAGATATGCAGAATACCATCTCTGAAGGATATTTTCTTAGCACAATTTGGACCGCTTAGTACCAACTGAGCATTGTTAAAACTCCACGGCCTACCTGAGTATTGTTATTGACCACATCCATCTCTTTATGTTTACAGTATCTTCTGATGGCTCCTTCCAGCAGGATAATGCACCAAATCATCTCAAACTGGTTTCTTGAACATGACAATGAGATCCCTGTACTCCAATGGCCTCCACAGTCACAAGATTTCAATCCAATAGAGCACCTTCAGGAGATTCGCATCATAAATGTTCAGCAGACAAATCTGCTGAAGAAGAAGACAAAGGCTCCAGCGGAGGAGAAAAAGGACTTTTATTACAAATTATTTCTAATTGTTCCTTTGTTCTAAAAAAGCAGCAGTTGAATTGACTGGAAGATAACAAGCAATTGACAAGTGTTGTCGACAGTTTTATTTTACTTTTTTAAAGCTTACAGTATTTAATTTTTATTTAGTTGCATACAATCTTTATTTTACACATAAACTTTTAATACAACAGGAGCCCAGGACACTACAGTAGAGCCAATTGAACTTTTTATTAAATAATGCCTGATTGCTGGTTGGCAGGCTGTGTATAACTGACAAATCCAGATTGCTCAAGCTCTGCTAGAAGAAAAGGAGGGCTAAATCCCTTTTCAGAGTTTTAACTGTGTGTCTTATCTCTCCTTTTGTTTAGCTGCTTTTGAGTTATTTTTGAGCCTGTAGAAAACAACTGTTTTTATCTGCTGACTGTTCATTTTGCTACATTTCAAGAGTACCTGATTAAATAGAAATACATAAGTGTTAGTACTGAACATAATTAATAAATTCATACTTAATATTAAAAAATTATTTTCCTTTGCAGAAAAGTCTGTTCCTCAGTATGATAAAGCTTTAAAGAGGAAGTAAACCCTGTTGAGTTTACTTCCTTTTTCATTCCCTGCAAAGGTAAAGCATAATTGACTACTATGCATCGCATAGTAGTCCATTATGTGTCACTTACCTGACACAGGAGCCAGCGAAGTCACCACTGTCCCCTGTAGTCCGGCGCATCCATCTTCTCGTGGGTCTCACTGCTCCGCCGCTGTCATTCGGTGAAGCCGCGATGACGTCACTCCCACGCATGCGCACGGGAGCCGCCACTCGTGGCATATTGCCGTTGACCGCGGCGTGCTCAGTGCGCGCCGCTGTCTACGGCGCATGCGCCGTAGACAGCGGTGCCTGTCTTTCGGCAAATATCTCCTAAACCATGTTTAGGAGAGATTTCTTGGACTTAGAGGTAAGCCTTAATCTAGGCTTATCTGTAGGTCAAAGTTGGTTGTAAGGGTTTACAACCACTTTAATTCTTCTTACCATTATCTGTCTAATATCTATGATCTTAGCTTTGCTATTTAGCAGGAAAATATAGTATATGCTTCCAGAATTTCCTACTGTCCCAGGAGCATTAAATCTGGCCACAGACAAGTAGATTTTCGAAAAAAATGTTAGTATGAATATTCCTACGAACATGAGCATGAGAATTCATATCAGTACATTCAATGACATCACAAATGTTGTACTTTAAAATCCATTTGCTTTTAACATTTGATTTTGGTGTGAATGGACTTTCCTGGACAAAAACACATTCACTGTTCAAAATTGGTTTGCTCAAGGAAGATTTTCTTTGTGCTCTATTGTGTTTTCCCATCACTGTGGTTGGAAACAAAAAACTGATGGCAAAAAAAAAAACCCTTGTTGAGTATACAGGCGGTCCCGGGGTTACAAACATCTGGCATACAAACGACTCCTACTTACAAACAGAGGGAGACAACAGGAAGTGAGAGGAAAACTACCCCTACGAAGGGCAATTCACTCCTATAAGGGTTATCATGGGAAAAGGTGTCTCCACTAAAGCTTTATCAACATTCCTTGTTTCCACAACAACCCAAAATTTTCAAAATCCAATTGACATAGGGACAGAAAGTGAGGTGAAATCTGCTGAACAGTGGCACAGACAGCAACATAAAGGTTACAGGGCTGTTAACCCTTCCCTATGCCATCTAAAAAAATGTAAAAAGTGTTTTTTTTGGCTGGAGCTACACTTAAAAAATGTACCTGTTCCTATTTACAAACAAATTCAACTCAAGAAACAACCTACAGACACAATCTTATTTGTAACCCTGGGACTGCCTGTATAGGACTTTAATGGATGTGAAGTTGTCCATGAGGTAAACACAGTGAAGACTATTCTTTAAAATGAAACATCTTTATTAAAAATGGATAAGAAAATTATTCAGGTCAAAGTGACAGTAAAAATAGTTAAAATATTCCAAATAATCAACAGACATAGAACTTAATTAGTGGCTTAACTTAAACTGATGTTCACAATTCCAAATAATGTGTTCAACATATTAAATTCTGATGCGTTTCGCAGAGCACCTCGGCTTCTTCAGGGAACTTCTACATGTATGTCATCAATCCCTTGGTATGTTAGTTCATGGTTCATAATTTTACAATACATTCTTAATGTGGACACCATGGTTGAAAACAAAAGTCAATTTAACCCTACTAATGATTTGAAATTTGAACAAACTTTTTTACTTTTAATGGGTTTTTATTATACTTTTCAAACAGGAATACAGGTAGTTACATTAGAGACAAAGAAAAAAAAGGAAAAAATATAACAAGTTCAAATGACTAGAAGAAAATATGCTTATATAATATAAATCAAGCTATATACAGGATATCACAATAGTTTTTACTATTGTAAGATACCATAACTACTGGAGGTATTCAGACATAGGAGGTGAATAGCTTAAAGCGAAGGTCCGCTCCCACCCAGCAAAAAATTAAAAGTCAGCAACTACACTTACCTGTCCTGGAATCCAGCGATGTCAGCATACCAGGTGACTGTAATGCCGCGTACACACGATCAAACAATCCGGTGGAAAAGTCCGGCAAACTCAAGTCCGCCAAACAATCCCCCCGTGTGTAGCCTCCGGCATACTTTTTTGACCCGAAAGTACGGCGGACTTAGAATGCCATGTTGCACACCAATCTATCCGTCGGACTCGCATTTCGACGAACAATCCGGCCGTGTGTGTGCCAGTCCGCCGTACTTTTGAAATGAGCGGACTTTTCCCGCCCGGAGAAAAGTCCGCTAATTTCGAGCGGGTCTCCAGGTAGGCGGGGCCCACGAAGGAGACGTCGCTGGCCCCGCTGCCTGGTATGAACTTAAAGGGGAACCCCAACGCCGAAAAAAATCGGCGTGGGAGTCCCCCCCAAGTCCACAACAGACCCTTGTCAGAGCACGCTACCCGGCCGGCCAGGAAAGGGGGGCGAGCGAGCCCCCCCCCTCCTGAGCCGTAACAGGCCGCGTGCCCTCAACATGGGGGGTGCCTTGGGGAAGGGGGGGCCACGTGCCCCCCCCACCCTAAAGCACCTTGTCCCCATGTTGATGAGGACAAGGGCCTCTTCCCGACAACCCTGGCCGTTGGTTGTCGGGGTCTGCGGGCGGGGGGCTTATCGGAATACGGGAGCCCCCTTTAATAAGGGGGCCCCCAGATACCGGCCCCCCACCCTATGTGAATGAGTATGGGGTACAATGTACCCCTACCCATTCACCTGTAAAATAAAAGTACAAAAAAAAACACAACACACGAGATAAAATACTTTATTGCACAGCTCCGGGGGTCTTCCGTCTTCGGGGGTCTTCTCGCCGGACTCCTCCGCTATCTTCTTGTAGCTCTTTTGCTAGCGGAGGAGTCCGGCTTTCTTCCTCGCCGCCGGCCTCTTCTTCCGACTTCGGGGGTCTTGTCCCCCTCTTCGGTTCTTCTGCCGGGCCACCGCGCCTTCTTATAGCTCTTTTACAGGCGGTCGCCCGGTCTTCTGTCGCCGCCGCCACCGCCGCCGCCTTCCGTTCTTCTTCTTCTTCTTCTCCAGGAGATGTTGACTCGACGATCTCTCCGGCCGCAATGCCAGGGAAGCGCTGCGCTGCCACTTATATAGGGACAAGGGGCGGTGTCACATGGCTTTATGTCACATGGGTTGGTCACATGGGTTGATGTCACATGGGGACTGTGACATCGTAAGGGGGCGGGGTCACCATGTGACACCAACCCATGTGACATAAAGCCATGTGACACCGCCCCTTGTCCCTATATAACTGGCCACACAGCGCGTCCCTGGCATTGCGGCCGGAGAGATCGTCGAGTCAACATCTCCTGGAGAAGAAGAAGAAGAAGAAGAAGAACGGAAGGCGGCGGCGGCGGCGACAGAAGACCGGGCCAACGCCTGTACAAGAGCTATAAGAAGGCGCAGTGGCCCGGCAGAAGAACCGAAGAGGGGGACAAGACCCCCGAAGTCGGAAGAAGAGGCCGGCAGCGAGGAAGAAAGCCGGACTCCTCCGCTAGCAAAAGAGCTACAAGAAGATAGTGGAGGAGTCCGGCGAGAAGACCCCCGAAAGACGGAAGACCCCCAGAGTTGTGCAATAAAGTATTTTATCTTGTGTGTTATGTTTTTTTTTGTACTTTTATTTTACAGGTGAATGGGTAGGGGTACATTGTACCCCATACTCATTCACATAGGGTGGGGGGCCGGTATCCGGGGCCCCCTTATTAAAGGGGGCTCCCGGATTCCGATAAGCCCCCCGCCCGCAGACCCCGACAACCAACGGCCAGGGTTGTCGGGAAGAGGCCCTTGTCCTCATCAACATGGGGACAAGGTGCTTTGGGGTGGGGGGGCCGTGCGGCCCCCCCTTCCCCAAGGCACCCCCCATGTTGAGGGCACGTGGCCTGGTACGGCTCAGGAGGGGGGGGGCGCTCGCTCGCCGGGTAGCGTGCTCGGACAAGGGTCTGTTGTGGACTTGGGGGGGACCCCCACGCCAATTTTTTTCGGCGTTGGGGGTTCCCCTTTAAGTCCATACCAGGCGGCGGAGCCAGCGACAGGCCCCGCCTACCTGGAGACGCGCTCGAAATGAACGGACTTTCCTCCGCGTGTGTGGGCGAGCCCGTTCATTTCGAAAGTACGGCAGATGGTACGGCGGACTTAGTACGCTGTATTAGTCCGCTGAAAAAGTGCCGTGTGTGGGCAAGTAGCCCGTTCGAAAATTCATACGGACAGTCTGGCGGAAGTCCGCCAGACTAAGTACGTCGGACAGACGGCTACGTGTGTACGCGGCTTAAGTGTGCTGCACTTTCTGAATGGCCTGGCGCGAGGGAAGAAAGAAAGGGGCCGAATTTCCAAGTGGCCTCACTGAGGCCAGTATGGTGACCTGAAATTATGGGAAGAGCCCAGGGGCTATTTCAGCAGACCACCCACACTGGTAACATGTGCAATCTTGCGATTTGTTATGCTTCCTATCCCGCATCCCTTTCGTTAAAAAATCTACCGCCGAGTTGTCGCTCATGTCCTGACATCATTAGGCACAGGTATAGTATGTTCATAGGTTCTGCTGCCCTGTTTGTCATCCTATCTACAAATATACAATTCATTTGTAGATCCAAGCCTCCAAGCCGCTGTCAGTCGTTGTCCAATATCACTCGACATAGGCTTCACTGCTTATAGGATTCACTGTCCATGGGGTTGCCGTCTCATCCATTTTGAGATCAGCATGTATTGCTTGTACGGGTTTTGTGGCTGATTGAGGTGGTAATTGGACCCACCTGGTGCTTTGCCTGCACCTTGATTAGCCTAGGGGGTTGGGTGGTTGGTTGTGTTCTGTTTCAGAGCTAGAGGTGGCATACACTCTACAACCAATTTGCACCAGATCCATTTAATACTACTTACTACCGATTCATATCGGATTCGTTTCATACATTTATAACCAATTCGTATCGGAATCATCTCTATTTACAAACCAATTCATAGCAAATATCATTGCATACGTTCAAACCATTGTCTATCACGTTCCCCATTAGTAAAACTGTCATTACCGCATGTCATAAGTTCCTTACCTTATCCCCAATGCATTCATTAAACTTACCATATCATTCGCATGTATTTGTACCTAGTCGGTTTATCAGAAATCACTACCACCCAGTCGTAAAAAATATTCTACACCCCATGCAAGTCCAGTCGCACTGGCAACATAACGACTCTTTTCAGCTCACTGTTCAGGCCGATTCGCATCAAGTCGTGTCGGCGGCATGAACGATTCAAATCAACTCTACTCACTCACACTTCAGCCAGTTCTGAATCTAGTCACACTAGCGACATAACAACCCAAATCCTCATCTCTACATACCACACCATTTCAGCCTGACCCAAATCTAGTCGCATCAGCGTGACATCATGGCAGCACAACGATTTGGATCCTCGGCTCTACACTCAACACATCTATTCACTTTTCATCCTGATCCGGGTCTAATTGCATCAGCAGCACAATGATTATGATACTCTGCACTACAAACCCCCCCATTACTCACACCAACAGCATGATCCGAGTCTAGTCGCATCATCGGTACAACGATTCGGATGCTTGGCACTACAACCCCACCGTTACTCACACCAACAGCCTGATCTGAGTCTAGTTGCTTTATCAGCACATTGATTCAGATCCTCGGCGCTACAAACCTCCCCATTACTCACACTCCAGCCCAATCCGAATCTAGTTGCATCAGCGGTACAATCGCAGCGGCACAATGATTCAGATCCTCGGCTCTACAAACCACACCCTCACACTCTCTTCAGCCCAATCCAAATCTAGTCGCAACGTGACAGCGCAGTGGCACAGATCTACACTCAAACACCATTTACTCACTCTGCAGCCCCATCCAAATCTAGTCGATTTGGCGTGACATCGTGGCGGCACAACAATTTGGATCCTCGGCTTTACATTACTTTTATCAAGCATAAACATACACATCTCAATCCATCTATTTGCATGTTCAGGCCCGGATTTACTCCCTTTGCCGCCCCAAGGCCGGGTCCTTCAATGCCGCCCCCCCTCCCCCACACACATTCATACACCTCCATTCTCGTCCTTTATCGATGACTGCTACAATAGACCCCAGACTGGCCTGGCGGCGGTGTCACTTACCTCCTCTCAAGTGCACCGTGCAGGGCTCAGTCAGATGGCTCCGGCTTGGTGGCTCTGGTTTTATTCTATAGTCTCCTCTCCACAGTCCACACATGTCTGTCTCTTCCCATAACCCCCATCTCAGTGGTGCTCCCACTCTTGACTCCTTTTTTGGATCCCCTCAGACACTGCAGACATGATAAAAGACAAGAGATGGTCAGAAGCTGCGGACATACTACAGGAGGTGGACAGAGGCTGCAGACATACCACAGGAGGTGGACCGAGGCTGCGGGCATGATAGTGTCTTCCTCACCCCCTCACAGTAGCTTCTCTGTCCACCATCATATTACTTCTCCACATCATCAGTGTGCTGTGTCCTCCTTTGCCCCTTTCACCTCTCCAAAGGTCAGGGCAGCACAGTCACTGGCCGCTGTGGTCTAGACTCTCCATCTTTTTAAAAATGGCGCCCAGCCAAGCGCGTACGAGCTTTCCCGAGCCCGGCCAGCTTCGGAACGGTGCATGCACACGTAACGAACTTTAATGGGCAGCTCGAAAAAGGGCTTAAATTTACAGGCTGTCTATAAATCTATGAGCGGTTGGCAACACTGAGTGCCAGAGCCGCCGACCGAGGGGCTATGTTAGTGCGGGGAGGGGGGCCGCAAAAGCCGAGAAGTCGCCGCAGGAGCAGCGTGGCCCCTGCACCACTGCCGCCCCGAGGCCTGGCCTCAGTGGCTTTGTGGGAAATCCAGCCATGTGTACGTTGTTGCAGTCGGTCATTCCTACATGCTCAAATTCCACTATTTTTTGTTATGGCCTTCCTGATAAGGATGCTTACTTACAATCATTGCAAGCATCTCTGCAAGTGACTCAAATCGGCCACTCTTCATTTCCAGTGGCAAATCAGCCACTCACCTATTCTCTATCGCTTCCCCCTTTAGGTCAGTAGAGTTCAAGTTGGTCCATCCTGCATCAGGTTTGGAAAAAAAAAACACAAACTGATGACAGGGCTCGCACCTTCACCAGAAGGCCAGCCATGCAGTCCAAACAGCTCTTTGCAACCCTCCCCCTTTTTAATCAATTTCCTATGTCACCTTACTACAGGTTCCCAGTCAACCCAGTTCTCGACTCCAACCAGGACTTTGCAGCTAGGGCATCGAGTCAGGTGCATAGTACAAGGGATCCAACCTTGCATTTCCCTTAAGCACTCTTTGATGACATATTTTACTTCACATACATGATTCAAGTTGCTCCTGAGGAGTTAGTAACTGTCACATACTTCTGTGCATTGCACTCTGTTTTCGAAGTGAGATCCTTCACCACGCAGACAAGGTCACTCAATGTCAAGCTTGCTGGCAGTGCAAGCGTTAGCAGGCCGGACATACGTCAATAAGCTACAGATCACAACATTGCTACTTAGAATACAAGACTGCAGCTCCCCGTCCCAGTACGCCCTGGGAGCTCTGGTTCACAGGTTTTTGTGGGCACCCGAGCTGTTGATTACCTGGCTAGTCACCTTCTGGCACACCTTGGTTACCATGCAAACCGGCTTCTTCACTACGCCTGTCGTTCCTTTTCCTGTTCTCATTTTTCTCCTTTTTCCCATCTTTACCTACCCAATGCACCTGTCCCCTCCTGCCTTTTCTTAACAGATGCACTTCCCCTCTCCTTGTCTTTTAGCCAAAGCCAGGTCACAGGCCGACAGCAAAGACTTCACCTTTGCCCCTCCATCACCCTTTGCGGGTTCAGAAAGTGGCGGCACTCAACCTCCCAGAGCTTGGACCATCCCCAAGCTCACAGCAGAGCTGTGGCACAGGGGTATTTCCTACTCTGCCACAGCTGCGAAAGCTGAGCTTTTAGTCTGCTATTCCCACCGCCAGCCGCAGCCCAACCTGGCACCTAGGCTTCTTCGCAGTCTATATCCTTGACTAATCGCTTAGCTCTTAAAAAACTCACTGTAAGCTCCTTCGTGTTTGCCTCTCATGCCATCAAGCACATCCCAAAAATGGCATAAAGCAGCTAAATACATCATGATTAGGCCGCATGCGGGTGGCTCAGCTACCTATCCTCCCACCCAACTCCCTCCCTGGCCGCCTTCCTCATACAGGGATGCACCTCAGGATTCCACACCGGCCCCACATGACTGCAAGAACCTACTCTCAGCTGCCACCAATGAGTCAGCCATCGGCATCTTGTTATAAACCAAACTGGGGGTACGTGATCACCCCTTTTCCAAGTCACCTTTCCTAGTCTGGAGAGTCAGCCCTATTGGACTTACCGAGGGCATGTATTCTAATAAACTTCATTAGTGTATGATTTGTTTGTGCCTCATTGTTCTCACATCCCAAGTTTGAACTCCCTAATACCCTCAGAAGTATTTTCTCTTGAGCATTCATCAGTCGACCTAGCCATTCAAGCCTTTGTTAGTATAGGAGTAGGCCCTTGGCGGTCCAAAGCAGACATCTCAGACGCTTTCAAATTACCGCCCATCGAGCCATCCCTCTAGCAATGGTATAGGGATCAAGTGGAAAGGCTTACATCAATTTTCCACCAAATAATCATTTAGATACTTTTGCCCAGCCCTTTTTCTGGATCCTGTCATATCTGGCACGTTGTCAGAAAGTCATCCACTATCTCAATGACTTCCTGCGCAAATACAGGGTGAGTCCCCAGTAGACCTTGACAGCTTAAGAAGGGTATTTGGTGATTTAATGTGCCCAGAGCAGAGAATAAAGTGGAATGCCGGCACAGTCCACCACCGTCTTGGATGTCACACTCATCACACGGTTCATGCAGGCCAGCCGGCTTCCCGACAAGTTGACCCGCATCAAGTCGATCGTTCACACCTTTACTCTTACTCGAGAGTGTACCAAAAGACAGCTACAATCCTTGCTGAGCATGCTGGGTCCTTCATCTCATGCCTCTTAGTTTCCTCTCGCAGGCGCAAGATCCCGACCAAATTCCTAGCCTAGACACAGCAGCAATAGTGGATTTGTCAATGTGGGATGAATTTCTCATGAACTGGAATGGCATATCAATGTTCATTCCATCAGCATCCTCTTCGTCACCTCAGGTAGCCACAGACACCGCAGCCTCTACAGACTTTGCAATTTTTGGACATCATTACTTGCAGGGCCATGGCAACCAGAAATCCTCCTGATCCTCGGGTTCAGTCAGTCCTTCTCACAATTCAAACTCTACCCCATTGTGGCCGCAGCTCAAGTCTGGGCCAGCACCTGGGCAGGGCAAACAGTAACATTTGCCACAGACAATCAAGCCACAGCTAATATCATAAATATAGGCAGGTCCAAATCGCTAGCCATCATGTCCTTCCGGTGCAGGCTGGTGCAACTATCCCTGCAGCATCAATTCAAAGTGCACTGCATCTATATCCTTTAACTTTGTGTCATTCTTCTTGTAGGAACCTGGAACGCACCTGACCACATCTCTTATCCCACCTTGGTCACAGCCGACACTGGATTAAAGCAACACCTACGCGATGCGACCCGCCTTGTGACTCAGTCGTAGACCTATCATACAGCCTGGAATTCCTACAGCAGGTTCCTAGCCCCAAACCCCAGGGCAGTGTCAGGAGGTCTTAAACACATCCTGGCTTTCATATCATACTGCCACACGCAGCTGGCTCTATCAAATAATAACATCAGACTCTACTTATCTGCCATCCAGCATTTCGTCTCCTTACAGGACCCTACCAAGCCATCCTTGTTCTTTGCCCATGCAGTCAAAACCATCCTATGCGGTATCCACATAAACATGTCACAAGAGCAGCCATCTACCTGGCCTTTTATGGCTTCTTACGTCCGAGCGAGTTCACCAGCCCCGGCTGTCAGGTACTACGCAGACACCATCTGACATGCCATCAGAATCACATCATCCTGCACTTCGTAGTGTCCAAAACCGCAACAGTCCGGTCCTGGGCTAGATATCACGCTATTCCAGACTCACAACACCTAGTACCCAGTGGCCATTCTAGACCTGTAGTTATCTCATCTGCCCGAAATGTCAGAGTCTAGCCCATTGCTACCTTTCCTTCTCAACCATCTGAGTGGTAGCCAGTTCACCGGACATATTAGGATCCTCTCGCTTAACTTAGGCCTTGACCCTGGTTGATAATCTGGATATTGCTTCCGGATCGGAGCAGCATCACAACACGGGGTACCAGACCATGTCATCAAGAGAATGGACAGGTGGAAATTCCGCTTGCTTTGCCCGATAAATTCCGAATCCGCAAGCAGAAATGTTACAAGCCTTCAGCAAGCTTGCCCAGTAATATGTTATCCGCTCAAATAAATAATTACCTCCCTAACCAAGTGTTCTGCCCCCTTCTCTTGGCATACCATCCAGCAGACCAGGGCACACTTCAGGTCTACTTTATGTTGTTAGTCTTGTGACGTGTTTATGTGGTTCACATCTCTCCCAGACATAGGGCTTCGACCATAAATAGGAACGCCAGTATGGTGGCCAGAAATTATGAGAGGAGCGGGGGGGGGGGGGGGTATTTAAGCAGCTTCTTAGGTCACTTCTCGTAAAACACTTTCTCTACAAAACCATCCACTCACTTATCTTGGGTATGCCTCCTTCTCTTTGCATACCATCCAGCAAACGAAAGCATATATATATATATATATATATATATATATATTTCAAATACACTGCCACTAACTGAATAACCACGCCAACAACACTACACATGGCTGCTATGTAAGCAGCCTTATATAGTGTGGGACATGGACTTAGTCCCCCTGATCCGTGATTGGCCAAAGGCACCCTGCTTTTGGCCAATTATGGCTCTCTCAGCAGAGTACGCTGAAATGTAACTATGTACTGTTACATAGTTGCATAAGTTTGCAAATAATTTTATTAATAAACAATTATCAAAAGACCCCGAAAATAAATCAGAAAAAGCCCCCTATGAATACAGGACAGTGGTTATCATAAAAAAAAGGTTATAAAATTAATCGTTTTTCACTGCACCATTGTGTTCGTAATTTGCCCTCTTAGGAGAACTTTATTCTCTTTATATTTTTTGTACATAGTTACATAGTTGGTAAGTCCATCCAGTTCAACCTGTGTGGGTATGTGCTCATGTCAAAAATCTTATCCCATATCCCTGTATAATGTGCTCAGTAAAATGCCCATCTAGGAGTTTTCTGAAACTA
Source organism: Lithobates pipiens (assembly GCF_037356315.1). Classification (NCBI taxonomy): domain Eukaryota; kingdom Metazoa; phylum Chordata; class Amphibia; order Anura; family Ranidae; genus Lithobates; species Lithobates pipiens. Next base: position 235,857,805 of record NW_027507785.1, on the reverse strand, counting down.
TCAATACTTTCCGCTGACATCACCGATTGTTGAAATTAGTTCCACATCCTTACCGCCCTGATACAAAAAAAACCCCTAGTTCCCACCAAAAAGAACTGCATGCATTATTTTAAAAAAAACGCACTGCAACAGATCACATTGTATTATGCGATCCGGTGCAGGCAACCGCACTGCTTTTGTGATCTGTGTTTGGGGTGTCATTAGGATTATATTGACGAAACAACCACAACAGATTGCAACCCCAGTTTATTTTAACCTATTGGTGGCCACACGCAAAAATGCAGCCTCTCGGCGCAATGGCTTGGTGCTGAGCGCATGTTTGCGTGAATTAGTGCAACTAATTAGTGCGTTCCCTGCGCGCTCCGGCACAGTTACTGGGGACTAATGGAAAACTCCCAATCGCTGCTTGCGATCAGAAGCTTTATGATCATGTGACCGCCGTGATTGGCATGATCATAAACCCTGCTCCAAGCTCCAGTTAAACATGGTGTGGGTAACGTGCATAAAACGTGGGTTTTCTGTACTATGTTACTGTGTAAACAAGCCCCAAAGCTTTGAAGTTGTTAGAGTTAGCATCTTCACTCGCGTATCCTAGAACTAGCACTAATATGCTGGATGCTAATCACCAGATATGTTTGTTTTATCTCATCCCCTGTCTCCAATAAGTAAAATATGTCTTTGTTGTAACAAAACACAAGCAATGACAGCAATGGTACACTGGGTTGCATTAGAAAAACAGATAAAATTCCTAAATAATAAAACATCGTAGCCACTTGGGCTTTTAATAAATGTAAATATTTACTCTGAACAAGAATCCAGCTGAAAAGATGTGAAAGCATTTTTTTTTGGCTGAAAATGTTCTTTCCAATTAAGTTCTTTGCAAGCTGTGTTGTAAATCTTAAAGTCAAGGCACACATGAGTGCATTTTATTTTACACCTTAGTAACTGGAGATACATAGTGTTTTTTTTTTTCCTTTCTTACAAATGTTCCTTCTTTACTGGCAGCGGAAAACTGGAAACAACTGCTACAAAGGAGGAAAAAAAACAACAAATAAATATTTAATATGTCAGCACCTGCTACGTAGTTTCTGGGTATTACACTTGTGTCCATAGTGGCTTCTATTCTAACCAACTTCATTAAAGAATAAAAGGAAAGTAATAAGTCATTTCACACCCCGTGTGACCATTATACAATAATAGCGAGATTTCGTGCAAGGGTATAACATTGTGCCCATCACAGTCTCTTTGCAAAAATCTCAATTCACACTTCACATGCAGCTAACCTTGTTACTATCTCCTTACAAATCCATCAGTATTGCAGCTGCACGTCTTCACAGTCTAACATCTTAAAATTCATCCCTTTGGCACCTTTGCATCACTACGGGGTCAAGAAATAGCATCCAGCCAAGAATAATTAAGGGGCACCCAGATGTTTGGTTTACTCTCCTTAAGTCTTTTTGGAAAATACTTAATTGGTCCTGTATTGTTTCCCCATGCCAGAAAGATTCATGTCAGGTGAACAACAACCAGTGCCTAGTGCCTGCTATCTGTAGACTGCTTTGTAGTTGAGACTTGAACAAGAGGCGTGATAATGAGTACGTTGGAGGAAGAGAAGGTGTTATCTCATTAAGGTAATGACTAAGATATGTCCACCATTACATCAGTTTGAAAATGTGGCAATTAAAGCCCCCTAACATGCTCTCCTGTAGACAAGGGAATAAGGCAATTCTCTTGGAACATCTATGTTGGGTTAATACGTGTCATGTAAATGAATGGGTAGCATAATGCTATTTAATTCTCAACCACAGGCTTGTCTCCCCTTTTGTTCTAGGATCACTGTCATTATTATTGTAACAAGGGCTTATTTATATAATGCCAATAGTCTGCAAAGCAGTATATAAATGAGGGAAGACCAGCAAAGAGATACAAAATATTGTATAGATGATGATGGAGAAAAAAGGACCCTCTAATGCCTATGTGCAAAACTAAAAGAAAAAAAGAGAAAAAAAAAAGAAAAGAAGGAGGGTGCACCGACCTAGTGCATTACCACTAGTAAAGCTTTATTCAAATGTAAAACAGCAAAGTGTATACTCACAAACGAGTATTAATAGAAGGCATAATCAATAAAGGCAATCCGTTTAGGCTCTGAGGAAAGGGGTTCTCCCCTGAAACGCGTCAGACATCTTGAGGTATTGTTCGATCCACTCGACGTCAGGTCCTGGCTTGTCGATATTCAGAACAGTGGATTTTGCTTTATTGATTATGCCTTCTATCAATACTCGTTTGTGAGTATACACTTTGCTGTTTTACATTTGAATAAAGCTTTACTAGTGGTAATGCACTAGGTCGGTGCGCCCTTCTTCTTTTCATTTTTTCCTTTAGTGTATGAATACCCATTATTCAGAGGAGGGATGCAAGATGTCAGGCATCACTATATGAAGCTGGTCACACCGCGTATTGAGGAACTAGACACCAGAGCGCAGAAGATTTTTTTTTTTTGTGTTTTTAGGTGCAAAAATAGTCAGAACTCCAAAACATCTGCCAAAATCCATTTTTCGAAAACCTATGATTGCTAGAAATGACAACATTCTATTGAGAAGAAAATATGAGATTTTAGAAACCAAACTGAACACTGGGGTCCAGGGAAACTATATGCTAACCCTTGAGTCTTCCTACCAAATAATGAACAAATTACAATTTTTTTTTGGTTTAAGAAAAAAAATGACATTTAGGCTAATCTGCTAAAAGAGTTGAATATCTTCACTCGAAAAATGTGTGAATATTGACTTCATATATTCAATCATGTGAAAAACATCTGCATATGATTGAAAATTCAAATGAAACAAACATTAGCTTTTCACATGATTGGATAAGTGAAGTTAATATTCACACATGTTTTAAGTGAAGATTCCCAACTCCTTTAGGCTGGATTCACACCTATGCAGTTTTAGTGCTTTTTGCATTTTGCAGATTTGCACTACAGAACGTGTTCCATGGGAAACCATGTGTAATGGACTGTAGTGCAAATTTGCAAAATGCAAAAAGCACTAAAACTGCATAGGTGTGAATCCAGCCTGAAGGCACTTTCAGACAGGGGGCAAGGGGGATAGTACAATCAAGTGGCTAAAAATTGCAGCCTGACAGGGCTGTACATGTGCCAGGGTTCCCATGCTTTTCTTCACGGCGGCAACAGTTTTTACTCTACACTGCCTGTCAAACATACTCATTAAGAACAAACACTTGGCTAGCTGATGTGGAATGGTCCAGCAATCTAAAATTTCCATTTGGCAATTCATTTTTTTTAAAACAGATGTCAGGAAGCAGCGGTAACAGCAGATATAGATTTAGATATAGATTCCTATCTAAGGAAGGAAGTAAAAAGTTTATAACTGAAGTGTTAAAGTAAATTGTTGCTTTGCCCATTCAGGGACATTCATAATCTTCCCTAACATATTGTTACCTTTCTTTCTCTCCTTTGCTACTTTGTTCAGTGCAGGCATGTACTGGCCATTGGGAATACAGGGAGTTTCCCGGTGGGCCGATGGCTCAGTGGGCCAGTTTCAGTTACAAAGTAATGGCTGCGTGGCTCGCCCTCAACTTCACGCAGTGATGTGAGAAAGATAAGAAAAATACAGAGTAGAATAAGTGAAATAATAAAAGAGGTTAGTGAGGATTCCTTTTGTTATGCTACTTATGTTTTTTTGCACAATTGCGTATAGTTTTTATATACTGTTTTTGTGCTTGTTTGCAAAATTAAAGTGGGCTGGTCTGGATGAAGTCCAAGGTCAAAATTTTGGTTCAGTGCCAGGAGCCAAAAGAAAAAAATAAGATCCCTTCAAATATGAATAACCTGTGATATAATTACATATACATATACTGTATTTACATAGTTGGTACGGTATAATAAATTCCATGTGGGTGTGTTCATGTCCCATATCCCTGTATATTGTGTCCGCTAAGATGCACGTTCAAGAGTCTTTTAAATCTCTCAAGCTTCCCGCTGGCACCAGGGCCATTTTAAGGCAGGGCAAAAGGGACAGCTGCCCTGGGTCCTGTCATTGTTGTGGGGTCCAAAGCAGCTGCCTCATACTTGCCAACTATCCTGGTTTAAATTCCCTCGCCCCTTGAGGTTTTAGTCATGTGCTGTGTCCCAATATCTCAGTGTGAAGTGCTGCTACTAATGCTGCCCAGCTCTGCCCTATTGTTGTGTACAGATGACTCACTTGTAGACCCTGTGTTTACATGTAAATTACTGGCATTCATATGTAAATAGCGGCAGCATTCATATGTAAATAGTGGCGGCCGGTGGCATTGATATGTATATAATGCCCCCCTGAGGTCATATCCATAGTAATCTCTAGTAACCAATCAACAAGCAGAAATCATGTGCTGTAACCTCTAGCAACTAACCAGTGAGCTGTAATGTGTTCTGTAACCTCTAGCAACCAGTCAGTGAGTGGTAATGATACACTGTAACCTCTGGCAACCAATCGCAATAGCTGCCTGATCTGATTCAGTAAACTGATTTTGAGTCTAACTGCTATTTATTGTATGTCTCAGAGCAGGTGGAGAGCAAAACTGCATGGGGGGGCCCAAGAAAAGTTTAGCCCAGTGTCCGATCAATATTAAAGATGGCCCTGGCTGGCACAACCAATTGTGGATGAGAGTTCCACATCCTTGTCACCCTGACAGTGAAAACCCCCCTATGCAGCTTAAGGTTAAACTGCTTCTCCTCCAATTTTATTGAGTGGCTCCATGTCTTTGTACACTCCCTGAGACTGAATAATGTAATTCGTATGCTGGGATTACCATTGAAGTATTTGTATATTGGCATGGGTGGCAAGGGGTTAATTACCATAAATAATATCCAAATAATTATTATATATTGTTTTTAAGGTAATTTACTATATTTAAAAAAACTGTACTCAAGCAGCTGGCTTAACGGACAAACAAGTTATAACTTCAAACCAGTAATTTCACAGTAAATAGGTAAATAATAAATTATTATCTTATAATGGCACAGTGGGGCGGCACAGTGGTGTAGTGGTTAGCACTCTCACTTAGCAGTAAGAAGGGTCGCTGGTTCAAATCCAAACCATGAGACTACCTGCCTGGAGTTTGCATGTTCTCCCTGTGCCTGAGTGGGTTTCCTCCAGGTACTCCGGTTTCCTCCCACAATCCAAAGACATGCAGGTAGGTTAATTGGCTTCTGTCCAAAATTGGCCCTGGTATATGAATGGGGACCTTGGATTGTGGGCTCCTTGAGGGCAGGGACCGATGTGAGTGTGCAATGTACAGGGATAGGGACAATTGTAGACACTCACTCAGGTTGAACTGGATGGACTGGTGTCTTTATTCAACCTTACTAACTATGAAACTATAACATATAGCATAATAATATATGATTTAGCTTGATTATAACAGTACCTTTTCAACAGCAGCAGATTCTCATTCTCCCTCTTAATAGTGATGGACAAACATCTAACGGGACGGGTCACGAACCCAAGATACTTACTAGCTGTGCACACATAGTCCCACAACATGGACACTGACATACCAGAAGTATTCAGCGAATCTGCGATCGACAATGACAAGCATTCTTTTTTTATCTGTGAAATTTTGTCAATTCAGGAGTGTATGAAGGTCATGGAGGAGAGGCAAGGCCAGGCTATGAAGGGGGTGCAGGAGATGATCCTGCTATTGGAAAAGTTGCCATAATTTATTTATAAAATAATTGTAGCGGATATCCCAAATTTAGGAGTGACCTGAGCAATAGTTGGTTTGGATCTTCTAATTGTTTGGACTCTGCCTTGCTGCTGTTTCACCTGGCATGCAGATTCCCTTAGGTGTATAGGTGGTGCTGACACTTGTACCCAGGGTTGAACCACAGGTGATGGAGTGGCCCATCAGACATATGCAGCCATTAAAACATCTGGAGCCCACCAAGGTGGCAACCCCTCTAAGAATTTCCTGTGTCTTGGGAGAATGGGGAGGAGATGTCACTGAGCCATTCCATATCCGCAGAGGAAGTAGAGCGGGGGGATCCCAGCACAGTGCAGGGGGAGCAAGAGTAGGGAAGGGAGACAGAGAGGAGAGGAGAGAGAGGGGAGGGGAAGAGAGAGATTGTGAGAGATAGGGGGTGGGAAAGAGAGAGAGGGGGAGGGGAGCAAGACATTGTGAGTGAGAGGGGGAGAGGGGGAGAGGGGGGTGAGAGAGGGGTAGATAAAGGGTGCACAAAAGGGGGAGAGAGTGGTGGAAAGAGGAGAGGAGGGGAGGGGGAGAGAGAGGGAGGAGAGAGAGAGAGGGGGAGGAGAGAAAGGGTGGGCAAAAGGGGGAGAGAGGGGGAAGAGGGAAGGTAGAGAGGGAAGGGAGGAGAGAGGGAGGGAGGGAGGAGAGAGGGAGGGAGGGAAGAGAGGAGAGAGGGAGGGAAGAGAGGAGAGAGGGAGGGAAGAGAGGAGAGAGGGAGGAAAGGGAGGAGAGAGGGAGGAAAGGGAGGAGAGAGGGAGGGAGGGAAGGGAGGAGAGAGGGAGGGATGGAGAGGGAGGGATGGGGAGGGAGGGAAGGGAGGAGAGAGGGAAGGAGGGGAGGAGGAGAGAGGGAGGGAGGGAAGGAGGAGAGAGGGAGGGAGGGAAGGGAGGAAGGAAGGGAAGGGAGGAAGGGAGAAAAGGGAGGAAGGGAGGGAGGAAGGAAGGGAGGGAGGGAAGGAAAGGGAAGAGAAGGGGAGGGAAGGGGAGGGAAGGAAAGAAAAGGGAAGGGGAGGGAAGGAAAGGGGAGGGAAGGGAGGGAGGGGGAGAGAGGGAAGGAAGGAGAGAGGGAAGGGAGGAGAGAGAGAAGGGAGGGAGGAGAGAGAGAAGGGAGGGAGGAGAGAGAGAAGGGACGGAGGAGAGAGGGAGGAAAGGGAGGGGGAAGAGAGGGACGGAAGAAAGAGAGGGAAGGAGAGAGGGAAGGAGAGAGCGAGGGAAGGGGGAAGAGAGGGAGGGAAGGGAGGGAAGGGAGGGAAGGGAGGAGAGAGGAAGGTAAGAGAAAGGAAGGGAGGAGAAAGGAAGGGAGGGGGGAGGGAGAGAGGGAAGGAAGGGAGAGAGAGAGAAGGAAGGAAGGAAGGAAGGGAAGGGAGAGAGGGACGGAAGGGAAGGGACAGAGAGAGGGACAGAGAGAGGGAAGGAAGGGAAGGGGGACAGAGGGAAGGAAGGGAGGGGAGAGGGAAGGAAGGGAGGGGAGAGAGGGAGATAAGGAAGGGAGAGAGAGAGGGAAGGAAGGGAGAGGAGAGAGAGGGAAGGGAGGGAGAGGAGAGAGAGGGAAGGGAGGGGAGAGAGGGAGGGAAGGGAGGGGAGGGGAGAGAGGGAGGGAAGGGAGGGGAGAGAGGGAGGGAAGGAAGGGAGAGAGGGAGGGAAGGTAGATAGAGAGGGAAGCAAGGGAGAAGAGAGGGAAGGGAAGGGGAGAGAGGGAGGGAGAGAGAGGAGAGAGGGAGGAAAGGAAGGGAGAGTGGGAGGGAGAGAGGGAGAGAAGGGAGGGAAGGGAAGGGGGGATAGAGGGAAGGGAGAGAGGGAGGGAAGGGAGCGAAGGAGGGGAGAGAGCGAGGGAGGGGAGAGAGCGAGGGAAGGGAGAGAGCGAGGGAGGGGAGAGAGCGAGGGAAGGGAGAGAGCGAGGGAAGGGAGAGAAGGGAGAGAGAGAGGGGTGGGAAGGGGTAAGGGAGAGAGAGAGAGAGTTGTGGGAAGGGGTAAGAGAGAGGAGTGTGGTGAGAGAGGGGGAGGGAGAGGGGGGTAAGAGAAAGAGGGGGAGAGAGGGGGTAAGAGAGAGAGGGGGAAGTGAGAAAGAGGGGGTGAGGGAAAGGGGGTGAGAGAGATCTAGAGATCTGTCCCTGTCTGTAGCCCCTGGGGGGGCAAAGAGCAGGGAGAAGCTGTAGAGTGCTAGGGGGTGGGGACCGGAGAGTGCTGGGGGGTGGGGACCGGAGAGTGCTGGGGGGTGGGGACCGGAGAGTGCTGGGGGATGGGGGCTGGAGGGTGCTGGGGGGCAGAGAGTGCTGGGGGCCAGAAAATGCTCGGGTGGGGGCGGAGAGTGCTGGGGGCCAGAGAATGCTCGGGGTGGGGGGCGGAGAGTGCTGGGGGCCAGAGAATGCTCGGGGGTGGGGGGGGGAGAGTGCTGGGGGCCAGAGAGTACTGGGGGGTGGGGGGCAGAGAGTGCTGGGGGTGGGGGCAGAGAGTGCTGGGGGCCAGAGAGTGCTGGGGGGTGGGGGCCAGAGATTGCTGGGGGGTGGGGGCGGGGAGTGCTGGGGGCCAGAGAGTACTGGGGGGTGGGGGCGGAGAGTGCTGGGGGCCAGAGAGTGCTGGGGGTGGGGGCCAGAGATTACTGGGGGTGGGGGCAGAGAGTGCTGGGGGCCAGAGAGTGCTGGGGGGTGGGGACCAGAGATTGCTGGGGGGTGGGGGGCAGGGAGTGCTGGGGGGTGGGGGCGGGGAGTACTTGGGGGTGGGGCGGGAGAGTGCTGGGGGCCAGAGAGTGCTGGGGGGTGGGGGCCGGAGAGTGCTGGGGGTGGAGGGTGGAGAGTGCTGGGGGTGGAGAGTGCTGGGGGTGGAAGGTGGAGAGTGCTGGGGGTGGAAGGTGGAGAGTGCTGGGGGCAAGAGAGAGCTAGGGGGTGTGGGGTGGAGAGTGCTGGGGGCCAGAGAGAGCCGCAGGGGGTGTAGGGTGGAGAGTGCTGGGGGCCAGATAGTGCTAAGGGTGGGGGGTGAAGAGTGCTGGGGGGGAGCTTGAGAGGGGAGGCAGAAAGAATTGGAGAGCAGGGGGTGCTGGCGAAATGGGGGTGGAGCCAGGGAGGACAAGAATGGGCTGGAGAGCAGGAGGGGAGGAGCCAGGGAGCAAAGGGAGGGGCTGAAGAGCAGGAGGCGTGGAGAAAGGGAGCACAAGAAGGGGCGGAGCCAGTGAGCACAAGGAGGGGCCGGAGAGCAGGAGGGGCGGAGCCAGGGAGCAAAGGGAGGGGCTGAAGAGCAGGATGCGTGGAGAAAGGGAGTACAAGAAGGGGCGGAGCCAGGGAGCACAAGGAGGGGCTGGAGAGCAGGAGGGGTGCAGCCAGTGAGCACACGGAGGGGCTGGAGAGCAGGACGGGGGGGGGCTGGAGAGCAGGACGGGGGGGCCAGGGAGCGCACGGAGGGGCGGAGCCAGGGAGCACACAGAGGGGCGGAGCCAGGGAGTACAAGGAGGGGCCGGAGAGTACGGGGGATGCAGAAAAAGTTAGATAGGAGTGGTGGAGAGACTGCACATAGATAGTGGAATTGATTTTTTCATATTCCTCCATGCAACCGCTGAATGATCACCTCTCCTCCCTGCAGACATTCAGCGGCTGTATGGAGTAATATGGAAAAATCAATTCCACTATCTATGTGCAGTCTCCCCACCGCTCCTCCTATTCAGGCACACAGGGAAGGCTGCACGGCATGGGCACTCACCTTTCCTCTGGTCGGCAGCATAAGAGTTCCTCCCTCTTCACACTCATGGTGGGACTATCCAGCTGGGTGGTTTTTCAGCAACCCCCCCCCCACTCCAGAACCAAATAGGATGCAGGTGCGGAGGAGAGGTCTGGTGAGCGGCACAAGAGAGAAGCTCAAGTGAGGGTCCCACATGGATATGCCGCCCTCATGACGTCTGTCATCCAGCCGCTGCGCCACCTAGAGGACTCTACTGTCCCGCTCCCCGCACTTGCTGCCACCGCATTGATCACAGGCAAATTAGTCGATTGTGAGGCCCTTGAGACTGCGGGGCCTTAGGCAATCGCCTAATTTGCCTAATTAGAGAGCCGCCTCTGCTGGAGGTGAAGCATGGTGTGGACATTGTCCTTCTTTGGGAAGGGTAAAGACTTGCCTCTAAACTCTAGAGGGGAGAACCAGTGGAAGGAAGCAACTCGCTGCGGGACCCAAAAATATGACACCGCTCAACCTCTTCAAACAGGAGGGTACAGGCATATAGTATGGTGTGCTTTTTTTCTACAAGTGAGCCAAAGGTAGAAAAAAGTTCCATGTGCTAGATTATATGAATCGTTTATACAGTTATGCATATACATGGTCTACTGGTCACATGTGTTGAATTCCTCCAAGATCCATGCCTCATTCATTTTTATAAATGTGAGGTAGTCAACACTGTTGTGAGCTAGGCGAGTGCGCTTATCGGTCACGATCCCCCCTGCTGGACACAGACAGGACACTGGATGGGGAGCAAGCCAACAGTTCCATTGCAAATTGTGCAAGCTCTGGCCAGAGATCAAGCCTGCCCACTCAGTAGTTCAGGGGTTCATCACTTCTCAGAGCATCCACATCGGGCGTTAACCCGATGTAGTTGGACTCCTGTCGGTCTAGGCGTTCCCTGATGCTGGATCCGGATGACACCTGTCGATGGGTCAGCTGAAAGAATTATCTCATATCAGAAGTGACCAACACATCTTCAAACCACCCTCTTCTTGCAAGCGCTGTTGGATTGGTACTCACAACTGTTTCTCTGGGAGTGGAAATTCCTCTACCAGCGCACGCAAAAGCAGAATGCAGCATTTCTCTAAGCAAGGCCTGGAAATGCTCCATTCTGACAGCCCTCTGTGATGGTGGTAACATTTCCGGCATTTTTTGTTTGTACCGGGGTCTATGTACGTTGCCACCCTGTACTGGTCCTTGCCCTTTATGTTTTTTTTACGGGGTTCCCTCTTAAAACAGTGGAGCATGAAGGCCCCCATTTTCACTAAACTGGAAGCGGTGTGGTGGCCTGGCTCCTGCTCATCATCCAGGATAATGTCATCTTTGTTCTCCTCCCCCCATCCACAGACAACAACAGGCATCCCAGAAAGGTTTAAAGCATGCTCTTCTTGCTCCTCCTCATCTGCCCGCCACCATCCTCCTCTGACTCCTCTTCAGACTCCTGTTGTTGACTTGTCTCAGAGTAGCCCCCCTGGGAATTCATCCAGCATTGTGACTTCCTCATCTTCCTGCTCCTGCTCCTCGATGGCTTGATCAATGACACAACGCAATGCACGCTCCGTAAAGAAGGCGTAAGGTACAATGTCACTGATGACGCCATGGCTCTGACTGACCAGTTTGGTGATCTCATCAAATGGCCGCAGAAGTCTGCATGAGTCGCGCATGAGCAGCCACTGGCGTGGTGAAAAAAACCAAGCTCCCCAGAACCTGTTCTACCACAGAGTTCGTACAGGTAGTCGTTAACTGCACGTTTCTGCTGGAGCAGCCTATCAAGCATATAGAAGGTTGAGTTCCATCGCGTCGGGCAGTCACAAATAAGACGTCTGACCGGCAGATTGTGTCGCCGCTGATTGTCAGCAAGGCCGTGTAAGATCTTCTGAAATGGGCCGAGATTTTCCTTGCCTGCCGCAAGAGGTCCTGGACCCCAGGGTATTTGACAACAAATCGCTGCACGACCAAGTTTAAGACGTGTGCCATGCATGGCACATGTGTAATTTTGCCCTGTTTCAACGCGCTCAGCAGATTGGCACCGTTGTCGCACACCACTTGTCAAATTGAGCGGTGTTAGCCACTGATCTGCCTGTGAATGCAAAGCTGAAAGGAGTTCAGGGCTAGTGTGGCTCCTGGCTTCCAGGCACAACAGACGCAGCACAGCATGGCAACGTCTCACCTGGCATGTCGAATAGGTTCTGGGGATCTTGGGCGGTGCAGCAGAAGAGACGGTAGCAGCAGAAAAGGAGGAGTCAGCCGAGGAGGAGAGGGAGGATGGAGTAGGAGGAGAAGAAGAGGCAGGCCTGCATGCAATCCCTGGTGGTAAAACCAAATCTACATGGGTGCCATGGGTTACATGCTTGACGGCCGTCAGAAGGTTCACCCAGTGGACAGTAAAAGTTATATACCTTCCCTGCCCGTGTTTGCTAGACCATGTGACTGTGGTCAGATGTATCTTGGCACTGACACTGTGTGCCAGAGATACATTCACTTGCCACTGAACATGGCCATATAGCTCTGGGATGCCCTTCTGTGAGAAATATTTCCTTCCTGGGACCATCCATTGTGGTGTTCCAATGGCCACAAATTTTCAAAAGGCCTCAGAGTCCACCAGTTTATATGGCAGTAATTGGCGGGCTATCAGTTCTGACAAGCCAGTGGTCAACCGTTGGGCAAGAGGGTTATCCAGCATCATCATTTTTTTACGCTCGAACATTTGGCCAACGGAAGCCTGCCTTTTTCCAGAAAAACGTGAGGACGGCATGATGGAAGGTCAACAAAAAAAAAAGGCTTCCCCCTGAGTGGGTGGGATTTTAAATGACCATCAACTCCGGACACAAATGGACACAATAATATACAATTTTTATTCATAAATTACACAATGTACATAATATTACCAGGAAGTGCAAATGGGCTAAACAATGTCCTCCTGGTATATTAATAAATACACAAACATATATACAGAACAAAATAAGATTAAAACAATGCTTGTCCTATATCACCCACACCAGACGCGTTTCCAGTTGCTGGCAATTCAGAACCTTCATCAGGGGGAACAAACTTGATGATATAGCAATCTAGTGAGGTGTAAGTTCGAGGATCAAAATGCCTGCCATTTAGAAAAATATAAGTATGTCTGAAGAGTATTTCAAATACTATCGAGATGTCAACCAAGTACAGGATGTCCTGCAAATTACTTCCAGATCAGTTAGACGGATTCTATGGCAAGGGGAGTTTTTATTTCTATGTGGGACATTAATTAGAACAAACAATGGCTATCTGGATGTTTCAAGTCCACCTTCATGTGTGTGTCAAGCTGAATTAGCATGTATATAACTTGCACCCAGGGTTGCCTTGTCCCATTCCCAGGAAATAAGCCCAAAAGGAAAACTGGAAGCTGTAGTCCAACCACAAATTACAAACAGCGAAGCAGTCCTCTATGTGCAGCGTATGGATGGCATGATGGAAGGTGGAGTGGAGGACAATTGTGAGGAGAGAGGAGAAGGAGAAGTAGAAGAGGCTGGACAGTGAGAGCCTGGAGTGTGGCTTTGTGGGTTCTGATGGCGTTGCTCCCACTGGGCTCGGTGATGGGAGTTGGTGTGCCTTCTTAAGGCGGTCGTCCCTAGGTGAGTGTTGGGCTTACAGCGACTTATGCGTTGACTGCAAAGGCTGCAGATGGCAACACTATTGTTAGCAGCGGACACATTAAACACGCTGAGGAGCCATGTGCCGGTGTCCTGGGAGCGCCAGATGTGACCGTACATGGTTGATGGCTCGCTCCTGATACATTAGCAGTCTGGTTTGTCCCCCCTGTGCAATGTAAGTTCCAACTGCTTCTCCTCCCTATCTGCTGGTCCATCTCTCCCTCTGAACTGCCCTCCTCTTCCTCTAGATCTACATCCCTAGACACGTCATCATCAACGTCACCTTCCCCACCACTATAATTAGAGATCTCAGAGTAGGCAGCAACAGCAGGGAACAACCTCCTTGGGCTGATCTGGGTACTGTCGTCAGACTGCTGAGTGGCGGTTGTTGCTACCTCCTCTTCCTGATCCAATGTCAAGAATGGCTGCACATCGGAAATGTCTTGTGATGGATCGGAAAATAATTCCTGTGATTCAAGCGGAGGGTATATGGTAGTGGTGTTCGTGGTAGTGTCTTTGGGGGTGCACACAGCAGAAAGTGAAGAGGGTGCAGATAGAGAGGATGAGGAGGGTGCAGAAGAGTAAGGCTGAGTGAGCCACTCAACCAAGTCTGATGTTACCTTTGACCTAATTGAATGCAACTTCCCACTTTGGCTCAAGCCTGGTGCTCCTGCCCTACCCCTAACACCCTTACCCCTGTGGAAGGGCCTGCCTCTTCCTCTGCCTGTAATTTTTTAAATGACCCTGTGACAAAAGTCTCTAGAGAAGTGCAGTATATGTGGAAGAAGGTATATAACACCTCGCTTCAATCTGTCGTTTTGGGGGACCACTGGTCTATCACACCAGTTATAATATTTTTTTTCTAATTGCGTTTGTCACTCTTTGTAGTATTGTTGCAGAACCGCTCAGCAGTCACAATGCTGTACAATAGAAATGCACTATACTATGCTTTCTATATTTGAAAGTATTTTATATGTGTATTACACCCCTATATAATGCACACCTAATAGTACACCTATACCAGTTCTTCAAAAGACTTTTGTGGACCTATATTCGTTAGAGATTTGTGTCGCTACAGTCTGTCCCTGCGATACACAGCAACCTCTCCCTACACTGACAAAAGAGCTGCAGCACCACTCAGCAGTCACAATGCTGCACAGTAGAAATGCACTATAATATTCTTTCTACCGTATATACTCGAGTATAGGCCGACCCGAATATAAGCCGAGGCCCCCAATTTACCCCCAAAAAACTGGAAAACTTATTGACTCGTGTATAAGCCGAGGGTGAGACATGGCTGTCCATCCCTGTGTGTCCGTCCATCCCTGTGTGTGTGTCCGTCCATCCATCCCTGTGTGTGTGTCCATCCATCCATCCATCCATCCCTGTGTGTGTGTCCGTCCATCCATCCCTGTGTGTGTATCCATCCATCCATCCATCCATCCCTGTGTGTGTGTGTGTGTGTGTGTGTGTATTCATCCATCCATCCATCCCTGTGTGTGTGTGTGTGTGTGTGTGTGTGTATCCATCCATCCATCCATCCATCCCTGTGTGTGTGTGTGTGTGTGTGTGTGTGTGTGTGTATCCATCCATCCATCCATCCATCCCTGTGTGTGTGTGTGTGTGTGTGTGTGTGTGTGTGTGTGTCCGTGCAGCCTTGTGTGTGTGTCCAGCCTACCTGTGTCCCAAGCCTCCGTCCCGAGCCGCCGTCGTCCCGAGCCTCCTCCGTCCCGTGCCTCCTCCGTCCCGTGTCGTGCCGATGGATCGCCGCTCCAGGATCGCCGCTCTTCTCGGCGGCCATTCTACAATTCAAAAGCCGCGCCTCCGCCTCCGCCTGTGATAGGCGGAACACTCAATTTCCCAGCAGCCTGTGTTCCGCCTATCACGGACATCCTCTCATACTCGTCCGTAGTATGAGAATGAACGGATGTCCGTGATAGGCGGAACACTGACTGCTGGGAAATTCAGTGTTCCGCCTATCACAGGCGGAGGCGGAGAAGGAGGCGCGGCTTTTTAATTTTAATGTCCGCCGTCTGTCTGCTCGATACGCTGATCGAGCAGTCAGACAGCGGTGACTCGAGTATAAGCCGAGGGGGCACTTTCAGCCTCAAAAAAGAGGCTGAAAATCTCGGCTTATACTCGAGTATATACGGTATATTTGAAAGTATATTATAAGTGTATCACACCCCTATATACTGCACACCAAACAATAGTACACCTATACCAATCTTTAAAAGGACTTTTGTGGACCTAATAGCTAGTGATTACAGACTGTCCCTGCTCCACACAGCAACCTCTCTCTACACTGACAAAAGACAAAATGTAAAATGGCAGCCAGATCAGGTCTATTTATAAGATAGGGGGTATGTCCATGTGCTGAAATGTCTCAATTGGCTGTCCTGTACCACATGATGGATGTGTCATGGGTCAAAGTTCTTCACAATGTAAAAGAATATGGCGGCCGCGAACAGCGCCATATGTCCGCCGGTTTGGCAAATAATGAACTCGCAAAGTTCACCGCGAACCGACCGCAGGGCGAACCACAAGGCCATCTCTACCTCTTAACTGTGTGAGAAGGTTTTTTCCTTGTAATTAAGAGGGCTGGGCTGGAAGGGAGCATTTGTCTTTTAGACACATGCCCCTTCTATGACACTGCAGTGAGAGGCATGCCTCCATTGCAGCATTTTTATTGGACAGCTGGGGCTAATGGTACTTTACCATTGGTCCAAGACTCCAAGATGTCCATTGAGGTCAGTGCCTCTGACAAGAAGTGAGGAGAGGCACTGTGAGCTCAAACTCTCAGTCTGCTGGAGAATGTGCCAGCTTGTATTTAAACTGGCCGCTCTGCATGCAGCTTCTGACAGGCTGTGCAAGGAGCCCTTTATCTCTGGAATCATAGGTTGTAGGAGCCCCAAATTTCGCCATGGGAAATTTGGGGTTTCTGTGTGTCAGATTTTGTTTTAATTTTTTTTATGTTCATGGTAGGGGAGGCTCTGCCTCACCTGACTGAACGTCCCTGCTCTTCACTAGTACAGAGAAATGAGCAGGAGCAGCTCTGAGGCCCAAGTTAACTGAGTTAAATGTTGCTGAGTGCTAACAGCTTGGCACACTGACATGCCAGCCCTGAAAAGTAGCCAGACTGGCACTAGCAAGCTGTGTGTGTGTATGTGTTCATTCAGCCAGCAACCCACTCACACTCTTTTCAAGATCCAAGGCATTCTCTGAATAGTCTGTCCTGCCACCGTGGCTGCTAAGAGCTCCTAGTACAGGTCAGTGGAATTCATAGATAGACAGCCTAAGGCCTCTTTCACATGGGAAGCTGTGGGATGGAAGGTAAAAACAGGTGGTTGAGCCACAGTTTTACCACTCCTCCCTGACTGCCCATCTAAAATCTACACAGCCGAAGGGTGTTCTTCACATGCCAGGGCCACAATGCTTTGAGTCGTGGCTTCAGCACATTTAACACAGCTTGCTAAGTTGACAGGCTTTATCACCTGTCAAATTTTACTATTCAAGGCAGTGGGGCTGCTTGACTTACACATCAGTCCCACTGTAAATTTCAGTTTGACAAAACTACAAACAAAGAAAAAAACAAGCATTCAAGGAGGGCAAGGATTGCCTCCTGCACACCTGACAGTGGCTGCTTACCCACACTAGGAAAAGAAATCCACCACAGAGAATGGACAGGTGTTAACTTAGAGCAATATTGCCGGGGACAGCAAAATCTATATTGATCACTGAGATGTACTCTGGTCACTGCTGGGGACATTGAGATCTGTACTGATCACTACTGGAAACATTGGAATATGTATTATTCACTGATGAGGACCCAGAGAACTATATGGATCACTGCTGGAGACAATGAGATTTGTACTATTCATTGCTGGGGACACAGATATATATATATATATATATATATATATATATATATACATATACATATATATATATATATACATATATACATATATATATATATATATATATATATATATATATATATATATATATATATATACATATATATATATATATATATATATATATATATATATATATATATATATACACACACATATATATATATATATATATACATATATATATATATATATATATATATATATACATAAAATGATGACTGTTGCAACTTTATGTTACACTGTATTTGTGCAGCAATTTTTCAAAAGCATTTATATTTTTTTGAATAATGTGAAAGAGGCCTGGTTTCTCCGCTCTCCATATTGCCTTTTTTATACATTGTGATCACTATTTTATTTTTTGGGGTTTTATTTGTATGTGGCTTTTATGCAAATAAATGGCCATCCTTTTTTGATCTACAACATTGGAAGCATTCTTCCTTTTGTTTTATATATTACCTGCTCATAAGCCGGTTTGAACCTTTGGTGGGTGATTCATTGGTTGGCAGCCATCCTCACTGATTCCATCAAGAGAAGACTGGATTCCTTGAGGTCATCGTGGACCATTCCACATCGATTGAGGGACCCCTGGTGTCCTGCGGCACTGTCTCTACGTGATTGTGTGTTTATCCAGTTACGCTCGTTTGACCTGGTGTCGCTGACACGTAGGCTCTGGTAAGAGTACACATTCTTTCTTTATACCAAAGTTGTTTCTTCAGAGATCCACTAATCGTTTCTAACCCAAATTGAATCATCGTGGTTGAGACAGACGTATTGATTATTGGGACTGATCTTTTTTTGGACTGTTTTATGTCTATATAGTTCTTCACTTACGTTTTTCTAGTTCGGTTGTTATATGCTGATGTTGTTATATGCCAATGTTCATTCATATATTTTTACACAACATTTGTTATTAACACTTTTTGCTCTCTCACTATAATGTGAAAGACAGATCTATACTGGTCACTGCTGATGATACGAGGATCTATAGTGGTCACTGCTGCAGACATTGAAGATCTATACTGGTCACTGTTGAAGACACTGAGATCTATATATTAGGATTTATACTGGTCACTGCTGGGGGCACTGAGATCTATACTGGTCACTTCTGGGAACATTAAGTTCTATATTGATCGCTGCTAGATGCCACTGAAGTTGCACTTGCATTCTTTGAAATGTTCTCAAATAGTACAAGAATGGCTAAATGGTGATGATAGATAGATAGATATTTTTTTCACAGTTTAAGCATATCACAGATGAAATAAATCTATACCCTTCAGCTCTTGTACACTTTACAAAGAGAAGAATATTGTAAGTGTAGTGCAAAGAAAGAAAATACACATGGGAACAACAGCCACTCCTCAAAACAAGTAGAAACAGCACTGTATAGAAACAAAACAAGATTAGCATTTTAACTGGCTTATGCCATGAAATTTTGCTGCTCTCTTTGCAAAGGAAAATTACACTGCATGCCTTTTTTCTACATCCTCAGCCATGGACTAGTATAGGCAATTTTCCAAATCAAAATATTATACAATTTTTACCGACTGAGCGTGATGTATTAAATCATAGAAAATGCTGTATATTGTATGTTCTGTCAAGTCTCTTAAAGTGGAACTGAATTTAAAAAGTGACGATTTGCTATGTATTAGGGAATACCTAGCTAATTAATATTTCATTGTTAAGTGTGTGTCTAAGCACTACCTTAAAATTGTATGTTTTATCCCAGAGTAAAATAACAATGAGCTTTCTGATATGTGAGAGTGGCTGGGAACTTGAGTACGGCCTTTTAGATGAATCTCTGCAGTGTGATATTTATGTGACACTAAATGATATCTGTACCCATATACAGTACATCTATACTTGGTGGTCCTGTAATCTATTTTTCATGAAATGATTTCTTTGTGGTTTTTTTTCTGCCTCCTTGTAACGTTCTACATTCACTCCCAAACTTCTTTTTTTCCCCCAAAGTTTGGTCAAGCAGTGCAAGTTAGCTGTGGCAATGTGAACTGCTCTATACACACTACTAGGGATGAGCCGAACATCCCCCCGTTCGGTTCGCACCAGAACCTTCGAACGGACCAAAAATTTGTACAAAATTTACCGGCGCTGTGATTGGCCAAGCATGCAGGGTCACAGTGCATGCTTAGCCAATCATGAGCCAGCAATGCACTTCAATGGCGTAGTGCATTGTGGGCCGTTCGTGCCATACGAATTTGGTGCGAACGGTCCACAAAGTTCTGAATTCGCCGAACAGACGAACGGCCGATGTTCGAGTCGAACATGTGTTTGAGTTGAACACCGAGCTCATCCCTAGAGCAAAGGTGGTTAGCCTCTAACAGGAAGTCGGATCATAGCAAAAAAAAAAAAGAATTTGGAGTATTGGAGGAGGCTGAAACCAACATAAGGTACTTTTTTACGTTAAAAATACATATAATTTATTTAACCGGAGTTTAGTGACACTTTTATGCCGCGTACACACGATCGGACTTTTCGACGGACTTGGTCCGGCGGACAATCCGACGGACTTTGCAGCTGAGGTCCGCCGGACTTTCAAACGAACGGACTTGGCCACACACGATCACTCCAAAAGTCCGACAGTTTCGAACGTGATGACGTAGAATAAGGAAGTTCATAGCCAGTAGCCAATAGCTGCCCTAGCGTCGGTTTTAGACTAGCACACAGACGACTGGATTTGAGTCTGTCGGAAAGATTTGAAGCAAGTTTTATTTCCAGGTCTGCTGGGCATTTGGGAAGAAAAAGTCCAATGGAGCCCACACACGATCGAATTGTCCGACTGACAGTGGGAGGGTCTTAAGGGGTGTGGGTTAAACAAAACCCGGGCTTCCTTGTACCTATACTGTAAAACATGCTTTGAGTGCTGTGAATGCTCATGGACTCATACACCCCAGCACAATCTGCACACTCTCCCCATCACAAATCCTCTCTTCCCCTAACAAAAAAAATCCTCCCTCACAAAATCCCCCTCCCAACGCAATTCATTTTCTCCCTCCTCCACTCACCAAAAATCCCCACTCCCAGCACAATCTCCCCTTCATTCCCATCACAGCACTTATCACAGCCCTATTCAATTACCCCTCCAAACAGAAATCCTCCTCCCCTTCTAACAAAAATCTTTCTTCCCCACAATACCCCTCTCAGAATAAATCCTCTAACACCCCCCCCAATCCTCCCTTTCTTTACAACACCCCATTCCAACATAAATCCTCCCCACACACATCCCCATTCCAAACCCCCCAAGGACTTTTTCCCTCCAATTCCCCCTCCTAGCACCACAAATCCCCCCAAATTCCTTCTTCCAGCAAATATTCTCTCCCCCACTACAAGCACAAATCCCCCCTCTAGCACAAATCCTCCTCCTCCCAGTGTAAATCCTTTCCCGACTTCTAGTACAAACCCTCTCCCCCAAATCCCCCTCCCTTCTTCCACCCCCCAAATCTCTCCTTCCAGCACAAATCCTCTCCCCGCTTCTAACACATATCCATCCCACTCCCTCATCTCAGAACAAACCCTTCTTCCCCCTCTTTAAAACCCTCAGCACAAATTCCCCATCCCCAAATCCCCCTCCAAGCACAATCCTCTCCCCATTTCTACCACAAATCCTCTCCTCCAAAATCCCCCCTTCCAGCACAACCTCCCTCCCATCCTGGAACAAACCCCCTCCCTCCCGATTCTCTTCAGCGCAAATTCTCCTTCACCCAAATCCCAAACATTAGAACAAGTTCTTGCCCACTTCTAATACAAATCCATACTTCTAGATTATCCCAATTTTGGAGAGACTTTCCCCAGATATGAACAAAACACTGGTGTCCTGTTAGTCCAGGCTCAGTCCTGGAGCCCAGTGCCAGAACAAGTTCTACCACCTGGATGCACTAACTTGCCAGGCAGGAGGCATGGGGCATTAGCATGGGCCATGATCATCCCCTCTGTGGCAGCCAGCTTCTCTTTAAATTTGAGAAGGGGCAGTTAAGAGGATATGTGCTATGGGGTGCTTTGGGAGGAGGGAGGACTTTTGCCAGAAGAAGGGGTGGAGTATCAGATTGCAAATCTTTGTTAAACCCCTCACCCCTTCCTGGTCACATTGCCCTCCCCCGCAAGTCTTCATCTATATTATATTTACTATGAACCTCAGATCGGCATTATACATGTAGAGCAGGGTTCCTCCTCCCCAGGCTCTCCTCCTGCCTGTGTACATTAAAACATCTGAGCCAAGGAGGAGGAGGTGGCTTCAGTCTGCTCTGCAGTGAGTTAATATAACAGGCAGCCAGTGGGAAGAGATGCAAGTTGCCATACAGAGAAACATTCACAGCTGTGGGACACCAGGCACCCAGCAAGAGATGCGGGGCAGGTGTAACGCATGCCCATGCTAGCCCATGCTAGCAGACCCCTGCCAGGAAAATTACTGGAGCCAAGTGTTGGAATGCACCAGGATGCTGGGATTTAATCCAAGACCATTGGGAGGTATGGATTTAGTGCTGTCCCTATCACACTGCTCAGTGTTCTCCTTGCTTGAGGCTCTGACATGAGGAAGCAAAGCCCTGCCTCTACCAAGATGGCTGCATTTACACAAAGACACATTGCAGGGCAAGACATTGTGGGGTTGCTTTACTAAAACGAAAGTGTGCAAAATCTGGCACAGCTCTGCAGAGAAACCAATCAGCATCCAGGTTTTTTGTCAAAGCATAAGTTAAACAAGCTGAAATTAAAAGCTGATTGGCTACCATGTACAACTGCATCAGATTTTGCACTCTCCCGTTTTAGTAGATAAACCCCTCGATGTCAGTATTAAGGAGTGATCAGCTGCATGGAGATCACTGGCAGTACTGGTAAATAGTCTTCTGCCCCATACCTGCTTTTTTGGGACCACCTTTCAAAATTCAGTTCCTCTTTAGCTTTCCAGAATTTTGGGAGTGTGCACAGAAAAAAAATGTTGATCACATTGAGCTTATATAAAAAAATTAGAGTAATTTAAGTGTAGCACTAAGGTAGATGGCCCAGAAACTTTAGAGACTGACGACAGATCTGCTTAAAGCGATTTTTATTTGCAAAAAACGTAGTTAACGAACAGTCTCTTAGTATAGGATCAGAGGGTTAGGAGGAAAGGTTCAGGTACTCTTAGTGTCAAAGTCAATAATAAAGAACTCTCTTACTTTGACTAAATCCAGAGAATAGCCATTCACAGCTGGATGTTCACTCAAGTTGGATAGTCCCTCTCTCACAAGGCCTAGCAACCAACAAGGTGCCTAAATCAGGAACAAGTCTCTGCCACAGACGTTGTTGTAAAACATGTAGGAATAAGTCTCTGCCACAGACGTTGTTGTAGAACATGTAGGAAACTAGAACTTGTAGAACACTCGTGTGATACCTGGATCTTTCAGCCGGTTTGGTGATGCCCATGAGATTGGATTCACTTGGTCCCTCAGCCTCACCAGGCTCTTGCTAAGAAGCCAACCTGAACGTGGCCTTCTTCTAAAGAGT
Organism: Lithobates pipiens; assembly: GCF_037356315.1. NCBI lineage: Eukaryota > Metazoa > Chordata > Amphibia > Anura > Ranidae > Lithobates > Lithobates pipiens. Next base: position 235,835,302 of record NW_027507785.1, on the reverse strand, counting down.
CCTCCCCTGGATAGCTACGAAGTTGCTGGGCCTCTCCACAACTGGAGACGGCACTGGACCACTTCGGAATCCTTTCTTTAGTTCCCTTGCCTCGGGTTAGCCAGCCCCAAGACATAAAGTCAGGTGGATCCGCACCCCAGGCCATAGACTTCCTGGGGGCTGGTCAGGAGGACCAGGACCATTGAGTAAGAACCAGAACCTCGAACCACGTGACATCCGCATCTTAAGTACCCTCTCCCAGAAAGCACAGCAAGAGTGACACTCCCACTGGGCGGGCTCCGAGAGAGAGTAACCTTAAAGCACCCAACCAGACTATGGTTCCATGCCTGCCAGAAGAGACAGTTCCCCCGGTGGCCAGGCTGAACACACTATAGTCCAGTCAGACTGATGCTGAGGTCAAAATTTTGAATAATTATACCCAAACCAAACTGCAGTTCAGGTGTAACATTAAATTTCAAAAACTGCTCTTCAGGAGCCGGCGCTACATAAGTATTGAAACCCATAGCAGCCAATCAACATTTCTGCTGTACCAGTGTAACAGCACTAAATTGAAGTAGTGCTAAATGCGGTCACTAAAATTCCATGTAAGCTTAGCATGTTAATATAATTTGTGAAAGTTGTTTTAAAGGAATAACAACTGAAGCTCTTTTGGCTGTACTTCTCCTATGGATAACAGAACTGCAGTTCGTTCTGCACTCCTGTGACCTGTTTTCAGCAAACAGCGGGCTAAATCCCATTGTCTGCTGATGTCACTAAGCTGGTCCAGGCTCAGGCAAGATCGTGATAATGAAGTTGGGATCCTCCCACATGCTTGGACTGGCATCTGGCTCAGCCACTGAGAGTCTGAGCCAGCCGCTCCCGCCCCCTCCACAGCCCAGCATTCTACTGAGCGCTGGGACTAACAGTCACCAGCTCTCTGCTCAGGGAGCCTTGAGAGGTTCTCCCTCTTAGAGCTGGCAGGGAACAGATGCAGCATCCACCTAAGTAAGTAGGGTTTTAAAAAAAAAAACATACATTTCTTTTAATTCTTATATCATCTGCTTTCAATAACATAACACCTGATAATCATGCCATGGAGGTCCTTGTACAGGCAGTTCTTATTATGCCACCTAACAACTGTCCCCGAGCCCCCCCCCCCCCCCCCCCCCCATCAAATCATTCTCTGCACCTTTTGTACCACCACCCCCTCCCTTTAGAATGTAAGCTCTACGAGCAGAGCCCTCCTGCACCTTTTGTATTGAACTGTACTTTAATTGTGTTGTCCCCTATACATTGTAAAGCACTGCGTAAACTGTTGGCGCTATATAAATCGTGTATAATAATTATGGGATGCCTATTGACTCTCAGTTTTTTTCCTGTGTTGTCACCTTGATGCCATTCAAGCTGTCATTCTGATACACATTGGCAGACATAGTTTGCCATTCTCCCTGTCAGGAAGCTGGTTTAGAGAGCGAGTGTATGTGGACCGGAAATGACTGAAAAAGGCTAGTGAAAATCAGAAGCAGTAAGATTAAAAAAATAAAAAAAATGATAAAACAGTATATTATGGAACACACTGGCAATTGTTTATGACTCACTGTGCTTTAGCAAAACAAATGTCACCCCAATAGGGTTTGTAGCTGTTTGAAATGTCTAACCAAATTGGTTACTGGATTGAAGATATATTTGTGCTGCCTTGTAATAAGCTAACAATCAATGTAGATAGCATAGATGTATGTCTAAAATAAGGTACGCACTCTATGCATAGTTTCCTTAAGAGATTTAGGTGTTCTCCTATCACAGCAAAGAGAGTGATCATACTGGGTCCATGCAAAGTCAGTTCCTACCAGGTGCACCAGGGTCTGCTTGCCAGTGCAAAGTCATCAAAAGTAGAAATCTCTGTCTGGGCTGCATTTGGGGAGTATATTATACATTGCTTGATGTGTAAATACACCAGCATGTTACTACAGCTCACAGCATAGTGCAATGTTTCTCAAGTGCCATACCTAATGGAAAGCAGAAGGGAGCTTTATGTCAATCAGATTTTGGCATTTTTTTTAATGCAATCTGATATTTTATGTATTCCGATTAGCATTCCTGTCAATTGCCAGCAGAGGACTCACCTATGGCTGCAGCCACACTTGAGCTGAGCATCTTTGGATAATTTACAAGCTTTTGTTAGAGTTTGTACAGGTATTTTTCTATTTGTTTTGGTGGGTATCTATGGCTTAAGCAGTTTTTAAATTATTTTTATCCAATGAAAAGCTAGTTAGCACAACAATATGTGAGTTTTAGAATTTTTTCAGGGGCACCTATTGAGGTGTATACATATATTACAAATTGTGACTTTAAAAATATATAGCAAGGCAAGATGACATCATGAGGAACGTGTAGTATATAAACTGCAATGGTTATGGCTCTCATTAAAGGACTGGAGGACATTAGTTATGAAGAAACGCTACGAGCACTGAACTTATTCTCTCTGGAGAAGTGACGCTTGAGAGGGGATATGATCTCAATTTACAAATACTGTACTGGTGACCCCACAATAGGGATAAAACTTTTCCGCGGGAGAGAGTTTAATAAGACTCGTGGCCACTCATTAAAATTAGAAGAGAAGAGGTTCAACCTTAAAGAGGAGGGCCAGCTTTAAAAAAATTTTTTTTAAAAGTCAGCAGCTTCAAACACTGTAGCTGCTGACTTTTAATAAGCAGACTTACCTGTCCAGGGCGCCCGCGATGTCGGCCGCCCGAGGCTGACCCATCCCTCGGCTCTCAGGTCCTGGTGCCGCCATTTCCACTAAGGGAAGCAGGCAGTGGAGCCTTGCGGCTTCACTGCCCGTTTCCTACTGCGCATGCGCGAGTCACGCAGCGCTTTGTGAATGGGGCACGCTGTGTTCTGGGACACACAGTTCCCAGAACACAGCGCGACCCATTACCCAGAAGACACTGCACGGAGAAAAGAAGACAGAACATCACCGCGGAGTAGGAAGAGGCAGATTAGGACGATGTGCCTAACAACAGGCATTTTTGGTAAGTTAAAAAAACATTTTTTTTTCATTTTTTTTTCAGATTTTTTGCTAATTTTTTATGAACTTTTGTTTTTCAAGGTGGCCCTCCACTTTAAACTGCATAGAGGGTTCTTTACTGTAAGAGTGGCAATTCCCTTCCACAGGCAGTGGTCTCAGCAGGGCACTTCGATAGTTAAAAGAAACTATTAGATAAGCTCCCGAATGACCACAACATACAGGGATATATAATGTAATACTGACATATAATCCAACATAGGTTGGATTTGATGGACTTGTGTCTTTTTGCAACCTTACCTACTATGTTACTATGTAAATCAGGTCATTATATAGATAGCAGCTTAGGCTGGCCATAGGATAAATAAAATGATGTTGCGCTCCTAGCGTGAAAATACTCAAATATTAAATAAATACTCAAAATTCATGTGATAAAAATCAAAAAATCCAAAAAAACTACATAATTAATCATCAATAAAAAAACAAAAAATATTAGGCTGGTGATAACGACAATAAATATCACAGTGATAAAAGATAAAGTATGAATAGTGAACATTAATCACATAGAGTGAAGTAATAGAATAAATTAAGATAATCAATTATACTTAAAAAATAAATATCTTTGTGTATGTCCCAATATACAGTGCACTGGTGTCACTAAGGTGAAGAAACATACAAAAAAACAGTGGATTGAAAGTCCTCCAAATAATGCTAGAAATACATCATTCGTATGTGCCAAAAGGTGTCCAGTGCATAACATCCAAGTGTCCACCAACTGGTGAGTGTGCTAAAAAATTACCTTACAGCTGTAAGGTCAAACAGCATAAACACTGACTCCTGGGGAGGGAGGGGGGGAAGAGAAGGGAGAGAGGTCCAGTACCACACAGCTCCTCCTATCCTGGCACTTGATATCCGTGGTGGCTTTGAGAGAGTGCTCAAAAGACAAAAACGGAGCCGGCCATGGTGTAGTATTTTATAACAAAAGCAATTTTATTAAAAACACACAGGCTACTCACATATTGCCAAGAATATTGCACATAAAAACCACAGCGCGCGGTCCGCTCATGTGTGTGCGTCACTTCCGGTGTCCGTCTGCTATCTTACGCGTTACGTCACTGTCATGTGACTTCGACTTGGAATCTCAGGCTAATGGCCAGCCCAATCCTTAGGCTGGCCATAGACAGAGAAAATTTCTTTCCTGCAACCAATGAAATTATTCACGATTCCCCCATCAACACAAACAGTCTCTGCTGGGAGAATACAGTGATTATTGCAAGTGGCTATAACAGCAGCTTGCAATAATCACAAGTAAAATCCAGCAGGCTGGTTGTACCCGAGTTGATTGATTGATCAATTTGGGTACATTTAACCTGCCTATACATGGATTGAATCTTGTCAGGTACCTATGATAGTTCCTAGCATAGTTATAGTATCAGACTTCTGGTTTATCTCTAAACTGGTAACCTGTAAAGGTTTTTAAAGCATTGTCTATGAAGATTTTTAGGTACGTAGTTTATAGCAATTCCAAGGGCATGCATCAATTTTAAAGAATGACATGTTAGGGATCTTACTTGGCGTAACATCATCTTTAATATTTTCTTAAAAAATGTAATATTACATTGTCTTTGTGTGCACTAAAATTCAGTAACGTGTATTTTTTCCTGAAAAGCTACATTTGATAAACCACTGAGCACATATTGTGTGACATTAAAAAAATTATAACCACTTTTTTTTCTCCAGGGCCTTTGCTTTTAGAAAATATACATTGTATGATGTTTGGGGGTTCTCAGTAAATTATCTAGTAAAAAATGAAAATTTTTAGATGTATGTGAGAAGTGTCAGGATTGGCTTGGGCAGCAGGTGGATAAATGTAACCGCTTGCCGACCAGCTCACGCCGATATACGTTGGCAGAAGGGCACATACAGGCAGAATAATTTACCTGTACGTTGCCCTTTAAGAAGCGGTTTGTGGGCATGCATGCACCCACTGCGATCTCTGTGAGTGTGATCGTGGGTCCCGTGGACTCGATGTCCGCGGGGATACTCGCGATCGTCTCACGGAGAGGAAGAATGGGGAAACTATGATGTAAACAAGCATTTCCCTGTTCTGCCTAGTGACACACTGATCACAGCTCCCATTAGCGGTAACCCCGAGCCAGACCCGGGACCGCATCGCTGAATCCAGGGAGAGGTTTACTTACCTTGTCCCTTGGATCCAGCGATGTCCCCCCGCTGTACGAGTGAGCCATCCTCCGCTCGATCTATCACGGAGCCGGGCTCCATTCCCTGCGTGCGTTGTGACGCACGGGGACGGAGAACGGCGCCAAATTCAAAAAGTGAAACACACAGTATACATACAGTATAATGTAATCTTACAGATTACATTGCTGTATGTAATTATTTCACATCCCCTTTGTTCCTAGTGTTCTGTCCGGTGTTCTGCATGCAGTTTTATAATATAAAAACTGTTCTTTATGCCTGGAAACTGGAGATTGTCTATAGCAACCAAAACTGTCCCTTTACATCAAAAATGGTTTTAGAGCAGCTAGAAAACAGCGATAATAAATGACAGCGACAATTCTGCAACTGAGCAAATTTCTGTGTTTTTGATTTGATTACATTATTGAATATTTTTTATTATTGTTATATTATTATTTGGTATAATTATTTATAGTTATTTATTATATTATAATTTATGATTTCATTTTTCATACCCGGGATGTCTGCTAGACTCTGGTTTGGACAGATTTAAGTGAATTATTCCTAATTACAGGCCTACAATATAAAATGCCAAATTTCCATTCAAAATAATTGTACCGCTTTCAGCACCTAAAATCTCAAATAATCATACCGCCAGGGAGGTTAAAGCGGTTCTTCACCCTAAAGGGGAAGTTCCGCTAATCTTATCCCTCCCCCCCTCCGGTGCCACAATCGGCACCTTTCAGGGGGGAGGGGGGTGCAGTTACCTGGATAATCCAGGTAACTGCACCCACTTCCGGCCAGACCGCCGCAGACCCCCGCAGACGCTCCGCCCCCCCCCGTTGTGTTCTGGGAAACACACAGTTCCCAGAGACACAGCGGGGGACCATAAGAGACGCGCAGCGCGACTCGCGCATGCGCAGTAGGGAACCGGGCAGTGAAGCCGTCATGTTTCACTTCCCGATTCCCTGACAGAGGATGGCGGCGGTGGCAGCAGCGAGACGAGCGATCGCTCGTCATCTGCCGCCGACATCGCTGGAACCTGGGACAGGTAAGTGTGATTTTATTAAAAGTCAGCAGCTGCAATATTAGTAGCTGCTGGCTTTTAATATTTTTTTTTTAGGTGCAGCTCCTCTTTAAAGAGATGTGGGTTCCTCCAAGGCATACATGCCCTTATTTTATCCACTGCTATACATGCTCCAACTTGGAGACTCTCAAAAATACAGTGTTAGGACCGCAGTATACAAAGGAGCCTTAGGCACTGCGGCTTTCACATACATACAAAAAGTGAGCCGCTGCCCCCATCTATAACTGTCCTATACAGCAAGGCGCATTGGAGGGCAACAAATGACAGAAAACAACCAAGGAAACACTCCAAGCTCAACTTACTGACCAGCTGCGACCAACAAACTTAACCTGTCTAACAGTATGCACTAAAAACAGGGGTTTAATAAATTTGCAAATTTTGACGATGACAGTTGTTGGAGAGGATGCTCCTCCAAGGGTTTGGTAATACACATTCTCTGGGATTGTCCACACATTCACACATTTTGAAGAAAAGTAGTCTATTTAATCTCAGATATCACTGGGATTATCACTAAACCTACTCCATCCTTAGCTACTCTGAGTATAGGACTAGAATCCTTCCCGTACGAATTCAGAACCATAACAATGAATATTCTATTTGCTGCTAGGTTACTCATAATGCGCAAATGGAGAAGCTCTTTAATTACAAATGTTTCTGATGTTAAACACCAAATAAACTTGATCAAAGATTATGAATACACTTCTGCCTTAAAACACAATACTCTTGCTAAATTTACCAATGCCTGGAAGTTTTGGTTGAAATTCTAAGTGTGAGTAAGTAATGTACTTCCGTCCTTGGTTTCTCCTCTGAGTTCTATATCGTTTGGACTAACAGACTGTACCCCACTGTTTACTTCTAGATGTATACATGTACACATGTTATGTGTTCTACAACAATATGTTTCCTTCCTTGTATATGAAAAAATTTAATAAAAATGATTTTTGAAAAAAAAAAACAGGGGTTTAGTCTGCACACATTTGCAAATACATGCATAAGCTACAGACCCCAGCAAGGCACGCTTTTACCTGTAGTTCCTACCTCTAAGGCGCCTTTCACACGGGATGGATGATCCACCCCGTGAACATCTGCTTGCTCAGCGGGGATCGCTCCGTTTATCCCCGCTGAGCCAGCGGATGACAGGGTGGTCCCTGCACACTGTGCAGGGACCTCCCTATCAGATCTCCGCTCTCCTCTATGGGAAATCGGATGAACATGGACCGTCTGTCCGTGTTCATCTGAGCTGCTCTGCAGACGGATAGAAAAATAGGATTTTCCCTTGTCTGCAGAATTGGACCATAGCGGAGACGGATGATATCGGGTGTCAACGGATGTTCACATGAACATATGGTCCACACGTGTGAAAGGGGCCTAACTTATAAGAGGCTCCACAGTGGAAGCACATGCATTCTGATGGGATAGATGAAGGGCAAATGGGCTGGAGGGCTCCTTAAAGGTACAGAGACACACTGAACACCTAGCATATTGCAGCATGGCTGCAGAGGTGTCAGTGTTTGCTGACCTCTATATCAAGCATACAAAAAGTGAGCCGCTGCCCCCATCTATAACTGGCCTATACAGCAAGGAGCATTGGAGGGCAACAAATGACAAAAAATATATAAAAAACTGTGGCTTCCACATATATTTGCAAATGTGTGCAACTAAAACCTTTGTTTTTACGTGAATTGTTAGACAGGGTCTATGAGGTTTTTCTTTTTGTTTGTTTTTTTGTTTTATTTTGTTTTTACACACTAGCTGGTAATTGTGCTGGGAAATTTTTGTCTGTGAATTTCCCAGGGCATGATTAACAACCTATAAATGTTTGGTGGATGTCACATTTTCTGCCTAATTAATATGCCCCTTTGTCTCTTTCTTGTATATTTATTATTATATATTGATTATCCCCAGCAGGAAAAGCTAAGAGGTGTCAATGGGATCAGTAAATACTGTGATATTTAATGCTTGCTTTGTTTAGGTCAATTATAAGCCATTTCGAGTTTTGAGACCTTTCTATAGACATAGACATAGTCGTAATATGTTGACAGATGTAGCTTCCTTCAATTAATATATATATATATTCTTAGAAATGGGGGCAAGTGGCACACATGACATCAGGGTCGACTTTTAGTGGACAACGATATTTATTAAGTGTAAATAACCCTCCCAGTGTACACACTATGTAATTACTTTATATAACAGAGAAATGTAATCAACTGTTTTGCTAAATGAGTTGGACAGGTCAAAATGTTTATATAAGGTCTAATAGGATTTTCCTCTAATAAAGGTTGTTAAAAGGGCTCTTAATGTATGAGAAAATAATTGTGCTGTATGCAATTCTAATTAGATTTCCAGCCACCCAGGGACATGTGGGAGGCTAAATAATGGTGAATAGCAATTGGCAACTTTATTCATTGTGAAATGAAAAAATGCCAACACCATCTCCCCTCTGCAGCAAATTGTGTTAAGCCCATAAACTGCGCACAAAACCTCTTACAGACAATTTCCATATTACAAACAGATCAAATGGCTAAAATGTATAATGTGGCACGTTAGGAACAAGGAAAAGAAAACATTCAAAGATCTGTTTGTAAATGTGACTTTATACTACTAATAGAGACACCACCATAGATCTTTGGCTTTGCGAGCTGACTGCAGCAATCCTATTAAAATGCTGCAAAATATTTTTTTGTTTTGAAGAGAAATTAGTTTGTTGTAGCTGTTTCCTTGGTTATATTATAGATGCACAAGGCTACTTTTTAAAGGAATACATAGTAAAGAATTGAAAGACAGCACGCAACGCTGTTCCTTTTCCGATGTTGCATGTGTATTTTTTCAGTTCAAGTGGTAAAAGCGTAGAACATGCACAGAGACATTGACAAATACATAAGAAAATATCTCCAAAGCCACCCAGTGTATTAGGCAGTAATAAACCAAGAGTGGGGCACAACAAAGCAGATGTGGAAAGAGATAATAGTAAATTCAACTTAACTAAAGACATACTATGCAATATTGCAGACACCTGGAAGCCAGATGGAGTTGTAAATAACCCTGACAATATTTCGGGGGTAAAGAGGTAAATATCCCCTCTGAAAGTTATATCTCCCCTCAAGGGGAGCTGCATTTTGACTTGGAGAAGGGGTCTTTACCCTGAAACTCATTGTCTGCATGAATTTTTTATCCTTTTGCTACTGGAGCTTTATAAATACATTTGCAACCTATGAAAAGGAGCAGTCATGCAACACCCTACCCAAATGAAATTTTTATAATTTTTTTTTCACACAAATAGAGCTTTCTTTTGTGGTATTTCATCACCCCCGGGTTTTTATTTTTTGCTAAACAAACAAGAAAAATACAGAAAATTTTGAAAAAAAAATCATGGTTCATAGTTTGTTATAAAATTTTGCAAACAGGTCATTTTCTCCTTCATTGATATGCGCTGATGAGGCGGCACTGGTGGGCACTGATAGGCTGCACTGATGGGGACAGATAAGGCAGTACTGATGGGGATAGATAAGGTAGTATTAATGGGCACAGATAAGGCGGCACTGATGGCCACTGACAAAATGGCACTGATGAGCTCTGATGGGTGGCAATGATGGGTGGCACTGATGGGCACTGATAGGTATTACTGATAGGTACCACTGATAGATGGCACTGATGGGCACTGGTAGGTGACACTGATGGGCAGCACTGTTGATGAGGCACTTTTTGGTGACATTAATAGTTGGCACTGTGAGCACTGATAGGTGGCACTGGTAGGTGGCACTGGTGTGCATTGGTAGGCATCACTGTTGTGCACTGGTAGATGGCACTGGCATGTGGCACAGGTGGGTACAGATGAGCTGGCGGCTGCTCTCCTTGATGGGGACCAATGTTCCTCTGACAGCCGTTGGTGATCGGCTTTTTTTTCTCCTCGCGCTAATAGCGTGAGGAGAAAAAGTAGCTAATTACCGGCTCTGTTTAGGGGCACTCTACTAGATGTTTTTTGGAAATGCCCCATGGTTTGCCTCCTGTGACAACAGGTTACCCAAATCATAACACAACTTACTGAAATATCTAATTCAAGCAATCCTGCAGCTGTCCTTTTAAGCTTGACACTGCTGTCTACGAAATGCTAACCTTAGAAATAGGAATAAGTTGGAAGGACGCACAGCCAGATGGTTGTTTTAGGAAAAAAAAGTAATACTCTATTGAGTGCAAAACACATAAGAAAGATATTTGTATCAAGTGCTTATAAAGACCATGCTCTCCTCCCTTGCTCTCCTATTTCCAATCCCTCAACCCCTCCCCCCTTGTTTTTTAACAGACCCGTGACTCATCCTTCTCTTACCTAGTTCCCTTTGCTGCTGGTCTGCAGTCTCTTAAGCAAGCGCAATAATCTCAGAGATCCCATAAATTTGTTCTAATCTTTCACATGCAAGATTAAGGCCTTTGTCTGGTTCATGGAGTTTTAAGTCTCTTAACACAGTCTGAGGTTTGAGATCCTAACCATCTGATTAACAATTCTAGTTCTTGCATAGGTGGAATACTAATGTCCTGGACTACTGTCGTAAAGGTGGATCTTCAGCTTCTGTAGGTCTCTAGTCAATTGTCAAACTTCATAAGGCCTGTGTTAATTAGTACACAAGTCATGTACTTAGCAAGGTCTGATGTATTAGTTCCTTGAGGCTGGGTTCACACCTAATACCAATGCGGCTCCCAGCAGAGGGCCTAAGTATCCCCATTAACTGTTTCAGGTCCGAATTCAGCCCGAATATTTGGCTGAATTCAGACCTGAGACGGACCAAAATATGCACACGGCTCCTGTGCAAATTCGCACTGGAGCAGCAGTGGAGATATGTGAACCCGGCTCCATAGAGAGCCGGTCAAAATTTCCTGCTATTGCGAATTGGATGCGGGTATATCACTGCTTACCAACTCTTAGTTGTGGTGGCTACATTCGTTTTCTTTTTTAGGCTCCTCTTTCCCTTATTTTCACCTGGTGATTCTGCCAGTAAGTTTTCTTCAAAAGATTCTGCAAGTTCTCTTGCAGATGTAACAGTTAAAAAGATGAGGCAAACAATTTACTGCTGACAGGGGTGCTTACAATGATCAGATTTAATTTATTAATGTAAAGCAAATGTAATTAGCTTTTCTTTGGAAAGGGCATTAAAACTCAAACTCCTGCAGAGACTCTGTTTTAATAGTCGATAGTAGGAAATAATATTTTTCAGACAATCTCCTACAGCTTTTAGTGCAATACATAGTTGGTTAGCATCAATAAATGTTTTAACGGCAGCAGTTAGTTATTGCATAGTCCTTTTCCGTGAATCAGATAGATTATAAGACATTGCTGCCCTGTTGATTTCAAAATTTTCTTTAAGTTTAAGGAAGGCTTAACTGTACATTTGGGTTTAGCAGATATTGCTACCTGTTGCATATCAGCTTCATCTTGGGGAAGGAATGTTGCTCTCTGTCTGACTGCAATGGATGCACATATCCGTGTTCAGACATATTGGACTCAATTCACAAAAGCAGCTTGCATGCGGTATTTAGGTGGTTTCCCAAATACCACAGGGGACCTTAAAAATGTCTGAAAATGTCAATTCAATATTGCTTTATGTGATATTTACCGCATAAAGCAAAAACGGTCTGTAAGTACTGCATAAAACAGGAGTTAAAATCCATTCACAAAAAAATAAAAAAAATGTATCCAGTAAATAAGTAGTGGTCCCCGCATGCAGTATTTACAACAACCAGTAAACAACATAGTTGTTAAGGAGCGGGTGTCTGCCACGTCCTTAACAACCAATGAGTCATCTGCTGTCAGCGGGGTTCCCAGCTGATGGGGACAAGGGCCTCTTAACCATAACTGGTTGGTGGCTGTGGGGGTCTGCAGGCAGGGGGGGTAGAAGCTTTAACAAGCTACTGACAAAGGCTCCCGCCATCTGACAGCTCTGCCACCTCCCGCTGCAAAATAAACAAAGGGGCAGGGCCATGCTGGGTTGGTGATGTCACTGGAGGCAGGGACACCTGGTGACATCACCGGATCCCTCCCTTAGTTTATTTAGCGTCAGAGTTGTCAGGTGGCGGGTGCCTTCATTGGGAGTGGAACATTTGTTGCAGGGGCTGGGATCTGGGGGCCCCTTTGTCAAAGGGCGCTCCCAGATTCTGATAAGCCACAAACACCCACAACCGGCAATGCTGTAAGCCCCTTGTACACACGGTCGGACATTCCGATGGAAAATGTCCAATTGGACCGTGTTGTCGGATAATCCGACCGTGTGTGGGCTCCATCGGACTGTTTCCGTCGGAATATCCGACCGACAAAGTTTTAGAGCTGGGCTATAAAATTTTCCGACAACATGATCCGATCGGACTTTGTCCGATCGCTGGTAGAGAATTCCGATTGGACAAAGTGCCACGCATGCTCAGATCAAATTCCTAGACCAAAGCTATAGGCTACTAGCCTGAATGTAGTCCCGTCGTAACTAAAAAACGTCATCACGTTACGAACGATCGGATTTTCCGACAACTTTGTCCGACCGTGTGTATGCAACACCAGTTTCGGACAAAATCCGTCGGACAAAATCCGACAGATTTTGTTGTCGGAATGTCCGACCGTGTGTACAAGGGCTAAGATACCACATTGTGAATGGAGGCCATTGTATTTGTGAGCAGTTATACAGAAAGCAGATGTTTGTGTAGAGCAAAAATCTAAAGGCCCATACACAGGATTGGATTTTTCGACGGGAAGTGTTGGATGTCAGCCTGTTTAGCAGAAAATCCGACCGTGTGTATGCTCCATCGGACAATTGTTGTTGGACTTTCCGCCGTATATCTTCAAATTTTCCACCAACAAGTGTGTTGTAGGATTTTCTGATTGTATGTACACAAGTCAGTCGGATAAAAGTCCAAAGTACAAACACGCATGCTCGGAAGCAAGGACGAGTCAGAAGCGATCTGTCTTGTAAAACTAGCGTTTGTAATAGAGATATCACATTCGCGAAGCAGCAAATTATGAAATATCCTAATGCTGCTCATTCTCTTCTACTTTATAATAGTATAATAATGAAGCTGCTTTGCTGGTGATATTCACAGAGATCAGACAAACGTATTTATTATTCTATTTTTGTTCTAGTGATCTCCAGAATATTTTTTTTTTTCTAGCGATCTCCAGAATAATTTTTTTTCTAGTGATCTCCAGAATAATAAATTCATTTTATTTTGTTGCTAATGATCTCCAGAATATTTTTTTTTCTAGTGATCTCCAGAATAATAAATTCATTTAAATTTTTTCTAGTGAACTCCAGAATATTTTTTTATTTTGTGTCAAGTTACCACAACACCATTATAATCTTGTATTGTTTAACCTCAAAGATACAACTATGTCAGTGTCCCTAAATTAATTTGACATTGTATTTTTGAAATGTACCTGCCTACTCACAAACAAACTGTCCTTTTTTAAGTAAAACACATAGCCAAGTATTTTTCAAAATCAAAAATTTTATTTCAATAGGGAGCACAAGTTCATATCAAAATCAAGAGGAAGGCAACAATTGAGAAACAGTTGGAATTTGTGAAGCGTTTGTACCCCAGGGCAGACATCAATTATTTGACTGTCAAAATTAGTAACCTGAGGAGTCCATTTAATAGGGAGCACAATACGATCCTGGACTCCGGGACATTGGGAGCAGCAGGAGATGACATACAGGTCTCGAGGCTGTGGTCTTCTAACAGCCTGCGTTTTTTGCCAGACCACACCAAACCCAGGCCGTCACTCTCAACACTTCCTTCTACACAAATGAAAGAAATGTAATCAAAATGCATTCTCTTCACCCAAAAATAAATAAAAGATAAACTCAAATTAAACAAAAAGAAAATTTATAAATTTTATTGGGGATAATCCCCAGCCTTGTTGAGGGTGTTGCTGTATTGGCCACGGTCCACCATGCTGCTGTGATGGGTGCGGTAACTGTGTTGTTGGTGAAGGTGGTGGAAGAGGATGATTAAATTCGCAGAGGTGCGTTTTAGGGTGATTAGGCACTTCTTCCCCTTGTTCAGGGCCTCGAGGATGATTTCCTCGCACATAATCCGCTGGTCCTTCTCTATTTCTTGTGATTTATTTGCTGTCATGCAGCCAAAAGACTCCTGGGAATCAGGGGCTGAGCTAATGGCAATAGTTGCATGGCAGAGAAATTCAGCCGTGGCATCATACAAGTTTTTGTTTTTCTTGGCCCTTTTTGTTGGAGGGCGGAGGGGAGGAACCTGGCATTCAGTCAGGCTGCTTGGTACGGCCTCCTCTTGGCTTTGGCTGAGGCTGAGACTTTCCTGTGTATGAAAATGGTACATAGTTTTAGGTTTTTGTTCATCAATCACACATAATTTTGAGCTCATGACTGTTGCAAATTGAATGTTAACAAATAGAAAAGACTATCATTCTGACCCCAGCATTTTTCATTCTTGTCCCAGTCATTTTTAGCCACTACTGTCTATTGATATGTAAACCATTTTGTTAAATCAGAAATTTGGGATCAATAACATCTAGTTAACATCATTCAATTTTTGCCCACAAATATGTTTAACAATGCTATACCGGGGTCAAGCTGGGTTCCTCCACATCTTCCTGGGTGGAAGTCCCAGAGTGGACCTCAGTAGCCTCAGCTGATGTGGAAGGAAGTATTGAGAGCGATGGCCTGGGTTCGGTCTGGTCTGACAAAAAAGAAAGGCTGTTGTTGTACCACAGCCAGGGGACATATATGTCATCTGCTGATGCTTCAGATCTCTGGGAATCCTGGACCTTCTTTCACTCCCTATTATATATTCTCCGCAGGCTACCAATTTTGGCCTTCAAATAATTGATGTCTGCCATGGGATATACAGGCTTTACCAATTCCAACAGTTTCTCCATCTCTGCCTTCCTCTTGATTTTATTGGAGTAATCCTTGCATTTTACTTGCCATAAACATGGCAGCTCCCGATATTGCTGGATAAAGTCGGGGAGGAAGTCAGGGGCAGTAAATTTATCCACCATTTTCTCTGCAAGACACAAAACAACACAAACCCTAATGTCAGGCTAAACTCTCATAATCGTAACCCAATATAGGCCTCAATCTATAAGCAGTATAGGCCACTAACCACTGATGCCCAAATTTACAATTGTACCTTCATTTTAATGTCCCTTTGTGCAAAAAACAATCTTCCGTCCTCCACTCACAGATCGTACCTACGTCCATTACAACGACCGCTCGTTATGCTCTATATACACTGTGTGTGCATCAAACTCCGCCCTGTCCTTCTTTCTTGTGTATTCCCTGCCTCTTCTCCTTCGGGGCAGTGGGAGAGCAAATAGCAGAGAGACAGCAGGTGCGTGCTAATAGCAGCAACGGGGAAAGCCCAGAGCAAGGCAGTTCCCGATCCAGGAGATGACATAAAGCCTCAAATATGTCCTTTGAAGAGGAGATGGTGGACATCTTAAAGAGGACAGACTATGATAGGAAACATGGGCCGTACAGAAACCCAAATGTAAGAAAGGCCAAGATCATAGCTAAAGTTGTACGACAATCCAAGGATCAATTGAAGAAACGCTAGTCAGACCTGAAATTTTGGGAGCATGATCAGTATAGAAAGATCAGGAAAGTGCTGCTTTGTCAGGGAAATAGCCGCAGTTTTGTGAGACACGTTCGTGTTAACGCGCGTCGGCGCCTACACAAGCGCAAAGTAGTTTTTAGACGTACGACCGACGCGACGTCTAACCGGGCGGGCTTACGCGGTGATGCCACGAACACGCAACGTACCAGACGTAGGCGTACGATCGCTCCGACGCGCCCGCGGCGTGACCCGGCCAGTTCCCCTATTTAAACGTTCGCCTGACACTCCTGCATTGCTGGATTATCGTCAGCTCTCCTGAGAACCTGTACCTGTGCTTCCTGTTACCTGATCTTCTGTGCACCGACCCGGCTTGTCTGACCCGTTCCTGTTGTCTTCCTGGCTCCGACTCTTGGCTTGTACCTGACGTTCCAGATCTGCTTCCTGAACCCGACCTCGGCCTGTCTTGACCACTCTCTGGACTTCCGCTGCCTATTCTCGGATCTCCTAAGCACGGTTGCCCATCCAGGCTTGTCCATCTGCTACCTGGTCTCTACTATTGCTACCCGGCAACCCGTGCCACTGTGGGCACTACATCCCTGTGCCAACTTCAGGGTTGTGCTGCGCTCGGCCGCAAGGGGAGCCCTCTCAGCATTTCGGCCTCATCCTAGACTCTGACAGTATAATCCAGCCATGACAGAGGTCGACAGAGGTGACTCCCCATTGGAGGCCGTCCTACGAGAACTCACGGCCCTTGCTCCAGCTATTCAGGAGCTCCGAGAGAAACATCACCGGCTGGAGGAGCGCCTGCAACATCCGCCTGAACCACCCACCTGCTCTGGTCAAGTTCCGGTGTCTACAATTTCAGCGGTCCTAGAACCACGAGTCCCAGTTCCAGAACACTTCTTCGGGGACCGGAGAAAATTCAGATCTTTCAGAAACTCATGTTTCCTCTACTTTTCCCTGCAACCTCAGACCTTTGCTTCAGAGACAACCAAGGTGGGATTCACCATCTCATTACTGAGGGACGATCCCCAGATGTGGGCCCATGGCCTGCTGGAACAATGCAGCCCTTGTGTGAATACCCTGGACCTGTTCTTTGAAGCCATGGCCCGCTTGTACGATGACCCTTTCCGGACAGCCACAGCCGAGGCAGCCTTGCATACTCTTCGCCAGGATGGGCGACCTGCAGAGGACTATTCAGTGGAGTTCCGTACCTGGAGCTCTGACTCTGGCTGGAATGAGGCGGCCCTCAAATTTCAATATCGTATGGGGTTGTCCGAAGCTCTTAAGGATGAGTTGGCCAGACTAAAGATCCCCACTACGCTCGAAGAACTCATCCAACTCGCCATCCAGCTTGACAGGCGTTTACGGGAACGTCAGCTAGAACGCTCTCAGACTGCGTGCTCCATCCAGGCCCCACCTCCAGCCTGCCCAGCAGTATCCCCCGTTCTGAGGGGCATTCCTCGTCCCGCTTTAACCTTTGAAAAGAGACTCCTCCGTCGTCAGGCACATCTCTGTTTTTACTGTGGGGGATCAGGACATTTCATTAGCAACTGCCCTACAAGGCCGAGTAAGCCAGCTCCAAACACTCCTTCCCATCTTCAGGTAGCAATGACAGTTTCTGCCCACATCGCTCTTCCAGTTACGTTGATGGTGGCGGGCAGCAGGATCCCCCTACAAGCAATCATTGACTCCGGAGCCTGTAGTTGCTTCCTGGACCTAACCTTGGCCAGGAGTCTGGCTCTCCCACTGAATCGCAAGGAACAGAGACTGACCGTCCGTTTGGCCGATGGCTCTTTACCTAGTTCAGGTCTTGTCACCCAGGAAACTAGTCCCATCCTGACAATCACCGGTTCGGGTCACCAAGAATTCCTTAAATTCGACATTCTGAGCTCCCCGATGTTCCCTGTTATCCTAGGGATCCCTTGGCTACAAGCTCACAACCCCCAGATCAATTGGCTCACAAGGGCGGTTTCCTTCACATCGGCCTATTGCCAGCAGCACTGTCTGGACTCCACCCCTCACGAATTGCCCGGCTGTTTGACCGTGCAACCCGCTCCCGTTCCGGCTTCTCGCATACCAACAGTCTACCAGGAATTCAGAGACGTTTTTGATAAAAGGAGAGCCGATACCCTACCTCCGCACCGCCCCTATGACTGCCCCATTGAATTACTACCTGGGGCCCCCATTCCTTTTGGTCGGATATTCCCCCTTTCGGAGACGGAACTGGAGGCCCTACGACTGTACATTGACGAAAACCTGGCCAAGGGATTCATTCGTCCCTCTTCATCCCCTGCCGGAGCAGGTATCTTCTTTGTGGAGAAGAAGGATAAGACCCTAAGACCATGTGTGGACTATCGGGACTTAAATAATATTACCCTCAAAAACCGGTATCCTCTTCCGCTTATCCCTGAACTCCTTCAAAGATTCCGTACCTCTCGTGTCTTTACAAAACTTGACCTACGTGGGGCTTATAATCTTGTCCGTATCCGGGAAGGGGACGAATGGAAGACTGCGTTCAGAACAAGATTCGGTCACTTCGAATATCTGGTCATGCCCTTTGGGTTATGTAACGCCCCGGCAACCTTTCAACATTTTATCAATGATATTTTTCGGGAGTACCTTGACCACTTTGTTGTCGCCTACCTTGACGACATCCTGATTTTCTCACCCTCACTAGAGCTGCATAGAGTACATGTCAAGAAAGTACTACATATTCTTAGAACTCATGGGTTATATGCCAAAGCCGAAAAGTGTGACTTTGAAAAGGAATCTATCCATTTCTTGGGACTTATTATTTCCACAGGGGGAATCGCCATGGACCCGCAGAAGGTGAAATCCATTCTGGACTGGCCCTCTCCTGCTGACAAGAAGGGTGTACAGAGGTTTATTGGCTTCGCAAACTTTTATCGAAGGTTCATACGGGGCTTCTCCACCATTGTAGCTCCCATCACTGTGACTACTCGCCAGCACACCAAGTTTCACTGGTCCCCAGAAGCTCAGTCCGCTTTCGATCAGCTCAAGACCCTATTTACCTCCGCGCCCATCCTGCGACACCCAGATCCCGCCTTACCCTTCGTACTAGAAGTTGATGCCTCGGAGGTGGCCACCGGGGCGATCTTATCCCAACGCCAAGGTCCCAAAGCCTTACTGCACCCTGTAGCCTTCTTCTCTCGGAAGATGAGTCCCCCAGAGAAGAACTATGATGTAGGGGACCGGGAACTTCTAGCGATCAAGACCGCCCTTGAAGAATGGAGGTACCTCCTAGAGGGCGCCGCTCACCCCATTTTAATTTTCACAGATCATAAGAACCTGGAGTATCTCCGTACGGCCAGACGCCTAAGACCCCGACAGGCCCGGTGGGCCTTGTTCTTTTCAAGATTTCATTTCCATATTACCTACCGCCCAGGATCTAAAAACAGCAAAGCGGATGCCTTATCTAGAATGTTCCCCGACACTCCTGAGGGGGCCCCACCTAGTACAATTTTATCCTCCCAGAATTTCCTGTTAATACAACCAGACCTGAAATCTTCTATTGAACTGGCTACTAGACAGTGCACGGAGACCGAAGCTTCCACCCTGAGGAGTCAAGGAGGGCTTCTATGGCACCAGGACAAGGTTTTTGTTCCCCAGCAGGTCAGGCTACTAGTACTGAAGACCCTCCACGATCACCCACTTGCAGGCCATTTTGGAGTGCGGAAGACGACAGACCTTGTACGGCGGTCCCTATGGTGGCCTACCTTAAAGGCGGACTGTAAGGCATACGTAGATTCCTGCACCATCTGCCAGCGCAACAAAGGACCTAACACCAGATCCTGGGGTCTATTAAGACCGCTGCCAGTCCCGGAGAAACCATGGAAAGAAATTTCCATGGATTTTATTGTGGAACTACCGCCCTCTGAAGGATTTACGGCCATCTTGGTGGTCGTAGATCGCCTGTCCAAGATGGCACATTTCTTGCCGCTTAAAGGGACTCCCTCTGCCCTGGATACAGCAAAAACTTTTGTTAAAGAGGTTGTCCGGTTACACGGGGTACCTGATAGTATAGTATCTGACAGAGGGGTTCAATTCACCTCTAAATTTTGGAAGGAACTGTGCAAATTGCTTTCAATTAAGATTTGTCTATCATCTGCCTACCACCCACAGAGTAACGGACAAACCGAAAGAACTAATCAAACACTAGAGCAGTACCTGCGATGCTTCTGCTCCTTCTCCCAGGACGATTGGGCCTCCTTGCTACCTTGTGCGGAATTCGCCTATAATAACTCCGTGCACGCCTCCACCAACCAGTCACCCTTCTGGGCAAACTACGGATTCCACCCTTCATTCCTGCCTAACACCATCCCTGAATCATCCGTCCCGGCAGTTCAAGACCGAGTAAAATTTATTCACTCGAACTATCTAATACTCCAAAACACCATGAGAAGGGCCCAGGAGGAATATAAGAAGCAGTATGACAGAAGGAAGCGAGCCAACCCCATCTTTAAGACAGGGGATAAGGTGTGGCTTTCAGCAGCAAATCTCAGACTGCCTTGTCCTTCCCGGAAACTGGGACCTAAATTTCTGGGTCCTTTTGAAATCAAACGAGAGATTAATCCCGTAGCCTTTGAACTTGTTTTACCTGACTCGTTTAAGATCCATCCTATATTTCATGTCTCCCTCCTTAAACCTGTTACCTTTAGTCCATTTTCAGGAAGAGAAGAAATGCCTCCGCCTCCGGTTCAGGTTGGTGAAGAAACCGAATACGAAGTTGAGTCCATCCTCGACTGTCGTCGAAGAGGTAGGACCATTCAGTTTTTAATTAAATGGAAAGGGTATCCTGCTGAAGAGAACTCGTGGGAGCCTGCCGATCACGTACATGCTCCTGAACTTTTACGAAGGTTCCGCACCCGACACCCTGAAAAGTGGGCTCGGTTGGGCATCCGGAGGCTGCCCCTTGGGGGGGGGCACTGTCAGGGAAATAGCCGCAGTTTTGTGAGACACGTTCGTGTTAACGCGCGTCGGCGCCTACACAAGCGCAAAGTAGTTTTTAGACGTACGACCGACGCGACGTCTAACCGGGCGGGCTTACGCGGTGATGCCACGAACACGCAACGTACCAGACGTAGGCGTACGATCGCTCCGACGCGCCCGCGGCGTGACCCGGCCAGTTCCCCTATTTAAACGTTCGCCTGACACTCCTGCATTGCTGGATTATCGTCAGCTCTCCTGAGAACCTGTACCTGTGCTTCCTGTTACCTGATCTTCTGTGCACCGACCCGGCTTGTCTGACCCGTTCCTGTTGTCTTCCTGGCTCCGACTCTTGGCTTGTACCTGACGTTCCAGATCTGCTTCCTGAACCCGACCTCGGCCTGTCTTGACCACTCTCTGGACTTCCGCTGCCTATTCTCGGATCTCCTAAGCACGGTTGCCCATCCAGGCTTGTCCATCTGCTACCTGGTCTCTACTATTGCTACCCGGCAACCCGTGCCACTGTGGGCACTACATCCCTGTGCCAACTTCAGGGTTGTGCTGCGCTCGGCCGCAAGGGGAGCCCTCTCAGCATTTCGGCCTCATCCTAGACTCTGACATGCTTGTTCCACAACTACGCTTCTGCCTGATCCCAACCTGCAACTCGTTACCGACATTTTGGCTTGCTTACTGACCACACTTCTGTTTGATCCTTACCTGCTCATCCGCTACTGAACCCTGGCTTTCTCCCCTCCTGGTGGGGCGATCCTGAGGACCGGATTTGGTACTAACACGCAGCTAAATCCATCTCCACCATCAGGAGCTCTGGTGAAAACTGGTTAGTACTTAGACTTTGCACCTCAGGTGAGCCTGTGTCATCTGCCAGTGTGACTGCCTATGTACCTATCCTGCTGGTTAGTGGTAGTCCTGCAACTGCTATAGCAATTGGTCTTCGAGCCTGACCCCTAATCGTGACACATGTGAAACCTCCTCTGTGGGACTACAGGCCCCAGCAACACTTTTGTTAAGAGTTATGGGCGGCAGCTCTCTCACCCAACCAGGCCTGAAAGAAAAGGGAACCTCTGCTCTGGTTGTCTCAGTCCTGCTTCACACCAACACCAGCACCATAACTCTGATTCCAATCCGCAATACGACCGGGACTCACAGGTGGCTCCGTCAGGTGTCTCTGAATCCTTTTCCAATCAAGTCGCACTGTCTCTCCAGCACACAGGTGTAGGGTAGAATCGCTGGTTGTTCCGCTCCGCGATTTCAGCAGGCCGCACTCTCTGGAACACCTCCTCACAGATCCTTGCAGGCAGGCCACCAGTCCAGAAAGAGACAGAAAATGGCCGCACAGAGCCTTTTATATCTTACCCAGCATGCAGTTTAGTACTGAGTGTTCATGGGTAGGTCTCTTGGCATTGAAGGTAAGTAAGCCCTTGTATAATGTAAACAAGCAGTCACTGTCTGTAACATTTCTCTATGTTCTTCGAAACAGGAAATAGACAGTTCCTTCTGCATTTAGGCCACTTGATGGTGCCAAATACCAATCTATAACATTGTCCATAGGTTAACATTTCCTAGCAGGAATGTCAGCGCTACACACTCCCCCTGCTTTATATCTTTAGTCCACAAAGATAAAATTGAAGTTTACTTACAGCATGAAATAAGTTATACTCTAGTCCCAGCTTAACTTAGACAAACAATTACACACTTCTGGGCTCTTGCTAATTAACTTGTATGCATCAGCTGTAAGCTCACAACCAATCTCTGATAAGGCCAGGGCAATTGCCATGTTCCACCCAGCAGTTTCAGAGGTTAAGGTAGATTCACCCCCTATCCAACTGACGGTAGGTGGTGTGGCTTCAGGGTCAGATCTGTGAACTGTAGGAATTGGTTCTTCAGAACCCTCCCCTAATGTATCATACGTGAGTCTTTGTGGTGGGTGCACTTTCCGTCTCAAAGTCATAGTCGAGGGATACTCCTCCTGCTTTGTTTGCTTTGAATCCTGAATTTCGATTTCAGAAGTCTGTTTCAGCTCTTCAGACTCTAAGGTTAACAGTACTTCCCCAAGAAAATCTATCAAGTCTCCAATCTGTTCTCCAGAGTCAATTGTCTCGGACCTCACATCCACCACTTATCCTTCTTCCATCCAGAACTCCACAGGCAAGGACACCACATCATCGATAGCTCCCATATCTCTCTTTTCCGGTGATGATTTTGAACTAAAGTCCTCTGAATATTCGTAGTCGTCTTCAGATTCATCACTTTCATTGGTTTCCCCTGGCTTATTTCTTTGTGAACATGTACACGCTGGGGTTAATCTTTCAGGGGATCTTTGAGAAACTGCTGGAATTCTCACTGCATTGGATAGTGGTAGCAAATGATTTCTATGCCACATCTTCTTTGGCCCCGACTCTCCTGGTCGGATCTGATTCACTGGCAGTCCAGGGACCCGCTTACATACAAAAGGCTGTGACTTCCATCTGTCTGCCAACTTGTGCTTTCCTTGTATGCCCAGATTCTTTAATAGTACTCAAACAATCCCCTGGCTGTAGATCTTGAATTTTCACTCTGGCATTGAAGTTTGTTTCTCGACTCCCTAGCAGTAACATGCTCTACTGCTTGCTCATACGCTTGTCTCAGATTCTTCCTCAGTCGACTTAGGAAAGGGGGAAAGGAGGAAAGGGGGACATCATCCAAAGATGTACCAAAAGTCAAGTCAGCAGGGAGTCTGGCTTCTCTTCTGAACATCAAGCGATATGGAGAATATCCATGTGACATGACTCTCAGTGCAGTTCTGCAATGTGGTTTCCCCAGTGTTGTTTATTGTGCAGCGTCAGGGTCCCCAACATGTTCAGTAGGGTCCTATTGAACCGCTCCGGTTGAGGGTCACCCTGAGGGTGATAGGGTGCAGTGCAAGATTTCTTGATGCCCAGGAAAGTACACAGCTGGCGTACTAACCGACTCTCAAAGTCCCTTCCTTGATCTGAGTGGATCCTCACTGATAACCCATAGTTTATGAAGAACTTCTCCACAAGCACCTTGGCTACCGTGCTGGCTTTTTGATCTTTGGTAGGGTAGGCTTGTGGATAGCAGGTGAAGTGGTCCGTTACTACTAGAATGTTGCTTCTTCCACCTATATTGGGCTCCAAGCACAGAAAGTCAATGCACACCAACTCCAGGGGCTCTTGGCTCTGCAAATGACCCATAGGGGCCGCTCTCTGTGGCAAAGTCTTCCTATGAATGCACGTGAAGCAAGAGTGACAGTAACTCTCCACTTCTCTTCGCATGTTAGGCCAATAGAATCTATCCCTAATCAGCCGGAAAGTTCTCTCTGTACCTAAATGTCCATGTTCATCAGGCAGAGAGGCTAAGACAGTAGCCGGATGTTTCTCTGGGAGGAACAGTTGCCACCTTTCTGCATTATTCTCTGTGAGACAACATCGGTATAGTACTCCATCCTTGAGTTTCAGTTGATACCATTCCTTGTGTAAGATTTTTGCCTTAGGTTCATGACTTTTTAGTAGCAATTCAGGGTTCTGACTCTTCAAGGCATGCACTGATAATCTAACCAATGAGTCCTTCACTTGATCCCTTCTCAGGTCCACAGTCGTGGCAAACCTTCTACCCTCACTTGTGTCAGTCCACAATATCGTCTAGGGATGCCAGATGGATGAACCCCTAGGTATTCTGCAGCCACTTCCCCACTTCTCTTCTTATCCAGACCCTGTGTCAGAGAACTCACACAGCAAGTGCTCCTTCACTGAGACCACCTGGAGTTTCCCGCCGGTTGTTCCTTCAACAATGTCGTCAATATTCTGATTAGTTCCATTAATAGTTCAGCATTCAAGGTCCTTCTTTGTGCAATGGACCCTGAAATGCCCAAGATCCCCACAATGATGGCTCCTTTGAACATCCACCCGTTCATCTGGACTTTTGGCTTGTGCCCCCATTACTTGGAGCAGCACTTGTTGCAGCAGGGCTTTAGCTTGGGGTCCGTCCTCAGCGGACTTGGTCCAGGTTGGTTTTGTTACCTCCGATTCTGCAACATGTTTGGTTGACAAACGGCCGTTCAGGAATTAACTGAAAAGCACGAAATGAAAAGCATGAAATGAAAAGTGAGAATGGAAAAGCATGAAAAGAAAAGAGCGAAATGAAAAGCACTAAATGAAAAGAGCAAAATGAAAAGTGTGAAATGAAAAGCACAAATCAACACTCACCAAACTTCTACTAACACAAAATTAGCAGAAGGAGCTCATAGGGTGGCGCTAAAGAGCTGAAAAACAACATAGTACATCACTACGTTCTTATTTGCTGGCTGACGATTCCTTGCCTTTTGTATGCAAAACAAGTTTGGGCCAACGCCCTTCGGACAAAAGTCCACGGTTTTGTTGGCTAACAATCCGATCGTGTGCACGAGGCTTTTGTGAGAGCAAATACATATACATTTTGTAGAATGTAATAGTGGCACAGGTAGAAATTTACATCAGATGCATCCTTAGACCAAGTCTCTCCAGACAATATGGTCACCTACTGACATGGCACCATCCACAAGTAGTTTAGCTCTTTAACAAGACACAGAGGTTGAATCCAACACACTTTTAATACAGACATTTGCAGTGCATTGGGTGTTTTTGCAGTCTTTTGCAGGGTAAGAAGACAATGGGGTTGATTTACTAATATTGGAGAGTGCAAAATCTGGTGCAGCTCTGCATAGAAACCAATCAGCCGTGCTGCCCCATTGATTTCAATGGGTAGGAGCGATTTAGGAGCGGGGAATACACCGCTCCTTCACCGCTCCAAAGATGCTGCTAGCAGGACTTTTTTTTTTCCTGCTAGCTCACCGCAAAGTTGTGTGATTTACAGTGCAACTTTGCAATGCGATTTTTGATGGAATGTCATGCGACTGGTGAGAACCCCAGATGACGACTCTGTGGTCGAAGCATGTTGGGTGGACCTCCTTGCAGATATCGCTTAACCTTTGTTTACATGCTGTTTTCATACTCCTGGAATGTGAGTGCTTTACATATTTTTTTTTTACATTAAACTTCCTTTTCCTGTAACGGTAGCACGCTATGTTAGCTCTTTATTTACATTGTCTTATACACGACTTTACCATCCTGCCTTCCATTTGATGCTTCTGAAAATTACCCAATATTTGTGATTGACGCTTTGACGTTTCGCTATTGCAGTTGGGACAGAGGACCGTTTAACCTCAATGGGCCGGTTGTAGTGTAAAAGCCTTGTGAGACTTGGGGGGCATAAGCCCAGCTAAGTCCATTTGCTCCGGTAAGCCTCCTCCATTTTTCACGGTGGTGGTGGTGGTGTTTCTTTCACTTTCCAGGAGTTCACGTAAAAGTGGTGCTTCTGGGGGGCGTGGCCTGGACATGGCGGAGTGAGGTTGTGTGCTATCTGAGCTCCCGTCCTCCCCCCGTCCTCCTCCCGACTATCGGAGCCTGCGTTGATCCCCTCGTTGATCCCCTCGCCTACCGCCTGACCTCCTGACCGGGGTATGCCTGTAAGAAAGCAAAAGACTAAGACGAAGGGGAAGCCCAGTCAGGCTAGACCACGGGAGTCCGGCGGGTCGATTACCCAATTCCTGACACAGACACAGCCACAGCTGACTCACGCTGCCCCTGAGATGGCGACCGCACGTGCAGAGGGAGAGGAAGTCCCGGAGAGTGGCCCGTCATCGCCGGCTGCTTCGCTTGGTGCGGACTCACGTTCGGATGTCCCGTCTGCCCTGCAGACATGTACTACATCTCCGCTAGTGTCTGTGGCGGGTACCGAGGGAAATGCGGAGCTGTGGGCGCTTCTGAGAGCACTCCCTACCCGGACGGATATCGAAACTCTCATTGGTCGCCTGGAGACACAGCACCGCAAGGAGCTGCAGGAGGTGAGAGGTGAACTGAGCTCCATCACGGAGCGCCTGGTGGCGGGGGAAAACACAGCGACGGACTTAGAATCTAGAGTTAGTGCGCTGGAGAGGTTGCAGGAAGCCCATATTGATGCCGCTACCCTGCTTCAGCTCCACCAGGAAGAAATTGAAGACAGGTGCAGGCGAAATAATCTCCGTTTGCGAGGTATCCCGGAGGTGTCCGGATCTGAGGATTTGGCCGTCATGGCCACGGCCATCTTCCACATGCTGCCTGGCTCTCCGCTACCACAGACCCTGGAATTCGACAGGATACATAGGGCTCTGGGGCCACGGTCGCAGGACATTAATAGACCGCGAGATGTTATCTGCCGTCTCCACCACTACTCCCACAAGGAACTGATCTTGCGTAGAGCGTGGGAGGCAGGTGATGTGGATTTTGATGGGGCGTCTGTTAAAATTTTACCTGATGTTTCTAGAGCTACCCTACAGAGAAGAGCCATGCTCCGCCCTGTGTTGGAGGCTGCCCGCCGGCGGGGGGTCACATACCGTTGGGGGTACCCATTAGCGGTGATCTTCAGGAAAGATCAGCAGTTGCTTCACCTCCGCTCCCCAGGCGATCTCCCGGCTTTATTTACCTTCCTAGACGCTGATCCTGTTTCTCTCCCGAACTGGCTGATGTTTCTACCTCCAACGGGGGGAAGGCCCGGGTCGCAGTCCTCATGGAGATCGGCCCCGTCGAGGACTCAGAGACGCCGCCGTGGATCCCGTGCACCCACGCCGGAGGGAGGGAGTGTGTGAATTGTGAGATGGGCCTATAGAATTCTACCACCCTGACTTCTGTTGTGCTCTGTTGTGCTCCTGCTGTCTCCCACCCGGGTTTGCTCTGCCCCTTTGGATCTCGTGTGCTGATGACCGGAGAGGTGACCCTCCTTGACCCCCCCTTGACTGCTCCATAGACTGGTAAAGGTGGCGGACCTCTTTGGGGTGGTGGGGTGGTGGGGTGGGCTAATGTATTTTTTTTTTTTTTTTTTTTTTATTGATTTATTGATTTATCTGCCCGGGGAGTTTTGGGGAGTCCTGGGGAATCTGATGGGGATTTATAAATACTCCGCCATATGGTGCCGGCTGACTTGGAGTGGCTTCCCGGGAAGTTGGGTTGGATTCCCTTTTTTGTCCATCCCCCCCCCCCCCTCCCCTTGTTTCATGTTATTTTTTTTTTTTTTTTTTCCTTTGCATTTTCTTTTCCTAATTATTTCTTTTGGCCCCGGGCACTGTCCTATGGGGCCCACCATGAATGCAGGATGTTAGGCAGGATGTTATCCTTTATGCCTCCGGCGCTTCGGGGGGTCTGTCGGACTATATGTGACTATATGTGACTATATGTGACTGAGGTGCCTCTCCGGAAGCTGTTTTTGCGACTCCTCTGAGGGGTCGCTTTGACTCTGTTCCTGTTTGTGTGGTATACCCGGGGCACCCGGAGTGGGGATGCTACCCTCCTGGGATGGTGGGGAGAGGGTCGTTCAAGCTCTTCTCCCCCCTGTTCTGGCTGGGGGAGTGCACCCGGGGGGTCGGGTGGGGGACGCTGATGTTATGTTGCTGATGTTACCATGATGTTACCATGGCCGCCTGGCTGTCAGGGTTGCATTCCTTTTGCTCTTATGTTATGTTTGTTTTTTCTGTTTTAATTTTGCTTGCATGAATTTTTGGGGGCTTTAGCTATATACCTATACACACCTGGGGCATGCTGCATGTTGTGATTTATATGACTGGGGGGATTTGTTGCCGGGCCATTTGCCCTATTGGGCGGAGTGGCGGGTGTACATAAGGGTGCTTTGCTCCTGATACCTGCCACACTGCTATATGTGGCCCGCCTCGCCTACCCGCTGGGGGATTGAGAGGAGACCGGGGACGTTGCCTCGGTCGGCCCTGATGCGATTAACCCCGGGGCCACGTGCCCCCCCTTTTATAGGGGATGGGGCTGGTTGTTTCGGGGGAATAGACTTTGCGGCGGCTCCTGGTGTGTGTCCTCCCCTCCCACCCCCCGTTGACCCCATTTTGGGGTGGGGGGGGTGGGATGGGGGGAGTGTGTGGCTGTTGATGACCCATGCTAGTACAGCTCCTCGGGTTCAGTGAGGTCGGGGGGAGCCGAGGGCTCATACTCCTTGGCTGTTCCAGGTCGCTTCCCCACATAGGCCGGCACGTTCTCCGCCATTTTTGGTAGGGACGTGCCACGCAAGCATTTGGCTTGTCTTTAGGGGGTTTTTTTTTTTTTTTTTTTTTTTTTTTTTTTTTTTTTTTTTTTGATCTAAGGGACACCCTACTGTGAGTCTTTCCCTTTCCCACTCTCAACCCCCCCCCCTTCTCTTCACTCCTTTCCCTCCTCCCCATCTCCCTTCTTCTCCTTCCCGGTCTCCTTTCCCTTCTGGTTGAGGATGGACAGCCTGTCATTTTACTCCTTAAACGCGAAAGGGCTTAACACCCCGGAGAAACGGCGTATGTTAATGCATGACCTAAAAAGGGCGAAAATTGATATAGCTTATATTCAGGAAACTCACTTTAAAGAGGATCGATTACCGGTCCTCAAGAATAGATTCTTTCCTTCGATGTACCACTCCACTAATAAAACTAAATCTCGGGGTGCCTCTATTCTTATCTCCTGTAATGTACCTTGGACTCTCACGGATTCCGAGATAGACCTGGAAGGACGTTATGTCTTTCTTAAAGGACTGGTGGGAGGTGTACGGGTGACACTAGCGAATGTCTACGCCCCTAACGTGGGCCAGGACGTGTTTGTGCGGCGTCTCTTGACCAAGCTGATTGCCTTTCAGGTGGGTCAATTGATCCTGGGTGGAGACTGGAATGTACCCTTGGCCCCCCACGTGGATACCTCGGCGGGCTCGTCCTCTATATCTATTAGTGCCCGTAAGCGTATCATCGCATGTCTCCATGCGTCACAATTAGTCGATATATGGCGTTTACAGCATCCGGGTGACAGGGACTATACCTTCTACTCTCCGCCTCACAAAATCTACACAAGAATTGATTATTTTCTTATACCACATAGTCAATTACATGCGGTCAGGGCCTCCTCTATAGGTCAAAAGACATGGTCGGATCATGCCCCCATTATGCTGACATACAAGCTGTCTGCCACCTCTTCCAGACGGACACGTTTTTGGCGTCTTAATGACAGCTTACTACAGCGACCTGAAATACTGGAAGAGGTGACTAGGGAGCTTACTCTTTATTTCCAGACGAACACGACGGCTGACTCCTCCCCGGGGGTGGTGTGGGAAGCACACAAAACGGTTATTCGGGGTGTCCTGATTAAACACGGTTCGCGCATCAAAAAAGAGACTGGGAAACAGCTGGACTCACTTCTGGCCGAACTCCAGGTTCTGGAGTCAAAACACAAGGTCTCCCTGGATCCATCCGTGGAGGCTGAACTCTCCTCTATTCGAAGCCAGGTCAATGACCTCCTTGGCTACAAAGCCAAGGCGGCGTTACAAAAATGCAGACTTACGGCTTATGAATCGGGTAATAAGTGCGGGCGCGGTCTGGCGCAGGCGGTTCGAGACATCAAGACACAGACCTATGTCCCTCGAATCAGGTCGGAAGCGAATGTAGATGTCGGCCTCCCGCACCAGATAGCGGCTGCATTCAAAAACTTCTACAATACCCTTTACAATCTACCACCTCTCCCGGGAGGACGACCTCTGATGGAGGCGTATGTGAGTTCTAGCCAGACTCCCAAACTATCATCTGACAGTGTAGCTGAGTTAGAGGCCCCGATAACTCCTGAGGAGTTGGAGTCGGTGCTTAATACGGCTAAACCTGGGAGGGCGCCTGGACCGGATGGTTTCACCCTCCCGTATTATAAGACGTTATTTTCCATCCTTAGCCCTCGTATGGTGACCTTTTTTAATGACATAGGGAACACGGCCACCTTTGTCCCTGATACTACTCGGGCTCATATTACGGTCATCCCTAAAGAAGGCAAAGACCCCTTGGCCTGTAGTAGCTACAGACCCATCTCATTGTTAAATACGGATCTTAAATTATTTACCAAGATAATAGCAACACGATTGGCCAGACATGTGCAGTCCCTAGTCCATCAGGATCAGGTGGGCTTTATTCCTACGAGGGAAGCCAGAGACAGTACAATCAAGGTATTGAACCTGATCCACGTTGCGAACCAGGGTCCTATTCCTTCTATTTTCCTTAATACAGACGCCGAAAAAGCCTTCGACAGGGTTAACTGGGAGTATATGTCCACTGTCCTTCACCACATAGGCTTAGGTGAGAAAATGCTTAGGTGGATAGCCCAATTATATGCTACTCCGACGGCACAAATTAAGGTGAACGGGATATTATCGGAACCCTTGCTGATTAAAAATGGAACCAGGCAGGGCTGCCCGTTGTCGCCGCTTCTTTTTGCCCTTTCCTTGGAGCCCTTTTTATGTAGAATTAGGAATAACCCCGATATCCAAGGCATAGTGGTGGGTGATGCTCACTTCAAGGTCTCTGCATATGCGGATGACTTGCTTTTCTCTATCTCCAATCCTGCGATATCCCTCCCGAATCTCCTCCGGGAATTCGAGGAATACGGACAAGTCTCCAATCTAAAGATTAACTACACTAAATCAGAAGCCATGGGAGTGGCACTGTCGCAAGCGACCATACAGGGGCTTCGGTCCAGCTTTAATTTTAAATGGTCGCCCACGGCACTGTCGTATTTGGGGACTTTTGTCCCGGCAAATCTAAACCACGTCTTTAAACTTAATTTCCCTCCCTTACTGATCAGAACCAGGACTCTTCTGGAATCCTGGAACAAAGGCCTTCATTCATGGTTTGGCAGGTGCAACCTGCTTAAGATGTGCATCCTGCCCAAATTTTTATATTTGCTGCAGGCACTCCCTATTTCGGTACCCACATCATATTTTCGACAGGTTCACGGTTTATTTACTGGTTTTATTTGGGCATATAAGAAGCAGAGATTGGCCCGGAACTTACTCTCCATGCCCAAACCCTTCGGCGGCCTTGCCGTTCCTGATATAAAGAAATATTATCAGGCGGTACACCTCGGTAGAATTGTAGACTGGTGCAGGCACCGGGATCTGAAGCTTTGGATCCGGTTGGAGCAGGCCCTGGTCCGGGTGCCATTAACAGGGGCCATCTGGTGTTATAGACACCTCCCAGCCTACATGAAGAGGCATCCCTTGATAGGGACGACTCTACGGGTGGGGTCACAGACTTGCTCAAAGGGGTTGCTTTCCACGCCTAACTCCCCGCTATTTCCTATCATGGGGAACCCACAATTCTCCCCCGGGATGGACCCCCATCTTCTACAGGTTATGACCAGTAGTGGGCGCATACAAGCAAGATGTTTCCGGATAGATGGGGATTGGCCGTCCATAGAGGTGCTCTGTAATACATCGGGACCTTATAAATTAGCTTTCTGGACTGCTGTCCAACTTAGACATTTTCTTCGAACTCTTTCATTCCCCCTCCGATTTGATGGACCGTTGACCGCCTTTGAGGAATGTTGCTCTGGTAACGGGGTGCTTCCAAGAACGTTGTCCACAATGTATAATCTCCTTATCACACCCGGGGATAATGCCCATCTGACCTTTATGACAAAATGGGAGAGGGACTTGAACTGTACGTTTACTCCGACCCAGATTCACAATATTGTAGCATTGGCCCTGAAATCTACCATCTGTACTACTACACAGGAAACGAACTATAAAATTTTGACGAGATGGTACTTAACTCCACAGGTTTTACACTCTTTCTATCCGACCACCTCTGCGCTTTGTTGGAGATGCGGACTGGAACAGGGTACTTTGTTGCATGTATTTTGGGCATGCTCGAAGTTGTCTTATTTTTGGTCCACTGTGAGGACCGTTACTCAAAAATTTACGGAGTATAATGTCCCTAATGACCCGGCCTTTTTCCTCCTGCACATGAATGCCATGTCCATTAAAAAGTACAAAAAATCCATTTTATGTCCATTGGTGAATGCCGCAAGAGCATGTATACCGCTCCATTGGAAAAGCGAGGCCCCTCCATCGGTGGCGTCCTGGGTTCGTAAGGTGGAGGAAATTAGTAGACTGGAGGACCTGGTACTTACGGGGAGGCAACAGCAGGAAAGATTTAGGAAAACATGGGCACCCTGGCACCAATTTATTTTCTCGCCCGAAGGGGTACTTTTGAGAACTTTGTAATATGTTTGGCGACAGATACTGCATGGGGGGGTAGGGCAGTCCTGAATCAACCAGAAATCCCCCCCCCCTCCCCTCCCCCCCCCTCCACCTCTCCCCTCCCTCTTTTTCCCTCCCCCTCTTCCTCCCCATCTCTCTCTTTTCCCCCCCCTTACCTCACCCCCCTCTCTTAGTCTTCCATGTCAGGACCCCTTCCCCTATTTTTAATGATCTCTGCCTTGGTATTGGGTCTCTACCGGGGTATCGAGGTTTTGATGAGAGCTGGAGATGGGGGAACTGAAGGGATTAAGGCTCCCAATTACGTTTCGGTATTTCAGATGCTATGGAGGAGCCATGCACAATGGGGTTTTTTTTTTTTTTTTTTTTTTTTTTTTTTTTTTTTTTTTTTTTTTTTTTATGACCCTGTCCCTTCTTTTTTTTTTTTTTTTTTTTTTTTTTTTTTTTTTTTTTTTTTTATGACCCTGTCCCTTCTGTGAACTCGGTAATAGGTTTGATGTTGGTTCCTCTTTTTCCCCTCCCTCCCCTTTTCTTTTGTATCCCACTTCTATGTTGTATTATATGTTTATGCCCATGTTGGGCATTGTTTGAAAAATAATAAAAATTTATATTTGAAAAAAAAAAAGTGGTGCTTCTATATTTACCCATTGGACTTTCTTTTATTGGACTATAAAGGGACTTACACGTGGGGAAGTGGTTATGGATTAATTACCACACATTAATATTGACTTTTTTGGTTTATACACTATATATGATTTAAATATCATATCCTGCATATCTTTCAATATTTTTACATTTATGTTTTTTATTATTGCAGAATAGCGCTACACAATTTTTTGTTTGGTATTTTCATGCTTTTTGTCTAGAGCTTTGTTGGCTGCTGGTTTACAATTTTATTACCTCACAGCGCGGTATATACACAAATTTTTCGGGTTAAAGTTGCATTGACTTCAAAGTATTCCCTGTACTATTTTGGTCCCACTTTGACGCTAGCTGAGATCCATAGACCTCAAGTTTACACAGGCATTCCCTGAAATTGGGGCAAAATCGTGTCAAAATCGCGGCCGCGAAATTGTGGTAAAATCTCAGCAAAAAAGTGCAACTTTGAATTCGCAGTAGGTCCTAAGATGCTTTCTTTATAGTATGTGTGTGTGTTTATTTTTTATTTTGTGAATGAGTAACCCATACCCATTTATGTAGGAAAGGATGGATATCTGGTGGACACCTTATCTTAAAGGAGCTTCCAAATTTCAATATTCCCCCCTTCTCAGACACCTACATCCTCTGAGCCAAAGATGTGGTGACTAGTCCTAACAGGGGGAGAAGAGCCAAGGTGGGTCCAGCCAAGTGCATGCCAGATCCTTATCCAGGCATGCAGCATGGCTGGCCAGGAAAAAGGAAGGGACGGTGATATTTTCCCCCTCTTGAAATATGCAAGGTCCTATGCCCTTAACATGAGGAGGATACTCACTGGCAAGGCACCTTGTTCCTATGTTGTCCAACTGACATCATTGACCAAATATGGTCTCCCAGGATCCCCGGTCACTTTGCTTTTCAAACAGAAGCAGATCAAAGACTGGAACAACCATTTAGCGGCAAAAGTTTTTTTTTGTCACTTTTACTGGTGTACATTCTACAGATGTGCAAGTTTGACCCCGTCAAGCCTAAAGCTTCGTACACACGATCAGATTGTTGGCCAACAAAACCATGGAATTTTGTCTGAAAGGTGTTGGCCCAAACTTGTCTTGCATACACACGGCCACACAATTGTTGGCAACAAATGCGAAAGTAGCGATGTACTACGTTGTTTTTAAGCTCTTTAGCTCCACCCTTTGGGCTATTTCTGCTAATTTCGTGTTAGTAGAAGTTTGAGTGTTGATTCGCGCTTTTCTTTTCGTGCTTTTCATTTAGTGCTTTTCAGTTTGCGTTTTTCATTTTGTGCTTTTCAGTTTGTTTCTTTTTGGCCATTCGTCAACTAGATATGTTGCAGAATCGGAGGAGATAACGTGTTATTTATTATTGGCCTTGGAGTTATTGCTTTGACATAATTTTTTGGGTTGAATAATGATTTGATTTGGTATATTTTCTATATTTTTGGATGTATACAATGCACTCTTTGGTTAAGTTCTATTGGCAGATAACATGTCTAATTGTATTTGTTTTCTTTTTTTAATGCATGATAAAAAATTGTGGAGAATAATACTTGGCTATGTGTTTTACTTCAAATGACAGTTTGGGAGTAGGCAGTTACATTTAAAAAAATACAATGTAAAATTGAAAAGGGACACCATCATAGTTGTATCTTTGATCTTAAAAACTACGGGATAATTTTGATCCCTCCGTGCTTTTGCTCCCCTAGGTAGGGGTGGCGCCCTGTGCAGTACACCATGTTTATCATATGGACATAACCTAATGTAATTGGTACCGATCATAATGTCTCGTGTTTATATGTACATTAATAAGGGATGTCGTTGTATGAGGCTTTTCAAGGGATACTGTACATTATACTTGACGTTTGTCACAATGGCCTGATGTATGCATTTTTTCTTTTTGTTCAATTAAAGACTCTGTTTAAGGAAAAACTATGGGATAATGGTGTTGTGGTAACTTGCCCAAATAAAAATAAAAAAAGCATAATAACCGGTTCCCGACCAGCGCACGCTGATGTACGTTGGCAGAATGGCATAGGCAGGCAAATGGGTGTACCTGTACGTCCCTTTAAATTTGCCACCCTGCCATTGCGAGCACGCCCGCGGTGGCGCTCACGAGCCGGTCGGGACTCGATCGCCGCAGGCATACCCGCGATTTTATCACGGGGGCGGCTGAATGGAGAGATGCCGTTGTAAACAGCATCTCCCCGTTCTGCCTAGCAACTAGTGACGCTGATCTCTACTCCATGTGATTGGAGCAGAGATCGGTGTTCACTAAATGAAAGCCCAGCCCCCAACAGTTAGTAACACACCCCTAGGAACACTTAACCCCTACACTGCCACCCACTGGTTAACCCCTTCACTGCCAGTGTCGTTTACACAGGAATCACTGCATTTATATAGCAGTGATTGCTGTATAAATGACAATAGTCCCAAAAATGTGTCAAAAATGTCCGATGTGTTCCCCATAATGTTGCAGTCACAATAAAAATCGCTGATCGCCGCCATTACTAGTAAAAAAAAAATATTAATAAAAATGCCATAAAACTATCCCCTATTTTGTAAACGTTGTAACTTTTGCGCAAACCAATCAATAATCGCTATTTGCGATTTTTTTTACCAAAAATATGTAGAAGAATACGTATCAGCCTAAACTGAGGAAAAACATTTTTATATATATTTTTGGGGGATATTTATTATTACAAAAAGTAAAAAATAATGCGTTTTTTTCAAAATTGTCGCTCTATTTTTGTTTATAGCGCAAAAAATAAAAACCGCAGGGGTGATCAAATACCACCAAAAGAAAGCTCTATTTGTGAGAAAAAAAAGGACGTAAATTTTGTTTGGGAGCCACGTTGCATAACTGCGCAATTGTCAGTTAAAGCGATGTAGTGCCGAATCGCAAAAAGTGCTCTGGTCTTTGTCCGGCAAAATGGTCCAAGGCTGAAGTGGATAATATTATTCTTGATATCACTAGAAAAAAAAGCCTTTGAAAATTTGTTTGCAATAACCCCATCAGTATCACCAGCAAAGCAGCTTCATTATTATTCCATTAAAGAAGAAGAGAATTGTGCACTGCATTTGGAGATTTCATAATTTGCCACGTCACAAATGTTAATTCTCCATTACGAATGCTAGTTTACAAGACCAACCGCTTCTGGCTCATCCTTGGTTCTGAGCATGTGTTTTTATACTTTGGACTTTTGTCCAACGGACTTGTGTACACACGCTCGGAAAATCCGAAAACAGACATTTGTCCGCAAAAAAATTGAAAACCTGCTAGCCAACATTTGTTGGCAGAAAGTCTGACAACAATTGTCCGATGGAGCATATACATGGTTGGATTTACCGACAACAGCCTGTCATCGAACATTTCCCATCGTGTGTATGGGGCTTAAGGGTAAAACAAACCTAAATGCCTCAGCACAATTTTGCAACTTTGACATGTGTTAGTAAAACTGTACATATCCTTACAGCTACTTAATCCAGGTGGATTATACCTTTTTTTCAGGACAAATTGGGCTTTCTTTTGGTGACAAATGTTAATGGATATCTCCTGATTTATTTATTTTTATTGTTTTTTCTTTTTTTTTATCATTAAAGTAAAACTGGCCTAAAATATTAAAAAAATATATTTTTTTAAAATGTAGCTGCATATTTCTTGCTATTTTTATATATCACCACTAAATAACAACCCAAAATAAATTCTCTTGCTCCTGACAATTGCAACGATGCTGCATATGTGTATGTTAGTTGTTGTTTGTACCCATAATACAGCCCAGAAACAATGGTGTGCATTGTGCAATTGTTTTATTTAGCCAGCTTAAAACAAACTTACACTAATATTGACACTAACTGACACTGATATCAATAAAAAACGTTATTTTTCAAATTCTACCCAAAATATGCTGACCATGAAATTGACCCCAACCTTGACCTTTGACCCTGACCATGACCATAACACTAACCCTGACGAGCCTTAATATTGACATTTTTTTCCTTTTTGCTTTATTTATTTATTATTCTTTATTTTTTAGAATTCGTTTTCCTTTTCACTCACTTTTGTTTATTTACATTTCCTCTCCTGCAAGAAGAGTAAAAAACAATGTATCTTTCTCTTCATTCAGAAGAGGACATAAACACAGGGATGGGCTCACAGTGACAGCAATCAGGTGACCCAGAACTGACAGTCGGTACGCCCCCCCATGGCAATGTCAAGCTACCCATGCCCTTTGTTTTCCAAAAGCTTGCATATTGGACTAGAAAAAGGAAAAACTATAGACTCCTATTTGGTGAATGAACCCACGGATAACTGTTTGATAACAGAACTTCAATCCAGTGTAATTTCACCTAAGAAAAGAGCAATACAAAGGATGTTTTTAAGTCTTTTGAAGTGTCAGAATGCATTGTTCTTCCTAAGTCCTGTCTCTGCATTGAAAGTGAAACTGAAATGAGCAATCATAAACAAACAGGAAGTGTCAAGCTCGGGATACTATGTAGAGGGAAACAGAGGAACATGCCAAGGCATAAAGTATAGAATCTTCTGTGGCAGCACAGTGTCCTCATATGGTATCAGTACCCCCCAAAATCTTTAGCTTTAACTATTAGAAACGTAGCATAAAATTACAGTAAGTCCATGAATGTTGATGATGACTTATCCTCTGGACCTGAATTACATAAAAGAGGAGACAAAGCATGTAAAGTATTTATACACCTAGATGAGTCTTGAGCTGAGAACTTCCTGGAACAGTCCATGAAGACATTAGGGTACTTCTCCAATGGTGAGACACACCAGTTCCTCATTCATGCATGCAGCCTGGCAGGCCACGCCATTTTTCTAACATGGGGTCCCCCTTAAAATTCATACCAGACCTGAAGGGTCACGTATAAATTAGCAGGAACCCCATGCTGTTTTTGGTTGGGGATTCCAGCCAAGTAAGTGAATAGGGTCAGTTATGTCACTGGTTGTTAAAGTGATTGTAAAGTCTTGTTTTTTTCAGTTAATAACAATAAACGTGTTATACTTACCTTCTCTGTGCAGTAAGTTTTGCACAGAGCAGCCCAGATCCTCCTCTTCTCGGCTCCCTCTTTGGTGCTCCTGGCCCCTCCCTCCTGTTGAGTGCCCTCACAGCAAGCAGCTTGCTATGGGGGCACGCGAGCAGAGCCACAGCTCTGTGTGTCCATTCAGACATGGACATTTCTCTCCTCGTTGGTTGACTGACTTTGATTGACAGCAGCAGGAGCCAATGACACCGTGTTGTTGTCTCAGACAATGAGGAGGGGAGTCTTGGGCAGCTGAGACACTCCTACAACATAGAATGCATTAAGATAAAAAAACCTTCTGCATTTACAATTGCTTTAAGGACTTTGTGATGCCTGCACCCAACAGCATCCTTAACCACTGACAGCAGGAAGCTTTCATGTATAATAGTGGTATTAATACATCCCTTTGCTTACATGGCCAGTGATTCCCAGCCATGTAAGGGAATGGGGCCAGTAATATCACTGACTCTTAAAGAGAAACTGGTCGACCTCTGTGTTTTATTTAATTTTTTTGACCGGCTTACTGATGGTGGTATCTGTACATTTCTGATACTTACCTATCCAGTGGATCCAGCATTGACCTTCTAAGATCTTCTCATGACCGGCCAGAGGCGTAGCTTGAAGCTTGTGGGCCCCGATGCAAAAGGTAACCTGGGCCCCCCCCCCCATTACCATCTGCGGCTTTTACAGCATGCTTGCCCTGTCACTTTGCGGGCCCCTGCGTTTACTGAATTACCTACATAAGGTGACACAGCGAGTACTTTTCCCCACTGACACCGTGTAATCTGGAGCAAACAACCTCTGAGGAGTGGAGACCTACCTGAATAATATGAAAGGTATCAAACATCGCCAGGGTTTCAGCATCCTTATTTAAGAAATGAATTTCTTAAGGCCAAGCTTAATATTAGGGAAAACGTAGGCAACCTTCACACTGGGGCCGCTCCGCATTAGCAGTAAAGCGTTGCTCGTTTTTAGCAGCGCTTCACTGCTGTTTTAGCGCCGCTTTTCAGGCACTTTGGAAGCGCTGCCCATGCACTGGTCAGGGGTGGTTTGGAAGTGCTGTATACAGCGCTCCCAAACTTCCCCAAAAATGCTGCTTGCAGAACTTTTTTCACCGTCCCTCAAGCGAACCACCCCGGAATGAGAGACAGTTTTCAGGAGCTTTGCAGGTGCTATTTTTAGAGCTAAAACGCCTGAAAACTGTCTTCAGTGTGAAAGGGGTCTGAGAGACAGAATAAAACAAATGACGCTGCAGGAATCTAAACTTGGCCCACCTTAGTGGATATTGTCAGTCAGTAGAGCAAAGGACGGAGTCCCCATTTCACATCAGAGCCCCCATCATCACATCAGAGCCCCCATTTCACATTAGAGCCCCCATCATCACATCAGAGCCCCCATTATCACATCAGAGCCCCCTTCATTACATTAGAGCCCTTCATTACAGCAGAGTCCCCATTTCACATCAGAGCCCCCATCATCACATCAGAGCCCCCATTTC
This sequence comes from Lithobates pipiens, assembly GCF_037356315.1. Taxonomy (NCBI): domain Eukaryota; kingdom Metazoa; phylum Chordata; class Amphibia; order Anura; family Ranidae; genus Lithobates; species Lithobates pipiens. The sequence goes on along the minus strand of NW_027507785.1, from coordinate 235,795,202 downwards.
ACATTAGAGCCCCCATCATCACATCAGAGCCCCCATTATCACATCAGAGCCCCCTTCATTACATTAGAGCCCTTCATTACAGCAGAGTCCCCATTTCACATCAGAGTCCCCATTATCACATCAGAGTCCCTTCCATCACATCAGAGTTCCAATTTCACATCAGAGCTCCCTCCATCACATCAGAGCCCCCTCCATAACACCAGAGTCCCCATTTCACATCAGAGCCCCCTCCATCACACCAGAGTCCCCATTTCACATCAGAGCCCCCATTATCACATCAGAGCCCCCGCCACCAGAGCCCCCTCCATCACAGCAGAGCCCCCTCCATTACATCAGAGCCCCGATTATCACATCAGAGCCCCCTCCATCACATCAGAGCCCCCATTTGACATCAGAGCCCCCTCCATCATATCAGAGCCCCCATTATCCCATCAGAGCCCCGATTATCACAGCAAATAACAGTCCCCATTTTAGGTTGGTGGGGGGAGGGGGTCCCTCGGGAGGTGTTAGGATCATTTACATTACAAAACTTTTCTGTCTGTGAGCCTGTTGTGTCTGTGCTGGCAGGCCAAATGAAGTGTCAGTGTGCCTTTTTTAATCTGTGCCCACATGAAGGAACTCTCCTGCACAGCAGCATGTCTCTTCCCTGGGTAACAGAAGCTCCTCTGCCGGGCTGCTAATTAACTCAGACTTCTCGCCTCCAGTTAATGAGAGCAGGGGAGGGGTGTGGTCTGGGGTCTGGAAAGAAGGCAAACTAGAAGCTCTGGACTGAATTACAGAGCTCAGCAGGGGCCCTGGGAGACACAAAATGGATCGGACCTGGATTCTGTTTCCAGGATTTTGCAATTGAATAATCCAACGTGTACAATGAGAGCAGGGAGCCACTGGCCCCCGGAGATAAATATGGGGTCACTATAGCAACTCCTGCACCCCTTCACGCTATGCCAGTGTGTCCGACCACAGCTCCATCCCACGGCGTCACGCTCGCTCTGACATCATCGAGAGGCCTGCCGGCTGTTCCAGGTTCAGCGGGTGGGCCCCTTGATGAATCATCAAGAGGCTCACCCCCTCCTCCTGTTTTTGAATTAAAGGCTTTGCCTCCTGGGATATGTGACGTACATATCCCAGAAGGCACAGCACGCAATGTGTGAGTCATTTCCCTAAGGCAAGTGAAGTGTATGAGGAGGCGGGATGGACTTTCAATATAAAAAGATGATAAAAACAAAAGTAAAAGAAATGCCCTATTCCTTGAACGTAAGAGAGGAGGGGTGAAGGGGCAGGAGGGTGAAGGTCCACTTTAAAGACTTAACAGTGTCTTCACCTCTTTATCCTTAACAGACATTGGGGGTTATTTACGAAATCCACTTTGCACTACAAGTGCAAACTACAAGTGCAAAGTGCACTTGAAATGCAGTCGCTGTATATCTGAGGGGTAGATCTGAAATGAGGGGAAGCTCTGCTGATTTTATTATCCAATCATGTGCAAGCTAAAATGCAGTTTTTTTATTTTCCTAGCATGTTCCCCTCGGATCTACAGTGACTGCACTTCCAAGTGCACTTTGCACTTGTAGTTTGCACTTCTAGTGAAAAGTGCATTTGCCTTTCGTAATTAACCCCCATTGACAGCAGAAAGCTGCCATGTATAATAGAGGTAGTAATTTCTGCAAAACAATTCAATGTTTGGACGCTTGTCCAAGCCCCTGAACAACCAACTTTTCTTCAGTCTGAATCTTAAACTCATGCCTACTCCCCAGTGGGATACAGATTGCAGGCAAAAAAAAAAGACAGGGGCTTTTAACCATTGCCTACTCTGTTTCCTACTCTATCCAAAACTAAAAGAAAATGTTTTGGTCTGGACACATTTTAAGTAAACAAATAAAAAATGGTTCACTTAAAATGTGTCCATATCAAAACATTTTCAATTATACAGTTATACCCATTGTTGATGCTATTTTCTAATAGTTTTTGGAGATTTTTATTCCTGTTTATACTGTTTATATGGATGTGTAAAATAATGTACCCCCCAAGTGGCTCATTTTTATACATATAGTTTCTGTTTAAAATATCAGAAAGTTTAAAAGCCAAGGGGACAAAAATATTTGAAGAACTCTCTTGTTGACAAAATGGTTATGGAGCAAAACTTAATGTCATCACATCATACGCATTAATTACTTGTAATTAACATCCCTTTTGTGCAAAGTATTTACATAAATTATGAGTAAGTTAATGCCAATTTAATTCATGTAATATTCAAGCATAATTAAAGTTACATGACACGCTCAGAGAGCAAAATCTGTTAATGAGCAATAATTAAAAGGCTGATGCAGTATTGATTAAAGGAGATGATTAGCATATATGATATGAGCGGTTATCAATATAAATTATAAAACTATAAAGGCTGATCAAAATAGTCTAATTACACATGCTACAGGATAATAGGAGACCATTTTGAGAAATATGGTGGTAATCTAGTTGTGATGCTTAAGTCCAGTCTTAAATGTCAAGTTGGGTTAAAGAGGCTTTTTATTTAAAACAAAACAAATAGCATACAGTCTAATTAAAATAAGGAATTGGTGTAAACTGAACAGCTATTATTATCACTATACAGAACTAATTAACATTTGTGTCTACTTTGCTTCCAATTGAAGAGCATCTACAGTAATATGCAGTCCAGTAGAAGAGACCTTGTCAGAAATCTGTCACGTGCTAATCCCTATTCTCCAAATATTGACTTTGACATCACTATATGATTAACATAGCTCAGAGCACTAGCTCAGCTTAAATAGCCCATTGGGCGGCATCATCTGTCACGGGTGCACGAGAGAACGCAGATGCACCCGAAAGCGTGCATGAGTACGTGCATATCTACTAAGTGCATGTGAAGGAACATGAACCATCCTGCTATGATGCACGAGAATCTGCCCAGGGGAGCCATTTTGTATGCTGGCATGTCCTTCCTGACAGCTATGTTCGGGATTAACATTTGTGGCTACTTTGCTTCCATTTGGAGAGCATCTAATATGCAGCCCCATTGTTTTGGTTAACATTGAATCTCAAACCTTTTTCATGATTTGAGCCACTAAGCCAGGACATAATAAAGTGCACATGTGGAATCTAAAAAGTTAAACATTTCCATGCGACTTCTAGAAGAGACATTAGAAAGTGATTACTTTAAAGTGATACAAAAGTCTTGTGTTTTTTTTAGTTAAAAATAACAAACCTGTTATACTTACCTGCCCTGTGCAGTTGTTTTGCACAAAGCAGCCCAGATCTTCTACTTCTCAGGTCCCTCTTCAGTGCTCCTGGCCCCTACCTCCTGTTGAGTACCCTCAAGCTGCAGCTCCGTGTATCATTTCAGACACTGAGCGGTAGTTTGGCTCTGCCCCTTCTCTATCTCCTGATTGGTTAACTGAGTTTGACAACACCGTGATTGAATGGCACCATGCTGCTGTCTCAGCCAACGGGAAGTGGAGTCCTGGGCAGCCCAGAAACTCCTGCAGCATCACTGGATCTAGCTGAGCTCAGGTAAGTATTAGGGCGGCTGAGGGGGGCTGCTGCACACATAAGGTTTTTATTAATGCATTAACATAAAAAAACCTTCTGCCTTTACAATCACTTTTAGCCCTTGTACACACGGTCGGACATTCTGACAACTAGATTCCTTGGATTTTGTCAGACGGATTTTGTCCGATGGATTTTGTCTGAAACTGTTGCATACACACGGTCGGACAAAGTTGTCGGAAAATCCGATCGTTCAGAACGTGATAGCGTAATTTAGTTACGATGGGACTACGTTCAGGCTAGTAACCATTAGCATTGGTCTAGGATTTTGATCTGAGCATGCGTGGCACTTTGTCCGATCGGAATTCTCTACACACAATCGGACAAAGTCCGATCGGATCATGTTGTCAGAAAATTTTATAGCCCAGCTGAAAAACAGTCCGATGGAGCCCACACACGGTTGGATTATCCAACAACACGGTCCTATCGGACATTGTCCATCGGAATATCCGACCGTGTGTATAAGGGCTAAGGCTGTATGTTTTTCATGGGTTGCACCTTAAGCTGACCATTGGGCTGCCTATAGGGTCTGTTCATGCCTCCGGAAGAGCTGATAGGAAACTTCATAGCCAAATAAATGGGTCTAAATGGAAAGTCGATAATTCTGCTGCTAATTGTCAGGCAGGGGTTTAGTGTTGTAAGCCTGCAAAAGAATGTGCTGTTAGTAGAGTGATCTCAAGAAAAAAAAAGAAAAATTGCAACAGATTCACAAAAAATGTTTAAAGCTGAAGTTTAATCTGCCTATATGTTGCCGATCCTGGTCACCAGAACTAATATCCCCATTGTAAGATTTCCCCTATTACTTTCCTGGGGTCAACCAAAAATTGTGATTTTATTTTATTTTCACCTTAAATAATAATGATAAACAGGACAAGTTGAAAGAGTGAACCTCCCTAATGGGGACATGGAAAGCAAAAAGAACCTGAGAGGTGTTCTAATTTATCTCCACTCTATTTGCAATTCAAAAAAGTTTTTCCTCGTTATACTTTATTGATTACCCTTTTGTGATGTGCACTGTGAACACACAAAAGGGTGGCTCCACTAAGCATACATGGAATGTCCAAGTTTTGATTATTTGACTTTCTGTAAATGATTACAATGACAGTTGAGGTTTGTTGCATTCTGTTAACACCTTCTCACTGTAGGTCACAGAACTCTCTGGGCTTCCTGTATCATGTCTGCACCTTCCAGCAACATGCTCTCCTCTGTCCAGCATTTTTAATTTTTCAGGTTTTACTGATCCAACCAAAATGTAATTTACCCATTTTAATCATTCTTCTATTTGGGACATCCAAATAAAACAATCAGACAAAAACAAAACACCCTCTTCAACACGCTAATAAAAATATGAAATAAAACCTTTTCAATACTATTACATATTTTATTTTAGACCCATTGGCATTATAACTAGGTCTTTGTGCTTCTCTATGCAATGCAGACAGATTAGATCTAGTCATAGGGGCTGGCAGGGTGCTTTACATAGCTTCCTGAAAATTGAATGCTGACCTCTATGTTTGAAAGAATCGAAATCTAGTGAATGAAAGGGGTGGGCCAGGGAAAGAAAGGCTTGGGAGGAAAGGGCTAGACAATGCTAGATGCTCTCCAGCTAGGATAATGCCGTGTACAGAAGATCGGAATTTCCGTCAACCAAACCATGGATTTATTTCCGACGGACATTGGCTGAAACTTGTCTTGCATACACACGGTTGCACAAATATTTTTGGAAATTCCGATCGGCTAGAACGTGCTGACATACAATACGTATGACGTGACTAGAAAAAGGAAGTTCAATAGCCAGTGTGCCACCCTTTGGGCTCCTTCTGCTAATCTCATGTTAGTAGAAGTTTGGTGAGAGACGATTCGTGCTTTTCAGCCTCGTGCTTTTCTGATCGTTACTGCTCTTCAGTTTGCGGGTTCGTATATGGTTTTCAGTGCATGTAGTCAGTTCGCATCTGATTTTCAGTGTGTGCTTTTTCTAGTATGTATCTGATTTTCAGAGCATTCTTGTCTGCTCGTTTCTGATTTTCAGCTCGTTCTTTTCATGTTCTTTCTGATTTTCAGTGCGTTTTGTTAGTTTGTTCTGACCAGCCGACCGTTTTGAAGCCATGTTGCGGTTACGTACTCGTCATAGAGTTCGTACTATGTGAGGGTCTTGGTGTTGGGGTTCTTACTTTGACCCAAGCCCAGTCCATGAGGAGGGGGAGGAGGAGTTCATGGACGAAGAATTGGTTGCTCCAACGTGACTAATTCTCGCACATGCCTTTGTTGTGGGAGATGATTTCAGGAATTATCTCCGGATGATGGACCCCATTTTTGACTGTCTGTTGGCTTTGCTGTCTCCTTATATTACCAAGCAGGACACCTGCATGCGACAAGCCATCACTCCCGAGCAGAGGCTCATTGCCACCTTGAGGTAATGGCGACAGGGAGAAGTCTGCAGGACATGAAGTTCTCGACAGGCATCTCTCCCCAGGTTCTGGGGATCATTATTTCAGAGACCTGTTCTGCCATCATTCAGGTCCTGTAGAAGGACTATATTAGGGTAAGTTTTCTCCTTTAACATCACATTCTATGTATTTAATGTTTGCTAATGCATTTATTTAATTTTTCCTTAATTACCATGAATGTAATATACTGTGAATTTCCCCTTTATCCTTATGCATGCTTGAATTTTTTTATGGTCCTTTTTTGTCCTTCATGCATATTTGCCTTCACTAACCTCCCCAGCATGCTATCCTGGGCCCATACACACCTAGCCTAGTCACTTAACAATGTATTTTGTCAGCTCCATTGTAGTGTTTTACCATAAACACCCCCTAAAATGTGTACAAATGTTGTCCTCAAATTCAGGCAGAGTGCAAGAGGCTTTTTTTGGGGGCCTGAACTCATTTGGAACCCCCCTCCCCCCCAACCGCTAAGTCAGCCGACACCAATACTCTGCTGACTCTTTCAAACCCATACTCACTATACCAACCTCTTTTGTGGTCAAATTTCTGGATGAATTTGCCAAAGCATGTAGTGCAAGGGCCTGCCTGACTACTTTCAAATGGTACTGTTTAAAGTTTTGTTCTCCTATTATCTTGATAAGAATGCAGAATGTAAAAATGTACTTCAATTTGGACAGTGTGTATTCATATTTTTGGATTATGACACTTACCTGTCCAGTTGGCTGCCAAGAGTGTAAGTAAGGAGGGGATGGCCAAAGCAACATACACTATTTATGCATTCAGCTCATAATGAAGTGGAGAGGGTTACCTGTACAAAACACCCCCCCCCCCCTAAAATTTTGAAATGGGCCATCAGAGGGGTGAGAAATCTGATAAGTGGACCTTATATTTTAATACTCCTTAAAATAAATGTTTTATACTTATGTTGGCCAATAATGTTTGTGTCTAATCTGCTTGCAATGTTATGTGCAAAAGTACTATTTTTTTTCACTACACAGTTTCCTTCCACACCACAGGAATGGCAGACTGTGGCTTTCCAATTTGCCCAGCGGTGGGACTTTCCCAACTGCGGAGGGACAATTGATGGGAAACACATCCACATCGTGCCACCCCCCCAACTCGGAGTCATACTATTATAATTACAAGGGGTTTTAATAGAATTGTGATGTTGGCTTGGTGTCGGTGACATACGAGTTTCTCTATGTGGACATTGGGAAGAATAGCCAGATGTCGGATGCTGGAGTTATCACCCAGACCAAGTTCTACAGACGGCTCCAGAGTGGTGGCTTGGGCTTGCCACCTGCAGAAGACAACGTGGTTTGTCTTCCATTTGTCTTTGTCGCTGATGAAGCATTTGGACTGGGTGATCACCTGATGCGGCCGTTCCCGATGAGGACCCTCACCCCGGACCAGAGGGTTTTAAACTACCAGCTGGCCAGAGCCAGAAAAGTGGTGGAGAATGCTTACGGGATAATGGCCAGCCGGTTCCGCCTGTTCCTGACACCAATCAACATGGCGGAATATAAACAAAACCATATAATACTTAGACATGTGTACCATCAATAAATTAGTTTAGTTTCGATCTGTTCCATTTCGTATTTGCTGTTAATTCATATTTCATAATTTGTGTCCAAAAGTCAATTTGGATTCGTACGAAATACAAATTTTCGTTAGGTTCGTTAATTTTTTGTAACAATTACGAATGTTCGTTATGATGAATTTAAAAAGCAAAAAATACCTTTCTCAATATGGCAGTCATCGACTCATTATGCTCATTATGAGGGGCTCCCACCATCCCTGTGCTATGCTGACTTCCTGCTGGAGCTGTACCCCTGCTGTGCTCATTATGAGGGGCTCCCACCATCCCTGTGCTGTTCTGGCTTCCTGGGTTTGTACCACTGCTGTGCTCATTATGAGGGGCTCCCACCTTCCCTGTCTTGTGCTGACTTCCTCCTGGGGCTGTAACCCTGCTGTGTTCATTATGAGGGGCTCCCACCATCCCTGTGCTGTGCTCATTATGAGGGGCTCCCACCATCCCTTGTGCTGTGCTGACTGCCTACTGGGGCTGTACCCCTGCTGTGCTCATTATGAGGGGCTCCCACCATCACTGTGCTGTGCTGACTTCCTCCTGGGGCTGTACTTCTGTTGTGCTCATTATGAGGGGCTCCCACCATCTCTGTGCTGTACTGACTTCCTTCTGTGGCTGTACCCCTGCTGTGCTCATTATGAGGGGCTCCCACCATCCCTGTGCTGTGCCGACTTCCTGGGTTTTTAACTTCATCATAACGAATAATCGTAATTATTATGACAAAAATTAAAACGAAATTAACGAACATTCTTATTTTGTCTGATTCTGAATCTCCCATTGACTACCAGTACCAGTCTCCCACTCCCATATTAAAAAAGGTAATTTACCCAACCCTTACTCAGCAGCAGAAGCAAACCTCTGACTGGACAACAAAACACCAGTCACGTTTCCGTTGTAACAGAATTTGGATCTGAAATATGTCAACAAAATTTTGTATTTCGTATACAATTAGGAAGCATAGAAATTTGTATTTCGGATGCTTCCGAATTTACGAATTTTCGAAAATTTGTATGAATTGAAAATTGAAACGAACCGCACATGTCTAATAATACTTGCATGCTGCATTCTACACAACTTTCTCAGGAGAAATTCTACTATGTGGCCTCAGTTGGGCCTGAGGCCAGATTTCAAGAATAAGCAACAACTCTGACAGCGCTTGAAGCTAGCCATCCTGACTTTCCCCCCAAAAGTGCAGCGAGGTCCGTCAAAAATATATGGAATACTTTGCGGGTAGGGGGGTCATTGATATGCCAGCAAATGTTTGATAAACCTTTTTAAAATAAATGTTTTTGTTACAATAAAAGAATATTTTATTTGATTTACTGCTTGTGTTTGTTTTAGCTCTCTCCTAGGTTCTCCAATGGACTTTTCTTTTTGGCCATTTTCTTCAATAGTGCAAATGTAATTTAGTTGATACATGAGGTGACAATTTCTTCTTCAGCTATTATGTTGTGAGTCTGCTACACACATGAGGGAGAAGGTGGAGCCTAGCCGAGAGGTAATGCTGGCTTAGAGCTCCATTCTCAGCAGGACAACCGAGCCATATAACAGCGGAGGTAACTTGACCCTCCGCATATATATCATACCAAACGGTAGATAAATATCCCTACCTTACATTGGTGACATTCGGGGGGGTCAGAGGAGACTCATGAGGCAGAAAATTAACAAGAAAGCGCCGCCTCACACACACAGCAGTATGGCACTGAAACCCTCCCCCTCTGAGGGGAGACACAGTGAGGAGAACATACAGACAGCCCCTTCTGCTGCTTTACATAAAGATGTTCTCTCATTAAAGGCACATAGTCTCTCTAACCAAATACCTGAGAAAAATATGTCAGTTCTGGAGAATTTAGAACTTTCCACACAAAAAGACTTATCCCCTCCTGTAACGCTGAAACAAATAGAAAATCTGCTTCAAAAATCACTAAAAACCACTGCAGATATCATCACCACAAACCTTACCAAAGAAATTAGAATACTTGGTCAGCGTACATCAGCACTGGAAATTAGAGCAGATGATCTGGAAAATTATACATCTAACATTGCCTCAGAAATTTATTTTCTTAAAGAGGAAAATGACATATTACAATCCAAATTGGAGGATTTCGAAAATCGTGCAAGACGCTCCAATATACGTATTAGAGGAATACCCGAATCTGTGACTGATTTAACCACTTTCAGACCGGACCATTTTGATGGTCAATGACCAGAGGTCTTTTTACAATTTGGCACTGCGCTGCTTTAACTGGTAATTGCGCGGTCATGCAATGTTGTACCCAAACAAAATTTGCGTCCTTTTCTTCCCACAAATAGAGCTTTCTTTTGATGGTATTTGATTGCCTCTGCGATTTTTATTTTTTGCGATATAAACGTAAAAAGACCGCAAATTTTGAAAAAAAATTATATTTTCTACTTTTTGTTATTAGAAAAATCCAATAAACTCAATTTTAGTCATACATTTAGGCCAAAATGTATTCAGCCACATGTCTTTGGTAAAAAAAAGTCAATAATTGTATATTTATTGGTTTGCGCAAAAGTTGTCACATCTACAAACTAAGGTACGTTTTCTGGAATTTACGCAGCTTTTAGTTTACGACTGCCTATCTCATTTCTTGAGGTGCTAAAATGGCAGGGCAGTACAAAACCCCCCCCAAATGACCCCATTTTGGAAAGTAGACCCCCTAAGGAAATTGATAAGTGGCATGTTGAGCCCATTGAATATTTTTTTTTTTGCCTCAAGCGATTGAATAATGACAAAAAAAAAAATTTTTTTTTTTTTTACACAAAGTTGTCACTAAATGATATATTGCTCACGCATGCCATGGGCATATGTGAAATGACACCCCAAAATAAATTCTGCTGCCTCTCCTGAGTACGGGGATACCACATATGTGGGATTTTTTGGGAGCCTAGCCGCGTACGGGGCCCCGAAAGCCAAGCACCGCCTTCAGGCTTTCTAAGGGCGTAAATTTTTGAGTTCACTTCTCACTACCTATTACAGTTTTGAAGGCCATAAAATGCCAAGATGGCACAAAACCCCCACAAATGACCCCATTTTAGAAAGTAGACACCCCAAGCTATTTGCTGAGAGGCATGTTGAGTCCATGGAATATTTTATATTTTGCCACAAGTTGCGGGAAAATTACAAACTTTTTTTTTTTTTTTTCACAAAGTTGTCACTAAATGATATATTGCTCACGCAAGCCATGGGCATATGTGAAATGACACCCCAAAATAAATTCTGCTGCTTCTCCTGAGTACGGGGATACCACATATGTGGGATTTTTTGGGAGCCTAGCCGCGTACGGGGCCCCGAAAGCCAAGCACCGCCTTCAGGCTTTCTAAGGCCGTAAATTTTTGAGTTCACTTCTCACTACCTATTACAGTTTTGAAGGCCATAAAATGCCAAGATGGCACAAAACCCCCACAAATGACCCCATTTTAGAAAGTAGACACCCCAAGCTATTTGCTGAGAGGCATGTTGAGTCCATGGAATATTTTATATTTTGCCACAAGTTGCGGGAAAATTACAAACTTTTTTTTTTTTTTCACAAAGTTGTCACTAAATGATATATCTCTCACGCATGCCATGGGCATATGTGAAATGACACCCCAAAATAAATTCTGCTGCTTCTCCTGAGTACGGGGATACCACATATGTGGGACTTTTTGGGAGCCTAGCCGCATACGGGGCCCCGAAAGCCAAGCACCGCCTTCAGGCTTTCTAAGGGCGTTACAGTTTTGAAGGCCATAAAATGCCAAGATGGCACAACCCCCCCCCCCCCCCAAATGACCCCATTTTGGAAAGTAGACACCCCTAAATTTAGGGGTACACTAGTGAGACTAGGTAATAAATGGCGGGTGGCCTGAAACTATAAAAAAATAACTAACCAACCAGCGTCACCTGTAACAGTTATATGGTGATCACTGGTGAAAGGGTTAACTAGGGGGCAATCAGGGGGCTTTATGCAGTAGTATATGGGGGTCCCTGGCGCTATAAAAAGCTGCGGCGAACCTAAATACCTACCTGCCTAACTAGCGTCACCTGTGACACTAATACAGCGATCAGAAAAACGATCGCTTATTAGGCTGGGTTCACACTGGAGCGATGCGGGAACGCCACGAATCCGCGGCGGGTTCCCGCATCGCATGCCTCCCGGCAGCAGTTCACACTGCCCTATGCGAACTGCTGGGAGTGTCAGTGAAATGTTAATGACACCCCCAGATCAGTTCGCATATCACAGTGCGATCTGCAAACTTGGATCGCATGGTGTGAACACCCATGCGATCCGATTCTGCTGCGGACCAAAAAAAGGGTCCCGTGCGAGTTTGCGGCGGGTGCGGCGGGTGCGACGCAAATTCAGCCATACTATCTGTATGGCTGAACTCAAATCGCACAGAGATCGGATGTGATTTGCACTGCAGTGCGGTGCGAATCACATCCGTTCTCATAAACCGCTGCAATGTGAACCCAGCCTTAGTGACACTGGCGACGGGGGGTGATCACGGGGTTAAACCTTTATTGGGGGGGTTAGGGGGGTACCTTAGAACTAAAGGGGGCTAACCCTAACTGCCCTAACAGTTATTACAGTCACAAATGACACCCGCCGGGTGATCAGGGGGTTAAACCTTTATTAGGTAATAAATGGCGGGTGCCCTGAAACTATAAAAAAATAACTAACCAACCAGCGTCACCTGTAACAGTTATATGGTGATCACTGGTGAAAGGGTTAACTAGGGGGCAATCAGGGGGCTTTATGCGGTAGTATATGGGGGTCCCTGGCGCTATAAAAAGCTGCGCCGAACCTAAATACCTACCTGCCTAACTAGCGTCACCTGTGACACTAATACAGCGATCAGAAAAATGATCGCTTATTAGGCTGGGTTCACACTGGAGCGATGCGGGAACGCCACGAATCCGCGGCGGGTTCCCGCATCGCATGCCTCCCGGCGGCAGTTCACACTGCCCTATGCGAACTGCTGGGAGTGTCAGTGAAATGTTAATGACACCCCCAGATCAGTTCGCATATCGCAGTGCGATCTGCAAACTCGGATCGCATGGTATGAACACCCATGCGATCCGATTCTGCTGCGGGCCAAAAAAAGGGTCCCGTGCGAATTTGCGGGGGGTGCGGCGGGTGCGGCGGGTGCGATGCGAATTCAGCCATACTATCTGTATGGCTGAACTCGAATCGCACAGAGATCGGATGTGATTTGCACTGCAGTGCGGTGCGAATCACATTCGTTCTCATAAACCGCTGCAATGTGAACCCAGCCTTAGTGACACTGGCGACGGGGGGTGATCACGGGGTTAAACCTTTATTGGGGGGGTTAGGGGGGTACATTAGAACTAAAGGGGGCTAACCCTAACTGCCCTAACAGTTATTACAGTCACAAATGACACCAATGCAAAAAAAAAAAAAAAATGACATTGGTGTCACTGTGACTGGGGGGCAGGGGTAATTGGGGGGGTGATCGGGGGGGTGTGAGTGTGCCTGGCATGTTCTACTGTGTAGTGACGTGTTGGTGCAACTCACCGATCCTCTCTCCTCGGTGTCGGAACGAAAAATACCGACACGGAGGAGAGAATACATCACTTCCTCTCCTGTGTTTACATTACAGGAGAGGAAGTGATGTCACGAAGGATTTCTATTCGTCGGGAGCGATCGCGAGGGGGTGGCCATGAATGAATGGCCGCCCCCTCGTCCGGGATCGCTCCCGAACGAATACCGACCGCCGCAGGCACCGGGCGGGGGCCCGATCGGGCCCCCGACCCGCGGGAAGGCAGGGACGTACATGTACGCCAATATGCCTGCCCGTGCCATTCTGTCGACGTACATCGTCGTGCGGCGGTCGGGAAGTGGTTAAACGGTGCTATTACTGCACTTTTTCAAGAATTACAACCAGCTATCCCACTAGAGCATCTTGAAATGGACCGGGTTCATAGAGCCCTAGCACCAAAGAAAATAGATGGTCCTCCCCGTAACATTATCGCAAAATTGCATTTCTACCGCACTAAGGAACTACTGCTAAATACAGCTAGAAATTAGACATGTGCATTCGTTTTCGTCCGAATGCATTTTCGTCCGAATTTCAGCTATTTTCGTTTTCGTTTTGACAAACGATAACGAAAGCGCAAAATCCGAAAAACGAAAGATCCGACATAAATAAATGCTTTATTTTCGTTTTCATTGTTACAACAGTTCGATATAGAATAGGAGATTCGACATGACTCTGACAACAATCTGTGTCTATAGAACCTGTGGTCGAATGCGCCTAACCTTACCTCTATTAGTCCAAGATTATATAGAGAAAATATTCGACAGAGAAAAAAGATTTGACAGAGAGAAAAGATTCTGCAAGTTACTGTCCTAAAAAGTGTTTGGGGACCCGGGTCCTGCCCCAGGGGACATGTATCAATGCAAAAAAAAGTTTTAAAAACGGCCGTTTTTTCGGGAGCAGTGATTTTAATAATGATTAAAGTTAAACAATAAAAGTGTAATATTCCTTTAAATTTCGTAGGGGGGGGTTGTCTATAGTATGCCTGTGAAGGGGCGCATGTTTCCCGTGCTTAGAATTGTCCCTGCACAAAGTGTCATTTATGCAGGAAAAAAAGTCCTTTAAAATCACTCGCAGCTATTATGAATTGTCGGCTCCGTAATACAGAGAACACTCATTGAAAGTCATTGATAAAAAAATAAATAAAATAAAAAAGCGTGGGGGTCCCCCAAATTCAATTACCAGGCCCTTCAGGTCTGGTATGGATATTAAGGGGAACCCTGCCTCAAATTTAATAAAAAATTTGACGTGGGGTTCCCCTTAAATATCCATAACCAGACCCTTCAGGTCTGGTATGGATATTAAGGGTAACCCCGCATCAAATTTAAAAAAAAATTGACGTGGGGTTCCCCCTAAAAATCCATACCAGACCCTTTATCCGAGCACGCAACCTGGCAGGCCGCAGGAAAAGAGGGGGGGACGAGAGAGCACCCCCCCTCCCTCCTGAACCATACCAGGCCACATGCCCTCAACATTGGGAGGATGCTTTGGGGGTCTGTGACCCCTCAAAGCACCTTGTCCCCATGTTGATGAGGACAAGGGCCTCATCCCCACAACCCTGGCCGGTGGTTGTGGAGGTCTGCGGGCGGGGGGCTTATCAGAATCTGGAAGCCCCCTTTAACAAGGGGACCCCCAGATCCCGCCCCCCCCCCTGTTTGAAATGGTAAGGGGGTACAAAAGTACCCCTACCATTTCACAAAGAAAGTGTAAAAAATGGTTAAATAAAACAAACACACTTTTGAAAAATTCCTTTATTAAAAATAAAAAAATAAAAAAAAGATTCCAGCGGCGGTAATCCACTCTTGCTATCCAGCGACGGACGGTCATCTCTCCAGCGATGTCTCATGTCATCCAGCGCAGCGAATCCATCCTTCTTCTGTCTCCTCCACGGAGACACTGCAGGCATTCCGGCGGCTGACGTTTCTTATATATGGAGGGCGGAGCCACCCGTTACCTGACCCCGCCCCCCTCTGACGCAAGGGGAAACCCGGGGTTCCCTGTGACGTAGGGGTGACCCGCACCCCTCTGATGTAACACAGGCAGGTTTCCGTTACATCAGAGGGGGGCGGGGTCACCCATACGTCACGGGGAACCCCGGGTTTCCCCTTGCGTCAGAGGGGGGCGGGGTCAGGTGACGGATGGCCCCGCCCTCCGTATATAAGAAACGTCAGCCGCCGGAATGCCTGCAGTGTCTCCGTGGAGGAGACAGAAGAAGGATGGAGGATCGCTGCGCTGGATGAGATGAGACATCGCTGGAGAGATGATCGTCCGTCGCTGGATAGCAAGAGTGGATTACCGCCGCTGGAATCTTTTTTTTATTTTTTTATTTTTAATAAAGGAATTTTGCAAAAGTGTGTTTGTTTTATTTAACCATTTTTTACACTTTCTTTGTGAAATGGTAGGGGTACTTTTGTACCCCCTTACCATTTCAAACAGGGGGGGGCCGGGATCTGGGGGTCCCCTTGTTAAAGGGGGCTTCCAGATTCTGATAAGCCCCCCGCCCGCAGACCTCCACAACCACCGGCCAGGGTTGTGGGGATGAGGCCCTTGTCTTCATCAACATGGGGACAAGGTGCTTTGAGGGGTCACGGACCCCCAAAGCATCCTCCCAATGTTGAGGGCATGTGGCCTGGTACGGTTCAGGAGGGAGGGGGGCCGCTCTCTCGTCCCCCCCTCTTTTCCTGCTGCCTGCCAGGTTGCGTGCTCGGATAAAGGGTCATTCCGGCGGCTGACGTTTCTTATATACGGAGGGCGGGGCCACCCGTCACCTGACCCCGCCCCCCTCTGACGCAAGGCGAAACCCGGGGTTCCCTGTGACGTAGGGGTGACCCGCACCCCTCTGATGTAACACAGGCAGGTTTCCGTTACATCAGAGGGGGCGGGGTCACCCATACGTCACGGGGAACCCCGGGTTTCCCCTTGCGTCAGAGAGGGGCGAAGTCAGGTGACGGGTGGCCCCGCCCTCCGTATATAAGAAACGTCAGCCGCTGGAATGCCTGCAGTGTCTCCGTGGAGGAGACAGAAGAAGGATGGAGGATCGCTGCGCTGGATGAGATGAGACATCGCTGGAGAGATGATCGTCCGTCGCTGGATAGCAAGAGTGGATTACCGCCGCTGGAATCTTTTTTTTATTTTTTTATTTTTAATAAAGGAATTTTTCAAAAGTGTGTTTGTTTCATTTAACCATTTTTTACACTTTCTTTGTGAAATGGTAGGGGTACTTTTGTACCCCCTTACCATTTCAAACAGGGGGGGGGGCCGGGATCTGGGGGTCCCCTTGTTAAAGGGGGCTTCCAGATTCTGATAAGCCCCCCGCCCGCAGACCTCCACAACCACCGGCCAGGGTTGTGGGGATGAGGCCCTTGTCTTCATCAACATGGGGACAAGGTGCTTTGAGGGGTCACGGACCCCCAAAGCATCCTCCCAATGTTGAGGGCATGTGGCCTGGTACGGTTCAGGAGGGAGGGGGGCCGCTCTCTCGTCCCCCCTCTTTTCCTGCGGGCTGCCAGGTTGCGTGCTCGGATAAAGGGTCTGGTATGGATTTTTAGGGGGAACCTCACGTCAATTTTTTTTTAAATTTGACGCGGGGTTCCCCTTAATATCCATACCAGACCTGAAGGGTCTGGTTATGGATATTTAGGGGGAACCCCACGTCAAATTTTTTCTTAAATTTGAGGCAGGGTTCCCCTTAATATCCATACCAGACCTGAAGGGCCTGGTAATTGAATTTGGGGGACCCCCACGCTTTTTTATTTATTTATTTATTTTTTTTTTTATCAATGACTTTCAATGAGTGTTCTCTGTATTACGGAGCCGACAATTCATAATAGCTGCGAGTGATTTTAAAGGACTTTTTTTCCTGCATAAATGACACTTTGTGCAGGGACAGTTCTAAGCACGGGAAACATGCGCCCCTTCACAGGCACACTATAGACAACCCCCCCCCCCCCCTACGAAATTTAAAGGAATATTACACTTTTATTGTTTCACTTTAATCATTATTAAAATAACTGCTTCCGAAAAAATGGCCGTTTTTAAAACTTTTTTTTGCATTGATACATGTCCCCTGGGGCAGGACCCGGGTCCCCAAACACTTTTTAGGACAGTAACTTGCAAATTAGCCTTTAAAATTAGCACTTTAGATTTTGAATGTTGGAGTCCCATAGACTTTAATAGGGTTCTAAAGTATGCTATATACTAGCTCCGTCGAATCTTCTTTATACATTCGACAGACACCATAAGCCTTCCAAGACAGATTCGACCGTAATTCATGTGGATTTTCGGACTAATGCAATTTTTGAACGAAAAACAAAATAAATAAAAACGAATTTCAGGAGTAACTAAATAAATTAAGTTTTCGGACGAAAACTAAATTCCGAAACGAAATATTTTACTCTGCACATGTCTACTAGAAATAAAGATCCCCTAATTTTCCATGGTCAGAAATATCAATTATTCACAGACCTCTCACAGATTACAGTCAACAAAAGAAGAACCCTGAAACCACTACTGCAAATATTACAGCGAAATGACATAATCTACCAATGGGGCTTTCCTTTCTCAGTGCGTTTTACTTTCCAAAGTCGCAAATATATGTGCCGAACAGCTAAGGACCTGCAAACTACTTTACAGAAACTAGGGATGATAAACACATCAAGAGATGCTGCGGACACTCGCCAAAAATCATCCTCATATGCTGATACTCCCTCCTCTGCTTCCAGAAGAGAAGAAGACTACAATCCACAGAAAAGAAGTCGCATACAATCTCCACCTCCAGATCTGGCTGACACTATGGACTGATTAACACTTGTACTGAGGCTACTATCTTGCCTTTTCAACAGAATGGCTACTGCCGAGTTTTTTCTCTGACTTCCAATCAATATTTTTATCATAATCTTATTTAAGAAATGTTCCTAATAATTTAGGCACCTTATTACAACTTTTTTTTCTCTCTCTTCTCTTCTTTGTCTCTGAGGTAGCCTTAATCTTACATTTTTATTTTTTGCCTAAAAAATGAAATTATATGATTGGCTCTTGGTGTCCTGCAGGGAAGTTCCTTGCACCCTCTCTTGCTACCCTCAGCAGCTCAGTGTATACCGGGCAGTTGACAGTGGCTCTTGTACTCTTGGAGGGAGAGATTTTCTCCTCCCAACGGACACATTAAGAACATAGGTATGTTAAGATATATTTCAATATTGTATATTAATTGTATTTTCTTTTTCAGTCATTATCTCCTTTCCCTCCACCCCTATACTCTGGAGACAAATAATTTCTTATATGACACACGTTCTAACATAAACACCAACACATATTTACTTTTCCCAACTCCATGGCCCCATTAAACATCATATCATTAAATACTCAGGGACTAAACGTTCCACACAAACGCACTAAAGCCTTCCGCACATTTTCATCCAAGAAAGCACATATAGTTTGCCTCCAAGAGACTCATTTTGCGTCACAATCCACTCCCTAATTTTTCAGTAAAGACTACCCCCAAGTATACACAGCTTCGGCCTCCTCTAAAAAACGAGGCGTGCTTATAGCTTTCCATTGCAATACACCATTTTCACTAATGAAGGAAATCAAGGATCCAGAAGGTCGTTACTTGATTCTTAAAGGACACCTACTTGAAACCGCTATCACCATTACATCATACTACGCTCCTAACAAAAATCCTATTTCTTTTCTTTCTCATTTATTTCAAACTATAGAACACCACAAAATAGGTACTACAATTCTATGTGGAGATTGTAATCAGACCATATTCCCATTTTTGGATAAATCACCAATCCCACAGTCACATACAGCAGACAAACAACTCTTATCAAAACTAATTACAAAACATAACCTAGTAGATACTTGGAGAGAATTGAATCCAACCAAGAGACAATACACACATTACTCGTTCCCTCATCGCTCATTCTCTAGGATAGACCATATATTTATGTCCATAGGGCTAATTCCAGAAATAATATCTACAAAAATTATTCCCATCCCATGGTCCGATCATAGTGCAGGCTACATTACTGTTGCCTCTATAATTCCAAAAAAAAAGATCCAACATGGATATTAAGAGATTTCCTACTCAAAAATCCAGCTCATAAAAATAATATTGAAATTGCGCTCAAAGATTATATAAAATATAACTCCACACCTGACGTCTCTCCGACTACATTATGGGAAGCACACAAACCTGTTCTCCGTGGCATATGTCTACAGCAAGCAAACATATTCAACAGAGAGCGGAAAATCCTTTGTCAGACTTTAGAAACAAATTTCAATAAATGTCACACAGCATTCCAAAATAACCCTTCTTCTTTATCTAAAATAAATCTTGACAAAGCTAAATTGGAATTTGATCTATTCCTTACTGAAGCAGCGGATAAAACCATCAAGAGATCACAACACAATTTCTATATTAATGCGAATAAACCTCACACACTATTAGCCAGGGCATTAAAATCCTGCCAGAACCCAACGAAACCGATACGTCTGAAAATCTCTAGGGGGGTATACACAATTAATCCTTTAAAAATATTACAAAAATTCAAAACACAATTAAAAAATGTATACTCTTCTAATAATGAGTTGGACCCTTCTAGAGCAAATGATTTTTTCTCTCATATATTTCTACCAACACTATCTAAAACACAAATGGAAATGATGGAGGAACCAGTGTCAATTATAGAGGTATCTGAAGTTATCAAAAATCTGAAACGAAATAAAAGGCCAGGTCCTGATGTTTTTTCTGCGTTGTATTACAAAACGTTTGTAGACACACTATCTCCAGTCTTGACAAACACTTTTAATTCCCTTTTGGAAGGTCATTATTTTAGAAGAGAAACCCTAACTGCAATTATCTGTATGCTCCCTAAACCTCACACAGAAGATTCAATATGGTCTAATTATCGCCCTATTTCGTTATTAAATTTGGACATAAAAATTTTAGCCAAAATTCTAGCTAACAGATTAAATACTATTATAGGCAATCTAATACATCGTGATCAAGTGGGCTTCATTCCATTACGTCAAGCAGGAGATAATATTAGACGTGCAACTCTCCTTTCACATGCTGCTAAAAAAAGACGTATTCCCACTTGTTTTCTTTCTTTAGATATTATGAAAGCTTTTGACACAGTATCTTGGTCATATATGAACTATACCCTTTCCAAATGGGGATTCGGCCCTCATTTTTTACGATGGATCTCTAGTTTGTATCAAGATCCCAAAGCCTATATCAGATATGCAGGGTACAAATCGGACGAGTTTAATATACTGAGGGGGACTCGTCAAGGATGTCCACTTTTGCCATTATTATTTGCTTTACTCATTGAACCTTTAGCACAAAGAATTAGGATGGAACCCACTATAACAAGTATTGAAATGGGTGGCTTTCATCATAAGCTCTGTTTATTCGCAGACGATATTCTCCTTTTTCTATCTTCTCCACATGTTTCGGCCCCAAATCTTATGGTTGTACTACAAGAATTCTCATTTATTTCGGGCCTTAAGGTCAATATTCAAAAATCTTCAGCATTAAACATTTCACTTGTCGAAAAAGATAAACAATCTTTACAAAATTCACTACCCTTTAAGTGGGTAGATCATAGCCTCCCATATCTGGGTGTGCAGTTTACTCCTAACCCCTCCGATTTATTTGCAGCTAATTACCCAGCTCTATTAAAAAATATTACAAGGTCGTTATCTAATTGGTCATCAATGCCGATATCATGGTTTGGGAAAATCAATATCATAAAAATGTCTGTTCTTCCGAAATTTTTATATTTATTCAGAACTCTCCCGATTCATATTCCTGCATATTTTCTTAGGCTGATTCAACAAAAAGTAACGAAATTTACTTGGGGGAAAATAAAACCCAGACTTCACAAAAAAACACTTGTTCTCCCCAAAGCTTTGGGTGGTTTGGGATTCCCAGACTTTAACAAATATTATAAGGCAGCTCAATTATCTCAATTAACAAAATATCACTCTTCTACAGAGATTCCTTTTTGGGTCCTCATTGAAGCTGTAGACTGTGATCCTCTTCCTATAAACAATATATTATGGTTACAACCTGTGGATAGTAAGTCTATAAATAACCCCATCTCTAAGCACTCTCTATCTATATGGGATAGGTATAGAATTTCACATGGTCTGCAATCTCCACAAAATCCGCTATTATCTTTCCACAAGAATCCGACTTTTTACCCAGCCTGGAAATATCCGAAAACCTTTAAAGCTTGGTCTAAGGCTGGTATCACTTGTCTATATAATTTAACTTCAACTACATCAATAAAATCTATTACAGATCTATGTGAATTATATAAGTTTCCACAATCAGAAATATTTAGATATCTCCAAATCAAAGATTTTTATACTCCTCTTCTCAATTTAAATGTAAACTTACATAATATTTCTCAATTTGAAAGATTTTGTCTCAAGGAACCACATGCTAAAGGTCGTATTACATCATTGTATACACAATTGATATCTAATTCTAATACTGTTATACCTAAATATGTGGCCAAGTGGGAAAAAGATTTGGATTGTATGATCGATTCTAGGTCTTGGTCCAACATATGGTCTTTCACAAAATCTTCCTCTATAAATATATTGGCGTCTGAATCATCATATAAAGTTCTCACACGCTGGTATTTGGTTCCTGCGAGAATCGCCAAATTCTCA
This sequence comes from Lithobates pipiens, assembly GCF_037356315.1. Lineage (NCBI taxonomy): Eukaryota > Metazoa > Chordata > Amphibia > Anura > Ranidae > Lithobates > Lithobates pipiens. The sequence goes on along the minus strand of NW_027507785.1, from coordinate 235,773,359 downwards.
ACAGACAACACTGGCCTTTGCTTTCGTGGCTGTCCGGAAAAAGGTACCTATATACATACCTGGTGGCATTGCTCAATTGTACAATCATTTTGGAAAAAGATCTTTCTGATAATTACAACATTTTTTGATCGTCCAATTTTTCCAGACCCAATTATAGCTCTCCTTAATTTAAAACCAGCCTTTCTGAATCAGAAACAATTCAAATTAGTTCTTACACTCCTGATAGCCGCAAAGCAGACTATAGCCAATGCGTAGAAAACAGATGTGGTGAATATTGCAGAAACCAAACATAGAATGAATCAATCTTTCATCCATGCTAAAATGGACGCTATAGAAAAAAAACCAGATGACAAAGTTTGATATCATATGGAAACCCTGGATTAAATATTATACGTCAGATAATATTGACAACCGAGTTTTATTGTTATGGTGATTAAGATTTTTTATAGAATTACAACATTAGATGATATATAAAACCTCCTCCGGAGAATTATTCCCTCCCCTTCCCCTCCTATATACCTTTTATGTTCTTCCCTTACTATATAATACTTACTATAAACATACTTTAGAAGTTATGGTCAAAACTTTAAAATCATATATTTTCTTGGGATTAAAATGTTTAAAACTCAGCTATAAGAATGTTTTCAAATTCTAAAATATATAAGGCCATTTATTGTCATTCCCACGAAAATATCTTGAAATTCTTCTTTGCTTTGTATCATCCGTACTTCAATATGTCTACTTTTTATTTCTGGTATCACATAATTTGTCTTATATTCTGTACATGTAATTTATTTTAACATAAAATAAAAATTTTGAACGAGTCTGCTACACACACAATGTTTTTGCTGTTAATGTATGTAATGCATTAATGATAAAAAACACATCCTTTTTAGCACCATGTAGTAATTGTTTTGAGTCCCCAAACTGGCCTGATTGGGGCAAATTTTAGAGCACTGTGGGGGTTATTTACTAAAGGCAAATCCACTTTGCACTACAAATGCACTTGGAAGTGTACTGAAACAGCACTGAAAGTGCACTTATAATGCGACGTGGATTTGCCTTTAGTAAGTAACCCCCATTGTTATGGTAAATACCAAATTACTACAAAAACTGGTATTGAGTATTGAAAGAAGAAGCCACACTTTGTTGCGTAGAAACCATTTTACTCAAAGCACTTTCACATGTGCATTAGAAAAGGGTTTTTGGACAAACCAACATATTTGTTGTATACCATTTTTAGGTTTGACAGTACAAGTAGCCTTTTTTGGGTTAAACAGGCATGTTTAAACCATAAACATACACAACTCAGGAACTTACAAAGTTCAACTTATTGTGGTACTGCGTTATTGTGGCAGACATTTTGACCCTAACTGAAACTTTTGACACTTTTTGGGGACCAGTGACACTAATACAGTGATCAATGCTAAAAAATAAGCACTGTCACTGTACTAATGACACTGGCTGGGAGGGGTTAACATCAGGGGCATTTAAAGGGTTAGCTTTGTGCCTAGTCTGTGTTTTTCTAAACTGTGGGAGGTGCTTTTACTAGGGGAAGACATGGATCCTAATCCCTGCTTTGCAGAGACACAAGATCCATGCCTTCTGTCCTGTCAGAACGGAAATCTGCCTTGTTTACATGGGCAGACTGCAGTTCTGCCTCTCTGCCCTTTTATCAGCGGGGGCTGGTGGACATTGAGTCCATGGTACCCGCTGCCAGGCTCCCACTGTGAGCATGCATGCCACCCTACCTGGAAGAGCTGAATCACATTGGTACTTGTTGACATAACTGGATAGAGAGGGGGCTCAGGTAAGTATTAGGGTTGAGGGGGGCTGCTGCACACAGAAGGCTTTTAATCTTAATGCATAGAATGCATTAGGATAAAAAAAACCTTCTGCCTTTACAACCATTTCAAGCATCTTTAAGCACACTTTAACCACTTCCCATCCACCCTATAGCAGTTTTATTGCTACAGGGCAGCATGCATATACAGTTATGTTCATACGTTTACATACCCTGGCAGAATTTGTGATTTATTGACCATTTTTCAGAGAATATGAATGATAACACAAAAACTTTTCTTTCACTCATGGTTAATGTTTGGTTGAAGCCATTTATTATCAGTCAACTTTATTTACTTTTTTCAAATCATAATCACAACATAAACTACCCAAATGACCCTGATCAAAAGTTTACATACCCCAGTTCTTAATACTGTGTATTGCCCCCTTTAACATCAATGACAGCTTGAAGTCTTTTGTGGTATTTGTGGATGAGGCTCTTTATCTTCTTAGATGGTAAAACTGCCCATTCCTCTTGGCAAAAAGCCTCCAGTTCCTGTAAATTATTGGACTGTTTTGTGATTGTATACCCTTATTTTTATAATAAGGCTTATGTAGGTAAAATTAATATATATTAACTTTGGATGCAGTCGCTGATGTCAGCGGCGCATGCGCTGTGTATGCCCAGCTGGAGGTCTGGCAGACACTGCCGGACCTTGCAGGGAAGAAGACTCTCATCATCATCACGGCTCCAGCCACTCACAACCCGGAAGAAACAAGACCAAGCTGTGATACAGGGTACTCGTTCTAAGGTAAGTACGTAATTGTAACAGAACATCCCACACTCCTCTTGAGTGCTTCCATCAGTATATCACTTCCTAAGTCCTGGAACATGAGACCAATGGATCTGGCTATAGTAACCCTCAAGAACCAGACACTAGTCTTGGAGTACATCAGAAATTTGGAGTGATGGCCAACTCGGCCATTGGGGACTGTCCCTCCTGATTGGCTGAGACACAGTAGCGGCGCCATTGGCTCCTGTTGCTGTCAATCAAACTCAGTTAGCCAATCAGTAGAGAGAGGGGGTCAGGGCAAACCACGGCTCCATGTCTGAATTGATACACAGAGCTGCAGCAGAGCTGTTGCTTTCTGTAGGGGCACTCAACAGGAGGGAGGGGCCAGGATCTCCAGCCAGGGATCTGAGAGGAGGAGGATCTGCACTGCCTTGTGCAAAACCACTGCACAGAGGTGGTAATTATAACATGTTTGTTTTTTTAATAGAAAAAAAATTAGGCTTTACATTCACTTTAGGATGCTTAAAGTGTGCAGTGAAATTAGAGCAAGCCTGTACAACTTTGCAAGACTGAAGTTAAAACTGGGGTTCAACTTTAGTGGAGAATCAAAAAAGTAATGAATCAGTGATTCTCCTGATCCAATTATCACTTATTATTGGTAATTACTGATAATAAGTAAATATAAGAGTAAATTGCATGTACATGTTAACTTGTGTCTGCATTGTCTGGTTAGTATCTGATTAATTTTCTTTTATTCATGTTATTGTTATTATCTGTTGCATTTCTTTGAGTTTTTTTGAAAGGATAAACAAATTATTTGTGGCAAAACTGAACAATTTGACATGTTTTCTCAATATATATTACTGTTATATATGCAAATGTATTTTTTTCACCAAGGCTTAACAAGAAAATGTGTTTATTGCTAAGCCCTAAATTTATTCTATTAAATTTTTTACACCGCTCCTAAAGCGCTCCTACCCATTGAAATCAATTGACAGTGCCACTGAAACACCGTCATAACGCCAGTGGTTTTGACCCTTTTTCCACCACTAGTGGGAGTTAAAAGCACTCCGTTAGTGCCTGAAAACCGCTGCAAAAAAAGACAGTAAAGCACCGCTAAAAATAGAGGCGCTTTACCGCCGACGTCCTCAGCGCCCCAGTGTGAAAGTAGCTTAGCAGGAATGAACTCTCATTTTCACACATTGGGGTTGATTTCATAGAAATGGAGAGTGCAAAATCTGGTGCAGCTTTGCATATAAACTAATCGGCTTCCAGTTTTTTTGTCTAAGCTCAATTGAACAAGCTGAGTTTAGAATTGGCTACCATGCACAACTACAACAGATTTTGCACTCTCCAGTTTTAGTAAATCAACCCAATTGAGCTTTTTTTTTTTCATTTATCAGGTGTGTTTTTGGCGCAGTGTGTTTAGGGTGCTGTAGTTTATTTTGCTTAGTATTCATTGCATTTGTATTTTTTTTTCTTTTTTGTTTGGTGCATTTTATTGCCATGTGTGTACTGCAGCTTTACATTTCAATTTTTTCATTGTCTGTTTTCTCCTTCGTGTTGAAAAACCTAAAATGTTTAGGTCAATTAGGAGCCATTTTTAAAAACAAGAACAGATCCATGATAGAAACAATCCTAAAGAGGAACTGCTGCCTTTTTGCTCCCCCCCTCAATTTTTTTTGCTGCTTACCGTTGACATTTTTTTAACACAATAAGCATACTCACCTAGTCAGCAGGTTCAGCGTTGAGCTGCTGGGATCCTCCTCTCTGCAGCGGCTGCATGGGCCTTGAGTGGAGACAATATTACTGGAGGGGGAGTTGAAATTGTACCCCTAGTAATGAGTGACTTTACCCAGATTAAAATTTAGGATCTGAAAGACCCAAGACATGCCAAGATACTAGTTAATGATGAAATGGTTAAATTGTAGGTGTGGCTAAAATGCCTAAGTTGTTTTAAAGAGTGTAATACATGCCATCATCAACACACTAAGACAACCACTGCTAGAATGAAAGTATACCACACTGTATACTATTTACCTGTATTATAATATTCACCACTTGCATAATTATAGCCCTAGTACTTTATCTAATCTTCATTTTACCCATTTGAAGATCAGCATGTTAGACCCCCTTCCTGTCCAGGCCATTTTTCAGTTTTCAGCACTGTCATATTTTGATGGACAATCACTTAGTAATGTAGCACAGAGCCCTAATAGATTTTAACCAGTTCCCGTCCAGTCTATAGCACAATGACAATCGGGTGGGACATTTATCATCCCTGTCATGATAGCTAATTACTGTACTGGCCCATTGCCAGTACCATGTAATCGCTGTGACCAATCACAGCAGATCACATGACAATTCTAAACAATGGATGGCTTCCTTTTATGCCATCCAGTGTATACAATTTTGTTGCTAGCTGTGATTGATCACATGGTTCAGATAATCACAGCCCATCTGTACCATGTGATTATCTTTGGCCAATTACAGCTAATCATGAAAAAAGACACTGAATGAATCAGTTTCATGGTTGCTTACATCAAGCGAATTTTCACTGATATAAGCAATTATAATGATATTTTAATCAAAAATGTGTGTATGTGTATATATATATATATATATATATATATATATATATATATATATATATATATATATTTATTTACTTTTATATATATGATAATGCTGTGCTGTACTGCACTGGTGACAGTTTGTAAAAAAAAAGTAAAAATTGGACAAAAAAATTACAACTTTAACCACTTGCTTACTGGGCACTTAAACCCCCCTCAGTCCCAGACCAATTTTCAGCTTTCAGCGCTGATGCACTTTGAATGACAATTGCGCGGGCATACAACACTGTACCCAAATGAAATTTTTATCATTTTTTTCCCACAAATAGAGCTTTCTTTTGGTGGTATTTAGTTACAGCTCGGAGTTTTATTTTTTGCTAAACAAACAAAAAAAGATGCAAAAAAAAAAAATAAATAAATCATGTTTTAATAGTTTGTTATAAAATTTTGCAAACGGGTCATTTTTCTCCTTCATTGAAGTGCGCTGATTAGGCGGCACTGATAGGCTGCATTGGTGGGCACTGATGGGCTGCATTGGTGGGCACTGATGGGCTGCATTGGTGGGCACTGATAGGCTGCACTGGTGGGCACTGATAGGCATAGTTAAGGCGGCACTAATAGGCACAGATAAGGCGGCACCGATGGGCACAGATAAGGCGGCACTGATGGGCAAAGATGGGCACAGATAAGATGGCACGGATGGGTGGCACGGATAAGTGGCACGGATGGGTGGCACGGATGGGCACTGATAGGTACCACAGATAGATGGGACTGATGGGCACTGATAGGTGGCACTGATAGGTGGCTCTGATAAGTGGCACTGCTGGGCACTGATGGGCGGCACTGCTGGGCACTGATGGGCGGCACTGCTGGGCACTGATGGGCGGCACTGGGGTGCAGCACCTTTGAGGCAGATTTTGGGTGGCACTGTGGGTGGCACTGTGGGTGGCACTGTGGGCACTGCTGGGTGGCACTGTGGGCACTGCTGGGTGGCACTGTGTGCACTATGGGCACTGCTGGGTGGCACTGACAGGGGGGCACTTACTTTATTTCAAGATGGCACTGCGGGTGGCAGGTGGGCACTGGCAGGGGGCAGGTGTCCGCTTGAATTGCTGGCCGTGATCGGGACTGATGTCCCGAACACGGCCGCCAGCGATCGGCTTTTTTTTTCTCCTCGCGCTGACAGCGCGAGGAGGAATACTAGCCGATTACCGGCTCCGTTTTATCACATGATCAGCTGTCATTGGCTGACAGCTGATCACGTGATAAGGGGTCGGGATCGACCCCTTACACGGATCGGTGATCAGGCGAGTCTCACGGACTCGCCGATCACAGAGCGCGCCGCGCGCGCCCCTCGTAACCGGGACTACGTCAATAGACGTAGTCCCGGCAATCTAGGTCCGCGCTAATGCCGTCATTCGGCAATAGCGCGGATCCCAAGTGGTTAAAAAACTTGCCTTGGACTGTCTACTTTCCAAAAAGGGGTAATTTGGGGGTATTTGTACTGTCCTGGTGTTTTCAGGCCTCAATAAAATGAGGTAAGGTGTCAGTACATCAAGATTTATAAAACATATATATATATGTAGCACTGACCTCTGAAGGAGGGTGGTTTTGCTGGGCTTACCATTTACCTTTTGCACCTCATTCTTGTCTAGGTTGATGGCCCAATAGACTGCAGAGACCGACACTTTAATCCCTTTTTAGGAATTTTTATTTGCATAAAACGTTGAACAGAACACAGTCTCTACAATTGGGAATAGAGGGTATGGGTAGTAAAGCTCAGGTACCTCTGGAACTGCTGACACTTGAAATGTCTCTCTCTAGATGATCCAGGGAATAGCCATTCACAACTGGATATTTCAACTACCAGATAAATCCCTGTTTGTAGATTTAGCAGCTGACAGGTGATTTAAGCTTAGCAAAGTCTCTGCCACAGACTTGGTTGTAGAACTTTAAATGAGAAAAGTCTCTGCCACAGACTTGATTGTATAACTTTAAGTTAGCACAGAACCTTAGGTGTAACTGAAGGATGAAATTAGGAACTTTCTTACACTACCAGTATTTTGCAGCCGGTCTGGCGATACCATAAGAATGTGGATTTACTTGGGGTCCTTTCAGCTTAGCTTCCAGGCTCTTACCGAGCAGCCAGCTTCGCACGTGGCCCTCTTCTGAAGAGTCCTCCCCTGGTTGCGTTTTGAGTTGGTGGGCCTCTCCAAACCCCAGGCGGCACCGGACCACCTTGAAATCCTCCTTCCAGTTACTGTGCCTTGGACTAGCCAGTCCCGAGACTCAGAAACGAATGGATCTGCACCCCAGGCCATGAGGGCCTCTAGGGGCTGGTCAGGAGGACCAGGACCATGGAGTTAGAACATACTTCTGGACCGGAACCCAGAAACACGTGACCTCAACCCCTTAAGTACCCTCTCCTGGAATACACAGCAAGACAAAGCACCGGATGATTGGCTCCGAGAGAGAGATTGGTACCCAATGCGTCCAACCAGACTGCGTTCCAATGTCTGTCAAATGTGATGCCTACACCTATGACCAGGCAGAACATAGTACAGCCCAGCCAAACTGATGCCAAGACCACAATTTACTGAAATTAACCCTAAGACCCAACTATGGTTTTAGGAAAAAAATTAATTTACAAAACATAGCACATGCGCTACACACATATATATATATATATATATATATATGTGTGTGTAATATGTATGTAACTTTCCTACAGACTAAATAATAAACTCATCAAGAATATGTTGTGAAAATTTACTCAGAAGAACAAAATAATAAACACTGATTTGCGTTATTTTCACCAAGGAAAATAAAAAACTTTTGACCTAAATTTATGAAGAAAGATTATTTATTTGTAAAATTGTAAAACAGAAATTAGGAAAGTTTGTTTCTTAAATTTTTCTTTTTTGGTTGTTTGTTTATTTATCAAAAAATAATAAAAAGCTGTGGTCATTAAATACCACCAAAGGAAAGCTCTATTTGTGTGAAAAAAATGCAAAAAAATTCTTATGGATACAGTGTTGCATGACTGCGCAACTGTCATTCAAAGTGGTTCAGCGCTGACAACTGAAAATTGTCCTGGGCAGGAAGGGGTTAAAAGTGCCTGCTATTGAAGTGGTTAGATAATTTTAGAACAGATGAAACTAATATTTAATCACCACTGTTTTTTTTATTTATTTTGCTATGCACTCAAATTAAAAAAAAAAAAAGACCTTACTGCTTCTGCTATACAACTTTTAGACCATGTATTCTGATACACTTTGTTTGCAAAATAAAAAAGTAAAACAAAAAAAATAGTTATAGGATCTAAAACCTATGGCATACAGTATATATTTGATTGTTTTATGAATACTGATGTAATGACTGCCTATCTTCCTTTTTTGAGGACCTAAAATGTCAGGACCCCCAAAATTACCAATTTTTTGGAAATATGACACTCCACAATATTTAGTCAGAAGCACATTGAGTTGTTTGAAGTTGTAATTTTTTGCCACAATTCTTTAAAAAATGAAGAAAGTAAATAAAATGTAATTTTATTTCACACAATTGTCATTATAACAAGTTATTTCTCACACAAAGCATTGGCATACTTACAATTACATGCCAAAACGCATCCTTCCATTCCTCCTAATTATGAGTATACCACATTTATCAGACTTTTTTTCAGCTTAGAAACTTAGAAAAGTGACAGCATAAAAAAGACCAAGTGGTCCATCGAGTCTGTCTCTTTCTTTTTTTAATTTAATTTTTTTATACATGTTTTGTATTTTTTATGTTTTAGTTTTTTCTTCATTAACTTTTTTGTCTGAGTTTTAGATCTATGTTTGTCCAAAGCATGTTTGAAACCACTTACTGTTGACTGACTTAATACCTCTGCTCGAAGTCTGTTCCAAGCATCAACTACCCTTTCAGTAAAATAATACTTTCTACGAATATTTTTGAATTTTCCTCCAGTTAGTTAGAGGTCATGACCCCATGTTCTTGATCTTGGTTTCATATTGAAACTGCTACCCTTTTCAACCTTATTCACCCTCTTCATGTATTTAAAGGTTTCAATTGTGTCTCCCTTTTCTCTTCTTTCCTCCAGACTGTATATATTAAGTCCCTGAAGTCTCTCTTGATATTTTTATTTTCCCCAGACCTTTAACCATATATACGCCCTCCCACCTCCTCCCTTGCAGGTGTCATGACACATTCGGTAACCCATCACATTTTTCTATGGAAGTGACGTTCATTCACCGCCATCTTCCTACACCCCACACTCGTCCGCAGTAAGGATACACTAAGAAGGGGGAAAAAGGACATGTTGGTACACCCACCGGAGTTTTGCATTTTAGACCTATTCATAACAATAAAGTCAGTTTCTATAGTGAAATACAGGACTTAGAACTCTGTCTGGCTGCTTAGAGCTTGAATTTTAAAAGCAGCGGCAACCCTGCTCATCTCATCGGTTTGCTAATATGACAGAAGTTCGCTGCTTTTAAAATTCAACATCTATGGAAACTATAGAAACTCACTTTACTATTATAAATCTGTCTATAATGCAAAACTCCGGTGGGTGTAGCAACATGTCCGCTTTCCCCCTTCTTAGTGTATCCTTACTGTGGACGAGTGTGGGGTGTAGCAAGATGGCTGCGACGGAAAGTCACTTCCACAGCAAACTGCGATGGGTCGCCGAATATGTCATTAATATATCCCCATTTGTAGTAGTTCCAATAAACATTTATACAACCACAGGTCTCAGAGCACCTAGCAGAAGATTCTGTGCAGGTTCCAGGAACATGTGAATGTCACTGTATTTGCCCAGATAGAGATCACACAGATATGTCAGATATGTCACCAATGGGCCAAACCAGGTGTGTTGATAGGTCTACAAAAGATGTGGGGCTAGAGCCAATAGCAGCGAAGTAAAGAAAGTCATACGCTTGGGCAGACATTCTATTATTACATTGTAATATAAAATGAAATAGTTTAGCTTACTATAATGCAGAATCAGTGGGAGCCTTGAGCATGTCAATTGCCACCATCACCTGCCACCAGATGCAGCTTGTCACTTGTCACGTCACCTGCCACCAGATGCAGCTTGTCACTTACCATGTCACCTTTCACGAGATACAGATGGTCACTTACAACATCACCTGCCACAAGATGCAACTTGTCAGTTGCCACGTCACCTGCCACCAGATGCAGCTTGTCACTTACCACATCACCTGCCACAAGATGCAACTTGTCAGTTGCCACGTCACCTGCCACCAGATGCAGCTTGTCACTTTGATAAAGCGCATGCGCGCGAAACATGTTAGCAGGCCGGTTGGCATGGTAACCCCCCTCGCTACGGAGCCTCCCACGTGACGAATAGTGACCCGCAAACCGCTCGGGCAAGCGAAGCGGAGCGCTGCGCTCCAAGCCTTCCGGATACACAAGGTGGACGCCACCTTGTGTCCAACTTGGACCAACACCCTCCAGCGCTTATTGCACCTCCGCCCCGGAGCACAGGAAGCACGATTGATCCTTTCTCTTCCACTCCTCCAGCCCAGCATGACGGTGCCCCAGCCTTACAGTCCAACCATTCATAACAGTGAGTGACTTTGGGAACACAGTTCCAATCATTTATTTTCATTTGCATATGAACTCTACTGGTTCCCCCTGCCTCTGGAAGTTAACCACCCACAGCCCTTTTCACGTGCACAATAGACTACACTGGTAACACAGCCTTGCAGTCACCAACATCTCAAAGTCACAAATAGAAGGTACCAGGGCTAATTTGTCATCAAGCAACTGTTGTTTTATTGCCGTGATTGACTGATGAAAAGGTTTTAAGATCCCAAGAGGATCAAACGTTCTTTATTGAGTCTTTTTTTTTTTTTTTATTTAATAAATTGTTGTTATGCTTTTTACATCAGACTATGAGTCTCTCTGATGCGCTGTCCTTTTGATGGTTCAATTTCTGCTTTCTTCCACCAAGTCCAAAGTGGTCTAGCAGCTGCACATTGAGACTTTTTACAGGTCCTCCTCGAGACAACAATTAACTTAACATTTGGACAAAGCATTCTCTACAAAAGGTTTTATTCATTTGTGCGCCAATAATTTTTGTTTTTCACTTACCACATCACCTGCCACAAGATGTGGATTGTCACTTGCCACAAGATGCAAAATGTCACTTGCCATGTCACTTGCCATAAGAAGCAGATTGTCAGTTGTCACAAGATTCAGATTGTCACTTGCCACAATATGCAGATTGTCACTTGCCACAAGATGTGGTTTGTCACTTGCCACAAGATGCAGATTTTCACCTGCCACAAGATGCAGATTGTCACTTGCCATGTCACTTGCCCCAAGATGCAGATTGTCACATGCCATGTCACTTGCCTCAAGATGCAGATTGTCACCTGCCACAAGATGCAGATTGTCACTCGCCACAAGATGCAGATTGCCAGTGATTGTGTTCCTGTTACCCCAGAGTGAGGGCGGGCAGTGAGAGATTATGTAATTTCCCTGCTGCCTGCTGATGCACAGTGAGGGCAGAACTGCACTGATGCAGGGCAGGCGATGAGAGATGCTGTCATCTCCCTGCTCGTCCCCCGGCCTACTCACTGTCCTCCCTATCCGCTCACCCGTAGCCCCAGAAGCCACCCCCTAGCAACCCTGCTGGGTGTAACTGGTTCAATTTTTCTGACCTATGGTTTCCAACAAGGCTTTATATCTGCTATATTCTGAAATTTATACTGAATTCATTAAAACTAGCTGGACTGAACAAGGAGTTTTAATTTTAATCACTTGCAATGTACATTTGGAGGGTTTATTTGATAAAAGCTCTATTGTGACAAAACCTCTGACAAGTGCAAAGAGAATGCAACCCATAGACAGCTGTCCAAAACCATTAGACAAACTAAATGATTTCACTGAAAATACACATAAGACATGTACCAAAAAATACATATAATTTACTAAAGGTAACAAAGGTAACACTTCAAGGACAGAAATTGTTTCGAAATTCTCCAACAGGTATCTATAATATTCTGTCACACAAATGCCTCAAAGGATTTACTGCTGAATTGTATAATATAAAATGTCTATAGAATCAAAGGGAGAGGTACCTGACCATGACAGTTGGTTGATGGCTTACAGTAGGACAAAAATTTGAAAGAACTAAAAAAACACAATTATCTGTTCTCTTCAGGTGATTTTTTTTTATCTAGTACAGTTCTCATATGTGTTTTGCTTGTTATCTCTATCCATTGACTAACCAATGTTTATTACTATTATATTAACATGATGTTAATTACTGAAGGGTGATAGGTACAACCCCAATTCCAAAAAAGATGGAACGCTGTGTAAAATCTACATAAAAACAAAAACCCATATTTTATTTACAGTACAAAATAGAAAACATATTAAATGTTTAAACTGAGAAAATATACCATATTAAGTGGTGAAAAAGGGACATTTTTAAATTGATGGCAGCAACGCTTCTCAAAAAATGAGGGATAGGGACATGTTTACCAAGGTGTGGTATCAACTCTTCTTTTTAAATGTCTTGGAACTAAGGAGACCAGTTGCTGGAATATTGGGAAATAAAAGTTGTTCCATTCTTGCTTGATATAGAATTCTAACAGTCCTGGATTTTCTTTTTTCATATTTTTCATTTCAAAGTGTGCCAAATATTTTCAGTTGATGAAAGGTCTGGACTGCAGGCAGGCCAGTTAAGCACCCAAACTCTTCAACTACAAAGTCATGCTGTTGTCATAGATGCAGTATGCAGTTTAGCATTGCCCTGCTGAAATATGCAAGTCCTTCCCTGAAAAATATATTGTCTGGATGGGAGCATATGTTGCCTTGAAATCTGGATATATCTTAAAGCATGTAAAATTTCAATTTGTCTAACCACAGCACAGTTTTCCACTTTACAACAGACCATTTTAAATTTACATAGTTACATACTTACATAGTAGGTGAGGTCGAAAAAAGACACCAGTCCATCAAGTCGAACCTATGTGTTTGATTATCAATTGTCAGTATTACATTGTATATCCCTGTAGGTTGCTGTCATTCAGGTACTTATCTAATAGTTTTTTGAAACTATTGATGCTCCCCGCTTAGACCACTGCCTGTGGAAGGGAATTCCACATCCTTGCCACTCTTCCAATAAAAAACCCACTACATAGTTTCAGGTTAAACCCCTTTTCTTCTCATTTTAATGAGTGGCCACAAGTCTTGTTAAACTTCCTTCCACAAAAACATTTTATCCCTATTGTGGGGTCACCAGTATGGTTTTTTTAAATTTAAATCATATCCCCTCTCAATCATCTCTTCTTCAGTGAGAATAAGTTCAGTGCTTGCAACCTTTCCTCATAACTAATATCCTCCAGACCCTTTATTAGCTTTGTTGCCCTTCTTTGTAATCGCTCCATTTCCAGTACATCCTTCCTGAGGACTGGTGCCCAGAACTGGACAGCATACTCTAGGTGGGGCCAGACCAGAGTCTTGTAGAGCAGGAGAATTATCATTTTAACTCTGGAATCAATCCCCTTTTTAATGCATGCCAATATTCTGCTTGCTTTGTTAGCAGCAGCTTGGCATTGCATGCCATTGCTGAGCCTATCATCTACTAGGACCCCCCTTTTCCATCCTAGATTCTAGGTTCTCCCCCAATGAGCAGATTGCATTCATATTTTTGCCACCCAAATGCATTATTTTACATTTTTCTACATTGAACCTCATTTGCCATGTAGTTGTCCACCCCATTAATTTGCTCAGATGTCTCAATTCAAAAATGACCTTATCCTTATGAGCAAGCTAGCAGTAGTGAAACGCTTCAAGGAATGTTGGTTTCAGGTGGAGACATCAGCAACTCACAAGGATAGGAGACATCAATGTAAGCAGTCTTTTTTTTTTTTGACAAATTACACAGAAACACAAAAAGGAGAGCTAAGTTTTGGAGCGTGGCTTATATTTTTCATACTTTAGACTGCCATGGGCTTGGGTATTACAATGTTTTCAATGGTATATTTAACAGACAAAAACAAACAAAATCAGAGAGGTTCTTTTTTTTGGGGTTTAAATACCCTTGATACCCTTGATGATAGTTTATAAATGCAGCTCAAAAGACCATTAGCGTACGCCTACGATTACATTGTCTAGTGTTTAAGCCTGATGAAGTGAAGGTACTGTACTGTAGTATTACACTATCATTGTACCTTAGATTTATTTCTATGCAATGCCTATTGAGACATAGGTTGAAGGCACTGTTATGAGCAGGTGACAGGTCCAGGTTTAATGCAGTATTTTATGCACTATCTCTAGAAGAAGATGAGTACTGGTAGCAGTCATTGTAAACATCATATTATTTTCTGTAAATACATCATTCTGTCATATGCCATCACACTCTCCCTTCCTATCATAATTATTCAATGTGTCTGACCCTCTGCAAAGCTCAACTGCTAGTCATTAGGTGGCTGCAATGACCTGTTACCTTCCTCTGGCATTTTATTCAAGAAATATGACTTTACCCATCACACAGTGTTCACTTTAATAGAGAAATGGAGACAGACAATTTCGCTGTTAATTCCACAGTACAAGGATGAGAAATCAAGCTCTTAGGGGTTTTTTTTTTTTTTGTTCAGACATATTGTTTCTTTCCACCCATTCTACTGATCCGAATATCTTAACATCTACATGTTTTTTTTCAAAGCACTTTTATACTCCTGCCCAAGTTCATGAACAGAGCAAGTCAAAAAGACCCACAAGTTTCAAAGTGAGATTTCATGGTGGTAACAAGTTGTCTTCGGGGCACTCTGTGTAAAGTACATTCAAACTGATACATGTGGGATTTTGTAACTCAATGATTTCCTGCATTTGACATTTTAACACTGCTTTGTATTAGTGCAGAGACTGGGTGGTTCCCATGCCCAATGTACAATGGCCTAATAATTTTGGCTATGACACTGAGTGTGGATTATATGCAGTTCATTTATATTTATAAATTAAAGTCAGGCGCAACAAAATATACCCTTGCAGTGAGGCACATTTTTACTGCAAGGGTTAAAAGCTCATTAAATCTAGGAAGTAAAGGAAGAGGCTGCATTACTTACCTGACTCCATGCTCTTGCCAAATTTGGTGCTGTCCACTTCTCATCAAAGCTCCAGTCTGTGGGTGAGCCCACAATGTTATCACATGGTGACAGGTCTATTAACCCTGTATTGTACAAGGTTGAGAACAACAGTGAAACCATAGCCAAGAGCAGTTGAGAGAGGAGGTCATGAGGGAACAATCGCATCTCTGGAGGGACTCTGCTGGAGCAAAAGGTAAGTAATACAGCTTCTTCTGCAACTCCCTAGACTTAACAAGCAATTAACCCTTGCAGTTTGGAAAGGCACCCACTGCAAGGTTATTTAACTTGTTGTGCCAAGAATTGGGCTTTAGGGTTAGCTTCTGATTAGGTTGTCATTTCAATTGTTGGAATGGAAGCCCTATTTAAACTTCAAGTAAATCTAGTCAGTGCTTACAATAGACTGATGACTCTCTCCTTTCCCACACGGAAAAGTGTTGGGCCAATCACCAAACACCAGCGCTGTCACATGAGAATGAGGTGAGTGAGCTATGTACTACTAAAGAGCCGTAAGTGCAGGGTATTGCCTTCACTCCGGCGAGTATTTGCTGCTGGAAAGGCTGGCATTAAAGCAAATCTATGCTTTGTTCATCTAAGACAAAGCAATAGGTATACTTTAATGTAAGACTATGGGGTTTTACTAAAGGCAAATTTACTGTGCACTGCAATTGCTCCAGAGCTTAGTAACTGAGGTAAAACCTCACTTTGCAAATAATACTCAATCACAAGCAAAGACAATGTGAGGAAAATAAAAACAGCATTTTTGCTTTCACATGATTGGATGATAGAAATCAGCAGAGCTTCCCCTCAGATCTAGAGCGACTGCACTTGCAGTGCACAGTGTAATTGCCTTTAGTAAATCATCTTCCTCATTTTAAGGTTAAAGCACAAGTGCATGTTCAGATAAGATACACTTATCCTGCTGGACTGGGCATGTTTACACCCTGGCTAAGATCTTATCTTTTACTGGAGGTGCCTGTGCAGTGGGTCCTTATATAATCCTATAGGCCATCTCACAAGGTAGCACCCAGTCGCCAGCTACCAGTATCAGGTTATCTATGCCCAAAAAAAAAAAAGCCATGATGTTTTGGAGATAACCATATAATGCAATTCAGTACAGATACTAAATTAGACACACTCCAAAATCTAGTAAGAAATGTACACGTCCTTTCTTAAGCTTGGGAAAACTGAGAGATGTAAATGATCATTTAGAGCAGCCATTGTAAACCCAGGGTTTCCTGTATTTTTGCTAAGGTTCCTCCAGAGGTTGCTAAGAGTTCCTTGAGCTGTGGTTGATTAACCTCAAATGTGATGATACCTGCCTTGTTCCAAGGCTAATGCCACCGGGAAGAGTCAGATGCATGACACCGATGATCTTTTAGCTGTCTGTAAGTGTGGCATTCTGACCATCACTAAAGTGTGGCATTCTTGTTACTGGCCCCCTATGTAAGGGGAAATTTTCCCACTGCTCGCTAATGAAATGGTTTTAGCAGGGGATCCCCCAAGACATGAAATTTATTTCAAGACTTTCTCTAGGGCAGATATTTTGAAAAAGACTGCCTTTGAGGGCCCAGCATGTTAAATTATACATCATTTGTTTTTTCAGCTTTGTCCTTTCAATTTGTGAAGCATATGCAATACATCTTAGCCCTTGTACACACGGTCAGAAATTCTGACGGAAAATGTCCAATCGGACCATGTTGTCGGATAATCCGACCGTGTGTGGGCTCCATCTGACTTTTTCCATCGGAATGTCCGACCAACAAAGTTTGAGAGCTGGATATAAAATTTTCCGACAACATGATCCGATCGGACAAAGTTTGTAGAGAATTCCGATCAGACAAAGTGCCACGCATGCTCAGATCAAATTACAAGACCAAAGCTATTGGCTACTAGCCGGAACGTAGTCCCGTCGTAACGAACAAACATCATCACATTCCAAACAATCAGATTTTCCGACAACTTTGTCCGACCGCGTGTATGCAACACCAGTTTTGGACAAAATCCGTCAGAAAAAATCCAACGGATTTTTTTTTGGAATGTCCGACCGTGTGTACAAGGGCTTAGATCTACATCTTACATCTTTTAGTTTAGGAATAAAGTCATTCTAAAGGCTCAAGGTTTTTGTACCTTAATGTATTCTATGTATTAAGGTAAAAAACCTTATGGGGGATCATCTTCCCAACTCCTTATATTTACCTGAGCACCAACTCGATCCAGAGATGTGCATGAGTGCAGCAGCTTTTTGAGGTCTCTATACACCTCATTGTCTTCTGCTGCTGTCAATCACAGCGAGTGAGCCAATGAGGAAAGAGCAGGGGGCTGGGCCCTGCCTGCTCAGAAGTGAGCCTGCTTGAGTTCCCCCATAGCAAGTGGTTAGCTATTGGGGGCACGGAGCCAGGGCCGCCGGCAAGGTGCCCAAATAGAAAAGGATCGGTGCTGCTCTCTGCAAAACTATTTCACAGAGCAGATAAGTATAACATGTTTGTTTGTTTTTTGTTTGTTTTTTAAGTCTTTCCTTTAGAATCTCTCAAATACGTATACTGTAGGTGTGTGCTTACAAAGTAAAATTCTCCATAGCAAAAAGATTTGGGAACCTTGCTCTGCAAAAATGCCCACCTACAGTTACCTATATATTGGTAGCCTGTGACACTTTTTTGCAGTCTATTGGAAAGAAATGCTCTCAGTGGAAATACTTCTATTACATCAGTGTTAACTGACAATGTCCCCTTTACATCAGTAATCAATGTATATGTTGCATTTATAGTTCTTACACAATATTTGTGTAGCTGTAAAATAAAAGTGACTCTGCTATGATTGAGACTATAAAGTTTTGTTTTGGATTCAATGAGGACTGGTTAGAAAATGTGGGGAGACTTCATTTTGCTTTCTGCTGTGCCTCTGGGACGGAAAGTGAAGAAAACTCTCCCCACTGATACACAGATTATTGAATAATTGTACTTATTTCCATTCCCTTACTTTCCCACGTGTTTCATAAAATTCATACATCTTACCAAATGATGGATACCAAGGCTATAGTGTGTTTGACATCAGCCATCACCAAGTGCAGATTAGGGGTGAGAGGGTCTCAAAAACTCGTCTGTCCTCAATTCATGTGCAACTGGATCATCACAATCTGTCACTAATCCTGTTGTTTGGATAGGGTTAAGAATGCCTCTCCATTGAGGATATGGGTAGCAATAGGTTTTAAGATCAATTTGATCTTTGATCTACAAGCATTAAAAAAGGTCAGTTCTCGATATGTACAGCTTGCTCAATCATCTTGGGCCTCATTTTTCAAACCATCTCTCATAAGAACATATTGCTTTACAGAAAGTAATCACGTTCCAACCCGAAGCAGAAGATGTCAGTCGGAGAATAAAAGTTTGAATATGATTGGTTTCTGTGGGGCAATACAGGTAATTTTTTTATGAAAGAAACTTTCATAAATGAGGCACTTGCTATGGGACTTTATTAAATTAATGCATAGTCTTTGAGCTTGTGCATGTAATATATATATATATATATATATATATATATATATATATATATATATATATATATATATATATAAATATTAAAGCAGTACTAGAAAGGAGTTAGATTTTTTTAATTTTTTTTATTTAAGTATTTATTAATTTTTTTATTAATTTATAAAGCATGCTTCCATTATGTTGTGTGCTGCCATGCAATTGCACTAATGATAAGCTATACTCCCCTTACATCTTTGAGAAGTGCCACGGCACTTTGTATGAAAAATTATTGTTTACCTTGAAATTAACCATTGCTGGTAAAGAAAAAAACACAACTCATTCACCCAAATGTGCCTTTATGATAAATATGCCGTGAACCTCTACATCCTGAAGAACTACAAGTACCATTGTATCCAATTAAGTATTTTAAGGTTTTCTTTCTTGCTATACCAAAAATTTGAAAAAAAAAATCCTGGAACTATTCCCTGCTGAGCTAAGAAACTTAGCCCATAATGTTCTATATAATCTTTAGGAGTCCAAAAAAAAAAAAAAAAACTCACCCCCATGTTTGTATGTTTGTTAAATATACTTAATTTTCAAGGCAAAATCCTGTTTTTTTTTTATTTCTCTATATATGACTGGGTAATCAAAATGAACATAACTGCACTTCATTCACTAGGCAAGCATTTATTTTGCTGCATGGAAATCCCTGCTCTTTTAGTAAGTCCACCCTTGTGTTTTAAAGCAGATATAAACCCCAACCGAATGGCATTTAATTTGTTACTATGCTTTAGAAATGACTGGCATGGTTATTTTATAAAATACTATTTTCACCTTTTTTCATATTATTCTAAATCTCAGTGCTGCATTTTTTCCTGCAGCCCCTTTGCAACGTCTTCCTGTCCACCTGCATGTGCTCCAGCTTTATTGCATTCCTCAGGGCAGGTTTACTGATGTGACATTCCTGAACAATATGTGTTGAAATGGACACTTGTAGACTCCTTTGGAAGCCTCTGTGACAGTGACAATACAAGAGCACAAATGGGGCAGAGTCAAAGCATTGTCATCCTAAAACATGGAGTGCCTAAACAAGGACTCTTGTGGTGGGATCACCATGCATTATTTTAATGTACAGCATTATCACTCTAGGGGTCCATGCACACTGGCTTAAACATTACTGTGTTTTGTCTGTAGAAGCAGCTCAATATTATCCTATGTGTCCATGTACATTAAGACAATACACAACATTAAGACCTTTAGGCTCCATGCATACTGGGATTTAAAAAATGCCTGTTCTCTCTGGAGTAAAAAACACTCATATAGAGCATTTTTTTGTACAAAGTTTAGACAAGTTTAGGAGAGTTTTACGTTTTTTCTGCCTCCAAGCTCCAATCAGAAACATGAACAAGAAAGTTTTTTTTTTAAACATTTCTGCCAAGGGAACTGGTGTTTTTTTATTTATTTATTTTTTTTTTTTTTAAGCCCAGTGAGCATAAAGCTTAGAACAGGAAGCATAAACAAGAATCTTCATGGCAGCTGTTACTTTAACAAAATCTATACAGATTAAAAATATTGTAAAAAAACTTTTATAAATGTATTAAAATTTTTAAGCTTAATTAAGATTTTAGTGATTGGGTTTACATCTACCTTATAGCATATTTAACCCTCATAATGCACTTATCTTATTTTCCCCATTTGAGTCTGTTTAATATACCACTGTAAATGTAATATACCAAAAGACAACCAGAGCTGATCTGAGTCTTCTGTACACATACAATGTTATCTCAAAGAGCCCTCCTATTTCTTATCATGGACCATTGGAAAGGGATGCCTATGGCTGCCCCAAACATGCCCCCTGGCACATGTTTGGAGCAGCCCTAGGCACCCCTTTCCAATATTCTACTACAAAGGATGATGGTAGCCATCCCTATCTCTGGATTAATTTGATTGAGGCAATATCTTACATTTTATCATGAACTATAGTATAATTATCCTTTATGATAATGGGAATGATTAAGTTAACAAAAGACATAGGGGTTTGGTCACTAAAGCTGGACAGTGTAAAATCTAATTCTGCAAAGAAAAAACAATCAGCTTCCAAGTTGTATTTGCATAACTTAATTGAACAAGCTGAGGTTAGAAGCTGATTGGTTCCTATGCGAAAGTGAGCCTGATTTTGCACTCTCCAGCTTTAGTAAATAAACAGCAGTGGGTAGGACTGACAACACAGTCCACAAAATGCTGTGTGTTGTCAGCACACATTAGGGCCACTGAGTTCATTTCTGGACGATCAACAAGTATTTTTATGTGTTTACAGGGTCTGTAAAAGGATACAACATAGGGAAGTGTGCCTTAATTGTAGATTGTGTGTTTTAGTTTTATCTTTTTATTTATTTTTTTCCTTTGCCTTAGCATGCTTTATAACTGTTCTATTCACCGCATAGGCTGAGAGCTGTCCTTGGTGCTGAAATGCCGCTATAGTTCACCTTTGCATGTATTATTGTAACCCCTGTGATCAGACTTCACTGAAGACAGCTTTATTATATGTGTCCCTTTCTTTTCTTCTTCTTTTTTATTTTTTTAAGGCAAAGATGGACTTTAAAAGACTAGAAAATTTTAGCGTAAACCAGTACAGAATAAAAATGCTGGAAGGAAGACAAGCTTATACCTCCGCTTTTTATGGCCGTCCTGAGTCACTTTTACTTTCCACTTATAACACATCAGCCATTTTTGTTGATAGACGATTGCAGATTCCAATGTGCATGGAACTATTCCTCCTCACCCCCATTGTGCCATAACCTTCCTCTGATGGGATGTATGGCCGCTTGTGTGAACGATCCCTTCAACTCCTACAAAATAATAGGCTTTATGGTCTAAATGACCCATCAGATGTGGCTCTGTCCCCTCATAGCTGTCACAGAGTTGGCTTTAAATCGTTTTGTTGCGATGACAGAAGGTGAAAAGTAATACCCAAAACTTTGCTGAGAGCCTAGTGCTTCAACTTTTAACGGCATGCATTTCTCCTCGCCTTAAAGGAGATGTACTAAGCAATTTCTCTTAGAATTGTTCATAAATGAAAAGCGTGAGGCTGGGGACAAATAAACTCCCGGGTGTCTACTGGTGACAATATTCACCAACAGCCCTGGTTCACCCACGCTCTGTGGAAGCAGCTTTTCCTGCTGGCTCTGGTGTTGGCAGAGCTTAGATTTGCTGCAGGCGATGCATAAAAGAATCTATGATCTCAGAAACGAAATGATAAGCGTTCAAGCAAAGATTTACATCTAAAACAAAATATATACTGCTTTCCTAGCTGTAAAGTTTGCATTTTCTGGGTGAGTGTGTACCATTCAAGAGTAAGGGTATATATAGAGAAAATATATATAAATATACATAAATATATATATATTGTATATATTGTATATATAAATATATAATTATTTTGTATATAGATAGATAGATAGATAGATAGATAGATAGACACACACACACACACACACACACATATATATATATTCTGCTTGTTAGATGTGCACACATCTACAATCTATAGTGTAAGTATATATAGCTCTCAGAAGTGTCTTGAGCTATTGAAAATACATTTATTATTCACTTACAACATAAAAAGGTTCAAAAACGATTCTGTAGGGCAGGGGACTACCTTTGCTTAGTACATATATACTGCTGCGCCACATATGTATACACAAATATATAAATAAAAACTACACACATACATATATATATATATATATATATATATATATATATATATATATATATATATATATATATATATATATATATATATTAAAAAACTATTCTGTAGAGCAAGTGACTGCGTTTGCTTAGCATATATATATATATATATATATATAATCTGCTACTCCACCTATGCACACATATACACATTTTATATACATATACACATATATATTCACTTACATCATATAAAATTTTCAATAACTATTCTGTAGGGCAAGTGACTACGTTTTCTTAGCATATATATATATATATATATATATATATATATATATATATATATATATATATATATATATATATATGTATATATATATATATATTTATATATTGATAGATAGATAGACAGATATCTATCTATCTATCTATCTATCTATCTATCTTTCTATATATAAACCATCTGCTGCACCACATATGCATATATAAACACACACACACACACACACACACACATATATATATATATATATATATATATATATATATATATATATATATATATATATATATATATATATATACACACATCTGCTGCATTGCTGCACGTACAGAATCCCCTGCCTATGCAATGTAAAATGAGAAATGTGCATTAATAGGCTCTTGCAATACAGAATAGCTGTGGATACTCCATAACATTGTAGCTAAGCCTTTGATTTTTGCCTGTGTAGCTTCCAACACCGATCACAGTGCTTTGTGCTGGGGGAGCACATTACAATGTAACATTTTTTTTTTTTCCAAGTAGCATAAATGATGTGTGTGCCTGTATCTTTTGTATTAAAAAGCACGTGCATAGGGAAGTGGTGTGTCTTGGTGTCTGATGAGCAGAGTGACTGCTGTGCCTGGGAAGAATAGGAGCCGGCTGGAGGGCTGTGGTTGGCTGGGAGCTCCCCAGCTCGGAATAATTACACTGGATACAAGGGCACAAACGAGGGAGGCGTTCCTGGGCTTCCCCCTCTGCCATTGTTGGACTGCTGCAGAGGTCAATATGGTTTTAACGCAAATTTATTAGCAGAGAAATCAGCAAACCATTGCCTAATTAGCAAAGCCCAAATAAATGTGCCCGGGGGCTCTTTCACTACAGAAAAAGAGAAGAGAGAAGGAAGAAAAAAAAAACACAATGAAGGTTCAACCTACCACAAACCTCAGAGGATCTCATAAGATTCCACTCCATGAATCTTTTATATGTAATTGCTGTATATCTTTCTAATTTTATGGAAGAAAATATTGTCTTCACCTTGAAAGCTCCCAGCTTATTATTTTAACACTAATAAATTGTGGCAAGTGGGACACAGGAGCCGGACTGAAAATTGCATGTGATTTTTTTTTCTTTTTTATGTTTGATCTTTTTGTTTTGCTATGTTGGCCTGCAAGATCAGATCGCATTTAATTGCTCGGGGTTTCATCTGATGTAGTGAAATAAAAAAATAAATAAAAAAAAAGTATTTTAGCAACAATCCTTTGCGACATCTTCTTTAAAAAAATAATACAATGGTTATCAAAATTATTTGTAAATTGTATGGGTCGCACGATTTACATTAGGACTGAACTGCAACCATATATATATATATATATATATATATATATATATATATATATATATATACATAAAATTATTATTATTTTTTGCTACTAATTAAGCGTGTGATAGGCTGTTTATTAGGCTTGATCTTTACTTTATTTAAATATAAGCTATGTAATTGCTCAGGCTGGGTCCCCTCTCGCTTACTGTCTGTTCTCCAAGATCTTCTGCTTCCCTGGAACAGCTGTCAGATTGGGGATTCATATCCTCAGTTCCCAGGCAGGCCACCCAACCTTACAAATCACTCATTTTGCTCATTAACTTGTTTAAAATTCATAAAAAATGAGGACACGCTGCTGCCGACGGCTATCACTTAAAGATATAAAAAAAAAAAAAAAAAAAAATTTCCAAAAGCTTCCTAAAAATCAAATCTTATTTGTATATATTAATCTTCAAGCATTTCTTAATAAGTCACCTGTTCTGAAAATATAAAAAGAAAAATGATAAATCTGAATTAAATGAGCTGGTACCTCTTAGCAGTGATCTGTATCTTTTTATCTTAAATAAATCAGAATTTTCGTTGGTTTTCAAACTTAAATAATAATAATAATAATAATAATAAAAAGTTACATTTAAAGGGCGTTGATTTTTCAACTTAAATCAAAGAATTTAATCTTAAACCAATTTTTTTCTAAGCGTTTTATTCGAGTTGCTCAAAAAAGACATAAAAAAATTAACGAATAGTTGTGACTTTTATGGACAACATATAATAAATATGATATTTCATAGTCTTTCGAATGTACAATTTAAAATTTGGGAGCATGCCACTTGTCATAATGAATCCGCTCATTAGAGATCAGTGCAAAGTTCCCAGTCCCTTGTCCTTGTTTCCCATAACTCCGTCTTTAGATCGGCCAAGGCTGCTTTTTCTTCCTCCTTTGGACTCAAGTCTATCTTCATTCACACTCCTGGGAGTGCAGCCATTGCGCACTGCGCCCTCCTTGCGTGCCCGTGCGTCCTACTCTTCTTTGGAGGAGCTTAGTGGTATTTCTGTAGGGTCCCTGCTCTAGATAAGTACAGTACATACTGTAGGTGCTTGGGATCTGAGCCTTTAAAGAGGGGCTGTCCATACTCTGGCCCCTGTGTCCCTTCTACTTATCTCCTTCAGGTTTGTTTGATTGTTTTTTGTCCTTGTGGGGTTGGATAGTGCTGTAAAAAATAAAAAAGGAGGGCGATGCTTTCACCGCGTGTGAGGAGTGCCAGGTATTGGGTTCCCCAAGGGGTTAAGAGCTGGTTGTCCCCCAGGACCTAGACCATGGATGAGGACCCTGGGAACTAAGGGTCTCTGTAACTGAGGGTGGGGTGCAGGGGGAGTCCTGTACATACTACTGTACATAGCTGCTGCTGCAGCGGCTGCAGTCGTGCTGTCCATACTGCTGAGCAGGCTAGGGTGATAAAAATAAGGTGAGGGGAACATCCTTTGAAGAGCTGAATAATTCCCAGCCTCAGCCAAAAGCTCTAGTCCGACAGCTGTCTGCCTCTTCCACTTTGTCCTGGAGAATAAAAAAAATAGAAGATCAAAGTTAAGCTATTGCCTTATTGGTTGCGATACATTGATGACAAAAAAGTAGAACCCTATAAGACCCTATTTACAGCATATTTGCTAGAGCAAAGAAAATAAGACTCAATTGAGGATGTCAAAGATACGATTTCTTTCTTTCCAAAGGAGTTACCCAACGCATGCATAATTTACCATAGGTTGTATATTTTACACCAGACCTTCAAAATTGAAAGTTTGGGGCTAACTCAAGTCAGTTACGCCTAATCTTAGCAAATATTGTCTTTACAACACACACACATGTGTATATATATATATATATATATATATATATATATATATATATATATATATATATATATATATATATATATATATATATATATATATATATATATATATAGGCATACCCCACTTTTAAGTACACAATGGGGTTTATTTACTAATTTACTAAAGCTGAAAAGTGGAAAATCAGGCTCACTTCTTTAAGCTTTGGTAATAAGACCTGGAAGCTCGTTGGTTTCTATACCTATGCCTGATTTTGCACTTTCCAGCTTTAGTAAATAAAACCCCATTATGTACTTCAAAGTGGGGTATGCCTGAATACATATATACATATATACATATATACATATATATATATATATATATATATATATATATATATATATATATATATATATATATATATATATCAGAAATAAGATGTTGTAAAGCCTTTTCACATTCTTTGTATAGAGAACAGAATGCAAAAAGCCAAATTTCTGACATGCAATGCGGCAATAATAAGTCAGCCCTGTGAGATTTATATACCACAACTGCGAGTTAATATACTTAGCAAAAAAAGATTAATGTATATATAAGGGTACATCTGTTGTGTCATCATAAAGTCAACAGTCACCCAAGCCTATAATTTAGCCACCATAGGCATTAAGCGATGTATAGGTACAAGTGTCGAATGGGATCGAACTGATGCTGTGGAGCAAATTGCCAGAATATCATTCCCATTTTGATGGTTGATAACCACTGAACGATTTTTGACGCTTTTGTAGCCCGAAAGTCGCACAGAGCCTGCGAGCTGGTGGCTACTAAAGGCCGAGGCACATCTAACAAGCCCATGACACACTCTTTAGATTGTATACAAATGACACTAATTTTTTCCGACAGAATTAGGGTGGCTGAAACCGTATGTAATGAGACAGAAAATTATGGAAAATAGAACTGTACTTAATTTGCTTCAACAAGATCAGCCTGGACATCCTATTAAAGGGACACGGGTGGCTGACTTGCAGCCCTTCCATAGAATTCATGTAATATACATATGTTTAATTAAAATCATACAGTCTGAAAAGAGAACTCAGAACGGCCAAAAAATGCTAAATACGTATTTTCTAATTGAATTATATAAAAAAAATCGTGTCTGGTGCCATGCAACACTGCATAATGAGATAGCAATGGGATTTCATCCCACTGTTCCTGGGACACACATAGACTAACATGTCCCTAGTTTTGTAATCAAGATTTACACATTATTTATTCATGTGTGCATTAGTTGGGGATCTTTTTTTTCTGCTTTCTTTGAAGCTATTAATTAGCCATATTTATCTCATTATGAGCAGTTTGTGGGTTTTCAGGAAAAAAATACCCTGGGATAGAAAGGCTAAATTTTGGGGCCTCTTTGTAAAGGATTAAATATAAACAGCTAATTCCGCAGTGTGAGCTGGGATCTGTGCTAGACATCTTCTGCTGTGTACTGTAGCACTTACCAGCAGATGTCATTCTTGATATATTGATATAAGACTAGTACAAGCATTGCACATATTCCCATATTACACATATAGGTACACTATCGCTATCTTCCTTATTTATTAAAGGGAGTGTAAAGAGCATTGGTGATGAACACACTGCAGCAATCTGTCAATCAAAGGACTCTTTTAATGGCTGCTTGTGGTTTGTACATTTTGTGTTTGTCCATTGCTTTATTAAATGACTACATTAAGCAATGATCATAAACAACCAAACCAATCAGGTTTTATTTCATCAGTCAGAAAAAAAGACTCGCAAATGCTGATTGGTTGCTGTGAGTTAATACAATTTGTATATTGTTCTCTTCTTTATTAAAACATCAGCAAGCTGGCATAGATTAGAAGTGCTGCATATATTATATGTAGTAAGGAATGTTGTGTGTTTATAGATTAGATTGCATCGTTTTTATGCTATACATTGTTATTGCCCTTGCCTGTACTATAGATGTCTCTTAATTCAGAGTCTGTCGGTGAGCTTCTGTGTGTCTCAGATTTATTATTTCTCTTGTATGCTTGCCTTTATCAGGGGCTCATTTTTGATTGAACGTTTTGCTTATGTATGTATTTGTTTTGTCTTAGCTTTTAGCCTTGGGATTGCATATGCTTGGCACAATATAAGGGTTGGGTTACTAATGAGTCATTTTCAATGAAAATAAAGCGAACCTGTGCTGACATCAGACATGTGCAGAGGTTTAGGGGGTTCTTCTGCACATGATTCCATATCTGAGAATAACACAGCGAATGTCATTTCCAGGGAAAACCATACTTCTTTTTAGTGAATCAGCCCCTTATGTTTTTTAAAGAAATCTTTTGAAAGGGTTTGTGTAGCCAGGCCAAGCCTATGTGTGTCGGTCTCTGTGGTCCTCTGCCTGTCTGTCTGAACTGCCAATCTTCCTCCTTGCTGTGCTGTCAGTGCTGTGCACCACAATGATCTTACCTCCTGTTCTGGTACCAGGTCTTGACCTGAGTGTCTGTGAGGTTAAGGGCTGCCGCCAGGTCCATGCGGTCCTGTACACTCAGATATTTCTGTCTCTCAAAGCTTCTCTCCAGCTGGTTCAGCTGATGGTCTGAAAAGGCTGTTCTGGCCTTCCTGGGCTTCTTGGACCGGGCTGGAGGACTGTCACGGCTGCTGGAGATCTCCCGGTCCCCTTCTTCTTTTGCACCTACAGTAAGGATAAGGCATATTCGGTTATTGGAATGTGGACATATGCTAGGAATACTAACAGCTTATTAACATAAGCACTGCAGAGAAATGTTTTCTATCTATCTATCTATCTATCTATCTATCTATCTATCTATCTATCTATCTATCTATCTATCTATCTCTCCCCTTATCTATCTATCTATCTATCTATCTATCTATCTATCTATCTATCTATCTATCTATCTATCTATCTATCTATCTATCTATCTATCTATCTCTCCCTTTATCTATCTATCTATCTATCTATCTATCTATCTATCTATCTATCTATCTATCTATCTATCTATCTATCTATATATATATCTATCTATTTATCTATCTATAATTTGGGCAGACCAAAAAATCCACCTGTATGTTAGAGCATCAACATATCCACAAATACATTCTACTATGTCTGGTATTGCATATCTGTACTATAATACCACCAACGAACTGCTATTAATAATAAAAATAGAAGAAAAAAATAGCAACCACATCTAAAAATAATTTATACTATGTCTAGTTATACTATTATTACCACCAACTAACTGCTATTGATTAAAAAGAAAATGGTAAACGTATTAAACAAAAAAAATTCTACTATGTCTAGTTATACTATTATTACCACAGACTAACTGCTTTTGATAACAAAAAATAATAACGATAGTAATAAACGATAACATTATAATAATAAAAGTATAGTTAACAACCGCAACAGTAGTACGAAGAAGAAGAAGAGGAGGGAGAAAAAGACGAAGGAAGTGATCAAGAAGAAAGCTTCTAAAATAGTCAAGATTATTATTATTATTATTATTATTATTATTATTATTATTATTATTATTATTATTATTATTACTAGTACTATTACTACTATTGCCACTTCTACACTAGTCACTGCTAAAAAATAAATAAAACTAAATAAATAAATAGTTAAAATAATAAGAAGTACAAGAAGAAGTGTACTTGGAAAACAATCACTTATTATTATTGCTAGTATTAATGTTATGATTATTATTATTACTATATTATTATTATTATTATTATTATTATTACACCTACTACTGTTACTATCATTATTATTATTATGCTGTTTTAGCAGCTGTGCACTGTGTTTGCCCAGCACAAGATGAGAATGATGACATTACCAGATACTATTTATCAGGCTTGTATTTTTGCTGAATTGAAGAAAAATCGATATGTCAAAAACCATTTCTGTTTGTACCAGTTTTTTTTTCCTAGCGTTCTTTTATCTTCCCTGCAGGAAGAACAATAATCTCTCTAATTGACCCACTGGGGAGGTTGGTACACACAAAAAAAAAAATCGCCAGGCCAGACTGTACATCTGTTTTTGATCACCAACGTGAGAACTAAAATTTACTATACCAAATAGGATAGTTATTTTAATACCGACCTGGTGAAAACGATTATTTGCGCTAAGTTTTCATTAAAAAAAAAACCCCCAAAAAAACAGAAAAACAAAAAGGAGTAAAAAACACCCCGAAATGCATCGATGTCAACACAATTCAATGAAGGCAAAAAAAAAACATTGCAAAGAAAAGCGAGATCTTTTTTAATTAACACAGCAGTTTGCAATAATCAAGCACATATTTAACAAGGGATTATGTGTAAATTAAAACATTATTGCCTGGGCATCACGCTAAGAAAAGAATATAGGGTGCCCACAAAATGTCACCATTTGTTAATTTCTAAGGCTGGTTTAATCGCAGGGCAAATATTTTTAAGCTTATTCTCACTCTTAGAATACTAATTTTATTTCATCAGTTTTAAGAAATACCTAAATTTTAAATACATATTAGTTTACTAAGAATTTCTAGTGCTGGTTCATTATTTCATTTATGCTTTGCAATATGTTTAAATCTAACTGAAGCAATGATGCCTTTTGATTACTGTTGGGAAAATGCAAACTGAGATGATGAAATGAAGCTTCTCTTGGTAAATAAAATAAACTAATAAAGAAGTAGGTACATTCTGATCAAATTAAACGACACATACACTCGAGTATATGCTACAGTTTTGGATAGATTTTTACTACAATAATACAATATAATAAAAAGTCATATAAAATATAGTGTAATCTAATATTATATATCAAAATAATGTAATGTAATACAGAATATAACATAATATAATGTGATATAAAATATAATATAATAAAATTGAATATCGTATTATTTTTATATGAAAAAAATAAGATAATAATAATGCTACTCACTATGCCCTTTCATGTCTGAATGCATATCATCCCGGATTTTCTCTGCTTTGCTCTTGGCATCTTGCATCTCCTGTTCTAGTTTGGGTCGAAAACTTTCTGAAGACACGTTGCCCTCCTGTTTTGGTGTGTGATGTGGGGAGGACACGCTGGTGCTGTAAGGGGCACAGGCAGCCAGGGGTTTGCTGTCTCCCAAAATGTCTTTAATTAAGAAGGAAGAGGTGGAAGTCCTAGCTACAGAGCCCAGCTGGCCAGGCTGCTGTGGTGGGGACTGTTGAGGTTGCTGGCTGTGGTGCAGGTGATGGAGATGCTGAGATTGGTGCAGGGCGCTGTCCACTAACCGGTGCTGATCTGCTGCTTCCATAGTCACTGAAATAGGAGAGGAAGGCGAACTTCCCACGGTGTCTATCTCCGAACCAGGAGACAGGGGGCCCTGATTCCTAAAATCCGCTCCTCTCCCATCCCTAAAGTCCCCATTCAGCATGCTAGGGCTGCCAGAACCAGCGTTGGACAATATAGTGTCTATCCCAAAACTGGATCCTTCCATGTTGCTTGCGATTCAAAACAAAGTCTTCATAACAATCCTTTTTATTTTTGAGCAATCTCTTGCTGATCCTCCAATAATAAAAAAAAAATACAAATAATAATAAAAAAAATATATAAAAAATAAAAAAGGCAATGGCTGGAATGAGGACTATGCGATGGCTATCAAAGCATGCAGTGACCAGAAGAGATTTGGCAATAGAACGCTGACAGGCGCCGTCGGGTCGCTCGCATGTGCTGACAGTTGTGGCATCTAGTTGGAGAAGACAGTTTTGGGTCCAGCTTGGTTAGGTTTCATCTTGATGGCCCCTTGGTGAAGCTGGGCTGAGGGGGTCTGCAGCGCTCCGGAGGGCTATGCTCTAGTTGGTGAACTTTCTTTTGGAAAGTTGAGCCTTGCTCATAGACTGTGCCTGGCTGACTCCCGGCTACTGCCGCTCTTTCCCTTGTAATCCTTCTCCTGTTGGCTTCCAGTGACTCCCTCCCGTGACGTCACGACCAGGACCACAGCCTGCCCCCCCTCCTTCTCTATCCTCCTCTTCTTCTCTAACCTTTTCCATGAAGTCCCATCCTCAACGGTCATTGGTCGGCTCGGTGGGAGAGACTCGACGCTTGGAACAGGCAGCCAATGGCGAGAAGAGCATCATCCACTCTACTAGGGGCTCGGGCTATGGGCTAGGATGCTCTTTTTTTTTACCATGTATCTCCTGGGTCGCTTCCTCTAATCTAAAGCACAATAAATTAAATACGGTGAAAGAAATAACAAATAAATAAATAACCCCGGAAGAAAGGTGGAACAGAAGCAGCTCAAAAATTGGGATGACATTTACTTTGAATAATAATAAAAAAAAAAAAAGATAACTTCTACGTTGAAGGACAATGCACATTGTATAAATGCAGATCTTTTTTATTTTTTTTTATTTTCAATAAGAATAAGAACATACTGTTAGAAAATAGCAATGTCTGCAGAGAAATGCAAGAGCTCAATACTCTGGATTAAACTTCAGAAGCAGCTTCTAACTGAGTAAGTCACTGAGATCTTTTTATTTTACCTTTTATTTAACAAAATATCTTCCTAGTGTGCTTATTGGTTTTAGTTAGAAATGTATTTATTCTTTCATTTTTACCATTTTGAATAGATAGAGAGAGATAGAGAAAGAAATAAATAAAGAAAGAAAGAAAGAAAGAAAGAGAAAGAAAAAGAAAGAAAAGATAAATAGATAGATAGATAGATAGATAGATAGATAGATAGGGGGTGATGGATAGATAGACAGATAGATAGATCGATAGATAGATAGATAGATAGATAGATAGATAGATAGATAGATAGATAGATAGATAGATAGATAGATAATGGATAGATAGATAGATAGATAGATAGATAGATAGATAGATAGATAGAAAGATAGATATAGAGGGATAGATATATAGATAGATATATTACACTGATTAAAGGAGTGCTAATATATGAGATAGAAAGAAAGAAAGAAAGAAAGAAAGAAAGAAAGAGAAAAAGAAAGAAAGAAAGAAAGAAAGAAAGAAAGAAAGAAAGAAAGAAAGAAAGAAAGAAAAGACAATTGTGATTGATAACAGATACAATTAAACCACTCGTAGCCAGTTCATAATCTTCTAAATAGGCATTCCCTAATTTGAAATGTATTTGGAGGTAATTCAGTGCAATGACGGGGCCCTTTCCTCGCCCGACTCGCCGTGTACAGTGGATGACACTGGAGCTCCTTGTGTACAATTTACATATTTGCATATGGTGCAGCGAAGGCGCCTGTGTAATTAGCCCATCTCGTCCGCTCCTATTTTAGTAGTAACAGGAATAGATGTTGTGGCTCCTCTGGGAATGTGAAATGATTCTGCTGATACTGAACAGCATCAAGTTGTGTTAATTTCTCCAGGACAGCTCCAACCTGTCTCGTGCTGAATGTCAGAGGAGGACTGAAAGAAGGGGGAAGGAGGGGGGTGTCTATGACGAGACTCCATATTACTCCTGACTAAGTACTGTGTTCAACCTAATTAGCAGAGTAATTATAAGGTGCTAATGAATGATTTCAAGTTACATTACATTTGGTATTACCATTTTTAGGAATAGGTTGTACTAAAGGTACCACAACCATCAGCCCTTATGGAAGCAAAAACAAGACAGGGTGGTGTGACAAATATGCAACTTACAATATATATATATATATATATATATATATATATATATATATATATATATATATATATATATATATATATATATATATATATATATATAGTGTATATATATATATATATATATATATATATATATATATATATATTTTATTTTTTTTATTTTTTTTATTTATATAAAATATATATGTGTGTGTGTGTATATATATATTTTATTTTTTTTATTTATATAAAATATATATGTGTGTGTGTGTATACCCAAATGTGGGTATCTGTGGGTATCTGTGAAACTACGTTAGGAAGTCGTTAGGAAGTCGTTAGGAAGTCGTTTGCTAAATTGGAAAGTTTTACTTTTGTTCTGTGAATTGCATTTATTGTTGGCTTATATTTTTTGATACGACATTATAATCTGTGGATTTACTAAATTTTACTAAAATAAATGCGAATTTTCCAAACTGGTATACAATGTACACATCTGATAAATTCAGATGTGAATGCCCCCAACGTGTATGACACAAAGCAGGTTGTCTGATTTAAGTTAATATACAATAGTGTTATACAGAAAGTACCAACAATGAGAGTTCCTAATAGTATTAATAATAGGCTAAGAAGACCGAAGGAAGCTGCCTGCTTTTAGATCTTATCTGAAACACATCACCCCTTGGATACATTACATTCAAAGGCCGAAGTGAATCTATCTATCTATCTATCTATCTATCTATCTATCTATCTATCTATCTATCCTTCTTTCTTTTTTTTTCGTTTTTTTTTTTTGTCTTTCTTTCTCTCTCTCGGTCTTTTTCTTTTCTTTTTTTGTTTCTTTTCTGCGCAAACGTGGTTAATGTAATCTGCCATTGATCACAATAGTTCATGCATTTATTTTATCTCTTTCTTTCTTTCTTTCTTTCTTTCTTTCTTTCTTTCTTTCTTTCTTTCTTTCTTTCTTTCGTTCTTTCTTCACATTATCCCTCTCTTTCTCTCTCTCCTTATTTTCTCTTACCCTGTGAGTAGTGTATGATTGTGTGTTAGGTGAGATGGTCTTTGCTCTGTCTGCAGCAATATGAGACATCATTGGATTAAACTGAGCATAGCCCCTTGTCCTCCCCTAGTCATGGGCAGCACTACAAGTTGAAGCATCGGTCCAAAGTTTATTCGAGTTGACACTGGCAATAAACATTCCAAGAGGCTTTGCATCATCTTAATAGAGCACAGTATCTGGCATGTGTAATACGACTGCTGCTTCCACAGGACACAGACACCCAGAAATCGATAACACCCATGTTGTTATAAATAATTCATCCGGGCTTGTGGCTGTATGATGGAGTTAAATTGTAGTAGCATATCAGCGGAGAAGACACATAATAGTACATAGTGTATATACAATGGAGTCTGTCCTAAATAGCATGTACATAATTAGTGTTGCATTCTGTATGGCTATGTTCGCTGTCAACAGTATTGTTGATGCCAAAATCTGCTAATCTGCATCTGCTCACATAGCAAACTGCCACACTGTTCTGTCAATAGATTGTAATTAATGTTTGTGGAAGGGTAATCTCTTCCCATATGACATTTAGAGAAGTCTTATTTTCGGACTGTTTCGTGAAATAGTTATTAAAAACAAAAAGCACAATATTGCATTTTAATAGGGAAGTGACCACGTTGGCTGGGGTGATATGGACCATATGCTGCAATCCTTAACACTGAAAAATACCAATTTATTGTGGAAATGTTCATGTATAATCATTATATATATATATATATATATATATAGTTATCTATCTATCTATCTATCTATCTATCTATCTATCTATCTATCTATCTATATATATATATATATATATATATATATAGTTATCGATCTATCTATATAGATAGATAGATAGATAGAGATATATAAATATATATTTTATATATATATATATATATATATATATATATATATATATATATATATATATATATATATATATATATATATATATATATATATATAAAATAAAGCACAGCATGCATTGAGAATACAATAGATATTGAGTATATACATACTTACAATTGCATATAGTTTGCTAATTTAATTATTGTGCCTAACTGTAGTAAAGTTTATAATGCAATCTAAACTTTGCTTTGCAGGGTTCATCGCCTTTCAAGCCCAGTATATAGAATACAGGCTAGTATTATATTAGACGAAGTTGATTCAAAACATACATACAATAAAACGAATGTTGGGTTTAAGGCTTGGATAAAAATAATGTAATCATGCACTTGTATCTGTGTTTTTTTAGGACCTGAAATTTACAGCCTTCTG